>NC_140591.1:1405634545-1407108939 GCF_964204655.1 Triturus cristatus
GACTTTGGGAGGGGTGTCTTTGGTTTTGTGAGGAGTTTTGGATTTCTTAGGGGTACGACTGGGTTTAGTGGTAGGGAGATCAGGTTTCTCAGGGGTGGATTGAGATGTGGAAGTGATGGGTTGGGGTGTGGATGAAGTCCTTTTGGCTTGAAGGGTCAGGTTTGCCTGGGGTAAGGGAAAATGCAAAATATACACCATCACTGGAAAAATGGGCAGGAGGTTTGGGGGGAGCAGGGGTTGGGAGGTAGAGGGAGTGAAAGTGTCTGGTGTGTGTGTGTGTGTGTTGTTCATGCATGTGTCTGTGTGTCTGATGTATTTTGTTTGTGTTTTGTAGGTGTCTGTTGTGTGGGAGAGGGTGTGCATATGTGTTTTTTGGGGGGTGTGATGTGGATATTCATGCTTTGCAGGATGTTGGGGATGGGTCTGTGGGTGCATATGTGGTGCCTGTTGTAACTCTTGGTGTTGCAGATGAGTCTGTAGGTGCAGGTGAGGTGTCTGTTGTAATGCTGGGGTGGATGAAGGGTCTGTGGGTGGGGGTAGGGTGTCTGCTGTAATGCTCAGTGTTGTGGATTATTCTGTGGGTGTGGTGTCTGATGCAATGCTAGGTGTTGTGGATGATTCTGCGGATGCGGGTGTGATGTCTGGAGTTATGTTGGTGGGGGTTGGTGTTGAGGAGGGGTGAGTGTCATGTGTGTGCAATAGTGCTTCTGTGTTTTTTGGCATTTCTGTTTGTGTGTGCTGCTTGGGGATGTTGAAGTGTGTATGTGTGTATGTGTGTGTGTGTGTGTGCGCTTGGGTCATGCATGGGAATAGAGAATGTGGATGGGAAAGGGGCAGGTGGTGGGGTGGGGGTTGAAGATTAGGATTTTTGGAAGGCTGCAGTGAGGGAGGAGGCCAGAGCATTAAATAATTTCTCTAGGGAAGACATAGCACTGTAGATGCCTTACTGGTAGGCCACCATCTGTTGCAGTTGGCTGCTTTGCCCCTGGATGGCATTCACTAGTGCCGTCTGATGCACAAGAGTTTCTCAGGAGGTCAATAGCCTCCTCACTTAGGGCAGTGGGGGTAACAGAGACAGGGGCTGAGGTGCCTGGAGTGAAGGAGACAGCTCTACTCTTAGGAAAGCGGGCCCAAGCAACTGGTTGGGGAGCAACAGGGAGGGTGGAGATGGAACTGGGGGTGTAGGACAGGGATGAAGATGGAAAAAATCCTGTTGGCTTCACCACCACTCAGGAGTGTCCACTGGAGGATGATTCTGATGAAGAAATCAGGTTTCGGTCCTCCTTGGAACTCCTTACACCTTCTTGGTCACTGGGTCCCTCCTTGTCTGTATACTCTCACGACCGAAACCACTGCTTCCCCAACGATGTTGGCCCCTTCTCATTTGCTTGCCCTGCATGAATCTGAAAAGGAAAATATAAAATTGGTTTATTGCATCTGGGTTCCAGCATCTGATGATCACAGATCAACAGATTTTTTTTTTTAAGTGCAACTATCACACCAGCTTCATGGTTTACTATATAGGCTTCAACATATAGCAAATGCATGCAAGCCGCATAAACTAGAAACTCTTGCTCACAGTGACGACATAACCACAGACTAAGCCTGGGCGGTAAAATCTGCTCCAATCGCGGAATTTGCGGATTTTGGCAATTCCGCGTTCCGCGGAGAACGCGGAATTACCGAAAATCGTGCTATCCACGGTGTAGCGGAATTATTTCCTTGTTCGCGCTTTAAGAAAAGGGTTTTCGCGCATGCAATAACGACTTATCAGGATCCCTGCATTCGCTGACGAGTTTTCCTATCCGTTCTCATGCGTCACAAGATTTTGGTAGCTGGCCGCGTGATCACACTAGAGTGTGCGATCACGAACACGTCATTCACCACGCCAACGGACACCGCGAGAGTGTGTGATTGCAAACACCTCATTCGGGCACACCATCGGACATCCGGCGGCAGTTTGGTGAAGCTCACAATGCCGAACACGCAGAATTTGCGAACTGGAGAACAATAATATCTTGAGCAGCATAAAACCTTCGCTAAAATGATGATTTGGATGAAAAAAACTCCTCAGATTGACATTTGGCTGTACTCTTTTGTGCAAGGAGTCCTTTTTTGGGAGAGGAAGGAAGTGCCACAGATTTTCCAACTTCCTGTTCCTGCCCAGCAGGTTCCTCCCAGTGCTTTGTCCATCTCCTGTTATTTTTTCCTTTGGAGTTGGAGCTGGAAGGATCACTCTCTGTGTCTGCTGCGTTAAATATCATTGGATTTGAGGACTCTTGGATTTGAGATTTTACAAGTAAATTGGTGTTGTTGTTTGTTTGATTGGGGCATTGCAGTTGTTGCAACTACAATTTTGGTACTTTTCAATCATCATTTAAAAAAATATATATATTGTGGGTAGCCAGTAGGCCCAGAGCTAGTCATGGTGGGTGCATGATAAAACAACTCTTCCTTTGGTTTGTGTTGAATTTATTTTAAACATCATTTAGGGCATGGGTGGCATTGGATTGAATTGCAAAATGTGTTTTTTGGGGGGATTTCACTTTTTTGGTGTGTGTTAAATAAATACCTTTGTTGTGTGTTGTGTACCTTGCACACCTTTTTTAGCTCTGTGGATTTTTGTTTTCACATTTTTGCATTAAAGCTGTGTTGTTTAGCATACCTCCTTTGCCTGGCTATTACAGGCCTGTTTCAGTCCATTGTTTTCCAGGCCTCCTGCTTGTTGCTTGTGACTGTGAGTGTCCATGTGGCTGGTGCCCAATTTGTGGTGGTAGTTATAAGTGTGCTGTTTTTGCCATATAGGGCCTAGGACTGCATGTGTTTCCTTTGTTTCTTTTTGGCCTAGGTGTTCTTATTGTTGTGGGCCTGGCCATGTGGCTGGCGTCCATTTTGAAGCCAGGCAGTGTGCTTTTGCCATAGGCCTGCATTGTCTGTCTTCGCTTTCTTGTTGTTGTTGTGGACCTGGCCATGTGGCTGGTGGCCATTTTGAAGCCAGGCAGTGTGCTTTTGCCATAGGCCGGCAAGCTTGTGGCCTAGTCTGCAATAGGCCTTTCATCCAGTAGGCTCAGAGGTAATCAAGGGTGAACGAAACAATTGTTTCTGTGTGTTTTGTTCAATTTAAACATCATTTAGGGCATAGATGGCATTGGATTGAATGGCAAAATGTGTTTTTTGGGGGTATTTCACTTTTTTGTGTGTGTTAAATAAATGCCTTTGCTGTGTGTGGTGTGTTTGTTGTGTAACTTGCACACCTTGTTTAGCCCTGTGGATTTTCATTTTTGCATTTCAAAACATTAAAGCTGTGTTGTTTAGCATGCCTCCTTTGCCTTGCTATTACAGGCGTGTTTCAGTTCATTGTTTTCCGGGCCTCCTGCTTGTTGCTTGTGACTGTGAGTGTCCATGTAGCTGGTGGCCATTTTGTGGTGGTAGTTATAAGTGTGCTGCTTTTGCCATATGGGGCCTAGGCCTGCATGTGTTTCCTTTCTTCCTTTTTGGCCTAGGCTTTCTTGTTGTTGTGGGCCTGGCCATGTGGCTGGCAGCCATTTTGAAGCCCGGCAATGTGCTTTTGCCATAGGCCTGCATTGTTTGTCTTCGCTTTCTTGTTGTTGTTGTGGGCCTGGCCATGTGGCTGGTGGCCATTTTGAAACCAGGCAGTGTGCTTTTGCCATAGGCCTGCAAGCTTGTGGCCTAGTCTGCCAACAGGCCCCTCATCTAGTAGGGTCAGTGGTAGTCATGGGTGCATACAACAACTGTTTCTGTGTATTCTGTTGAATTTAAACATCATTTAGGGCATGGATGGCATTGGATTGAATTGAAAAATGTGTTTTTTTGGGGTATATCACTTTTTTGTGTGTGTTAAATAAATGCCGTTGTTGTGTGTGGTGTGTTTGTTGTGTAACTTGCACACCTTGTTTAGCCCTGTGGATTTTCGTTTTGCATTTCATTACATTAAAGCTGTGTTGTTTAGCATGCCTCCTTTGCCTGGCTATTATAGGCCTGTTTCAGTTCATTGTTTTCCAGGCCTCCTGCTTGTTGCTTGTGACTGTGAAAGTGTCCATGTAGCTGGTGGCCATTTTGTGGTGGTACTTTAGTAGTGTGCTGCTTTTGCCATATATGCCTGAATGACTTTCCTATGTTCCTCTTGGCTTACTGCTTCCATCCATCCCCTTTGCCAGCTGCAGCTCCCTCAATGACGTGATGAGCAAATAATTTAATGCCAAACAAACAGGTTCCAATTCCATTACATTTGTATTTTTGTTTTTGTTCTTCTTCTTTCCTATCCTTCCTGAGTGTACACAGTATACCATGAAAGCCCTTGTTGTCAAAGTCTCACAAATGGCTACACTGTTATGTTTTAAAAAAAAACTTAAACAGAGTTAATAACATTTAATAAAATAACACTAACAAGTGTGGCTACCACACACCAAGTTATATATTATATTTGTATGTTTGTACTAGTAGTAATTTAACCACAACAACAAATGCAAATTTCAATGATGTTCTTCTCCTGGCTTCTTTTCTTTTAGGTGCACAGAAAGACAGAGGAGGAGGTGTCATCATCACCCGTTGTTCTGCCAGACAGAAATCCTGCTACGCACAATGTCACATGACGTGTGGCCACAGACATCTCTGCAACTTGTGCAACAGCGTCCTGCTGACATCTGAAGAAGATGGCCCCAAAGAAAGTTACCAGGTCCTCCAGTACCAAGAAAGTTGCCAGTGAGAAGAAGGAACAGAAGAAGGAAGTGGCACTTACCAAGACTGGTGTGCCGCCCACAATGTTTTTTGGGAAACCAAAAATTACGTTTGCAGCAGCGGTGTCAGGACCAAGATGGGAGCAGCACCACGGCATCAGCGGGCCCACCCCACCAAACTAGGCCCAAGCCCATAAGTGTCGCAGAGGTAGCCAGTCTACTAATGAGCAGTGGGACTGAAATGTCATTATCGCAAAGTAGTACCCAATCGAAGCAGGGGGAAACTCAGCAGATAAGTGGCCAACAACTGCCGCCACAACAGCGGCCACAACAGCCGCCACAACAGCCACCACAACAGCCGCAACAAGAGTCACAACAAGAGCCACAACAAGAGCCGCAACAACAGCCCACAATAGTAGTTGTTCCTCCTGGAGTAAGGAGAAATTCAGGAAATCGAGCTTCCTGCAGATGAAGAGGAGCAAGCCACTCTTTCAGAAGATCCATTGTCTTCCAGATCCCCAGCAAGGAAAAAGAGGGTTAGTCCATCAACTTCTTCTTCAAGCCCCACTTCTAATGATCTAGATGCCACTTGGAATCCACCAGCTCAGTCTGAGAGTGATGCACGCCACAAGACAAGGCTAGTGAAAAGGAAGGTTCCAGAAAGCCTTAGAGTTATGGAGGTAGATGTAGAAGAGGGGGATGATGATGATGATGCTGATGAGCCAGTCATCATAAACATCACTCCCGGCCCAGAGGAGATGGAGACCAACATTATTACCCTATCCAAAATCGCTGCGAGGGATGTAGCATGGATATCATCAAGACAGGTAACACCAGCTCCAGCTTCCATATTTGCATTTGCTAAGACCCGGCAGGGACCTACATCAAGCTCAACCACCACCTCAGTAGGTAGTGGTACTGTAAGTGCACAGAGTCAAATTCCACGCCCACCCTTCAATTCATCTGGCATTGAAAGTGGCACGTCCAGAAGCACCAAAAAGTACACCTCCCCAGTTCAGGACTTCTTTTCGGTTAACAGTACAGAGGAGAACATTGCTATATGCTCAATTTGTTGACACGCTGTTAGGTGGGGTAAGCTTGGTACAAACTATGGTACCGGAGGCCAAACAAGTCATCTCAAAAAACACCACATCATCCAGTGGGATGCTCACCTACTTCGCCTACAAAAAAGTAAAACTGCACCCATTTCTGTTGGTGGGGATGAAGAAGTACAAGAAGATATGATTGCGGTGGAAGGTGAACAAGAGGGAGAAATTTCTAGCCCTGTCCCCAGCAGTGTAGTAGTACCGCCCACATCCTCAGCAACATCTCAGTGGCACCATAGTAAGAGTCAGGCTGGGACACCAAGGCAACAGAGTACTGCAATGAAAAAAAGTACGTTGTTGAGCCTAACTGGGTTCAAGAAGACAGCTGCACCACAAAGGAAAATATTCCATCCTACCATTGACAGCATGCTTAGGTCGGAGGGGCAGTATGAATGCAACCACCCAACAGCACATTTGTACAATGCGAAGCTGGCTAAAATGTTAGTGCTGGACCTTCACCCTTTTTCTTTTGTGGAAGGGATGGGTTTTCTTGAATTTGTGTCAGCCATCTGCCCTAAATGGAAGGTTCCCAGCTGGTCCTAGTTTGCCAGAGTTGCTGTTCCAGCACTACATCACGATGTGCTGGAATTGCTTGGACAAGCTTTGCAGCAGAATGCTGTTCACAATATTCACCTGACAACAGACATGTGGACCAGTTTCTAAGCCACTGATTACATGTGCATCACTGCACACTGGATCTCTTTTGTGGGGGTTAGAGAAAAGATATCTGAAGCAGGTCTTGTTGACACTGCTGATATTTTTCATGCTACTCAGAAACATGCAACTGTAGCCATGTTCGCCATGGAGAAATCTCATACTGCTGCAAACATTTTGGAAGAGTTTAACAGCAAGGTCTTTGAATGGCTGCGCCCAAGAGGGCTTAACATTGGTTTTGTTGCCATGGATAATGGCAGTAATGTACTTATAGCCATTGAGGATGGTGCCTATTTCAGGGTCCTGTATTTGGTGCACTGCATTAACATTATTGTTCAAGATTTTCTGTAAAAAGAAGCGATAGTCAACAACTTACTGACCATCTGCCGAAGAATATGCACACATTTCAGCCATTCTTTTAAAACCTGGAAGCAGCTGAGGATCATTCATCGCGAATATAGAATGCCAGTCAAAGCACTCATCCAGGAGGTGGCAACACGTTGGAACTCAACTTATTACATGCTTGACCATTTGTTTGAGCAGTACAGACCGATCAATGAATATGTCATGCAAAGAGGGGATGCTACTATGAAAGGCATGACCCTTTAGGTGGACCAATGGTGCCTAGTTAAATGCCCAACAGAGATGCTTCTTCCTTTCGAGGTCTTCACACGTGAAGTCAGCAAGGAGGACTGTACTATGGGCCAAGCTATCCCATTGTTGCACATGTTACAGCAACAGCTGGAGGAGGTGTCTGAAGTGTACATAGGTGTGGAAGAAATAAAGAAGCATATGAGTTGGTGGAGAGCATATCCCGTCGCTTAGCGGAAAATACAAGGGTGCAAACTAAGATTGTGTCAGAACAACATTACATTTATGCCACAATTCTGGATCCACGGTACAAATCGGCACTGAACAGTAAGACATTAATTCCTTTTTCAGAAGTGGACGTTGCCCAGTGCAAATGTTGGATAGCTGAGGTAGCCAGTCACTTTGAAAATGAACGGCTGGCAATTAAAAACCCGCCCCACAACAAGTACTGCAGCAGGGCATCCAGCGTCAAGTTCCACTTCAGAGCCTGAGGGCAGTGCGTTTGGCTCAGAGCGGTCACCAACACTATCGACAACAACAGCAAGAACTGGATCATCAGTCCCAGTAAAATCTGCACAGGATTGGTATTTACAGCAAGGGCTTGCTAGGTCCAATGCTGATGCAAAGACAAAAGAGGCTAAACAAACTGTAACACCCCTGAACATTGAGCGGATGGTCCAGGCCTATCTGTAGACCTAACAGTGGTCTACATTGATCAAAACCCATTGCGGTATTGGTATGGGAAAAGGAACCAATGGCCAATGCTGAGCAGGCTGGCGATAAACTATCTAGCTTGCCCTGTCGCAAGTGTAACTTCTGAACGTGTTTTCAGTGCTGCCGGTGCATTTGTAACAGTGAAAAGGATTAGTCTCTCACCCAAAAACGTGGAGAGGCTAACCATGATGAAAATGAATCAGCACTTTATACCACCGAATAACACAATACATGAATCAACGCAGGAAGATGAGGACAGCAACTTAGGTGACAGAAGTAGTGTGTTAGATGATGATTACCTACTTCTGGTTGAAACTAACCCGGGGCGTAGAACTACGCTATGCTTGTGTAGTTTGCGCAACTACACGCTACACAAATTGCATGTAGCACAGTGCAAAAATGCTTAGTGTAGCGGGTATTTTTTGCTTTCCCGCGGCCCTCAACGTCAAGTTGGCGACCACAAGGGAGCAAAATAACATCCAGGTGAGACTTTTTCCTCGTTTGAGATCAGCAACATCAAGTTGCCGATCGCGAGCGTGTAAAATAAACCTCCCGGCGAGATTCTCAACGCTGGGAGGTCAGGTTTCTCATTGCGAGTGGTCGCGTGTGCTCGCAGCTGCTCGCGACTGCTCGCATTGAGAAACTACCAGTCCGCATTGAGAAAGCTGCCGCTCGAGTACAAATCTACTCGAGCGTCAGAAAACGACCGCTTGCACTGTGCAAGATGCCATTTGCAATGATTGCACAGTGCGGACAAGCATCCGTCACTGTGCAATCAGTTCGCGGAGCTACGGTTAGCTTGCGTAGTGCGAAGTGCACTTTGCGTAGCTACACGTAGTGCTACTACACGAACTACACCTAGGGTTAGTTGAACCCCCAGATTTTGACAACGAGCTATACTTCCCTGACAACTAGGTTTGAACTTCTTACTTTCTTCCTCCCTTATTTACTTTTATTTGTGTGTGTCTGTCTTTCTGGTTAGAAACTTCGAATCACAACAAATCCAGCTCCACCGTCTTTTACACATTGCCATATTGCAGCTGCAGCTGTCTGCATTTCCCTGAAGTCCACTCCTCCGAGTCCTGCTCCTCCATCCTCCTGACTCGTCCTAAATCCATTTCTCCCAAGACAGATGATGATTGGATGTAGAATAGAAGAAAAAAGAAAATATTGCCTCGTTGAGTCCCTCCAAAATAACTAAGTGGAACATGATGACTACTATAGCTATCCTCCTTTCCGAGGCGAGAGATACTGCCCCTTAACGTAAGATTAGAAGGAACAGGTAATGAATGATGGCATGCATTGGACGCTGACTGAGTGATTTGTGTTGTTGTTATTTGTTGTGCATGAAGTGGATTTATTGTATACTATTATTTAATCTACACACTAAAAGTAACTCAAGTCAATGTTTCCCGTCTTGTTTTTTAGTTACAAAATTGTCCTTATACTGCAGGTCCGATCCCTTTCATTTTGAATATGGAATGTGGACTCACTCTGTACACTGCGTTGGACAACACCATGATGATGATCACAGTGACATATATCTTCGCAGTCACTCAGTAGGATCGTAGATGATTGATGGAATAAGTCAGGGCATTTCATGAGTGGCATAAAAGGTAAACAAGTCAACAACAACCACACCAGACCTACATGTCTGTGGAGTGTTGGAGTCTGGTGTAGTGGTAAAACTGACAGCGGTGCATTGATTTAGTCACTTAATTTGTAAAATGCTATGTTGCTGTATATGTGCTTTGGATGCCTCCAAAAATGTACGCTAAATGGAGGATGGGTCATGGGTGCCGTGGGCCTGCTCTGTCCTGCTGTAGTAGGTTAATGCTGAAAACAGAGTAGACATGATGTATCCTATTCATGCTGCCACTGAAAGTGTTCTTGTTACACTCCACCATAATGTATGCATTTTATTTCTCCTTGATTTTTCAATATCCCTTTTGTTTTTCCTTCTACAATTACAGGCCGGACCTTACCCTGTGCTATACTAGGATAAACAACTCACACTTACCTTACCAATCCACATCCGCCAGGCAGGCAGTGGCGTCACCCAATATTGATGGACGGAGCGTCCATGGAAGGGAATTTGACCAGGATAACAACATACAGTAACAGTATCAACATTCATCATCTTTTAAATACTTTGATTCATTTTTCATCTTCAATCATTACAACTGTGTTGTTATTATGTTTGCTCTCTGCTTATAATTCATCCCTACAGCTATTTTTTAATTTTCTTTGCTGTCTTTAAAAGTAAGCCCGGTACAACAGAACAGAAACTGTATGTAATTTGGGTCTCTCTGAGGGCAGACAGGCAAGGCACATTGCATAATATACTGCTACCCTGTACTGTGTAGTTGTCTAGTAGTAGTTAGTAAGTTAACCATCAAGTTATCAATATCATCATCATGCATGCATTTCCTTTTTCTCCCTTAACAGATTAATGGATATGGTCGTCTGCCAAGATTGTGTTTTGTTGTTTGTCCATGCGTAGTGTTTTTCTTTGTCAAACCTTTCCCCAAACCCCCCCTTCCCAACCATTCATCAAACCCTAACCCTCTTCCCCCGGGCTGTGTGATTTATTGAGGTGTGACAAAATTAAATGTATACCAATAATTGATTACACGCTTGCTGGGGCGGATGTGGCAAAAGCAACATTAATTCAATTTCAAGGCAGGGCGAGGATCTTCTTCTGCTTGCCCACACATGCTCAGTATATTTAAATTGCAAGCACATTTTTTTTCCAAAGGAACCTAATCCATCATAATTAATTTCCGATATCGATTGGATTCATCAACATCCCCCTACACAGCACTAAAGGTTACACTTGTATCGAGTGACTTGACACAACTACAGTTTATAACTTGTTGTACTAGGCTATCACCGCCACCATTATGTTTTATTTACTTCATTCTACTACTCCTCCAGAGTCTCTCTCAGGCGACTGACTGTCTCATTTTCTTTTTTTGCAAATGCTAATGCCAGTGTCTACCAATACATCCACCACAACCATGGCATCTCCATTCATTTGGGAAACCAAACCATCATCGTCATGCAGCCATCGCTGTGCCTAACTTAAACATCAATCACGGGTTAGAAAAGAAGTTTGGGGGAGGTATAATAATGGACTACGAGGAGAGACTGACAGTACCAGTAGGACAAGTCACTCAGTGAGGGGTACCGGATCTATCTGTTTGTGGGTTACAAAATCGGCAGATTATTTCAATCAAACACTGGCTGTGGCCCAGCAGCAGCAAGGAAGGAAACCATGTGACGTAAAACAGTAACACCCCCACAAAACATTAACAATGTATGCTATGTTTAAGTATAAATATAATTTAATGCCCTAACAAAAATAAGTGATGTAAAAAATCCCACAACACCTGACCCACCCCTCTCCCTAACCCCAACCAATGTCAAAAACAAGAAAGTCCAACAGTAACCAATGTCCAAAATGTCCATAATAAAGCCCAACGCCCAATTCCCACCCACCAAAAAAAGGATAAAAAAGGGGCAATCCAACAGTCTTTAAGTTAGTGGCGGGCTCATCGGTTTTCCCTCTCCAGGACCTAGACCTTCTTCTTCAGCTCCTCTCCCTGTTTCCCTAGTCGCGCATTTTGGAGGAGCATGTGGCACGCATATGCCCTGCAGTTGCATCCACGGGGGGGCAGCAGTGCTGGATGTTGAAGTGCGGCGGCGGGCGGCTGCCTGACCGCGGCGCAGTACCACTGGAGACACCTGGCTGGCTTCCGGGGCATTGGAGGAGGCTGCATCTGATGCCGCCTCCTCCTCCTCCTCCGCCAGAACCACCAGCCGCCGGTATTCTTTGCAGATGGCCTCCAGCTTTCGGCGCAGGGCCATGGCTGCCAACTCCTTTCTGGTTGGTTTTGCTTGGGAAGGAGGAGCTATATAAAGAAAGGAAAAAAATTATTACCAATACTCTTAGAAAAACAGTAACACAAAATTAATTCAACATACAGTGGCACAGTAGCACTAGCAAGCACAGTACATAACATTTGTGGTATGTATCTGTCCTCCCACTTCCTCTGCCTCTAACATTTGTGGGAGTTTCAGGCATTATACTAGCACTATGGACTCGAGTACACAGTATACCAGTCTTCTTCTTCTCTCTTGTTTAGCGGAATTACATAACCTTGTTGTAGCTTGCGCCCAAGACAAACATACTCGAGTCATTGTGTAGACTCACGTTAGTTTTATTTACTACTGTCTGCAGGTGGGGAAGCTCATATTTTTCTATTACGGGTGGTACTGGCCATACTCCCTCTGTTACATCAAAGGCAACTGCTCAATTTCACTTTCATTTTCACCCTGCCCTGACTACTACAAAAAGGCATATGATGTCTGATCCAATGATCATTGATTATATATGGGACGATATGAGGTACTTTGTTTTGATTGATTGTGTAACTAGCCGATAGGCCATCCATGACAGGCTGGCTGACACAGTTGAAAATAAATTAACATAGGTAGGGAGTGGTCCTCGGAGTCGGAGGAATGCGCTTGATAACTACATACATACACATAATACATATGCTGTTCAAGCAAACTACTGTGAGTCAAGGGAGTATTCTGAAAATACAACTTAAATTCTCCTCGGCTTTGCTACTCTGGCGTGGTTTCTTTTACATTCTTTTCAAACTAAGACTCTCCATCCAGTGACAGTCTCCACCTCTGCTATCTATGATGAATACCATCCAGACATCCATCCATTCAAAGTAAACGTCTATCATTCTTCTTAATCGCTCAACAAACCTTAGTTTGTTTCACCAACAACAAACATTTATTCTTTTTTTTTAAACCACCTCCCATGTGTCCTACCTTGCTTGCCTTGGCTTTGATTTTGACCCAAACACCACTGACGATTCTTGCTATCCACCCATACAGTTTCACCCACCCAGACAGGCATCTTTTCTTTCACCTTCCACCCATCCTTCATCCACCCAGGCATCTGATTCCTATCAGCAACCTATGCATGCTTCCCACAAATCCTTCTCTGCCAGTCATATTACATCTCGCCCGTCATTCCTCCTTCCACCCTTCTTTCCCTTTTCGTTCAACACATCCATCAAGGTCATCTGATCTGACTTACTGTCTTCGCCATAAAACTTTCACAGCTGAGTTGAAGTCAGATAGAAGAGGCCATTGGTTACTCAGCTCCCGCCGCTAATGCTATTTCTAATGCTAAGTAAAGGGTGTCTTCTTTAACCGTTGTTCACTACAACTTCATACTTGCTAAGTCTCAACAGTACAGTGAGTGTACACTCTTGCAGCGAGTGTAATGTCAATAAGGAAGGAATATAACTTACCACCGCCCACCACTGCTGCTGACTCACCCCCTGTAGCTCTTGCAGCTGCCGCATCTCCTGCTCCCTCCAAAATGGCCGCGTCGCCTTCGCCGCTTGCCCCGGCACTGGTGGTCAGTAGTATGCCTAGAAAAAACATTGCACATATTTTAGATGCCATATACACCTCCCCCTATTTATTATTTTTCACTAGCAAGATTGAAAAAAAAGTTAATACATAGATATACAACATACAACATACATCACTAGTACAAATCGGGTACTAAAATAAAGTTGTCAAGACTTACTTCGGATAAGCAGAAGACCTTGTATCCGCAGGAGCGAAGAAGGAGCCTCAACTCTCCCCTAAGGTGCAGCTACCCCAGTCTAGGCTGTGGAATTAGAAATGGCTAGCACCCCCAAGGAGAGAAGAGACATTTAAAAGGACCAACCGGGAGGACCTCGAACTGGGCCAACAGAAAGGAAAGCCAATAGACGTGCCACTGAATTACATGGGGAAGTGTCCAGTTCAACAAGAGGTCTCTTCTGATGAAAATGAAGAATAGCTCTATTAATGTGCAGAGCTCAAAAGGTGGAAAATAGTAAGTATACAAAGGCATACGTCTGCCTGAGATATTGTCTAGAAAGATGTATCCACGGAGGGTCTCAAACTTGCGAAGGTCGCGGTTCAAGATAGGAGGCACTGATAGTTGTCACACAGAGAGAGATCTTGCAGAGTGACTCCATAGCGGGACGAGGTTCAGGAGACAAACTGCAGAACGGAACCTCTAACAGCTGAGTGCAGAATGCAGGCATTCTGGCTAAGGCAGCACACAGCAGCATGGGGGCGGGGCAGGAGCTCCGACGGGAGACAGAAGAGCTGCAAAAACATCCAGCAGTTAACACTCGGAAGACAAACACTCCAATTCGAAGCAGTTCCCACACCGAAGGGAATACAGGAAATTACAACTTGCAGCAAGAATTTTAGAACAAAATTCAGGAATGAAACGGAACGTCTCAACACGAACGGATCCAGGTAAAGGGGCGAGGTCCACACAGGAAGAGTAAGCCAAGCACCTGTGTTCGTGGGCGGGCCTCATTTAAGGACATAGGTCACCTGATCAGACTCCTCCCACTGTGATATGTCATGGTACACATGTCAAGCTCCCAGACCAATGCATTATGGGAGTGGTAGTGCGTTCATAGGAATCAGAGACAAGGTGCAGGAAGCCTGGCGTGTAACAAGAGTAGACACTAGTAGTGTTATATGGTCCCTAAGTTCATTAAGCCCACATGAGCTCATACTGTTACTGTCTGAGCGCTGCGTACAAGAGGTCGAAAAACAAGCCACTTTGTTATGGAGTTCTAGTCAGTCCATATTGCTTAGCCATAACATGCTACACTTTTTGGCATCCCTGAGAAATGCTTCCATTATACTGTCTAACACACACCATTTTTCTCATAACAGGTGGAAGATTGCCTTCTACGAACCAGAGCTTTGCAGAGCTTATGATGTAACCAGTACTTCTAGGTTCTATGGTCAGGGGTCCCCCAGAATTCGCTCAGAGATCTTTTGTCTCCTATGGACTTGTAGTTGTAAACATGTTTATTGTTTTAATCTTATGCATTTTGCTGTTGGTGCTGGCTCGTATACTGCTTTATAGAACAACGTACAGAGCTGGTTAGTTGAAAATAAACCTTTTGAACTTATATAGACTCTGTGGTATTTGGTGTGGACTTACTCGAGTGAGTGAGCGGAAGGGTGTGCATTGCTTCCGCGACTCTGAGAGGTCGGGAGTGTTATGTTCTGGGTTATCTAATCATTGGGTATGTTCGCAGGGGTTTGGGAAGCTAATGAGATACTATAGCTAGTCGGTCAGGGGATTGTGGGTTCTGACTGAGGTGTGAGGAAGGTCCAACCTCCCATCACCAACATCCTATTTTCATGTGCATAGTTCTGTATGTACAGAATCCCTAAAACAGTAGTAGTATGTACTATCCTATCAAAAATAGTAAAATATCTGGTTGGGCATTTTGTTGGTGGGAATTGTCGAAAAGCCTCAAGATTAAGAAGACGAGAAAAGGACAACCCGAAGGACTGGACTCACTGGCTAGAGCTATTGGTGAATTTAAATAAAGAGTGGCCAACTGGACAAGCTTAGCTACAGACAGACTAATAGTATTAGTACAGAGAGTCATAGCAGAGGCAGTTAGAGGTAGGGATAACAAGAATTTAGAAACAGATAGTCTAGATCGAAGAAGATTTTGTAAAAAATAGAATTAGGAAACCAAAATAATAGTTCGGAAAAAGTAAGGTGCATTAAAAGTTAGGGAAATATCATTATTAATATTAACCACTAGAGGACTTACTGGGGCCAGCAGCAGAGCCCTGGGTAGAGAAGCGGTCCTTGCCCTGGGAGGCATCTTGTTCTTGTCCCACTGACTCTGACCCTGTCTTCTTGCCCCCGAGTGCTTATCATGTAAGATATAATAAAAAAAGAGACAAACATTAATGATTGGTGTGAAACAAATAAAATATTTTTAAAAACGCTCAAAAAACATTTTAGGAAACAACATTTGCAATAAAATTGACCTATCTAATCTGATTGACTAGTAGTATTGCGTGATTCACGGACCGTCTACTTATTATTTATGAACACTAATCCAGTGTTCCATTCTGATTCCAGAATACTAACTAAGCCTAAGTACCACCTGACCTAGCCCACCTATTCCAGACGGGCCAATTGTTCACTAAGTCTGCATTTCCATTTATTTTAGCCCTCAAAAATGCAGAGATGGAGGACACATGCATACATTTTTGCATACACCAAATTGTTGGTTGGTTGCTGCTGATGTTCTGCTTGTGATAAGCCTCTTACCAATCACTAAACAAACTACATAAGATTCTACTAAGGACTGGGGTAAGCAGCACTCTGCAGCACTTGACGTGTCAAAGGATGCGTCACGCAGACCTCTAAAAAATTACCAAATAATACTAAA
Organism: Triturus cristatus; assembly: GCF_964204655.1. Classification (NCBI taxonomy): domain Eukaryota; kingdom Metazoa; phylum Chordata; class Amphibia; order Caudata; family Salamandridae; genus Triturus; species Triturus cristatus. The sequence continues at coordinate 1,405,650,620 of NC_140591.1, forward strand.
AAGTAACTAAACCTATCAATCCACCACTATCTCTTCTTAGTGTCAGGAGGACCAAGGAAGGACTAGAGTCTCTCTAGCATTACCTAACTTAAGTTCCCTAAAGTAACTCTTACATAATCAGGCCAAGCGAGCGCAAAGTTGCAAACAAGTAAGATTAGTAGCGCCGAGCACCTGTGTCATAACAATCACAGGAGAATTGTAAACGTAATTTACCTGCAATGTAAGCAGCAGCATTCTTGCTGTTTGGAAAAAAAATATATTCACAATATATAACACAGTGCACAAGAACACAAAGTAGTAATATTAAATAGCTACTCACCAAACCTCCACTCCTAGCAGGTCCAGCAGGTCCTGCTCCTGGTCCTGGATATAAGACCACCGGTGCATCAGCTGGGTATCGGTGTGCCAGACACCAGAGCAGCAAACACAGCCTGGCGCACCCTTTCCCACCATGGGCGAGGCTCCCGGAGCCTGTACCCGGACCCAGGCCTGCCGCCTGCTGCTAGGGTTAAGGGGAGGTGGCGCTGCACAAAACAAATAAGTGCAGCCACCTCCGCCTCACCAAATAGGGCCCATGCCTACACCCCTTGTGGGTGCCGCCTTCCGTAGGGAAAGCGGCGGCTGCGTCTACGGGCAGCCTTGCCCTTTCCCTTGTTGCCCTTGCTCTCTCCCTTGGGCATGGTACTGAGACTCAGGGGTGGAAAAGAAAAGGGAGGAATTCGAAAAGTAAGTAAAAGAAATGAAAAAAGCAAGTTATAGAAAAAGAGTGAAAAAGTAGTAAAAAAGTCACAAAAAAGTTTTAAAAAATGAAAATATAGATTTAGGAAAATAGAGAGATAGATAATAAATAAAAAAAGATTTTAAAAAAGTTTACAGAAACAAAGGATTGCAAAGATAGAGGGAGGATAGGAAAGCAGCCCCAGAACCATAGCAGTAGAGTTAAAAATAAGATGGCCGCACCCATTGGGACTGCATGGGCAAGTAAGCGCGATATTTTGCCCGCGAGCACGCAAAAAGCGTTGCGAACACGTAATACGCGTTCTCAAAAAAATACTCATCGCGAACGGGAGCACACAATACGCGACCCGGAACAGGAAATAAGCGTCGCGAGCGGGCGGGACAAGTGAAAAACAAGATGGCTGCGCCCATTAGCGCCCACAAGGGCAAGTTAGCGATATATTTCCCAGCGAGTACGCAAAAACACATTGCGAGCGGGCGGGACAAGCAATTCCGCGTGTTCGTGAAATTTCTGCGTGCTTGTGGAGATTTTTTACAATTTCGCGGGAATTCGCATAACACGATTACGCAAATTCCACCCACCCTTACCACAGACACCTCCAGCTGCATGAGTGCAGTTGTCTCAAATTCATCCTCAAGTAGGATACTTGATCAACTTGTATAGGTTGGCTGTTGTAGAATACCTTAGTAACCTGATTCCGTCAAATAGCATGTCAATGGCGATTTCATTCCTACAGATTCCACACACGGCTCTGCAATCAGCAATAGGTCATATACCTAATAGTACAGAACAAAAAAGTATCTCTTCTGGAGCGATTAACATCCCCTTGAAGGTTAGTGTAGGACCAACAATACGCCTTGGAGGTTCGCCACCTCTATAGGGGTGGGCTCGGCCTTGTTTCACCGAGCTCTTATGAAGATGTTTTGGAAGGGGGCATATCTTTAAAGATATAATTCCTCACCCACACTGAAGAATCCTTTCTTGGTGTGGTGAGTGGGAAGGTAAAATAAAATTACTTTGAGGGTGTAAGGATATGATGGTCCCATGACCCTATTACACCACTGTGTTTCAGACCTGTTCTGCTGGCCTATGTGAGCTGCTGAGCTTTTGTAAGGGTGGGTTAGTAAAGAGGTCACTCCCCCATTGACATGTCTAACATGTGGTTTCTTTAGTGGGCATGCATATAGCATGCACAAATTCTTTATATATACTTGCCGCTGTTGGGTATTACCTAAACAGAAGATTTGAATATTCAGTACATATTGCAAGATGTATTCAAAATTCATGCATTTAAAGAATAGGCAAAGTGCACCTGACACGGCATCTCTATCACTTGGTCCCAATTATGCATGCAGATTTGCATGTCACAATGGCTGCAATTGATAAAAATATTTATATAGATATATCTCCATATACATATACATATATATATATCCACTTGTGTTGTGTTTCGATTTAGATGCCCATACATAGGTTCCCTGAATCATGTCCTTATATAGGAACAATTCGCATTGCCCTTCTTTAGGCATAGAATCCCAGGCCTTATTTAGGCATTAGCCATGCCATCCAAATGCAGGCATGGTCACCCACATCCATCCATCCCACGTCACAACGAGTTCTTAGAAACCAGATCCTTAAGCCATCGGGACTTTCCCTAGCTAGGATTATTGATTTCTCCAAGAACTCATCCATTGTGCATGAACTACTATTCCTTAGGGGTTCATCCATGACGTCTTCCTCTACCCGACTTTACGTCAATGCTAGCATTCCTGAGCACCTTCCAGGTATAAATATACCTTCCCTTAACATGGCAAACCACGGCACAGCTCGGCACAACTTGACTGCACGGTTCGCCACAGCAAGTTTGGAAGAGACCATATCCCGGCCTGACGCACTGACCAGACACTGTCATCCCTGCTCGCAGAGAATCCAGCATCCAGTGTTCTGACTCCCTTCACCGAGTGTTAGAGTTTGAGACCCGGAAAGAGATTCCCACCTCTCTCATTCTAAAGGTATGGAGCAGACTAGAACCTAGAGGGACTCTTGGCATACAAACTTAGTATATACCATACTATAGAAAACAGCACCTACTCTTACCTCGTACTACACTTAGGTTAGGTACACCGGGGTACAACTATTTAGAAGCACCAGACGAGTATTCACTTTTTAGCCTGTATTATTTATGTATGTATCTATGAATATATGTCATAGCTAAAACACAATGCTATTGCAGTATTATTTCTTCTTACTGCTTAAGCTGTGCGTATTATATCTTGCTTACTGTCTAATGATTGTAACAGCTCATATCTCTTACACGAGAAACAAGACTGTTCAATAAATCCCTTTTATTGAAACGCCTGTCTATCTATTTCTGTGTAACTCTGAAGAAACTAAGCATGCACGATTGACTGAGTGAAACTGTTGTTTCCACGATTCTCAGACGCGTTCCGATTCTAAGGGAAACAAAGTTGTCATGTTTATGCGGTTGTCAGAAACTCATCCCTTCTTGTTTATTCAAGAAGTTTCTAGTGACCTCTGAGTTAGCTGGCATATAAAGTAATTAAGTTTAATGTACTCGATAGGAGCATACTGACCTTAGTCCTATGCAAAAACTATAGTGTATATTATTCCAATGCGCAGAGCCTATAAGGAAAATAGGAACCACACTACACTTGCTTGCGATCCCTCTTATAATTATGGAAACTGCAAACTGACATTAAGTATTAAAAACATTTACAATGTATGGAACAGCAGGATTGAATTTGTTATCCACTTGGTTCATAATTTCATGCCACACACCTTCAATATAAACAACAGTCTACCAAATTGGAACGGCAGAATGGAGTTTGGGGTTTGGGGAACGGTGGCCAAACGGAACCTTATAGGCATTGCGGTACGGAAGGTGCTGCCAAGCTTGTTGGCATACCATGTTCAATTACAGAGACTTACCTCATCAAAGGTCCCAACCCATCTGGTTACCTATATTCAGCTCAGCTCCTCTGCTTTCGATGAGGAATGGATACCAGGGGATGTGCTAAATATCCCACCGGATGGGGCAGGCATGATGCAGCCAGAAGCGGCTACCCATGCCACGTCAGCAACAAAACTAACAGCACATTTCCTGGGTAAAAACCACAAAGTCATAGACCTATGTTGGTCGATTATAGAGAAACTAACACCCCACACTGGAAACAACAGAAGACTTCTTATCAAAGAGCAACGTTGGCTGTACAGATTACAAACCCATAAACAGGGGATGAATGATGAAATCCTGTTGAACCATCTCAGCTCTATGCCTTATGCATGAGTGTATCACCTCTGTACTGGCGGCCACCCCAATATGGATTTATGCACAAAAATACAATACTATACTGCGTCTCCCAAAATCTCACTGTCTAGCTGCACAAACCTGCAGGAGACAATGAGCAATCAATTGTTCCAAACATGCGCCGATGCACACATGTCTGGCCTTGCACAGAGTAAGAGCCCCCAGCCTCCTCCTATCAGCAACCAAAATGAAAGCGAGGCGTGGCATGGGTGGTCACTTCTGGCTGCATCACGGCAGTGCCAGCCGGTTGCTGGCGGGATATTTAGCACAACACTTGGTATCCATTCATCATCGAAAGCTGGAGAACAGAGCTGAAGGTGGTAACCAATGGGTCAGGGCCTTTGATGGAGTAAATCTCCAACACCAACAAGCTTAGCAGTACCTTCCGTACCACAATGCCTTGACCAATGGAGCTCTCTCCTTGCGCCTATTTGTCCTAATACATAGTCTTTCCCCTCTCTCTCATTTACAGTTTGACTACAGGGCCACCCACTCAAGCCCACTCAAGCCCCTGTGAGAAGAGTTGTCCCACTCGCTGTGGATGAGTGGCCCCTACCCTTTACTTCACAATTGAGAAGCATGCCTAAAGTGTTCTGTTTGGGTGTCATTTTTCAACACCCCCCATCCTGTCATTCCAGTTTGGTAGATTGTTGTTTATGTTAACGTTTGTTCCCACGTCACAAGGTGTGAGGTATGTAATTATGAACCAAGTGGATAACAAATTAAATCCTGCTGGTCCACACATTGTAGATGTGTGTAACACTTAGGGGCCAATTACGATGTTGGTCGAAAAGGCTACGAATGGCATTCGATTCGTCCAAATCCGTGTCGCCTATTTTTTAATGTTGAATACACCTTCCAATATATATTGCATATTCAAATCTTCTTTTACATGTAATACCCAACAGAGGCAAGTATATTTAAAAAAAATTTGCATGCTATTTGCATGCCCACTAAAGGAACCACACGTTTGATATGTCAATGGGGGAGTGACATCTTTACTAAACCACTCTGACGAAAGCCCAGGACCTCACATAGGCCAGCAGAACAGGGCTGAAACATGTTGGTGTCATAGGGCCATAGGACCATCATATCCTTACACCCTCACAGTATTTTCATTTTACCTTCGCATCCAGCTGACCAATAAAGATTTATTTCATGTGAGTGAGAAATTTCATCTTTAAAGTTATGCCCCCATCCAAAATGTCTTCATAAAAGCTCTTTGAAACAAGGTTGAGCCCACTCTAGTCTTCAGGAGTCAGGGTGAACCAGTTGATGAAGCATGCCACAACTAGAGTGGGTGAGGGTTACATAAAGAAATGTTTTTTTCCCTTCCAGGGACCAACAGTACCTCCATGGCGTATTGTTGGTCCTACACTAACCTTCAAGGAAACATTAATCGCTCCAGAAGGGATACTTTTTTGTTTGGTTGTTTATAATGGGGAGGATTCACCCTTGTTCCAGAGGACCTCTCTACCCTTGAGGGCTGTAGGTGTTTACCTCCTACCCCCTCTATATTGTTCAGTACATATACCAAATACCACCTCATGATGAAATGATGGTCAACTAATACAGCTATGTTGCTGCTATATGTACAGTAGCAGGAAGAGGGTGACATGGAAATGCTCATTTCACACCATTGACATTTCCCAGTTGAAACTTCCTCATTTGTCCACTAGCATAATAGTCTCATGAAAGCACAGAAAAGTAGACTGCAGGCAATCTGGCTTAAATATCTGGGAGATGTTTCTAAAAATATCCACAGCATAATGAATGACCTAAGCCTAGGGACATCCCCATTCCAGATTTGTACTGGTGAGAACACCATTCATACTTTGCTTACCTGAAAGCCAATAAACCATTGAAGGTTGTTGAGGCTCAGGAAATCTCCATTACAGTAACAGCTGGATTAACCTGTGCCCTAATAGGAAGGCACATCACAGTACATTTTTGTCTCACAAACACAAATTCCATTGTATTACTGAGTGTGGACACTCACATATGATCCCTACATTTCGGCATGTCAATCCCTGATGCATCAAGGTAAGAAGTGTCTGCAGTACCAAATGAGATGTGTTTGTCTACTCAAGCCAGTCCAGTTCCGAGGAATCCAATGGGAGTGAGACTCTATAGGAACAAATGCCCTAGAACACTTAGATAGGTGTCATGCTTCATCATTGGGCTTTTGCTCCACATCGGGCCAGCGCTGCAATGCCCGACGAACACCCTCAATGGGGGCTCTTTACTGGAGATCTTTTCATAAGCCGTTTTGTGAAGTGTAGGTGTGTGGGTCTAGATGTAGATTGGTGTATTAAGTGTATAGGTACAATTTTGATGACCAAGTACTCCTGCCTATGTTGAAATAAGTGCCGCTATCTATTAGAATTTATTATCTAAGATAGCAGTAGGTCGACATGTTTCAAGCCTAATTTAGTCATATAGTTGATCTATCAGCTTTTCTTCAGGACCAGTGTCATCACAGCTACATAGTGACTGGAATTTCAATGTATAGATTCCCATGTCTACTCCCAATCACACATATCTCTTTGGGCATCAATTTAAAAACCTATTTTGGCGATAACCCACCTTGTGCATTTCTCAAGACTCCACAAATCATGCAAGGCGACAAAAATTTGTGTGAGAATTCTGCAGACCTGCTTGCTGGAAAACCTAACCACGCCTGCTACCTCCGAGTCAGCCGGCGAGGCCCAACGTGAAGCCAAAGCCTAATGATGAAGCATGACAATTATTTAGGTGTGTGAGGGCATTTGCTCCTACAGAGTCGTTCTCCCAGCAGACTCCTTGGAACTGAACTGACCGAGTAGACAATACATCTCATCAGAACTGCATAACCTTCTTACCTGGACTAGTTACCTGGGGCATGTATGCTGGACCTTTATGCACTCTGATTCCAACCTTCTTGATTCATACTCCTTGATTCATGTCACCAGTCAGTGAATGAGCCTTGACAAATCAATATGTGAAATTCACATAACCGAATACTCCCACATCAATGGCATGGAAATTCCCATTGTGAGAAATCACTGTAAGTCTACCTGTCATGTCCTTCATTGCTTCATCAATTGGACCTGACTAATGACACTGGGTAATGGCTTAGGGTATGTGTGAACCTCCCACCAATGTCTACACACTCCTGGCTGTGGTAACCCATGACTGTATACCAATCACAAATAACTATTTATAAATGCAGATTGGCCTACACACACATTTGTGATGGAATCAGACATCAACCTATGAAGACACGTAGATCAGGTATGAAACAGAAGTGCAGACTATTACTACAACAGGGAAAGGTACACATGCCAACATGTAGGCACTAATACTGATGGCACCAGTGATAGTCTGCTATCTCGTGTTATTGTACATTCCCCAGTTGCCAAGGGGAAGTATTGTTCAGTCACTGCATCCAAAGTGCACTGCATGGTATGTCACATGTCAGAGGGCCACTGTCACATGAGGTTCAGTAGCGAGGGAGCATCACCCCTGACACACTGAAGACAAGTGGCCTTTTTGGCACAATTGTCATCCACAACATCAAACAACATGAGCTGATTATTCACTTTACTCAGCCATGTGTCTGCACAAAACAGCAAATTGGTAGTGGACCGGACTCTACTGTGTTCCTGGTCATAAAGACTATAGGCAAAGCACATCGACAGGCACCTACTAGCAGACCTACACAAACTATAACTCTGAACACACATGAAAAGCAATGTTATTATTTAACAATTTAAAATGTTAATTGAAAATGAATATCTTTATATTGAAATTATATTACATTATTAAAATAATTTTGAAATCAGTATGCATTATGCATTTTTTATATTATTTAATACATCATTTTGACATATATTATGTCTTGCTATTTTAATTGCTATGATAATTGTATGTATTGTTTTCTTTTAATTCCTTTTCCTGTGTTTACATGTTCAAAGATATTTGGTGTTGTGTTGGTGTGTTTCTAAGTGCATCTAATATGTAATAATTTGAATATTCATATCAATATTCTCAGGAGAAATCCATTTGGAAAGCCATCAACCGGAAGGTTGATGGCTTTCCACCCTTGGGACCCTTAGGGCCTATCACTGGTGCAGCTTCCATTACCAGAAGAGGTGGGAGGACCTGAGGTACAGGACACAGAAGATCATGGAGGTCCGGATGGGGCTGTCCTCCCAACGTGGATGGGGAACGTGCCAGATCCTGATCCCCCTAATGGCTAGCATACTGGTGGTGGCCTAGTCAGAGCTTGATGGGCAATTGAGGGCCCACCAGCAACGACAAGGGAGTGAGTCCTGGCCAGAGTCATACATTTTACATTGCCAACTTCTGAAATTAGTGATTCACATATCAAAATCACTTTTGAAGTAACCAACTATCTGCACTGTTAATGTGTCACATGTGCAATAAGCCTGTACAATGCAAGTATGACTTATGGAAATGTGGCAACAAATCTGTAGTAGTAAGGGGCCTGTCATTAGCAAATGCCACACATTGACAATGTGGGTCAATAGAAAGAAGTATCAGGACGGGATTACCTCAGTCACCATTCCAAAGTAGTCCATGTAAAAGCAATCAGGGCTCCCCTTGGTTCAGAAAACTCATTTTGGGAACATCCAAGGTTCTGCAGGTCTACTGGGAGATTACTCCGTGTATCAGTTGAATTGCCACAATAACTCCGCCCAAGCTTGGGCCATGGCCCAGACTGGACACAAACCATTGTCAGTGCTTGCTCACTGTAGGCTGAGCATACTGATCCCACATGAACATCACATTTGCGCAACTTCAATACATAACAGTACATCTTGTGGCAATCCAATAAGTGAACTCTAGTTTGTGTGGCACTCTGAAGGAGTCTGTGAGCTATAGTCAATATAGACAATAGTTTGGCGGCCCTGATCTGATCTGAGTGATATGTGGGACTGTACACATAACTAAAATCATCACCAACTGCTACTTACAGTATACATACACAGCTCATGATATAATGCCTGTACACTTATTAGCACATTTACCATGATCTGATTTGCAAATATGTCAGTGGTACCATAAAAGGAAGCATACATAGATATGTGCATGCAACACAAGTACGATGTAGGGCTTTTCACACAACAGTAATCCCAATGGCGATCTTAAGTACTCTAAGTACACTAGATACATAATCCATTACAAGATTGTCCCATGTAGGGACTACAAAATGTTACAACTGAAATCTGAATACACTCTGGGACTCAGAGGCACATTGTAGTCTGTGGCAATGGAAAGGATGGAGTTAAACAGAGTAAAAAAATCTATGTGAGATATTTACCTGCTCCTCTGGTGAGCCATAGAGCTGGCCATACAGAGGAAGGATCACGTGAACAAGTTTCTCTACCTCCTCTTGAGAGAAGGCAGATGCATTAACACCTGCTTGGCCTAGCATTGTTGGGCTCAGAGGTGGTAAACATCAGCTAAAATGGAGGCGGTGTTGATAGCAGCAGCGCCGGGAGGCAGGTGAGTTATTTATCAAACCACTGTGTATATGTACGCCACAAACGCAGTCATCATCTTAGATGGACACAACCATTGGCCCCCAACCATCACAATCACCAATGATAGCCTATGGTTGTGTCTGCCGTGATTGAAACCGCCCACCATGCGGTCAACTTCCACCGGCAGTGACATTTTCAGAATGTCCTATTTGCAAGGTCAGGCACCTGCCATTTCAGTGGCTGGAACTACAGTATTGGTGACTGCTAAGAGCATCACCACCACCACAAATGAGTTGTAACATGTTTACCCGATATATTACTCCATTGCACTATAATTTGCTTTACACAAACATCAGTGTACTGCATTACTGTGCATAAACGTTAGATTACCGCGGTGCACTGTACACCGATGGTGATGGTGTTTTGTGAGCACAATTCAGACTTTAGAATTTTAGGGTGCACATGATTCATTTTTGGCAGTATAATGTGTGCATTTCTGTTACAGACACATGTAAAGACCACAATGGGGATTATAGGGAGATGTTGGACAGTAGACAATTATGATGCGAGTTGTGTGTAATGCTTTCTGAACCAGTTATATTTTGTCACATGACTTTTGGCTTACTTTACATATATGTTACTCCGTACACTGTGAGCAATGTTCAAAATTCTTTCCACTCTATGCTTAGGTACCCTGGGAGAGGGAGAAGACAACTGTCTCCAGTGTACCGCCCATTTCCCAACCTTCAGACCATGGAAGAAAGGCATGCCATCAAGAAGTTTCATTTAAATAGGCAAACAATACAGAATTTAAGTCAACGGTTGGAGTCTGATTTCCTTCCTCAAAACACTAATCCCACATGTATCCCACCTATTGTAAGACTTACGGCAGTAATGCGTTTTCTGGCCACAGGTTCCTTCCAGTACACTGTGGCTATATGTACAGTGGTCTACTACAAGACGTGCTTTCAGCAATGAGGAAGCACATTGACAGCTACATCCAATTCCTCTCACGTGAGAGTTTAGCCAATGTGAATTTGGATTTCTATGGATTTAGTCGCATCCCACGTGTGGTTGGGATGCGTTTAGAGGCACCCATATTGCCTTAGTACCACGGTAGCCAAGGAACAAGTTTACAGAAACGGGAAGCACTTTTATTCTATCAACGTGCAAGTTGTCTGCTTACTGGATTTGTACATCTCAAAAATCTGTTTCCAGTTCCCTGGATCAGCCCATGATTCCTTCATACTGAGGAACAGCACCATACCCCAGTTTATGTCATAACTGCAACAGGAGAGAGTCTGGCAGTTGCTATGTGTGATCAGTCCTAACTTTGTGTGGGTAATGTCAGGTTGTATAATCACAAAGTGTGTAAGTTATTGTTGCACCTATGTCTATCTTCCATCTAGGAGACTCAGCGTATCCTAACCATCCATGGTAGTTGGCACCGCTGAGGAATCCTATGACGCCAGGGGAAGTCCGCTTCAATGAGGCCCATGGATGAACACAGCAGCTAGTGGAGAGGGCTTTTGGGCTCGTGAAGGCTCGTGAGAAACCTAAGGATGATAGTGGTGAAGAGAAAGGAGCTGACTTTCATTATAATCTCATCAACAACTTCTTCTCATGAGTGTAAGTATGTTGTGAGATGTCATAACTTTGACCATTAAAGCAACTCGTGTTGTGATGATGTGAGGAGTATGTTTAGGGAAAATATTAGGAAGCTAGCTCTGGCAAAATCTGGTGAAAGATGTTTGTGGAGGAAGGTTTTGATACATGCTCACTTTGTTGGTGTTGCTTTGTTAAGCTTAGATATTCGTAATGGACTGTGTTCTCCAAATATTGACTATGTGAAATGTGTCATATGAATGGTTTCATAGCTAATCTCTTTGTTTAGGTCTGTTTTAGGTACCTTCACCATATCATCATTGTTTCGACATTTCAGAGTTGTGAAATTAACAGGTATATGATACTTTTTGGACTTGTGAAGTGGACATGGATTGTTCCTGTGAGTGACTGTCACAGACTTTGGGTGTACAAATCCTGTACCAAGACAGCTAGCACAGCGATAGCATCGAAGTTAAGAGGAATCCATTTGACTTGTTCGTTGTCGTGGTCCTAATGTAATATGTGTGCCATCATGTGCTCCAAGAAAATGTTGTTGTGGGCCCAAGTCATACTAGTCTCCCTTTACATTGGCTAAGTCATCATTGGGTATAAACTGTATTTAGCTGTTGATGTGTCTCCTCATTGTAGGACAAAGTGTTTGTGGAACATCACTGACATTTGCTTGTTACATTTCACCAGGTGCAGCAACACTGGACTAGAATGAGCCTTTGTTCAGAAACTGTTGCTCTGACATGTGTCTGTGTATTGTGTTGAATGATGTGGGAATCCTTTTGTGAGGTAGGCGATATGGCCCCAGCAGAAGACATAGACCAGTGTTACTTTGACTGTTCTATAGGAAATTGTCTAATGTATCCCCTCCTTCCATGTTGTTAAGGTCTGCACCTGAAAATGTGATCACTGACACAAAATATTCGAGTCATGTATGATTTGCTATGTTTCTGACATCATGCCAGCTTATGAATGGAGCAATGGAATAAAGATGTTATGAGACAAAACACTTGTATGTATCTGTTGGAGTGTTGTCTTCACTGAGGGCTTCCTCCGGGGGTGGAGTGGAAATCTGTTCGGTGGCCAAGCTCTGCCCAGGTGCTGTGCCAGATTGGCCTGTTGTGAAATGGAGAACATTGTTATTTGTGTAAGTGTGGTATCTACATTCAAATGTTTAGTGTCACAGTAAGTAGAAACCCAGGAAAAACCAAATAGGCAGAGATTACTATTGTGGTATATATTTCTGTTGTATAGAACTTGTTAACAAGAAATTTTGAGACATTCAATACATGTAGTAGAATGAAGCAGCTCATTAGATGCGCTGAAATGTTGCATTTTGGATTAAGCAATGAACATGACATCTCCCAAACATTTAAGGCAACACACTGGAGAAGTAGCATGTGTATTTGACCAATCCAAGGCCTAGTTGTCTATAATACAGGCAAACACAAATCCTGGTTGTATATTTAGCATTAGCCATCATGTGAGTAGTGCAGAGTCAATGGGTTACCTGCCACTTCTAATCAGCTGAGTTACCTTAATGCTTTACAAATATTTAGGGTGCGCACTTGTTATGGTGTCACTCATGCCATCAATTGTTTCAGTTGAGGAGACCAAGACAACATCAAGCTAAGTAGGTAGATTGTATCTGAGTTGAGCAGTGTATGTAGATTGCTCAGACCATGAGAAGTGGAAATCAGTTGTAACATGTGAGATAATTGAAAATGGGCAAACTCACAGTTGCATCTTGTTTCGAGTTACAGAAACAGGGCCTCATGGTAGTTGTAGTCATTTCAAAATCTACTTATCAACAATTGATGGTTAAGTCCATGAGAAGTAGTAATCAGTTGTAACATGTGAAACAAGTGAATATGGGCAAACTCGCAATTGCATCTTGTTTTGAGTTACATTAACAGGTCCTCATGGTAGCTGTAGGCATTTCAATCTCTACTTGCCAACACTTGACAAATGGTCAATGTTACATCCCTGTTGTCAAAATGCAGTTTGGCTGGACCATACATTTACATATCGACACATATAATAGGTTTTGGGATTATAATTTCATTACAGACACCATTGGAACATATGGCATGCAATGGAGATTGATACATGTGAATTTATATGCAACAATACACATTGAGACTGACAATCAAGTATCTCTGACACTTTGAATACAGCATGTTAGGAAAGTAGATAGAGAAAAAATACTAAACACGACATTAAAATGCTGTGACAGTTAGTGAGGTATAAATTACCAGACTCCACTCCCCCAGGGTCCCCTGTCAAGCCCTTAGAATGCAGGATGGTCAAGACCTTCTCCTCCAAGGGAAATAGTTGTAATGGGGCACTGGGAGGACCACCGCCAATCTTCCAGGCCTCCAGGTGGTGTTTGGAAGCCAGGAAATGCTCCTTCGCCCTCAGGTCATGCCACCTCTTCCTTATTTCCTCCTTTCATGATCATGTGGTACCTATAGCATTCACTTTGTCGATTCTCTTGGTCCATATTTCCATTTTCATACTGAGAGGAGTATGTTGGACTTGGGCTCCAAACAACTGTGGCTCTACTCTTATGAGTTCATCCACCATGACTCACGAATCAACTTCTGAAAAACATGGATTTTTTTTACATAACATAAGTGTAAATTAAAGTGTGTGACAATTACTAAAAATAAAACACAAAGGGATATTAGTAAAAAATGCAAACAAAATGTGTGGAGAGTGTTAAATGGAATACGGGGAAAATAGAAGCCTTAAGTGACCAAAATTGCTGCTCTGTGTTGCTGTGCTGCAGTGGAGAGGCAAAGGATCATCGTCTGGGATATGGTGTATTTTATAGTGTGATTTGCAGGTGTATCCACTTGGCCAATGGATATCAGCTGTGTTGTTTTTGTAGCCATTCAATGGGCACTGTTTTGGTGCTTTGCTGAGAGCGAACAGTGGCAGCCTACTAATGTCGGGGATCCGCCGCTAGGGGACCGCCAGCACAACTCTATTTTCGTAATCTGCTAAACAGGAAACCACGGCCCTAACAGCGTCAAAGTACACATCGTCAACATTTTAACCGACGCGGCCCAAGCAGGAACTACTCCATCGACTGCGGTCGGTGGTTCAGGCTGCATGCATCGTAATACGGCAGGTGGAAGACCGACAGCTCTGCGGTCTTCTAGGGACTTCTGATGCGGCAGGCCAGCGGTTAAGATCACCAAAGTCATAATTGCTCCCTTAGATCCCTTTTTTTTTTTTTTTTTACAAATTAGCAATATTTTGAGTACTTTCTCATTTGCCTCCAGAGGAGTCATATTAGAATCTCCACCACGTAAAAAAAGATACAAATTTAGCCTGGTTATCTTTTGAAGAAAAAAGAAAGGATTAAGCACATACTGTCTCAAATATAAAAGAGGGCTGCAAACTACCAGAACTTTCATTGGCATGCTTTGGTGTTTTATTCTTCTTAGATTTTATTTTATATGACAAAATGGATATATTCTAAACTGTGATATATTTCCCTCAGGCAGGCCAATTGGGATACTTTGTCGAAGGAAAGCGAGTGCTGCAAAAAGGCTCAGGATACAGGCACAGAAAACATTTTGCTCAGAAGTGAGACTTTAATAATGCACACTCTATTGGGACTTCTGCTATCTGCTTGATGTTTATGTGGAGTTTATCCGCTTTTATCAGTATCCCCTGCTTGTCAATATGCCCTTGACGGGATTAGAGAAAGCTGGTTCCACAATGAGAGAGATTATTTTACGCTTGAATGGATGTTTGTTTATTTTGGATGTATTTCTGGGTGTCTCATAAATGAAGGAGACAAATATACAGTTAATCACTTCCTTACCAACGTGAAAACAGTGCAGAAAGGGATGTTTTGCATGCTGAAGGTGTTAGAAATGCAAGAAAAGGGAGCTTTTCAGTCGCACTAAATTTGAGCTGTACACAGCTATGAGCAAAGTGTGTTGGCTGGTCTTGCAAAGTGCAGTTGTTGATGAAGAAATGCAATGTATGCATATATGAAACTGAAAACTCAATAACATCTGTGTTAAAAAATAAATGCACAGTGCAGTTTCTATGGTGAGTGAAAACAAATACCACTACATAGGTCAGCAAAAAAGCAAGTGTTGTGACATGGGCAATTCAAATGTTTGGTACAACCTTCCTGAAATCAATGGCTTTTGCCTCATTGTTTGTTCACAATGAGGAGTGTATAGTTTGCTGCGATCATCACCCGTCAGAAACTGCTACAGTGCAAACTGCGTTGCACTCACCTGCTTGGAAAAGCACATTCTGACGACTCAGGTTACCATCCCCCAACATGGTGAAACTGCAAATTGATAAACTACTGAATAAGTAATCTTAAATTTGAATTTAAAAGCATGTGATTACAACTCCCAAACGTTCTAACCTTCTTGTAACACAGTCAGTGCACCCCCTGGCATCTCCTCTGCCTCTATTCCCACATTGGTAATACAGTGTTGGCACAGAGTCAAAGTGTTTTTTAATCTGCATGGGATCATGCACCCTTGCAAATGAGGGAAAGCCCATTGATAGCACTCCTGTGTGATCTGTTTTGCAGAAGGGCCTGGAAACATCCACGGCCACTTCTGTATTTCCAAAGTGCCCAAAGGCCCATTAAGTTGATTCACACCCCATTTCAGATTACTGAGTGTGATTCCCCACTACGCCTGCGACTCCCATCAGTATAGCCGCACTTGACTGTGACAGACATACATGTGATGCATACACTCCAAGCACATACTCCACAATGGCCATGTGCACAAGGTAACCATAGTGGATTGAGGCCCAAACTGCTTATTATACTAGTGTACTATTAAGGCCATCTTGGAAACCACAGGGTGTCATTACTTCATACTTTTTAGCGGTTAATATTTCTGATATCTAATATTATGCATACGTACATGTGATTTTTAGTTTCTCCCAATCTACTCTTGCTCCAATGAACATCAACAAGAGATGAAATTGTATCCCTGACCAGAGGGGTTTTGTTATTCATTTTTAGCAAGTATGCAAGGTTCCAGTGCCCATCAGCTCTGCAGAAATTACAATATACCCTCTCCACAAGGCAAATGCTTCTGCTGGTGGCAGATTCTTCTTTTGAAGTGTTGTGTCTTGGTGCACGTTTTTGTTTTATGTATGTATTTGCAGTTTTATTTCACTCAACTTCACCAACAGGCATTTAAGCAGTGTACCTACATCATGGTACTTTACATAAAAAAGGGATAGAAGTAGATACATATTTCAGCAAGGAGCTAGTCGATTGATGGAACGAATGAATAAACAACAAGGAAAAGTTGTTAGAAAACGATCTTAGATTTAGCTTGGACTCAAGTACTCAGTGGGTATGGAATGGATGATGTTTCAATTTTTTTCTGAAAGCTAGGAAGATGGGGGTAGGTTGTGGATCAGCAGAGAGTTCCAAATAGAGTTCTAGAGAGATGCAGTCACACAAGAGAAGCAGTAGCACGGCAGTAGAACGAGATTTAGGATTACAGCTGATTCTTTTTGGTGGTGATATCATCCTCTGTACTACTGTTTGAGGAACGCACACAAGTTCTGCTAGGTAATGCAGTTATAAAATCCAAGGGTTTATTTTAGAGTTTTTATTTTTTTTTATTTTATTTTTTTACATTTTTTATTGAAGTTCTTGTATCATAATTTCAGTATAAAAATAACAAATTGGCAACACAACGAACAAGAAAATACAGAAATAAGGGAAATGATTTACGGAATACCTAAGTCCAACATTACTCAAAATAAAAACTCAAAATTTTATCAAACTTCCACGTCCCACCAATTCGCTGTGCATATCACAGTTCACTCTTTCTAACATTCCTCATTTTTTTAAGCCAGGCATTAAACAAAGGAACTTGTATTGACTTCCAGTTCTGGAGCACCAGAGACCTTGCCACTGCCATTGCAACAAATAATAGTTTAACCATCTTTGGCTGTCAAACCGAGATCAGAGTCATATCCATACAGTATTAATTTAACGTAATAAGTGATCTGGATCCCACAATACTTTTGCAAATATTCGAAAATCTCATTCCAAAAGGACACAATTTTAAAGCAGTGAGCTATAATGTGAGACCAGTTAGCAGGAGTATATTGCTGACATCTAAAACAGGTGGCACTGGTATTAACGTATATTTTAGCAATGGCGGCAGGAGTGCGATACAGGAGCCATTTACTGAAAAATAGCATTCTTCTCCAGTTAGATCCTCGAAGAACACTAAAATTCAGCTTATTTATGCTTTTCCAAGTGTTAATAGTAAGTGCATGATTCTCCTGTTCTTGCCATTTTTTAATGGCTTTCTGGCTCAGATCTACCTCAATATGTTGAGCTAAGCAACGTTTCCATGCCTCTGGCTTCCGCGTCCGAGGAGTCAAGAACAAATCGTCCCATAACTGATTAGAGGAACCAATAAGTCTTGGTTCCACTTGTTCCAACATTTTAAAGATCGAAACATAGGAACCCAATAACATAAAATTTCCCGAAATTAATAGCTGCATCTCTCCTGGTAACAACCAAGCCCCCTCCCTTAAAAAATCTGATAAAGTATAAAACCCAACACGTTCCCATTGCAGTACAGTATCCACTCCGATTTTCATTCCCATAAAAATGAGAGCATTCCTTAAGGGAGTTCTGATATTAAACTGCGGGAGAGAATATCTTTTAAGAAAAGCGTCACGACGCTTAAAAAACCAAAGCACCAACTTGTATCGACTAAGTTTTGGTGATTTAGGGATATGCAACGGAAATGGGATCTGAGCCTCATGACAAATTTGGTCAAAAAAGAAATTAATAAAGACATTTGGACTCTGCATTGCAGATTTAAATCGCTCTAAATATTGGGCAAAATATGCGCTATAATAATCTCTGACATTAGGTACGGAAAGACCTCCCAATTCAGTTTCCACATAAAGATTCCCCATTGCTATCCTGGGACTTTTTTTGCCCATATAAACCCTGAGAATAACGATTCCACTTTTGAAAAAAAGCCACTGGGCAAAAAGCAAGGAATGGCAGAAAATAAAAAATTGAAGAGCGGGAGAATAGACATTTTTATAAGTGCCACCCGCCCCAAAATGGAGAATGGCAACAAATTCCATCTGGTAAACAAGGATTGAACCTTACGTAGAAGAGGATCAAAATTCAACATGACTAAATCGGAAACCAGAGTGGAAAACATAACCCCCAAATACCTCTACGGTCTTAAATGAGTGCATCCAAGTAAATCAACATGTAAATTCACCTCACCCCCACCACAAACTAATATTTCTGTTTTTTTTTAATTAATTTGATAACCTCCCAAAGCTTCAAATTCTTCAAAAAGCTGTAAAGCAGCAGTTTGAGATTGAATATCCATCTTAATCAACAACATGATGTCACCGGCATACAGTTTAATTTTTGCCATAGAAGGGATCGGAGGAGGAATATTCACAGATTCACGAATTGCTGTAGCTAACGGTTCAATAAAAAAAGCAAAAAGAATAGGGGACAAGGGGCAACCCTGCCTGGTGCCCCGTTGGACCGATACTGTACCGACCATAACAGAATTAATAATTATATTGCCTTTGGCACCCGTATACAAATTTTGGATTAAACTAATAATTTGTGGCGGAATTCCAAAGTGCTCTAAAATAAGAAATAAAGTTGTCCATACCACCAAGTCAAACGCTTTTTCCGCATCTAATAATAAAATTAAAGCAGGGATTTTTTTTGTCTGAAAGTAATCTAAAGCCTCAGTGAGAAAATGTGCGTTGGAAGCTATTTGCCGGCCTGCCACAAAACCATTCTGATCCAGATGAATAAGATCTGTTGCAATGGAATTAAAACGTATTGATAATAGTTTAGTAAGAATCTTATAATCAGTATTCAGTAATGTGATAGGCCTATATAAGTTAGGGTCTTTAGGATCTATACCTTTTTTTGGGAAACTAACAACTGTCCCCTCCCCAAAAGAATCTGGAATTTGCCCGCCCACTAGCATATAATTAACTAATTGTAATAGTAAATCAGAAAAGGCGCTAAAGAAAACCTTAAAAAATTCAGCTGGGAGGCCATCCGGGCCACAAGCCTTGCCAATTGGCAAGTTCTTAACCACTGATTCTAGTTCTGCCTTAGAAAATAAACGCATCATTGCTCCACTATCTGCCTGAGATAGAAAAGGCATATGATATCTAGCTAAAAAATTGGAAAGCCTAGAATGATCTATCTCTTGATGTTGGCTGTATATCTGTTTATAATGGGACAACATTATAGTGCCAATAACATCAGACTGTGATGTTTCTATCTGAGTTGCAGAACACTTTAGAATACGGATCAAATTTGCGGCAGCTTGCTCTTTTGCCTGCCATGAGAGGAATTTACCAGAGAAATTACTCTCCTCATAAATCCTCTGAGATTGTACCAGAAATTGCTGTTCACTCTGTGTAGAAAGAAGCGTACTGAGTTCACGTTTGGCCTCATTTAATTTGTTTTGCGCAACACTAGAAAAGTTAGATTGTCGAAGCAGAGTAAACGTACGGATTTTTTGATAAAGTAAAGTCCTAACTTGTTTGATAGCACGCCATTCTTCTGCGTCTTTACCGATTATGATGCCACGAATAAAGGCTTTTAATGAGTCCCAAATAATGTGCAACGGAGCCGTATCCGAATTACCTATCTCCTATTTTAAAAACGAGACCCAGTTACTATCTTGTAGATATACCTTATTAAATATCCATCTCTTAGGGGGCCTAATTTCTTCCCCTACTTCGAATTCGATTACCAGCATTGTGTGGTCTGAGAAGCCATTATGCAAACATTTTTGAGGAGAAAATTTAAATAACCTAGAGACCAAGAAAAAATCTATACGAGAAGAGGATCTATGTCTTCCCGACCAACAAGTAAATTCTTTTTTTTGTGGGAATTTTAATCGCCATGGGTCACAAAGATCCAGTAAGGATATATTCTGCATAATAGACCTTCTTGACTTTGGTTTAGATTGTTTCTTCGAAGCACCAGTGGAATCAAATTTTATATCCATAAGAATATTAAAATCCCCGCCTATAACTATATCCCCCCTAACCATCAGCAATGATTGAAATAACTCCTCATAGTTGGGGACACGGTCTTCCACTGGGGCATAAAAACTAACAAAAGTGATTGGCCTATTCCTGTCTTTTATTACACACGTGGCCCAACACCACCGCCCTGCCCCCCCATCTTCAAACTGGATAATTTCCGCATCTAAATTCCGATTTAAGAAAAGCGCGACCTCCTTTTGAGATTCTTGAGCGCAAGAAAACCCACGATATGAGGACCAAGTTTTAAACATATAAAAATAATTAATTTTATCCGCAGCAATATGAGTTTCTTGCAACATCACAACTGCTGGGCACTCTGTTTTAATCCGTAGCTCGATGGCTCGCATTTTTTCCCTATTATTCAGCCCATTAACATTAAAGGAAATCACTCTAAGCCCCCCAGTAGACATATATTTAAATCATTGAAAATAACTTCTTGCCAACATATTTTCCCATCACCACCCAACAAGAACTTCAATTTTCCATTTTTTCCCCCACCCAACCCATTCCCCCACCCAGGTGCTCCCCCCTGCATCTAGCCCCGTGGCCCTGTACTTCACCTTCGCCTCCCTCCCACGCTGGCCACATGGCACTGACCCCTCTCATAAGGGCGCCTTGGTGTTGCGCTCCTGTTCCCATGACCCCCCAGTTCCTCTCCTGCCCCTCCCCCCCACACGATAGCGTCCAAATTTGCAGAAGCAAAAAATTAAAAAGAAAACCAAAAAAGAGAAGAAAAAAAGGGAGAACTTCCAGTAACCATCAGACCAGATCAAATCAAATCCTAACCCTACACCAACTGGTCAAGTATCTCACGTGCCTCATCAACATCAGTAAACAAATAGAATTTGCCCTTAATCAAAACTTTTAGCTTTGATTGCTGTGCAATCGATGCTTGAGCACCTTTGTCCTTAAATAACTTGAGAATCTTTACAAAGTCTTTTCTCCATCTAGCAGCGGCAGCCGACATGTCGGAAAAAATCCGACACTTAGTAGTAGGATTGGCATGGAATTGTCTTTGCTTGAAAGCCTGTGATAGGATTATTTCTTTAACGCGAACATCAGCAAAATTAACAATAGTAGTCCGGGGAAACGGAGAATTGGGAAATGGGCGAGCTGGAACTCGATGCGCCCGCGTGATTGTTATGTCTCCCTTAAACTCAGGGACAACCTCTCGAGAAAAAAAAGAAGTAATCCATTGCATCATGTCAGACCCCTCAATATTCTCTGGTACGCCCACTATTCGAAGGTTTAACCTTCTATTATAATTTTTTAATTCGTCCAGTTTAAATTCAAAAACCTTCGAAGATTTGGATACACTAGCCATCTCTTTCTGCACAATGGTCAAATTGTCCTCCAGCCCCGAAATTCTAGTCTCAGATTCTTGAAGTCGATTTGGAAATGAGGACATCGAATCTTCAATTTTATCCAAACGCTTGCTAATCACCTCCAATTCCGCCTTTTGAAATTGCTTCATCTCTCTTATTTCTCCCAGAATCAAATTCAGCATGTCCTTCACTGAAATCTGAAAATCCCCAGTAGTCTCGGTGTCCATCCCCATAATCGAATTCTGAGGCATAGTAACACCAATGGAATCTAAGTTAGATTGTGACAATACAGTAAAGGCACCCGTAGAGGCAATCGTAGAAGTACTGGTAGAAAAGTAGAAAGTTCTTTATCACTGAGAAAAGTGGCTCTTGTGTTTAAAAGTGGAGGGTCTGTTAACTCAACTAAGTCGCCAGTCGACATCGTTGAGCCTAAATTCTCAGAATCTGTCAAAGGAGGAATAACTGTTGGAGGAATTGGAAGGGTTAGAGTCCCTGGTAGCACTGCACGAATACCAGCTGTGTTAGCAGAGACATGTGTTGCGCCCTTTCGCTCAAATAACGGAAACTGTTTAGAGATTTTAGGAACACAGACTGTCGTAACCTCTTTAGACGCCTGTAAATCAAGTGAGGCCGCTGGATTCAAACACTGAGCTATTACAGGTAATTTGACTTCTGAGCCCAGTAAAGCCATTTCCATTCCCCCCATGGGTAACTCCAGTACATCCTGCCCCTCATTAATGACGGATTTGCGAGGATTCTGTTGATGAACCTGTATCGGGCAGCCACCCGAGAAATCGTCCTCACCTTCCCCGGAACTCTCCGAATTTTCAACAGAAGAGGTTTCTCTCTCCGCTGCTGACCCAGCCTGCTTAGCCTTTTCTGAATTCTCTTTCAGTTGCTGGCGTCGTATTCTCGCCTTGGCCCTGGCCATCAATTGTTTGCCCATTATTAGAGCCAATCCTGTCGAAATGCCAGAATTACCTGAAATCGCCGGGAAATCCGGAAAATCCGCTCCCAGTAAATCAGCTCTCAGACCTCCTTCCAGGGCAGAGCAATACTGAAGCCCGGTAATAAGAAATACACGGGGACTCACTTCAGACAAGTCCTGCCATTTAGAACGCTAAAGCACACTGCAAAAGACCAAGCAAGGCCGTGATGCTGCAGCTTCAGCCCAGAATCCGCCGGTGAGCCCGTAGAACACGCCGGACCTTCAAAATTCCTCCAGAGTGCGTCCTCTGGCTGCCGCCGCCGCCGCCATCAGCCACATGGAAGGAGAGGGTGGGGCAAAGGAACCAGGTGCAGGTGCTACGTGGAGGCATGGAACTCCACCGTAGAGGCCCTCGGTTTATTTTAGAGTTAAGCTATTACTCCAGGGGCTGTATAACACAATGTGCCTCTGGGTCGCAGCAGGCGTGTGTGTGTGCACCTTTTATGCCCTGGTGCTTTTTGGTATTACCGAAGGACCCTTTCTGTAGTGAAGATCACGTTGGAACACATGCAGACCGTAGCCATTTCTAAGGGGTTTCCCCTCATTAGCATGAGGGCGTGATATGATACAAATGAGGAATCATTTTGCCTGTGTGCCCAGGCTATATTATAGACGCTGGTGCAGAGACAAAGATGTCAGGGAATACACTGATTGAGTACCACAAGCAGATGGTGCACAGTCAGTGCACCCCTGGTGGACGCTCCCTGAAAGGGAAGAATGAGGGTTCAAGAATCCCCCCAGAAATTCCCTTGCTGGTGGGTGCAATCACTCATTATCCATGTCTATAAGAAGTTTCTGTCCCTTTTTGAAACACAGGTCCCATGCTGCTTGCACACTGAAAGGCACACTAACTACTCCATGCAGCTTGTCCACCTTTCACTGATGTGCTGCCCCATTGCAGGCACGAGTTTAAGGCTGTGCCGAGGGCTCTGCATTAACTGTAATATGACACACTAATCTGGGCTGCGCCAGGTGCACCAAGTTAAAGATGCGCCCTAGTACAGACCAGGGCAGTGCACCCTATACATAATATCGCCCCAGGTTATCAGAGAACTTCAATGTCAGCCATGCACATTTGCTTACTAGATCAGTGCATACGAAATATAGTCCTATTTCAGTTTAATTAAACCCATTGAAATAACAAGGCTGAAAATATATATTAGTTGGAGCCTTCAGAGATTTAATAGGAACAATATTTGAGGAGAAAAAATCACGACTTCCAACCTGGAGTATCTACCAAGAGTTATGTTCTACGGACAGATAACGATGAACCCTTTGCAATAAGTCCCTAGTAAGACCATTTTGGGTGATTGTCTCGTGGTGTTAAAGCTTGTTTTTCAACTATAGGAATTCTCACCTATTTTTCTCAATACCTGTTTTTCCAGCCTAGAACCTCCTGCTACAAATCATCCTGTGTCCGGACCTAAGTTAAGTTTGGTAATGCATGACTAATTTCGCAGAGTATGCTGAATTCACCTTAAAAACTATGTGAAAGCAACCAAGATGTACAGTTCCCACACGTGTCCTGGATCTTCTTCCAAACTAGATATTAGAGGTGTGGCACCAGAAAATCATGTGACATATATATTGTGTCCTAAATGTCATTTACTAAAGTATCCCACTATTGGAGTTACTTATAGAAACTCTACACTCAGTAGGACCATATTATCATAAACAATATTTACAACACAATATGTGTGCTATATGATAGCTCTGCATCAGATATTTCGACATCCAATAAATTGGGCCAATATTAATACCAAAAAAGGGATCGTTTTTTTCACCCGCAGAGATTGAGAGGGTGTTTTCTTGTGAGTGTTTGTACCCTTTCAGCAGCATCTTATCAAAAGTTTTATCTAACAGAATCAGGAAGTGACGATTTACAGATAAGCACACTGCACAACAGCATCATAGTAGACTATGCATATATTTTACGCTACATTAGAAATAAAAAAAGGTTATGACAACAGAACACCTCTGCATCATAAGACACCTCTGCATATTCTGCTGGCTGATGTTCCATACTTGGCTTAGTTTTTAAATCACTGTGTGTCTCTTCTGTTTGTCTCCTAATGATATTGTCCGCAGAGTTTTTTCTACTGACTGCAAAAGCTCAATAAGCATTTCTCAATTTTCAAAGTGGTCGTTGCAGCTGCCCTAGAGGTGTAAATTTGTTAATTAGAGCTAGCACTTCCAAGTCACTAACTGCTCATTTTTCTTTATCTTGTAGTTAATGTTCACACGGATTCTTTCAGCTGAATCTTCTAGAAAGTACCAAGATGGGCCCAACATAATAATTCACATAAGTTCAAGTGAGTGTGTGTGTGTATGTGTAGGCTCTTGTATGTAAAACAGCAGTATTATCGTGTGGGGGAAGTGTTTATCTAGTTCTCACTTGAACTCGGCACATCGAATCTCGTGGCATATGGTGGTACTGGAATACTGTAGGCATGCTTGGCATCATGATCCCCACCAATAATTAGCAAACGTGAGTAGAGAAATGTAATGGCCTGCAGTACATTCTCTCTAAGCGGCATATCAGCAACAACCGGCAATAATTATCGCTCAGCGCTCTTAGCGTGAGGATAATTATCGCCGGGTAACGTGGATTTTTATCGCTGAGATAGCATGCTATTAGCAACGCTTATCTCCTCAGTGATAAAAATCCTCAAGCTAACTGCCTAACGTGAGATTATCGCTGGAAACCCAGCGATAATCTCACGAAGTTTGGTGTTAGCTTGCTGATAGGGACTCAAAAACTTAGCCATGATATCCACCTTCCATAGGATATCATGGCTAAGTCAGTCCTGAAGCAGGCGTAAGGAAAGTAGCGATAACAGGGGTTATCGCTACTTTTCCTGACGCTATGCTTCATAGCGTGGGGCTTGATTTTTTTATTTAGAAATCTGTTTATTGAGTTTTGAAAGGTATACATCAAATCATGAAACAGGATAATGTGCAGCGACATTTAACTCATAGTTAAGTATTCATACTGGCCTACAAATGACTGTAAGGATGGGTGCACCTCTCGATTCCTTATCACAATGGAGGCCCCCACGACAGTGACTTTAACCATTGAACCGTTATACATCCTGGAGCCTTACCCCATAAGGGGTGACCCTAAGGTGAAAGTTTTACTATTGCACCCAATCTCCCCTAGCATTTCCTCATAAACAGATATCAGATTTATATATCAATAACAGGGACTAAACAGTTGGGTAACTATCGCCCCTGCAAAACAACAACAATGATAACAGCAGCAGTGTCCGGCTTTTGTCCAAATATCATTCACCCAAGACCCCTTGGGTCGCCCCCTCCCCCAGCCCCGCACCTCCTTTTCAAGTCGCTGTACAGACTGTGCTGTGTTTGTTCTTATGCCTCGCCACTCTGACTAGATCTACGTTGCCGTGTGTCATGGCACTCTGCCGGACAGACCAATTCCCGACCACCCGGAGCGGCTCCATCGGCGCGCCCCCGACAGTCCTCTGCGGCATCCGCCCCCAGCTGCAGCATGGTCTGTAACAACACCTCCCACTGGGCCGCTATGGGTGTCATCCTAAGACCCAGTGTTTCCTCCCTCCGGAGGGCCACGCCCTCCGCCCTAGCCCAGACCAGGATGGAGCCGCGCCATGCCCTCGTGTGTGGAGGGGCAACCGTCCTCCAGCGTTTGGTAAGAAGCCGCTTCGCCACCACAATACCCAGGTCTATGAATCTAGAGGTGACTTTCGTGGAGGGTGGAAAAGGTGTAATAAGTAGGCTGACCACTCCATAGCGTGGGGCTTGATGATAGGAGAAATGTCGCTTAGCGACATTTCTCCTGTCATGTTAGGTCAGGAACGCACACCTTGCATCTCATTAGAGATGCAAAGCTGGGCGTTAGGAATCCCGACGCTAAAGCAAGGTTTCACGCGTTAGCGTGGCCTTGCTAATTAGGCGATACAATTATCGCCGCTTTTCGGCCGAAAACGTCCGCAAAAGCGGCGATAATTTTTTATCACCAGCTTGTAAATATGCCCCTAAGTTTTTATGTGACAGTAATAGGTTACGCTAGGTCTTTGACAAATCTAATATATTGTCCTGTCTGTATCGCTGCCCTAGACAGGAGCTACTTAACTGCACAGATCATTAAATTCATCTTCAAAAGGGCACTGCAATCTCACGAACACTAGGTGGCATGTTTCATCATAGGGTTCCTTTCTCACCAAAGACAGATGTCAGAGGTGGGCTCGCTATGCACATTTTTTCTTTTTGGAAGTAGTTTGTACTGCCTGGTTAGAGGGTAAATTGCAACAAAAAAGTCAGAGTAGAGTGCTCCTAACCACCCCAAAAGAGCTGATGGTCACTTGTAGGGACCAAGGATTAAATATTTACTGAAAATAAATACAATTGTGACATCCCTAACAAAAGGTTAGATATAAGTGAGGGTTAGTTGGACCCCTCAATGTGTATTATTAGAGTCAACAATTTCCTGTTCTAACTGTTGACTATGAAGCTCATGGGCGCTTTTCAGAACTAGGATCCCTGAGTGTTTTGTAAAACATGCCCTATGGCATCGTAAATATATTGAGCAAGAATGGTGAAGCAAGAAAATCAAATGAATGCATCCGCTGCCTAAGTAAAGAGATGTATTGTTCCGGGTACAGTTGATTGACCTGGGAACAAAATCATTATTACAGTTAATCAATAAAGAGTGCGGGTCTATTGTAGTTTGTATCCAATTGTCCAACATTGGTGTACTTTCCTCTATTCGTTCTATTCCTGCTGAGCCTAGCTTCCCCTGGGTCAGATAAAGTTCAGCCTTAGAGGGTGCAGAAAGGTAGATGGTGATTTTCAGATGATAAACTGATGGCAACTTAAACACTGGCAACACTGAGCTCTGCTTTTACAACCCGATGTTTCAAATAGTTACTGAACACAAGAACAGATGTACTTCAGTGAATCCTTATGACATTGCTCATGTATTTTTCTGAGTGGGATATTTCAATTTAATGATATAATGTCAATAGACACTGAGGAGCATATTTATGAAATAGTGGTGCAGGTCTTTTAAATCTAGGAATGCGTCAAAACCATGGGAGTTGCGTGGGAACTCTCATGCAATGCCTACCCAGGGCAGAGTAATGCAAGGCATCAGTTTGCTCTTTGTTGCTGTACTCTATATTTTCAGAGCCACTCAAAGTCAATCAATGTAGCGCTTAGAGACCGTTGGTGATTTGGAGCTTTACAAATATAAATTAACAATAACAATACCAACAAAGTGGCTTTGCATAGCTTAAAAAATATGACTTAAGGTTTTCATCGCTCAGGCACCACTTTGAGTGATGCAAGAATGACGCAAACCGGGTCATAAAGAGGTCTTGGTAGACTTACTAAGCAAAAAAACATGCTTCCATTCTAATGCAGTGTTATCGTTACATGTACATCCCTACAAATGCAGAACGTATCAGAGGGGAGAGCTGTTTATTAGAGGTAAGTACAAGAGGTTTTACTGGCTTACTCTTAGGGTCCCTGGGTCCATTGGCACAGCGAGCACTGCTGGCGGATTCGGAAGCAATGCTAGCAGCTCACAGATTCTGTATTCTAAAAATAAGAGTGGTGAAATGTTACATTGTCCCAGTTATGTCAGGCACAAGAAACCAAAACTGTTGCAAAGTGTTGTTTTTGGACAGATGGAAATCCTGAAAAATACAGAGGTGTGAATCCCGGGAGACAGATAGTTTTCAAAAGCAACCCAAAGAGGAAATTAATATATTAATTTAAACACGCTTAAGCACGTGGTGTTACACTGCAACATGCAAAATGAGTTTCTGCAAAAACAACAGTTGAGTGTAGGTGAAAATGGAGCATGTGTGTGCCAAAGATTTCGGAGAACATTGAAAGTATGGCTATTCTTAACACACTTTCTCATGAGCTCTCCTATTCTAGCAAAGGGCAAATTGGGTTTTTGTATTTCATTTCAAGGTGAATGAACGCAGAACGTGAGTTTCAAGCAGACCCACACAAGTAGGAATTCTTATTCCCATCTGCGTGACACACATGCAGCTACCTCAAAGAATATTCTAGCAAAACCCTTCACTGCATGATTCTCTCGTTTTTTGCTTGTGTTCTGAATTACAGGTAAATATTGAAGTGGCTTTTGTGCAGTTTTTTTTTCAAAGAGAGAAGCAGAGTGTATACGTCTTGTCAATTAAAAAAGGAATCATATCAACAAGTGGTGAATATGTAGAGAAACCCTATTGATTTTCATTGTCATAAATCTCATATAGCCACAATATTTACACTCTTTGAGGCAAAGGTTAGATGTTCCCTGCAAATATAGTAGCAATACTTTGCAAAGTTAATTGTTGCACCATGAGACATTGCCATTCTAGAACAAAAATTAGGAAAGATCAGCATACATGTGGTTCTTCTTCTCTTGCTAAGGTCCCCATAACACCTGTGGGATTTCACCCAGGAATCTATACTGCGAGGTGCAGTAATTCCTGCATGTAGTATTAATCTTCCATTCAAAGCTGTCCCCTTAGAAATGGAGAACAACCGTGGGAATCAGTATTTGAGACTATCTCCTGCATATTTTACCAGATTCCAGGTCCTTTTACAAAAGGCTTTTAGCTAGGTTTTTCCAAGTGGAATGTGTGTGGGGGAAAAACCTGCAATCCCTAGGCTGCCATTAGTATCTATTACTCTGTGAATCAGGATTTGCCCTGATCCTCTCAATGAGGATCTAGGTGGTTTATTACCTGCCTTTGCCGGGCGCTAATAATTTCAATGAATTATAGCACCTTCATTGGATATAATAAAAATTTCAAAACTATGTGGTAACCTAATGACTACATATTTTTGATGATCAAGCTCATAGTCTAAATGAGATATTTAGAGCCACCAGCATCAGTAGCTAAATCATTCAGGGGGAATGGAGCAAAGAAAAGACAGGGCAATCACCTTGTTGAAAGGGACCCCTTCGGGTTTTACTACATCCGCAGACTTTGTATGTTCAATGCCACTACTATTGTTACAAGACCTTTGACTCTAGAGCCAGAACCTGTGTGCAATTTACCACATGGTATGAACAGGCAGGACCACAGAAACTCACCAATGCCCACCCACCATATTGCAAGTAATGTTGTGGTCTGGTGGGCAGGCGGCATGGCAGTACTGCGGTGGTGCTGTTTAAAGGCTCAGTGTGAGCATTAACCAGTAACGCCGCTGGACCGCCAGTGCACGCTCCTGTAGAGGAAGGAATGCACCATGTCGTGCATTCATTCCCGTGCAGGAACTGGAGGTGCAAAATTACAGGGGCACACAACATGTGCCCCCAGCATGCAACCCCATGGACAGAGGCACAAGGGGTCCTGCAGCACTGTCAGCATACTTTGGTCTTAAACCGCTGCCAGACCACCGCAGGATACTTGATCTGTGGCAATAGCAGTGGTTCAGTGGCAGTCCAACTGCCACACTTACAATATTGTGGATGATCCCGCAGTGTGGCGGTGATCATATCGCCACCATGACTATGGTCAACCCGTGGACCACCACAGTCATGATAAGTCCCTTAGACCTTTATCTCCATTAGTAATAAAAAATACTATTACAAAGTGCATTTAGGAGATAAGTACATATGAAAAAACATGTAACGTGTTTTATGCACTGAGCTCTGCAAATTATTAATTTGGCACTGCACTTAACATACGCACTATGTTGTTTCTCTATTATGTGCACACTTTTTTCTTTCAACTTTTCACTTTTGCACACATACATCTGTCTCATCTGGAGGACAAAACATCAGCTATGAGAGATGTTCTTTGGTAGGTGGTTATTGTCCTCCCCAAAGGACAGTACCTTTGTATCTTCTTTTTTTTCTAAGTTTGTAGGTGGTGTCTCTCTTCTCATCTCACTGTCTGTGTGTCTGTCTCTGTCTTTTCTCTCAATTTGCTTCACTCTTCTAAACTCTAACAGATATTATGGCCTCTACCTGTATTTTTACTAGGCTGCCTGTTCTCGGATGTTTAAGAACCAAAGGGGCCTTTGCGAGCAAATAGAAAACATAATGTTACAAGAGTGTAAGAGCCAATGTGGCTACTTCCAAAAACACCGCAAAACACTTGCAAGATGTAATACTCTATGGCAGTCTCTGCCAACAAATAGAAAAAGTATTTTTCCAAATGCTGGGTCTCAGATCAGGAGGCCAACAGATTAGGCCTTGGAGTCACTCTGGGGTCTTGGGTACAGGATGAAGTTGCAGGTCAAGTTCTTCTTCAAGTGTTAGACACTAAAGGGGTGACATTTACTGTTCCCGTTCCAAAGAAAACCAACTTTTGGAAAGTGTGGGGCACTATATGGATGACATTTTCTATTTACACTCCAATCCAAACCAACTTGAGTAAAGTGTTGGACATTAAAGGGGAAACATTTATTTTTCCCTACTCCAATGTAAACCAACTTGGGGAAAGATTTGAACACAAAAAGGGTGACATTTACAATTTCGACTCCAATCTTAACCAACTTAGGGAAAGTGTTGGACACATAAAGGGTGACATTTACTACCCCCACTCCATGTATGCCAACTTGGGCAAATGGATGGACACTAAAGGGTTGACTTTACTATTCCCGCTCCAATATAAAACAACTTGGAGAAACTGTTAGACACTAAATTAATGACATTTACTGTTCTCACTCCAAGCTAAGCCAATTTGAGGAAGCTTTAAACACTAAAGGGGGGACATTTACTATTTCCACTCCAATCTAAACCATCTCAAGGAAAATGTTGGATACTAAAAGGATGATATTTACAATTCCCTCTCCAAACAAAACCAACTGGGGTAAGTGCTGGACACTAAAGTTGTGGCATTAACTATTCCCACTCCAATCTAAACCAACTTGGAGAAAGTGTTGGACACCAAAGGAGTGAGATTTACTATTCGCACTCAAAGGTAAACCAACTTGAGGAAAGTGTCGAACACCAAAAGTGGTGACACTTACTATTTCCACTACAATCTAAACCAACTCAAGGAAAATGTTTAACACTAAAGGGGTGACATGATATTTACTATTCCCACTCCTATGTAAACCGGCTTGGCCAAAGTGTTGGACACTTAAGGTGTAACATTTACTATTCCTACTCCAATCTATACTAATTTGAGAAAAGATGCTTCGCACTAAAATCATCAAATATTATAAATCCAATTCACAATAATACTTATGTATCTAAAATAATTAAAGTTCAAAAATACAAAATTCATACTAGACATTCTAAAATGTCAGTAAATACCAAGATATATATTAAAACACCCTATTTTAAACTACTATCCTTCATATAAAAAGTGTTAACTTCAAAATTAAATCTGTAAATTTGATATAACACCTAAGTTTTTGTTAAACAAAATCTACCATTCATACACTTTAAAAAATACAATTACATGAATGTCAAATAAAAAAATTATCAATAAAAATCTTATTTAATTTGCATTGATTTTCTTTTAATTAATAGATTTTTTTTAAATTATCAAAATATTTGGCATTTCCTATGTTTTTACAATGATTAAAATGTGATACATTCATTTTTCTACTTTATATTTCAGCACCAAATAAATCAAAATATACTACGCAATATAATTGTTTTAAAAAAAACAATTAATTCAAAAAATAAATTAACATAACATTAAATAAATCCCATTAACACATATATTTAATATGCCGTTTAATATTGTAATAAAATAATATTCAAAAAAATAATTTACATTTCTTTTAAATTAATAAATTACATTTTTTAATTTAAATACATATTTCTTTTTTTAAACCCCCCCACCTTTATCCCCTAATAACCTATTACCCTCTACTAAAATAATATTTCAATAAATATTTAAAAACCTTAATTCATTTAAAAAAAATTGAAATCATATCGAAAAAAAAAATTAACAAAATAATAAAGACATAATGCAAAAATACAATACTTCACATACTAATTAACACAAAAAAATGACATAATGGACAATATTTCCTACATTGATATTTTTCACAACAATAATAAAAAAATAAAAACTAAGACAATATTTTCACCTTTGATGTGACTCTCCGCAAGATATTTGAAGTCCCAACATTCTTGAAAAGGTATTTCTGTATCTTGATAATTTTTGGCCCGATATTTTGTCCAAACACTCCATTATTCACATTGCACTTTGGGTAAGTCTGAGTAAATAGATTTGTATTAGCCCTTCACTATTTCTATCTTCATAATGTGTAGTGGAAGGTGTTCGGCAAGGTGTGTATGTCATGGTATCTTCTAGTAGCAGTAAGGGATTGTGTTGTGGCTTTTCTAGTGCATGCTTTTAATCTTTTTAGATTGGGAATTGGTAGTAATTGACCTGTAATGCACTCAGGAATTTGAGCAGTATATTTTTTAAAGTAGTTGCTGCCTGAGAGCTAGTGCTTTTTTCTCTGAGATCTTGGATAACATGTATAGTCTTCTGTATTTAGTAGGGTGGGTGTGTTACCTAACATTAATTACAAAATCCTTTTAAGTTGTGGAATTAGAATAATTTTTGGAGCATTTTCAGTTTACATTTTCACTGCTTGTGCTTTCTTTGCTCTATGCTCTATGTGTATCCCATGTGTCCCATGTGTGATGAAAATTGTTTTCCTTTTTATGAGATCATGTAAGTGGCTCTATCATTTTCTCTGAAAATGTTAGAGATCTGAATGTATTGTTTTGTGTTAAACATTGTAATGCACTTATTACTAACATGTAAAAATGCATTTCTATTTTTTGCATTTCATTCTTACATATTTGCTGTGCTTTTAAACAGATGGTTCTTCTCTTCGGGCAGTTTAATTCAGTTGAGAAGTGGGTCAGGTAGGGCATCGTTCCTTCTTAAACCACAATTGTTTATTTAATGTTGAGTTTAAAATATAGTTTAGTTTGTGGATTTGTTTGGGGTAAGTTTTACTTTTACATTTTAGTGGTTGGTTTTACTTTCTTTTAATGTCTTTTTTGGGCCCCACTTGGGGATTAGGACTCAGTCTCCCAGAAAAAACCAGCAGGGTGCTTGGCAAATCCAGATCAAACTGGTCAAGTGGGGTCAGCAGAGATTTGGGCTTTTTGCAACTTTTGCATTCCTGGAGCTGAACCTGAGACTATCCAACTAGCTCTTGGAGTCCACTCATCTGTTCTGGGCACAAAGGGGAAGCAGGTCCAGTGTTTGTGGTTTCCCTCCACATGTATAATAGCAGGTGCAGTCCTTCATCTGACTTCCACAGATGCAGAGGTGTTTTGAAGAGGTTATTGAGGGCGCCATATTTTCCTAGTGCTAGCTTCTGGGTGGGGGAGACTCCTGGCCACTCCCTTGCCAATTAATAAAATTTCCCAGGGGTGCCACTACCCACTTTTTCAGCATGTCCTGTGCGTGTTGCTGTAAACTATTCCACAGTGCCCCTCTCTACATAAAACCAATATGGCAGAACCTTTTTTCCCCTTGCATAGAGCTCTGGGCACACCCCTGAGGTGAAGAGAAACTCTCCCTTCAAACCAGTTCTGGAACAGGTTTTTTCCCCACTGTGATTGGTGCCAATGGAATGTGAATTACGTCTGCCTGTGTCAAGGGATGCAGCCTTGAAGCTTATGCATTTGGTGGGCACATCCTACTGGCCACTCTGTTAGGAGGAGTTAACTCCTCCTTCCAGAGGCCCTTTTGTTCCTTTTCCTTGGAGCCAATAATATATCTTGAAGAGGGCCATCAGGCTGCGAGGTGATAGTTGGGAATTAACCCTGAAAAGACTACTAGAGGCTATTAGGCAGGAAAATGCCAACTTTCCAAAAGTAACATTTTTAAAATAGTAATTAAAAATCCAACTTGACCATTAGGTTAGATTTTAAATTACTGTTCATTAGAGTTCTTAAATCATGGTTCTAGCTATTCCCAAAGTGAAGTAATGCATTTTAAGGTGTTTTAATGAAACCCAGTGTTCTACTTTAGGACAGCCAGCCTTGCCACAGTGAAAAATGACTTTGAAGATTATTCACTGCCAGGACGTGTAAAGCGTAAGTATGTATGTCCTACTTTGTCAATATGATGCATCCTGCCCTATGGGCATTTAAGGCCCATTTTGAGGATGACTTATGAGTCTTAAAACGGCGAGTTTAAGCTTGACAAAATACTTTTTTTTGCCTGGTTGAATTTGCAGTTTTAAAACTACACACTCAAGATTCTTTGTCTTAGCACTTTAGTGATGGTACAGTGGGTGTTGCAGTCCACTAGTGACATTTAACTGACAGGCCCTGGGTAACATATACTAGGCCTGGGCGGTAAATTCTGCTCTGCTCGCGGAATTTGGGTAATTTCGCGTTCCGCGGAGAATGCGGATTCAGCAAAAACTCTGCGATCTGCGGCATCACGGAATTTTTTGCTTGTTCGCGCTTTCAAAATGCGTGTTTGCGAGATATTTTCCCCCGAGCATGCAAACAGCGTTCACGAACAGGAAAAAAGCATCACGAACGGGTGGAACAAGCAACTCCACGTGTTCGTGGAACTCTGCGTGCTAGCGGAGATTTGTTACTGTTTCGCGGAGCTTTGCGTAGCCCGACTACGCAAATTCCACCCACCCCTAACATATACTAGAGAAATCTGCAGAAGTTAAATGTGCCAAATAGGATTCTCTAACCAATTTGACAAGCACCAGCTAAAAAAATAGAGGTGATCATGATGCAATATGAGGCATTTTCTTTCCTACATGCCTGCTATTGGGGCCAAGGATGGGGTTCCCATGACCATAGACCTTTTATTGCAATGTGCAGACCCCATTTTTAATAAAAAAAATCAATTATGGAGGCCATGGGAGATGATGTCACAAGGGGCCAATATATGGCTCTTAGAGGGGGGCCGCACATCCACTCCTCTTTTTATTGCAATGAACAGACCACCCTGGCCCTGGACCACACTGGGATGCTTGAAAATGAAAAGGGTGGGATCCTGCCCCCTCTGTTTTAAAATGTTACTGTGGTATTGCCATACTGTTTAAAATATATATGTATTTTGTTCCAGGAGGTCATTGTAGGGCCCACACAAGACGCCAGGGTGTCAAGATATCCCTATCTGTCTCACAAAACGTATTTGTTCATTTTTTTCAGGACACTGGGATTGAGTCCCCAAGTTTTAAAATGAATGCCAAACATTTTTGTTGATGTGAGGCGGTCAATTTGACATAAACATTTGGGTGCCGATCACGATCCGGTAAAAAATTCCCCCGTGCGACTCGTATCGGGTCTTTTTACCGTACGAATCGTACAAGTGCCGTACGAACTGGCAATCACGATTCGCATGGTAAAAAGTCCATACGAACCGCACCGGGAATCATTCCCCACACGTCCTCGGGTCGGAAAATGTGTCCGACACGTCCTCGGACGATTTACCTTACAAACGTAAAAATCCAAGTCCGACCGAGGAATCACGATCCATCCCGTGCGTCCGAGCCTACAACCGTATGGAAAAAACACCGTCCGCACCGAACACCTATAGCAACCATGGAGACATGTGCCCGCATACGCGCCCAACACTCCCCCCAGCCCCCGTACGTCCGACACGTACCCCCGTATATGTATACCCCCACCCGTCTATGTACACCCCAGTACGTTCCAGTCGTACCCCCACCCCAGTACGTGTCGTACCACCGTCAATGTACACCCCCCCACCCCTGTACGTGTCGTACCACCGTCTATGTACACCCCAGTACGTTCCAGTCGCACCCCCACCCCAGTACGTGTCGTACCCCCCGTGTACCTACACCCCAGTACGTTCGAGCCACACCCCCACCCCAGTACGTGTCACAGCCCCGTCTACCTACACCCCAGTACGTTCCAGTCGTACCCCCACCCCAGTACGTGTCGTACCCCCCGTGTACCTACACCCCAGTACGTTCGAGCCACACCCCCACCCCAGTACGTGTCATAGCCCCGTCTACCTACACCCCAGTACGTTCCAGTCGTACCCCCACCCCAGTACGTGTCGTACCACCGTCAATGTACACCCCCCCACCCCTGTACGTGTCGTACCACCGTCTATGTACACCCCCCACCCCTGTACGTGTCGTACCACCGTCTATGTACACCCCAGTACGTTCCAGTCGTACCCCCACCCCAGTACGTGTCGTACCACCGTCAATGTACACCCCCCCACCCCTGTACGTGTCGTAACACCGTCTATGTACACCCCCCCACCCCTGTACGTGTCGTACCACCGTCTATGTACACCCCAGTACGTTCCAGTCGTACCCCCACCCCAGTACGTGTCGTACCACCGTCAATGTACACCCCCCCACCCCTGTACGTGTCGTACCACCGTCTATGTACACCCCCCCACCCCTGTACGTGTCGTACCACCGTCTATGTACACCCCAGTACGTTCCAGTCGTACCCCCGCCCCAGTACGTGTCGTACCACCGTCAATGTACACCCCCCCACCCCTGTACGTGTCGTACCACCGTCTATGTACACCCCAGTACGTTCCAGTCGTACCCCCACCCCAGTACGTGTCGTACCACCGTCAATGTACACCCCCCCACCCCTGTACGTGTCGTACCACCGTCTATGTACACCCCAGTACGTTCCAGTCGTACCCCCACCCCAGTACGTGTCGTACCACCGTCAATGTACACCCCCCCACCCCTGTACGTGTCGTACCACCGTCTATGTACACCCCCCCACCCCTGTACGTGTCGTACCACCGTCTATGTACACCCCAGTACGTTCCAGTCGTACCCCCACCCCAGTACGTGTCGTACCACCGTCAATGTACACCCCCCCACCCCTGTACGTGTCGTAACACCGTCTATGTACACCCCCCCACCCCTGTACGTGTCGTACCACCGTCTATGTACACCCCAGTACGTTCCAGTCGTACCCCCACCCCAGTACGTGTCGTACCACCGTCAATGTACACCCCCCCACCCCTGTACGTGTCGTACCACCGTCAATGTACACCCCCCCACCCCTGTACGTGTCGTACCACCGTCAATGTACACCCCCCCACCCCTGTACGTGTCGTACCACCGTCTATGTACACCCCAGTACGTTCCAGTCGTACCCCCACCCCAGTACGTGTCGTACCACCGTCAATGTACACCCCCCCACCCCTGTACGTGTCGTACCACCGTCTATGTACACCCCAGTACGTTCCAGTCGTACCCCCACCCCAGTACGTGTCGTACCACCGTCAATGTACACCCCCCCACCCCTGTACGTGTCGTACCACCGTCTATGTACACCCCCCCACCCCTGTACGTGTCGTACCACCGTCTATGTACACCCCAGTACGTTCCAGTCGTACCCCCACCCCAGTACGTGTCGTACCACCGTCAATGTACACCCCCCCACCCCTGTACGTGTCGTACCACCGTCAATGTACACCCCCCCACCCCTGTACGTGTCGTACCACCGTCTATGTACACCCCAGTACGTTCCAGTCGTACCCCCACCCCAGTACGTGTCGTACCACCGTCAATGTACACCCCCCCACCTCTGTACGTGTCGTACCACCGTCTATGTACACCCCAGTACGTTCCAGTCGTACCCCCACCCCAGTACGTGTCGTACCACCGTCAATGTACACCCCCCCACCCCTGTACGTGTCGTACCACCGTCTATGTACACCCCCCCACCCCTGTACGTGTCGTACCACCGTCTATGTACACCCCAGTACGTTCCAGTCGTACCCCCACCCCAGTACGTGTCGTACCACCGTCAATGTACACCCCCCCACCCCTGTACGTGTCGTACCACCGTCTATGTACACCCCAGTACGTTCCAGTCGTACCCCCACCCCAGTACGTGTCGTACCACCGTCAATGTACACCCCCCCACCCCTGTACGTTTCGTACCACCGTCTATGTACACCCCAGTACGTTCCAGTCGTACCCCCACCCCAGTACGTGTCGTACCACCGTCAATGTACACCCCCCCACCCCTGTACGTGTCGTACCACCGTCTATGTACACCCCCCACCCCTGTACGTGTCGTACCACCGTCTATGTACACCCCAGTACGTTCCAGTCGTACCCCCACCCCAGTACGTGTCGTACCACCGTCAATGTACACCCCCCCACCCCTGTACGTGTCGTAACACCGTCTATGTACACCCCCCCACCCCTGTACGTGTCGTACCACTGTCTATGTACACCCCAGTACGTTCCAGTCGTACCCCCACCCCAGTACGTGTCGTACCACCGTCAATGTACACCCCCCCACCCCTGTACGTGTCGTACCACCGTCTATGTACACCCCCCCACCCCTGTACGTGTCGTACCACCGTCTATGTACACCCCAGTACGTTCCAGTCGTACCCCCACCCCAGTACGTTCCTGGCACACCCCCAACACAACCTCCTAAGTACGGAGCGCACCCCATGCCCCAACATCACAACCGCATGTACGAGTCGTACAAAGCCACACACAAGGACCAAATCGTACAACCAAATGGCCCATGTACACACCGTACACACGCTCAAAACGCACGTACACAACAAGGACAAAACAAAACAACTCAACAATACACCATTCGAAAGGCACACAGCCACTAAACATGGCCAACAACCACTAAAATAACACAATCACTGACCTGCAACTGTCAAAAACAAACAGAGGCCCAATACACCACCACTCCTTATAACACACCCACCCAAAATTCAAACACTGCCACACCCACCCATGGACCAATAAAAAGGGCCCACACACACAAACCATGAGTCTTTGCAACAGACCCACTGCTGCCAGACACCACAGAACCAGACTACAAGCGACACCACATCTTACACTTGCACACCTTCACACGACCACCCTCACAAACACCCTCTCATCACATTCACACACACACACAACCATCCACACCCCCCCCCAACATCCACACACCCCCCACACCCACACCATCCCCACCCACACCCCTCACCATGCCCACTACCAAGAATCCAAAGTTCAGTCACCGAGAGTTGGAGGTCCTTGTTGATCAAATCCTCAGAGTCGAGCCACAGATCTTTGGAACATTGGTCAGAAGCACCAGCCAGGCAGCCAAAACAGCCATGTGGCAGACCATCGTCGATGCTGTGAATGCTGTTGCGGACACCAGGAGGACCAAGCAGGATTGCCAGAACAGGTGGTACGATCTGCGGAGGAGGGTCAGAGCCAAGAGACAGGAGGAACACGACCAGGCCAACGCCACCGGAGGAGGGCCCTCCCGCAGACCCGTACAGTACCATCCCTGGGAGGAGAGCGTGATGGCCATACTGCCGGTGGAGGCAGTTGAAGGAGTAGAAGGACTCCGAGACCCGGGTGAGTACACAAACAACGCACCTCACATGGGGGGAACTGCAACCACAACCAAAATTAATAACAGGCACGCAACCACCACAAGCCATCGCATTACTCAACCACACTCCATGAGCAGGCACATGCCACTGCTGCCACCATGCCCCATGCACCCAGCTGGACAATGTCAAGTCACAGGCCACAGAAGACAACAACACATGACACGGTAACCCGGATGGCGGGAGGCTGGGCACCAAGAATCACATAGTGCGACTCCAAAGCAGACAACAATGCCCTCTGCCCATATGGCCTAGGTCACAGCCAGACAAACACTGTGTCCCAACACAGGAATGACTTGCCAGCAAATGGCGGATGCCTTGCATCAACACATGGGGGTGAAGGCACTGTT
Source organism: Triturus cristatus (assembly GCF_964204655.1). Lineage (NCBI taxonomy): Eukaryota > Metazoa > Chordata > Amphibia > Caudata > Salamandridae > Triturus > Triturus cristatus. The sequence continues at coordinate 1,405,690,882 of NC_140591.1, forward strand.
TTGCACATGCCAGCAGCTAATGAACAGCCAACAGTGTGAAAGAGTGGCAGCACACACCACCACAGCAGCAGCGCACAGACACACAGCAGACAAAATGGGTGCCTGGAGATCAGAAACAAACTCACATCAACAGGCCAAGGGCCACTCAAAGATCTGCTAACAGTGTGTGCCCAGGAAGCTGGGCCAAGGTGACAGAGGGTGACACACGGAGGGAGGGAGAGGGGGACACAGAGGGAGGGAGAGGGGGACTGAGAGGGAGGGAGACGGACAGAGGGAGGAGGCTGACACACAGAGGGAGGGAGAGGGGGACAGAGAGGGAGGGAGAGGGGGACACAGAGGGAGGGAGAGGGGGACTGAGAGGGAGGGAGACGGACAGAGGGAGGAGGCTGACACACAGAGGGAGGGAGAGGGGGACAGAGAGGGAGGGAGAGGGGGACAGAGAGGGAGGGAGACACAGGAAGATGGACAGAGGGAGGAGGCTGACACACAGAGGGAGGGAGAGGGGGACACAGAGGGAGGGAGACACAGGAAGATGGACAGAGGGAGGAGGCTGACACACAGAGGGAGGGAGAGGGGGACACAGAGGGAGGGAGACACAGGAAGATGGACAGAGGGAGGAGGCTGACACACAGAGGGAGGGAGAGGGGGACAGAGAGGGAGGGAGAGGGGGACACAGAGGGAGGGAGAGGGGGACACAGAGGGAGGGAGAGGGGGACAGAGAGGGAGGGAGAGGGGGACAGAGAAGGAGGGAGACACAGGGAGAGCAAATCAGTCCTGTGGTGTGTGGGAATGTCTGCTCGTCAGCAGGTGGACTGCGTGCATGTAGACAAGGGTGGCCAGTGCCAGAACCCCCCCTCTTCATCATGGCAAAACGCAGGGCCATGTCACAACCTGTACACGAGCACAAGGACAGCCACCTGCATCATATGAGTGTGTGGATCCACTCCATGTGCACATGTACAGTGCTACAAGGAAGGCGCAAATGCATAGCTCGGCACACATGCACACTCCACTGCTGACTGCAGTCACACTTGACGCAGCAAGTAAGACTGTGCCACACATAGTTAAAGGGGCCAAATTGGTGCCCAAGGGACACACACATGCACAAGTGCACTGTGAGTGGAATGCAAGACAGATCCTAATTCCAAGAGGAAATGTGCCAACTTTGTAACGGATGAAACATGGATGTTGCATGGATCAAAATTAACATTTTCTCTCTCACACACAGGTCAACGTCGTGCTGCACCCCCCAACACTGGGGGGGAACACTCACAGGACCCGGATCTGCAGGAGACTGATCCCACCGGCAGCGACCACTCTCACCACTCTGCGGACGACCCCGACCGACCTGGCCCCTCTGGTGTCCAACCACCTGCAGCACCTGCGTCAGGTACAACCGTGCCAACCACCACCCCCACTCCTGCCACATCCCAGGAGACACCCAGGATCCCTGCCCCAACACCACAATGCAGCCAGGCTCGCCAGGAGGGACACGGTGTCCCGGGCACCCAGGAGGAGGCAGGCGACAACGCCAATGCCACCCCTCAGGGGTCCCGGAGACCCGATGTGCCCACAAGTGCAGGCCAGACGCAAGTGGGCAGGGGTGGTGGGAGTGGAGGACGGCGGAGGCGCGAGCCTGACCAGTTGGCTGGGGATCCGGTATTTTCACATGTCCGTAACATCCTGGACTCATACCGGCAGGACACCACGGGCATGGCCCAGGTTGTGTCCGTCCTCGAGGGGATCAAGGTCCAGCAGGCCCAGCAACATGCGGAGCTAATAGCCTGTCTACAGCTACACCAACGGAGGATGGAGGACAGACAGGCTGAGCAAGTGACGGCGTCCCAGGGGATTCACGCTGAACTCCGTCGGATGGCCGACACCATGGCCGACCCTCCCTGTGCCAGAAGGCGGAGAACATCACCACCCACAGGGAGGGATCATGAGGAGGAGGAGGAAACATCCGACGGAGCATCCCAGACGTCGTCACGGCCTGCTGCTGAGGTTCCCCGCAGGAAGCCGGGTCGTCCACGGAAAGGACCGTGAGGGTGGCTGCTACATCACCATCTCCCAGGACACCTGGCCTGGCACCTGGCCCACTGGAGCAACAGCATCACAGCATCAAGAGACATTCTCTGCCACATGGCCCTGCTGGTCACTGGCTGACCAATGTTGACAAAGACTGTGGCATGGACTCTGAGGATTTCCAATGGCAAGGACACCAACTCCCCTACTGAACTTTGGATTCCCTAATCCCGGAAAGCCCCCCACTTTGTCCCCCCCCCCCCCCCCTAATAAATCACACTATTAAGAGTAGATGCCTGCTGGTAGCATTATTACCTAACATGTGTCTTGTACAGTCTAAACATGCCTGAGTCATCTGTTCACTTCAACCATCCACACCCTGGGGCCTGAGTCTGGCACAGGACACATGGGTCACAGTTTATTAGGCAAGACAGACATGGAGCACCATACACACCCGTGATGTGCAGAACCAGCTGAGGGGGTGGCCGAACAACCGTGCTGACAGACACATTGAGTACAGCAACAGTCATGCGCAGAGGTCAGGGAACCTGGCCCGTGTCCTGGGGGGCACCCAGGTACGTGTAGACAGGTGGCAGAACCATGTCCTGCAAGCTTGAGTCCGGTGGATGCAGAGAATGGGGGCCTGGACAACGTTGGATGCATGGGGATGGCACATGTCACACTACCCACACAGTCATGGACATCATGCCCAATACACAGTCTCAGCACACACACACAGCTTGCATCTTGCCACTCGACACATTGACACATAGCCACAATCTGGGAATACCATGCCAGACATGCAGGATGCACCGTGCCAACACACCAGCATTGACTGAGCAGAGGCACCTTGGAGGCATAGGGACACCTTTAATAGTCATGTTTTTGGGATTGCAGAGGCAACTTGAAGTACACATGAACACATCATGTGGAGTAACATGTGGCTCAAACACTGGCACCCCCCTTCTGCAGCACAAATGCGTGATAGCCATGGTACTGGCACACAAGCGTCGGCTAACAGCTAAATACCCACAGCTGCACACGGAGAGCCTGCCATACACCATAGATCCGCTGATGTGGAAGTCCCACGCCATGTCAAGCCAATGTCAACCGTATGTGTCCGAGGGCAGTGTCACACACATTGATGCCATCATCACAATCCACCATCCCATCACTGATGACTGACAACCAGGCAGCCCATCTATTCTGGTGTACCCAGCTGCATGTCGTGTCCCATGGGGATGCCACATGACTGCAGAGGAACCAAACCCCGACCTGGGCAGTGTGCACACATCGTGAACAACTGCCACACCCAATACACCCCAGATGCATCCCTTACCCCATGGAGACTTCCAAACGTGTCCGTGCCTGTAACGCTGAGTCAGCCCACGATGCCATGTCCATGAGGAATAGCAGTGCCACAACAATGCAACCAGCAGATGGCATGCGCAGGTACCTGGGGAAGAGAGACACACAAGAAGTCAGCCACAAAAAGCACAGCCACTTGCATGTGCATTGACTCGACACATGTATGGATGACAACATGCTAGGTCACAATTATGACTGGGGAAATACTACCATCACTGCCACCATCACTCCAGTGACACACCCACACACACCTCTGACTCACGTGCCATACATGCAGGTGGACACACACATCACAACACATGCCACACGGGGACCAAGGCGTGCACACTCAGACACTGGTACTCACCACTAAGCAAAGAAGTTGCGTATGAGCCGAGTCCGGATGTCCTCTTGCGGCTCCACATCCTCCACATCACTAGCCCCATTGCCAAGCCCTTCGTCCTCCACGGGTGGATGGTCCTCGTCATGTTGATTCAGGATGAGTGGCACAGCTCTTTCAACTGCCATGTTGTGCAGCATGCAGCAGACCATGAAGATCTTGCAAACCTTTGCCGGGGCATATGGGAGTGCGCCGCCGGTCTTGTGGAGGCACCGGAATCGGCTCTTCAGCATGCCAAACGTCCTCTCTATCACTCGCCTTGTCCGGCCATGGGTGGTGTTGTAGCGGAGCTGGGCCGGCGTGATGGGGTTGCGGAGAGGTGTCAGCAGCCAAGGCATGTTGGGATAGCCAGCGTCCCCTAAATGGAAAGCACATGGATATCGTTAGAACTGGCGAAGCGGTAGTGCTGCTCGGCCAAACAGAATACAGGACAGACAGACTGTACCCACCAACAACACATGCTCGTTCGTTGCGCAGCTGCATCATCATATCAGGCATCCCGCTACGCCTCATGATGTAGGCATCGTGTGCTGATCCTGGGAAACGAGCACAGACATGTGAAATCACCATGTTGGACAGACACACCACAAGGGCATTGATGGAGTGGTAGTGCTTCCGATTGCGGTACGCCACCTCCCGTGCGTGTGGTGGTACCAAACCTACATGTGTCCCATCTATGGACCCAATGACATGGGGCATCCCTCCCAGGGCATAGAAACCACGCTTGACCTCAGTCATCTGTTCAGGGGTTGGGAACTTGATGAAGTCATCCAGGTGAATCAACATGGCCTCCAAGAAATCATGCAGCACACCGCTGAACATGCTCTGGGACATGCCACCAACATGAGCTATGGTATTTTGGAAGGTACCCGTGGCAAGGAAATGTAGGGCAGCCATTACCTTCAGCTGGGGTGTCAGTGCCGTAGGATACCTGTGCTGCGGTTGCAGGTGTGGTGCCAGTCTCGCCGTCAGCTCCAGAATCAACGGTTGGGTGAAGCGGTAGAGCCGGATCCTGTCATTCTCCTGCATGGTGGCCAAGTCTGGAATTCTTCGGGCAACAGGAGGCGCTCTGCAGTAATTTGGAAGTGACAAGGAAGAGTGAGTGCACTACGAGAACAACTCATGTCTACTGAGCACATGTAAATCTGGCAATACACACATGCCACATAGGGAGTCAGGCATGTGCTACATGCCCAGGACACGTATGGATGCAAGGTGACACTCCTTCCAAGACCCAGCTACACACGGTGATTGAGAGCCTCCCCATGCCACGCCATGGAAATAGCTGTGTCCCAGTGCAAGTGCACTGCCCGACGCAAGACAGGAGTGACATACACCCACACATCAGCAGAAGTGTGATGCCGATTGCAGAGACTGGCAGCGGAACACTTGAGCCACAGGTCACATGACATTACACTAGTCCAGCCCACACACCTTGCCATGAAGGTGCACATGTCATGACTCACCACACATTCCTTGTGAGTTTGCTGACATGGCCTTGTCACGCTACTCCGTGTCCCTTGCATACATGTGCACCTCACATCCGAGAACACATGTGGCATGGTGTTGGGAACAGTGTGCAATGACAATCTACACACAGCCACATGTTGGTTGCTGCAACGGCTGCAGCTTTTGAGGGTGCTACAACATCAACCTGATGTAAATCCCGGACACATATATGGCATAGTCACATTGTGCACTGTGGGTAGTGATAAGTCATATGTCATGACCCCTGTACCTGGCATCATGGGACACTTCCGTGTGTTGGTGTCGGTGCCATGCCAGTGACGCTCACCCCAAGTGCGCAGTCCCACATGCACACATGTCAAAGGAGTCAAGGGCATGCCTGGCACACATTGCACCCTCACACAGTACACATGTACACATCTCATCATACATCTGGTGCCTTCTCCACTCAGGAGGCATGTTCCACATCACAGCCTGTGACACCTGTGCCCCACACATGTGGTAATGCACAGACGATGCCTTGATGTCCATTCCTGGACAAGTATGTCCATCCATGGACAAGTATGTCCGCCCTATTCCTACATGTGTGTCGCCTATCACCACAGTGATGTGTAAAATCCGCCGTACTGCTGCTGAGAGGGCCTGTGCATGTTCCCAAATCACTGTGGGAGTGCTGCCGTATGTGTACCCATCGTGATGGCGAGCGTAGATGCGAGTGTACGGTCCGTGTCACTACGGGTACGCATACGCGTGCAGACCCATAGTGATGGAGAGCGTAAATGTGAGTGTACGGTCCGTACCACTACGAGTACGCATACGCGTGCAGACCCATAGTGATAGAGAGCGTAGATGCGAGTGTACGGCCCTATCACTATGGGTCTGCACGCGTATGCGTACCCGTAGTGGTACGGACCGTACACTCGCATCTACGCTCACTATCACTATGGGTCTGCACGCGTATGCGTACCCGTAGTGTTACGGACCGTACACTCGCATCTACGCTCACTATCACTATGGGTCTGCACGCGTATGCGTACCCGTAGTGGTACGGACCGTACACTCGCATCTACGCTCACTATCACTATGGGTCTGCACGCGTATGCGTACCCGTAGTGGTACGGACCGTACACTCGCATCTACGCTCACTATCACTATGGGTCTGCACGCGTATGCGTACCCGTAGTGGTACGGACCGTACACTCGCATCTACGCTCACTATCACTATGGGTCTGCACGCGTATGCGTACCCGTAGTGGTACGGACCGTACACTCGCATCTACGCTCACTATCACTATGGGTCTGCACGCGTATGCGTACCCGTAGTGGTACGGACCGTACACTCGCATCTACGCTCACTATCACTACGAGTGCGCATACGCGTGCAGACCCATAGTGATGGAGAGCGTAGATGCGAGTGTACGGTCCGTACCACTACGGGTACGCATACGCGTGCAGACCCATAGTGATAGTGAGCGTAGATGCGAGTGTACGGTCCGTACCACTACGGGTACGCATACGCGTGCAGACCCATAGTGATAGTGAGCGTAGATGCGAGTCTACGGTCCGTACCACTACGGGTACGCATACGCGTGCAGACCCATAGTGATGGAGAGGGTAGGCATGCATGTACGGGCCGTTGCCATGCATTTGGGGTGCCCTAGGGCCCCCACACGCACCGTACCTGTGTGTGATGCTCCAAATTACATAGGGGACAAGTATTAAGGCCTACATGCATGCTGGTTGTCATGGAGACCAAGTTCAAAATTCGAAATTGTTCTGGAAGGTGCACAGCAGAAGTCAGTTGGAATTTGTCTACTTTGTTGCAATGTGTTTGTGGGGCTGACATCATGCAGGAGAATGAAACCGATAGAGAACACACAGACTGCTAGGTTTGTAGGGATTGGTGGAAACATAGGATGCAAATGTGAGTGACCAATCTCTCTGTACTCCTGTGCATGAGACTGGGCAGAAGGGCACATATAAGGCAGCCAGGTCCCATGAGGGAGCACTTGCCTGCACATCTTTGCATTCGTCGACCCAGCTGCTGCTACTGATTCCCTGGAACCATGTCAAGGGCTGTGGAGAGGACACAGCCATTCACCCTGGAGGAGAACATGGCTCTGCTGGATGTGATCCTCCCACAGTACCCCATGCTGTATGGGCGACCAGGGTATCAGGTGAGTGCATAGGCCACTGCCACAGACTGTCCCTATGTTGTGACTGTGACTTCTGCCATTGCGTCCAGGTGTAACACACATGCCATGTACTGTCGGGGGGGTCCCAGGGGGGGGGTGCCTGATGTCTCCCAGCAGTGCCCTGAGACAGGAGGGGTGGGGGCCTATCACTCACAGCAGTGCCCTGAGACAGGAGGGGTGGGTACAGAGTGCTCCCAGCAGTGCCCTGAGACAGGAGGGGTGGGTACAGTGTGCTCCCAGCAGTGCCCTGAGACAGGAGGGGTGTGTGCCTATCACTAACAGCAGTGCCCTGAGACAGGAGGGGTGGGTACAGAGTGCTCCCAGCAGTGCCCTGAGACAGGAGGGGTGGGTACAGTGTGCTCCCAGCAGTGCCCTGAGACAGGAGGGGTGTGTGCCTATCACTAACAGCAGTGCCCTGAGACAGGAGGGGTGGGTGTGATGCACAGTGTGAGCCTTGATCATTGATTGTGACATTGCCATCATTCCACCTGTGTACCCACTGTGGCACGTAGTGCTTTTTCCCCTCACCAGGGGATGATGTCCCTATGACAAAGGTGCAATGCGTTGGCTGCATGACATGCCTTGTTGTAACCAGCTAATTTGTACCCATATGTCTCTCTGTGACATGTGGCTGGTGTATTGATGTGGTGTCACTTGTTCTTCCTCACAGGTAGGCGCCACTGCCAAGGAGCAGATCTGGCTGACCGCCGTCAGTGCCGTGAGGCGTGTGGATGGTCGGAGGCGGAGCCTGCCCCAGGTGAGGAAACGCTGGCAGGATATCCGGTGCTGGACGCGGAGGATTGCACGGCTCCTGCTGGGGGACTCACCTGAGAGCCACAAGAACCGCGGCCGCCGCCGTCTGAGCCACCTCCACAGGCGTGTGCTGCCGGTGGTCTTTCCAGACCTGGAGAGGCGCTTACAGGCGATGCAGCAGCCGGAAGGGGGTAGGTACATGTGTGTTTGTTGTGTGTCACCGGCATTTGTAAGGGCACAGTAGCATGAATTCACTGGCAGGGTTTAAAGGTGCTGTGCAGATCCTGTTTGCCCCAGTATAGCGCTGTGCCCCTGCCACCCTTCCCCTCCTTGCAATGTGTTCCCTGGTCTGTGTGTAGTCACTCCTCCACAGGGTAATGTAGGCTGGCGCTTTGTCCACGGGAACAATGTCTGTCGCATCATGTGTGGGGGTGGTGTGTAACAGGTTGTGGGACATTGCCTGTGCACTGTCAAGTTCACTGCATGTGGGTTCCATATCAGTTGGCACTGATGCTGACTCCAGACATGGGAGTTGGTCTCTCATGTGTCATGCCTTACAGCGCGCATGTCCCATGTAGTGGCCTGTGACATGATGTGCATGAGTGTGCGATACACATAGTGCAGGGATGGTGACGTGTGTTGCAGTCATTACCATTCAGTAGCATGTAGTTGCGTGCCCACTATTGTCCCCTGGGGCACCTTTTCCTCAGTGGTGTATGTGTCATCATAAACGTGGCCACTGTCAGTGTCTACAGCGTAAGTTGTGCTCTCTGCCATTGTCCCCTGTCACCATGTATATAGACGTGCTATTTTGTACAGGTGTCCACTGTGCAGCATGACCTGATTGTCCTTCTTCATACTCACAGTTGCCAGTGCCTGTGTGTCTTGCTATACTCATCTGAGGATGGGCACTGGTACCACATTATTTGTACAGGCGCACCTTGGCTGTTTGGCGTTCAATCTCGCTTTTTGCCTGCCCCTGTGTGTATCACCCAGACTATGAGATGTTGGTGCCACCTGTGTCTCAACAATTTGCCTCGTGTAGGGTCTTGTTGGGGCGGGCAATGCCTATGTGTTAAATCCTGATTACCACTTGCTGGGTCTGGGCAGTGTGTGATGTGTCTGGACACACACGCAATGTGCAGTGACAGAGTCATGTTGTGCATGTTTTCAGCATTACCTATGCAGCATGTGTCTCAAGTTCATGGATATGGTCCCTGGTCATCGGTATTTTCGCCAACGCTGTGTGGTGCAGATGCAGTGCTGGATTGTCCCCAGGGCCTGGGTGCTATGTCAGACTCCTTTTCCTGTGTTTAGCTATTGTCTCATGCTCTCCATGGTATTTCAGTGGCATGGTGGCTCAACCAACTGTGTGTTTCATGCCCTACATCGGTACCCTGTTCAGTAGATGTTAGGGATCTTCCTTTTCAGGCCATGCAATGTTACCTATGTGGATTGGACTCATGTGACAGATGTGTACAGATGTCTGATTATTTCTGTCTCTCCACCCTGCCCACAGCATCGTCGGGGGACACAGAGGGAGACATGGACACAGACCAGGCGGAGGGACCGAGCACCAGTGCCAGCCGTGACATCGGGTCTGGCACATCGAGTGGTAGAGAGGCGGAGGAGAGTGTGGCCGAGGACCTGTCGACTGGCACATCAGACTACGAAGCTGACAGGTCCGGGGACGATGTCTCCGAGTGGGCGGAGGCTGCACCAGCAGCTGACAGCGGAACAACACCTCGCACCGCCCCCTCAGTTTCCACCAGCCGCCTCCCACTTGCTCGTGTCCCTTCCCAGCGTGCCCGGTCACAGCATGTCTCCTTCCTGCCAGGCACCGCACCCCCTGCCCCTGTCTCCACTGCTGCCGTCAATGCAGAGTCTGTGGACATCCAGCGGCAACTGCAGGTTGGTCAGGCTGCGATCCTTAATGTCCTCCATGCCCACGGCAAAACCCTCACCAACATCGAGGCTTTCTTGGAGGGCATTCTTTCATCGCAGGCTGACCAACGCAACTTGCTGAGGTCCATCGACTCCACACTGACTGCAGCAGTGGGTCTCCTGCAGCGCGACCTCCCCCCACCTACCCCTGCCCCATCCACACTTCCCACTCCCATGCCTGTCACACGTACACCCAGACGTCGGCATGCACCCACATCAACGGACACGGGCACCACACCAGCAGGGAAGGTCCACCGCACTCCTCCTGACACGCACACACAGGGTGAGGTAGGCACACCCACTGGGTCGGGGGGCAAACGTGTGACACGCAGCCATAGTGGGAGTCCGCATTCCACCCAGTCCACTCCCTCCAAATCCCCTCCCCTCAGCTCTCCTGGCCACATCTCCCCCAAGGACACCTTCATGGCCGCTCTGTCCCTGAGCCCCACAGTTACACCACCACGCAAGCGGTCAAGGAGGTCCCCGGTCAGGGTGGTTGAGTCTCCCCCCCTGTCTCCACCCTCCCCCGGTGGCGCTGCGACCCATCCCTCTGACCCCCCCCCCCTCCTTGGGGCCTGAGGTCCCTTCGGGTGCAGGGGACTCCCTGGAGGACCTTGCAAAGGTGTGTAGTGCCATCCTGGCCTCCGCCTTTGGCACTGACCCACCCCCTGTGGTTGAGTCCTCCATCCCTGCACCCACAACGCCGCCCCTTTGCCCTGATGTCCCTGCGGTGCCTGTTGCTTCCCCCCCCCCTGATGCCCTCACCAGTGTGGAAGACGATGCCATTTGACTGTGCAGGCAATGTAAGGGACACGCATCCCACTGTGTCCCCCATCCAGCTGAGAATCATTGACTGCCCTATGGGCTTTGTGAAGATTGAACTGCCTGCGATCCACGGACATTGTGCTCATGCTGAATAAAGCTTAATTTTGTTTTCATTATCACACTACTGCTATGCTGGTATTGGTGTTGGTGGGGCTGCTACATGGTTTTGGGTGGTGTGTAAGGGTTTGGGTGTGTGGGATGTGTAGTAGTGTACTGCTCATTGGTGGGACCCTGTGATCTGTGTGCCATCACAAGGTGTTGGCTAACTTTCTTTGTTCATGTAAGCAGTTACTGCATGGTGCACTTGTCCCAGGGTGTATTCCTTCCTCTGTGTACCCAGCTTTCTTCCCTGCAGGGTGTTCCCAATGTTTAGCGCAGAGCTGTGTCTACATGAGCTGTGTGTGTGACGGAGCCCTTCTACTTTGGCCATGCATGCAGGGCCATGTCTCCACCTGCGACAATCGTGGCATCCTTGGTGATCACTGTACTTGTGTGTGGAGTCTGTTGACATGAGTTCATGGGGACATGTTCCCTTGTAGCCAGTATGCATGTGGATAATTCTGGCCTCACACACATGTGTTACACCCCTCCTGTATCAGGGCACTGCTGGGAGTGATGGGCACCCACCCCTCCTGTCTCAGGGCACTGCTGGGAGGACTCCACACCCACCCCTCCTGTCTCAGGGCACTGCTGGGAGGACTCTGCACCCACCCCTCCTGTCTCAGGGCACTGCTGGGAGGACTCCACACCCACCCCTCCTGTCTCAGGGCACTGCTGGGAGGACTCCACACCCACCCCTCCTGTCTCAGGGCACTGCTGGGAGGACTCCACACCCACCCCTCCTGTCTCAGGGCACTGCTGGGAGGGCTCTGCACACACACCTCCTGTCTCTGGGCACTGCTGGGAGGACTCTGCACACACCCCTCCTGGGTCTGGACACTGCTGGGGGGACTCTGCACACACCCCTCCTGGGTCTGGACACTGCTGGGAGGACTCTGCACCCACCCCTCCTGTCTCAGGGCACTGCTGGGAGGACTCTGCACACACCCCTCCTGGGTCTGGACACTGCTGGGAGGACTCCACACCCACCCCTCCTGTCTCAGGGCACTGCTGGGAGGACTCTGCACCCACCCCTCCTGTCTCAGGGCACTGCTGGGAGGACTCCACACCCACCCTTCCTGTCTCTGGGCACTGCTGGGAGGACTCTGCACACACCCCTCCTGGGTCTGGACACTGCTGGGGGGACTCTGCACACACCCCTCCTGGGTCTGGACACTGCTGGGAGGACTCTGCACCCACCCCTCCTGTCTCAGGGCACTGCTGGGAGGACTCTGCACACACCCTCCTGTCTCTGGGCACTGCTGGGAGGACTCTGCACACACACCTCCAATTTCTGGATATGTACGCTTGGGACATACACGGTGTGGGTGCGCTCCATGCATTCGAGGTGAGGGTACGGGTCGTACTTACACTGTTGGGGTGGGGGGTACGCTCCATGCATACGCGGGTGAGGGTTCGTGTCGTACTTACACTGTTGGCATGGGGGGTACGCTCCATGCATACGCGGGTGGGGGTACGGGTCGTACTTACACTGGTGGAGGGTGGGGGTACGGTCCGTACGTCCGCGGGTGAGGGTTCGAGTCGTACTTACACTGTTGGGGTGGGGGGTACGCTCCTTGCATACGCGGGTGGGGGTACGGGTCGTACTTACACTGGTGGGGGTGGGGGTACGGTCCGTACGTCCGCGGGTGAGGGTTCGAGTCGTACTTACACTGTTGGGGTGGGGGGTACGCTCCTTGCATACACGGGTGGGGGTACGGCTCGTACTTACACTGGTGGGGGTGGGGGTATGGTCCGTACGTCCGCGGGTGAGGGTTCGAGTCGTACTTACACTGTTGGGGTGGGGGGCACGCTCCATGCATACGCGGGTGGGGGTACGGGTCGTACTTACACTGTTGGCATGGGGGTTACGCTCCATGCATACGCGGGTGAGGGTACGGGTCGTACTTACACTGTTGGCATGGGGGGTACGCTCCATGCATACGCGGGTGGGGGTACGGGTCGTACTTACACTGGTGGGGGTGGGGGTACGGTCCGTACGTCCGCGGGTGAGGGTTCGAGTCGTACTTACACTGTTGGGGTGGGGGGTACGCTCCATGCATACGCGGGTGGGGGTACGGGTCGTACTTACACTGTTGGCATGGGGGGTACGCTCCATGCATACGCGGGTGGGGGTACGGGTCGTACTTACACTGTTGGCATGGGGGGTACGCTCCATGCATACGCGGGTGGGGGTACGGGTCGTACTTCCACTGTTGGCATGGGGGGTACGGTCCGTACGTCCGCGGGTGAGGGTTCGAGTCGTACTTACACTGTTGGGGTGGGGGTACGCTCCATGCATACGCGGGTGGGGGTAGGGTCCGTACATATCTGTCCCCACGCTATGTGATGCTTGTGCGGGCCGTACCCAGGCCTTTGCCACGTGGGTACGATCCGTCCCGCCATTGTTGGGGTGACGTGTGTGTGGGCGTGGTACGACTCGTACCCACGCTCTTGAGGCGTGGGTACGGGACGTACCTGTCTGGTTGTGTTGCCGGTTCGCGTGGTGACGGACTTCCGTTGTGGCGGTCGCTGGCTTATCAGGACACACCCCCACCCCCTCGTGGTGACCAGGGCATGGGAGTCAGGTATGTCCAGGCCATGTGTGACTTATGTGGTTGTTTTGTGGTCTGCCCTGGTCGTGCCACCCCCACCCCACCCCACTTTCCCCCCTCCCTTAGTTATTCTGACCTTCTGCGGCGTCTGCGTCGGTGCCTGTAGAGCAGGTGGACTGCTATGAGGGCAGGGATGACTCGTAGGTTCGGGTCCATGTCTGCCGTCGCGTACTGGTACTCCAATCGCGTCGTCCTGTCGCGTACGGGTCCTCCTTGGTGGCATCGTCCTGTGTGTCCGTCACGTACTGGTCCTCCTTGTTCGCGTCGTCGTCTGTCCGTCGCGTACTGGTGGTCCTTGTTCGCGTCGTCCCCGTGCGGGGTGACGTCGGTGCGAATCGTGATTCCTGGGTCATGAATGGCTGGCTGCGAGCGTCCCGACGTCAGGTCGGCACTTTCCCGGATCGCATTGGTAGGTGTTTTTTTGTTCGGTCGGACTTTTTTACGAATCGTACGGTCATGGTGTACCCGTGCGATTCGTAATTCCTTGTTTGTAGAAATTGACGACCGGGTACGCGTCGGACGGAGAATATGCTCCGTCCGACGGTTCGTACCCGGTTTTTACCGGATCGTGATCGGCACCTCGGTCTTCCAGACCTTCAAAATTACTACATCTTTATATACTTAAACAAGAAAAAGGAAAGTGGGGGCTAGGAGCCAATAAATGTCCAGTACCCAGGCTCAGAAATCACTAGTACAACACGCAAAGGAGATACTGTTCCTATCAGAAAGTAAAGAGGAAAAATGGGGGTATGGAGAAATGGACATTGAAGTGCCAGCCCCACAAGGAGAACGTCTGATGATAAAGCATGACATCCCTCAGTCCTCCCCCTTTTTTGTCTTCCTTACTTTCTGATAGGAACAGTACCCCCACTGTATGTTGTACATCTCTATATATACAAACACTTTTCATTTTAGTTTCTTAATAGTTACAGTATCGATGTACACAAAATCACAAAAAAACGCTTTCTGTGTTAGGAGTTAGCTTTTTGCCAAAATTTGGTATAATTCTGTTAAGCCGTCTTTTCTGAATTGCTGTTAAATTTTTCTATGGTAAACTGGAAGGGGAAATGTGGTCTGGGACCCACGCTTGGTGGATCACCCAGAAACTTTCCTTGAAGGAGCTGGGTTGGTTTAATCTTGTTTGTTATTAGTGAACCAATAAATCTATTTCCTGTTCCTAACTATAACTACACTATATATACAAAAATACACTGAAAAAATAGGTTAAAGTGATGTTATAGAGGCCCTGTGGCCAACCAACCACTGCACCTGACCAAAAGCTTTGAGATCACGCAAATTAAATGAGAGAGCAAACCTTCTAACAAAAGGGACAGGGTTGAGATGATTTTCAACAAAAATACATCGCTCTTGTGTAACCAATATATAATTACACACTCTACACCTCTCTTATCCCACAAGGATCATTTACTTAACCGTCTTTCATCCTACCAACCACACTATGAGACCTGTTTCATGCAAAAATATCTCTCCTTTTATTAAAATAGTGCAATTCTTCTTACAAAAATATTAAAATACAATAATATTTCATAAACAATCTAAAAATTCATCACATTAAATGCCATTAAATACAATTCACAGTATAATCAATCGTCATTTCAAATTAAAAACAACCCTCTTCTATTGTTAATACCTTTTTCAATATTTTCATCTATCAGTGTATTTGACTAAATTTCAGTAATAAAAACAATATCATTCACTATTATTTCGCAAGTGTAGCAAGAAAAATATTATAAAATAAACGCAAAATACAAAAACCTATTACACAAACTTGAAAAACAATATTCCAAGTTAGCAAGTTGTCAACGTGGGGTTTCCGTGGTCTACAGTTGTTTTACCCCACCTTCTTCGGGATAAAGTATTAAAAACAATGATATTCTCTTTTACAATTATTCTCAAGACTATATATATGCCAACTGGGATTATTTCGTGCAGATCATTCATAATTTGACTGGTGATTCCCACACGATTCTTCTCACAACGACTTGGCACCCAGAGTTAACTTTGTGCCCATAGAATCATTCCTTGGGAATATTACGTATAGGAATCACTTGTCAATTGTTGGCTGTTATTTGTCAGAATAGGGGTTATGTTAACTTTTCCCTCCTTCTTTTCTGATTATGTGCTATGGGGGGACCTTTTAATCTTCTTTCTGCCCTCGTGTTCAATTAAATGTAAAGGTCTCATCTTGCCGATTGAGTCTTAAGTGGTCCTGCTTCAGCACAATGTATTTCCAACACAGTGTCGTGAAGTGGAAGACCTGGTCCACTGTGCTGACCCGGTGCCTAAACACTGCCTGGCTGTCTAAGAGGACATGGTTATCAATGATCCATGAGAGAAGTCTAGACAATACCTGTCTACAAAAGATCTTTTGGCTATTATTGATGAGGCTAATCAGCCTGTACTTTGAGGGGGAATCGCGCTTGCCTTTTTTAATAGATGTGAATTATAGTGGCACCATGCCAAGATGGTGGAATGTCCTTCCATCCCATAATAGCATTACGCTGCCTGTTTAAGTACTGGACTCACACTTCTGATTGAGATCTCCCGGAATACCATCCTGGCCAGGGGTTTATTCCCTACTCATTTGTTGAACGGCCCATGCTGTTTTGGCCAACTTGAATTCCAGAAGGGTATTAACCCCTGCCTCATCGTAGGATAGAGCACTGGACCATCTGCTATATAACCCAGAGAAATGGGTGACCCATGCATCTGGCTGGACCACATCTTCTAAATGCGCCTAGGATATTTACGGAGTCACTTACCAGTTGCCTCTGACTTGCCGTGAGGGGAACGGCTCTGCCAGTGAGAGAACCCTGCTCTTGGACTCATCCTGTAACGCCGTGAGGGGAACGGCTCTATCGTACTACCCTACCCAGCATTCCCAGGAACCGGCGCAGCGCGTGCCGTCACCCGGGCGGGCCGGAACAACTCAAAAGCCGCCAGGTGCCTCCGCAGCGCGGGACGCGCGCGGGCAGCGCCCGGGCGAAGCCCGGGCCAAGGGCGGGCCCGTCCTTGCCCGTCATAGCCCGGAGTAGGCTGGGCTGGGCCACGTTATATGGCTGGAGCTTCTCAAAAGATTGATCAGTGGAGTGACTTAACAATTACCAAGGTACTGTTCTCATTCGTGTTGGACCGCCTGGCCCATACTTTGTTTATTTGTGCACTCTGAAAGCCCTGTTGTTTGAAATAACCCCCTCATTTAACTGATAATGAACAAAGTCAAGGGTACTTTGGGTAATAGGGTGGTGGGTACCTTGGATGCTTTTTTATCCAGGGCCAACTCTGTATTGACCCAAGAGATCATGGATACTGAACGTAGACTCTCCTTAGATCCCCACAGCTCTATGAATAGGTTATCAGCTACACCGGAATTCCTCTCACTACCAGAACAAGGTGTTACTGAGGGCTCATCGATTAATATATCACTGTCTCAGTCCATTGAGGAGACGGATATTTCTGTGGTTGAGGAATTAGCGGTTGTGAATAAAGGGATGATTACCAGGGGGAAACAGGGCAAAAATAAAAAAACTAAGGCTCCAAACCCCAGAATGAAGGGAAAAAGGGAATGTAAGCCAGTGGGTGCACAAGAAAGCGAGGGTGGGATAACAGTCAACGCCCAAACCCCAGACATTACTGACATTGTTAATATTACCGGGGCGAGACAGGTAACTAAGAAAGTTATAGAGGGTAGCCAGGCATACGAGGGCAACTCAGAAACTCTTGAAAAGTTACTAAAAAAGCTTATGGACCCGATCTTAAAAAAGCTCACAAGTATAGAGGATAGACTAGCAATTATAGAAAGGAACAGTGGGGGGAAACCTGACAGCAGACTAGTCATTACACAAAACACCATAGCAGAAGCGTCTTCAAGTGGCAATTCCAAGGCACATAAGGTTGACTCAGCAACGAGAAAAGAGGTCTCGGCTAATATAGCCGTCCAGTCCCCTCCACTGACTGAATCTAGACCTATTCAAGGGCCACAGGAATCTAAAAAACACAACAGTACCATTGATAATCTTATGATCAATCAGGAACGGATATCCTCCAATTCTCATCTGCAGGAATTCCACTCGATTGATCTCCCTTGGGAGTCCGTACCTTATACTGTAATCCTGAGTAATGTCCCCCAACTGAAGGAAGGGGTCACAGTAGATTTCGATCAACTTAAAACTAAATTGAATCAATGGTTTACCAACAATTTATACAGGGGACAGGATGTTAATAGATTCATAATTATGGCCCATAGAACTAAATGGATCAGCAAAAGGACCAAATCACACAACGGTGATTGTATCGTTGTGAATTTTGATAATCCACACACTGCCAAAAAAATTCTACAGGAGTTTCAAATGGGTCACCCGGGTTCTGGTTCTAATACAGTGATTTTGTCCCTTAGATACTTTTACCTTCAGGAATCCTGGCTGCATAGAGTCGATATCGATAGCAAAGATCACACATACTTAAGGGACACCACGAGACAGAATCCCTCTTATCGATCAAATACTCGTTCTCAACCCTTGAGGAATAGGGCTAATCCTCTTTTTTCTCAAGGACTAGAGTTAATGAACAGATATCAGCCACTGACAGATTTAGATGAGTGTGACTGACTAACCCCTCAGGCATTAGGTGAAATAGATTCCCAAATCCCTATACAGGTTCAAAGTAACGATAATGTAACAGATAAATCTTTGACCCCTAGAAATAATATCTTATCCTGGAACATTGCTGGGTTGGCCAGGAAAAGTAGTGATCCGCGCTGGATTGCGTTTGTTACCCAGTACAGGATTATAAATCTACAGGAAACATGGGACATGGATAATAACCATTACCTAGATGGTTATCAGGCCTTTTTTGTTCCGGCCTCTCCTTCGGCCAGTGGCAGGCCTAAGGGAGGCCTTGTAACATATGTCTCATTAGACATTAAATGCGACGTGCGCCTGATCACCCATTCCCACCCCGGAATTTTAGCAATCACACTAAGGAAGGGGCATGTAGAATGGGGGATAATACATTTTTATAACTCCCCATCTACAGTGGAAGAGGGAGGAAACATCAAGTCCCTGGCTATATTTGTAAAAAAATATATGGCCAATATCCTGCACAGTTTGATTATTACCGGGGATTTTAATATCCACCCATGCGGTAATCCCTTTACTACCTGTTTAGCAAATTTAGGTTGCCCGCTAATACCTGGTCTACACTATGAGCACACATCACAGGGTGAGGAACTAAACGATTTCCTGTGTGAACTTGATATGGGCTCAGTTATGTCTCATATGAGCCCGTCCACATTGTATACCATCCCAACCTTTATAGGCAAAGGGAATGGTACTTTTATTGATTATATTTTGATTTCATCTTCTTTAATTCCCCATTTAGGGGATTTTTTCATTTTAACTAATGAATTTAGCGACCATAATCCGCTGTCGGTTTACCTTGGAGGTATACTGTCTGATCCTATATGTTTTAAACCAGCTACAGGAGCCTTAAGACCTACTGATGGGAAAAGGAGGTTAAAGTGGACCCAAATATTGCCCAGTGTTTTCAATGAAAAAGTAAAGACCCATTGTCTGGGAGAAATAGACACCTGTACAACCGCTGGAACAATGGCCAGATCCGTTTTAGACGCCTTTGTCAACTTGTCCACAAAAATATCTGAACTACTGTTAACAAGTTCAGGACATAATGGTAACCATGGCCCTAAATGATTCGATAAAAACTGTTCCAAAGGCTGCCAAACTATTAAGAGAAGCACTTGTAAAAAAAAACAGAGATTCAGTGGCAGTACGTACTTTGAGAAGGTCGTATAGGGATACCTTAGCACTCCGTAAGTCCTCATTAAAAAAAGAGGCTTGGGAAGATCTAGTAGACACTAGCACTCTAAAAGATAGTACAAGGTTCTGGAAAACTGTAAACGGTCCCTTATTCCATCAAATGGGAGGTGATGGTCTGGTGGCCCACATTGGCGAAAGTGACTGGGTCAATCACTTTAAAGTAATGTTTGATTGCCCGACTGAACTCAATGACAGTAGAGTGAGTTGTAGAGCCGCTTCCACCATAACATTTACTGAACTGGAGATTTTGGATGGAATCAAGGGTCTGACAAGTAACAAAGCTCCGGGGCCCGATGGGATTCCTCCAGATTTATATAAATCAGATCCCCATTTCTGGGCAGCTATTCTTTGTCCGGTATTTAATGCGGCAGCCACAGAAGGCTGTTTAAATAGCTGGGCACTGTCTACCATAGTGCCGGTGTTTAAAAAAGGGAACAGAAACGACACGAGCTGTTACAGACCAATATCACTTATAGGCTCGGTCGTGAAGGTAATGGGGCATGCTATTCTAATTAGGCTAAAGGATTAGGCAGCTGAAAATAAGATTTTAACAGATTGTCAGTATGGTTTCCACGCAGGACGCTCGACCATTACACAGTGTCTTAACCTGTATCTGTTACTCAACAAATACACTGTGGTAAATCCTGGTTCGATTCATCTCGCCTTCATGGACCTCTCATCAGCCTTTGATTGTGTCAACAGGTCGAAGCTCTGGTTGGCCATGGAGGCGAGAGGGGTAGATGTGGGGTTGATCAATTTTCTACGGGATCTGAATTCTTCAACCCGAGCAAACGTTAAGTACGGCAAAGATTTAAAGGTTACAACTGACTTTTCTATTAAGAAAGGCGTTAGGCAAGGATGTATCATGGCCCCGTTTTTATTTAATTTTTACATCAATGATCTTGAGAGGACCCTGGTAGAGACTGGTGCAGATTTCCCGCGTATAGCGGGAAGGGGTATTCCTGTCCTGCTGTACGCGGATGATGCTGTACTTTTAGCTAGAACCGAAATTGGGCTCCAGACCCTGTTAAATTCTTTCCATGGGTTTATGACCAAGCTAGACTTGAAGATAAACAGTACAAAGTCATATACCATGAGTTTGGGCAAACGACTAAGGAAGTCTTTTATTTTTAAAACAGGGGGAGATCTAATTCCCAGCACCAAGGTGTTCTCTTATTTAGGAGTCCTATTTGACGATAAACTAAAGTGGGATGCCGTTATACACAAAAAAAAGGGGGGAGATGGCGCGGGCAAATGCAGCAATCTTCAACTTCGCTTCCAAAATAGGGAAGAAACCAACAGGGGCTATGCTTCAGGTATATAGAGCAAAGAGCATTGCCATAGCAACCTATGGTAGTGAGCTGTGGGGACGTGCTGTGATAAACCCTATACAGGTCGAGGAAAATAAGTTCCTAAAAAGACTTCTATGTGTCCCGTTAAGTACTCCAAACTTGGTGGTCCATGAAGAACTGGGAGTACCTTACATAGCCGACCTGATAGCAATGACCCCATGACTTTTTGGCTACAGTGCTGGCTCAATCAAGACATACCCTTGACCCAGGAAATACTCAGGGACTGTCTAGCTCTGGAGAACAAGGTACGGATCCCGTGGCTCTCTTATATTAAAAAGGGATTCAAATTAATTGGAAGGGGCTCCCTGTTCTCTAAGCCTGAAGAGATCCTTAAAAAGGATATTCAACTGGTTAAAGCCCTCTTTTTGAATTATAGGACACAAGAAAGGGAAGGGATTGAGCTTACTAAACCCAGTGTCCGGTCACATATTGCTTTAATAACCACCCATACTGCTGAACCTTACCTAATGTCTACCCTTACAACCCATGAAAATTTTTTATTAACCAGGTTTAGATGCAATACACTCCATCTTTTATTGGCTAGACCCAAAATGGGTCATTTGGGACAGATGTTACCGGTATGTGGTTGTGATGAACAGTCTCCACAAAATTTAGTACACTTTATGTTTTTTTGCAAATTCTATTCTGTCCCAAGGAAAACCTACCTGACACCAATTTTAAAGAAAATGAATTTTACCCAAGTTAAACCTGCTTTAATGTTTTTACAATTATTGCATATGGACTGTATATATTTTATTGTCCGTTTTTTTAAATCTATAATGAAATCAAGAGCGGATATGGATTGTTAAATTGTCAATGGAACTTTACTTCTTTTAAATTGGGTTGTGATTTTCAATTTTGTATGTATGTGACTTTTTATGAATTTATACACTAAAATCAAAATAAAGTATCTTTTGACTTTGACTTTGATTATCCACGATGGAATTGCCATTAGCTACCAGTTTCCAGAATGCCTTTGAGTTTCCTTCGACAAGGGATTCTGTAAGATCATCACATTGAGCTACCTCTCAACTACTCTTGCACTTAGCAGGGATTGCCTTATATTTTGTCTCCATACCGTAAAAATACCGCTACATTCACCTTTTTAATGGCAACAAGAACAGCCACCTTAGCAGCCCTACACTCGCACGTAAACCAATTCGGATGGTCTTGCATAGGGCTATCCTCCCACATAAAGGGGCGGATTACAATGCTGTTATAAAAGGGTCCAACCATTGGTCAGAGCCTTTCCGATAGCATCGTACTGTTCCGGTCGGATTCCTTTCTGCCGCCTCTTTACAATAGAGCCTGTTGGAAATGAATTTAATCTGTCATTCCGACTGGCTTCTGACAGGCTCAGAGAGCCCATCCGCCAGTCGGAATGCTCTCAGTAATCCCAAGGGCTCCTCTTCTACCCGAATGATTACAATGCCGGGTTTCAACAGCCTTTCTGTGCCAGCCTTTCCAACACAGAAAGGCTGTCAGAACTCAACTTTGGGGGCCCCCAGCAGGGCCTCCATGGGTGAACCCCCTCGGGTTGGAGGCTGAGGTGTGTTGATTTCTGCACCCCGTGGCAGGAACCTTCTGGTGCCTGCCACGGGGTGCAGGGATGAACTGCACCTCCTATTTTACAATGGGATCATGTATTCTGGTTGGAATATATGCTCCCATTGTAAAGTATAGGAATGCGACCGAACAGTGTTCGGTAGCATCCTAATAAGTCGGTCAGGACCACCGACTGGGTGTCGGTCGGTCCCTTGACTGAGATGATGTCGGGTGGATGAAACTTTGCCCGACATCGTAATAGGGCCCAAAGTGGGATTTCAGGTGGGACATAACATCACAGTGGAGGCCTACAAAATATATCAGCACTATATCGACCTGTTCATATGGGCTATATATCTCCACAAATCAGAGGTAAATTTGGGATAATATTGTAGTGCTCCCCTCAACTGAAGCCCATTTGACGTTTTGTCTATTCTTAGTTGTAACAGTCAGAGGGGTGACAAATCCCTAAATGGACATTCATTCATGAATGGGTTAACTTGAAATTTGCCATGTAGTGCATCATGATCAGTATCCTTTCGGGTATGACCTCCATGTCATTCATATAGGGCCATAATCTAGTGTCCCAAAAAATATAATCTTCATGGATTCTGCAAATACCTCTCTTAAAGTACGGGGGTGGGGGGCAATCCACTGGAGTGTTGCCATTTATTGGGGATAGCCCAGTCAGCAATCTGTTCTGCAGCCTTTGATTGCCCATAGAGCACGGAGGTGATAGCATGGGTTCACAACCTGACACTATCGTCAACGGCTCTTTCCATAGCTTGGATTGTTGCACATATCTGAATTATTGTGTTGCAATTATCTTAACCCAGTCACCAGAAATGTGATCGAGCAAATGGGAAAATTGGTCAACAGTAACTGACTTGAAGTGAGTCAGGAGTGAGCGTATGCAAATATTAAATATGACAATATGCGGCTGTCGTGGTGACTATTCCCTGAAGATCCCTGCAGTCACTTGGGATTATTTGGCTTTCTTGAACAATTCCATCTTTATCCATAACAATAGCCCACCAGAAGCCCTACATGGTGCTGAGGGTGTGACATTTACAGAAAAAGAAATGAACCCTGATCTATTTAAATATTCTGGCTCCCATGTTTCCTGCAGTTGTACAATGTGATGTTGATCTTTGGAAGATCTCCATTCAGTGTCACTTAACTTGGTTCTTAGGTCTGTCATGTTCCAGGAAAGTAGATTTATGATATTAACTATCTCAGAGCCAGACCCCATGGGCTATGTATTTCTAACACTACTCTTAGGTATTTCGCCCACATGATTCCCAGGTCTACTTGCAATTAATATTGCCTTACCCCGCCCTGTTGCAGGAAGTACCCACCAGGGCTGCTATTGATGATGTAGATTTTTTAATGGTTTTACCACTTGTGTTTTTTAAGATGTCATTCTTCAGGGTCTTGCATAGTCAATCTACTTGAGACAGATCTGCTAGAGGGATCGGCTTGTGTGGGCTAGTCTGAGTGCAGCAGTATGTGAAAATAGTTACTGGTGCTATTGCCTGGCACCCTTTGCCGTAGGTGAAGTTTATACCAATTTATGATCAGGTGTCTGGCTTAAACCTGTGCTCCAAAGCTATAAGCCCTTCAACAAGATTGCGATTTGCAAGTCTAAACCTATATGATGGTACACTGAATGTATGTCAGTGAATCCATGAATGCACAATATATTCTCCCTGATGATTGATCTACATCCTCGTACTTTCTTCAGCCAGTGGATGGTTTTATTAACAAGTGAATCCTGTAATTCCCTGATACCTAGTGCAAGTTTGGGAATGTTAACCATATATATATTATGATACCCTGTACAAACTTTCGATGACCAGGTGTAGAAGTGGGCCTCAGCTAGGCCTACCAGTGCAAGGGGTTCACCCTTCTCTGCACAGAGTCCTCAGACCAATAGGAAGAAGTTGGCACAGAAACTGGAATAGAAAATACAAAGTTGAATAAACCTCATGAGGTGGAACTACATTCACACAGCACCCTTCGGTATTGAATGAAGTAGCACACCAAACAGAAGGAGCATGTTCCTTTTATACCCGCACAGGGGCTTAAAAGAGGGCGGTACAAGTACAGGAGAAGGTTTTATGTACATATAAGGTCATATAGAAATGCACAGTCGACAAGTAGGAGGAGTTAACAGTTTGCCAATGCTAGTAAACACATCCTGACAGTTACATACTACTAACAGCTGCAAGGACAGCTGAAAACTCACTGGGCATGTGCAAAGGTGGAAGGTGCTAAATATAGTTCGTTTCTAGGCAGATTACAAGAGCAGTCAACACTGAGGGAGTACAAAGCACATGGTGAGCACGTGGCAGCACATGGCAAACAAAATGGCTGCCAGAAATACAAAATGGATTCCACAAAATGGACAAGATAGCCTCTAAATACAAGATGGATTCCGCTAATCCAATCGCTGCCAATTTACAACACAGGTTATTGATTTAGAATTACCAGAGGAGGTTGTGTTGGAAGCAGTGACATGTGGTTTGATCAAACAGGCAGGCCTTCTTAGTCTGTATTTTGGAGACATTTCTCTTCCACCCCCCTGAGTTGGTACTGGAAAATGTTTCTCTGTTGAGTAAGCAATTAATTGGGCACCCAATCTATATGATGCCTGATCTGTGAAATGCCATCAGAGGTCCCGGCCACCCAATTGCCAACTGCCTCTCTAGGTGTTATATTCCTATCACTGGAGCCCACATTGAGGGGTGGAGAACATTTGATCTTCTCCTCTTGACAGGGATTATGAATCAGGATCGAAACCAAAAGAGTGAGATTGTCTATTTTATCATTTAGGGTGTTGGATTACTCACCAAAGCAATCCCTTCAAAATATGAATTTCAGATTGGAGTGCACTGAGTTGCATATTTATATTCCCTCAGCCAGGATCAGGTGAATGGTTAAGAAGAGCAGGGAGATGCATGGGTTCAAGAGCCGATGCTACGGGAGCCCCAAGGCCTCAAACCTATTTCTACATTGCACATCTGCTATGATAACTGTTGTTGACTTCACCATGACAGGTGGTTGTTCAGAGGGCTGATTATGTGAACTAGAAGCTAGAGCTGGGGCTAGGACTGAGTTTATATCGAGGGTGGGGTCTCAGCACAAATGCAGGCAGACGGAGTGGTGTTATATTCCCGGGTTACCCTCATGTAGCAAAGCAGCTTATTTCTTACAGTGTCCTCACAATAACATTACAGCTGTGAACTTTTGCCCCCATTTACATGCATGACAATGTTGGATTTGTTTCTCTTAAACTACTTTGTTTACACATTTAGCCTTGCACATTATCAAAATGCCTCGAACATCATGTACGCTTTATGTATAAATGTCATCCTATCTTCATTGACAGGGCGACAAGGCTATCTACATATCCATAACATTGCTAATCTACTCGTACATCGCAAGGCTGCTTCCTATTATAAATAATGAGCATTCCAATGGATTAGCAGAGGAGCCTCTTCAGCTGAAGGTCTTTGCATGCTGTGAATTCACCAGGAAGTGGTCTGACATCTCGTGAGGGGTGTCCAGTTTGTGACCAAGACGGGGTCCTTCACTGTCTCCCATCAGGTAATGGGGTTGGATCATCCCTTAGGGGGTCTCTTGACTCTACACCTTTACACTCTCTAGGTACACTTTGAGTAGGGTTTGCATAGTATGAGTATGCTCGATTACTGTCTTGTTTTTTTATATGCATGCATACATACACTGCTTAAGCACCATTGTAGAACTATATCTACTATTTACTCTTTTGGTGCTCCTTATCACTTTTATGTGATTCTGCATATTAATCATTGCAGCACATGTATTTCATACAAGAATAGCATTGATTCAAGAAACTTATTGAAAATGTCCCATTGTGTATTCTTTGTACACTTCTCTGAGAGTAAGTAAGCACAACTGACTGAGCAAAAGGTTCTGTACTGTTTCCACGATTTCTGAGGGGTCAGAGTTGTCACGTTCAGTGGTTGACAGAAACCAATCACTTCCTGATGTGTTTAGGGGGGCTTATGGTTGCACTGTGAGCTAGCGGGTCTATAGGCCAACATGTCCTGAGGGGGTGTCCGGAATCAGTCTTAGCACCAAGACCCTAGTTTATGTTGTCCAAACAATGCACAAATCCTACAAATTCATAGGAACAACGTGACAGTGGGTGAGGCTTGTTTAGTAAAAAAAAGATTTAATGTCACCCCTCCTATTGTTATCAGTCTTCTTCCCCCTGGTTTCCTTGATTTTCCCTGATAGAAGGCCTTTGACCTCTTCAATTACCACATTATTTTCGTCCAATGTGCAGTTTTTAGCTGTTAGTTTGGGCAACTTCTTCGCTTTTGCTAAATCTGTGAGTTTAATATTGGCCTTATATTTGCCCATGCTTTAAAACTAATTGTAGTAAGGATATTTAAAGGTCTTTAAGGCCTTATTCTCTTAGGGAAGGTGGAGGACTATGTTCCAATGCACGAAATGACTGTCCTAGTCCGGCAGTCTGAATTGCACTGTATGCTAAATAGGAGTGAAAATAGTAATTGCTTAGTTATGCCTTAGTTAAGTTGTCACACAGTGGGAATCGGATTCAGTGCATTCAATGTTAACATACAAGGGGTCGCAACAATGTTGCATGGACTGAGATTATTTCCTTCTAATCTTGGCAGTGGGCACTCACACACGTTTGCATAGTTCCTCGATCGAGTCCCAGGGGAGCAAGTTCTGGCTTCGATGTATGTGACAATCATGCAGTCAGTAGACAGTGGATCCAACCTCATGAAAACACCACACTCATGACCCAGATGCCAGGTTATCATTCAAAGGCATCAAGTCACACCTGGGGGGACAAGCGAGCATACCTCACAATTCAATCCAGCTTCGGCCAGGGGCAAGTGAGATGGTATACCAACTATACCTGGTCAGAAGTCAAAACGACAAGCAAGAGGGGTGGCCCAGACTCCTCTAAACTCTGACGTGCGCAGGATGAGCTTGCCCTTTGCTTGGGCACGTCCCATGCTGCAGGGTGTCAAAAACACTTTTGTGCACAATGCTGTTAAAGGCCCTGCACACTACAGTAGGGACAGCCAGCAACCAGGCCTCCTGGTGCGTGGTGTGATGGATATGGAAGTCCACAGGGGTCTTTGTGGACTATGAGAGTCGGTCCTCTCCACAGAATATCACAGCAATGTACCATGCCATGGGGTGTCAAAAGGGATTTTGTGCATGACGATGTTGAAGGTCCTGCCCCCTCAGGAAAGCACAGGCAGCAACTGCGCCTCCTGGTGCATTGCAAGGTGGATATGGAAGTCTGCTGGGGTCCTTGCGGAGGGAACGACAGTGTCCCTGGGTATTGGATCCCCAGGACACTGCACATGTCGGGCCCTGGGGAATGGGGTCACCAGGGCAGGTACCTGGCGGGGGAGGTGGCCTGCAGGTCCCGCACCCTTTATTAAGTATATCAGCCTGGGGATAAGGTCCCCAGTGCCTAAATGAGGTTCCAAGTGGGGGCGCTTATTAATGAAAAGTGGCCTGAGGGATGAGGTTTCCGGGCCTGAGAAAGGCTCTGGGAGGGGCGCGTTAGGTGCAAAGGCCCAGGCATCTTTTGACAGTGTAGCCCAGCAAGGTGCGGGCGTCTCACGCTCTCAGCCATTGGAACAACTCTCGGTTAGTCGGGAGGTTATGATCAGGACCAGCACATTGGCCCGCCCTGACATGCATTTTGGGTATTTATTACTTTTTAATCACTGTCCGTGCACTTCACAACTATTCCATAATCCTGGTCCTGAAGAAGCGCCATTGACCTTTTGCGGCAACAGAGGCGCGAAACATGTTGACCGTTTTGTGACAACAAGGCATAATATGCCCTTTTGGGATTATACTCTACTTCAGAGTCTTTTACTGTGTCAAAGGGGGAAATTACCTGTTCTGACCTTTTTTTAGGTCACCCCTTGCCAGTTTTAGATCACTATGCACGCACATTTCATATTACCCCTATATAGGACCCACACACCCCACACACCCTCATGCACCATCCGGCATGCCTCAAAAGATCTCCGATAAAGCGACCCTTCGGGGGACCCGTTGGGTATTGCAGCGCCGGTCCCAACAAGGAGCAATCGCCCGATGATGAAGCATGACACCCCTAGGGGTGTGTGAGGGCAACAAGAGGCAAGATATGTTCTTTCCCTTGGTTGATGGGACCACCCCACCTAGAACTTCATTGTCTTCCTCTACTCTTGAAGGTATATGGATGAACACTTACATCCAACCTTTGGAACAGTGTCCTCTATTTGTTTTGAGCAGGGGCGAACTGTAAGATTAGCAACAGGTCTTTAAATACTCTGCCAACTTCATTGGCTTACAATCAAACAAAGGATAACCTTTAAGTTGCTCTGCTACCTGGTCCTAGAACTCAAAATACTTGTCAGAACAGCTCTCAAGATACAAGTCTTCACGCCGACTTGGTTCTTACATGGACATCAGTATTACTGAAGCATCATTCTGTAAAAAAAACATAACACATCCGAGTGACATAACAACAAATCAAAAAAACACAGCCATCAATAGAACACACTACAACACAGCAGTGCAACTGCACAAGAACATAGCAGCACGCCAACACAGACACAATGATATGCTAAAGCAACCAACATATCAACACAACCGGATAATCAGATTCACTGGTGCAATTTGAAATTCTTCGTTGTTTTATGTTATGTTATCTTGAGCTTGTAGAGGACTATTGCTTTGTGTTGTTATTGAGTTGTGGTTGTATTTTTGATATTTTTTTATGTCAGTGAGGCGTGTGCATATTGTAATGGTTTGTTGTGTTGTTCTTTTGGGGCACTGTGTTGTTTTGCTTGTTAAAGTGTAGCATTCTGTTGTTGTGTTGTATTTTATTTTTGTACTTTTTAATGTTGTTATTGAGTTTCATTATGTAGAGTTACTTGTTCTGTTTGGTTGTTTATTTTGTGTTCTTTTTCTGTTTTCTGTTCTATTGTGTTTGCTTATTGATTTGTGCTCTATTTTCTATTTGTTTTGAGTTGTTGTTATCATTGTGCTATGGCACTTTGTGCTATGATGTTTTTGTAATGAATTGCCATATTGTCTTTTTGGGTTATGTCATTGTGTTAGGTTGTGTTCTATGTTCACTTTTGCTATTATCATTTTGTGTTAAAGTGTATTTGTTTTTGTTAATTATGTTATAATTTTCTTTTCCTGTATTTTTTTCCATTTATCTTGTGTTGTGTTGATGTATGTTCTGTTCTTGTTTCTCGCTGTGATGTGATGTTGTAGTGTGATGTGTGCTCTTATTGTGTTTTGTTGACATTTTGCCATCTTTAAGCAAGGATGTTTAATTCCATGCATTACTCATTGTTTTGTGTTCTTATGTTTACTGTTTGTGTTTACTGTTTGTGTTAATTTTTTCTATGTTTTTTGTTGTGATAATTGCGTTTTCTTTGTTTATGGCATTCCTTTGCAGACTTCAGCAAAAGCTGCTATTCTTCTATTCACTTCAGTGAAAAACAGCCATTTACTAATGTCAAAGGGGTTAACGTATTTCTTAACATACCGTCATCTTTTCAAATATTTTAGACATCTACCTCTCCAAAAAAATCTCACAGCCTTAAATTAGCACCCCTCACGTTCACATGTTGTGATTCCACCTCCCTTTCTTTTTATGTGGAAATGCCTGAAATAGACGTTGGCTCTTGGCTGGGCCTGCTTGGACTACTCTGCTTCTTGTCTCGGGCAAACACATTAATGCTTTTAAAAGATAAACACGGCTCAGATAAATACACGATAACATCAAATAATTGTTGTTTGGCAGCTGAACCCTCGCAAAACCACTGCACGGTGTGCATCGGCTTTCTAAGATGAACGTGCGAAGTGTCTATTCATACTAGAACGCTTTCTAGAATATTCTCTTGCATTTGTTCTATTTTCAAAAAGTGTCGTGCTTCCTTGCTCTGTTCATAGCAAAACATACAATCTTGGGTCCCATTTTCAAAAAACGCTTATTCGAAAGAAGAAGAAAAAGGCGTTCTTTTGACAATCCTGGCGCAGCGAGCACGCTTCGTCTCACACTTGACATTCTTTTCAAATGGTTGCCCGTGTGATCTTGGTGAGCTGCGATACAACTCAAAGCCTTTCTTATCCAGACCAAAATTGATCTTATATCTGACGTTTCGGGGAGCCTCGTTCTTTCTACGTTATGTCTGATCTTCCTTTCCTGCATGTCCTCCTAGAACAAAGGGAACCTGGTTTCTTTGTCAGTACACATTTAAAACGTTTCGCGCTTTTTTCCCAAAATACACCTTTTTCATGTTAAAGGTGGGAGGACTCTCTGGGTAGCATCTAGCTGCCTAATTGTGAAAAAAATATCAAAATAAATTGTCTTAAAAGAAGCTGAAACGTAACTCACCCAAGGACAACTGTATTAACAACACATGCATCCCAATACAGATATTTAAAATGCCTTATGTTTAATTCATTAAATTCAGTTCCCCTGAATGCAGTCATGGCTCTTGAATTGATTGTACATGCCCACACAGTATGCTCACGTAGTAACAGTGCAGGGAGAAGCATATTAGAAGCACAAGAAGCAAAAATGTAGGTCTGCATAATAGTATTGGCTACTCAAAAATGATTACCTAGAAGAAATTGACTAATTCCATTGTATAATCGACACTAAAAGACCACAGTACCTAGGAAAAGGCAACACTCCATACAGATGGACACAAGCCTATTATAGATCAGTCTGTTACAAGAATGGAGGAGTAGCACCAATAACAAGACACCAGCTGAAGTGTCCTCTGCTTAGCCCCCTTACCCAACTGGTTTAAGTCCGAAGACCAGATTCTAAAAGTGCCCAGGAACACAGATGGAGTTTGCATCCCTATCTGCCCTATTCAACTAGTTGCATATTTCTGAAGGGACCACAAGCACTTATGCTACCTATTCTTGAAGACTATTTGCTCAACCTCATGCAATCGAGGGAATGTCTATGCTTGTGAGTCTGTTACATTACAGCTGCCACGTGGGAAACAAGACATGGGATGCACGAGACCTTGGGTGTAATACCGCTGATGGAGCAAGGTTTCGTATTTAAGAAACTTGGGGGCATATTATCAAGACAGGTGATAAAATTATCGCCAGAAAACTGCCGCTAAAACGGCGATAATGGGCTTGATAATATGCTGTATGGAATTCCAATTGAAGCCCATGTTAGATGTGAAGGACATCTAACATGGGCTTCAATTGGAATTCCTTAAAGCATTTTATCAAGCCCATTATCGCCGTTTTAGCGGCAGTTTTCTGCCGCTAAAGCGGCAATAATTTTATCGCCTGTCTTGATAATATGCCCCTTACTTGTATGGAATCCTCTCAAATAACATGTAACAACGTGACCAACAAGTCTTGTAAATACTAATATTGCATTACATACAAACATACTATGTCTAGGAGAAGCTTTTCTATGTGTATTACTAACAAGTAACCCGAGTGTCTTAATATGGCCGCCAAAAACGTGGGAACTTCACTGCACATGAGTCTACTGCATCTACGTAGTATGACGCCTTCTGTGCTTGGGGGAAAAACTGTGCAGCTGCGCAATAGCTTTTAAAATGGCCGCTTGAAACTCACATGATAATGGACATACTATTGCTTAAACTAAACCTATAAGTTCTACTAAGCACTAATGCAAAAAGATTAAATAAGTAAATGGGGATAGAGTAGAGATAAGTGGTATACAGTGAAATCATTTATTGTCGCATTCTAACATGTCTTTTTCTGACTTTATTATTAGTTCATATTTGGACCCCCGAGGGTGACTGAAATCCCTACCCCACCTGATCCGCGCGCATGCGCATAGAAACTTGCAGGAAACTATGATGGCACGTGTTAGACCTGGCATCATTGGCATGAGTCTCTCCTCCATTTTTTTCCGTTTGCCTCCTCTGTTTACGATGTTTTTGCTGGAATATTGCTTTGGGCACTGTGCCACTGCTGATCAGTGCCACAGTGCAAGTGCTCCCTATGTTAAATTATTACATTGATTGATGTTACCATGATTGGCTTGGTTGACTTACTGTTCAGACCCTAGTCTAGTGCACTGTGTGTGCCAAGGGCGTGTAAGTTAACTGCTGCTGGTGGGCTTGCAGCACGGGTTGTGCCACCCCCAGAAGCAGCGTGTAAAATAGGTCTCGGGCCTGCCATCGCAGAGCCTGTGTGCAGTCCCTGACTGCCATGTCGACTTGGCAAGAAAACCTACTTGCCAGTCCCTAAAACCTTCACTTTGCCACATTTCAGACACCTCTATGGTAGGCCCTAGGGCTGGGTGCATTGTTGGTAAAAGGTAGGTCATGCCCTGATGTGTGTGGCATGACCTAATAGTGAATTACAGCCATTTTCGTTTTTCACTATTGAAGGGCTACCTGCCTCCAATAGGCCAGGATGGGCAGACTGATTATTAACTCCATTATAATCTATCTGACTCAGGGAGCATGGTAACAGGTCGAGTTTAGTATCCCTGAACTCAGAATTTAATAACACACCCTTTAGGATGGATGGTTTTTAAATTCTGTGTTTGAAAATAGCCCTTTTAGAAAGTGGCTATTTTCTTGTCCAACTATCCACCGATCTCTGCTGGTTTGGTGTGTGTGTCAGGGGCTGGGTGGCTCCAGAGGTCTGAATGAGTCAGTGTGGGGTGAATGAGGCATCTACACTTAGAGTGGGGATAGAGTAGTCCCTGATAGCCTGCCCTGCCTGACACAATGCTGGCTCCACCTCCTGCCGGGCGACTGATAGCCCTGCTCCTGCCAGTGACAATACTGGCTCCGCCTCCTGCTGCGCGGCTGAGGACCCTGCCCTGCTCAGTGAATAGGCCAGGTGCCTCTGCCTGGCAACACCCACAACAAACCCAGGATGGGGGGAATTTCCCTGCTTGGACAAAGGGAACAAAGCAGAAAAGGGGTATAAGAGAAGGACCCCTGAACCAAGAACTCAGATCACTTCTGACAAGGAAACCTCTACCAAGGACAAGAAGCCTGCTGATCTAAGGACTTGCCTCCCCCTTCTGCCAGTGAGCTGTTTGCTGAGGGGAACCTGAAGCTGCTTCTTTATTTTTGCCAAGGAACAAGGAGAGAGGAACTTGGTGTGTACTCTCAAAAGCTTGCTAGAACATCTCCAAGGGCTGGAAGAGTGCCAGCCTCCTGTTGAAGTCACAGGGCCAAAGGACTTCACCCTCTACTGAATTGCTGGTTGCTGGAAAGTGTTATTTCCAGTGCACAGGGGAAATCTGCAGTCTCGACATCGTGAGTAACGGCTCCAGTGTTCCGAGTCTTCGACGCCGGCCGCCGGGCCCGATCGACGCCAGTAGCGACGCCAGGAGTAGTGGGTATCGGCTCCAGCTCCAAGTGACCCCGTCTTGACACCGGTATCGACGCCAGTGAGTAGTGAGTATCGGCTCCAGCTCTAAGCGACCCCGTCTCGACGCCGCTGCTGATCGCATCGACTCGACGCCCTTCTCGACGCCGTTAGCGCTGCTCCGGCCCGACACCTCTCGACGCCGCTGCGGATCGACCCGAATCCGAGGCACGATCGACGCCGACCTCGACGCCGACATCTCGACGCCATGGATCATCGTTTTCTTCATTTCCAAAGGTACTGTGTTTGTGGGTTCTGTTGCAACTCCAGGCTCGACGTAGCGCTCCTCGCGGTCGACGCCGAACCTTGGGAATATCTTAAACTCGACGTCGTGTGACTCCTGTGGGGGTCACATTGTTGCCAAGAACTGTGTTTCAGAAGAATACTTACTCTTGTTGCTAAAGAACTATTTCCTAAGAAGAAACTTTACCTGAACTATTATTTTTCCTTCCAAAGAGTATTTATTAAGATTGTGGTATATTTTTGTCGTTATTTGGTCTTGTGCTAAGCCTTATATAAAAATACTATTTTTATAATAACTCCTGTGTTGTGTCCATTTGTAGTGTATTCACTTTATCACTGTATGTTGTCATAAATCCTTAACACACTGCCTCTGAGATAAGCCTGTCTGCTCTGCCAAGCTACCAAGGGGGTAACAGGGGTTATCTGAGTGTGTAATCCCCTTCCCCAGACTAGAGTTGGTGGGTCCCTATTTGTCAGAAGTGTATACCTCTGCCAACTAGAGACTGCCGGTTCTAACAGCACACTTGAACGAAGACGCCTGGGAAAGCAAACTAATGACCCAGACAAGAGCAACAATTTTGAATAAAATGTATAACTTGTATTGATCATAATGTGAAATGCGGGTGGGAATAAAGCTATGGGAAAGTAAATTAAGGGGCGGAAACATAGAACAATGGTCCAAAGAGAAAATATTACTTTTAATATGGTGTGATGAACTCACCTTCTCGCCCTGACCAATCAGAATAAAGGAAAACACGAATATTGAAACTTTTAGGGGTGGTACACGAATACAGAATAGTATAATTGAGGTAAATTAGCTGGAGACTATTGTCAGACTTGTCAGATCCATCATTCCGACTCGTCACCGACCCAACACGTATGCCGCTACAGATTCTGTCCGAGACACTGTCTCAGACCCAGCTGCTGCCAGAAACTCTGCTCGAGAAAATGAGATACTGGTCGATAATCTAATCCTCTAGAATGGGATTTCGGAAGCGGGACATTCGAGGAGAGTAGTGCCAAAGAGGGGTGCGACGCTGGCATTGCCCTTTAGAAGAGGTCACCTTCCCAGATATGAATCTGCCTGATCCACTGTCTACACCCTGTCCTAGGAGATTCTATCTGGCCCATCTTCAAGGAGTTGGGTTCATCTATCACATTAGGTAAATATAATTCTGTGACACCTGTCTTTGTACCTGCTCTCTCTTGTTCCCTATTACAGGTACCGTCTTCATTGATCATTATTATGACTTTGCTATATTTGACTTTTATCTTGCCTCTTGAGAGAAGGTGTTTAACCCCTTCAGCGCGGCGCGGATTACCTCGCTGTGCTGAAGGGATCGTGCGCGGGCGGGGCCGTGACGGAGTGGTTCTGTCATGCGCACAGCGCGACCGACGCACATGACGGAACCACTCCGTCACGCGCATCGAAGGGGTTAAACTGTACTTGATTCTGACTCACAAAATTATTTATTTAGAGAAAGATTTTAAAACTTTTGAGTTTGTGGTTATTTCAAGTTTAAAGTTAAATGTCATTTTCTACCTTAAACTATCTCAGTAACCTGATTCTTTGAGTAAAGGAATTATTAAGGAGATCAAGTTGGTAAGACTTGGTAAAGGTGAAAATTAAAGTGCAGGTAAAACTCAAAATTGATGACAGCGGGGTTTACTACCTTATCTGTGTGAATGTTTTTGGGCCCAGGTGAGTATTAGTAATGTGTGTGTGTAACCTGAGCTGGTGACCCACGCTCCATCCCCGTCACAGGTCATTCCAACTTGCCCTGTGTCCTACTCTGGGTCTTCATACTGGACCTGGTAAACCCAAGCCTGAAGACACTCAGTATTGTCGCACCTAAATCTGGAAAACTAAGAAATTGGGCCTTTCTGGTCTCCAAGTGGACATGTGGCATAGAGAACAGTAGTGTTCTTCTCTTTAGAGTTGTTGATAGGCCCCACCATACACATGTGGGTGAAGAGTTGTGTGATGCTGTTCAAGCTGAAACAAAGTAGTGGTAATGACTTTTTCAATTTGTTAGTTCTGCTTAGGTTGCTGTCAAAGCCAAGGGGGAATCTTAGATTTTGGTAACCTAGTCAAAGGTATTTGAAGTAGGTTCCCCTTTGAGGGTAAACCATCCACCCTTAGAGGGTAATTGGAAGCAGATTGACTCTTCTAAATATATCGAAACCAACAACTTCAGGGAAAGGGGCCATCAAAAAAGAGAAGGAAAGATGAAAGAGGATTCAAAATAGACTCTTGTGATGGGGCAATTCCTAAGAATCTCTTTATTTTATCCAATAATCCCCGTGATGTGCACCTGGCCAAATGCCTGAAGCTGCTCGCAGTCTGATGTCCCTGGCAGTAATCTTATGAGTGTTATTTGGTGCGAAGTATGTATATTAGAAGTCAAATCAAGGGGAAAGGAAGCCCAGCATTGAGACAGTTTTACCTCACTGCGAATAGAAGCGTGAACCTAACAAAAACGTCACAGAGAAGAGATTCCACTGCAAAGAGAGCCAGAGCTGCAAGACACAGAAAGAAAAAAAGTCACTTATTACCCAAGAGATCGGAAGCCAGAACATTCGAAGGAACAATGATGAAGTAAAGGTCTGCAAAGGTCCATACATCAAGGGTGTTTCTGCAACAATGACCTCTTTGCTCCTCATGCTTTGATTCTGGTGTGTGGGGTCAATTGGGACATTAGGTCTGTGAACAGGTCCAGACTGTGGGTGTGCCTAAGAGAGGTCAGGCAATTCTTTCCAGGTGAGTAGTTCACCCATGATTCTGTTTCTGTAAGGGAGCGGGCACCTGGTATTATCTTTTCTGTCATGGCGATCTCCTCTACCCTCTACCTGCTGCCTGCCACAGGCCTATATCCCCTCTATGGAGTCCTCCACACATGCACCATGCCCATCTGTCACATGTAAGGGTGGCATGTTGCTGGCGGTATTATAGTCAAGAAGTGTTAGAGAGAGTACAACGACACATAGTCCTAGCAAACCATGGGATAGCAAAGTCATTCTTCCTCCAGGTGTGGAGTTTCTATCATTTCGCACCTGGAGTAAGATAAGCATGTTTCAATACCATATTGTGATTAAATGTATAATCCTGTCCAATAGATATACCAGGTAGAGGACTTGAGGACTGATATACAAAGGGTGTCTGCAGTTGTGGCAAAGGGCCTGTGTTTGGGGGGGAAGGGGCTACGAGGGGGGAGTCTCACACTCGGGAGGAATCTATGTGCAGACTTCACCACGACTGCAGGGCCTCTATCACGAACACGGAGGCCCTTTGTGAAGCATGCCCTAAGAGATTACTGCCATCATTTTGATTTTCTCTCCATTTTTACTACCATTAGTTTATGATCCATTCTTTCGCAGAAATTTTTTCTACGCTCAGTTTCTATTTACAAATTAATTGTTGAGATATACATATCTCAACAATGTTCTCTATATTCTCGTTGATAATTAGCTGTTTATTTCCCACTGATTGGCGCTAAACATTGGAATACGTGTTTCCTATTTAGACTGCAGTGCTACATATTTACTCACCAGGATTTTTTTTAATAGTAGGAACAGAAGGGTGGAGTTCAATAACTCAATCTTTGTATGTGTATTCGTATTG
Organism: Triturus cristatus; assembly: GCF_964204655.1. Classification (NCBI taxonomy): domain Eukaryota; kingdom Metazoa; phylum Chordata; class Amphibia; order Caudata; family Salamandridae; genus Triturus; species Triturus cristatus. Next base: position 1,405,728,617 of record NC_140591.1, read on the forward strand.
ATGAAGGACTCTGAGCAGGAGATTGGGGTCGATATGTTAGAAAGTCAACTATGGAAATGCTCATCTATTGAGGATAATTCCAAGGGCTATAAAGAAAGTATAACTCTCTTTTGCTATTTGCCCAACCACTGAGAGATTTGCCTTCTTGTGTGTACGTTTTCTGTTATGCCTTTAAGTAACTATTTTAAATGCACACTGCCTTGTTGATTGTTTTCTTTTTCCATTCAGACCTCATAGGTTCTCGGTTTCCCTTGTCTTGCTAAGGCTTCGCAACTTCTTTATCAATTAACTTAAACTCAATGTTTCAACATGCTAACATTTATACTTTGTATTATTTTCACTTTCAACTTAACTCTCTGACCTTTTATATTTTTACCTGTTGTTTTTTGCTAGATCATTTAACATTTTTCAAGCTTTGGACCTATTTTTCGTGTTACTTCCACCAATATTCTCTTTTTAATTTATGGGTTCAAACTTGTCCTCTTACTTGTTAACTTTTACCTTCTTAAATAAAAAAGTAACTTGTTTTGAAGTAAAAGATTGGTTTGCCCTTTCTTTCCAGTCGCTCTTTTCCACCCTTACTTCTACCTTACTTCTACCTTCCCCAACACCTATCCTATACACTCTCATTTCGAACTTTTTCGTCTCCCAGCACACTGTTCGCACATTTAATTTTGTTTGCCTCTTTTTGGACACCCTAGACATTATTAAACCCCTATTTTACCTTTCAATTACACAACCAACACCTCATCATAAAGCCTAACAAACAACAGTATTTTTCAAATTTTCTCTCACCAGCTTGCTCTCTTCATAATACCCCTTTCATCCCCATCCACAATTTCTCTGATCCAATCCTCTCTTGTTCCACCAACTTCTTCTACAAATTCCGTGAATGTTCATCTGTCTTCTCTCAATAATTTACTTTCATGTGTTCTACAACTCAGTCAATGTTTTACCACCTTCTGAAGATAGAATCCTAAGTAGTGTGCACAATTTTGGAAAGAGAGTCAGAGACTGTTCTACATCTGTTCCGCGTAAAAAAATGTATCATGATATGGTTCTAGGTGTCCCAGAGACTTATTGCGAAGTTACGTGGGCGACAATGGCCAGCATGGAATATGAAGGAATGTCCACTTCTTCTTAAAAAAGATCAATTTAACAAAATGTCTTTGGAATATTTAGGCATGGGTCTCAAAAAGTATTTTGGCATAATGGTAGAATATGAATCTTTTGACTGTTAGCTGCTGATCAATATATCTCTTGAGGGATGACATTTGCTTTGAGTATGATACATTTTTTATTGCTTTGCAGTTTATCACACTGTCCCATTGATTGTTCAATGAGAAAGATTTTATGCCTGTTCTCATAAAGGTAGACAAAGGGTTAGATTGTGCATCATGCAATCTCAGAAGTTCCTTTCAAATTAAAGTCTTACTGCTATCCTGGCTTGCTTTATTCACTGCCAAACTAATGTTAAATAATTAATCTTTTACCAGCGGCTATCTGTATTGTCTGCTCACCAAACACAGCTGAACCTATGAGGGCCCTTGAGTCAATGACGTATCTAGAGCTTTCGCCGCCCAGTGATGGCCGGAGCAGGTAAGAGCTGAGGGGAAAACGACGGACAACGATGAGGGAAAATAAAATTTCAAAAAAGGACTTGCTGAAATTTCTCATCTTACCCCCCGCCCCCAAAAAAGTGGTGGCTGGGGTGGACACCCCCACCCCCTAGCTACGGCACTGCCTTAGGAAGCTGAAACAGAGTGAATTGCAGCAGATCATGCCATTTTAAAGCCTTAACCAGAGATGAAGATGTGCCAAGAAGCTGAAGGCCTCCTTTAAGATATGTGCCCCCAAGCCCTCTCATGTCTTTCTACTGCCATTTACTCCCAGCCATCACAGTAGGCAGTCAAGGAAGGAATCCGATGTGTAATATCTAAACAGCACCCATTCAGGAAAGCTATTGATGATCTAACTAAAGACAGCCATGTGTGCTTTGCTATTCTTCCAAGGAATCAAGCTACACAGCATATGGCTATTGCATGCTTGTTGTTCTATTGGACTGTAATATAACGCTCAGCTAAACTCCTCCTGACTCCCTTCAGGTCTTGTTTCCATGCAGACGTGACATTGCAAAGTTCTCTTGCAGTAATGGCTAAGCCTTATAATGTAGTGTAGTTCCTATTTCCCTAATAGGCTCTGCACATTGGAATAATATACTCTATAGATTTGGCATAAGACTGAGGTCAGTATGCCCCTATCGAGTATATTAAACTTAATTAATTTGTACCAGCTAACTCAGAGGCCACTAGAAACTCCTTGTAAACAAGAAGGGATTAGTTTCTGGCAACCTGATAAACATGGCAATTTTGTTTCCCTTTAGAATCGGAACACTCTCAGAATCGTGGAAACAACAGATAAAAGTTTCACTCAGCTAATCGTGCATGCTTAGTTTCTTCAGAGTTACACAGAAAGAATAGACGGGCGTCTCAATTAAAGGGTTTATTGAACAGTCTTGTTTCTCGTGTAAGAGATATGAGCTGTTACAATCACAAGACAGTATGTGAGATATATTATGTACAGAGTAAGAAATAGAAAGAAATAATACTGCGCTAGCATTATCTTTTAACTATGACACATATATTCATATACATAAATAACATAAGCTAAAAATGTGAGTACTCATAAGATGCTTCTCTAACTAGTTCTACCCCAGTGTATCTAACCTAAGTGTAGTACAAGGTAAGATGTAGGTGATGTATTCTATAGTATGGTAAGCTATAGTATGGTATGCTAAGTTTAGTATGCCAAGTTTAGTATGCCAAGTCTGGTATGCCAAGAGTCCCTCTAGGTTCTAGTCAGCCTCAAACCTTGAGAATGAGAGAGGTGGGAATCTCTTTCCGGGTCTCGAACTCTAACACCCCGCAAAGGAAGTCAGAACACTGGAAGCTGGATTCTCTGCGAGCAAGGATGACAGCGTTTCTTGTCAGTGCGTCAGGCCGGGACACGGGATCCTCTAAAGTCGAGGTCTCCTCCCACTTGCTTGGGCAAGGGAAGGTATATTTATACCCGGTAGGTGCCTTGGAATGTTAGCATTGACGTAAAGTCGGGCAGAGGAAGACGTCAGGAATGAACCCTTAAGGAATAGTGGTTCATGCATAATAAATGAGTTCTTGGAGAAATCAATAATCCTGTGCTGGGGAACTCCCAAGAGCTTAAGGGTCTGGTTTCTAAGAACTCGTTGTGACGTTGGGGTGGACGGATTTAGGAGACCATGTCTGTATTTGGATAGCATGGCTAATGCCTAAATAAGGACTGGGATCTTATGCCTATATAAGGGCAATGCGAATTATGCATATATAAGGACATGTATCATGAAAACCTATATACGGACACCTAAAGCAAGATACAACAATATAGACTAATTTCTGTCAGTGCAGATGCATGGGAACTCCTCAACCCCATCTAGGAAATACTCATTGGGGAGGATTATGTAAAGAGTGTGAACATTATGTGTGATAAAGAGTGACCAGGACATTTTAAAAACAGGTGCATGTCCTGAGGGGCCTCTCAACCCTGGCTTGAAAACACAGATTTAGTGTTGCTAACAGAACCTGCAACTTCCTCTGCTGACTTCTTGAGTGGTGATACATTTAGGGGGAGGGGGCTTCCATCCAGGTGCTTGATGCCCAGGTTGATGGCCTTCAGGTGAAGTTTTAAAGAACAGCTGGCTTTTTCTTTTTTTTTGGTTTATATAGCGCAAACTCGACCCGAAGGTTTCAGAGCACTTTACATAAGCACCAGTTATGTTACAGATGGACACACACATTTTTGGTGGGCACAGGGAGATTAAATGATTTGCCCAGAATCACAGGATGTTGAGCTTCCCTAACAGGACTCAAACCTGGTTTCCCAGCTTTGTGGTCGAGCCCTCTAGTGGTCACTGGATATTCCCTTTCATTATTACCAGATGTTCCCCCTGAAGTTTCATTGAAGCCTGGAGATATTTGTTTTGGTCCTGGATGCAAGATTCCAAACAGTATATTTTAGACCTGTCAGCCTTCAGGTGATCTTCCCCCAATCTTTTTGACTTTCTTCTCCATTTGTGCTCATTTTGTTTTGCTGGCCCTCGAAACCGGTCCTAGGATGCTTGATTCCGGTCCAGGGAAGACATGGCTTGGCAGTTCAGGCTGGACTGTTCCCATGAGGCACAGGGTCAAGACTGATTTGCATATGGCCATGTCTGAACTGGGGTGGCGTGGTGAGCAAAATAACGATGGATTAAACCCAGATCTGTGACTGAGGGTGAATGTTTTGCCAATGTGCAACATTCCGTCCATCATCATGTGTGTTTTGCTGTTCGCCCTATGTGGGAAGGGTATGCCCAGACGTGGGTCACATGCTCACTACGCCACTGGAGTCAAGCTATCCTGGCTGAAGAGGGTTGAAACCCCGAAACAGGTCCTAGGATGCTTGATTCCGGTCCAGGAAAGACATGGCTTGCCAGTTCGGGCTGGACTGTTCCCATGAGGCACAGGGTCAAGACTGATTTGCATATGGCCATGTCTGAACTGGGATGGCGTGGTGAGCAAAATAACGATGAATTAAACCCAGATCTGTGACTGGGAGTGAATGTTTTGCCAATGTGCAACATTCCGTCCATCATCTTGTGTGTTTTGCTGTTCGCCCTATGTGGGAAGGGTATGCCCAGACGTGGGTCCCGTGCTCACTACGCCACTGTAGTCAAGCCATCCTGGCTGAAGAGGGGTGAAACCCCGAAACCGGTCCTAGGATGCTTGATTCTGGTCCAGGGAAGACATGGCTTGGCAGTTCGGGCTGGACTGTTCCCATGAGGCACAGGGTCAAGACTGATTTGCATTTGGCCATGTCTGAACTGGGGTGGTGTGGTGAGCACAATAACGATGGATTAAACCCAGATCTGTGACTGGGGGTGAATGTTTTGCCAATGTGCAACATTCCGTCCATCATTTTGTGTGTTTTGCTGTTCACCCTATGTGGGAAGGGTATGCCCAGACGTGGGTCCCGTGCTCACTACGCCACTGGAGTCAAGCTATCCTGGCTGAAGAGGGGTGAAACCCTGAAACCGGTCCTAGGATGCTTGATTCCGGTCCAGGAAAGACATGGCTTGGCAGTTCGGGCTGGACTGTTCCCATGAGGCACAGGGTCAAGACTGATTTGCATATGGCTATGTCTGAACTGGGGTGGCGTGGTGAGCAAAATAACGATGGATTGAACCCAGATCTGTGACTGGGGTGAATGTTTTGCCATTGTGCAACATTCCGTCCATCATCTTGTGTGTTTTGCTGTTTGCCCTATGTGGGAAGGGTATGCCCAGACGTGGGTCCCGTGCTCACTACGCCACTGGAGTCAAGCTATCCTGGCTGAAGAGGGGTGAAACCCCGAAACTGGTCCTAGGATGCTTGATTCCGGTCCAGGGAAGACATGGCTTGGCATTTCGGGCTGGACTGTTCCCATGAGGCACAGGGTCAAGACTGATTTGCATATGGCCATGTCTGAACTGGGGTGGCGTGGTGAGCAAAATAACGATGGATTAAACCCAGATCTGTGACTGGGGGTGAATGTTTTGCCAATGTGCAACATTCCGTCCATCATCTTGTGTGTTTTGCTGTTGGCCCTCTAAACTCTGCACAATTTACCACTACTAACCAATGCTAAAGTGCCTGTGCTCAGGCATTAAAACATTTGGCTAATCCCCAATTGGCATATTTAATATACGTATACGTCCCTAGTAAAGTGGTACTACATGTTTCCAGGGCCTGTAAATTAAATTCCATACGTGGGCCAGCAGCACTTATCGATCCAGGTACTTAAGTAGCCCTTTATACATGTCTCAGGCCTGCCAGTGCGGCCTTTGTGTGCAGTTTTTAAAGTGACAGTTCGACCTAGCAAAGTAAACCTTTTTGCCAGGCCCAACTCTTCCTTTTAAATACATATAATTTACCCCTAGGGTAGGCCATAAACAGCCCCACAGTGCAGGGTGCAATGTATTTAAAAAGTAGAACATGTAATTTTAAGTTTTATGTGTCTTGATAGTAAAAAACGTTTACATTAGTTTTTCAATACTGCAAGGCCTACCTCTCCCATAGGATAACACTGGAGTTACCTTATTACATTTAATACGTTGTTTTTCCAAATGGGGCCAGGCACATAGATCCTGTTTGGTGTCTGTGGCAATGTAAGGAAAGATTCTCTTTTATGGTAAAGTCAGATTTTAAATTACAATTTTGAAAATGCCACTTCTAGAAAGTTGGCATTTTCCTGCCTTAACTGTTTAGTGCCTGCTTACTGTCTCTGGGTTGATTCACTTGGTGTAGCTGGCAATTGGGCTTTGTGCATTCCTCCTAGACAACTAGACACAATAGAGAGCTTAGGTGTACCTGGATGGACCATCACTGGCAGGATGAGGGGCAGAGCTGGGCCCAAACCTACGTACACTTGAGTAGGCTGTATCCTGCCTCCACACAAAGGGCTGCATATCCCATGTAGTTAGTCTGAAGCCCAGAAAGGAAAGTCGTGATGCCTGGGGACTTAAAAGGGAAACATCTAGAAGCTCCTCCAAATTTCCTGAGGAAGGGCTTCAGGTATTAAATATAAGACCTCAGACAATTCAGTACAATTCTGGACCTATAGATACTCTGCCAGGAAGAAGGATTGCTGCGCTGCTGAAGGACTGCCACTCTGCTGGACTCCTGCTCTGAAGGAAAGCAGCCCTGCTATACTGACCTGCTGCCTGCTGTCCTCTTGCCTTGGTGGGAAGGGCTGGACCTGCATCTTTTGAAACCCGGACCTTAAAGTGTCTCCAAGGGCTAGTTAGCTTGCCTCCTGACTATAGCCCCGGGGACAGAAGGCTCCAACAACCTTGAACCCAACTCCTGCACTCTGCCATGTGTGAGTCTACCTCACCAAATGGTATCGCCCCAGTCCTGAACCACTAGAAGTGGGCATAATGTGCTCCGTCCACCTCCGTGGATCCACAGGAACCAACGCATCGCCTCTGCTGTGCAGCGCAACCTCGAGCAGACCCGACGCATCGCCGCTGCTGCGTGGTTTGGGCCTGTGGCAAAGACCTGCATCACCTCTGCAGCATCTTCAGATCTGCCACTGAGATGCATCATTGGTACAGGCACTCGCATCCCTCATTGAAGGCAACCTCAACACCGATGCTGGACTCAACATCGCAGCTCTTTGGAACTAATGCATCACCCCAACAATGCAATGCATCCTTGACACCAGACTTTACATAACAGGCCCTTTTTTAACTGAATCTCGATGATAATGCAGAACCTTACATCGCTGCTTCGCGGGATTGCATTGGCTGAGTCAAGCATCTTTGCCATGGCTCCTCACAATGCTCCATAACGCAGGATTTAAGAAGGTACTTTGTTCAGTGGGCCTAACTGTGTCCCTGTAGCCGTTCCACACTCCATAGTGGTCATCCTGAACTTCTGACTTCGTCCCTGCCCGGTGCGACCAGATGTCCATAGTTAGTGCTTTGTGCTGATTTTGGTTTATTTATTAAAAACTACTCTATTTTCCTAATCTGGTGTGGCATCTTTTTGTGGTGCGTTTTCACTGTGTCACTGTTTGAAGTTTTGCACAAATTCTTCACACATTGCCTCTGAGTTAAGCCTGGCTATCCAGTGTCAAGGATGAGCACTTATTAATTTAGGGTTTGCTTGTGATGTCCCCCTAACAAGGACTGTGGTCCCTGCTTGAGTAGAATTTCACCCACCTTAACCAGTAAGGGTGTGACATCATAGTCAGATCTTTCAATTTGAGGACTTTCCATAATAGACAATGGCTGCCCTACTGGTCTTGCTTCACTGTGCATGCAGCACATTTTTTTAGGGTTTCCTGTATGCATGCCTGAGTGATTGCACAGAATCCAATTGAAGGGCCATGAAAGAATGGCTCTTGCAAAACACCTACTCCAAGATGGTCAGGGGTGAGGAATGTTGGTGAGGGTGGGATTGGTGTGTGCTACTCCAGCTTAGACATGGTACCACTAGGGAAGAAGACAAACATTACATCACTACCACACCCTGTGATATGTCAGTATTCTATAAAATTACCTTCCCTTTGACACATAAGCCCACCACGAAAATATGAAATCTGAAATTTTCCTTACTGGTAGCAAATATGAACATGGTTATACTTGGAATTCCTCTAAGCTAGTTCATCTAGGGTGAAGTAGAAACAAAATGCACAACTATGTGCCTAGAGCTTCAAGGGGGAAAGGGGCATTGCCATACTAGCTTCGGGACTAGCATCGGGAGCGATGGAAGGAGATAAAAGAGAGAGACTGTATGCCATGCAGCAGCTTCAAATGAAGTGCTTGCTCACTGCTGCATTTTTTTTTTTAGAAGGGCTGAGGTCAGAGACCTCCTGCGCATGTGCTGGCCGGGGCGAGGACTATTGCTCACCCTCGAAGCACATGCGAGAACAGTGATGGCAGCCTGAAGGGAGTGGCCAGAGAAAGCGCAAATGGTTGGTTTTAAATGGGGGGCTTATGCTGCGGCCCAGGTGCTTTTAGCAGCGCGCTATTGAAATGAATGGCAAGGGGCAGAGCTGGCCTATCTCAAAACAGAGTAGTGGGTGGCAACAATTGGAGCACTCCCTTGCCTTCACGCTACTTTTAGGCCTCCTTATTGGATCATGGGAGCCTGGGGTGCTGTATTCCATGTGTTTTATGCTCGGGACAGACACTGGCACTGGCTGCAGTCACTGTTAGAAGAGAGCGGCACAAGGTCAAAATTATTCAGAGTGCAGGCGGCTCAGTCCCAGCATCTCTACCGACTCTCCTGATCTTGGCATCATTGCCCACAGTCACACCACGCTTACGCTGTATGTGAGTTTATTTCTATTTCTTTGCTGACAAACCGATAAGAAGAGTGAGTGACATGCGGATACAACTCTATTTTATCTATGTTAACTACGGGATGCCGTTTACTATGCTTCTCCTAGAGCAAGCTGCGGCTGGGACCCCTTGATCTTTACGTGTAGCGTGCATGTGGTGACCCGAGGCTTTGGCTCTGGTGGTAATATGAGCCCACCCACGCATACATCTTAAGCTTTTAGGTGAATGTGATAGATTGAAAAAACAATATACGCTGTTAGGGTGAATTAGAAAGAACTGCAGAATGCTGAATTTCATGTGCGCTCAGGAAGTCATTTAATCCGACAGGAAGGCCCTACAGTGTTCTAATTACATAGCTTGTGTTAGACCTGGCACCATTGGCGTGGGTCTCCCTTCCATTTTTCGCTTGTTATCTCCTCTGTTTTTGCTGGTATTAGATGCTCTGGGCGCTGTGCCACTGCCATTCAGTGCCACAGCGCGAATGCTCCCTGTGTAAATATGACATGTGAATTGGTATATCCATGATTGACTTATTTGGTTTACCTGTTAGTCCCTAGTAGCGTGGCCTGTGTGTGCCTCATTTTGGCTCGGACCCTCCTCCGCAGATCGTACCACCTGGCTTGGCATTCATGCCTGGTCCTTCTGATGGACGCAACAGCATTCACAGCATCGACAATCGTCTGCCACATGGCTGTTTTTTCGGAAATGCTGGTCTGTCTGACCAATGTTCCAAAGAGGTGTGGCTCGACTCTGAGGATTTCGTCGACAAGGACCTCCAACTCTTGGCTAGTGAACTTTGGATTCTTGTTAGTGGGCATGGTGAGGGGTGTGGGTGTGGATGGTTGTGGGGGTGTGGGTGTGGATGGTTGTGGGTGTGTGGGTGTGGTTGTGCAGGTGTGTGTGTGAATGTGATGAGGGGGTGTTTGTGAAGGTGGGTGTGTGAAGGTGTGCAAGTGTAAGGTGTAGTAAAGGTTCAAATATGGTGCTGTGGGTTGTCTGTGGGGTCTGGCAGCTGTGAGTCTGTTGCAAAGGCTCATGGTTTGTGTCTGTGGGCCATTTTTATTGGTCCATTGGTGGGTGTGGCTGTGTTTGAACTTTGTGTGGGTGTGTTATAAGGAGTGGTTGTGTTTTGGGCCTCTGTTTGGGAGTTTGGCAATTGCAGGTCAGTGAATGTGTTGTATTTGTGCTTGTTGGACTTGTTTTGTGGCTTTGTGCGATTCGAATAGAGTATTCTTGTATTGTTTTGCTTTGTCCTGGTTGTGTACGTGTGTTTTTAGCGTGTGTACGGTGTGTACATGGGCCATTTTGTTGTACAGTGCTGTCCTTGTCTCTGGCTTGGTACGACTCGTACATGCGCGATGTTGGGTGAAGGTGCTGGTGTTGGGGCCTGGGGTGCGCTCCGTACTTAGACTGGTGGGGTGTGTGTTCGCTCCGTACATACACGGGTGGGGGTACGGGTCGTACATACACTGTTGGGGTGGGGGTACGCTCCATACATACGTGGGTGGGGGTACGGGCTGGACATGCACGGTTGGGGTGGGGGTACGGGCCGTACATACACTGTTGGGGTGGGGGTACGCTCCATACATATGCGGGTGAGGGTACGGGCCTTACATACACTGTTGGGGTGGGGGTACGCTCCATACATACGCGGGTGAGGGTATGGGCCATACATACACGGTTGGGGTGGGGGTACGCTCCATGCATACGGGGTGGGGGTGAGGTTCGTACGTACACTGTTGGGATGGGGGTACGCTCCATGCATACGGGGGTGGGGGTACTGTGGTAAATATTTCATTACCGGTACTATTTTTTATGCGGTAAAGTCTAGTAAGAATAACTCAGTAAATATAAGAGGCAGAATCCGTGGTATTAGAGGTTCTAAAAGGCTTTATTCCTCTATAAAGGAATTACAGTTCGAACTGTAGGCTTCAAATTCCATCACCACGAAGGTTCAGGAAGGGAAGGCAATACATTATTGACAAGTAATGATATTTATATGAAAAGTATTACATTAAGACAGATGCAAGAGGCGTAACAGCTGATAATACAGATAATGATATACATACGTAATGAAAAAAGGCGTAAACATAGGCATAACTAAATACGTCATTAAACATGATGTCACAAGTGGGTGGATCCATAAGAGAATCCTGCAATGTCAGCAGAAAATACTTGGCAGAGATGCGCGCGCAGCCGCATGACGTGTGATTGACGTGCAACTAGAGGGTGACATTTAGCTCTACATGTGGAGACAGAAGTCTGGGGGGTCATGTCAACCTAATCCCAAATCATATCTAATATCTTATGTTTAAAGAACTGTATTATCCAAAAGGAAAGGTCTCTCGGACGGAATCTATTCTATACTGACTGTTAGTGTGTGTACAAGCGTCTAAATGTCTACATGATATGCGAGGGGGCAGGAATCTTCCATGGTAACAGGGGCTATGAATTACTTGCATGAGGACAGTGAGGCCTGGCCCTTTGCACGGTAGCTGGAAGAATGTTTACCTAAACTACTAGACAGGAATGCATCGGATGAGGAGCGGAGCAGATAATCCTGAAGGTGAAATACAGTTTTTGGCAGGCAACAGGCTGGATCAGGCACCGTTAGCCGCGCAGGGAGTAGGACAAAGTTCATGGATACAGATGCAGGCTCGGACTGGAGCTTTCAGAGGCAGAAGGCAGGAAAAGGCTTGATGGCAGAATTCAGGGCCTACTCGCCTGAATCTGTAAAATGTGGAAAGTGAACCACATAAAGTCGGTGGCCTTTCATACTTAGGAATGGAATATCTGACCCATTCATGGCGGATCTGAAAGAGGACATGTTGACGGTGGACGCACATGTATTTGCGTCTTCATAACTGGAACTGGAGGGAACATACATGTACTTGTAACATGCACATGGAGCCGTTGGGGTCTATAATAGGGGACATAACTGATCACAAAATTCATATTTCCTCATTCCCTCCTTGTCCCCTACGGACCCTCAGGAGATATCGATCTTCATCAATCCATCGATCTGTTCATATAGCATCATTTGTTCTTCTTTCTTCTTCCGGGATCTTGAACGAAAACTTGGATGCGGGATACACGATGTGGCACACAGACCACAAATCGCTGGCCCACATTGTAGACATAAGCAGCAACTGAATAGTATGAGAAAGCCAATACCTAGGAAGGATAGGATCCTCCATCCCCAGGCTGACAACACGCTCCAGAACCAACCGGACCAAGTCCAGGTGCCTGGACTCTGGTGTATCTGGCTTATAATCTTATGAAGGCGAGTTATGGCTTTATATACTGACGGCGAGTTTTCTGGTATGAAAACACAGCAACTTGATCCGATGACCCTACAAGCTCCGCCCCTATCGGCCAGGATGACGTCAAGGACAAGACGATTTTGAAGCACAACAATCCGCATAGCAGACTGCTCTTCTGTTAGATTGCCTAAGGCGGAAGTAGTCTCGTTTACTACTGCTTCAAGGGTTCTAGTTAATCTACGTATCAGCTTACTATTAGTGACTGTACCTATATAGGGAAAGAAACCTTTATTGAAATCTGTGTATTGTTCCCATGCCGTTTCAGTGTAATCGACAATCGGGAGATCTCTCTGCTGTCTATTGTGTACTAAATGGGTATTTCTGTGATAATCAGGAGGGGCTAGGAAAACAGGTGGCAGAAGGAATGCTATGTAACAGGTACCATCCCAATCTAGAGGTAGACGTATATATGCGGTCTGGCCACATATGAAGTAGGAATGACGGGAAGCTCTAAATGTAGACTTGCCTTGATCACTGAATTTTATTACAGTGGTGCATTTACTATGGCCCATATGTATGGAACCATTCTTTCTTACACATAATTCCCCTTTAACTGGGAATACTGACATAACGGATAATATTGGCGTAGCTTCGGATTCAACATTCAGAATCAGAAGGTTAAGTGTAAAATTACCTAATCCATATACTTCATTTTCTAGATCAGTTCCTGTTCTTTTGGGAAGTCCCTCCTTGTTAGGGTAGCAGACTTTAAGCAAAACTAGGTTCAGGTTTCCCCATACCCAGTTGTCTTGATAAACTACGGGATTTGAATCTAGGGAATTAATCAAACTAAACCATGCTCCACAGGAGCCATTGTGTGTGAACGGATACGGAAAGAGGGGCAAAACTCCCTTATAGTTCTGATAGGGAGGGAGTCGGCCACATATCCAACAATTGGTAGCATTGCTGGTCTGATGGGAATGATGTAACATACTAATGAAAGTGTTGTTGCGCAGCGCAAATCTATAAGACAACTCAAGCGAAGGTAATTCGCTAAAAGAATGTTCTGCGGTAACATTGTAAGCATGCTTAGAAATAGGGTAATACATATGTAACAATACACTAGAAATGATGATCAAAAGACTTAGAAAAAACAAAATTAATAACGTAACTGTGCAGTGACTACGAAGCGATTTACAATACGCATGTTTTTTAAGCTTTATCTGTCTATTTCTCTCTCTATTTCGGTCTAGAGGATACATGTCAGAGACAAATTCAACCGATTCACCTTGGAGAGGACTTAAACAATCAAATTGTCTGACTTGCTAGACCTTAATTTCAGTTTATAGAGTTCATTTTTTGTCTGTTCAACCAAGGGGAGCTTTGAGTCTGTCTGTGAGGGAATGCAGGGCTGAGTGTTCACATCGGACGGTAGTCCATAAAATTTCTTGATATGACTCGAGTGTAACCACCCTTTACGTCCCTCAACCTTCACGGCTGTCCTTGTTGTCAGCAAGACGAGTTTGGGCGATTTCCACCTGGGCTCCAACTGGGTCTTCCGGTCGAAGTTCCTCACAAGGACCAGATCACCTGGAACCACGTCATGGGGCTTCACCTCAGTGTTATCGGGAAAAGCTGCAGCTACCTGTGAACGACAAGATTGTAGTGCAGACATCAAGGAAGCCAGGTAATCTGTCAGCATATTACAGTCAACATCAGTGATTTTACGAGGTATAGGCGTCCCCCACATATTTGGTGGTCTACCGAAGATCACCTCGTACGGGGATAGCCCTGTTCGAGAATGTGCTACCATTCTCATGTAAAAGAGCGCAACTGGTAAGGCTACTATCCAATCGACACCTTTTTCTCTACATATTTTGGACAATCTAATTTTCAGAGTTTGATCATGACGTTCCACAAGACCTGCTGCCTCGGGATGTCGAACACAGTGGAATTTCCATTGGTAACCTAACAGAAGTGAAACGTGTTTCATTAGTTCAGATGAGAATGGCTGGCCGTTATCTGAGTACACGACACGTGGTAAACCGAATCGTGGGAAGAATTCTCGAACTAGCTGTTTGGCAGTAGTCGGGGCAGTGTAATCTGAAACCGGGTAGGCTTCTGTCCAACGGGAAAGAGCACAGACGACTACGAGAACATATTTGAATCCTCGACATCGTTCCATCTGGATATAATCCATCTGGAGGACTTCAAAAGCATGATCGGGAGGTTGAAATCCACCCTGCTCTACGGGGATGCTTTTACCTGGATTAAACTGACAACATATCATACAGGTACGTACTTTCTGTTTGGCTGCTGCTCGCAAGTGTTTGTTGAACCAAATGTGTTGAATACTGTCTAGCATAGCTTTTTCTCCTAGGTGCGCTGGACTATGTATTGTATTAATGATGACTTGAACCATGGAGTCGGGAAGAAACCATATAGATTTTTCCTTCGTCATCCATCCTTGATCCGTTTGGATCCCTCCTAATTCAGTCCATTTCTTTATTTCTTCTGGTGTAGCATGTGTCTGTATGTCAATTACATCAAGGGCGGGATCCTTAACTGTCATGCAATGTGTTGGTGTCGGAACTATTGTCTTTGTCGTGTCAGTTGTATGGGTCTGATTCTGAGCAGTCTGTTTAGCTGTTCTGTCAGCTAGGTCATTACCCTGAGAAATGATATCGGTAACTTTTGTATGGGCTTTGCATTTCATAATCGATATTGCAATAGGTAGATGAATCGCGTCTAATAGGGTTTGAATGAGGGTTCCGTGTTGGATGTGGGCACCGTGAGAAGTTAAATAACCTCTCTCCCGCCACAGTACGCCGAAGTCATGGACGACTCCGAATGCATAACGTGAATCTGTGTATATGTTGACTTTCTTATTTTTGGCTTGAATACAGGCTTGTGTCAGAGCGATGAGCTCTGCTGCTTGAGCTGACAAAGTGTTAATACAATTTGTTTCAATGACTTCAGTGTCTGTTGTGACTGCGTAAGCGGCCACTAACTCTCCTGTACTTGTTCTCATACATGAACCATCTACATACAATGTCAGGTCTGGATCTGATAAAGGGATGTCTGTCAAGTCTTGTCTGGGTTTCGTCGTGATAGTAATGACTTCAATACAATCATGTGCTAATGGATCTGTTCCATTTACGGGCAAAAGTGTGGCTGGATTTAACGTATTACAACGTCTGATTTCTATATGTGGCTGAAACAATGTTAATTCATAACCAGTGAGTCTTGCTATAGTCAAGTGTTGTGTTTGTGTGCGGTTCAAGAGAACCTCTACTGCGTGTGGTACTTGTACTGTCAATTGATGTCCTAACACTATGGCATCGCTTTGTCTGTTTGCTAAAGCTGTTGCTGCCACTGATTTCAGGCACGCAGGAAGAGCCTGAGCTACTGGATCTAATGTACTAGAGAAATAAGCACATGGTTTGTGTGATCCTGCTTGTTCCTGAGTGAGTACTGACAAGGCAGTACCTTCGCGTTCTGTAACAAAGAGTGTAAAAGGCTTACTGTAACATGGTGTTGCTAAAACAGGTGCTTGGCATAAAGCTTTCTTTAAGCTTTCAAAGGCATGTGTGTGTTCTTGAGTCCAAGGGAGGACAGTCGATGTGGCTGCCTCCTGTGTTGTCAACTGGATGAGTGGTTTTGCTAGAAATGCATATTGAGGGATCCACTGCCTACAGTATGAAGTGAGACCTATAAAAGCCCGCACCTCCTTTTGTGTCTTTGGTGGTGACATGTTAGCAATTAACTGGATGCGGTCGGGTGTAAGCTGTCTTCCCTCCTTGGACAGCGAGTGCCCAAGGTAAACAACTTGCTGGACACAGAATTGCAGCTTAGAAGGGGACACCTTGTGCCCCTTGTCGGCCAGAAATCTTAAAACCGTCAGTGACGCTTTTTCACATTCAGGTTCGCTTCGGGCGGTGATCAGCAGATCATCGACATATTGAAGCAAGGCAGTGTTAACTGGCATGTGGATACTGTCAAGTTCTCGTTTCAGTGCTTGGCTATAGATGCTGGGGCTTTCTGTGAATCCTTGAGGTGCGCGTGTGAATTTAAAACTTCGTCCATTCAAACTGAATCCGAACAGATATTGACTTTCCGGATCTATTGGGACGCTAAAGAAGGCATTCTTGAGATCAATTACAGTGAAGAACGTTGCTTCTGAGTCAATAGCTGTTAGTAATGAAGAGATATCTGGGACCACAGGGTATTGTGGTACAATACATTTATTTAATTCGCGCAGATCAATAACTAATCGATATACTGGTGATGCTTTTGGATCCGTTCTTTTAAGAATCGGAATTATCGGGGAATTACATACATTGGAGTCGGTTTCTACAACCACTCCTTGTGCAATGAGCTCGTCAATGATTTGCAGCAAAGCCACAACAGCATCTGGTGGTAACTTGTATTGTCGCATTCGTGGTAGTACCACTCCTGTTTTTAGTGTGACTCGATATGGTGTAATGTTCATGCAACCAACATCAGTTGGGCCTTGTGCCCATAGATGTGTAGGTAAATTCTGCAGCCGGTGATCCATGTCTCTGGACACGTAGTGATCTTTGAAATCACGTAAAAATAATCGTACTCCTTCCGGAGAACAACATATTATAGCTCCTAGAGCTTTCAATGTTTTTATACCTAACAAGTTTTCTGGACATGATTTAGTAAGCAATAAATCTGTGGTTCGTGTCAATGGACCAACCGTAAGTGGAAGGGGTTGCGTTACTTCATTAATGATAGGCTTTCCTGAGAATCCAAGGGAAATATTCTGTGAGCCTGAGAGGGGTGCCCCTGGAACTTCACTGCGTCGTATAGTTGTTCTGCTTGCCCCTGTGTCAAGTAAAAACTTTCTGTCTTCCCCTAATAGTTCACTATGTACATAAGGTCCCTCTTGATCTACAGGAACCTCGATAAGGGGTAAGCCAACTTTCCTCTCTAGGCTATTTCATGTGTATCGCTGGTAATCGGGATAGTCATTTTGTGCATACTGGTACATCTGTTGCGTTGTTGCTTGTGTGGCAGCAATAGGCTGCGCTTGTGGTGGTGCTACGGTCTGTTGTAGAGCTGCCTGTTGCGGAGCTAGTTGTTGCGGAGCTGACCTAGGTTGTGCATGCTGAGGGATTTGTTGTTGATTCTGATCCTGTCTAGGTGGACGTGGTCTTTCCTGTGTTCTACCCGTGGCGATATTATGTTTCAGAACTGGACAATCGTGTATATAATGACCTTGTTGCTTACAATAGTTGCATGTCCCTTTCGTCGGACCTGCGGAATCACCTTTTTTATGACCATCAGCTGGAACTGACTGGGCAACAAGCATTTTCATTTTCGTATCTTTCATACGTCTTTGTTCATGTTCTTGTTCTTCTCTAATTCTATTGTGGTGATATTGTAACATCTGTAACATCTGTGACGGGGTGTTACCTTGCCAGGTACTCTCAAATTTCAATACTCTATTCTTAACTTGCGGCAGGGAATTTTCAACTAATTTTGTCACAAACAGATGTGGATATGACTCGCTACTTGCTTTTATGCCACTATTGATACCAAAACATTTTTCAAATCGGGAATAGAAATCACTAGTGTCTTCATCTTGCTTTTGTTTACAGGCTGAGATTGCACCCCAGTCCTCCTTTTTCGTAGTTAATAAACGTGGCAGTACCTGTACTAGTAGTCCTGGTAGTGCTGTAGTCTTTTCCCCAAGCCCTGATCCTGCAGCTCGGGCCTTTTCTTCGTTTTCTAATGCTGTCCAATCTATCTTTTGGTCTCCCACCTCCCATTCCTTTTCTTTGAGTTTCTCGTAAACACCGGCAGGCATTAACACTTTTAATATTTTCATAATGTCGGGGTAGGTATACTCTCCCATGAGCAACATGTCTTTTATCTCACGGTGGAAACCTGCTGGATCCTTGTCATGGCTGGGTACTACTTTCTTCATTTCTAATAATTCAATTTTAGTTATAGGCGTGTACACAAACACGCGTGTAAAGTTATTATCTTCACCTCTGATTGGGTGTACTTCGCGTAACGGATTCTGTCTATCTATGTGATACATTTTTCTTCCCATAGTGGGATTTGGAACGTGTTCTGGGTATGCGGAAACTATATACTGGTTTCGAAATTCTAGAATTTCTTTAATCAAATCAGTACCTGACCCTCTCCATTTATCCGTGAGTAGTTCTGTCAATATGTCAGGTAAGGGTCCAGGATCGGAGTGTTGGCTTTTATATAATATAAGGAGGTGTTGAATCATGTATATACCAGCTAAACGCTGTTCGTCTGGGGCAAGATTCAGAAACGTGTGTGCTAGTGCATCATCACTGTATTTGCTGGGACTGTCAGCCCATTGTACTGCTGACCTGGCTAATTCTTGTTCATCCATGGAATCGAGCATATGGTACCCCCTTCGATCTCGGAGTAATTTATCAGCGGCTTGGAATAGGTGTTCAGGGGACCTTGTATTTAACATAGGGGCTTGAAAATGTCTGTTACATTCTGGACGTATCGGACGTATCGGATCATTAAAGCCTTTAGTATTATTATGGGGTCTTCCTCTACCTACGTAAGCTATCGTATCTAATTGTTCTGGTTCTTGCTCCTCCTCTCCCTCTGATTCAATTCTGTCTGCTTCTCGTCTTTCTTTATGTATTCGTTCTACTTCCTTGCGGATCTTTCGATACATGGCGATTATACACGCCTGTCTATCATGTTTCTCGTCGGATATGTTCTGACCCCATTTGGCAAGTTTTTGCATGGTATCATGATCTGCCTCAGGCCTGTCTTGGTTCCTGATCACGCAGTTTATGAAAAAACGTAGTAGTTGTCTTTGTACATCCACTTTCTGGTATTCCATAGCTTCGTTAATACTTTCTGGGCCTCGCCCTGTTTGGACAAAGTGATATATATTGTCTAGGTGTTCAACCATTCCTGGTATCGTCATTCAATACAATGTAGCTCGTCGTATACGTAGTGATGATAGTAGCAATCTGTCCTGTTTACCTGGCACTGGATCGTATCTACAATCCACAAGATGTTCTTTAAACATGTCGGATGTCGCTAGTTGGGGTGTACGTTGGAGTGCTAAATCTCTAAGGGTCTGTTTATTTCGCGGCGGTGTGGCAAACATGTCTGTCGTACCTCCTGTAGCACCATCTGAGGTGCTGGGCAAGAAAGGATTTGTTGGATGTAAGATAGAAATTGTAGATGCGGGAAAAACGGTAGAAACGGACGGACCTATGGGAATGGGCGTAGGAGTTTGTTGTTGCGGGGATACAGACGGATGATCTTGGCGTTGAGCACCATCGGTGGGCTGTGCGTGTGGCGGAGCATTAGCATATTCAGGAGCTACATCATCTAAATAGGAAGAAAGGAAAATATCTTTTGCTGTTTTGGGGTGTGCTTTTATCGGGAGCAATGGGGGTGTCAAGTTTTTCGGTATTTCCGGGGTGGCCTGAGGTAACCCTTCGGCCAGAAGAGGATACATACCATTCATAAGAGTGTTTCGTTGTCTGTCTACTTGTTCTGCTTTTACTCGGGTACCTTCCTCAATTAATAAATTTTCTCGGGTTTTATTCAAATTCTCCCTACCTTTCTCTTCTTGTCTGAGCGCTTTTTCTGTACGTCTATATGATTCTTTACGCCATAATTCAATGGCATCTTTCTGTGACTGTCTGGCTTTCTTTTTCCATAATTCTTCTTCTACTCTCATGATGCAATCTGCATCCCAGGTCCCCGCTGCGGGCCACCTCTGACTTTCTGGCAACTCTTTGGTGTAGTCCACCCATAAATCAAGAAATAACACGGCATCTAGGCCATGCTTATGATACATAAAGTATCCTGGAGTGTCCCTAGGTGGAATGGGAACAGCTTCTTCGAGTACCCCTTTTCTGGTTTTGATCTGTCTTAGTTTTGAAAAGAGCGGCATTTTTAGACCTTATTACTTGAACACACTTAATACAATAAATACAATAATGAACAATCATTCACACCACAATATGTAGAACGTATTAAAACATTTAACATTTAATGAACGATGATAATTAACAGAAAACTAGTTACTGACATAATACTGACACTAAATAATACTGAATTATATGCAAGACATACTAGATATACTGCTAAACAGTACAGATACACTGCTAAAACAGTGCAGACCGGATTTGTGTACCCAAACCCGTCTTGACCGGCACAACCTATGTGCACGTTTAAATGCCTCCCCGGCAATGGTACTCACCGGGTAGCGCGGAACGGAAGGCCTCGGAACTGAACTGAACTGGACCGGACTGGACTCGACTCGACTGGACTCGGAACTTCGGAACCTGGTGGGCCTCTGTATACCTCGGATCTTGCTCTCTCAGCTAGGCTCTGGTCGGGATACTTCGCACTTCTCACCGCCTCGTCTGGGTGTTGATCGCAGCCTCAGTCGCCCCCGCTTGGCCGGAGGGAGATACAGGAAATCCTGCAGGTACGCGTTTTTGTCCGTTCAGCTGTGGCAGGAGACCGGGCCTGCAACGCACCTCCGGCGCGTGAGATGAGAAAGTGTCCCTGTTCGGGCGCCAATTTATGTGGTAAATATTTCATTACCGGTACTATTTTTTATGCGGTAAAGTCTAGTAAGAATAACTCAGTAAATATAAGAGGCAGAATCCGTGGTATTAGAGGTTCTAAAAGGCTTTATTCCTCTATAAAGGAATTACAGTTCGAACTGTGGGCTTCAAATTCCATCACCACGAAGGTTCAGGAAGGGAAGGCAATACATTATTGACAAGTAATGATATTTATATGAAAAGTATTACATTAAGACAGATGCAAGAGGCGTAACAGCTGATAATACAGATAATGATATACATACGTAATGAAAAAAGGCGTAAACATAGGCGTAACTAAATACGTCATTAAACATGATGTCACAAGTGGGTGGATCCATAAGAGAATCCTGCAATGTCAGCAGAAAATACTTGGCAGAGATGCACGCGCAGCCGCATGACGTGTGATTGACGTGCAACTAGAGGGTGACATTTAGCTCTACATGTGGAGACAGAAGTCTGGGGGGTCATGTCAACCTAATCCCAAATCATATCTAATATCTTATGTTTAAAGAACTGTATTATCCAAAAGGAAAGGTCTCTCGGACGGAATCTATTCTATACTGACTGTTAGTGTGTGTACAAGCGTCTAAATGTCTACATGATATGCGAGGGGGCAGGAATCTTCCATGGTAACAGGGGCTATGAATTACTTGCATGAGGACAGTGAGGCCTGGCCCTTTGCACGGTAGCTGGAAGAATGTTTACCTAAACTACTAGACAGGAATGCATCGGATGAGGAGCGGAGCAGATAATCCTGAAGGTGAAATACAGTTTTTGGCAGGCAACAGGCTGGATCAGGCACCGTTAGCCGCGCAGGGAGTAGGACAAAGTTCATGGATACAGATGCAGGCTCGGACTGGAGCTTTCAGAGGCAGAAGGCAGGAAAAGGCTTGATGGCAGAATTCAGGGCCTACTCGCCTGAATCTGTAAAATGTGGAAAGTGAACCACATAAAGTCGGTGGCCTTTCATACTTAGGAATGGAATATCTGACCCATTCATGGCGGATCTGAAAGAGGACATGTTGACGGTGGACGCACATGTATTTGCGTCTTCATAACTGGAACTGGAGGGAACATACATGTACTTGTAACATGCACATGGAGCCGTTGGGGTCTACGATAGGGGACATAACTGATCACAAAATTCATATTTCCTCAGTACGGGCCGTACATACACGGTTGGGGTGGGGGTACGCTCCGTACATACACGGGTGGGGGTACGGGTCGTACATACACGGTTGGGTGGGGGTACGCTCCATACATACGCGGGTGAGGGTGCGGGCCAGACATGCACGGTTGGGGTGGGGGTACGGGCCGTACATACACTGTTGGGGTGGGGGTACGCTCCATACATACGCGGGTGAGGGTACGGGCCGTACATACACTGTTGGGGTGGGGGTACGCTCCATACATACGCAGGTGAGGGTACGGGCCGTACATACACGGTTGGGGTGGGGGTACGCTCCATGCATATGGGGTGGGGGTACGGTTCGTACGTACACTGTTGGCATGTGGGGTACGCTCCATGCATACGGGGGTGGGGGTACGGTCCGTACGTACACTGTTGGGATGGGGGGTACGCTCCATGCATACGGGGGTGGGGGTACGGGCCGTACATACACGGTTGGGGTGGGGGTACGCTCCATACATACACGGGTGGGGGTACAGGTCGTACATACACGGTTGGGGTGGGGGTACGCTCCATACATACGCGGGTGAGGGTTCGGGCCGGACATGCACGGTTGGGGTGGGGGTACGGGCCGTACATACACTGTTGGGGTGGGGGTACGCTCCATACATACGCGGGTGAGGGTACGGGCCGTACATACACTGTTGGGGTGGGGGTACGCTCCATACATACGCGGGTGAGGGTCCGGGCCGTACATACACGGTTGGGGTGGGGGTACGCTCCGTACATACACGGGTGGGGGTACGTCTCGTACATACACGGGTGTACATACACGGGTGTACATACACGGGTGTACAGTCAAGGGTGGGGGTACGTCTCGTACATACACGGGTGTACATACACGGGTGGGGGTTCGACTCGTACGTACACGGGTGTACATACATGGGTGGGGATTCGACTCGTACATAGGAGGGCTGGGGGTTGGTTGGGCGTGTACATACGGGGGCTGGGCGGGTGTTCGGCGCGTATGCGGGCACATGTCTCCATGGTTGCTATGGGAGTTCGGTGCGGACGGTGTTTTTTCCATCCGGTTGTAACATCGGACGCACGGGATGGATCGTACTTGCGCGGTCGGACTTCACTTTTCACATTTGTACGGTAAATCGTCTGAGGATGTGTCGGACACATTTTCCGACCCGAGGACGTGTGGGGAATAATTCCCAATGCGATTCGTATGGAGTTTTTCCCATGCGAATCGTACTTGGTAGGTTGTATGGCACTTGTACGATTCGTACGGTAAAAAGACCGGATACGAGTCGTACGGGGAATTTTTTTGCAGGATCCTAATCGGCACCTCGGTCGGCGATTTTGCTTTTCTCGCATCATACTTGCTCGCACGTACAGCTGTACGAGTCAGACGGAAAACTCGCATACGGCTTGTACTTTTTCCTGCCGGATCACGTTTGGAGCCCTTCTGAGTGAGATCGGAATCAGCCCCTCTGTGTGTTGCAATCCAAAGTGTATCTCAGTTTAATCAATTGTCCTGTTTTGGTATGTGATACAGTCTTTCCCACTATCGCGTTGCTGCAGTAAATGCAGTTCAGAATTTTGTCATTCCTTCGTAAGATGTGGCACAAAAATCTTGGTAGAAGACAATATCTCTTTCAGGTTTTGGGTATGTGAATGTGCAAAAACGGATTTGTGGAGAATAAGACCTATGAAGTCTGGTTCAGGCTGGAGTAGTTCCCAAAGTTGACTGATAATCACTTTAGGGATTAAGATTTTGTGGAGAATTTTTATACCAAAACCTCACGAGATAGTTTTGTTGTGGTTTTATGCTGCAACAAAATCAAACAATCTATGATTTGTACATGTTGTAACACTGAATTCAGAACTTGTTCAGGATAACCGCACTGACTGAACTGAGATTTAAACATCAACAAGGTCTGACTGCTAACCTCTTGATCTGTGGTGATTCTTTCAGGAGAGGCCCGTGCTGGTAAAAGCAGTGGGGCTGGGTAGTGGGGAACTCGACAGACGATGATGAGGGAAAATTAAATAAATAATTCATTTTACCTCATTGCCATAATTAAGTTCACCTCATTGCCATCTGTTGAGTCCCCCTACTTTGCCCCACCGCTCTTACCTGCATGAACCACTCCTGCATTCTTTTAATGCATCAGAACTGTGATAATGGTAAATATTGTCTTGGCAATCGAGGGTAGAAACTGCTGAAAAGTATGGTCTTTGTCCGGCCCATGGAGTTTCTGTACACTCTTGTTGATAAGCATTATGGTGTCAAATAAAGTTGAACAACCAGATATGTTATACTGTGTTTGCTGATTGTATGTGTGAACTTAATTCTGGGATTTTGTTGGTTTAAATATGTAATTTGCTGCTTCAAAAGGTTTTTGGAGCCCTTCCAAATCAAAAGGATGTCATCAATATATCTAAGGTAGATAACCAAATTCTCCTGCCAAGTTTTGGAAACATAGCTGAACCAATCTTCAAATATGGCCATGACGATATTGGCATAGGTTGGGGGTGTTCACTGACAGAATATCAATGTTAAAAATTTAGATGCAAAAATATAGAATGCAAAAATATTGACTCCCTGTACTTAAATAGGTATGTAGAGAAATATCCCCCAAAAATATCGATGTTAAAAATATAGTTGTACAAAATATCGATTTTTATATATATATGTAAAATAAAATAATAACTATTAAATATTTGAAATATTTTTTTTAAAAAAGAAAGTAGATTTAATATACATTTTACCAAATAAAACAAATAAACAATTAAGAGGTTCAACTTAAATTTACCACGACAATCAGTGCAACAGTAGGCAAAGTGTTGGATAGCGGTGGGGTAAAAATTACTACTCCCACTCCAGTGAGTGCAACAATAGGGAAAGTGTTGGATAGAGGAGGGGTGAAAATTACTACCCACTCCAGAGAGTGTAACAGTAGGGGAAGTGTTGGATAGCAGAGGGGTAAAAATTACTATTCCCACTTCAATGTGTGCAATAGTAGGGAAAGTGTTGGATAGCGGAGGGGTAACAATTAATATTCTAACTCCAGTCAGTTAAAAATTGAAAACAAACAAAATATTAACAACAGCAAAAATATTTAAAAAACAAAATAAATATAAATATGCTAAAAATAAAATACAAATGTGCTTAATATTACAAGTTAAAAAAACATATTATAATGCTAAATGCATATGACAAATACCTACAAATAGTATATCTACTAAAATAAAATAAAAATTTCAAACAAATAAATATTTTTAATTAGAAAATATTTCAAAATAAAAACATTAATTATTTCATAAATTCACTTTTTTATGTCCGACCCTATAACACCATTCACAACCCAGATCTAAATTAAAAATACATTACTCACATAATTAACATGATTAATTACCAATTAAAGAAATATTATTAATTAAAAAATAAATTAAAACTCATATAAATGAATAAACGTCCCACACTTTACCCCTATAATCATCACAAACCACTACTAAAATTATACTGCAAAAAAACTTAATTACGCAATTAAAACTTATTTTCAATTGAAAATCTAATAGTATTTCACAAATAATAATGAAGTAAGTAAAATTGATTTACTTCCCACCCTTTACCCTTATAAACCACACAACCCTCACTTAAAATTATTCACACAATTTCCATATTGAATTTGTAATTGATTAATTAATACTAATTAACAACTTATTATTAATTAATTATGAATAAATTACTTCCCACCCATTACCCCTATAATTAACAATAACAACAAAATTAATTACACAATTTCCAGATTTAATTTCCAATTAGTTAATTAATACTAAATAACAACTTATAATTAATTAATTGAAAAGAAATTACTTCCAACCCTTTACCCCTATAAACCTCACAACCCACACCTAAAAGAATTGCACAATTACCATAAATATTTAGCAATCAATTCATTCAAATCAATTAACAACAAATTAATAATTAATTATTAAAAAATTACTTCCCACAATTAACACTATAAAATCTCAATTAAATAAATATTTAGAAAGAAAAGAATCATTAATTTATTATAATTAAATTACTTCCCACCCTATTCCCCTATAAACCCACAACCTGCTACGGAACTAAAAAACACAAAATGTGATTAAAATAAAATTGATAACTACTAAACATTTAACAAAAATATTAGAAACCATAAACAATTCTTGTACAAAAAATACATCACATACATGTAAAATATATACTTAAATACATAACACTTATTAAAAAATCAATATCTTAAACAACTATTTTAGTGTCGACTTCATCAAATTTATAGTATTTGGTGTTTCTTTTTAATCAACGTAATTTCCTCTCATGTATATCTTTGGCATAATGATCCAATTTTTGTTGATGTCCTCCAGTGCAATGTGTCAGGTATCTGGTTCCAACCATGAATCTAATGCACTTTTGATGTTGTGTATTTCATCTTCCAAATCCTTAAGTACCTGAAATAATTCTTCAATAATAAGGAGAATTAGGTGCAGTGAACATTTGTTGAGAATTGCATACCATTTTGTCTTGAGTTGTTTGTTGAATTTGAATAGCATACATTTGATTACTGTTCTTACACCAGATAGAAAGTGTTTGACTTTGTGATACTGTTTCAGTTTAGTAGTATGTAAACTTTGGTTGATCTCTTTTCTCAAGAGATATTCTAGTTGTTTGAGCTGTTTTGAAACTGAACCTGCTCATGGACCAAATGACCAGACCTTCTCAATAAGTGAATATATACAATATGCCTCCTCTGAAGTGTACACTTTAGTGTCAGCCTTATTCTGTTATGAGTGCAATTTCCTCAAAATACATTTTGACTGTAGTGGTGCAACATAATCAAAAGGAACCCAAATGATGAATAGTTTAAACATGTGTAGTGTGCATTTCTGGAACAAGTGTTGCCTGTGCTTGTGTGTCATTATTGTAAGTTACGTAACTGAAGGTGAGCTAGACACAGAATGCACAACTATGTGCAATAGGGCTTAAATATCAAACAAACCTAAATTCAAATTTTAACAATATGCAAGACCTCCTAGAATTTTTTTAAATAATACTTTTGTACACAGTTTATTCAAATCATATCACTCAATCAACACAACTTTATTTGGTTTTTACGAAGAAAACCATACAATTCAAGGCAACACAGTTAAAAATTAGTATCAAGGGCTAAAAAGAGGCAATTTCAAGCTTTCAATGCAGACACATATGTTGCTCCACACATGTAGATGTAAGTAGCTGAAGTATCATTATCAAGAATTGGAGGTTGACATGTTCATTGATGTAACCACGACATTTCCAGAGTAACACCCATCGTCAGGAGTAGCTATGAATAAAGAAAAGAGATTTGAAAGGAACATCATGAAGGTAAAGTAAAAAGCAGTATACAGTAAGAACATCAGTAAATAATGAAATAAAAGGGAAAAAGATAATGTGTGCAATAGGGATGCAGGGAATTTCACTTTGTGACTGCAATCTACATCATAATGAAACCGAACAAAAAACGACTGTGCTCATGTGAAACATTACTAGTTAACCCTGCAATGACCCTCACTTTTAAATACCAGCGGATCATGCCACTTACACCTTCTATAAATGTGTGGTGATAGTAAACAAAATGTGAACCATAAGCAAAAGGGCGTATGTACCAAAATGAGGCAGCTGACAGATGTGCAAACGATCGCCCGGTAACCAGTGGGACTATATTACCCCATTAGCTTCTACACTCAGATGGATTTGGGTGCACCCCGTTACACGCAACCAGCCACTTTTTCAGGTATTTCTTTATGTCAACTATAAGGGCTGCATGTTCATGGCACTATACACATTGTGCAGTTAAGAAAGCCATTACACATTTCTTTTCAGGCTCTGAGGTTTAAGCATAGTCATCGCAATTCATTCACTTTTGAAGAATTTCTTTAAATCCAACTAATCCAGTAACTTTGTTGAGAGTAAGCACAATCACTGTCAATCGTTCAGCTCTATTCGGATGCATGTTGGGTAATGTAGCCCCACTGTTCTCCAGGCATTTGTTTCCACATCAGTCAGCTGCTTGAATTCGGAACGTATGCCTGTATGCTTACATTCACATTCTGCTCAGTATCACTATGCATGTCTGGTGTGAGTAGCACTACCGGCTGGTATTTCAAAGTGAGGGTTTTTGTGGGGTTCACTGGAGATGTTTCACATGAGCACATCCATTTTGTTTGGTTTTTCATTTCATTATGATGTGGATTACAGTCACGAGGGCTCATTTATGAGCCCCTGCGTCACTTTTGCGCCACCGGTGCGTCACTTTTTGTGACGCACCAGTGGCGTAAAACATGCGCCATGATGCGCCATATTTACAAAGTGACGCATCTACCTAGATGCGTCACTTTGTAAACCCCCTGCGCTACATTATACCTGCGTCAGGTATAATGTATGCAGGGTGGGCGTTCCCACGTAAGTAAGCATCATAGAAGTGACACTTCTAGGGTGCAAATGTGTCAATATCTTGCGCCTGCCTCACAGCAGGCGTAAGACTGACGCAGGCCCTTTCACATGGGGCTTGCCCCATGTGAAAGGACACATTGCTGGAGTTGCGTCACTTTTGTGACACACTCCAGCAATGCGTCACTTTTGCGCATACAGATACGTCTGAAATACTGACGTATCTGTGACTCCTTGCGACATGATGCGTCATACTGTAAATATGGCGCATCATTGGAGTCGCAGGGAGGGCGCAGTGAAAAGTGACGCATCACTGTTTTCACGCAGTGATGCGTCACTTTTCATAAATGAGGCCCACAGAGTTTAAGTCCCTGTATTCCCTTTTGCACGCATTTTCTTTTTCCCTTTCTTCAATTTTGACTGCTGTTTTTACTGTATACTGCTTTTTACCTGACCTTCACAATGTTCCTCTCAAATCTCTTCTCATAGTTAACCCTGACGAAGGGTGTGACACCTGAAATGCATTGGGTTACGTCACCAAAAATATCAGCCTTCAATTCTTGATAATGATGCTTCAGCAACTTTCATATACAAGTGTGGAGCAACATTTGTGTCTGCATTGAAAGCTTGAAACAGAGATGTTTTGCATAAACTGTGTACAACAGTATTATAAAAAAAAACAATTCTAGAAGATCTTGCATATTGTTAATATGTTTGGTTTTATCAGCAATTTTGTATAGTCCCTTGAATGCCCTGATGTGTCTTGGCACTGCATCTCACAAAGGAATGATACCGAATGCTAAGCGTTCTGCTACTAGTATTTAAAAAGCCAGGTTTCTAAAGATTTTCCAAAAGACCAAAGATTAGGACTGCCTTTTAGATGTAAGGGGAGTGTGTTCCAGAGCTGAGCTGTTCCTAGAATGAAACGTCTCCCACCCCAGTGCAGTTCTGGGTCCTGTTCACCTTCGGTGAACCTGTTTACTGTAATTTAACGTACAGGCAGAACTTTTTATAAAATTGCACAGTGCAACTGTTTAAACTGTTCATCGTTTGGATTCCTTTTGATAAATTATGGTCAATGCTTGCATTATAACCCTTTTTCCAATAGCTGGAATTCCCTATTTGCCACGGGGTGTGCAGGAAATGTTTCTCTAGGGATAGTTGAAATCTGCTAAACTGGGAACTGCATTGATTTGCCTCCACTGCAGAATGTATGTTCATAACTGCCCCTGATGTGCTGAATTCCAGAGAGTCACTAGCCCCCGACAGCAAGAAGAAGGTGCCCAGGTTTCACTACCGTTCTTGTAGTTCATCAGGTGAGCTTCAAGCCATGAAGCAAGACAGCTCAATTAGCACAGTGGAGTGTGCACATTCATGTTAATGTTTGGCAGTGAATGACTGAAATATGGTTAATCTATTGGAGGAATTTTGGTAATTCCATGTTACTCTTGTAACGTAGACAATTCTGCCACTATTCCGGCAGAAATGAAAATTATGCAGTGGTTTCTAAACTTTAGAAACCACTTCAAACCACTCAGCTTAAAAGTTTTATTCACTGCAGGGTATGCAGTGTGTAACATGCTATTTGGCTGCACTATTTTATTATTGCAAAATGCATCCATTTTTACACGAGGGTGCATTATGTGCTAAGAAAATAGCACCAAAATTCCCCCATGTGGAATGCATTGAAATCTCACAGAATTGTTATATAATTCCATGGTGATCCATGGAATTACACTGTATCAAACTCTGCAAATTCTGCACACCTCTAATATAAACCATTTACATCAAGGGCTTAATTTGAGTTGGTTGTTGCTTGTGAGGCCTACCAGCACTCATTTTTATGGATAGGCACTTATGTTTTTTCTGAACATACTCTGATCCAGTGCGAGAGAGAAAAAAACACAAACAGGGAAATTGAGGAGGACGAGAAAGATGGAAAAACAGTAACAAAAAGAGAAAGCAAGGGTGTTAAAAACCTTTTGGAGTGAGATATAGGGACGGGGAGTGTCTCGTGGTGGGTGAAGAGGCATCAGGTGGAATCAATCATTTTCAACCTTGATGTTTGCCAATCCTGACATTCAGAAGCAAAGGCAGTTGGCTACTGAGCAACATTTTGGGCATAGGCACTTATTCTTTTACAAATTAAGCACTGTCTACATTTTTGATTTAGGGTGGCGTGCAGAGGCAGCATTTAGTCATTACTGGATCAAGTGCTTTGCCCATGCTTTATAAGGCCCCCAAGTGAATTTTATCTTCATAATTGTTGAAGATTTTGTTGAGGCGAGGTGGCCAAGCGGTCGATGATGGCAGACGTGTGAGCCTTTAGCTCCGCGCCAGCCGACTCAATTATCCTGTGTATTACCTGCCTACCCATGGTCCCGTGTGGGAAGAAACGAGGAGAGACCCCTAAGACTCGGGGGAGCCGAGCGACACCAGTTTTGGTGAGGAAACTGTGGGAGAGCTGCCGAAGGGGATCGCTTTCTCAGACCGCCGGCCGGGATACTCAAGATGGCGGACCCACGGCGGCTCCACGGCTGACTGACATCGCGACTGGGTGTTTGGAGCCCTGAGCGCTGGTTGCAGCGTCCAGGACAGGTGGTGAAGTCCGGACGCCAAGTGGGGCGAGCAGACCATCGAGGCGATTCCTCCCCCTCCCGGTGAGTGGGGCTGCCCCGGCGGAACTGGACCACGACTAGACGTGGGCTGGGGGGTGCCGCCCTGCCTCTGTTCCCAGCCCGGCGGATTCGCTTTGAGCGACGACAAGGAGAGGGGGATAGGCGGCTCCTGTATGGCCAGAGGAAACCGGCGCAACGCAAGGAGATCCAGCGGTCGCTGAGGACAAATGCGTGAGCCTTCAGCTCCGCTTCAGCCTACTCCACTGAACTGCGTAATACCTGCCTGCGGCCTCGTGTGGGGAGGAGGCGGAGTGAGGCCCCTGAGATTGGAGGGAGCGGAGCGGCAATGGCTTTGGTGGGAAGAACTGTGAAAGAGCCGCAGGAGGGGATTGCCTTCTTGGACCGCCGGCCTGGGTGACAGACCCGCGACAGCTACACGATTGAACGAAGGCGAGGCTGGGAGATGGGAGCCCCGAGAGCCAGTTGAGGCGTTCAGGTCAGATGGTGGAGGACGAACGCCGAGTGGGGGGTGCTGTCCCTGTAGAACTGGGTCCCGTACGGCCGTGAGGTGGTTGATGCTGCCCCCGCCTGGGCCCCCGGCGAGACGGCCTTGCCCTTGAGGGACGGCGAAGGGAGGAGAGGTAGGCTGCTTCCGTGCGGCCTGAGAAAACTGCGCGGGCGGTCTCTGCCGGGGGCCAGGGTCTGCCTGGAGGCACGACGGGGGTGCGAGGTGCGGGCGGCTCCCCGACGTTGAGAGAGGGGACAGGAGAGACCACTTTGAGAGGCCGGAAGCCGCCCAAGGAGTTCATACCTGGAAAAGAAATTTAAGTAACTGGAAAGCGATGTGGGAGTACATGCTGTGACGCACTGCGGGGCTCCTACAGGAGATAAGGTGGATAGCGCCGGGCCCATCGGCACTGTTAGCGGTGGGGCCTCATTTTGGAAGCCGGGGAAGAGAAGGGAGATCACCTCTATTGCTCGGATCGGTGTGGGTAACTATCGGCACCTTAAGAAGCGCACAGGGTGCAGAGACCTGGTGGCCCTATAGCTTGTCGACGACATTAGAGGCATGAGTCCTGGGGGAGCGGAGCAGTGCCGGTTGCCCAGAGCTGAGAGGATGCCCACCTTGTATGGAGTTTGTGTGTCTGAATGAGATATCGGCGACTGGACGGCGACGTGGGAGTACTTGAGCGGTCACCCTGCGTATCCCACATTTGGTGAACTCCTTAAGATGGGACAGTGCCTTTTGCTGGGTTTCAAGAAGCACTCGGTGTTCTGGGAATAGGTAGGCTCTGCTGGGTTACTGACTGGTACCATAGGATTCCCATCATTTACCATTTGGCAGTTTTTCTTTATCCTCGTTCTTGATAGACACTGGAGTGGTGGACACCCCCTTGTCTGGGGGGGGAGACCGTCCCACGGCGGGTCAGCAACCCTCAGCCGGTAAGAGCACGGCAAGCACCAGCTATGGGGAAGTCCAGGGCACGGCAGGTGGGTCCCCCACTTGAAAGGGATGTCAGTAGTGGGACGCAAGATTCAAAGGAAATGGAAGCCAATCAACCAGATTCCCTTGCACAACGACAATTTGAAACCCTCATGCGGCCATTAAAGACACTAAGGATACCTCACACCAGGACATTGCAACGGTATCGGTTGGGCTAGGCCTCCTGAGAGCTGAGCACGCGAAACTCTCGGATCGGGTGAAGCAGGTGGAGGGATCACTGGAGACTACGGCACCGACACAGCGGGGGCTCCAGGGGCAGGTGGAGAACCTTTCACAGAGAGTTCTGCTACTGGAAAAGAGAGCAGAGGATGCGGAAGGGAGGAACCGTAGAAGTAATATCCGAGTGGTGGGTCTGCCGGAAGGAGAAGAAGGAACAGATATGGTGGCTTACTTAGAGGATTGGCTCCGGAGGGTGGTGGCGCCGCAAGGCCTCTCCACATTTTATACTCTGGAACGAGCGCACCGGGTGCCGGCGCGTCCACCTGCGCCTGGTTGGCCTCCACGTACGGTGGTGGCTAAGTTGCTGCATTTCAGAGACAGAGACCTTTTGTTGAGGAGGGCACGAGAGGTGGGCCCCTTTGCCGTAGGAAACAGTAGAGTGACGCTTTTCCCTGATTACACCTTAGAGGTCCAAAGAAGGAGAGCCTCATTCTTGGAAGTGAAGAAGGCCCTCAGAGATGAAAGCATTCAGTACGCCTTGATGTTTCCTGCCCGTCTAAAGATAATGATGGAAGGGAGGACTCACTTCTGTGAGGACCCACAGACAACCTGGGACTGGTTGGAGAAGTATCGGGCAGGTGGGTCTCCCCACTCGACCTTGAGACGCCAGACAGGGGGTCAGATGCGTACAGGGAAACGCTTACGACAACGGGGATGCCGGACATCTGTTCAGAAGCCCAGTCCGACACGCCTGGCTGTGGAACGCGCTGGAGTTTTGGAGACGGTGGCTGCAGTGTTGCAGTCCAGGGACTCTCCCTCTGAAACGGACTCCGAGGCTAAGTATGGGGAGGACATAGACTCAGAGAGCTCGCGGGCTACATGTGGGGTCCGGCCGTCGGTGACACCGCACACTGCGGATGATTTGTAGGGGGCTATTGTAGGCATGGGACTAAGTTACACTTTCGTGTATGGGGTAGGGGGAGTTGACCTTGCTAAAGGGGGAAAGCGGTGGACCACTGAGGGGGTATTGCCTGCCGGAGAGGGGTGTCCTGCGAGGGTGTGACTTTCTGGGGGTGAGACTGGGACTGGAAGGGGGTACAGGGTTAACCATGAGGATAGTCAGCGGTGGGCGGGCTATCTGGGCAGACGTCACTGATCTTGCCACGCACCCACAGCAGGTCGGAGGGTAGTTGCCTTTCGGCCTTTGCATAATTTCCCTTTGTTGTGTGGTGAGCAGCATCACCATGGGTTTTGTTGATAGGTTTGGGTGGTTGGCCGTTGTCATTCCACTCTTGGGATGGGGAGTTTTAGGTACAGGGTTGTTTGCTTCTGCCAGGGGCACAGAAATGGTTTCAGGTGTGGGGCGAGGGGGGGAGGAGCTCGACATTGCAGAATGATGATGACAAACGGTAAGCCCGCGCAGTTCCAATTGGTAACTTGGAACTTTCGAGGGATGAGATCTCCGCTGAAATGATCTCAGGTGTTGTCCTATGTTTGGCGTAGAGGGGCGCAGGTGGTTATGTTGCAAGAGACGCATTTGGCGGAGGGGGAGATGGCCCGGCTGGGCAGGCGCTGGCGGGGACAACTGTATGCTACTACGTATTCTGCTTTCTCCAGGGGGGTCCTTATTTGGATTAAACCGGGGGTTCCCTTTAGGCTCCTCCGGCAACGGATCGAAAAGGAAGGAAGATATGTGATACTTGTAGGCACCTTGAGAGGCAGAGAGGTGACTCTGGTAAATGTTTATAGCCCGAATAGAGATCAGATTTCCTTCCTGTCGAAACTCTCGGGGGTCCTGGCTTCCTTTCCACACACAGATTGGATAATAGGGGGGTACTTTAATTGTATATCTGATGTACACTGGGATAGATCAACACCCCCGCTACATGGGACTCCGGTTGAAACATTAGCTAGAGGTTTTAGAGCATGGGCCCAGGGATGGGATTTAAGGGATATTTGGAGGCTACATAATCCCGAGACGCGGGGCTACTCCTATTATTCACATTTATATGATCTACATACCCGACTAGACATGTTTTGGTGCTCTTCATCCCTGTCCCCCTTACTTTCTAATACTGAATATCTGGGTCGATCACTATCAGACCATAGCCCACTGATTATGCGGTTTACTCCACTTCGGGAGCGGACCCTGATTCCCAGCTGGCGCCTTAACACTCTGCTGCTGGAAGATGAAGGATTCCACCACACTCTCGGGGGACAGTTGACAGACTACTTCATCACCAATGGAGGCACAGCTAGCTCTCGGCTGGTAGAATGGGAGGCGTGCAAGGTGGTGGTGAGGGGGTTCTGCTTGGGGAAGACGGTTGGCACACGACGCTTGGTAACACAGGAGTTGGAGGAGATAGAAGCCCGGATACTCCGGGCAGATAATGAGGCGGCGGAGGGAAGACAACCGGGGGATCGGGTTGTGGAGCTGAGGAGCCTGTATCACCAAGCCTAGGATCGATTGAGGGCCATAGACTGGCAAACGCACCAAGCTGCACAACATGCAGAAGGGGGTAGAACGAGCAAGCTACTTGCGTGGTTGACTAGGCCGGAGAGCAGGGGGACCCCCATAACCAATGTTATGGATCATGCAGGCCAGATGCTGACTTCTCCAGGTGCTATCAATGGAGCCTTTCGGAGGTACTATGAGGCCTTATATGATGACCCTGACCCATGTGACACTGAAGCAATGCGGCGATACCTGGAGACTCAAGGTTTAGTGCAGTTAGACCATACATATCAGACTCAACTGGCTGCTCCACTGGGGGTAGGTGCTATCAAAGAAGCGATAAGAGGGATGGCGAAGGGGAAAACACCCGGACCGGCTGGCCTGCCCGCGGAGTTCTATGCTACGTGTATTGATATACTGGCTCCTCAACTAGAACGAGTTTATGCTTTGGCTCTGGAAGCAGGACTTTTACCTCCCTCGATTAGGAAGCCGTGGTGATTCCCCTCCCGAAAACAAATTCGGATCAGGCCCCATTATCTGATTTCCGCCCACTTTCCATGTTGAATAGGGATTTTAAGATCCTGAGTAAGGCCTTAGCATTGAGACTTCTCCCCCATAAGCGGCAACTGATCCACACGGACCAATGCGGCTTTATTCGAGCTCGCTCGACGTCCAGTAACTTGAGACGTCTTTATCATGTGATATTCAACCCCTCCCTTGTTGATTTCCCAGATGCGGTTGTGATAGCCATCGACCTGGAAAAGGCCTTTGATTCCCTCCGGTGGGACTTCCTATTTGCTGTTATGATGGAGATGCAGCTGGGAGACGGCTGGTTGCAATGGATTAAGTTCCTTTACAGGAACCCGAGCGCACAAGTACGGACGGGAGGCACCATCTCATCCCCCTACCCCATTTTTAGGGGAATGAGGCAGGGCTGCCCGTTATCCCCATTGATCTTCGCACTTGCCATGGAACCTCTTCCAGCGCGCGTACGGGGAGAGGCGTGGGGATGGGGATACCACTAGAGGGAGCGAATCATATCATTTCCCTATACGCGGACGATGTCCTGATTTATTTGAGAGATGTCTCTGCTGGAGTCCAGATGATCATGGACCTGTTTGGGGAATTCACAGCCTTTTCAGGCCTACGAGTGTGTGGTAAATATTCTTTTTACCGAAACTGAATTTCATACGGAATCTTTAAAATAAAGTAAAATAGCTCAGAATAACAAGAGGCAGAATCCGTGGTATAAGAGGTTTTCTAAATGGGCTTTATTCCATCCAAAATGGCCGACTCGAGTCGCGGCCTTCAGGTTCCGTCACCACGAGGGTTCAGGAAGTGAAGTACAATACTTTATTGACAAGAAGTAACTTTTATAGGTCATACATTTACAATGAAACAAGTGCAGAAAGGCGTAACAATTGATAAGATAAATTAACATAGTGATACGTAATTGAAACTAGGCGTAATAAGGAGCAAAAAGAAACATGATTGGCTCTCATTATCTTACATAGGTGGATCTATACGATAATACTTAACATGGATGCGTGCGCAGCAGCATGACGTGTGATTGACGTGCAACTAGGGGGTGAAGGGGACTTGACATTTAGCTCTACATGTGGAGACGAGAAGTCTAGGGGGTCATGTCAACCTAATCCCAAATCATATCTAACATCCTATGTTTAGAGAACTATGTTATCCACAAGGAAGGACTCTCGGACAGAATCTATTCTATACTAACAGTATGTGCGTGTACAAGCGTCTAAGTGTCTATATGAGAAGCGAGGGGCAGAAAACTTTCCATGGCAACAGGGCTATGAATCACTTGCAGGAGGACGGAAAGGCTGAGTCCTTTGCTTGTGAGCTAAAGGAAATGTTTACCTAAATCACTAGACAGGAATGCATCGGCTGAAGAGCAAAATAGATAATTCGAAGGTGAAATACAGCTTCTTGGCAGGCAGGCGAAAACTGGCCGAGGCAGGCACCGTTAGCTGCACAGGGAGTAGGACAAAGTTCATGGATACAGATGCGAGCTCAAGCTGAAACTGTCAGAGACAGAGAGCAGGGAAAGGCTTTGAGGAAAGAATCGGGCCTACTTGCCTGAACTGTAAAAATGGAGTACCTTAGCCATATAAAGTCGGTGGCTTTTCATACTTAGGAATTGAATATCCAGCCCATTGATGGCGGATCTGACAGAGAACATGTCGACGGTAGACACACATATGTTTGCGTCTTGGAAACTGGAACTGGAGGGAACATACATGTACTTGTGACATGCACATAGAATCGTTGGGGTCCAAGATAGGGGACATAACTGATCAGGAAAATCCACATTTCCACATTCCCTCCTTGTCCCCTACTTGCCCTTCAAGAGATATCAATCTTCATCATTCCATCGATTTGCTCATGGAGCATCATTTCTTCTTCCTTCTTTTTCCGGCATTTTGAACGAGAACTTTGATATGGAATGCATGATGTGGCACACAGACCACAAATAGCTGGTCCACATTGTAGGCATAGACAACAACTGAAGAGCATAAAAAGGCCAATACCTAGGAAAGATAGAACTCTCCATCCCCAGGCTGATATCACACTCCAAAACCACCCGGACCACGTCCAAGTGCCTGGATTCTCGTGTATCTGGCTTACAATCTTATGAAGGCGTGTTATAGCTTTATATACAGATGGCGAATTTTCTGGTATGAATATGCAGCAGCTGGATCCGATGACCCTGCAAGCTCCGCCCCTATCGGCCAGGATGACGTCAAGGACAAGACGATTCTGGAGAACAACAATTCTCATCACTGATTGTTCCTCTGTCAGATTGCCTAGGGCGGCTATAGTCTCGTTTACTACAGCTTCAAGAGTCTTGGTGAGTCTGCGTATCAGCTTACTATTTGATATCGTACCTATATAGGGAAAGATACCTTTATTGAAATCTACATACTTGTCCCATGCCGTCTCAGTATAATCGACAACTGGGAGATCTCTACGCTCTCTTTTGTGTACTAAATGAACATTTCGATAATAATCAGGGGGAGCTAGGAAAACAGGTGGCAAAAGGAATGCTATGTAACAGGTACCATCCCAATCTAGAGGCAGACGCATATATGCCGTCTGACCACATATAAAGTAAGAATGGCGAGAAGTTCTAAATGAAGATTTCCCTTGATCACTATATTCTACTGTAGTAACGCATTTGCTATGGCCCATGTGTAT
The DNA here is from genome assembly GCF_964204655.1 of Triturus cristatus. Lineage (NCBI taxonomy): Eukaryota > Metazoa > Chordata > Amphibia > Caudata > Salamandridae > Triturus > Triturus cristatus. The sequence goes on from NC_140591.1 coordinate 1,405,766,953, forward strand.
GGAACCAACTTTTCTCACACATAATTCACCCTTAACTGGAAATACTGACATAGTGGGCAGAATTAATTCAACTTCGGATTTGACGTTCAAAATCATGAGATTAGGCGTAAAATTACCTAATTTATACACTTCATTTTCTAAATCAGTTCCTGTTCTACTGGGGTGACCCTCCTTATTAGGGTGACAGACTTTGAATAAAATTAGATTCAGATTTCCCCATATCCAATGTTGTTGATAAACTGCTGTGTCTGGGTCTATGGAATTTAGTAAACTAAACCATGCTCCACAGGAGCCATTGTGTGTGAACGGATGTGGAAAGAAAGGCAGAACTCCTTTGTTATTCTGATAGGGAGGGAGTCGGCCACACACCCAACAATTGGTGGCATTACTAGTCTGATGGGAATGATGTAACATACTAATGAAGGTGTTATTGCGCAGCGCAAGTCTATAAGATAATTCATGTGGCGGTAGGTCACTAAAAGAATGTTCAGCAGTAATATTATAAACATGTCTAGAAATAGGATGATATATGTGCAAAATCACACTCGTAATGATTATTAAAACACTCAATAAAAACAGAATTAATAATGTCCTCACACAGTAGCTACGCAGTGATTTACAATACGCCTGTCGTTTCAACATTTCTCTGGTATTTTCTCTACTCAGGTCCAAGGGATACATGTCAGAGACAATTCAACCGCTTCACCTTGGAGAGGACTTAAACAATCAAATTGCTCGACTGTTTGGGCCTAAGTTTTAATTTATAGTTCTGAGAGTCATTTCTTTCAACAAAGGGAAGTTTTGAATCAGTCTGTGAGGGAGTGCAGGGCACAGTGTCTATATCCGAGGATAGTCCATGAAATTTCTTAACATGGCTGGAATGTATCCATCCTTTGCGGCCCTCCACTTTCACGGCTGTTCTTGTGGTCAGCAGGACTAGCTTCGGTGTTTTCCACCTGGGCTCCAATTGGGTTTTCCGATCGAAATTCCTCACAAACACCAGATCCCCCGGAGCAACGTCATGGGGTTTCACCTCAGTGTTGTCAGGAAAAGCTGCAGCTACCTGTGAACGACAAGATTGTAGTGCAGACATCAAGGAAGCCAGGTAATCTGTCAGCATATTACAATTAACATCAGTTATTTTACGTGGTACAGGCGTCCCCCACATATTTGGTGGCCTTCCGAAGATCACCTCATACGGGGATAGCCCTGTTCGAGAGTGTGCTACCATTCTTATGTAAAATAGTGCAACTGGTAAGGCTACTATCCAGTCAACACCTTTCTCCTTACATATTTTAGACAATCTGATTTTCAAAATTTGATTATGTCGTTCCACGAGACCTGCTGCCTCGGGGTGTCGGACACAGTGGAACTTCCACTGATATCCCAACAAAAGTGAGACATGTTTCATTAATTCGGATGAGAAAGGCTGGCCGTTATCTGAATATACAACACGTGGTAGCCCGTACCGTGGGAAGAATTCTCGAACTAACTGTTTGGCAGTAGTCGGGGCCGTGTAATCTGATACTGGGTACGCCTCAGTCCATCGGGAGAGAGCGCAGACAACTACAAGAACATATTTGAATCCTCGACATCGTTCCATCTGGATATAATCCATTTGGAGCACTTCAAAAGGATGATCAGGAGTCTGGAATCCACCCTGTTCTACGGGAACACTTTTTCCCGGGTTGAACTGACAACATATCATACAGGTACGGACCTTTTGTTTAGCTGCTGCTCGTAAATGTTTATTGAACCAAATGTGTTGAATGCTATCTAGCATAGCTTTTTCTCCTAAATGCGCCGGGCTGTGAATTGTAGCTATAATGGCTTGGACCATAGAGTCAGGAAGAAACCATACAGATTTCTCCTTCGTCATCCATCCCTGATCTGTCTGGATCCCTCCTAGTTCAGTCCATTTCTTTAATTCTTCTGCAGTAGCATGTGTCTGTATGTCAATTACGTCAAGTGCGGGATCCTTAATTGTCATACACTGTGTTGGTGTCTGAACTATTGGCTTTGTCATGTCTAATGTGCGATTCTGAGCAGTCTGTTTAGCTGTTCTGTCAGCTAAATCATTGCCTTGAGAAATGATATCAGTAACCTTCGTGTGTGCTTTACATTTCATAATCGATATAGCAGTGGGTAGATGTATTGCGTCTAACAAGGCATGAATGAGGGGTCCGTGCTGAATGTGGGCACCATGGGAGGTTAAATAACCTCTCTCTCGCCACAGTACGCCGAAGTCGTGTACAACTCCGAATGCATAACGTGAGTCAGTGTATACATTAACTTTCTTATTTGTGGCTTGAATACAGGCTTGTGTTAGAGCAATAAGTTCTGCTGCTTGGGCTGACAAAGTATCTATACAATTTGTCTCAATAACTTCAGTGTCTGTTGTGACTGCATACGCGGCCACTAAATCTCCTGTACTTGTTCTCATGCACGATCCGTCTACATACAACGTCAGGTCTGGATCTAACAATGGAACGTCTGTCAAGTCTTGTCTAGGTTTCGTCTTTATTTCAATGATTTCAACACAATCATGAGCTAGTGGGTCTGTTCCAATTACAGGTAATAGTGTAGCAGGATTCAATGTATTACACCGTCGGATCTCTATGTGTGGTTGAAACAATGTCAGTTCATAACCGGTAAGTCTTGCTATGGTCAAGTGTTGTGTTTGTGTTCGGTTCACAAGAACCTCTACTGCATGTGGTACTTGTACTGTCAATGGATGTCCTAATACTATGGCATCGCTTTGTCTGATTGCTAAAGCTGTCGCCGCCACTGATTTCAGGCATGCAGGCAAAGCCTGAGCTACGGGATCTAATGTACTGGAAAAATAAGCACATGGCTTGCGTGATCCTGCTTGATCCTGAGTGAGTACTGACAAGGCAGTACCTTCACGTTCTGTAACAAAGAGTGTAAAATGTTTGCTATAACATGGTGTTGCTAAAACAGGTGCTTGACATAAAGCTTCCTTTAGGCTTTCAAAAGCTTGTGTATGTTCCTGAGTCCAAGGGAGAACAGTCGATGTGGCTGCCTCCTGTGTGGTTAACTGAATGAGTGGTTTTGCTAGAAATGCGTACTGAGGGATCCACTGCCTACAATATGAAGTGAGGCCTATAAAAGCCCGCACTTCCTTTTGTGTCTGGGGTATTGACATGTTAGCAATTAACTGGATGCGATCTGATGTAAGCTGCCTTCCCTCCTTGGACAGCGAGTGACCAAGATAAATAACTCGCTGGACACAGAATTGCAGCTTAGAAGGAGACACCTTGTGCCCCTTGTCGGCTAGAAAATGTAAAACTGTCAGAGAAGCCTTTTCACATTCAGGTTCGCTTCTCGCGGTGATCAGCAGATCATCGACATATTGAAGCAGTGCAGTATTGACTGGCATGTGGATACTGTCAAGTTCTCGTTTCAGTGCTTGGCTGTAGATGCTGGGGCTTTCTGTGAATCCTTGGGGAGCGCGTGAGAATTTAAAGCTGCGCCCATTTAAACTGAATCCGAACAAATATTGGCTTTCCGGATCTATTGGGACGCTGAAAAAGGCATTCTTGAGATCAATTACAGTAAAGAATGTTGCTTCGGAATCAATTGCTGTCAATAATGATGATATATCAGGGACCACAGGAAATTGTGGTACAATGCACTTGTTTAGTTCACGCAAATCAATAACCAATCGGTATACTGGTGGGGCAGTAGGATCAGTTCGTTTAAGAATCTGAATTATCGGTGAATTACATACATTGGAGTCTGTTTCTACAACTACTCCCTGGGCAATTAGCTCATCAATGATTTTCAGCAAAGCCACTACAGCATCATGCGGTAACTTGTATTGTCGCATTCGTGGTAGTACCACTCCTGCTTTCAATGTGACTCGGTATGGTGTAATGTTCATGCAGCCAACATCCGTAGGGCCTTGTGCCCATAGATGTACTGGTAAAGTCTGTAGTCGGGGATCCATGTCCCTAGACACATAGTGACCTTTAAAATCACGTAGAAACAACCTTACTCCTTCCGGAGAACAACATATTATGGCTCCTAGTGCTTTCAGAGTTTTAATTCCTAACAGATTTTCTGGGCATGATTTAGTAAGCAATAAATCTGTAGTTCGTGTCAAAGGTCCTATCGTAAGTGGGAGAGGCTGTGATACTTCATTAACAATAGGTTTTCCTGAAAAACCAAGGGAAACATTTTGAGAGCCTGAGAGGGGTGCCCCTGGAACTTCACTACGTTTTATAGTTGTTCGACTTGCCCCTGTATCGAGTAAGAATTTTCTATCTTGACCTAACAATTCACTATGTACATACGGTCCTTCTTGATCTACAGGAATCTCGATGAGCGGTAAGTCGACTTCCCTCTCTAGGCTTGTTCATGCGTAACGCTGATACTCAGGATATTCATATTGTGCAGTCTGATACATTTGTCGTGTTGTGGTTTGTGTGGCAGTAGCAGGCAACGGTGGTGCAGCTGGCACAAACTGTATGGGCTGTTGTGAGGCTGGCATGGACTGTTGCTGAACTGGCATGGACTGTTGCTGAACTGGCATGGACTGTCCATGCTGCATAGCTCCTTGTTCATTCTGATCTTGTCTAACTAATCGTGGTCTCTCTTTTGCAATACCTGTAGCTATATTACGTTTCAGGACTGGACAATCGTGTACATAATGGCCTAGTTGCTTACAGTAATTGCAGGTTCCTTTTACAGGAGCTGCAGAATCACCAGAATGTGTCACACCCTTTTTGTGACCCTCTGCTGGTACTGTCTGAGAAACTAGCATTTTCATTTTTGTATCCTTCATGCGTCTATGCTCGTGTTCTTGTTCATCCCTAATTCTATTGTGATGATACTGTAACATTTGTAGCATTTGTGACGGAGTGTTACTTTGCCAGGTACTCTCGAATTTCAATATTCTATTCTTCACTGGAGGCAATGCATTTTCCACTAATTTTGTCACAAATAAATGTGGATATGAGTCACTACTTGCTTTTATACCACTGTTTATACCAAAACATTTTTCAAATCGAGCATAATAATCGCTTGTGTCTTCATCTTGCTTTTGTTTGCAGGCTGTGATTGCACCCCAATCTTCCTTTTTTGTAGTTAATAGACGTGGCAGTACCTGTACTAGTAAACCTGGTAACAGTTTAACTTTATCCCCGAGCCCTGAACCTGCAGTTCGGGCCCTTTCTTCCTCTGCTAATGCTGTCCAGTCTATCTTTTGGTCTCCCACTTCCCACTCTTTTTCTTTCAGTTTTTCATAGATGCCAGCAGGCAAAAGCACCTTTAATATCGTCATAATATCAGGAAAGGTGTACTCTCCCATTAGTAACATGTCTTTAATTTCTCGGTGGAAACCCGCTGGGTCTTTGTCATGACTAGGTACTACTTTCTTCATTTCTAATAATTCCATTTTTGATATGGGTGTGTAAACAAATACACGGTGAAACTCATTGTCTTCGCCTTTTATTGGGTGCACTTCTCGTAAAGGATTTTGTCTATCCATATAGTACGGCGTTCTTTCTCTGTGGGGCAGCGAGAGAGAATCCGGATTTACAAAAAGGACATACTGTTTACGTGACACTAATATCTCTTTAATTAGCTTGTTACTAGAACCTCTCCATCTGTTCGTGAGTAGTTCCGTTAATATATCAGGTAAAGGACCAGGGTCAGCATGTTGGCTCTTATATAATATAAGGAGTTGCTGAATCATATAGATTCCAGCTAAACGTTGTTCGTCTGCACTGAGATTAAAAAACGTGTGTGCTACGGTCTCATCACCGTATTTTTCAGGACTGTCAATCCAGTGAACAGCTGATCTGGCTAATTCTTGCTCATCCATGGAATCGAGGAGGTGGTAACCCCTTCGTTCTCGTAGTATTTTATCTGCGGCTTGAAACAAATGTTCAGGAGACTTCAGATTTATTACAGGCGTCGGATACGTTCTGCTATTATTTGGGCATACAGAGTGTATGGGATCAGAAAAACATCTAGCATTTTCACAAGATCTTCCTCTGCCTACATAGGCTATGGTCTCTGACTGTCTTGCGGAATTCCCTGATTCGGACACTTCATCTTGCTCGAACTCGTCTGTTCCCAATCTTTCTTCATGAATACGCTCTATTTCTCTACGGATTTTTCGGCACATGGCTATTATACAATTTTGCTTATCGTGTCTCCCTTCTGATATATTCTGGCTCCATCTTGTAAGAATAAGCATTGCATTCGGGTCTACCCCCGGACGGTCTTGATTTCTGATCACACTGTTTATGAGGAAACGTAACAGTTCCCCCTGTATCTCTACTTTCTGGAATTCCATAGCTCTGTTAATACATCCTGGATCTCGTCCTGTTTGAACAAAATGGTATATGTTATCTAGATGCGTAGTCATTCCTGGTAACCTTGCTAAATACTCTGCGGCTCGCCTGATGCGTAATGATGCCAGGACCATTTCGTCCTCTTTACCAACCACCGGGTCATATCTACAATTTACAAGGAGTTCCTTAAGCGTACGTTCACTTACGAATTTAGGTGTACGTGAATGCGCTGATTCTTGAAAGACAAGTTTATTTATTCTGGGTGGTGTAAAGGTATTGCTAGCACCTCCCGTGGCCCCATCTGGGGCGTCGGGCGTGAATGGGTTCGTTGAACGTGACACAGCAACTATGGGTGTCGATACCACTGTAGAATCGACTGCGGGGACAGATGTGCTTGCCGAAGCTTGTATCGGGACTTGCTGTTGCACGGGGTCGGATACCTGATCCTGACGTTGAACCCCTCCGCCAGACGGTCTATGTAGTGTGGCGTTAGCATACTCGGGAGCTGTGTCGTCTAGATATGAGGAAAGAAAAACATCTTCTGCGGTTCTGGGATGCCCTTTTTGATGTACCTTAATTGGAAATAACGGGGGTGGCAAGTCTTTTGGCATCCCTAGAACAGCCTTTGGTAGTCCTTCGGCTAGAAGGGGATACATACCATTCATAAGAGCATTTCTTTGTCTATTTACTTGTTCTGACTTCACTCGGATACCTTCCTCAATTAATAGATTTTCTTGAACTTTATTTGAACTTTCTTTACTCCTCTCTTCTTGTCTACGTGCTTTTTCTGTACGTCTATGAGATTCTTTACGCCATAACTCAACAGCGTCTTTCTGTGACTGTCTGACCTTTCTTTTCCATAACTCTTCCTCCACTTTCATGATGCACTCTGCATCCCAGGTTCCCGCTGCGGGCCACCTTTGACTTTCTGGCAATCCCTTGGTATAATCTACCCATAGATCAAGAAACAATATGGCATCTAAGCCATGCTTGTGGTACATAAAATGCCCTGGAGTGTCCCTAGGAGGAATAGGAACTGCTTCTTCAAGCACCCCTTTTCTGGTAGTAATCTGTCTTAACTTCGAGAAGAGCGGCATATTGACAACTGATCTGATACTTACTCTTGAATTCACTTAATACGAAAAACACAATAATGAACAGCGAACAAAGAACAGTCATTCATACCACAATATGCAAGACATTTGAACACTTTAAACATTGAACATTAAACATTTTAACAATAACCGACAATGATGACAGTCTGCCTAACTAATCACCACGCTGAATTCTTGACAATAACTGAATACTTCGGAATACTTGATATACTGCTAAACAGTACATATACACTGCTAAACAGTGCAGACCGGATTTGTGTACCCAAATCCGTCTTGACCGGCACAACCTATGTGCGCGTCAACACGCCTCCTCGGCGATGGTACTCACCGAGTAGCTCCTTGAAACGGAAGGCCTCAGAGAATGGACAGGACTCGATGACTGCGGACAGCGGACCCTCTGGACATCGGGATTTCGGAAAACCTGGTGGGCTTCTGTATACCTCGGATCTTGCTCTCTCAGCTAGGCTCTGGTCGGGATACTTCGCACTTCTCACCGCCTCGTCTGGGTTGATCGCAGCCTCAGTCGCCCCCGCTTGACCGGAGGGAGCTTACAGGAAATCCTGCTGGTACGCGTTTATGGTCCGTCCAGCTGTGGCAGGAGACCGGGCCTGCAACGCACCGCCGGCGCGTGAGATGAGAAAGTGTCCCTATTCGGGCGCCATTATGTGGTAAATATTCTTTTTACCGAAACTGAATTTCATACGGAATCTTTAAAATAAAGTAAAATAGCTCAGAATAACAAGAGGCAGAATCCGTGGTATAAGAGGTTTTCTAAATGGGCTTTATTCCATCCAAAATGGCCGACTCGAGTCGCGGCCTTCAGGTTCCGTCACCACGAGGGTTCAGGAAGTGAAGTACAATACTTTATTGACAAGAAGTAACTTTTATAGGTCATACATTTACAATGAAACAAGTGCAGAAAGGCGTAACAATTGATAAGATAAATTAACATAGTGATACGTAATTGAAACTAGGCGTAATAAGGAGCAAAAAGAAACATGATTGGCTCTCATTATCTTACATAGGTGGATCTATACGATAATACTTAACATGGATGCGTGCGCAGCAGCATGACGTGTGATTGACGTGCAACTAGGGGGTGAAGGGGACTTGACATTTAGCTCTACATGTGGAGACGAGAAGTCTAGGGGGTCATGTCAACCTAATCCCAAATCATATCTAACATCCTATGTTTAGAGAACTATGTTATCCACAAGGAAGGACTCTCGGACAGAATCTATTCTATACTAACAGTATGTGCGTGTACAAGCGTCTAAGTGTCTATATGAGAAGCGAGGGGCAGAAAACTTTCCATGGCAACAGGGCTATGAATCACTTGCAGGAGGACGGAAAGGCTGAGTCCTTTGCTTGTGAGCTAAAGGAAATGTTTACCTAAATCACTAGACAGGAATGCATCGGCTGAAGAGCAAAATAGATAATTCGAAGGTGAAATACAGCTTCTTGGCAGGCAGGCGAAAACTGGCCGAGGCAGGCACCGTTAGCTGCACAGGGAGTAGGACAAAGTTCATGGATACAGATGCGAGCTCAAGCTGAAACTGTCAGAGACAGAGAGCAGGGAAAGGCTTTGAGGAAAGAATCGGGCCTACTTGCCTGAACTGTAAAAATGGAGTACCTTAGCCATATAAAGTCGGTGGCTTTTCATACTTAGGAATTGAATATCCAGCCCATTGATGGCGGATCTGACAGAGAACATGTCGACGGTAGACACACATATGTTTGCGTCTTGGAAACTGGAACTGGAGGGAACATACATGTACTTGTGACATGCACATAGAATCGTTGGGGTCCAAGATAGGGGACATAACTGATCAGGAAAATCCACATTTCCACAAGTGAATGCAAGAAAGACCTTTGTCTTCCCGCTTAGGCCTAGCATGCCTAGACCTCTGACAGTACCGAACACATTGGTATGGGCACCGGTTTCCATTAAATACCTTGGGATTCAGATATATCATACACAGAGGGATATTTTAGATGGGAATCTGGGGACCTCTTTGAGAAGCCTTAGGTCCCAGGTCATTTTCTGGCGCTCACTGAAGTTGCCCCTTATAGCCCGCCTGGCACTTTCTAAGATGGTGATGCTACCCCGGTTGTTATATCACTTTGTAAACCTTCCAGTGCTGATCCCCAGGGCCTGGTTCCGGACGTTAGACGAACTCCTGCGTTCTCTTATATGGGATCGTGGGCGGAACCGGGTATCGTTGCAAATGCTGAAGCTGCCGTTGGCTTCTGGTGGACTCGGAGCCCCGGATTTCGAACGGTACTATCTGGCGGCACAGCTGCAGTGGCTGTCTCGCTGGTTGAGCGGTAGGGACAGTGACACTATATCGCTACCGGCAGGGACGGTTCCGGCCCAATTATATCCTATACTCTTAGATAATTGGCAAAAGATACTACCGATGGGGTTACTACTTTCCGTGGCGGTGAAATGCTGGAACCGCTGTGGGCACGTTCCAGAGCCCAAACACGGTATACTCCAGGTATCCCCCTCATAGGTATCCCGCAGGTGGGAGGCGGACCACCGCTTACCCACCGACAACTGACCGGGTGGTATGAGGCAGGGATACACACCACTTGGGACTGTTATAGGGATGGTGAGTGGCTCCCACTACAAGAATTCCTGGAATACCATGACCTCCCGGCGGGACAGTTCCTGAATTATTATAGGATAAGACGGGCCATAGTTGAGTTGTAGGGACCCCACACCCCGGAACCGGATCCACACTCGGCACTGGAAGCAGTGGCGACTTTAGGCTCGGCGGGACACCTGATCAGATGGCTGTACTTGGCAATCCGGGGTTTGACGCCAGACGACTTGGGAGACCTTCGGGAGAGATGGGAGGCTTACATAGGCAGGCCCTTCACAGATCGAGAGTGGCAGAAAGTTAAACGAAGCCCTAAGAAGGTGTCTAGAAACACGGCATTTAAGGTGTTGCAGTTTAATGTGCTCCACAGGACATACCTGACCCCGCATAGGCTGAATACCATCTATCAGCGGACAGATATCTCCTGCGCTAGATGTGCAGTCCTTGACGCAGATTTTGACCATATGATGTGGTCTTGCCCCCAGCTTGATGGGTATTGGGGTGAGGTCCTGGCACAGGTAAATAAAGTGCTGGATGGGACTCTGGCTGGTACCCCAGAGGTCTGCTTACTAGGTCTTTATCCTAGGCCAAAGTCTCGCAAGCTGGGGCACCAGTTTGTAGATTTAGCGCTTTTATTGGCAAAGAGGCAGATAGCGAGTAAGTGGAAGGCTAACTTTACCTCGTCTATAATGCTCTGGGGAGCAGAGGTCACACGGTGGGCAAGGGCGGAGGAGAAGGCCCTTATCACAGAAGACAGAATCACCAAGAGACGCAAACCGCTTGCAGAGTGCTGGGGAGCCATTGTCCAGGCATGGGAGTCTAGGGAGGATCCGGAGAGGAGTGATAATGCGGAGCTAGAGACGTTGGAGGACCGGAAAGGGGTCGGGTGAATAAGCGGGGGCGGAATATTGGTTAGGCGGACCCTGAGCTTGAGACGGGGTGCAATGAGGATTTCCTTGCCTCTCTCCCTCTGGCTGGGTTAATTCCCCCCCCCTTTATTTTTTTAAATTTTTGTTTTCTTTTTTTGCTGCTTTTCTTTTACTTTGTTTTGTCTTGTTTTCTGTCCCCCCTGCACTACCCCGCCATTGTTGAAGGGGATCCACACTGAGGGTAATACATGTCACTAGAGGACCATAAGATAGGGGTAGGCCCCTGGCGGGATTTCAGTTTGGTTGGATGGTTTGGTTACCCTATAACGGGATTGAGTTAAATAAGGAATATTTTGGGCATATCCGGAGGGTTTGGCCTTATTGAAAATGTTGTGTAAAGAAGTGAGTTAAGGAAACACTCAGACCTCGTTAACCCCCCTTGAAAGTATGAATGGGGGATTTCTGGCACAGTTCCCTACACAAAACATATGAGGTACAGGAATGCTGGCTTTTTGAAACTATACTTAAGCTAATGGGGATTTTCTTTGTTTCCTTCTTCCTCACCTCGGGTGCACTGCAAAAAGTACTGTATTACGAAAATCCTTTCTTTTTGGTGTTGTCTGATACTTTGTGTAAATGCCAATAAAAAGAATTTGAAAAAAAAAACAGATTTTGTTGAGGCGAGGCTTGGGTTAGATGAAAACTATTGCAAAATTCTAGGCTACTCACCTAAATTATGTCCGGGCAAGGCATTGACAACTGTGAAAAAAATTGAGAACAATAATTAGCAAAAGGCTCTACATTGTAGACGCTAGCTTAATTTTAAGTTGGTCTTTGCAATTAGGTCTTTTTCTATCTGGTGAAAGTAGCCCAAATAGATTAAAATGACAAACCAGGAACGGAGTACTTGAAAAATGTCATTTGTATTATTAATAAGCTTAAAAAAACTTTAATCTAAACATATTTTGATTCAATTGAGAATCATGGAGTTTATGTTTAGGATTTAATGTTTTATAGGTTTCCCATTCTATTTATTTTATTTATTTATTTATTTGAAGCGTTTTTTTATAGCGCTGGCTACACCAGGACGTATCAAAGCGCATTACATGAGGATCAGCGGGTTACAGGTTATGAAAATTACATCAGTTACAGTTGTAGTGACAAGTATATGCTTAGTAGAAAAACATGAGATTGCACAAAAATATAAGTTATTAGCGCGTAGCATAACCAAGACACACGTCTAATGGGGAATGGAAGGTGGGGGGGAAAGGTAAACAGGGGAGAGGAATGCAGATAGAGTCAGGTAGGCCGGAAGGGGAAAGTACTTCAGGGGGAACAAAGCAGTCAAAGAAAAAAACAGATAAAACCGTGAAGACCCATGAGAAACAATGTCTGATGTCCGGCTGGGTAGGTGATGGCCACGGGGGTGAACCAGAGCCACACTCCTCTATAGCTGCATAGGATAGCTCCACCGGGCAGCAGCCAAGGGAACTCGGGCTCTGCGGTAAGTACAAAGAATTTCAGTTTGCGCCCATGGAGCATCGTCATTGTTCCATAGAAGGCAACGGTCCCTGTGTTACTGCGAAACGCCGTCCGCCTCATCCTCCAGCTCGCCCCATGAGAGGAGAGGTGGAAGAGACAGCTGCGAAGTCATTAGATCTTCCCCATTCCCTGAAGCAGTAGTGAGTGTTGAGCAATAGTCCAGGTACACAGTGGTAGGGGGAGAACAACAGCCAATCTCCTCTATAGCTACCTAGGTAACTCCACCAGGCGTCGGCCATATTGCTAGGGCTCCGCTGTCAGATTCATAGTATAACATCAATAAACATCGAATAACATTGGTTATATAGGGAAGAGATAAAACAAAAAACAAGTCCCAAGGACCATTTCTGTGAAGGAGAATTTTATTTCATCCATCAATTTTTTGAATTGGACAGTTACCTTTACCAGTTCTTGTGATCCAAATCTAAAATGTGAGCCCATCCCCTGTAGTACTTTAGAGGTGAGTTTCAAAACATTCCCTTCCTCTCCCATTTTATACATTTTACACCATAAGCATTCCATGAAGCTCCCTGATATTGTTGCCTTTTTAGAGACTCTCTTTGATTCAATCTATTCAGCGCAGACAAATATAACTATCATTTAACGTAGACATTTCATAGACATCCTAATGTTGATGTTTTACAATTCCATACATGGTGTCTAAGTAATTGTACAGCACACATCATGCTGATGGCACTGTTCTTTTAGATCACCTTTAAGACAAGCTTTTAATTTAGAGACAGAAGAGCTGGAAGAGCTGAGAGTATTTTATGGGGAACTTCTCCCACATAATTTCCACCTGTTAGGCTTGTCAGCGTTAGGGCGGTCTTTCAACAAACTTTTTTTCTTCACCTTCCTATTTTTCAGAATTTGTTTATGTTGTCCTTAGCACTCTGTGCACTTTACCACTGATAACCAGTGTTAAAGTGCTTATGCTCACATACTTGGTAACAGGGACCTACACCTAATTGTCATATTTAATTTACTTATAAGTCCCTAGTAAAGTGGTATACCATAATCCCAGGGCCTGTAAATTAAATGCTATTCTTGAGCCTGCAGCACTTATTGTACCTTCCACTTAAGTAGCCCCTTAAAACATGTCCCAGATCTGCTATTGCAGCATGAATGCAGTTGTAAACTGCCAATTCGACTTAGAAAAATAATCCCCTTGCCAAGCCTTAACCTCCCCTTTTATTACATATATGTCACCCCAAAAGGTAGGCCCTAGGAAGCCCAATGGGCAGGGTGCATTGCAACAAAACAATTGGACATGTACGTTGAAGGTGTACATATCCTGATAGTGAGCAACTCCTAAATTCGTTTCTCACCACTGTGAGGCCTACCTCTACCATAGGATAACATTGGGTTGCCTTATTACATTTACGAATTGCTAACGTTTGAATGGGAAAATGCAAACATTTCATGTTTGGTGTCTGGGAAATTGTATTTTAAAACCCTCTTAAATCTTAAAGTCAGATTTCCAGTTACAGTTTTGAAAACTCCACTCCTTCTGAGGCACTTATCATCAAAATTAACATTCCTGAGAAAGCCTTAAAAACCAGCATCAACATATTCGCCTTCAAATCATGACTTACAGAGATCAATATGGAAATGAATGAGCACAGGATTACTCGATGAAGAAGAAGATCAACAAACTTCAGAAGGACATTAAGAACTTCGAAAGAGAGAAGGTCTGCACATATACAACACCAGGATTTGTTACCTCCTCTGATGACGGCTCTACCACCTCCACCAGATCCAGTCAATTAAACAGCAATTCAAGCAATGACAGCTGGAACAGCAACCAAAGAGGCCAGGGACTACTACTTGCTCCACCGATATTCAGTTACCATGCACCAGGATACACAGGAACACCACCTTTATGGTACCCCGGCTTCAACGGTCCTCAACTACCCTTTCAACCCTTCTTCTAACACCAAAACCCTCAACTGTTTTGGAACAGAGGCAGGGCAGAGGAAGAAGAAGAAACAATCACAAACAGGTCCAATGGATGGACCCAGGGAACCAAAGACAAACCAGGAGCCAAACCAAAAAGAAAAACTAGTTGTCAACATGTCCAACAGACAAATGACACTGGATGAGACATTGGTCCTCCACAAAGGTTTAGGCTTCGTCCCAACCCCCAAGAAAGACCAATTCAGGCTCACTGGAGAACTCCACATTTCTTCAGGAAGATTGAACTACGTTTTTATTTCAACAACCATGAAAACACCAATGTGTCAGACTCCGGACTTAGAAAACCATCCAAATTCACTTCTACAATGGTCATGATGCCCAGTGAGATCTTCACTTTTGAGAAAGTCGTCCTCAAAGACGTGAACCTCCTCTTACCCAAGACAACCTTTGACAACCTACGTGCCAGACAAGGAAGGGCGATCACTGACTGTACTAATGATCCCAACATAGTCATCAAACCAGCCGACAAAGGCAGTGCCATTGTTATCCTGAACGCTGATGACTATGATACCAAATGCCAGAAGCAATTGTCCAGCATCCAATACTACATGAAACTGGAAACAGACCCTACAGAATCGTTGACAAGACAAATAGGTATCATGATCAATGAAGCAACCATCAACGGATGGATCACGAAGAACGAGGTGGACTTTCTAGAAATATTTCACCTGTAACCCCATACTTCTACATCCTTCTCAAGATCCATAAGAACACACACCCGCCCCAGGTAAACCAATAGTATATGGGATTGGTTCTCTCCTAGAACCTTTAAGTCAATTCTGCTACCACTTCCTCCAACCTCTAGTATAAAACACTCCCTCTTTTCTAAAAGACACCAAGGAAACCTTATGTCTCATCAATGACCTTCCAAACCCACATGAGATCACCCTCCTCGTTACCCTTAATGTGGAAGATCTTTATCCGATCATTCCACAGGATGCCACCATCAGGGTTATGAAGAACATCCTCAGAACCACGACGATCTCATCACCTACCCCTGTGGACTTCCTCATGGAATGTGCCAGCATAGCCTTTAAAAATAGTTTTTCCAGTATAAGAGCCAACTATACCATCAGATACACAGAACATCCATTGGCAGCACATTTGAGCCTAGCCTGGCATGCCTGTACATGGCAGACTTTGAATCCTCCCACGTGTTCACTGACACAAACCCCTACCAGACAGACATCCTCAAATGGAAATGTCACATTGATGACATCTTGAACTTTTGGGGAGGTACAAAGGACAGATGTCAAGAATTTCACCGCTGGATCAACACCAAGGACCTGTACCTCAAATTTACCCTCTCTAAGTCCAGTGAAGAAATCCCCTTCCTCGATCTCCTTATCTCCCTGAATCAAGGAGCCCTGAAGACCTGAACATACAAAAAACCTACTGACTGCAATAGTTTACTCTCTTTTGACAGCCACCACCCAAAAGCACTCTGTGAGAACTTACCATATGGACAATTTTTGAGACTGAGAAGAAACTGCAGCCACACAAGTAACTATGACCACCAAGCTGACAATCTCAGGAAAAATCTTCAGATCAGGCACACCAAAGTCATCAGAACTGCTAGGAAGAGAGCTTGCAATAACCATTGATTAAACCATCACCTGTGTCACGACATACACACCTTTTTCCAACAATATAAAAAACATGGTCCTAAGACACTGGAATGTCTTCAACAAAGGAGAACTGCGACTGGAACATCCAAGATTCGCTTTCAAGAGGACTCAGAATCTCAAGGACCTGCTGTTACATACCCGACCGTGCACCAAGAGGATCACCCAACAAAAAACACTATGGAATCTACCCACAGTCAAAGGCTACTACCCATGCAGGAGCTTCAGCGCTTGCACATCTACATGCCATACTAACAATTTCCAGATAGGCGAATTCCACCGGACCTAACAACAAGATACTAACTGCAACACAAAAACTGTGTATACCTCATCACATGTCCCTGCAATCTGCATTATATGGAGATGACCACCAGACAGATGAGACAAGAGTTAGTGAACACAAAAGCACCATTCACTGAGGCTGCAGCTCAACCAAAATATGCAATTACTACATCAAGATGCGCCACACCACGGACCAACTGACATGGACTGTCCTAGAGGCCAACCCCTCTTGGAATGCCACTACCCTTCTCCAGAAAGAACAACGCTGGGTGTTTCGCTTACATACGCACACTAACGGCCTGAACTATGTGATACCCTGAATTGAATTACAAAACTAATCCCAGATCCTGATAGTCCACTTTAAGGGGTCTCATGTCTTCACTTCCCTTCCTTGGGTGTCTGTCTTCCACATTCACTGTCAACCGGGCACTCCCTACCCTCACTGACACTCTCATTATCTTGATAAACATCTGGGATTATAAATCAGGCCAACTTTTACCCACGAGTATCCCCATGAGGCTCACACATCATTTATGCCCCTGTCTCTATCCAATCAGAGAGACACTTAGGGCCCGATTCTGATGTCGGACGGACCGGAGTCCGTCCGACATCGGTCAGAACTGTAACCGACCGACCTACTGTCGTCGGTTACAGACCTGCAAGTAGGATGCGACAGAATGCTGTTCGGTCACAATCCTATACTTAACAATGGAAGCATGCATTCCAAATGGAATGCATGCGCGCATTGTTAACTGCAGAGGTGCAGTTCATCCCTGCACCCTGTGGCAGGCACCTCAAGGTGCCTGCTAGAGGGTGCAGGGATCAACAGGGGGGCACCTGCTGCCATTCTGCTGCCTCGCACGCATGGGGGCCCCCAAAGACAGTTTCCCACTGCCTTTTTGTGCCAGAAAGACCGGCACAAAAAGGCAGTGTGAAACTGCCATCATACTCCCTCAGCCGGAAAGAGGCAGCTGGGGGAGTACTGAAGGGTTTCCGAATGACGGACGGGCTCTGAGCCAGTCGTAAGCAATCCGGAAAACCGTGTCGGATTCCTTTCCAACCGAGCCCATCAGAATGGCTCGGTTGGAAAGGAATCCGAACGGCACGTTCCAATGCGGGCATGAGGGCTCCGACCGACAGTCGGAGCCCTTCCTGCTGACATCAGAATCGGGCCCTTAGTCTGACACGTTTTTCACTAGACCTATCATCACATGTGAACTAATTTACACTCAATAGCGGACCAGGTCGGTACATCGGTGTGACCTTTACCCATAGCCACCTACACAACATGAGCTGGCTTGTACGGACATTGAAGCTAGACTGCAACCCCTCCCAGCTTACATACAGGGATCTTTTCATTACACACTACTCCACAATGGTGACCATACCCACTATGAAGCGTATCGCTGGATGCCACACAGACTGCTAACAGCCAAACATCAGTGCACATTATCCTTCCTCATCCCTCCTATGGGTTCCATGTGATTAATCACTAGCCTCAGCTAGTCCTTTGGTAACCATAATACAAGCCCCCTCTCCCCAGGAACTCTCCCAACCACTCCATTCCAAGATGGCGACCAAAGTTTCATCACTGAATGAATCATCACACTCTAGTCTCCCAGCCAGCAGTCACATACCTCGTCACTTCCCGTATGCCGGTAGCCACACCTCCCTGCCCTTGAAGAGAGGAAGGGACCCTGCCACTCCACCTTCGAGCAACTGAGAGGTCAGGTAGGTGCAAGAGACTGTGCCTGGCAATAAAAATTATCGTGACAATCAGCACGCTCTAGGGTGACTCATGGTGCATACTACCTATTTACGATAGGTAAGCAGTCTCCCACCTATTACCTTGTTTCTCCCCCATCGTTTACATCTCCCTTTCCCACTCAATATATGTACTAGTGAATCCTATCACCCTTTGATCAAAAAGATTTGCCATTATTAGAAACAGACATGTAACATGCACATCACATTCGACTATACGGAAATATCAATATCTCGCCCCAGCACTGAGTGGATACTTAACACTGTGTGTCACTACCTCCTGCCTTTCCGAACATCCTAATGTCAAGAGAAATGGGATGCTTGTGACAAAACGTTTATCATCACCATACCCGATGAATTGATTTGATTGCATAATCTGTTCGTTTACATTTAAATTTTTTATCTTCATGTATTCTCTTACTTTGACTCTTTTTGTGTCAAAATTCGGCCCTGGATTTAAAGTTTAGACACAGGACCGCGACATACTTCCTAGGAACTGCGTATGGCGTATATAGCCTGTTACACCGTTGATACGACCAACTGTGTTACTTTTTAATTTTATTTTTCCCTATATACCCCACCCTTCTTGTAGTTTTAGATTGGACTGACTCTCAGGTCCCCACAGTGGCACTACTTCAGTTGATGAGGCCACTTTTCACACACTAACCATTACCTTTATCACCCTTTTTGGTCCTGAAGAAGCACTAGGGATCTCCACCTGAGACCATGTGAAGCTCGAAACATGTCGACTTACTGTATTACACTTTCATAAACAGCACAACACGATTACAGCTACTAAGGGTCATATTTACCCTTGAGCAGCATCAAACCTAGTGGTTTTTTAGCCAAGACAGAGGGGTCCTCTTTATTAAATTTAGTCACTCTGGACACCCCCTAGTCATTTGTAACCCACCACTCCCCACCTACTTCTCACAGATTAATACTGACCCACACACACCTTACGGCTTGGCAAATAAAAGATCTCCACCAAAGTGACCCTTCGAGGGACACGTAGGGCATTGCAGCACCGGCCCACTGAGGAGCACCGCCCTATGATGAAGCATAACATCCTTCGGGGTGTGTGAGGGCATCAAGTACAAGTCTCCCTGACTTCCTCTATTTTCTAAAAACAAAATTTCCTACACCTCTCCCCTAGGAACAGCAACTCTTTTTAGTCAGCCAACATCCTGTCACCATGGGTGTATGTCTCGTCTTGGATCCGGGTCCCAGTACAGTAACTTTGAGAAAAAGAAGAAGGTACTGAAACACACAAAAAAATCTAATCATATCTTCTAAGACAATGGTTTGTAAGGAGTAAAACTCAATAAAGTGTTCTTTTCCAAAAGTGTTTGTGACCATTTATTTTCTTCCAAGCTATCTTCATGTAACACACAAAAATCTTCTAAACAAGCAGCTGACACGTGTTTCATCTACAAACTTTCTTATAGCTGTTTCGCAATGTGTGCTGCTATGTCCATAGTGCAGGATG
The DNA here is from genome assembly GCF_964204655.1 of Triturus cristatus. Classification (NCBI taxonomy): domain Eukaryota; kingdom Metazoa; phylum Chordata; class Amphibia; order Caudata; family Salamandridae; genus Triturus; species Triturus cristatus. Next base: position 1,405,786,545 of record NC_140591.1, read on the forward strand.
TTACTAAGTCTAATAAAAGACTCTGAGATTTCCAGGTAATGTCTTACTCACGGCAATATGGTAATGTCCGTGGGCTGCCATCCCAGTGTCCAAGTTAATCCAAAAAAGTGGTTCAGGTAGAGCCTGGTATCCCATTGACCCCCATTGAGGAATCTCCCAAATGGGTTATTGGTCACAAAGTCCTTGGTTGCCCCAAGATGGTTACCTCTTAAGTGTGCAAGTATAGTTGTGCCGCCTTGTATGTAAGCTCCCCAAAAAAGTAGGTACAGGTTGTCGCAGTGCAAGAAGTCAAAGAAAAAATGCTGGCTGTGATAAGCCTTCATATTCAAAGCGAGTTCCTCTGTGGCAGTATGGTAAACTTGGGAATGCACCAAAATGCTATGCCTTCCCTGAAGAGGTGCAACGGGGAAAAATGTATTTATTTCTCCAAATTGTTTCCTATTTATAACTGTGCTGCATTCTGCAGAACACTTAGAAAGAGGGAAATGCCTCTGAAGAATGTTTTTGTGCAGGGATGCGCCCCTTCCTGCACAAAAATAGTTCTGCCTGTAATGCAGGCACCCTTGCTTCATGGTGCAAGTGTGTCTACATTAGCGCTAGGCTACAGACTGTCTGGCTGGGCAGGCAGAGGACAAGAATGCACCATGGGCCAGATGTACGACCAGTGTTTGCATTCGCAAACTGGTTTGTGACCCTTTTGCACATGCAAAAAACTACATGGCCAAAGTACTAACAATATTTTGCACGTCACAACAAATTGCGACACAAAATAGTGTTTTGCGACTCACTATAAGAAAGGGGCGATCCCTTCCTAATAGCGACTCACAAGCCAGGTATGAATGTCTTGCGACAGCAATTGCGGTAGCAAAACACTCGCAATTTACCGCCCTCTTCAAGAGGGTGGTAATGGCATCGCAAATGGGGAGAGGTCCCCAAGGGACCCCTTCTCCTTTGTGACTGGCTATAAAAATATTTTTGGGGGGCTGGCAGTGGTCCCAGGGACCACTACCTACCCTTATAAAATGAAACGAAAACGTTTAATTTCTGGTTTTTATTTGCAGCCCGCATAAGCATAAGGAAAGGACAGAAATGCACCATACAATCTTAAGTACGTTGCATTCTTGCCCTTTCGCTTTCATGTAGTGCAGCGCAGCAATGAGACTTGATAAATATGCCCCTAATCCCTGGCTATCACTGCACGTACATTTCAGAATAGAATATGTTCAACTTGCAAATATTATGCTGGTAGTACATAGAAAACCTTGGTGTAATGAATATGAACCCAGCCAACCATTCTTAATATATGGATTTTTATTATAATGTAAATACTTCAAGTTGACTCCTTTTGTTTCTTTATATGGGCTTTTAACTGACTGATCAAGTCAATTGATTCTTGTTGGTATTTCTAATTCAATTAGTCGACTGCCCTTTCAATATTTTCTGCATGACTTATGCATTCCATCTCAAGTTCAACTTATTGCAAATTCAATTTAAATTCATGTGCGACCATTAATAACTCGATATTCCAGCAACGTAGAAAAACCTAATAAGTTATGATATGTTTGTAAAAGGTAAGGGAAAGGTAAGATATGAAGAAGAGCAATGAGTAAATGTACACAATGTAATACCTTTCCCTACATTTGAGCACAAAATATGTGAGCCAGCACATCTGCTGTTTTTCTTTCTGCCCTTAATTAGCCACATTAAGCAGCATCATGATGTGTAGGAAAGACTGAAAACTTTCACTTTCCTCCACTGCCTAAACAGATGGGAAGGAGAAATAACTGTTATTTTTTTCTTCTTTTCCACGGTTCCGCCATATGCTCCATGATGTTCAATAATTACATGAGGAACACGAGTTCAGGAATCAAACTTTTCAATAATGTTCCCAAAACACAAAAGAATATTGTACTCAGCCTGCATTTCATATAAAACCGATGCATAAATGTAACCCCATTTAAGCATATTATGGGTTAAACACACAGGGGCATTGTATCATAGGTTGCACCACTTTTGTGCCACGCAATGGGGCGCAAAAGCAACGCAACCTTTAAGTGTGCTTTATCAAGACACACAAGGCCACCTTGCGTGGTCCTGAGTGGCGTGATAAATCCAGAGTAACGCAATGCAGCACAAATTGCTGCGTTTCGTGACTCTGCCCCAGGAAGGCATTCCATGGGTAGTGTGTGGGTGTTCCCATGGCAACACCATTGGATTTTGGCACATTCCCATATTTACCATAGTTGGTAAACTTGGGAATGCGTCAAAACTGCTACGCATCCGCAGGGAGGCATTTCGAGGTGAAATATCTTTATTTCTCTTCATTATTTCCTCTTTCTATGTGTGCTGCATTCTACAGCACACATTGAAAGAGGAAAATGCCTCAGGGTATTGTTTTTGTGCAGAAGGTGCCCCTTCCTACACAAAAGCAATCCTGCCTAGAATGCAGGCACCCTTGCACCATGGTATTGGCGCTGGGGCAGCACATTGTGTGCCAGCACTGGGAAAAGAAAGGAATGCACCATAGTATGTTAAATATGGCGCATTCCTGTCCTATCCCTGTCACGCAGTGCAGCAAGGTGACTTGCTGCCCTGCGTGACTTGTTTGGCTAATATGCCCCTCAATATGGAATATACAACTAATAAAAGAAGTAGATGAGTGTGATTACAGTGAAAGATTCAAGAGGAATTATTGTCCAGAAAAAGTTTGATAACAAGAAACTACTGTTTTTCATATTTCCTATTATTTATTTATTACTAAAGAAAAATCTCCATATATCATGGTGGTATTTAATTTGTTTAGTAAACAAAAGCGCAAAAAAAGACCATGTGTAATAGATGTCTCCATGCTTCTCTCAAAAAGGAAAATAACATTTCCAAGAAGGCGAAACAAAATGCAAATGTACCTTATTTTGAACATTATGATGCTTTTCACTTAGAATTGAGATCATAAATTGGCAGATGGTTAGGCAGTGTAATTGTTTTTGGCTAGGTAATTGTTTTGCTCATTTCCAAAAAGTTAACACTAAACCCAAGACCTGAGTAACTAACAGGTTCTCCATCACAATTCACTCTTAGGGCCTCATTATGATGTCGGTCGGGCGAGCGTCTGACTGCCATTGTTTCGGGCACAAGACTGTCTAACAAGGAGTCGGCGGTCCCGACAGCCCAATTACAGTACGTCTGGCTTGCAGGGGATCGTAAACATTCTTTTTTTATAGTGCAAGCCGCAATAGAAAAAGACATGTTTTCAAACACCCTTGCACCACGTGCCAGGCACCATATTCTGCCTGGCTCCACATATGCCCTCCTGCCCCATAGTGGAGGCCTATGGCGACAGGGTCCCTGCTAAGGGGCCCCAAAGTTCCTTTTTGTTGTCCTTTACATGGCAGACTGTTACTTACTTTTTCTGTTTTTATGGCTCCGAGCAGCAGGCGAGAACTAAATCAGGAGCAGTAATTAAAAGCCTTTGCTGTCCTACAGGTAACTACAATATTTGAAATTATAGATGGGTTACAGTGAATTATGTTTTTTTTTTTACCAAGTGGCACTGATTGAAGTCGAATAGAAAATGAGAGCAAAGCTCGAGTTGTTTATGATGTCACTCAGAATGCCAAGGTGAAAAAAATCCCCATAATTCACTGTTTACTTACCTATAAGTTTATTGTTATGTATGGCACCCAATATAATCTGCCCTGCTTTCAACTACTGTGCAGGGGCAGAGAATAATGAGAAAGCTATACACAACATGCCTCTTCCTCCCTGATCCAAAAGTGAAAAATAAATATCTTAGCTGCTATCCTTAACCAAAATCAACTACCTTCACTGCCTTCCTTCCTCCTCCTGCAGCTGTGCTTTTTGGCAAAGCAGACAAGTAGAGCTGTGCTGACAGGCTCTCACAGCACCCTGCCACCTGGACTGGAAGGCCTTTATGAAATCACAACAGTTGTGACTTTCAGAAACTGAAATAAACGATAGAAGCGCATCGTGAGAGCCTAACACAACAAGGCTATTAGCACCTCTGTTAAAAAAGGAGTGCTACAGGACATTAGCTGTATCTTAACTAAGAGACAGCTAAAGCACAGCTCCATTCTCCTGTTGTGCCAGGTCTCTCGTCAGGAGGCCACCGCAGTTTGCAACACACATTTCTACAGAACTTACACAACTATTAACCATCACACTGAAGCGTTACAATTCAGACTGTTTGAGGCCGCCAAAGCTTTAGAATGGCTTGGGTAGCAGGTATTAGTTGCTTTTAATGTATATTGAATTAACAAACCAATGTTTTCTGCTGTTCTTTAAATTACACAAACAGCGCCACCATGTGGCAGCTGTCATAAGTGCAGGTTCAGGTAACTAAGTGCCTGCAATTAAGTGCTGGTGCTGAGCACTGGAAACCATCGGCTGAAATTAAGCACTGGCAGTGCTCCTTCAGCCTCTTTAGAAGCAGCTGCAAGTTCGGCAGCCCAGGAATCTACTTTGACTTTGTGAGAGGAAAGCTCAACCAGCGAATAAAAGAAGAAACACATTTGTTTACGTTATGCTACTTTTTTGGGGCTCATTGGGCATATCTCTCAGCAAAAGCAAGAGGGGGAGCCCATACACCAATATGTGAACCATCAGCCGCATTAGAGGAAGATGAGAGTGTGTAACAAGATAATGGAGTCATTTTTTACAAACCGTCTGTAGGGTAAGAGGTAGCTCCATCTCCTTAAGACTCTCAGAGCCACAGGACACTGGAGAGATGTTGGGACATGGTAGGGATGTAACAATGTCTATAGTCAGCAAAGGAAGCATTCTGTTTGGATGACCATCTCCCATCATTCTATCCAGTATGCTATGTCGCCACAACATTGAAATTCACCACTCTCCAGGAACCTGAACTTCTTAGTGTCATCAATATCTGAATCATGCATTATTGATCAATAACCCTGTAATACCAAGGTCTCTCTCTTTGTCAACCAACTGCTACACCCATCTTTGCAAAATTTGTTTTCCCTCCTTTCAGCTCAAGAAATCCCTCAACAACTAAGAAATGCATTAATAATCCTCTTTAAAATAAGCCTAATGCTGCGTAAGTCACTGGCCAACTGCAAACAAATATCAGTCCTCCTTCTTGGAATGGACAATCTTTCTAATTCTACGAGATACTGACACTATCCCAAAGAACATCTGAAAAAATGTGCTCCGTACATTGGTTCAGGTACAAGTGTGTAATCTGATACTCCTTGCCCTATTTGAAGCACTTCACATGGTGGACTGGTTGGCAACAAATAGTGTGTCAGTGGAAGTCAGTGGAACTATCATTCAGTGGTTCATCACTGACCTGTTCAACAGGTGTTTCCAGTTAACATTACTTCTACTCATCCACTTCCTTCAACATCCCTTGCTGTGACACAAAAGGGTAATGACTACAGATTAGTACCCATGCATATATTTGGACAGTAAAACAAATTGTATATTATGTATGCCAATGACTCTTAAATACAGATCAAGGTTTCTTACAATCCAAGTGACTGTCATAAGTCATTGATTTCTTGGCAAACATCCAAATCTGGAAAACCTACAGCTAAGTCAAGCATTGCCAAAGTTTACCATCTAACCTAGTTTCAATGTTGCCTTTTATACTATTCCAAAAATTCAACACAGTAAGGTGCCAAAACCAAGTCCAGGGTATACATCTGTGCTTCCAAAACATATTAGACATCACAAAGTGGCCACCCACTACACTCACAGAGGAACAGCCCTCCCTCTCTACAAGACAGTTAATGCCTTCTGAGACCCACAAGACCATGATTTAGTCATCTCCAAGAGTCGGGCACACCGGATGGATCACTGGCAATACCCCTAGTGATCCAGGATGTATACCTCTTTCCCAGTCAAGTTCGTATTCCTCCTGAGTATTATGGTCTGCAACTTCACTGGTATTGAGGCATTCTGGCTCCATTTTGACTTGTATCACAAAAGAAAAGATTGAACAGCCATGGGGTTTGCTTGAACGTATGTGTTTCAGATTTTTAGCACTTCTTGAGGGTGATTGTGGTCAGGTGTGGCTGATTTCTGTCTCTTCACACTGAATAATGTGCAGCATATTTTTTTCACAATATACACACTACCTAAGGTTCACAAGAATCAGACACAACTACCAGGTAGACCCATAGTGTCGGGTGTTATTTTGTCCTGGAGCCTATCAACAAATATATTGACAGCTTCCTTAAACTTATAGTGACAACAACAACATACGCAAGAGACACAATGCATATTATACAGCTGGTAGATTGGCAACCATTTGATGTGACTTAACAATTCTTAGTGACACTAGATGTTGCATCACTTTATACAAGCATTCCCCAAGAGGAAGCTCTTCAAGTCATGTGCAAGGTACTTAATGGGAGGGAACGTCCACACTGGGTACCGACAGAATTCTTATTAGACCTCTTATGTGCCGCGATGAAAAATAATTATTTTCTCTTTCAGAATCAATAATACATCCAGTGCAAGGGAGTAGCAATAGGAGCTGGATTTGTACCCAATCTGGCGAACCTCTTTATGGATGCCTATGAGGATGCACACATATATGACCATGGCAACCCCTTCCTGAATAACATAACAATCTGGAAACAATTAATTGACGACTTTACCATGATCTGGACCAGTGATGAGCTGAGTGTCATTGACTTCTCTAATTGGATCAATGCAAGATCATCAGACATCCAATTCCCTATGGCGTACCACAGAGACACGATCAGCTTCCTTGACATATATCTCAAGGTAGAAGACTGTAAGGTATACACCACTTTATACAGAAAGCCTACAGAGAGGAACACATTACTCAAATACAATTCTCATCATCCCAGAAATCTAAGGGACAATCTCCTGTACAGACAGTTTCTGAGGTTGAGACAAAACTGCTCGTGCAGAACTGATTTCTTTAAGGAGACTAGCACTTTGCTTGAGTGCCTAGGTAAAAGAGAATATCCATGGGGCATCTTACTAAGGGCGACGAAAAGGGCATGGTATTTCACTAGGGAGAATTTGCTGGAAATCAAATTCAAGGAAGACACAGGGAGCAAACTTGTTTGTGTGACTTCTTTCACTACTAAGTGCAATGCAATCCAAAACATCATTAACAAATACTGAAATTTGTTGGCCACTGAAATTGACATATAAGAGAAACCTCGCTTTGCTTTCAGAAGGAACAAAAACATCTGTGGTTATTTGGTGAGTTCCTTCTTGAAAACTGAAAAGACTTCCGACATTCGCACACAACTGAATCTCCCTCCTCTTGTACGGCATTTTAAGTGTGGATGGTGCAAGGCCTATGAACTAACCACAGGAAGCAGGAACTTTGATCACTTGGGTCGTACATACACAGCACACCATCATACCAACTGTAACACTAAGGAGATTATATACGCAATAAAGTGTCCCTGTAATAGGATCTATGTAGGCCAATTGAAGCAAAAGGTTAGGCAAAGCGTCTTGCAACATTGCAGCCGAATTTGATGTGGGACACAAGGGGCGCCTCTGGTGGAATACTTCCATGACCAAAAACACTCAGTGGAAAGCCTAAGGTGGGTAGTCATTGAGAAAGTGACATGAGACCCGAGAGGAGGAGACTAAGAGTCCAAACTTAACACCAGGGAGTGCAAGTGGATACATGTCTTGGATTCAGTAAGTACTGGTTTAAACGAGGTTGAGGAAACAAATAGGCAAACTGGCCTTCTGACATATATCTGATATGTAACTGATTCTTGCTTTTAACCTGCCATGCATGACCTATTTATACTACCCCTGGGTTATGTGACTGTTTTTTTTTGTGAACTGCCACCACCATTAAAATGACATAATCAGGTTGCAGGTAATTGACTGCGCCGTGGCTTTCCAACAATTCTATTTAGCATGGGGTCTTGTTTAGAGCGACATGCTCCTGACATAAAAAAACCCTGCTGCAGGTCCTGGCTCATGTGCCACTTTGTAATCTTCTGAATATATATGTTAAACCATTCATAGGCCCCAATCACACCTTTTTGTATGACCCTCTGAAATGCATTTATCTAACCTTCTTTATCAGTGAGGGGGAACAGATGTCAGATGGCGGCCACGTTTTTCATTTACGTGGCAAAATCCCTAATGTTCTTCTCAACCTGCACAACAACAAGCTGGTGTTGCGCATCTCTCTAGTGAATTGTTTTATTCCATTCGGGGCAGTGTGAGTGGTCATTTGCCACATTATTAACCCCTACACTCTATATGATGAAACAGAGTTTAAGATGGCCACCACTTTTCTAGTCACAGACGTCAGACCTCTTTTGACCATGTGACACTGTCACGTGATGTAAGCACTGATCTATAGAATTTCCAGCCACAGCTCACATTATCACAAGCCTTTGTTAGACATGAGTCTATCAAGAAAAATGTATTTCTTTGACTTGGCGCTGAAGTAGTAACCATCCACTGCACTGCACTGTTTCCATACTCACGTGTATCCAGACGGGACAACAGAGGTGAAGATGGCCGCCACCTTAGCATTCACAGACAGCAGACCTCACATGGCCATGTGACATCATCACGTGGTGTCCCAGCAATCCATTAAAGCTGGGAACACCAGCCGCAGCTCACTTGACTGCGAGTTGGTGAAAGACACTCGAGAATACAGGTATGGAGACTATGACTGTTGTTGGGATGCGGGTAGGCTGGAGCATGTAGTTTTGCACCGCTGAGTGCTTAGTTTCTTGAATTAATTCTATGTTCACGTTGCATCCAGTATTTAAGGAGGTTTGGGAAACAAGCACTGATGGACTTTGGCATCAACACATGACGATCTATAACAACTGTGGCATCAACACATGACAATTTCTAACGACTGACTACTGCTAATACTTTGAACCTACTACCCCCTGGATGGTGACAAGCACAAACAGAGGGGTGAGTTTCTAAGACCTTACATTGAGGGGTCATCTTTGGGAGTCCATGAGTGGACTTGTTTTACCAAAGCGAGAGGAGTACACTTCTCTCATTACAGGTACACAGCAAAAGATTGAACAGCTGGTTGATTGTTAAGTACATGTAAAGGATGCAGAAACTGCATTAAGTAGTAGCTATACACTTGTAGGGATGCAGATAGTAACTGGCACTCTCACCATTTTGCAGATGATCCTTGAATAAGAACTCCTTCTGGACTCGGAGTAGTTAACAGATTTAATCTTGTGAATTTCCAACCAACAAGGTTGAGTACCCTAAGAGTATGGCGGCTCACACATTGTACATTTTTTATTCCACACCATACTAATAGGAATTTCATTTTCTTTTAAATAGGCTGTCACACTTCCTTCTTTTGTCCTGAAGAAGACCCTACTTAATGTATCTAAAAACACATATATATACAGGGTCGAAACGTCGACAGACAACCATCTCATGTCCTGGCTCACTATAGCAAATAATTTAAAAAATAGGACTAGCTAAAGTGAAAGACCTGAAAAGGATGGAGAATTCATGTTATTGATTGTTTATTGTTTGCATTTGAAAGGTCACCCATTTGCACTATATGTCACCACAGTCACCCATTGAATTGTCTGTGTATTTTTTTATTGTGTTTTCTTTGTTCGACAGCCCCCATTGGTATTATCTTTTTGTATAAAAATGTTTACACAATTGGCAAGAAAAATCGAAAACAGAACAAATAATTTAATAAATATAAGTTTTTGATAAAAACCTACTGAGGTGTGGTACATTTATAAAAGTTTAGTACAAAATCACTATTGATTGTGAAAGAAATAATCAGGCTATGAACCAGTACCCCATGGTACTTACCCAACGGAACCACTTGTAGCTGTATAGCAAATTTATAAACTGCTTACTATTTGCGCAGTTGGTAAATGCTTTGTGTGCACACTTTGCCTTCGTACTTGTCGTATCAGGCATCCATCTACAGTCAAAAGCTACGGGCCTTATTATGAGTTTGGGGGAGTGGGAGCGGGCCGCCATGCCAGCGCCCGAATCCCACACCACCAAACACCTAATGAGTCCACCCACCGGATTCCAACAGGAATCCAGGTGGGTGGTCCTGCGGCAGCTGGTCCTCAGTGGTGCAGTGCTAAGGCTCATAAGTAAGCCTAAGCAAGGCACCGCAATGGGAACGACATTGCACGTTCCTGCAGGGCGTGGCCTGTCAAAATATATTTTTATTAAAACACATTTTAAAAATTAGTACTTGAGTAATTAACTGAAAAATACATTGTTTTATTGTTTTAAGAAGCAAACAAAAATAAATTCTCTTAACTAATTTTAAAAATAAATAAATACCTAAAACATAATTATACTCACTCCATTATCTCATATAAGCCCTACATCCCGCGACTTAAAAGAATTTGAAAATATTTTGATACCAGCTAATAAATCCCTGTGGTAACTATATTAATGTTAGTGGGGACCCCGAAAAATGTAAACCCGAATAGGTACTGGCTGTTTGTCGTATGTTAACAATGCAGTGCTTACCTAGTAGCCCGCACTGTTTGCTTTGCAGAGACGATATGGGCCCAGTTCCATGTACCCTATCTTTCTGCCTGTGATTACTGTTATCCTCAAGGGAAATTGGTAAAAGTCAGTGAATGAGGGCTGGTTTAGACATCATTGTGTTCGTCCTCTGGGTATAGTCGGCGGACCTTAATAGAAAAGGCGAGATATGCAGAGTATAATATATATTCTTAAGCTTGCCCCACACACGGTGTGTGTAACTCTTAATGCCCCTCACAGTCCCACACCCTACTGGCAATCAACTACATGAGTTTGTGACTTTCGTTGGGTGGGAGACTGTCAGATCAGATATTTTCTCTGATTTCCCTAGACATCCAGATGCTTCTCTGGATATGATTCATGATATGTATCGCAGGGCGTCCAGTATAACCTACTGACAACAAAAGGATTTTGCATTTAAATCATTCTCAGTATGTAACAATTAGCATAGACTCAATACACATGAAAATTGTATACATAGAGGTCTATGAGGTTAGTATTAGTACTTTCGCTTTGCTTGCTTTTTGTGATACAGCGTTCGTTTCTCACAAAGTTCTACAGTTCTGAAGGCCTTTGAATCATTAGGTTGCTCAAGGTTGTTCAAAATGCTTTCAAGTTCTAAGCACATGTTCTTGCGCAATATGCGTTCATTCTTCGGGTACCTTTTTGTCTTGATGCTCCCGGAGTTTCCGAGTGATCTGTCAAGTGGGGGCTGAGAAAACAGGGGGTCAAAAATGTTTGTTTCCCATATTAATTCCCAGAGTATTTTAGACACGGCTACAGCCCGAACTGCTGAACGGAACTGTACCAAATTTGTCAGAAAATTAGATGTTGGCCCAAGGAAGTGCCTTTTTGTAATTAGGTGTAAATCTGGTCAGGTGTTTTAGAGACATTAACTGACATCCAAATTTGGATATATAGGAACGTGGATCCGACAGTTCCCGTGCTCAAATCTGATTGGTTGCCAACACATCAAACTAGGAAGCGTTGACAGCCATCTTTGTACTTGGCTTGAGACGAGTCCCACAAAAAATGTTAAAAAAATAAGAGAAGGTGGCAGGATATGAATACCCTGACCCCTTGGCCTCCCGGGGGGGGTCACAGAGGGACTATGCCTGGCCCAAAAACCTTTAATTTAAACAAAAAATGTAAGCGGGAGTCGTGCTGGAGCCGGGGATCCCACACATTTTTTTTAAAATAGAGATGCGCTTCTCTATTGTTTAGCCCCCGGGTGGGCCAGGTCCCGGAGGCATGCGCCTATAGGTATATAAAACAAATGGGGTAGTCTCGCTGACCCCCATGCCTTGGGGACCCCCACCTCCCTGGGGCAATTTCTCAGACTAGTGCATGGAAGGACGGTATGGCCTCCCCTACTGCCCCAGGGACCACCAGCACCCCGGGGCTGTTTAGTTTTGAAATGGGGAGTATCACAGACCCCCTTGAACCCCGGTGATCACCACCTCTCAAAATCAATTTGGTAAAATGGGAGTGAGGTCGCGCTTCCCCCTCATGGGCTGTTCTCAGCCCTGGGGGTTGCCACCCCCCAGGGTCAGCTCCTTCTATGTCCTGTGGTGCTCTCCCCTTTGACATAGCTGTTTGCTGTGGCTTGTTGGGATCTTTACAACTCCCGCAAAGTCACAGCAAACGTTTTGCTTCCAGAAAGCGAGATTGCTTGCTGGAAGCAGAGCAGGATTGCTTTCAGACACAGAGAACTGACTTTCCAGCAGCTCCCTATGTCTGAAAGCAATGCTGGCTCCCGCAGAAGGTGGGGAGCCAGAAGGGACTGCAGGGGCCATTGAGTCTCCCCCTGCAGTCCCCAACAGATGTGACTAGGTGCCCTGAATGGGACCAAGGCACCCACGATGGAGGCTGGGCCCTGGGATATGGGGTTCCTGGGCCAAAATTGGCATGGGGAGTATGACCACACAGCCCCCTCCTCATTTTTAAATGGCTGGGCCCTGGGGATGGGGTCCCTGGGGCCAAAATCAGCTGGGAGACGGGAGCCATATGGCCCTCTCCTCATATAAATGTTAAAAAAAGAAAAGGTCGGGCCCCAGTGATGGGGCCCCGCGGTCAAAAAAGACCCCGGGAAGAGGGCCGCACAGCTCTGTCCCCATTCCAAAAAGGCCTGGCCCAGGGCCAAAATGGGGCCTGGGGAGGGGGCACTGCAACCCCCTGCACAAGTAAAAATAAAAAAATTAAGAAAACGCCGGCCCTGGGGAAGATGCCAGAGGCCCCACCCCTTTCTCAACAACTCTTCAAAGGGGCCTCCTGGGGAATATCTTGTTGGGGTGAGGTAATTCAGTTTTAACTCCATTTTGTATTCTGTCGCCATTTTGTTGCCCTCACTCAGGCAGCTTGGTAAACCGAGTGTTTTTGCCCTTTGTACTGCCACGTGTCAAATAACCTTCCCTTCCTTGTTGTGAAGCCAATTCCAGGAACTAGCCAGACTGACTAAATCCCTGCCTATACTGACTAATCCTTGTCCCAACTATTTGTTGGCCTTCAGTATTCTTTCTCCGCATTATCCTATTTTGCAAGTTGTCCGTTACTGATTGACCTATAGGTGCTGTCATTGATTGATTTATGGGGTTGGGCAAAAACACGACTCAAGGGGGACGTTCTGGTTACATGATGCCTTGTTTTTAATGTTTTCCTATTGGCTAATATTTGGCTACTATTTGGCAGATCTTGTATGTCCATGTTGGCATTTTGCATGCTTGCATGAGCCAGGACTGCCCCTTTCTTTTATGCTGAGTATGTAACCCTCACATATATAAGGCCCCAGTGTTCTGCTCTCTTTGGACTGCCTCATTCAGTTGCTGCGGCTTTTGGGTGACATAGTCACACTCATTTTGAGTTTAATAAAGATGTTCTTTTATATTTCAGTTTCTGTGCCAACTTCTTTTTTTTTTTAGTTAACCATTAGAAGGAGTTTTGAATTTCTTCAGGGGGATAAGGTCCCCTTAGCTGCTAAGGGTCCTTGGGTGCCAACAACACCCCCTATTACCTCATGTAAGTCCCTCACAGCGGGATTGTTGAGAGGTTGTTTGAGGCCCACCCCTTTCACCACCACTCTGCAAACATTCCTCTTGGTGCACTACTAGTTGGGGGATGCCATGCCCATGACTCGTGAACGTTCTTGAGGACCAACATCCCCTCCGATTACCATCAATGAGTCCCACACAGAGGGATTGCTGAGAGGTCATTGGAGGCCCGTCCCCTTTCTCCACCACTCTGCAAACTCCCCTTTGGGCGCACTACTGGTTGGGGGATGAAGTCCCTTTGGATGCTGAGGGTCCTTAGAAAAAAGTACAGAATGGGCAAAACGGAAAGCAGAAAAACAAGCAGAAAAAGGCAAAACAGGGGGCAGAAAATGTGCAAAAAATGTAAAACAAAGGGCGGATAAAAAAGCAGGATAGGCAAAACAGAGCAGAAGAGGGCAAAACAGAGGGCAGAAAAACGAGCGGGAAAGACAAAACAGAGGCAGCAAAATGAGCAGAAAAGGCAAAACAGTGGGCAGAAAAACAAACAGGGAAGGCAAAACAGAGCGAAAGAGGGCAAAACTGGGGGAAGAAAAATGAACAGGAAAGGCAAAACAGAGGGCAGAAAAACAATCAGAAAAGGCAGAGGGAAAAACAGAGAGCACTCAGGCACACACCCATTCACAGACCCACTGAGAGAATCATATACCCACGGAGACACTCATGTACAATCTCACAGACCCACTCAGAAGCTTATGCACCCACTCACACATCCACTCAAACACTCACAAACCCAGTCATAGATCCCCTCAAACACTCGCGCACCCACTGACAAATCTACTCAGAAATTGATGCATACACTCACAGACCCACATAGACACTCTTGCACCAACTGACAGAATCATGCACCCACTCCCAGACCAACTCAGACTCATGTACAGACTCGCATACCCAGTTGGAGACTCACACACTCACTCACTGACCCACTCAGAGACTCATGCACCACTCACAGACCCACATAGACACTCAGACGCCCACTCACATTCCAACTCACAGACTCATGCACTCACACACAGACTCACTCAGAGACTCATGCATGCACTCACACATCCACTCAGAGACTCATGTACTCACTCACAGACCCACTCAGAGATCCATATACCCACTCACTGACTCATGTACCCACTTGCAGACCCACTCAGATGCTCATGAACTCACCCACAGACTGATTCACACACTTATTGAGGCCTTCTCAAACCCACTCAGACACTTTAACACCTACTCACAGACCCACTCAGACACTCAAGCACCCTCTCAGGCACTCATGTACGTACTCATACAGCCACTCCGACATTTGTGCCCTCACTCACAAACCCAGTGAGACACTTATGCAGCTACTCCTAGACCTACTCAGACACTCACACACCCACTGACAGACCCACTCCGACATTCTCACACCCGCTCACAGGCCTACTGAGACACTCATGCACTCGCTCAAAAACTCACTATCAAGGGTTACTGGTTACAGTAAGGAAATGAAACTTTAAAAACCTTAGAAATCCACTTACAAAAACAAAGGTTACAGAAATATTATAGTTCGAAAATAACATTAACAAAACATGGAAATTCACTTAAAGAACCAATGTTTACAGGGACATTATAACTAGGCTCAGATTTCACTCATACAAAACTATAGACATGTAGCACTTATAATTACCTGAGCTAACTATAACTTACGTTGCTGCAATGCACTGCTTATGACCTCAGATATTACATTACTCATGACATGGTCAGTGACATCACTGATGACATCACTCATGACATCTCAAATGACATCACTGATGACATTATCCACGGAACCACCTAAATACCCATTTACACCCTTATATAAGCCCTGATACACCCATTCACATACCCCCACAACCACTCACAAAACCATTCACAGAACCATACAAGTACTCAGACAACCATTCCTCATCCATAAAGTCACTCACACACCCACTCACTCACACAACCACTCACACAACCTCTCACTCACCAATACAGTTACCCATACAACCAGTCACTCACCCATACAGCTGCACACATACCCACTTATTTACCTATACAGCCACTCACATACTCACTCATACATATAACCTCACACCCACACAACCACTTGCATACCCATTCAGACAGCTGGGTCCCACAAAAAACATTACAATTATAGAAATGGGGGCAGGGTAGGAATACCCTGACCCCCTAGATGTGGTCTCAGAGGGAAAAGAAAAAGAGAGGGACCCCACTGGGGTTTAAAAACATGTATTTTTAATTTTGCCACAAAATCATGTGTGGATCAATGGACTCACAGCAAAAATGCAAAAAAAACAAGCGCAGTCTCACATGCTTGTTTTGAAATGAGACACCGGTTAGGCCATGCCCTGGGGGAATTTTGAAAAAATAGAGGGGGGTGCATGGGTCCCCACACCGAAGGCACTTAGAGCCCTGGGGACCACCACCTCCCCGGGTCTTTCATTTTAATTATCAAGGGGGGGGCTACACAAACCCCCTCCTGAGCTTATTACAAGCCTCGGGTAACACCAGCTCTCCAGGGCTAAATATAAAACAATGTGGGGCACATAGACCCTCCTGGGCCCTGGGCACCACCACCTCTCAGTGACCAAATCACTTAAAAGACAGGGAAGGGCAATATACAGCCATGGGGACCACAGCCTCTTCAGGGCCAGCCCATGCAGATCAAAGGAGGGGGTCCATGCGGCCCTCTCCTGGAGCCAGAAACCCTGGGGACTGGCTCCTGCTCTGTCCAGAGGTGCCTAAACCTGGGACGTAGCAGTTTGCTCTGACTTGGCAGGAGCTTAGACAGCTCCCACCAAGTCAGAGCAAACATGAACTCCGCTCTAAGCTTGCAAGAGCTGTGAAACCTCTCCTGCTTTGTGAGAGTGGAGTTTTCATCTGTTTCCCTGCCCGCTGTCAGGCAGGGAAACAGAGAAAAGGATTGCTCTCACAGACTGTTTAGCAGCTCCTTGTCTGTGTGAGCAATGCCGGTTCCCGCAGGAGGCAGGAAGTCGGAAGCTGGCTGGGACTGTGGGGGCCTTGAGGCTGTTCCCACAGTCCCTAGGGAAAAGAGGAGAAAGAGTTTAGAAAAGAGAACAAAGAGGCCGCAGAAAAATTAAGAAACCAGCAGAAAGAGGCAAGATAAAGGTCAGCTACGAACAGAAAGAAGCAAAATAAGGGTGAGAAACGAAAAGAAAGAGGCAGAATAAAGGTAAAAAATTAGCAGAATAGCAGAATAAAGGTCAGCAACAGGGAAAAAGAGGCAAAATAAAGGTGAGAAACAAGCAGACAGAGGCAAAATAAAGGTTAGAAATGAGCAGAAAGAAGCAGAATTAAGGTCAGAAATGAGCAGACAGGCGGAATAAAGGTAAAAAATTTGCAGAATAAAGGTCAGCAACAGGGAAAAAGAGGCAAAATAAAGGTGAGAAACAAGCAGACAGGCAAAATAAAGGTTAGAAATGAGCAGAACGAGGCAAATAAAGGTGATAAACTAGCAGAAAGAGGCTGAAAAAGGTCAGCAAAGAGTGGAAAGAGGCAAATTAAAGGCCAGAAATTAACAGAAAGAGGCAGAATTAAGGTCAGAAATGAGCAGAAAGGCGGAATAAAGGTCAGCAATGAGCAGAAGGAGGCAAAATAAAAGTCAGAAACTAGCAGAAGGAGGCAAAATAAACGAGAGACACAAGCAGAAAGAAGCAGAATGAAGGTCAGGAGTGAGGGGAAATGCAGAATAAAGTTCAGCAACAAGCAGAAAGAGGCAAAATAAAGGTCATAAATGAGCAGAAAGAGGCAGAATAAAGGTCAGCAACAAGCAGAAAGGCAAAATAAAGGTGTGAAACGAGCATAAAGAGGCAAAATAAAGGTGTGAAACGAGCATAAAGAGGCAGAATAAAGGTCAGCAACGAGCAGAAAGAGGCAGAATAGAAGTCAGAAATGTGCAGAAAGAGGAGGAATAGAGGTTAGAAACGAGCTGCAAAAGGCAAAATGAAGTTCAGCAATGAGCAGAAAGAGGAAAAATAAAGGTAAAAAATGACCAGAAAGAGGTAGAATAAAGGTCAGCAACGAGCATAAAGAGGCAAAATGAAGGTGTGAAAAGAGCAGAAAGAGGCAAATTAAAGGTCATAAACAAGCAGAAAGAGGCAAAAAAGAGATCAGAAACTAGCAGAAATAGGCATGATAAAGGTCAGAAATGAGCCCTAAAAGGGAAAATAAATCTCAGAAACGAGCAGAAAGAGGAAAAATAAAGGTCCGCAATGAGCAGTTTGGGCTGGACTGTTCCCATGAGGAGCAGGGGTTAGACTGATTTGCATATGGCTGGGTCCAAACTGGGGTGGCCTAGTGAGCAAAAGAACAATGGATTTAACTCAGATCTCTTGACTGGGGATGAATGTGTGATTCGTTCAGTATTCTGTCCATCATTTGTTGCTGCAGCACTTTTAGCTCTAAGTGGGATGGGTATGCCCAGACATGGGTCCCTTGCTCGCTTTGCTACTAGATTCAAGCTAATCTGGCTGATGAGGGGTGTTACCTCAAAATCAGTCCCAGGATGCCTGTTTCTGATCCAGGGAGTAGGGTAGTTCGGGCTGGACTGTTCCCATGAAGAGTAGGGCCAACATGTATTTGCATATGGCTAGGTCCAAACTGGGATGACCTATTGAGCAAAAGAACAATGGATTTAACCCAGGTTTCTTGACTCGGGCTGAATGTTTGATTCATTTAGCATGCCCTCCATCATTTGTTGCCGCAGCACTTTCTGCCATAAGTGGGATGGGTATGCCCAGACATGGGTCCCTTGCTTGCTGCGCCACTGGATTCAAGCTAGCCTGGCTGATGATGGGTGTTTCCATGAAACCGGTCTCAGGATGCTTGTTTCTAGTCCAGGGAGGACCCGGCTTCGCTCCTCAGGCTGGACTGTTCCTATGAGGAGCAGGGTAAAGACTGATTTGCATATGGCTGGGTCCAAACTGGAATGGCCTAGTGAGCAAAATAACAATGGATTTAACCCAGATCTCTGAACTGAGGCTGAATGTTTGATTCATTCAGTATTCTGTCCATCATTTGATGCTGCAGCATGTTTTGCCCTAAGTGGGATGTATATGCCCAGACGTGGGTCACTTGCTCACTGTGCCACTGTATTCAAGCTAGCCTGTCTGATATGGGGTGTTACCACGAAACCAGTCCCAGGATACTTGTTTCCATTCCAGGGAAGACCAGGCTTGGCAGTTCAGGCTGGACTGCTCCAATGAGAAGCAGGGTCAAGAATGATTTGCATATGGCTGGGTCCAAACTGGGGTGGCCTAGTGAGCAAAATAACAATGGATTTAACCCAGATCTATTAACTGGGGCTGAATGTTTGATTTGATTCATTCAGCATTCCGTCCATCATTTGTTGCCGCAGCACTTTTTGCCCTAAGTGGGATGGGTGTGCCCAGACGTGGGGCCCTTGCCCACTGTGCCACTGGATTCAATCTAGCCTAGCTGATAAGGGGTGTTACCCCCAAACCGGTCCCAGAATGCTTGGTTTCGGTCTAGGGAGGATCCGGCTTGGCAGTTCGGGCTGGACTGTTCCCAAGAGAACCACGGTCAAGACTGATTTGCTTATGGCTGGGTCCAAACTGGGGTGGCTTAGTGAGCAAAAGAACGATAGATTTAACCCAGATCTCTTGACTGGGGGTGAATGTTTGAATCATTCAGCATTCTGTCCATCATTTGTTGCCGCAGTGCTTTAGGCTCTAGGGCTGGTGATATTGGTTTTCACTGGGAGATGTCCCTATCACCCTGCATGGACACTAGCTGTTCTTGGCCCCAAGCCCTGGTCACAGGCAGAAGTCTTGCGGAGCTTCTCCTTCTAACTCAGCCTGTCTGGCTGGTTGGCAGTTGAGAATGTTTGAGGTCTCAACCTTCCCTTCTTATAGTCCATTTCTGGATACCAAAATGTGATTTAGAGTCTAAGGGGTCCATTAGGATGGCAGACAGACTTCAGTCCGCCCGCCACGCTAGCGGTGCTGCGGCCGGCCACCAGTGGTGCAGCAGTTTCGCACTGCCAATTATGATGCGACCGCCACGTGACAGTTGCATCCCACATATTCAACATTGTGGCGGGCGGTGCTGCAAGCAGCACCCGTCACAATGTTGAATATGCATGTTGTGCATTGGCATGCACAATGTGACAGGCACCGCACGGTACCTGCCACCTTGTGCATGCCAATGTAGTGAGGTGCCATTGGTACCCGCCAAGTGCCGCCCCCACCCCACCCCACCCCACCGGGGGCCCACAACAGGCCCCCAAAGTAAACACCGCATGTTTTACCGCACACATCATAATATGGATGGCGGTGCCTGCAAGGCACCGCCACCATATTATGGGCCTTTTCCACCCGGTAGGCAATTGTGGCAATTGCCTGCCAGCGGAAAACGGCAGGCGGTCTTTCCGTCTGCCGCAGTACCCCCCGCAATGCAAATGTGGCAGGGGTAAAAGGCCGTCTGGCGGGGTGTTTTGGCAGGTGGATTGCCACCGCCGGTTGGTTGGTGGCAATCCGCCCGCCATGCTAATAGGCCCTTAGTCTTTGAAGTTTTATGTTGGGATTCTGCTTCTTTTGAAGTGTCTGCTGCTCTTTTTCTTCTTTCTCCTTGAAAAGATGTCTGTCACAGGGTATGCAGACATAATATCGAGTTTTTATTATTGACCTACACTAATATCGAGTTTTTAATATCGTAGTGACAGAATATCGATGTCAACAATATCGGTGACCAGAATATCGACCTTAAGGTAAGTGATATTGTTTTTTTTTATATCGAAGTAAGTAATATCGAAGTAAGTAATATCGTTAGCAAGAATATCGTTGTTAATAATATTGATATTTATATTAGTGTTATGTATTTTAGTATTTATTTTATAAGTATGTTTTTAAAAAAAGTATTGTTTTTTAATTATTTTTAAATATATGTATTAAATGTTTAGAAATTAGGAATTTTTTTAAAGTAAATTTTGCGTTTTAGTATCAGAGCGGGTTGTGGGTTTATAGGGGAATAGGGTGGGAAGTAATTTATTATAATTAAGTAAGTTTTAATTTTTATTAATTGGTATTGATTATTAATTTATTGTTAGTTAATTTTTCATTGGTAATGAATCTTTATTAATTGATAATTAAATTAATTGTGTTATTTTTTATGTGTAGCAGTTTGTGCATTTATAGGGGAATAGGGTGGGAAGTAATTTAATGTTATTTAAGTAAATATCCATTTAATTTTATTTGTATTTATTATACATTTTTTTGTTAATCAATTATTAATATGTTATTTATTTTTCAAAAATTATTTAATTAATAAGTATGTTAATTTAACCCCTACACTATCCTACATACCTACACTGTTACACTCACTGGAGTTGGAATAGTAATTTTAACCCTAATGCTATCCAACACTTTCCCTACTGTTGCACTCATTGGAGTCGGAATAGTAATTTTTACCCCTACGCTATCCAACACTTTTCCTACTGTTGCACTCACTGGAGTGGGAATAGTAATTTTTGCCCCTATGCTATCCAACACTTCCCTACTGGTGCACTCACTGGAGTGGGAATAGTAATTTTTACCCCTACGGTATCCAACACTTTCCTTACTGTTGCACTCACTGGAGTGGGAATAGTAATTTTTACCCCACGCTATCCAACACTTCCCCTACTGTTGCACTCTCTGGAGTGGGAATAGTAATTTTTACTGCTACGCTATCCAACACTTTCCCTACTGTTGCACTCACTGGAGTGGGAATAGTAATTTTTATTTCTACGCTATCTAACACTTTCCCTACTGTTGCACACACTGGGGCTGGAATAGTAATTTTTATCCCTGCGCTATCCAACATTTTCCCTACGGTTCCACTGTTTGGAGTTGGAATAGTAATTTTATTCCCTCCGCTATCTAATATTTGTTGTATTTTTTTAGTTAATGTAGTATATAATTAATTTTAAAAATATTGTATCTTTTTTAATTTGTTGTATATGTTTATTTAATTTTTATTTAATTATTGTTTTATGTGTATAGATGTATTTGCAATTTAAAAGATATTTTTTAACAGTTTATGTTATTAAAATATTTATTAAAAAATATTATTAATTATATATATTATATATTATATGAATCCACTATTTCCGGACCCGATTCCAGGCTGTCGAAGGGCGGTCCAAGTCAAAAGACGCCGGAAATCTTGTATATCAACCACAAAAGTTACTGAAATGAACAGGAACCACGCCTTTGTGTGCTTCAATAATACAGTGTTTAATGGCAAGCAAAGAACTACGCGTTTCGGCTTTACGCCTTGGTCACGTTAATCAACACTACATGTCAGCATGATTAAATACCTTATTTACAAAAATAAACAAAGGACACTTAAACACCCAGTATGGACCCAATACTGTGGCGGCCATCTTGTAATGTATACAAGTTAGAATCAATATGGGTGAATACCACTCATGAATGTATCTCCCACAGCCTACAAAATATACATACTAGCTGCCTATAAAATAATGACATTGCTGTATGTTAATTGATATGCAGACTCTTGATTGTGACATGTTTATACATACACCCAAGTGGGTTAAAGCATTAATGCTACTTGACGCATTTCATGATAATGACTACAAATAGTAACAGTGACACATGAAGCCCAAGTGGGCTGAAAATGCAACATCACCAATAAATGATATCATAAGTCCAATTGTAGATATAAGACAAAAGAAAAACAACCCCAGTGGGCTATAGAGCAGTTGTCACGAATCATTCATAATTGCTGCCCAAGTGGGAATACTTGAAACATGATTCTTAAATCCAAAATTATCAGTCTTACATGATAAGTGAAAATGTCTGTGGCCACATACATTAATACATAAAGATCACCACCTGATCATTATTTCTCCGGAAGGTGAATTGCCAGCTCCTCGCTCGAATTGAGACCTTTGGGTACAAGACTTTCAAAATCAATAATATACCTAGACTCCATTTGTCTGAGTGACAGTTCCCTGTTTCCACCTCTGACTCCCAGATCTACTGAGTCAATGACAACCATACGAAGTAAAGTTACATCTTGAAAATGTTCTGAATGAAAATGACGGGCTACTGGGTATTGTCTGTTGTTATTCTTAATAGCCCGCATATGTTCCAGTACTCTCTTTTTAGCTGGGTGTTTGGTACTTCCCACATACCACTTCATTCAAGGACAGACCAGTACATAAATGCAATATGTGGTATTACAAGTCAAGTTCTTCATTATTGAGAAGTCTCTTCTTGAGTTGGGTATAGTGATTTTGTCACAATCAAAGCTGCCCTTACATGCTTTGCATTTTCTACAGCATTTAAAACCTGGTTTGCCTTTGACAACACTCTGTCCTGTCTCAGTTACATAGTTGTGATTAAGTTCATCTCTCAGTGAGCGACTCTTCCTAAATGTAATTTGAGGATTACTGCCAAGATTTCTCTTAAGATGTTTGTCTGTAAGCAGTACATGCCAGTGTTTGTCAAAGATTCTGCGAACCTCGTTCGCCTGCCCTGAGTATGTGGTAATGAATCTTATATCATCGCCCTCAACTGATTTTCTTCTGGGGTGCGAAAGTTCATTTCTAGTGACTCTTTCAACCCTAGAGCAAGCTTCCTCGTTGGTTTTGTCACTGTAGCCTCTCTCCTTGAAACGTTTACACATGGCAACCTCTTCAGTTTTATACGCATCAGTAGTGTTACAGTTTCTTTTGGCGCGCAAAAGCTCACCGTAGGGTATACTGTAAATAGGATTAAGTGGATGAGCACTGCTGGCACTGAGAATACTGTTGCCGGCAGTTTCTTTGCGAAACAATCTAGTTTTCAACAAATTCCCTTTGACTTCTAGAGATACGTCCAAAAATTCCATAGAACTTTTGCTGATATGTTCAGTCAAGATAAGATTGTCTCCATTGACATTCAATTTGTCAACGAAGTCCTTGGCTGAACTTTCATTGCCACACCAGATGAAAAAGATATCATCAATGTACCGCAGCCACAGGGTTACATTGTTCTCAAATTCAGTCATCTGCGAGACCACTTGCTCCTCCCACCAGCCCATGAACAAGTTTGCATAACTGGGGGCAAAGCAAGTGCCCATCGCAGTACCCTGTGACTGCCGGTAGATGGTATCATTGAAGATGAAAAAGTTGTTCACAATACAGAACTGAATCATTTCTGTAATCATTTGTGAGTGATGCAGCAGTGAGATGGATCGTGTTTTTAGGAAGTGTTGGATAGCTTGTATACCTAGATCGTGTTGAATACAGGCTACTCACATCCAGGGTCACTAGGGTGTAGCTGTTTTCCCAATGGATGCCATCAATCACTGTAAGGAAATGTGTAGTATCTCTTAGATTTGAGGGGAGAGCTACAACGTACTGTCTGAGATAATGATCAATAAACTTGGATGTATTCTCCAATAGAGAACCCATTGAAGAGACAATAGGTCTCCCTGGGGGGTCAGATAAGCTCTTATGGAGTTTAGGAAGTAAATAGAGAATGGGAATCTTAGGGTGGGGACAGTACAAAAAATTAAATTCCTCCCACTCCAATAGTCCCCTCTCCCTCCATTCAACTAGTAATTCTCTATAGCTCACATTGGATTTTAAAATTTCTGCCATATTGGATTTGCAGTAACAGTTTACATCACTCAATTGTCTGATCCCTTCCGCTATGTATTTATGTTTGCCCAGGACAACGACATTGCCTCCCTTATCCGATTGTCGGATTACAATGTTGCTGTCAGCTTTAAGATTTTCCATAGCTTTGATTTGTGTCAAGGTTAGATTTTTTCTATTGCAGGGAGTTTTGGTATACCTTAGCTTATTAAAATCCAACAAAACACCTTTTTCAAATACATCTATGGCATCACATTGCACATTGGGGAGGAATACAGATTTGGGTTTGAAACTACTGCCAGGGTTGATGTCCAACTCCTCCCCCCATACTTCCACATTTTCTGATATACTGCTGTCAGCAGTATTATTGTCACTCAAAGTATTAAGAATCTGTAACATCTCAATGTCAGCAATATTCAAATTACTCACTTCACATTATATGTATATGTTTACATTATTTGTACATTATATATTTGTTATAATGTTTAAACATTAAAATATTTTTAACAATGTTTATTTTCATTATATCTACTATTCACTTTATTTTACATTATTTTGGTAACTAAAAAAATCCGATATTTTTAACAACGATATTTTTTACACCGATATTTTTTTTCTTGACATTTTGGTACTTACCATAATGTAGATAGGATGTCGATATTCTTGACTTCGATATTTTTGCGCCGATATTGTTGTAGGTCGATATTCGCACTTTCTATATGCTGTCAGTGATTCCTGTCACAGCAGGCAAGTCTCTGCAGATGATTGACCCACAACTGAATTCATAGGAGTGACCAGAGTGTACACCTAGATGTGAGTCACAGTGATATGTGCATTGAAAGGTTAATCACAGGTTCCCAACCCTACTCTTTGTGATTCTCTTATCAGCCCCATCTCTTTTTCATAGATGTGTCCAGGCCCCTTCCTTGTGATCTATCAGTGAATCTAAGAGCAACCTTGTGAAGTCTAAAGGGAGGGTTACTTTCTCCAGTATGTACCATCCAGCTCACAGGAATGCAACAATGCACACATTTGTCTGGGGTGATTGCTCTCCATCTCATCTCTTCACCAGACAGGCATGGGTATCTCAAAATGGAAGCCAGGACCCTCCATATAATGTACTGTTTCAGGCACACTTGTGTGCAGTGTATTTTCACAGCACACTTCTGCCCCAGTACTGTCACATCCATCCATTGTACCATAACAGACACATATATGTCCAGGACACACACAAAGGGTCCAATTCCGATCTGGGTCGGAAAGCCCTATGACCGAGCCAGATCCGGAGTGTTTTGCGACCGAGCCGGACTCCTGCAGTCCGACCGAGCGAGTACGATGCTGCCGGACTCCGTTTGTTTGGACTCCCATAGAAGTCAATGGGAGCCGGTCGTACGACGCGTACATGGGCTTCCATTGACTGAATGGGTACATCTCGCACAAGGGTGCCCCCTACAGTGGGTATGCATCGGTGCCATCCGTACCATACATGCCTGTGTTCGGGAGACCCTAGGGTGTCCCCCTGTGTTCGAGTCGTAAGGCTGCGTGTGACGGAGGTCCGACGCGGACCCTCAAAAGGCAGTTTCCTGGGTGTTTTGCGAGGTGGAAACTTCGGCTCGATCCGGCTGTCCGACGCGTGCATCGTACTGGCTCGGTCGGAATTCGCCACCATTGCACGGCACGGTTCGCTTACGGAAATGAGTCGGTTGGCGAATTTCGCGTTGCTCGCATCGTACTTGCTCGCTCGCACAGCTGTACAAGTCGGTCGGTAAACACGTGTACAGCTCGTACTTTTTACGGCTGGATTGCAATCGGAGCACGTCAGAGCGAGATCGGAATCAGCACCTCAGTCTGCATGCACGTCTCAATACTGTAGCCTTTTTATATTATACCAGAGTGTGTTATTTGCAAACACAGACTCTTCCAGCATACACACTCACTATGTGCATGCTGCACAACACTTCATCCTCTATGTTTTGTACTTCACACAAGCACACATACACCGAGCACAAGCTTTCATTGCACACACACTGCACAGCACTACATCTTTCATAGCATGTGTTAGGCCAGAGAGCCTTAGGGGCCAATTAGGATGGCGGGTGGACTTTAGTCCGCCCGCCACCCTAGCGGTGCTGGGACCAGCTGCCAGTGGTGCGTGGTCCCGCACCTGCAATTAGGATGCCACCGCCATTGTGGCGGTGGCATCCTCCATTCCCAGCATTGTGGTGGGCGGTGCTCACAGCACCGCCCGCCACAATGCTGGGAATGCACTGTGTGCATTGTCATGCACATGGTGACAGGCACCGCGCGTTGCCTGCCACCTTGTCCATGACAATGTAGGGGGGTGCCTATCATGTGCACCCCGACCCCCCTTTACCCTGGGGGCCCGCAACGGGCCCCCGTATGCAAATTCTGCATGCATTTCCCCCCGGAAACGCTGCTTCTCGCTGCCTTCCTAATACGGATGGCGGTGTCAGTAAGACACCGCCACCACATCAGTCCCATTTTCCGCCCGGTCACCTGTGTGACAGACGGAAAACCGGCGGACGGTCTTTCCATTTGCCGGGGTCCCCCGCCATACTAATATGGAGGGGGAAAAGGGTGGCAGGCGGGGTGTGTTGTAGGGCGGATCGCCACCACCATGTGGGCGGTGGCGATCCAACCGCCATCCTAATCGACCCCTTAGAGTGGTCTTCCTCAACTTTTGCCTACCTCCTCCAATTTCCTGACCTCGTTTTTGCTAGCTTAAAGATTCTGTGAACTTTATCACTACGAATCAGTGCTTAAGTACTTGTGCTCTCTCCCCTAAACATGGTAACATTGGTTCATCCGCAATTGGCATATTTAATTTACTTATACGTCCCTAGTAAAGTGGTACCTTCTGTTTCCAGGGTCTGTAGATAAAATGCTACTAGTGGGCCTGCAACACTGTTTGTGCTACCCACGTAAGAAGCCTTGTAACCGTGTCTCAGACTTGCGATTAAACGACCTGTGTGTGCCGTTTACACTGCAATGTCAGACTGGCAAAACAACCCTTTTGCCAGGCCCCAACCTTATCTTTTTGTACAACTATGTCACCTCTAAGGTAGGCTCTTTATAACCCAGAGAGCAGGGGGCAATGTATTTAAAAGGCAGGATGTCAGGGGTGTGGTCTGGCCACGAAACCAGATGGCCACCTAGGAGAAGAGCTCCGCTCTGAGGGAGGCTCCAGGCGGGGTATGCGGCATTCTGGAGGCTGTTCTGTGATGCCAGCCCAGCGGCTCTGAATGCGGGGGCTACTCCGGACATTCTGATGCTTTCGTCGCGGCTGGAGGTTACATGGCTGGGACGGTGCACCGTCGAAGGAGTCTCGGGCCTGGAGGTAGGCTATCAGCCTCGACCTCGAGTGGTTGCCGGGTCCCGCCTCCTGTGTTTGCGGTGGGACATCGGTGATCGGTGACTGCTTTCCATGCCTGGTGGTGCCTCCAGGACTGTGGAGACTGCCCCTCTCACCTCCGGTATCATTGCCTGAGGACCGGGTATTGAGGTGAGCGATCCAGCGGCTTACTCCTGGGCCTAGAGACATGCCCTTGCCCCGAGGGAATGCCCGGTGCCATTACCGTATCAACCGCGACAGACCTGAAGTACCGGGGCTGTTTTTAGTGCTTGACGGTGCCCGCGGCTGCGGAGACTACCCCGCCCCAGTAGCACGAGTAGAGGGGCGGTAGAACAGCAGGCCAGTAGACGATTTTAGGGCCTGGAATAACACCCTCAGCCTCGGCCTAGAGTTGCTGCTAGACCCCACCTATTATCCCGGCAGCGAGGAACGCCTAGACCGGGACTGTTCCTGGCACCCAGGAGCACTTCAAAACATGCAATAGCAGTTAGTCTTCTCCCCCCGCCTAAAGCTCCATAACCCCTGGATCCTCCTAGGGCACATGAAATTCTTCTCTCTGTGGAGTGGAGGGAAGGGAGAGAGGCGGTGAATGCCCACCGAAGATACTGAGGTACCCTCTGCACACCCCAGCAAGTACTGTCTCCCCCACCCAGGCGCTTATAGAGGTCTGCCCACCAACAATGGCAAGTACCATATAGACGGGCGGGTTCTGCCCCAATGCAACCTGCAGGAACCTGGGATCACTCTGGGTGCCCGGCAACGACCCTGGGGTGTGCTATCACCCTACCTGCTCCCCCCACCTCAGTGACAGTAACATCACCCCGGGAAGACCCCGATCATCAACCCGGCTCCGCCCATCATCTGAGGCGTCTTTCTCGGACCACTCCCCCATCCTCCTCTCACTGGAACTAGGACTGAGCAGTCCTCGGCATAAGCCCTGGCGATTGAATATCCAGCGCCCCTACTGGTAAATCTCTCCTACAGACACACATCAAGAAGTTTTTAATGGACAATCAGGGATCAGTTGACTCCAGCCGAACACTCTGGGCAGCAGCAAAGACCACCATACAGGGCAGACCTATAAGGGACTCGGCCCAAGCCAACAAGCAGAACCAAGACAAACAAAAAGCAGAGGAAGCCGACATACGCAAATATACTCACCTGTAGTCGACATGCCCACCCCACTGCACCGCAAGGCTTTGGAGCAGGCAAAAATGGCTTTAAATAGCATCTTCACCACCAACGCTGAATATGCGCTACAGAGAAGGAAGGGGAGGCACTACAAACACGGGGAAAAAGCGAGGAGGCTCCTAGGAACTCAACCTCGCCAGCTCGAGGCGATCAGGTCAGCAGCGGGCGATACTTTAACCCGACCTCAGGATATAACGAACACATTTATTTTCACATGACCCTGTACATCCCAGGCCCGCCAATAGAGGTAGACAGACTGACTTCATTTCTGTGGGAGGCAAAACTTCCTCGCCTCTTGAATAAAGGACGGGAGCTGTTGGAAGGGGAGATCAGTAAAGAGGAAATCTCATCAGCAACAGCAAAACTTCCCTATCATAAAGCCCCTGGTGAAAATGGATATCTGGCGGAATTCTACCAATGGGCGAGAGAAGAGGTGGTAACTACACTGCAGGCGGCGTTTTGTGAAGCAGAACAATCAGACTCCCTGGGCCTAATTTCCAATAAAGCAGTCATAGCGGTTATACCCAAATCCGGGAAAGACCTCCTGGAGTGCGGGAGCTACCAGCCTATTTCACTATTAAACTGCGCTATAAAGATACCGGCAAGTATACTAGCCGCACGCTTACGCAAAGTTCTTCTAACCCCGGTACATGCCTCACAAGTAGGCTTTGTCCCGGGCCGATCCTCCAGAAACCATCTGCATACACTCCCCCACGCTCTGTAGGCCTCCAATGACCTCCAAGATAGATTCCAAGATACAGTTGTTTGTGTGGGGCTCAGCAAAACCGTGCATTCCCACATCCAAGCTACAGGCCCGCAGTACTCACGGGGGGCTGTGTCTTCCATCAGTAGAACTTTATGCCTTGGCATTACACCTCTCCCAGTTGGCGTACTTCCTACCAGGTCTCCCGGACACGCCGCAATGGGTCCCGCTGGAACGACACTTACTCTTGGCCGAGGAGGGGCTCTCTATATTATACATGGCGAAGCCCGGAATCAGCGGTACGATGCATCCGAATGTGTCTGCTGCATGCAAGGCCTGGCATTGGGCACACAAACTACTGGGGGTGAATCCACACCTGCATGAGAAGGCCCCATTATGGGGAAACAAAGCCATTCAGATCGGAGGGAAGAGTTTGAGAAGGCCGGTGTGGCAGACAGCGGGTACAAGTTCCATTGAGCTGATTATCCGCAATGGCTCCCTGAAACCGCTGGCACATCTAGCAGAAGAGGACGGCCTCCCCAAGACACAGTCTTGGAGATACACCCAGCTACAACATTGTCTACAGCAGTGCCTGCGCCCCCCCCCCCCCCCGGAACTTGCCATCATCTCCGGTAGCTGCGTTACTCCTTGTCTGGAGACGGTACAAAGGGTTGATGTCTGGACTGTATGGGGTGCTAGCGTTGCACAGACTCTCGGCTCCGCTGGCACAGATGCTACGAGTGAGGTGGCAG
Source organism: Triturus cristatus (assembly GCF_964204655.1). Lineage (NCBI taxonomy): Eukaryota > Metazoa > Chordata > Amphibia > Caudata > Salamandridae > Triturus > Triturus cristatus. Next base: position 1,405,816,762 of record NC_140591.1, read on the forward strand.
GAGCGGATGACGATCACATATGAAGACAATGAATGGGCGTACATACTAGAAGCCCTGGTTAAAGGTGCAGGAAAGGCGTGAATGAAATTCTGCATCATCAAAGTCTTACTAGACTGGTATTGGATGCCTATGAAACTGCACAGAGCGGGCCTCCTCTCCCATGCCAACTGCTGGAGATGTCCACACTCTCGTTGCGAAATCACACATAATATTTGTGAATGCCCCTTAGTGCAGGCTTTCAGGTAATATGTGGGACGGACCCTGAGTGCTACCATGACTCTTTCTTTACCACTTATACCCCCCAAATTACTTCTGAACGACTTACAGCGGTTCCCGGACCTATCCAGACCACAATGCCCGATCTTTCATACAGCTGTGGCCATGGCCAAGCTTTGCATATTGCGCCAATGGAGGGCAGCATCCCCCCGACACAAGAGTCCTGGCTGACAGCTATGATACAGGCGGCATCCCATGAGAGGATCATATATATTCTCCAAGGCCAGTCGGAGATCTTTCTGGAGACATGGCCAACCTTTATGCGCGTAGAGGCGCTTAACATGGATGGAGAGGGATCGGCAGTGGACCCTGGCGATTGAATAAACAGCACATTGCACGTGCCCTACAGTTTGACATATCCCGCTCAACCCTCACCTCCACCCTTGGGCACACTCTCTTATTGCTCCCTCTATTTTTCTTTTTTTCTCTTTCTTTTCTTCTTTCTCCTCTTCTTTCTCTTTTTTCCTTTTCTCTTTTATATCTACTACCAGACAAACTGATTTTGCTGAATGTTCCCTTCCCATCAGTAGTTTTTTCAGCTGCTTCCTTCCTCCCTTCCCACCTCTTCCAAACCTCTACCCCCTCAGGCACTCCCCCCTCCCCCACCCTCACGCACACCACTGCCGGCACAAATATCATTGTACTGCCAAGATCTAAAGGGATTAATGGTCGTACGATCACTCCATCATCGGACCTTATTATCTCGGAGGCATTAGGGCGCTATCTAATAGAGACCTCCCCTCCCACCTCCCCGTGAGTCATACGAGCGCTAGTCATTGGAGTCGACTCCCTGGACGAAACAGGGCGCCAACAAAGCAAGACACATTGCTCTACAAACAATCTGGGAAGTGAAGAGAGGTAGGGCACAACCCTGGAGAAGATATCATTTCCCATCCAACCAGGTAGAGGGGGAGGCACAAAAATAAACTGACCTATGAAGAGCTGTATATGTATATACACACACACCACTCCCTTTTCTTCTGTTTTGCTTTTACCTGTGGGTTTTCCTCCACACCCTCCCGTATCTCTTGTGATACCCCATTTATAGATTGCTGTGGAGGACTGTTATGTGTGGGACTACCGTACCAAGACTTTTCGGAGATGCATCTATGTTTGTAATGATTACGTATCTGTATATATATTCTAGAGAGATGTATGTTCATCCATATTTTATTTTTTCTGTGTCAAACTGTTTAACTTGTCTGAATATGCAATAAAGAAATTCAACACAAAAAAAAGGAAGGACGTGAACTTTTCAGTTTTTCATGTCCTGGTAATGAAAAACACCCAAAGTTGTATTTCACTACTGCAAGGCCTATCTCTCCCATAGGATAACATTGGAATTACCTTATTACATTTTATAAATGTAATTTCAAGTTCAGAAGAGATTAGGCCCACAAGTCTGGTGTCTCTGGAATCCAAATTTAAAATCCTAACTTATGGTGAAGTCGGATTTTAAATTACAATTCAGGAAACACCACTTATACAAAGGTGGCATTTTCTAAATGTAAACATTTGGGTGCACATGCATCAACATCCCGAAAAGCGATTCCTTATTAGCGAGAAATAAAGAATCGGTAATAAGGAATCGCTTTTCGGAATGCATGAACAGATTCGGTAATTTTCAGCGATTCCTTAAAAATCGCTATTAATTACCGATTCCACATTAGCGAGTACAGCAAACACCGATTAGCAATTTGCGAGTTCGGTATTACCGAAATCGGTATTAGCGATTTCGGTAATAGCGAAATCGCAAAAAACGGGTCGCTCCGGGAGCGGGCTGATGACATCACTACCAGGAAGTCAAGCTGCCCCACCCTCATTCACTGGCCTGAGGAGCTCACAGGAGGAGGCACAGGACACAGGCTGAGGCTACTGAATCCTCTCTCAGAAACCATCCACCCTACCCTCACCAGGATGGACAAGGATGCACCAGGCACTGCCGAAACTGCCAGGAAGAGGAAGAGAACGTTCTCTGACAGGGAACTGGAGCACTTGATTGAGGGGGTGAGCAGCAAGCATGATCAGCTGTTCGGTAAGCTATCCCTCAAGGTGCCCGAGGCTGAGAAGAGAAGAATTTGGCTTTGCATCAGGGAGAGGGTGAATGCCGTGGGAGTGCGCCCCGCAGCATCGATGACCTAAAGAAGAGGTGGTATGACCTCAGGAAGAGGGCCAAGGAGAGGATTGCAGAAAGGGTCAAGGAGGCAGCTGGCATAGGAGGGGGGCCATCCACAGTGCCTGCAAACACTGCCCTTGAGGAGCTCGTCAAGGGGACCATCGAGCCAGAGGCGGTTGTGGGAGTTACGCAGATGGACACCTCCGGCGCAGCCACCACTGAACAAGGTAAGATGCATACCTGCGCCCATACTCTGCGTATCGTATACCCATCCCCATCCTCCCAGCTCAATCACAGTGTGCAGGCAAAAGTGCACAACACATATGCCCTCACATCAGTATTGCATCATGGGAGTCGTAGTCATGTCAGCCAAGTGTGCATGTATAGTCATAAATGCAAAAATAAACTAGATCAGCAGTACAGGCACAACATAGAGTCAAATAATGTAATTCATAGTAGGACAGTAATGCAGAATGACAAACAGATGTAGCTTAAGAAATAACTAACCATGCACTGTTTCACACACAGATGCATCTCCTGGGAATTCGGATGATAGTGGACGCCTCATCATCTCAGAAACACCGGCTGATTCCGATGGCGACACTCCGCAGGAGGGTCAATCCCCACCTCCTCCAGCAACAATACCACCACCACCAACACCTGCAACAAAACCACCAAGACGCTGGGCACAAGTCCCCTCCATGCAGGTGATGGATGCATGCCCGAGTCCAGCAACCACAACTGGGCCAAGTCCTACAGGTGTCACACCGCCAGCACCACCACCAGCACGTGGCCGAGTCACGCAGCGGCGCAGGTACCTGCGCAGTACTGCCGATGGAGCCGACCAGGCAAGGTACATATATGGTGGCATCGAGGCTCAGATGCTGCGTGTTCAGCGCCTGTAGGGGAGACACATGGGGACAATTAACCTAAACATGTCGCGTCTCGCTAAACACATGTGCACTCTGACTGACGCAGTGCGGAACATGACCACAGTTGTGGCAGAGGGCAATGAGAAAATCAGTGAAAACCTCCAGGAACTCACACGTGCCATCAGAGCAGGACAACACAGTGAGCGCCGGAGGCATAGACAGAACTTGCTCCGTTCCACAGCATCGACCAGGGCCATCACAAGGCTCTGCAACAGCACTGCTGTGTTGTCCCGCCGCTCCGTGTCACTGCAGGTGGACCTCGGCATTACTGTGGTGACGTGGCGAAGGCCTTAGGCCAGGTGACCACTGCAGTGGAACACTTGCAGTCAGGAACATTCAGTGGCAGCAACTTGGGAGGGGAGGACGGCAGTGAGGCTGCTTCAAGTGTAAGCAGCGTCTTGGTGATGGAGACCAGACCCAGGAGGCGCAGTTCGCGCTGCTCCACAGCCACAGGGACACAGCGTGGTGAGGTGGAGGAGACACGTGATAGGAGGCTGGGCGTTCGTGGGAAGCGCCACTAGTCATTCTGTACAGCATCCCTGACCATGGTGGGGTAAACATGGCCCACTTTAATTTAACTATTGCACTCCTGTGACTACAACGGGCATGTTTTTGTCCACAATATGTGGGGGAACTCTACTTTGCATTTATGTGTGACATTACATACATCAGTGCTCCTGTGAATTAAACAGTAGCACTACTAATGATATCGTCATAACTTATTCTTACCTGGGTCAGAAATGATGTTGTGTGATGTATGTCCGCCTCCTTTGACCCTCAGCTGTGTTTGGAACGTGTGCCTGTCGGTGTTGTGCGGGTGGTTGATCATCCCGGTAGTCGTCATTCCTGTCCACCTCTATGGGTATCCCCCTTCTGGTTGCAATGTTGTGCAGCATGGCACAAACTGCTACAATCCTGCAGCAGGTGTCTGGTTTATATTGTAAGGCACCACCAGTCTTATGTAAGATCCGGAAGCGACTCTTCAGAATCCCAAAAGTCCTCTCAATCACATTTCTGGTGCTTATGTGGGCCGCGTTGTAGCGTTGCTCCTGTGGTGTTGCTGGATTGATGTAGGGGTTGAGGATATTTTCACGCAGGGCGTATGCACTGTCACCTACAGGATGGAAGCAAAGGCTTAGCGACAGTCATGATGATACATGTGTGATGCTGATGTTATGAAGAGGTATGTGTTCGTACCAAGCAGGAGTCCCTCTCCGAATTCTCCATTGAGTAGATGCCTGTGGATGCCACTGTGTCTGAATATGTAGGAGTCGTGTGTGCTCCCTGGAAATTGTGCCACTATGTCCGTGATGATGTGCTTGGCATCGCACATGACCTGCACGTCGATGGAGTGGTAGGACTTCCTGTTACGGAAGATGTACTCATTGGCTGAGGGTGGACAGATGGGGACATGCGTGCAGTCAATGCATCCTATGACATGGGGGAATTGGGCCATCTGGTAGAATGCCTGTTTGGTGTGGTCCAACTGCTGTGGGGTTGTGGGGAAGCTGATGTGGGTATGTATCATTGTCAGCATAGCATCAATGAATTTACGGAAGAAGCGTGATAGTGCGTTTTGTGATACGCCTCCCGCTACCGCCATGACCCCCTGAAAACTTCCAGACGCCAGTAGGTGCAGGCTGCATAGGACCTGGACGTGCGCAGGAATGGCATTGGTCCGACGTGTCTGGTGCTGCAGTAGTGGTTCCAGGTCTGCAATTAGGCACATTATCATAGCACGATTGAGACGATACTTGTCGTAGACCTCATCCTCATTTTGGCCAAGCAATGTGATGCGCACTCTGAATACTCTCTCCTGGATCCTTCTCCTGCGCTGTGCTGTTGCAATAATTCTCATCCTCCTTGCAAGCACGTAGAGGGATGCCATTTTGTGAAAGGAAACAGGGTCTCCTGGCCCAATTTGTGTGGCTTTCTGATTGATAGCGTCTGTGGCACATTTGGGATATTTTTTGGAAATTATTTTTTTTCTGCAACTTTACCTCCTGGTTCTGATTCCCCTTAATCTGCTCATGCAAGATAGGGAATTTTGGAATTTTCGGTATTTGCGACTTTTGATGCATTCATTAGCGATTCTTTATTTGCGATTGGCAAATGCCAGGCGCTATTAGTGATTTTGGTATTTCCGATTTTTTATTTTGCGATTCTTTATTTTAACGGGGAATTTTTTTGCGATTCTTTATTTTTTCGCTATTGGTGTTGATGCATTGGGATTCGTTTTTTGCCACTCGCTAACGGGTGATTTTTGCGAATCGGTATTTTTGCGAGTTGATTTTGGTTGATGCATGTGCCAGTTGGTGTCTACTGCCTGTCTCAAAGGAAGGACCTCTGTGTACTTCAAAACCCTTATTTGAAGTCTTCCCTCACTTCAAAGGCACAGCTCGGTAAGTGGTGGGACCTCTGACACAACCACTTCAGTCTACTTCAGGACCTGTGACCACTCTGTCAGGAAGGACTGTTGTGCTGCTGAAGGACTGCCACTCTGCCGGACTTCTGCTTTGCTGGACTCCTGCCTTGCTGTGCTGCCCTTCTGCCTCCTGTTCCCCTGCTTGGGTGAGATGGACTGGATCCGCATCAATTGAACCCAGAGTGACTCCAAGAGCTTGCTGGCTTGCCTCCTGATCTGAAGTAGCAGGGACATAAAAGACTTCCATCAATCCTGCTCCTACACCTGCACATCGCAATTTGCGAGTCTGCTCTGGCAAGTGATGCCACCCCAGACCTGGTCCATTGGAAGTTGGCCTAAGAAGTTTGCTCCATGTGAACCGACACAACCTCTGATGCAAGAGCAGAATCGCCGCTTAGCTGCTGTTGCTGGTACAAGACTGCTGCATCAGCCTCCACACCAACCCATCATCCTTGGGACTGTCACTTTAGAACCCACCCATTGCCGCCACTGTGTGGCGAGACCAGTTGCATCGCCTTTTGGTCCGGCGCTTCTTGGAACTGACTCATCACCACTGTTGCATGGAGAAAATTAATGCAGCGGCTCTGCTGCATGGATCGATGCATCACTTTGGCTGCACCCCACATCTTCTTGAATGTCAACTCAGCCTGGATCAAGGTACTTTTGTTCAGGGGGCCTGACTGTGTCCCTGTATCTGGCCTGCGCCACATCGAGGCCAGTCTGAACTTTTGACTTTGTCCCGGTGCAGTGCGACCAGATAAGTTCAAATAAGTGATTTGTGCTTTTAAGCGCTATTTTACAGTTTATTCTTTACAAATTCATATCTTGACATCTACGTATTGGATTTTTGTCATTTTGGTCTTGATTCTTGTAATAAATTAAGAGCTATTTTTCTAATCTTGTGTGGAATCTTTTTGTGTGGTATTTTCACTGCTTTACTGTTTGAAGTGTTCACAAATACATTACACATTGCCTCTACAGTTAAGCTTGAATGTTCTGTGCCAAGCTACCAGATGGTGAGCACAGGTTAATTTAGGGTTTGCCTGCCTCTTAGTATGACTAGGATTGTGGTTGCTGCTTGACTAGGGTTCATACCCCAGTCAATCTATAATCCAATTTCTAACAGCATGTATCCCTTGCAGGCATACATGTCCTCAGCAGAGGAACTAAACCCACATGTACTACACAGACCTGCTCTATTCCTATACTGTACTGTACCCTTCCCACACACACATACATCCAGCACAGAATCAAAACTCTTGCACTGCAGAGCACTTCACAGCTACCTGATGTAGGCCAAAGGTGAGTTTAGTACACAGCAGCAAAACATTTAAAAAGGTGAGTGAGCCTCTAGGTCTCACTCCGGTGACAGAACAGACCATAAAAAGGACCTGTTCTCTACTACTGATCACTACACGCTATGCTGCCACCACTGTGCTTGTGCTGCTTAACTCTTGTTGAAGGCTGTAGCTTCCACTAATATGAGGTTAGTGTTTTGGGCACCTCTCCTGGTTCAACAAGACAGGAATTGGTGAGACAGGCCTATGTAGTGGCACACAAACATCATCTGTGTTTACCTACGACAGAAAAAACAGCATTAAGGATCAAGACAATAGTACAGTTGGGCCCTCGAGGCACTTGTACACACTTTTAACCATGTAGAGAACTTTTTCGCCCAAACAGTGATATGGCTACTTCTGAAAATAAGCTCTAGCAGATGCCTAGTCTGAGATCTTGGGAATGAAGTACAGTGACTTTCAAACAGTGGCAGATATATGGAAAGTTTCGGATGAGCTAGCTCTTCACAGCTGCTTCTGTCTCGGGAGCCAAGATGCAGGAGCATATCCATGCCTTTTACTGGCACTTTCTGTTTCCAATGTTAGCAAGAGCAAGAAAACATGGCTGAAGTGTGTTATGAACACTCTAATAGCTAATATGAGTAAATACAATTCTACCCTTTTACTAACTGCTTGCAAAATCTCAATGTGGGATGTGGCCAACATTTCAGGTGCCTTGACTCTTGTGATTTATTTTTAAAACAGAAGCATACATTTTACACCCACACAATTTAAACTATGGCTATTATTCATCAAGGTCGTCGAACCGCCTACTATCAATAACTATCTTCTTTACAGCACCACAACACAGATGCAGTTGCACCAAAACCCATCACACCACCATCAAAGATGCGATTAATGCATTTTTGGCTGGATCATGTCCTATGCATTTACATTTTGACCTTACCATATCTGTGTGGGATGGTGCTGGTGAGCACTAGCTCTATTCCACCATCAGATTGCTGGAATGTATTTTCTTGCAATTGAAACGTTTTAAAGCCAGAACACGCCTATAATGCGTAAATTGTGATTAATAGTATACAAGCACAATAATTGGTCACCAATTAATAAGCATATGAATAAAAACAATAATAATATTAATAATAACCATAATTACTGTTATATTCACAGTTGTAACAACTATACTAATGCACATAATATTGATGTTTGGAAGGCTGTTATTTCAATGCACAGATTTCCAGTCTAATGCATAATATTAATTACATAAAGTCACTGGAAGCACTGAATTAAAAGTATGTGTTGGAACAAAGAAACATTAAAATGCAGTACAAAAAAGAAAGAAAATATTTTAAATCATGGACATACAGGTTCAGGACATAAATAATTGAGAAATGTGCCAATTGTCCCCCTTTTAAGGTTATAAAAGAGATGATGCCTCTTCTACATTTGTGACATTGTCTCCTGGAAGTAGGTCATGGATGATGAGCGTCTGCCTGACAGAAGGACAATGGGATACAGCCTTCTAACATAGCAAAAAGGCCCCGTTGCTGCTCCGCCTTCTCTTTCTAGAGTGCTATCTGCTCCAAGATGATTTATGGCAATTAGCTCGCTTATAATGGAACCGACTTGGCTACCAATTAGTTATTCCAATTTACATGAAACTAAGATTTAACGCCAAAATGTTGAAGGCCCAGGGGACCATTGTATCCAGTGCATTGGTTTGTGTTTGATCTCGTTCTCACAGTGTCGAGTACAAGCGAGTTCACTTAGGGGCATATTATCAAGAACGGCGTTAAAATGATCGCCAATCCCAATAGAAGCCCATGTTGGCACCAGAACATGGGCATCTATTGGAATTCTCTGCGGCATATTATCAAGCCCATTATCGCCACTTTAGCGGCAGTTTTCTGCCGCTAAAGCGGCGATCATTTTAACGCCGTTCCTTGATAATATGCCCCTTAGCCTTTTATCCTTCCGAGATCGAGAAAAGAAAGTACTATTGGGGCATATTAACAAGGAACAGGGAAAATTAACGCTAAGGGCGCTTAGCGTTCATTTTTTTAACGCCCGCTATCGCTGGATAATATCGCCTGGTTATCGCGTTAATAACAACGTTAACCGCCTAGGCTATAAAAAATCCAGCGATAGCAGCATTTGGAAGGTAAAGCAGCAATAAAACTACAAGGATAGGGATATCCTTGTTGATAGCCCATGGTGGATTTAGCCATGTAATCCACCTCCCATTGGATTACATGGCTAAATCTGAAAATTAGCAGACGTAAAAAAGCAGCGTTAACCGTGGGTTAGCGTGAAGCTTGATAATAGGAGAAATGTCGCTTAGCGACATTTCTCCTATTATTTTCCTCTGGAACGCCCACTTTGCATCTCATTAGAGATGCAAAGGGAAGCGTAGTGAAAAAGGGTGCTAACATGTGATTTAGCTAGGGCGATATTTTTATCTCCGCTTCTTTGACTTTTAAAGCCAAAAAAGTGGAGATAAAGCCCTTGTTAATATGCCCCTATTGACCGGAGTAATAAATAATTTTAATTAGCTTTAAGATAAGCTGTTTAACAAATGCACATACAATGCTGTGGTTTTGCTGCAGCAGTTTCTTATAATTCCATGTAGAAAAATGCACACAAGTACGAACCACCTGTCAAAAGTCGAAGTGCCCACCCTGTGAATATCACATGCACCAGCAGACATCATCAAACAAACGAGCCTTCTAGAATGCAGTTCGTTGCTGATTGTTAGAGGTGCAATTCTGAAGGAAGATAACTGAATTCTTTCTTTTGACTATTAACCCGTGAGACGGCTCACATCACAAAGAGTGAGGCCACACCAGCCTCCACAAGATAGAAAACAAGCATTTGCAATGCAATAGGTCTCGCATTTACGCGAGTTTGAGCTATTGACATTGCAAATGACAATGCCTTTTATTTTTGTTTTCGTTTTTTAAGCATAAATAAAAGTCACAGTCATTTACAATGCCAATATCTTAAACTCGCGTAAATGTGGGACCTATTGCATTGCAAATGCTTGTTTAGGACTTGTGCCCTGACTGGATGCATATTTCCTTTTCTAAAAACGTAATGTTCGAGATTAAAAAAATAAACTTAATACCCGATCAGGAAGGGAATATACTATAGCATGTTTTAGAGAACAGCAACGTGCACAAAGGCATGTACAGTTCGTAAAAGTGAAACTGGTACGGCGAGCCCCTATCAGCACGGTAAGAAACTATCGACGAGATTTAAGGATAGGTTGCAGGTCACGTTTCTGGCAGGTAGCTCATTTGCAACGCTTAGACGAATTTGAAGAGCTTGAGCCCGAGTTAAAGTAAACACATTAGTTAAGCCGATAATTTTTAACAAGTACAACAGAATACTGCATAGCGCCAACCAAAAGATTAATTATTGTAACTCTGATTGTCATCACGTGGTGCAGAAAGAAACCAAAGGGAACAGATTAGTCTAGATTTAAATCACTTAAATGCACGATAGTCCAGGCCAGTTTTGGAAAGCCTGGGTCAGCTGCTGGCACCTGTCTCTTACGGAAGAGGGAGGGGCTGCTATTGTTTCCTGCTCAGCCCCCTGCAAACACCTCAAAGAGGTCGGGGTGTCTGTCTCCTTTACCGGGGCACCCCCACGCTGGTGATATCTGCTGAGATCACCCCGGATAGAACTCCCCCGGGGCGGGCGTGGGTGGGGGAGGGGATCCCCTCCACAGCACGCAGACAGATACTCCTTTCACAAGGCCCAGCTACACAGGCTCAAGCCGACATGTTCCACAATATTATTACATCGGCCTTTCGTCTGCTCCAAAAGTGCGGTTCAAGAGCACTGGTGGCTATGTTTTTATGGCCCCGTGGAGGCGCTGCTGCCGGCTTTGGGCACCAGGAAGTGCACGGATCTTTGCACCTTGCTTGGGTCCGTGGGTCAGACTCCGGCAGGGTCAGCTTAGAGCGCCAGAGAGTAAATGCTGACTGTGCACATCTCAGATGCGGCGCGGCACACACAGTGACTCTGCAAACAAGCTTGAGAGGCCGGGCCTGCACAAGCAACACGCCCCAGGCACTTCCGACCCACCGCAGCGCTGTTCGTTATCGCCCCACACCACCGAGGAGCCGGGGGACATCATGGTGGGGTCAAAGTGCCTGATGGGAAGGGTAACAGTTTACTGTTAACACATTAGCACCTGTTGCTTCCCCCACTCACCGAATTTGTTCCCAGCACTTTGTTTGCAACAAAATATCTCTGAAATTTCAAAGCAAAAATTGTCCTTGTTGATATTAGATGACAATAGCTAACACGCAAATGGGGTGCAATTCGGAACACCGGTTTATGACCATTTTTGTTAAGGTAACATTTGGAACACTGGCTGTGTGTACGCGAACGCCCCCATTCTCACCCCCCATTCTCACCCCCACCCGGAGTATACACCAGAGCAACTCGATTCATGTCTGCAAAAGGCACAGCAGAACAATACAAGCTCTCGCCATTGCGCAAAGGCAGCCGCTTGTTTATATTTGCATCGCGCTTTCACTTGAGTGAAAGCGGGATGCAAAAATGAACACGCAGCTGCCATTGCCAAACATGAGTGAAAGAAAATAGTGCAGAACCAGACCATAAAGGCACCGTGTAATTTCCGCGAGTAAACGATCCAGTCCGGATGGGCAGAGCTAAAAGGAGACAGGGCGGTAACAAAAAAGCCTGAGTTTCAATTAGAAGCCTGCGTTTTACATAAATGATGACGCTAACCAATAACAAGCATGGACCGAGTTTCAAGTTCATTTGTAAAATCCACTCTACCACAATATGTCTCGCAGAGCGAGAAGCGCATGCACGCTCCAGCGCTAGGTTTGCGAGATCTAAAAAAGCAGCCCAAATAGAAGACAGCTTGTGCCGCAAAGACTGGGCAAAGTCTGGACACGTGACCACATTTCAGCTACATGTCTCAGCTGCAGTAACCTTTCACCTGAATGAGCAGAATATGCGGCTATCTAGGGCCTTCCTCTCGGTTTTGTCATCACCAATCGACCACTTACATTCCTGCTGAGGGTGAGCATATTCAGACTAAAGCAATTAATATGTCATCATGCCATAATACACGAATGACCACCTTGGAGCAGTGATTGAGCACAGGAGGGAAATGTGATTCCTGGGAACTGATGCTCCTGAGGTAAAGGTCATCCATTTTTCTTCTGTGTGAGAGCAATTCACATTAAACAGGCCTAGATTTAGTTTTATGCTTATCTTGACTGCACAACTGTTGCTGACCTGATGTGATTAACAGAAAATGAGCTTTAAGTTGTGTTACTAAGCGGTGGGGGTTGGCTCGACCTACACCTGGTGATTCTCTGCAGTACATCATTTCATTGGGCAGAAGTTGTGTCCCTTATTTGAAATAAAGTGCTGGTATTGAACTTCTTGCTTTGTGGGAAAAGTTTATTCTCATTACAACATTGGCCTGATCTGTTTCTTATTAAATGTTACAGCAAAGGCGGTAGACATGTTAAATCTAATAGGTATGTAAGTGTGGATTGTGATTACACCTAATAAAGTATATAGAGAAACATTTTTTCACTGGGAATGGCACAGATTGCCCTATTAGGCCAGGTGTTCATGTCGATTATTGCCTTCCAACAAACTCTGAGGTATATTATTTGCACTGTGATATTACTAGTTAGGACCTCTGGGGGTGAACTGTGTATTGTTTTGCCAGCTGGAATTTCTACATATTGGTAACCTTATGTCTGTGCTTGACAGTTACTTTGTGGGAGAGTTCATGGTAAGTCAGCCTAAAGTGGTTATGGTGACAACCAATTGATTAAAGCTACAGAATAGATTGGTTCATTTGGTGAATGTTCTGACAGATGGTGTAAGTATGCTCAGTGTATGATGCAGGGGTATGACAAAGGCTTATTTTTTGTGAAAAGCATATGTGAAATCAAAAAGACCTTTAATGGTCAATTAGTACTGGTTTAAATCATGTTCATAGGTATTCTGTTACATGCAATTGCAACGATTGGAGCTGTAGGCAAGGGTTTGGAGTTAATCACCCCTCTGACAAACCCTGGGGGTAGAAGATTTCTACTGTGGGATTCCTTGCTGGGCCTTGTGGTGTGAAGTGGATGGAGGTGTGAGTTTATTATGAATCATTAGGACAAAAACAGTAGCTCTGGCTTATTCTTTTGAGAAAAACATATGCTAAACTCGTATTAAGAGTTGATTGTTAATAGTAAGTGTTAAAACGTATGGACTGATATTTTGCTACACGGAACATCACAGATTACTGTACTAGGCAAGCACTTTGATGTTGGTTAACCCCTGTGACAAATCCTGAGTGTAGAAGATTAGCACTGCTAATATTCCTTTTAGGTTCTCGAAGGGGGGGTTGTATGGCAAATGTAATTTTAAAAATATTCATTTTATGACAGTATGATTGTTGCCATGTTAGAAATATTATGTGCAATAAAGTAGACCGGGGCTGCTTTGCATGATAATCTAGTGATAAAGGAAACACCCAGGATTGGTTCTTTAGTAAAAAATATGTCAGAGGCCATAAGTCTGATCTGAGTTAAAAGTTACCACAAAGATAGTAAGCCTGACTTATTTATTGTGAAAAGCATATGTTACATTCAAAGGGGCTTTAGGTGTTGAATTGGTAATACACTGTAGTAGAAATGGAGTTTCTGGCTGGCAGAGTATGCCACCTTTCCAAGCAGAAGCCACAATCCTAGTCAGGGTAAGTCACTACACAACCTAAATTATCCTGTGCTCACCCTCAGGTAGCTTGCCCAGAGCAGTTAGGCTTAACTTATGAGGCAATGTTTAAAGTATTTGTGAAACACTGAAAACACCACAGAAAGACTGCACACCAGTTTAGGAAAATAAAGTATGACTTTATAAATAAAACAAGACACAAACAATGAACATCCAATATGTAGAAGTATTTTGTATTTTGAAGGAATAAATGCCAAATAGTGTTTAAAGGGTTAATTGGTCGCACTGGATAGAACAAAGTCAAAAGTTCAGGGCAACCGTGAGGGAGTGTGAGTCACATACACGGACTCACTTAGGCCCGCAGAACAAAAGTACCTTGATCTGAGGTTTTGCACCGACAGAGGTGGGGTGCAGCTGAGCAATGCTTCAGTGATCCCCAGTGCAGAAGCGATGGAACGACAAGGGCGGTGAGTGAATCCAATTCCAGCAACAGCGGACGATACAGCTGTAGCAGACCCCTAGGTCCATGGCCAAGGGTCTAGGACTGGATTGGATTGGCAAGGGAGAGTCCAAGTTTTTTGTGTCCCTGAGATTTAGGCAACAACAGACAAGCCAGCAAGCCCTTGGAGTCACTGTGGGTTCACGTGTTGCAGGTCCAGTCCTTCTCACCCAGACAGAGAGAGCAGCGGCAGCAGGGCAACACAGCAAGGCAAGAGTTCAGAAAACAACACATCCAGCAGAGTAGCCTTCCATTAGCAGCACAGCAGTTCCTGGCAGAGTGGTCATAGGTCCAGAAGTGTAATACATTGGTACGGTCAGAGATCCAGTACTTATACCCAAATGTGCCTTTGAAGTGGGGGTGACTTCGAAAAGGGTCTTTGAAATGCACAAGGTCCTTTCTTCGCAGACTGGGCTCCAGTCTATCAGTAGGGGGTCAAGCCACTATCTATTAAAGTGTAAGTGTCAGCTCTTCCCTCCCTTCCTGCCCAGGAAGAGCCATCAGAATTCGGAGGTATGTAGATTGGTACTCAGACACACTGAGCCTTCCAGTGTTTGTGGCTGTCTAGAGGGAATGCACAAAGTGACGCTGTCACCCACCCCATCTATGTATTGGGGGCAGGATGCAAGGCACACAGAGCTGACCACGTTCTAAAAGTGGTATTTCTAAAATAGTAATGTTAAATCCAACTTTTCACGTAAAGATAACTTATCATTACCATTCCAAACATATAAAACATAAATCAGCTATTCCTTTCTGATCAGGAATTACAGCTTAAAGGTATATTAAGGAATTCCCAAGGTTACCCTATGAGAGGAGTAGACCTCAAAGTAGTGAAATCTAAAAAGGCTGTTTGTCACTACCAGGACATGCCAAACAAACAAGTACATGTCCTACCTTTAAATTACATTGCACCCCTGCCCTTAGGGTTGCTTAGGGCCTACCTTGGTGAGCAAAACAACGATGGATTAAATCCAGGTCTGTGACTGGGGGCGAATGTTTGAAAAGTTTGAACACTCCATTATTTTATTTTGTGATGTTGCTATGTACGCCATAAGTGGCTAAGGGTATGCTCAGACGTGGGTCCCTTGCTCGCTGCGCCCCTGGATTCAAGCTTGCCTGGCTGATGAGGGATGATATGCCAAAACTGGTCCCAGGATGCTTGTTTCCGGTCCAGGGAGGACCTGGCTTGGCAGATCGGGCTGGACTGTTATCATGAGGAGCAGGGTGAAAAGTGATTTGCATATGACTGGGTCCATACTGGGGTGACTTGGCGAGCACAACAACGATGGATTAAACCCAGATCTTTGACTGGGGATGAGTGTTTGACAAGTTTCAACACTCTGTCCATCATTATATTGTGTGATGTTGCAGGCCCACTAGTAGCATTACATTTACAGGCCCAGGGTACAAGTAGTGCACTTTACGAGGGACTTGTAAGTAATTGAAATATGCCAATATTACCATGTTTAAGTCAAAGAGCACAAGCACTTTAGCACTATTTAGCTGTGATAAAGTGTGTAGAGTTGTAAAGCCAGCAAAACCGAGGTCAAGAAACTGGAGGTAAGCCCACACTAAGGCTGTCAGGTCTAACACACTGTGCTAACGTCTGTAGACTGGTATATTGTTACATGCAATCTTACAGATTACTGTAGGAGCCAAATGGGTTTGGTTGGTTACCCCTTCTGGCAAACCTTTCAGAAGAATATTTGCACTGTTACAATTCTTGGTAGGCCCCCATAGGTGGGGTTGTATGATATTTTGCAAACTATAATTTGGACGCATTTTTAAATTGACCATTGTGTGCCTGATTGTTGCCTCATGGGTAGCTTAGTATCATTATATTAGGCCTCCATTGGTTCAAGTTTAAAGGCTATAGGCCTGGTTGATTCATTCTGAAAAGTCATGTCACAGGCCATCAATCTGATCTATTTATTATGAAAAGTTATGATAAAGGAATAGCCAAGAATAATTTATTTAAAAAAAGAATATGTCAAAGGCAATAGACTTTTAATGGTGGATTGTTATAACACCACCTTAAAGGCTAAAGGCATGCATTTTTTAACATGTAATGTCACAGATTACCTTAGTAGGCAAATGGTTTGGTTACCCCCTTCTTAACAAGTACAGATGCAATAATCCTTGATAGATTCTCTCATGAGGGCCTGACGAATGCAGTTGTCTCAGAGGGTCTTGTATTCAAATGACATGGTAGAAAAATGCATACATGCATATATATTCATAGAGGAACTTTAGATCAGCTCACTCCTGCTATTAGTCTGATTGTCATTCAAATCTGTTTTCCGCTCATTGCAGGTAACTCCACTTCAACCATTGACTCTTTAATCCCGGAAGTGATGGCATTTGGTTTTATAAAATATGCATATCTGCTTGAAAATGTGTGTTTTAGTGCTAGGGATTGTAGGTAGTCCAATAATTTTGCAGTTTTCTCCTTTTTCATGTCATATTTAATTTATTTTCTTCTTTTTCTTTGTTGCTACTGAGCAGTGCTTTGCATCATGTATGGCTACTGCTTCTAAATCAGACAGCTATCATTGAATGATATTGTCCATAGTGTCTTATCGTTTTACTGTTCCAAAGTTGTCACCATGTTTAGAAACATTATTTCTGACATTTTGGATTGGTACAGCAATGGTACTCTATCTTCAATACCATTCCACACTAGCCTCCCCAAGGGGCCATTTTGGAATAGTATTGTGCTTAGTGTATTACTGTTTTACCGATCTAAGGTGGCCAATACATGGGTCATAAATATGGTAGGAATGTTGGAACTTTAAAACAATGATACACTACATACGATGCCTTTGCAAGACAGTTGCCCACTGCTGTGATTAATTTTACTAATATTGGAAGCATATGCGACCACATTTTGGTAGCACTGCACAAATAATTCAATGGGTGAATGAATAAGTGGAAGGATTGGTGGACATCTGAGTACACGTATGAGTGACATAGTGTATGTATTATGCATTACTGGGCGACTAAATGATCTGAAGAGACAATTTCAGATATAAGCCAGACGTATTTGTATTGCCAACTCTTCTTTGCAAATGTAAGTGCTGGTACAGTAAAATTGTGTATGTATTTATGAATGAATGCCAGAATGGGTATTATTAGGCACAATTTAATAAGGCCCATTGTGTCAACAAACATGCTTATATAAAATGATTTTTATCTTGGGGATCAATATGTTCCTCACATTCTCACTAAAGGTTCCATCCAGAAGGTGGGATGTCATTGTCAGGGAATTGCAACATATCATGGTAATTAAACGTGTCCCATGTGATCCAATTAGTCTATGTGTGTGAGGTATCTGTCACAAGTACAATTTCTGTGTATAATATAGTTTCAAAAAAAGTCAAATAAATACTATAAAAAAGCACACACACAATAACGTCTTTTAACAGAATAACTGGCTCAGCACCAGAATATAGAATTTAGATGAATGAAACATGAACACACATGTGATTCTTACAGTACTCAGCTACTCGAAGAACTCACCAGTGTGAAGTAAATTGGTTCATGTAGAAATAATGATTGGGCCTTCATCAGACCACAATACATAAGGGACATACTAGCCTGGTGTATCAAGAGTAATATTTATGAATCATAATATCAAATTTAAAAATCCTTGACGGTGCAGGTGTTCAAAATTAATACATATGTTGAATACTTGTCACTATAAGTTTTCACATTTTTAATGTTAAGAGGTCATAAAATACTGCTTGAATACCAAGCCCGCCCTCATTAAATATGAAAGTTGCATCCCTGAGGTCTTTACCCTTCTCTGAAATGGTAATCTAACATAAGCATATGAATGAAGCCACTAGAGAAAGCCTACAGTACCTCAAATTTTAGCACTTCGCCAAGGACGGCCAGATTGGACTATTTAGACAGGGGAGAAACATTTAGCTATTGATGTAAGCAGGCTCTACAAGCGATGTTTTGCCTCACAACATGTAGTTCTGAAGTCCTAAGAATGAAGCGTCAGAGAAGCTCCCACAAGCAAGTCAAGCATTCACCATCTTGAACATACAGAGAAACACAAATTAGTTCAAAGTCTTGTAAAATACTATCGGTAAATTTCTGAAGTCATTTTGCTATATAAGTAAGCTTTTTAGGGACAGGATAATTGGAACTGTACAGGCTTCGAAATGCCACAATAGAAATACATGGGTAATCTATCTGGTACCTTTCTGTGGCAAAATGAACTAATTAATATCTAGTATCTGTTCTTTATTTCTCAGAGAGGAATCCCGCACTCATGCTTAAGAGGTCCTAATCAACAGATCCTGTGGACCGCTGAACTTCCCCATTCAATTTATCACTGTATTTAGAGGGTTGCATTGCATGTTGACCTGCACTTAACGTCTTGCTGTAGTAGACTCATGTGCATGAGGTCTCTACATCATGATGCAACCTGGTACTTGTACGATAGAAGAAGATCAAAGAACTACAGTGAACACGTCCGTGGTGGGGATTCCTACTGTGGCATTATGTACAGTATCTGACATTGCACAGAGTTGATAAAAGGTTTGCGTCATCAATCTGCAGATTTCTAAAGATTCATTTGGTGCCACCAGAAGGAAGAATGTTATAACTGAAGAAATATCGAAAAGGGTTAAGTATCTACATTATTCCAAGGGAATAGTTGATTTTTTCAGCTCACTTTGGGACATCATCCCATATGGAGATGTTTTAAATCTTGCAAAAATGCTTCGCACAACCGCCCACCTGCTGTATCTTAAGCTTTGGAACCCAGTATGGCATAACCCTGTTGATCTGACATGCTTGAGAAAGGAAAGCTCCATACAACCAGATAACAATTTCCGAGACAAAATGCAACACATAGTACATTATTGTCTATCTAACCTTATGGTACTTTTCATCAAGGGACGCTTTCGGACCATCCTGCTGTTAAGTATTTATCTTCAGAAATGTGGTTAGGTTGAAAGGTAATATGTTTAACTATGTCTAGTGCTCCATCCCTATCTAACTATGTGATCTTGCAAGTTACATTATCAAAACCCCACAAAAGAGAATAATATAACTACTTTTAACAATTTAATATCTTATTTATAGTAATTGTTCAATCGATATTCAATGGAAAAGGGGTTAAACCTTTATCTTCCACTTTCATTTTATTTTCATCCCACTGGTCATTTGTGGCTATTATATAATACATATGCCTTTAGCCTGCAATTGATTTGGGAATGGTCGTTGAGTATTGTTATTTGTGTTTAGACGCACTGTACTACCCTAAGATGATTATAACAGTAAGCAATAGCCATTGCTGTGAACACAAGGCAAAGAAAAGGCAATCATATTTTTATGAAATCATTTTATCGCTTCTAACTGATCCATAACATATTCTTCACTTGAGGGGATTCCCTGAGGTGATCTTAGTATATCTGCTGACAGGGTGCCCAGGCTCCACCAGGGACAGATATTACTGCTTTTATTTTTTACGTGGGGAAGGAAAAATGCTTTCCATGGGCCAGAGAAAAAGCTGTTTGAAATGGTACAGAGTTGCACAGCAAACCACCAGTGTTGCCAAAATATCAAGATTCTCACACATGAAGGACTAATCTTGGCAATATCTCTTTACACGTGGTATCAAATAAGAAGACGTAGCCAGATTGTGAAAATACTTAAATACCTGTAAAACATTCTTAAAGGAAACACTAGAAGTAATTGTAATATGCCCTCTGTGATAGTAATAATTTTAAATATATATATATTCATAGTATCATTAATGATTTATCTAAGGAACAATTTAACTGTCTTCTCCTACCATGAGTGATGATTACAGGCTATAGATATATGCTCTATTAGTTATCTATTCAATTAACATTCTTCTACACAACTAACAGCCAGAAATATATTTAATATGGGAGGTGAAATGTGAGATCAAATAGTTGTTACAAAAATTAGCAATAAGCAGTATGTCCCCATTTAGAAAGTTAGTTTCAAGATATAAAAGTTTAGTAGCCATTAATAAAGAGCCCATGTTTTTTGGAATATCAAAATGTTATAGTGTTTAACAAAATCAATGCATTGCAATAGTACTAGGGTACAGTGAACACCCACAATTTTCAAGATGGTATTGTGATGGAAATTTCGAAAATTTCTGGGAAATGAGAAGATAAACTCATGTGAAACATTAAGAAAAGGTAGTAAGTCTCAGTGCATGCTAGATGTACTGACTTGTCCTATTTAATGACCCAGGTTTACAAAGTTAATCAGTGTCCTCCATCAATGTCAAAATATCTATTTTATGTGACCAAGTCAAAAAATAAAGTATTTTCTGCAACTTTCCTTATTTATAATTAGAAAAGACTTCACACGGCAACCTATCTATTTTAATTCGACAGCTCCACAGTTACTCAAAAAAGTACATATGCAGCCCAGAAAGCAAAGTACGGTCTACTCTAAAATACAGTTTCTTTATTATTTTATTGAATTATCCTCATAAAATTAATCACACATTACATTGAAAATATAATAAACAATGAACACTTCTTATCAAAATTGTGCAGACAATGAAAAACATTATTACAATGTTGTTTTCCCTGGATTATACCTAGGAGAAGTGAGCTAATACAGTATACAAAACTCATACCTACATCATATCAACAATCCAACCAACCAAACATCATATTAACATTCATGAATGGCATACCAACAGTAAAAATGGAAATCAAATTGTGTTTTCAAAACACTATTTGTGTAGTGTGTTAATTTGTACACCCTGCCATGCAAACATGAGTATTTATAATTATCAAATCCTATCAAGGATCTTGTGTCAACTTGTCCCATACACTTTTCTATATTGATACAATTTCGTCCAGATGATTATTTTTTATACATATATCCAATGAATTGCATGACTTTTGCCATGTTGACACCAGACCCTTTATTCTCTGTTATGCCTCTTTTGGCCACTATACAATAGCCGAGTTATGTTTTGCCTCGACCTGCACAAAACGGCAAACTCTTTCCATATGTAATATTTAAAAATGTCATGAAATCTTTTGTTTTGTGTCATATATAGAGTGGGGAGACTATGTTTGTATGTGAGGTGTCCTCTAGATATATATTGCACAACCACATTTAAAGTCACCCAATTAACTTTGCTAGCACAACTTATGTTATGTTTCGTGGTTGAATTTAGATTCCTGCCAGAGAGAGTTATTTCCAAAACCATAAACATCAGAAAAGAGAAATTGTGTAAAATGACAAAACTAATAGCTATAATTTTTCGAAGGTTGCTCTTGGTACAAGTAATGCCCACCCATGACTAGTAAACTTCTTGGAGCCACTTGGTTCCCAAGCATTAGTATATGTAGCAAAATGTTATATGATGCTGATGTGTGTTTCTTAATGATCCACATGCTGACTTTTTCAGGTGTTAGCTACTCACTTAAAAACCACTGGTCTATATATGCTGCTCATCACAAAGACACTTCAGCTCAATTCACAAACTACATTTTGTGGTATGTAAAGTAGTACTCCAGTAGTACTACTTACTTGTGCAATTCACAAACCTCCAGTATGACTTTTCTTGCCTGTGCCTCTCCAATTCTTTCTGTACGGACATCTTTGGCATTGCATAGATCTCTGTGCTGGTAGATATACGTTTTTATAGTAAATAAGAGGGGTATAAAGGTAACTGCTAAAGAAAGGTTGAAGTAATTGCTACAAAATGGGATAGGGTTGAGGAAATTGTAGCAGAGGTGTAGGGAGAGGCAGGTGTTGGAAATATCTCTTGATTGGTATTCCCCCAGATTTTTACCTTCTTTACGGGAACCCATTTTAGTTGGCCAAAAGAACCTGCACACGTCACTCCTGCTAACCAGTGGCAAAGTGCTTGTGTCCTCCCTTTAAAACATACATGGTAAATTTGGCATACGTATACTTGGAACGTTTAATTTATTTATAAGCCCCTGATCGTTAAAATTTAGATTGTTTCAACCACAGAAGAGTCACCAACATGTAGAGTGTTGAATGAAGATTTTAAACACATGCCTCAGGAGAATCATCCCAGCCATCCTCTTCAAGACAAGCTCTAGTTGCAAATCAAACCATAACATTGCCCTTAGAACATTCCATGAGCACATTGTTCTACTAGAATGTGTCAAACTCACACTGCACTACAAGCCCAAGATACCACATATCTCCCTCTCATATAAACAATGTTTATCTAATACAAATCACCAAAAGCTGTCAAACAAACAGAGTGCCTTACCTTTCTTTGACTCTCTCATTTCCGACTTATATCCCAAGTCAACTTTTTCTTAATTTTCTCCACTGACCATTTCCCTTTCTTCATTGTGATTCACTACAACCACTTTATTAAGATTCTACACTCTTGTTTCAGCAATCTTGATAGCATCCTTGAATAACTTCACCACACATATGGGGCTGCCTGTGCAACAGGGGGATGATATCTCAAAATAACTTTTTAATCACTACAACACAATAGGTACCTATTACCTTTATGGTCACTGCATAAATATTTACATGATACAGTACATTTAGAGAAGAAGTACATTTTAAAAAACATCAAATTTTGTTTGTACAGGTGAGTCTGGTTATGATTTCTTTCATCCTCTCCTTAGACCCTTCTGGTGTCTAACAATACAGGCTAAACAGAGCTACAAGACAGCACACACATGAGCCATAATTGAACGTATTTTTGGTATCCTTTAGTTGCACTTCAAATGTTTTGACCAAATGGTTGATGCTGCTGTACTCCCTGAAGCTGTGTGCAAGATAGTAATAGCCTATTCCATGTTACTAGCATCACTATACAAAAGTGCCTACGTATAGACATCAAATTTAAGCTACAGCCACATCCAGATTCCAGGGGTGGGGCACAGGACAGAAGTCAGGTCAGATGCAGTATCATTTAGTTGACACATTATTTTCATGTGAGCCACTAGTTTGGTCACTGCATTTATGTGGTTGGACAGTCTCTATTCAATGAAGAATGGAGGACTATTACATCGTCCACATACACCATACTGAGACAATACTTTTTTACTACCAAACTGTTGAAATAAAACATACTATGCTCTATTAACATATACCTCTCACTCACACTCATTCTATCACCTTTATATTTAAACACTGAGGCAAACTCATTCACATAGTATACACAAGTATGTATCCATGCAAGTTTACAACTTAAATTATATTTTGATCATATCCCAATCAACTCCCAATATCACGTATTCTCCTCTCCCAATGCTTTTAGAGTCTTCCAAATGCAGTGTGGTGTCCTATACAAGCAGTGATTCGACTCCGCATGTAGGTCAGAGACCTTTGCATGTGGGGCGGAGGCCTCCATTCAGGAGCTAGCGATCTCCATCTACCACTACAAATAGAAAATTGCATAGAAAAGCAGAAGGTCAGCCATTTTCTGGTCATTCTGAGCCATTCCCTCACAATAACACTATTCTGTTTATACTTTCTAAACTCCGCAAATGGCTGAGGAACAGGAAGTAGGGCCCATTTGGTGTCACTTATGACAGGATCCTGAAAAAATCATCCTTGCCCTTTACAGAAGTAAGGAGACCCACCAAAGCATTGCAACCTGATCCCAGACTGGGCGAGCATTGGCACACACAGCAATTCAGCAGTCGGCCACACCTGCAAATCAAATGAGTGCTACAAGCATTGGAGGACCTTTGGAATTGGGCCTGTGTCAAGGCCCATTATATACTTGGCCTGTTCTCCCACCAACATTTGCATTAGCCCTCAATAACAGCACTGCACAGGGGTCTAAGAGAACAGGCAGGCTGAACCCACTAGGCTTAGATGGAAGTTTTCAAGCCGCAGAGAGGAAGTACACTTAATATTTGTATGTTAACCTAAGTGCACATGGTTTTGAAAGTGCTGTCCAATCATTCATGTTTTCAGTCTTATGTGTTCTTAAAATATTCATTTTGTCTGTAACATATTTCTTGTTAAACAGATGAATTGTATGATTGTTAATTTTGCATATATTTTTAGATGATAAACAGATTTATGCTAAAAATAATAAAATGATTTTGCCGTAATAGATCATTATAGTGAGCTTCAAATTTCTGGTGCATATTCCATCATTTAAAACAGTTCTAACATTAACTTGCGTTACATTGCAATTTTGCCAACATAATTTTGCAACTTAAATTTGCTATCCATCATGCAAGGATTTACTTTCTTAAAAGCCGAAAAACACCTATGATTGTTTGTGTAGGTCTACTCTTTTCTTTACATTTTTCTTTAGAGTTTGGGAGATTGGAATCTTTTACAAGGGCAGTAGTCCTCTCAGGGTTTCAGAGGTCGCTGGCTGCAAGACAGGTCGCCGGTTCACCGAAGCTGGAGAGAGGCTGGTAGAGCTGGGTCCAAGGCAGTCATCCTCTTCAGTCTTCTCTGCAGGGATGTCTTCTTTCTTCGTAGGTCATCACAGATCTAGTTTCCAGATCTGGGGGAGGCACCTAAATACAAAATATAGGGTGTTTTAGTGGGAGTAGCAGGTAGGGCCAATGGGCACAATACCTGGGGCGACTACACCCTCTATTTTACCACCCACCTGTGGTAGGGGGCATAGACCTAGCCCTGATGGGAGGGGTCCCCATTAGGCCTGGGCGAAATTTTTGTTCCGTTCGCGGAAATTGCGATAATTTGACATTTTCGCGTTCCGCGGAGAGCGCGAAAATGTCAAAAATTCCAGTTTCCGCAGCTTGGCGATAATTTGTTTCTTGCTTGCGCTGTAAAATAATACATTCTCGCGCGCGCGCAATCGCCTTACCTGAATCCCTGCGTTCGCCGACAAGTTTTCTTGATCCGGTCGCGTTCTCCATGAGATGTTGTATTGTTTTTAGCCATTTGCGCTGTCTCGCGACAGTTCGCGCCCGCAGTGACGTCATGCGTCGCGCGATCACGTCTTTCTTCTCGCGATCATGCACTGCGAGACAACTCAAAACAAGATGGCCGCGCCCGCAAGCAACCACGTGGGTAAGTTGGCGACCCGCAACCATGCAGAAAATCTCGCGAACATGCCGGAAAAAAACTTCCGCATCTTCGCGATATTTCCGCTTGTTTGCGATAATTTTAAACATTTTTGCGATAATTTGCGAAAGTTAATTTCGCAAATTCCGCCCACCCCTAGTCCCCATCTTCAAGATGGCGGGGACTGAAAGATGTGTTTCACCTCACCGCCCTCACCTTAGGGGTGGAGTTGTCACAGGTGGGCACACTTCCCATTCTCCTATGTTTCAAAGGCGGCTGGGTTTGAATCTTCCCGCTTCGAGCACTTGCCCTTCTTGGGGGAGGAAGTGTGAGATTTCTGTTCAGGATGTGCATTTTTTCTGATCCCAGAGAGCAGGGTCTCTCCACCCAGTGGTCCAGAAACATGCCTGGTGGTGGCTGGCTGCCTACAGACGGTTAGAACACTCCTTTGTTAGTCAGTGAAGCCATTATGGTGCTGTGGAACTCAAGTTGTCAAGTTTCCAGCTCATTTACTCTCTAAGGCTTCACTGGCACTTACAATATTAAGGAATGAACCCTAAACTTGTAAGAGCATATTTGCTAATGCAGATCTGCCTTCAACTGTGTTGGGCACCCTGCCTTAGGGCTGTGAGGCCTGCTATAGGGGTGACTTACCTATACCTTCAGATAGTGCTAGCTGGCATGGCATCCAGGCAGGGTGCCATGGCAACTTTGTTGTTTTTCCTCTCATGGGGACATGCAAGCTGCGAGGGCAGTGGCATGGTCTCAGTGAGGGGGGTCCCAGGGTACCCTCTTCAGCTCCCAGGCCTTAGGTGCCCAGGGTACCACTTACTAGGGAATTACAGAGGGCAGAAGTACCAATTAGGGATATGGTTTTAGGGAAGAAGACCTGGCACAGGGGACCTGAATGGCAGGGACCCTGTGCACTACAATTGAAACCACATTAAAACCAGGCAAAATGTGTGGGCTAATCACCCAAAAATAGGCACTTTTTCACATCAATTTATATGTTGAAAAGAATGAAAGAATGAACGCCATACAAGAGTGCACATAAAAACAACTGGGGCATATTCTATTTCTCTTGCAAACAATGGCCATCCTGAGGTTGTAATATGGAACAACCCATATGGGCAATTTCTTAGGGCTCATAGGATTTATTCTATGGATAAGGATTTTAAGTATGAATCGCAAATGATAATACAGAGATTTTTCACTGCTTTAAGGGTATCCCTCCCATTGCCTACCACTGGGTTCCCTTATTTCAATTAATAAGTGCGGAATTCAGAACGGTACCATATAGACATTTTTTGTTTCCACTCAAATTGTCATTTTAAACCCTCTTTAATGATAAAGATGGATTTTAAGTTACTTTTAAGTTACTATTCTGTCCACTCTTTTATCTTTTAGAAAGGAAAGTTGACTGTTTTCTCTCTAAACCCAATGTGCCTTTCTGCCATTCTGCCAGTGTCCTGAGTCACATGTCTGTGACTGACTTTCCTGTTGTGGGTTGTGTATTGTAACCATACATTTAAACAGAAGCGGCCTAGGTGTGAAAGGCAAGGGTCTTCCTGACAGTCTTGTCTGAGGAGAAGTTGTGCCCTGCCTGGATTACACTTCAAAAGGCCCTGTCTGAAGCACAAACAAAGGAAACTGACAACAGGCCTACCCTTGCTTGTATTACCTTTGACTGTTTGGAATCAGGACTAGGGGCCTCATGTAGGTAGCCAAATACCGGTCGGTAACGGCCGATTTTCGGTAATTATACCGTTACCGACCGGTATTTTGGCCATTGGTATGTAGGGGGACAATTATTGGTTTCGGAATTTACCGAATCGGTAAAATTACCGATTCGGTAATAATACCGAATCGGTAATGTTACCGAATCGGTAACTTTTCCGAATCGGTAATTTTACCGATTCGGTAAATTCCGAAAGCAAAATCGAGATGTAGGGGGAGTGTGTGTGTGTGTTTAAGAGTCGGTATTTACCACCAACTCATAGTTGGTGGTAAATAATGAATGTATGTGTAAATGCATTTTTACGCGCGTAGCAGTGTGCAATGTGGCATACATACATGCCCTTAGGGCATGTATGTGTGCCACATGTGCACACATGGCCGAATCAGGGGTGCAACAGGGTGTCAATGTGACACCCTGCCACCCTTGTATGTGTTCCCCCCATTACCGAATCGGTATTTACCGATTCGGTAATGAGGCATACCTTCCCATCAATGGGAAGGTATGCCTCATTACCGAATCGGTAAATACCGATTCGGTAATTACCGACTAGTAACGATTCGGTAAAAAATACCGACTCATTACCTACATACCAGTTACCACTTCTAAAATACCGATTCGGTATCGTTCGGTATTTTAGAAGTGGTAACTGGTATGCTACCTACATGAGGCCCTAGGGGAGGAGAAAGAACTGACCAGAACAAGTTTTGGGGGTAGAAAATATAACAATTTTTTTCCAATGGGGAGCCAAAAAAATGTGTGTATACTAGAGAACGTTTGAAATGTCACCATTATATTTATTAAGTGTTTCATGTTAGATTGTCATATATGGTTCAAAAAGGAAGAACAATAACCCAAAATATATACAAAGGAAAGATGATTCTACAGGTATTTTTTCAAAGCAGTTTTCAATTAATTATTAACACATAGGAACAGCAGTATCCCAAGAATTATCCAAAAACAGATATTAAATAGCCACAGATATTTTCTTAAATTGAATTTCAAAAGGTACCTTTAGAAAACAGCCATAGCCTGTATTGCGGCCTTTTCGCTGCTTCTTCAGGGTTGTAAAGAAATAACATAAATGTTACAGGTGAAACTAATTTTACAAAGAAAATTTCCTAGGTGCATAATATCTGTCATTACTTTCCTAATAATATTAAAGGAGAGAGATCGGCAGAGAATAGCATTAAATACATCTATTAATAAGAAGCAATTCATCGTTCAATTTTGAAGACAAATGATTTGTTGGCAAAAACCTTAAAACCATTCCCACTTTAGTAGCCATCAAAAAGCCCCCTCCTGATCTTAAAAAATAAACCAGCAAGCTCCTTACCTAATGAGTACTGTTGATGTAGAAATAGTGAAACTTTAGTCTTTAGATAACAGTACCGTACTGACATATATATAAGGTATAGCAAAGTCTCACACTTGGGTTCATAGAGGTCACACATATAAACAAACTGAAAAAGTATACGAAGTAGGAACCAACATTATATTTGTGTCTGATGAAAAATATTTTTACCCCAAAACAACCTTCAGATCTCTCATGATGCTACATAGAAGAAGTCTACATTACCTTCTTTCACAGATTATTAGCGTGAACACCTGCTCAACTAAAAGGAATTGTGATTTATTCTGTCAGGATTCACACCATATTTGTGATGTGAAGGTTTCCAACTTCCCCCTGTCTTATTTTAATGATGACATATACGTCTGAAACAGAAAAAACTACTTATATGAGCTCAGAGTTTCTGTAAGAAACCTGAAGTGCATTTAGACATAACGTTTTAACACTACAAATTGATAAGCATCACAAGAATCATTAAAAAATCATTAAACTCCTCAGAAGACATTCCTTTCTAATGTTTTTAACCTTGCATGACAAGTACACTGAAAGAACCAGGAGCAGTTTTAAAACACACTCAGCATTCCTATCAATTCATCTTTTCACAGAAACTAATAACAAATATTTTAGAACTGCCATTGAAGCAAAAAGCAGACAACAACAGATACTGAGCAGATGCAGTCCCATCATTTTGTGACAGTCCAGAACCAACAATGCTTTTAACAAACTAACATTCATTAAAGAAAGACCACACAAGTTATAGCAACACATTCCTACTTCATAAATAACCACAAGCGGGGGCATGGCTTCGGAGCCTCTGGGGAAGGCCGCTGTTCCCGAGAGCTCCGTCGGGACGTGAGGCAATGGGACGGCTCCAGGCTGTTATTCTGCTTCTTGGACCCTGGGACTGCAGGAGATAACGTCGGAAACTGAGCTCTAACGAATGCGACCGCTAGGGAATCACATGGTGAGACCAGTGCATGCATTTTAGGCTATTTACCGGCCGCGGCTCATCGCATCGTCGCGGCAGCCATTTTGTTTTTTGTTTTTCGGCGCTCCTGCAATTTCCCGCCTGACGCCTGGGATGTTGTCTCCTCACAGGAAAATCATTTTCTTCGTCATGACAGCATATTTCCTCCATTTAATTCAATATAGTTTCAAAAAAAGTCAAATAAATACTATAAAAAAGCACACACACAATAACGTCTTTTAACAGAATAACTGTCTCAGCACCAGAATATAGAATTTAGATGAATGAAACATGAACACACATGTGATTCTTACAGTACTCAGCTACTCGAAGAACTCACCAGTGTGAAGTAAATTGGTTCATGTAGAAATAATGATTGGGCCTTCATCAGACCACAATACATAAGGGACATACTAGCCTGGTGTATCAAGAGTAATATTTATGAATCATAATATCAAATTTAAAAATCCTTGACGGTGCAGGTGTTCAAAATTAATACATATGTTGAATACTTGTCACTATAAGTTTTCACATTTTTAATGTTAAGAGGTCATAAAATACTGCTTGAATACCAAGCCCGCCCTCATTAAATATGAAAGTTGCATCCCTGAGGTCTTTACCCTTCTCTGAAATGGTAATCTAACATAAGCATATGAATGAAGCCACTAGAGAAAGCCTACAGTACCTCAAATTTTAGCACTTCGCCAAGGACGGCCAGATTGGACTATTTAGACAGGGGAGAAACATTTAGCTATTGATGTAAGCAGGCTCTACAAGCGATGTTTTGCCTCACAACATGTAGTTCTGAAGTCCTAAGAATGAAGCGTCAGAGAAGCTCCCACAAGCAAGTCAAGCATTCACCATCTTGAACATACAGAGAAACACAAATTATTTCAAAGTCTTGTAAAATACTATCGGTAAATTTCTGAAGTCATTTTGCTATATAAGTAAGCTTTTTAGGGACAGGATAATTGGAACTGTACAGGCTTCGAAATACCACAATAGAAATACATGGG
The DNA here is from genome assembly GCF_964204655.1 of Triturus cristatus. Lineage (NCBI taxonomy): Eukaryota > Metazoa > Chordata > Amphibia > Caudata > Salamandridae > Triturus > Triturus cristatus. The sequence goes on from NC_140591.1 coordinate 1,405,847,122, forward strand.
TAATCTATCTGGTACCTTTCTGTGGCAAAATGAACTAATTAATATCTAGTATCTGTTCTTTATTTCTCAGAGAGGAATCCCGCACTCATGCTTAAGAGGTCCTAATCAACAGATCCTGTGGACCGCTGAACTTCCCCATTCAATTTATCACTGTATTTAGAGGGTTGCATTGCATGTTGACCTGCACTTAACGTCTTGCTGTAGTAGACTCATGTGCATGAGGTCTCTACATCATGATGCAACCTGGTACTTGTACGATAGAAGAAGATCAAAGAACTACAGTGAACACGTCCGTGGTGGGGATTCCTAATGTGGCAGTACAGTATCTGACATTGCACAGAGTTGATAAAAGGTTTGCGTCATCAATCTGCAGATTTCTAAAGATTCATTTGGTGCCACCAGAAGGAAGAATGTTATAACTGAAGAAATATCGAAAAGGGTTAAGTATCTACATTATTCCAAGGGAATAGTAGATTTTTTCAGCTCACTTTGGGACATCATCCCATATGGAGATGTTTTAAATCTTGCAAAAATGCTTCGCACAACCGCCCACCTGCTGTATCTTAAGCTTTGGAACCCAGTATGGCATAACCCTGTTGATCTGACATGCTTGAGAAAGGAAAGCTCCATACAACCAGATAACAATTTCCGAGACAAAATGCAACACATAGTACATTATTGTCTATCTAACCTTATGGTACTTTTCATCAAGGGACGCTTTCGGACCATCCTGCTGTTAAGTATTTATCTTCAGAAATGTGGTTAGGTTGAAAGGTAATATGTTTAACTATGTCTAGTGCTCCATCCCTATCTAACTATGTGATCTTGCAAGTTACATTATCAAAACCCCACAAAAGAGAATAATATAACTACTTTTAACAATTTAATATCTTATTTATAGTAATTGTTCAATCGATATTCAATGGAAAAGGGGTTAAACCTTTATCTTCCACTTTCATTTTATTTTCATCCCACTGGTCATTTGTGGCTATTATATAATACATATGCCTTTAGCCTGCAATTGATTTGGGAATGGTCGTTGAGTATTGTTATTTGTGTTTAGACGCACTGTACTACCCTAAGATGATTATAACAGTAAGCAATAGCCATTGCTGTGAACACAAGGCAAAGAAAAGGCAATCATATTTTTATGAAATCATTTTATCGCTTCTAACTGATCCATAACATATTCTTCACTTGAGGGGATTCCCTGAGGTGATCTTAGTATATCTGCTGACAGGGTGCCCAGGCTCCACCAGGGACAGATATTACTGCTTTTATTTTTTACGTGGGGAAGGAAAAATGCTTTCCATGGGCCAGAGAAAAAGCTGTTTGAAATGGTACAGAGTTGCACAGCAAACCACCAGTGTTGCCAAAATATCAAGATTCTCACACATGAAGGACTAATCTTGGCAATATCTCTTTACACGTGGTATCAAATAAGAAGACGTAGCCAGATTGTGAAAATACTTAAATACCTGTAAAACATTCTTAAAGGAAACACTAGAAGTAATTGTAATATGCCCTCTGTGATAGTAATAATTTTAAATATATATATATATTCATAGTATCATTAATGATTTATCTAAGGAACAATTTAACTGTCTTCTCCTACCATGAGTGATGATTACAGGCTATAGATATATGCTCTATTAGTTATCTATTCAATTAACATTCTTCTACACAACTAACAGCCAGAAATATATTTAATATGGGAGGTGAAATGTGAGATCAAATAGTTGTTACAAAAATTAGCAATAAGCAGTATGTCCCCATTTAGAAAGTTAGTTTCAAGATATAAAAGTTTAGTAGCCATTAATAAAGAGCCCATGTTTTTTGGAATATCAAAATGTTATAGTGTTTAACAAAATCAATGCATTGCAATAGTACTAGGGTACAGTGAACACCCACAATTTTCAAGATGGTATTGTGATGGAAATTTCGAAAATTTCTGGGAAATGAGAAGATAAACTCATGTGAAACATTAAGAAAAGGTAGTAAGTCTCAGTGCATGCTAGATGTACTGACTTGTCCTATTTAATGACCCAGGTTTACAAAGTTAATCAGTGTCCTCCATCAATGTCAAAATATCTATTTTATGTGACCAAGTCAAAAAATAAAGTATTTTCTGCAACTTTCCTTATTTATAATTAGAAAAGACTTCACACGGCAACCTATCTATTTTAATTCGACAGCTCCACAGTTACTCAAAACAGTACATATGCAGCCCAGAAAGCAAAGTACGGTCTACTCTAAAATACAGTTTCTTTATTATTTTATTGAATTATCCTCATAAAATTAATCACACATTACATTGAAAATATAATAAACAATGAACACTTCTTATCAAAATTGTGCAGACAATGAAAAACATTATTACAATGTTGTTTTCCCTGGATTATACCTAGGAGAAGTGAGCTAATACAGTATACAAAACTCATACCTACATCATATCAACAATCCAACCAACCAAACATCATATTAACATTCATGAATGGCATACCAACAGTAAAAATGGAAATCAAATTGTGTTTTCAAAACACTATTTGTGTAGTGTGTTAATTTGTACACCCTGCCATGCAAACATGAGTATTTATAATTATCAAATCCTATCAAGGATCTTGTGTCAACTTGTCCCATACACTTTTCTATATTGATACAATTTCGTCCAGATGATTATTTTTTATACATATATCCAATGAATTGCATGACTTTTGCCATGTTGACACCAGACCCTTTATTCTCTGTTATGCCTCTTTTGGCCACTATACAATAGCCGAGTTATGTTTTGCCTCGACCTGCACAAAACGGCAAACTCTTTCCATATGTAATATTTAAAAATGTCATGAAATCTTTTGTTTTGTGTCATATATAGAGTGGGGAGACTATGTTTGTATGTGAGGTGTCCTCTAGATATATATTGCACAACCACATTTAAAGTCACCCAATTAGCTTTGCTAGCACAACTTATGTTATGTTTCGTGGTTGAATTTAGATTCCTGCCAGAGAGAGTTATTTCCAAAACCATAAACATCAGAAAAGAGAAATTGTGTAAAATGACAAAGCTAATAGCTATAATTTTTCGAAGGTTGCTCTTGGTACAAGTAATGCCCACCCATGACTAGTAAACTTCTTGGAGCCACTTGGTTCCCAAGCATTAGTATATGTAGCAAAATGTTATATGATGCTGATGTGTGTTTCTTAATGATCCACATGCTGACTTTTTCAGGTGTTAGCTACTCACTTAAAAACCACTGGTCTATATATGCTGCTCATCACAAAGACACTTCAGCTCAATTCACAAACTACATTTTGTGGTATGTAAAGTAGTACTCCAGTAGTACTACTTACTTGTGCAATTCACAAACCTCCAGTATGACTTTTCTTGCCTGTGCCTCTCCAATTCTTTCTGTACGGACATCTTTGGCATTGCATAGATCTCTGTGCTGGTAGATATACGTTTTTATAGTAAATAAGAGGGGTATAAAGGTAACTGCTAAAGAAAGGTTGAAGTAATTGCTACAAAATGGGATAGGGTTGAGGAAATTGTAGCAGAGGTGTAGGGAGAGGCAGGTGTTGGAAATATCTCTTGATTGGTATTCCCCCAGATTTTTACCTTCTTTACGGGAACCCATTTTAGTTGGCCAAAAAAACCTGCACACGTCACTCCTGCTAACCAGTGGCAAAGTGCTTGTGTCCTCCCTTTAAAACATACATGGTAAATTTGGCATACGTATACTTGGAACGTTTAATTTATTTATAAGCCCCTGATCGTTAAAATTTAGATTGTTTCAACCACAGAAGAGTCACCAACATGTAGAGTGTTGAATGAAGATTTTAAACACATGCCTCAGGAGAATCATCCCAGCCATCCTCTTCAAGACAAGCTCCAGTTGCAAATCAAACCATAACATTGCCCTTAGAACATTCCATGAGCACATTGTTCTACTAGAATGTGTCAAACTCACACTGCACTACAAGCCCAAGATACCACATATCTCCCTCTCATATAAACAATGTTTATCTAATACAAATCACCAAAAGCTGTCAAACAAACAGAGTGCCTTACCTTTCTTTGACTCTCTAATTTCCGACTTATATCCCAAGTCAACTTTTTCTTAATTTTCTCCACTGACCATTTCCCTTTCTTCATTGTGATTCACTACAACCACTTTATTAAGATTCTACACTCTTGTTTCAGCAATCTTGATAGCATCCTTGAAAAACTTCACCACACATATGGGGCTGCCTGTGCAACAGGGGGATGATATCTCAAAATAACTTTTTAATCACTACAACACAATAGGTACCTATTACCTTTATGGTCACTGCATAAATATTTACATGATACAGTACATTTAGAGAAGAAGTACATTTTAAAAAACATCAAATTTTGTTTGTACAGGTGAGTCTGGTTATGATTTCTTTTATCCTCTCCTTAGACCCTTCTGGTGTCTAACAATACAGGCTAAACAGAGCTACAAGACAGCACACACATGAGCCATAATTGAACGTATTTTTGGTATCCTTTAGTTGCACTTCAAATGTTTTGACCAAATGGTTGATGCTGCTGTACTCCCTGAAGCTGTGTGCAAGATAGTAATAGCCTATTCCATGTTACTAGCATCACTATACAAAAGTGCCTACGTATAGACATCAAATTTAAGCTACAGCCACATCCAGATTCCAGGGCTGGGGCACAGGACAGAAGTCAGGTCAGATGCAGTATCATTTAGTTGACACATTATTTTCATGTGAGCCACTAGTTTGGTCACTGCATTTATGTGGTTGGACAGTCTCTATTCAATGAAGAATGGAGGACTATTACATCGTCCACATACACCATACTGAGACAATACTTTTTTACTACCAAACTGTTGAAATAAAACATACTATGCTCTATTAACATATACCTCTCACTCACACTCATTCTATCACCTTTATATTTAAACACTGAGGCAAACTCATTCACATAGTATACACAAGTATGTATCCATGCAAGTTTACAACTTAAATTATATTTTGTTCATATCCCAATCAACTCCCAATATCACGTATTCTCCTCTCCCAATGCTTTTAGAGTCTTCCAAATGCAGTGTGGTGTCCTATACAAGCAGTGATTCGACTCCGCATGTAGGTCAGAGACCTTTGCATGTGGGGCGGAGGCCTCCATTCAGGAGCTAGCGATCTCCATCTACCACTACAAATAGAAAATTGCATAGAAAAGCAGAAGGTCAGCCATTTTCTGGTCATTCTGAGCCATTCCCTCACAATAACACTATTCTGTTTATACTTTCTAAACTCCGCAAATGGCTGAGGAACAGGAAGTAGGGCCCATTTGGTGTCACTTATGACAGGATCCTGAAAAAATCATCCTTGCCCTTTACAGAAGTAAGGAGACCCACCAAAGCATTGCAACCTGATCCCAGACTGGGCGAGCATTGGCACACACAGCAATTCAGCAGTCGGCCACACCTGCAAATCAAATGAGTGCTACAAGCATTGGAGGACCTTTGGAATTGGGCCTGTGTCAAGGCCCATTATATACTTGGCCTGTTCTCCCACCAACATTTGCATTAGCCCTCAATAACAGCACTGCACAGGGGTCTAAGAGAACAGGCAGGCTGAACCCACTAGGCTTAGATGGAAGTTTTCAAGCCGCAGAGAGGAAGTACACTTAATATTTGTATGTTAACCTAAGTGCACATGGTTTTGAAAGTGCTGTCCAATCATTCATGTTTTCAGTCTTATGTGTTCTTAAAATATTCATTTTGTCTGTAACATATTTCTTGTTAAACAGATGAATTGTATGATTGTTAATTTTGCATATATTTTTAGATGATAAACAGATTTATGCTAAAAATAATAAAATGATTTTGCCGTAATAGATCATTATAGTGAGCTTCAAATTTCTGGTGCATATTCCATCATTTAAAACAGTTCTAACATTAACTTGCGTTACATTGCAATTTTGCCAACATAATTTTGCAACTTAAATTTGCTATCCATCATGCAAGGATTTACTTTCTTAAAAGCCGAAAAACACCTATGATTGTTTGTGTAGGTCTACTCTTTTCTTTACATTTTTCTTTAGAGTTTGGGAGATTGGAATCTTTTACAAGGGCAGTAGTCCTCTCAGGGTTTCAGAGGTCGCTGGCTGCAAGACAGGTCGCCGGTTCACCGAAGCTGGAGAGAGGCTGGTAGAGCTGGGTCCAAGGCAGTCATCCTCTTCAGTCTTCTCTGCAGGGATGTCTTCTTTCTTCGTAGGTCATCACAGATCTAGTTTCCAGATCTGGGGGAGGCACCTAAATACAAAATGTAGGGTGTTTTAGTGGGAGTAGCAGGTAGGGCCAATGGGCACAATACCTGGGGCGACTACACCCTCTATTTTACCACCCACCTGTGGTAGGGGGCATAGACCTAGCCCTGATGGGAGGGGTCCCCATTAGGCCTGGGCGAAATTTTTGTTCCGTTCGCGGAAATTGCGATAATTTTACATTTTCGCGTTCCGCGGAGAGCGCGAAAATGTCAAAAATTCCAGTTTCCGCAGCTTGGCGATAATTTGTTTCTTGCTTGCGCTGTAAAATAATACATTCTCGCGCGCGCGCGATCGCCTTACCTGAATCCCTGCGTTCGCCGACAAGTTTTCTTGATCCGGTCGCGTTCTCCATGAGATGTTGTATTGTTTTTAGCCATTTGCGCTGTCTCGCGACAGTTCGCGCCCGCAGTGACGTCATGCGTCGCGCGATCACGTCTTTCTTCTCGCGATCATGCACCGCGAGACAACTCAAAACAAGATGGCCGTGCCCGCAAGCAACCACGTGGGTAAGTTGGCGACCCGCAACCATGCAGAAAATCTCGCGAACATGCCGGAAAAAAACTTCTGCATCTTCGCGATATTTCCGCTTGTTTGCGATAATTTTAAACATTTTTGCGATAATTTGCGAAAGCTAATTTCGCAAATTCCGCCCACCCCTAGTCCCCATCTTCAAATGGCGGGGACTGAAAGATGTGTTTCACCTCACCGCCCTCACCTTAGGGGTGGAGTTGTCACAGGTGGGCACACTTCCCATTCTCCTATGTTTCAAAGGCGGCTGGGTTTGAATCTTCCCGCTTCGAGCACTTGCCCTTCTTGGGGGAGGAAGTGTGAGATTTCTGTTCAGGATGTGCATTTTTTCTGATCCCAGAGAGCAGGGTCTCTCCACCCAGTGGTCCAGAAACATGCCTGGTGGTGGCTGGCTGCCTACAGACGGTTAGAACACTCCTTTGTTAGTCAGTGAAGCCATTATGGTGCTGTGGAACTCAAGTTGTCAAGTTTCCAGCTCATTTACTCTCTAAGGCTTCACTGGCACTTACAATATTAAGGAATGAACCCTAAACTTGTAAGAGCATATTTGCTAATGCAGATCTGCCTTCAACTGTGTTGGGCACCCTGCCTTAGGGCTGTGAGGCCTGCTATAGGGGTGACTTACCTATACCTTCAGATAGTGCTAGCTGGCATGGCATCCAGGCAGGGTGCCATGGCAACTTTGTTGTTTTTCCTCTCATGGGGACATGCAAGCTGCGAGAGCAGTGGCATGGTCTCAGTGAGGGGGGTCCCAGGGTACCCTCTTCAGCTCCCAGGCCTTAGGTGCCCAGGGTACCACTTACTAGGGAATTACAGAGGGCAGAAGTACCAATTAGGGATATGGTTTTAGGGAAGAAGACCTGGCACAGGGGACCTGAATGGCAGGGACCCTGTGCACTACAATTGAAACCACATTAAAACCAGGCAAAATGTGTGGGCTAATCACCCAAAAATAGGCACTTTTTCACATCAATTTATATGTTGAAAAGAATGAAAGAATGAACGCCATACAAGAGTGCACATAAAAACAACTGGGGCATATTCTATTTTTCTTGCAAACAATGGCCATCCTGAGGTTGTAATATGGAACAACCCATATGGGCAATTTCTTAGGGCTCATAGGATTTATTCTATGGATAAGGATTTTAAGTATGAATCGCAAATGATAATACAGAGAATTTTCACTGCTTTAAGGGTATCCCTCCCATTGCCTACCACTGGGTTCCCTTATTTCAATTAATAAGTGCGGAATTCAGAACGGTACCATATAGACATTTTTTGTTTCCACTCAAATTGTCATTTTAAACCCTCTTTAATGATAAAGATGGATTTTAAGTTACTTTTAAGTTACTATTCTGTCCACTCTTTTATCTTTTAGAAAGGAAAGTTGACTGTTTTCTCTCTAAACCCAATGTGCCTTTCTGCCATTCTGCCAGTGTCCTGAGTCACATGTCTGTGACTGACTTTCCTGTTGTGGGTTGTGTATTGTAACCATACATTTAAACAGAAGCGGCCTAGGTATGAAAGGCAAGGGTCTTCCTGACAGTCTTGTCTGAGGAGAAGTTGTGCCCTGCCTGGATTACACTTCAAAAGGCCCTGTCTGAAGCACAAACAAAGGAAACTGACAACAGGCCTACCCTTGCTTGTATTACCTTTGACAGTTTGGAATCAGGACTAGGGGAGGAGAAAGAACTGACCAGAACAAGTTTTGGGGGTAGAAAATATAACAATTTTTTTCCAATGGGGAGCCAAAAAAATGTGTGTATACTAGAGAACGTTTGAAATGTCACCATTATATTTATTAAGTGTTTCATGTTAGATTGTCATATATGGTTCAAAAAGGAAGAACAATAACCCAAAATATATACAAAGGAAAGATGATTCTACAGGTATTTTTTCAAAGCAGTTTTCAATTAATTATTAACACATAGGAACAGCAGTATCCCAAGAATTATCCAAAAACAGATATTAAATAGCCACAGATATTTTCTTAAATTGAATTTCAAAAGGTACCTTTAGAAAACAGCCATAGCCTGTATTGCGGCCTTTTCGCTGCTTCTTCAGGGTTGTAAAGAAATAACATAAATGTTACAGGTGAAACTAATTTTACAAAGAAAATTTCCTAGGTGCATAATATCTGTCATTACTTTCCTAATAATATTAAAGGAGAGAGATCGGCAGAGAATAGCATTAAATACATCTATTAATAAGAAGCAATTCATCGTTCAATTTTGAAGACAAATGATTTGTTGGCAAAAACCTTAAAACCATTCCCACTTTAGTAGCCATCAAAAAGCCCCCTCCTGATCTTAAAAAATAAACCAGCAAGCTCCTTACCTAATGAGTACTGTTGATGTAGAAATAGTGAAACTTTAGTCTTTAGATAACAGTACCGTACTGACATATATATAAGGTATAGCAAAGTCTCACACTTGGGTTCATAGAGGTCACACATATAAACAAACTGAAAAAGTATACGAAGTAGGAACCAACATTATATTTGTGTCTGATGAAAAATATTTTTACCCCAAAACAACCTTCAGATCTCTCATGATGCTACATAGAAGAAGTCTACATTACCTTCTTTCACAGATTATTAGCGTGAACACCTGCTCAACTAAAAGGAATTGTGATTTATTCTGTCAGGATTCACACCATATTTGTGATGTGAAGGTTTCCAACTTCCCCCTGTCTTATTTTAATGATGACATATACGTCTGAAACAGAAAAAACTACTTATATGAGCTCAGAGTTTCTGTAAGAAACCTGAAGTGCATTTAGACATAACGTTTTAACACTACAAATTGATAAGCATCACAAGAATCATTAAAAAATCATTAAACTCCTCAGAAGACATTCCTTTCTAATGTTTTTAACCTTGCATGACAAGTACACTGAAAGAACCAGGAGCAGTTTTAAAACACACTCAGCATTCCTATCAATTCATCTTTTCACAGAAACTAATAACAAATATTTTAGAACTGCCATTGAAGCAAAAAGCAGACAACAACAGATACTGAGCAGATGCAGTCCCATCATTTTGTGACAGTCCAGAACCAACAATGCTTTTAACAAACTAACATTCATTAAAGAAAGACCACACAAGTTATAGCAACACATTCCTACTTCATAAATAACCACAAGCGGGGGCATGGCTTCGGAGCCTCTGGGGAAGGCCGCTGTTCCCGAGAGCTCCGTCGGGACGTGAGGCAATGGGACGGCTCCAGGCTGTTATTCTGCTTCTTGGACCCTGGGACTGCAGGAGATAACGTCGGAAACTGAGCTCTAACGAATGCGACCGCTAGGGAATCACATGGTGAGACCAGTGCATGCATTTTAGGCTATTTACCGGCCGCGGCTCATCGCATCGTCGCGGCAGCCATTTTGTTTTTTGTTTTTCGGCGCTCCTGCAATTTCCCGCCTGACGCCTGGGATGTTGTCTCCTCACAGGAAAATCATTTTCTTCGTCATGACAGCATATTTCCTCCATTTAATTCAATATAGTTTCAAAAAAAGTCAAATAAATACTATAAAAAAGCACACACACAATAACGTCTTTTAACAGAATAACTGTCTCAGCACCAGAATATAGAATTTAGATGAATGAAACATGAACACACATGTGATTCTTACAGTACTCAGCTACTCGAAGAACTCACCAGTGTGAAGTAAATTGGTTCATGTAGAAATAATGATTGGGCCTTCATCAGACCACAATACATAAGGGACATACTAGCCTGGTGTATCAAGAGTAATATTTATGAATCATAATATCAAATTTAAAAATCCTTGACGGTGCAGGTGTTCAAAATTAATACATATGTTGAATACTTGTCACTATAAGTTTTCACATTTTTAATGTTAAGAGGTCATAAAATACTGCTTGAATACCAAGCCCGCCCTCATTAAATATGAAAGTTGCATCCCTGAGGTCTTTACCCTTCTCTGAAATGGTAATCTAACATAAGCATATGAATGAAGCCACTAGAGAAAGCCTACAGTACCTCAAATTTTAGCACTTCGCCAAGGACGGCCAGATTGGACTATTTAGACAGGGGAGAAACATTTAGCTATTGATGTAAGCAGGCTCTACAAGCGATGTTTTGCCTCACAACATGTAGTTCTGAAGTCCTAAGAATGAAGCGTCAGAGAAGCTCCCACAAGCAAGTCAAGCATTCACCATCTTGAACATACAGAGAAACACAAATTATTTCAAAGTCTTGTAAAATACTATCGGTAAATTTCTGAAGTCATTTTGCTATATAAGTAAGCTTTTTAGGGACAGGATAATTGGAACTGTACAGGCTTCGAAATACCACAATAGAAATACATGGGTAATCTATCTGGTACCTTTCTGTGGCAAAATGAACTAATTAATATCTAGTATCTGTTCTTTATTTCTCAGAGAGGAATCCCGCACTCATGCTTAAGAGGTCCTAATCAACAGATCCTGTGGACCGCTGAACTTCCCCATTCAATTTATCACTGGATTTAGAGGGTTGCATTGCATGTTGACCTGCACTTAACGTCTTGCTGTAGTAGACTCATGTGCATGAGGTCTCTACATCATGATGCAACCTGGTACTTGTACGATAGAAGAAGATCAAAGAACTACAGTGAACACGTCCGTGGTGGGGATTCCTAATGTGGCAGTACAGTATCTGACATTGCACAGAGTTGATAAAAGGTTTGCGTCATCAATCTGCAGATTTCTAAAGATTCATTTGGTGCCACCAGAAGGAAGAATGTTATAACTGAAGAAATATCGAAAAGGGTTAAGTATCTACATTATTCCAAGGGAATAGTAGATTTTTTCAGCTCACTTTGGGACATCATCCCATATGGAGATGTTTTAAATCTTGCAAAAATGCTTCGCACAACCGCCCACCTGCTGTATCTTAAGCTTTGGAACCCAGTATGGCATAACCCTGTTGATCTGACATGCTTGAGAAAGGAAAGCTCCATACAACCAGATAACAATTTCCGAGACAAAATGCAACACATAGTACATTATTGTCTATCTAACCTTATGGTACTTTTCATCAAGGGACGCTTTCGGACCATCCTGCTGTTAAGTATTTATCTTCAGAAATGTGGTTAGGTTGAAAGGTAATATGTTTAACTATGTCTAGTGCTCCATCCCTATCTAACTATGTGATCTTGCAAGTTACATTATCAAAACCCCACAAAAGAGAATAATATAACTACTTTTAACAATTTAATATCTTATTTATAGTAATTGTTCAATCGATATTCAATGGAAAAGGGGTTAAACCTTTATCTTCCACTTTCATTTTATTTTCATCCCACTGGTCATTTGTGGCTATTATATAATACATATGCCTTTAGGCTGCAATTGATTTGGGAATGGTCGTTGAGTATTGTTATTTGTGTTTAGACGCACTGTACTACCCTAAGATGATTATAACAGTAAGCAATAGCCATTGCTGTGAACACAAGGCAAAGAAAAGGCAATCATATTTTTATGAAATCATTTTATCGCTTCTAACTGATCCATAACATATTCTTCACTTGAGGGGATTCCCTGAGGTGATCTTAGTATATCTGCTGACAGGGTGCCCAGGCTCCACCAGGGACAGATATTACTGCTTTTATTTTTTACGTGGGGAAGGAAAAATGCTTTCCATGGGCCAGAGAAAAAGCTGTTTGAAATGGTACAGAGTTGCACAGCAAACCACCAGTGTTGCCAAAATATCAAGATTCTCACACATGAAGGACTAATCTTGGCAATATCTCTTTACACGTGGTATCAAATAAGAAGACGTAGCCAGATTGTGAAAATACTTAAATACCTGTAAAACATTCTTAAAGGAAACACTAGAAGTAATTGTAATATGCCCTCTGTGATAGTAATAATTTTAAATATATATATATATTCATAGTATCATTAATGATTTATCTAAGGAACAATTTAACTGTCTTCTCCTACCATGAGTGATGATTACAGGCTATAGATATATGCTCTATTAGTTATCTATTCAATTAACATTCTTCTACACAACTAACAGCCAGAAATATATTTAATATGGGAGGTGAAATGTGAGATCAAATAGTTGTTACAAAAATTAGCAATAAGCAGTATGTCCCCATTTAGAAAGTTAGTTTCAAGATATAAAAGTTTAGTAGCCATTAATAAAGAGCCCATGTTTTTTGGAATATCAAAATGTTATAGTGTTTAACAAAATCAATGCATTGCAATAGTACTAGGGTACAGTGAACACCCACAATTTTCAAGATGGTATTGTGATGGAAATTTCGAAAATTTCTGGGAAATGAGAAGATAAACTCATGTGAAACATTAAGAAAAGGTAGTAAGTCTCAGTGCATGCTAGATGTACTGACTTGTCCTATTTAATGACCCAGGTTTACAAAGTTAATCAGTGTCCTCCATCAATGTCAAAATATCTATTTTATGTGACCAAGTCAAAAAATAAAGTATTTTCTGCAACTTTCCTTATTTATAATTAGAAAAGACTTCACACGGCAACCTATCTATTTTAATTCGACAGCTCCACAGTTACTCAAAACAGTACATATGCAGCCCAGAAAGCAAAGTACGGTCTACTCTAAAATACAGTTTCTTTATTATTTTATTGAATTATCCTCATAAAATTAATCACACATTACATTGAAAATATAATAAACAATGAACACTTCTTATCAAAATTGTGCAGACAATGAAAAACATTATTACAATGTTGTTTTCCCTGGATTATACCTAGGAGAAGTGAGCTAATACAGTATACAAAACTCATACCTACATCATATCAACAATCCAACCAACCAAACATCATATTAACATTCATGAATGGCATACCAACAGTAAAAATGGAAATCAAATTGTGTTTTCAAAACACTATTTGTGTAGTGTGTTAATTTGTACACCCTGCCATGCAAACATGAGTATTTATAATTATCAAATCCTATCAAGGATCTTGTGTCAACTTGTCCCATACACTTTTCTATATTGATACAATTTCGTCCAGATGATTATTTTTTATACATATATCCAATGAATTGCATGACTTTTGCCATGTTGACACCAGACCCTTTATTCTCTGTTATGCCTCTTTTGGCCACTATACAATAGCCGAGTTATGTTTTGCCTCGACCTGCACAAAACGGCAAACTCTTTCCATATGTAATATTTAAAAATGTCATGAAATCTTTTGTTTTGTGTCATATATAGAGTGGGGAGACTATGTTTGTATGTGAGGTGTCCTCTAGATATATATTGCACAACCACATTTAAAGTCACCCAATTAGCTTTGCTAGCACAACTTATGTTATGTTTCGTGGTTGAATTTAGATTCCTGCCAGAGAGAGTTATTTCCAAAACCATAAACATCAGAAAAGAGAAATTGTGTAAAATGACAAAACTAATAGCTATAATTTTTCGAAGGTTGCTCTTGGTACAAGTAATGCCCACCCATGACTAGTAAACTTCTTGGAGCCACTTGGTTCCCAAGCATTAGTATATGTAGCAAAATGTTATATGATGCTGATGTGTGTTTCTTAATGATCCACATGCTGACTTTTTCAGGTGTTAGCTACTCACTTAAAAACCACTGGTCTATATATGCTGCTCATCACAAAGACACTTCAGCTCAATTCACAAACTACATTTTGTGGTATGTAAAGTAGTACTCCAGTAGTACTACTTACTTGTGCAATTCACAAACCTCCAGTATGACTTTTCTTGCCTGTGCCTCTCCAATTCTTTCTGTACGGACATCTTTGGCATTGCATAGATCTCTGTGCTGGTAGATATACGTTTTTATAGTAAATAAGAGGGGTATAAAGGTAACTGCTAAAGAAAGGTTGAAGTAATTGCTACAAAATGGGATAGGGTTGAGGAAATTGTAGCAGAGGTGTAGGGAGAGGCAGGTGTTGGAAATATCTCTTGATTGGTATTCCCCCAGATTTTTACCTTCTTTACGGGAACCCATTTTAGTTGGCCAAAAAAACCTGCACACGTCACTCCTGCTAACCAGTGGCAAAGTGCTTGTGTCCTCCCTTTAAAACATACATGGTAAATTTGGCATACGTATACTTGGAACGTTTAATTTATTTATAAGCCCCTGATCGTTAAAATTTAGATTGTTTCAACCACAGAAGAGTCACCAACATGTAGAGTGTTGAATGAAGATTTTAAACACATGCCTCAGGAGAATCATCCCAGCCATCCTCTTCAAGACAAGCTCCAGTTGCAAATCAAACCATAACATTGCCCTTAGAACATTCCATGAGCACATTGTTCTACTAGAATGTGTCAAACTCACACTGCACTACAAGCCCAAGATACCACATATCTCCCTCTCATATAAACAATGTTTATCTAATACAAATCACCAAAAGCTGTCAAACAAACAGAGTGCCTTACCTTTCTTTGACTCTCTAATTTCCGCCTTATATCCCAAGTCAACTTTTTCTTAATTTTCTCCACTGACCATTTCCCTTTCTTCATTGTGATTCACTACAACCACTTTATTAAGATTCTACACTCTTGTTTCAGCAATCTTGATAGCATCCTTGAAAAACTTCACCACACATATGGGGCTGCCTGTGCAACAGGGGGATGATATCTCAAAATAACTTTTTAATCACTACAACACAATAGGTACCTATTACCTTTATGGTCACTGCATAAATATTTACATGATACAGTACATTTAGAGAAGAAGTACATTTTAAAAAACATCAAATTTTGTTTGTACAGGTGAGTCTGGTTATGATTTCTTTTATCCTCTCCTTAGACCCTTCTGGTGTCTAACAATACAGGCTAAACAGAGCTACAAGACAGCACACACATGAGCCATAATTGAACGTATTTTTGGTATCCTTTAGTTGCACTTCAAATGTTTTGACCAAATGGTTGATGCTGCTGTACTCCCTGAAGCTGTGTGCAAGATAGTAATAGCCTATTCCATGTTACTAGCATCACTATACAAAAGTGCCTACGTATAGACATCAAATTTAAGCTACAGCCACATCCAGATTCCAGGGCTGGGGCACAGGACAGAAGTCAGGTCAGATGCAGTATCATTTAGTTGACACATTATTTTCATGTGAGCCACTAGTTTGGTCACTGCATTTATGTGGTTGGACAGTCTCTATTCAATGAAGAATGGAGGACTATTACATCGTCCACATACACCATACTGAGACAATACTTTTTTACTACCAAACTGTTGAAATAAAACATACTATGCTCTATTAACATATACCTCTCACTCACACTCATTCTATCACCTTTATATTTAAACACTGAGGCAAACTCATTCACATAGTATACACAAGTATGTATCCATGCAAGTTTACAACTTAAATTATATTTTGTTCATATCCCAATCAACTCCCAATGTCACGTATTCTCCTCTCCCAATGCTTTTAGAGTCTTCCAAATGCAGTGTGGTGTCCTATACAAGCAGTGATTCGACTCCGCATGTAGGTCAGAGACCTTTGCATGTGGGGCGGAGGCCTCCATTCAGGAGCTAGCGATCTCCATCTACCACTACAAATAGAAAATTGCATAGAAAAGCAGAAGGTCAGCCATTTTCTGGTCATTCTGAGCCATTCCCTCACAATAACACTATTCTGTTTATACTTTCTAAACTCCGCAAATGGCTGAGGAACAGGAAGTAGGGCCCATTTGGTGTCACTTATGACAGGATCCTGAAAAAATCATCCTTGCCCTTTACAGAAGTAAGGAGACCCACCAAAGCATTGCAACCTGATCCCAGACTGGGCGAGCATTGGCACACACAGCAATTCAGCAGTCGGCCACACCTGCAAATCAAATGAGTGCTACAAGCATTGGAGGACCTTTGGAATTGGGCCTGTGTCAAGGCCCATTATATACTTGGCCTGTTCTCCCACCAACATTTGCATTAGCCCTCAATAACAGCACTGCACAGGGGTCTAAGAGAACAGGCAGGCTGAACCCACTAGGCTTAGATGGAAGTTTTCAAGCCGCAGAGAGGAAGTACACTTAATATTTGTATGTTAACCTAAGTGCACATGGTTTTGAAAGTGCTGTCCAATCATTCATGTTTTCAGTCTTATGTGTTCTTAAAATATTCATTTTGTCTGTAACATATTTCTTGTTAAACAGATGAATTGTATGATTGTTAATTTTGCATATATTTTTAGATGATAAACAGATTTATGCTAAAAATAATAAAATGATTTTGCCGTAATAGATCATTATAGTGAGCTTCAAATTTCTGGTGCATATTCCATCATTTAAAACAGTTCTAACATTAACTTGCGTTACATTGCAATTTTGCCAACATAATTTTGCAACTTAAATTTGCTATCCATCATGCAAGGATTTACTTTCTTAAAAGCCGAAAAACACCTATGATTGTTTGTGTAGGTCTACTCTTTTCTTTACATTTTTCTTTAGAGTTTGGGAGATTGGAATCTTTTACAAGGGCAGTAGTCCTCTCAGGGTTTCAGAGGTCGCTGGCTGCAAGACAGGTCGCCGGTTCACCGAAGCTGGAGAGAGGCTGGTAGAGCTGGGTCCAAGGCAGTCATCCTCTTCAGTCTTCTCTGCAGGGATGTCTTCTTTCTTCGTAGGTCATCACAGATCTAGTTTCCAGATCTGGGGGAGGCACCTAAATACAAAATGTAGGGTGTTTTAGTGGGAGTAGCAGGTAGGGCCAATGGGCACAATACCTGGGGCGACTACACCCTCTATTTTACCACCCACCTGTGGTAGGGGGCATAGACCTAGCCCTGATGGGAGGGGTCCCCATTAGGCCTGGGCGAAATTTTTGTTCCGTTCGCGGAAATTGCGATAATTTTACATTTTCGCGTTCCGCGGAGAGCGCGAAAATGTCAAAAATTCCAGTTTCCGCAGCTTGGCGATAATTTGTTTCTTGCTTGCGCTGTAAAATAATACATTCTCGCGCGCGCGCGATCGCCTTACCTGTATCCCTGCGTTCGCCGACAAGTTTTCTTGATCCGGTCGCGTTCTCCATGAGATGTTGTATTGTTTTTAGCCATTTGCGCTGTCTCGCGACAGTTCGCGCCCGCAGTGACGTCATGCGTCGCGCGATCACGTCTTTCTTCTCGCGATCATGCACCGCGAGACAACTCAAAACAAGATGGCCGTGCCCGCAAGCAACCACGTGGGTAAGTTGGCGACCCGCAACCATGCAGAAAATCTCGCGAACATGCCGGAAAAAAACTTCTGCATCTTCGCGATATTTCCGCTTGTTTGCGATAATTTTAAACATTTTTGCGATAATTTGCGAAAGCTAATTTCGCAAATTCCGCCCACCCCTAGTCCCCATCTTCAAATGGCGGGGACTGAAAGATGTGTTTCACCTCACCGCCCTCACCTTAGGGGTGGAGTTGTCACAGGTGGGCACACTTCCCATTCTCCTATGTTTCAAAGGCGGCTGGGTTTGAATCTTCCCGCTTCGAGCACTTGCCCTTCTTGGGGGAGGAAGTGTGAGATTTCTGTTCAGGATGTGCATTTTTTCTGATCCCAGAGAGCAGGGTCTCTCCACCCAGTGGTCCAGAAACATGCCTGGTGGTGGCTGGCTGCCTACAGACGGTTAGAACACTCCTTTGTTAGTCAGTGAAGCCATTATGGTGCTGTGGAACTCAAGTTGTCAAGTTTCCAGCTCATTTACTCTCTAAGGCTTCACTGGCACTTACAATATTAAGGAATGAACCCTAAACTTGTAAGAGCATATTTGCTAATGCAGATCTGCCTTCAACTGTGTTGGGCACCCTGCCTTAGGGCTGTGAGGCCTGCTATAGGGGTGACTTACCTATACCTTCAGATAGTGCTAGCTGGCATGGCATCCAGGCAGGGTGCCATGGCAACTTTGTTGTTTTTCCTCTCATGGGGACATGCAAGCTGCGAGAGCAGTGGCATGGTCTCAGTGAGGGGGGTCCCAGGGTACCCTCTTCAGCTCCCAGGCCTTAGGTGCCCAGGGTACCACTTACTAGGGAATTACAGAGGGCAGAAGTACCAATTAGGGATATGGTTTTAGGGAAGAAGACCTGGCACAGGGGACCTGAATGGCAGGGACCCTGTGCACTACAATTGAAACCACATTAAAACCAGGCAAAATGTGTGGGCTAATCACCCAAAAATAGGCACTTTTTCACATCAATTTATATGTTGAAAAGAATGAAAGAATGAACGCCATACAAGAGTGCACATAAAAACAACTGGGGCATATTCTATTTTTCTTGCAAACAATGGCCATCCTGAGGTTGTAATATGGAACAACCCATATGGGCAATTTCTTAGGGCTCATAGGATTTATTCTATGGATAAGGATTTTAAGTATGAATCGCAAATGATAATACAGAGAATTTTCACTGCTTTAAGGGTATCCCTCCCATTGCCTACCACTGGGTTCCCTTATTTCAATTAATAAGTGCGGAATTCAGAACGGTACCATATAGACATTTTTTGTTTCCACTCAAATTGTCATTTTAAACCCTCTTTAATGATAAAGATGGATTTTAAGTTACTTTTAAGTTACTATTCTGTCCACTCTTTTATCTTTTAGAAAGGAAAGTTGACTGTTTTCTCTCTAAACCCAATGTGCCTTTCTGCCATTCTGCCAGTGTCCTGAGTCACATGTCTGTGACTGACTTTCCTGTTGTGGGTTGTGTATTGTAACCATACATTTAAACAGAAGCGGCCTAGGTATGAAAGGCAAGGGTCTTCCTGACAGTCTTGTCTGAGGAGAAGTTGTGCCCTGCCTGGATTACACTTCAAAAGGCCCTGTCTGAAGCACAAACAAAGGAAACTGACAACAGGCCTACCCTTGCTTGTATTACCTTTGACAGTTTGGAATCAGGACTAGGGGAGGAGAAAGAACTGACCAGAACAAGTTTTGGGGGTAGAAAATATAACAATTTTTTTCCAATGGGGAGCCAAAAAAATGTTTGTATACTAGAGAACGTTTGAAATGTCACCATTATATTTATTAAGTGTTTCATGTTAGATTGTCATATATGGTTCAAAAAGGAAGAACAATACCCCAAAATATATACAAAGGAAAGATGATTCTACAGGTATTTTTTCAAAGCAGTTTTCTGTTAATTATTAACACATAGGAACAGCAGTATCCCAAGAATTATCCAAAAACAGATATTAAATAGCCACAGATATTTTCTTAAATTGAATTTCAAAAGGTACCTTTAGAAAACAGCCATAGCCTGTATTGCGGCCTTTTCGCTGCTTCTTCAGGGTTGTAAAGAAATAACATAAATGTTACAGGTGAAACTAATTTTACAAAGAAAATTTCCTAGGTGCATAATATCTGTCATTACTTTCCTAATAATATTAAAGGAGAGAGATCGGCAGAGAATAGCATTAAATACATCTATTAATAAGAAGCAGTTCATCGTTCAATTTTGAAGACAAATGATTTGTTGGCAAAAACCTTAAAACCATTCCCACTTTAGTAGCCATCAAAAAGCCCCCTCCTGATCTTAAAAAATAAACCAGCAAGCTCCTTACCTAATGAGTACTGTTGATGTAGAAATAGTGAAACTTTAGTCTTTAGATAACAGTACCGTACTGACATATATATAAGGTATAGCAAAGTCTCACACTTGGGTTCATAGAGGTCACACATATAAACAAACTGAAAAAGTATACGAAGTAGGAACCAACATTATATTTGTGTCTGATGAAAAATATTTTTACCCCAAAACAACCTTCAGATCTCTCATGATGCTACATAGAAGAAGTCTACATTACCTTCTTTCACAGATTATTAGCGTGAACACCTGCTCAACTAAAAGGAATTGTGATTTATTCTGTCAGGATTCACACCATATTTGTGATGTTAAGGTTTCCAACTTCCCCCTGTCTTATTTTAATGATGACATATACGTCTGAAACAGAAAAAACTACTTATATGAGCTCAGAGTTTCTGTAAGAAACCTGAAGCGCATTTAGACATAACGTTTTAACACTACAAATTGATAAGCATCACAAGAATCATTAAAAAATCATTAAACTCCTCAGAAGACATTCCTTTCTAATGTTTTTAACCTTGCATGACAAGTACACTGAAAGAACCAGGAGCAGTTTTAAAACACACTCAGCATTCCTATCAATTCATCTTTTCACAGAAACTAATAACAAATATTTTAGAACTGCCAGTGAAGCAAAAAGCAGACAACAACAGATACTGAGCAGATGCAGTCCCATCATTTGGTGACAGTCCAGAACCAACAATGCTTTTAACAAACTAACATTCATTAAAGAAAGACCACACAAGTTATAGCAACACATTCCTACTTCATAAATAACCACAAGCGGGGGCATGGCTTCGGAGCCTCTGGGGAAGGCCGCTGTTCCCGAGAGCTCCTTCGGGACGTGAGGCAATGGGACGGCTCCAGGCTGTTATTCTGCTTCTTGGACCCTGGGACTGCAGGAGATAACGTCGGAAACTGAGCTCTAACGAATGCGACCGCTAGGGAATCACATGGTGAGACCAGTGCATGCATTTTAGGCTATTTACCGGCCGCGGCTCATCGCATCGTCGTGGCAGCCATTTTGTTTTTTGTTTTTCGGCGCTCCTGCAATTTCCTGCCTGACGCCTGGGATGTTGTCTCCTCACAGGAAAATCATTTTCTTCGTCATGACAGCATATTTCCTCCATTTTTGATAATCTTTTCCTTCATTTGACCCCCAATATTTATTTATTTATGCTGCTGCCTTCTGGATTATCATAGTTTGTTTTCCTCCTTATCTCGTTCACCAGATTGACTTTAGTGGTTCTAATTTTTCTCCACATCACATAAGGTGGTTCACCTCTCGCTGTTCTTCATGGCAATGCCTCGCACTAACCGTAGTGGGACTCTTCACTCCAATGAGGCGGTTTTAGAGGATTATAACCTGTTTAATGTCCTACAAGATCCCATGGAAGAAAATAACAATGACTCTGTTGGTTCTAAAGGCTGTGCTCCTTCCAATCCTCGTTTAGGTGCAAAACAAAGCTCTAAAATACCCTCTGCATTGGCGTCTGCATCAGGCAAACAAGTGAAAGTGAATCCACCTTCCCCCACTAATTCATCATCTTTAATTCCCATGGAGGTTATCCTTGATGAAATTTGTGTGCTTAAGCCACATATGGAGGAAACCAATACCCGATTGCAGAATCTCGAGGCTAACTGGTCGCTCACCGAACAGAGAGTTGGGGACCTAGATAAACGTGTTAATTCTGTGCAAGGACTTACAAGTCAAGTTCCTCATATATCCAAAAAGATAGAACAACTCAAGCAGCAGATCGAAAATTTGGAAAACCACAACAGATGCAATAATTTACGCATTTACTGCCTAGTTGAGGGCCATGAAGGCTCTAACCCAATCTCGTTTTTTCAAACTTTTTTGCCAACTCTTTTGGGTCTTCCTGACAGCCCATCTTTGAATACCCAGCATGCGCATCGTCTAGGTCAGATCTCTCGTTCTCCATCACCTTCTGCGAAACCTAGAGGAGTTATTTTGTACTTTCTAGACTACACAGATCTGCTCAAGGTCCTACATGCTGCCAAGCAACGCGGAAACATCTCTTGGAATGGATCTAACCTCTTTTTTGCCTAAGACTACGCCAAGTCAACTGCGGATCGTCGGAAAAGATTTTTGGAGATGAGACCTGCGCTACATAACCTGAATGCTCAATATGGCTTGTTCCACCCTTGCCTTTTCAAAGTGACTTTCAATAACAGAACAACTAATTATGAAGATCCTGCACTCCTCCAACAATTCTTGAACAGTTGTAGAGTGGACTCCATGGAAGTACCTCGAGCGTGAAAGGCTCATATATCCCAGCATGATTCTGTTTGTTATTTGTTTTGTTCTTATTAGTGATTATTCTCCCATCTTCTGATGTATGTGACATCTTGTTGTATTGATATGTTCCTTGTTAATGCCTTTCTTTTTTCCATTTATTAGGTAACGGTTTTGTGGTCCCTCGCCGTTGATTCCTCTCTTCAATTTTCCTGGAAGCTGTTCCCCTCCTTTTAGTCTTGTCTTGGGGTCTCCCTTTCAGCGTTCCATCTTCCCTATGTGGCATCACCATCCCTGTTCTTATTGTCTTTCTGTGTATGTCTTTTGTTACAATATTTTTTCACCAATTGTTTCTCTTGTTTTTTTCCTTTGTTATGCGTTATGCTCTTACTTTCTTTCTCTTCCTGTACTATCTTTCCTTTTCCTCAGTTTTTTGATCCTTTCTCTATTTCTTATATCCTCCTTACTCTTTACTTCAATTTCCTTATTTTACTATTCTTTACTATTTCATATTTTTCTGCTTTATTCCGACAATGTTCCTCTATTTCAAACTTCAATCTCTCAAATTACCATATGATGTTTTATTCTTTACTCATGTACATAATCGATCTTCTCAAAGTTTTTCGTTAAAATGTATATTTTTAGATGTAGTTAAATATATTATCTTGGAATGTTAAAGGTTTGGGCTCTCCCATTAAGCGACAAAGTGTCTTGTCTCATCTAGCAAATTTAAAAGGAGACATTGTGTTATTACAAGAAATTCATATAAAAGATGCTGAAATTACTAAATTACGTCGTAATTGGGTAGGCCATGTTTTTGCGGCTCCTGGTTCAGGGAAACGTAACGGAGTTGCTATTCTCTGCCATAAACGGTTAAATATCAAACTCATAAACCAAGATAATGATTCTGATGGCAGATGGGTTGCAGTGTCTTTGTTGATTGATAAAATCCTTTAAACTATTTTTAATTTGTATGCTCCCACTATACAAGACAAATTGTTTTGTCCCCAGATCCTCGCTTCACTGATGCAATATACTGATGATTATCTCATTTTAGGGGTGACTGTAACATGATTATGGATCCTATTTTAGATAGAAGGTCCGATTCTCGTTTCTCACCCTCTCCCATGCACACTCAATTTACCTCTACTATATCTCAAAGATCTCGTGTTGACTCCTGGAGACTCTGCCACCCTATGCTACAAGAGTACATGCACTACTCACCTGCTCACTTCTCCCAATCCTGGATTGACTTTCTCTTTATTTCCAAAGCCTTGACCCAACACATTATACACTCTGATATCGGCTTTATTTTAATCTCTGACCATGCTCCAGTTTCCTTAAGCCTAGAATTACGCCCCCCCCATAAAAGGTACTAGGAGATGGAGGTTTAATAACTCTCTCCTATTGGATCCCAAATTTACACCAGCCTTCCTTGATTTTGCATCCCTGTTTTTTACAGACAATGAATCTCCTCAGATATCCCCTCAACTGTTATGGGACACTTTTAAGGCTGCCTCTAGGGATGTCATTATTTCATTTGTTGCCCAAAAAAGACACACGGCCTCTCATTCCTTTCAATCACTTAATATGCAAATTAAACAATTGGAGCATTCTTATTACTTAACTAAGTCTCAATCTGACTTGGATAAACTTCTAAAGGCCAAATTCTCTTTCAATAAACTTTCCACGGAATCTGCAAATTTATATCTACTTAAATCTAGTGCTAAATATTATAGCGCGCAAAATAAAGCTGGCAACCTTCTTGCCAATTATCTCAAAATTAACAAAGAGCACACAAAAATTGAATCTATTGTCACCTCATCTAATATCACAATTCATAAAGATGAAGATATTCTGACAGAATTCCCTGACTTTTGATCAAAAACTTTATACTCCGGAATCCCCTCCCTTATTATCTGACATTGATCATTATTTGTCCTCCATTCCCTCTCCTTCCTTTCCAGAACTAGATTTCTCCTCCTTAGAAGCTGATATATACCCTAAAGATATTCTGGAGTCCATTCAGGTACTTAAAAAGGGGAAGCTCCTGGGCCAGATGGCTTCACAATAGAATTTTATTCACATTTTTCCAATCTACTTGTTCCCAAACTTCACCAATTATTTTCATTTTTTATAACATCCCAAAAATCTGAAGGCTCCTTTCAGGAGACTTCAATTTGTCTTCTTCCCGAAGATAATAAAGATCACACTTTATGTAAAAATTATAGACCTATTTCTTTAATCAACCTGGATTACAAGATATCTGTGAAAATTCCCGCACTCCGCCTGGACAACATTTTACCTAAATTAATTGGTAAAGAACAATGCAGTTTCATCAAGGGCGGTCACCTTTCTGACACTACCCGTCTCTTTTTTAATGTTCTTAGTAAATTTCACTCTTATAAACATTCATTAGCTGCTGTTGCATTAGATGCTGAAAAAGCATTTGACAGGGTTAATTGGCAATTTATATTCTCAACTCTTATTTGGTTTAGTTTTGGCCCAAAATTTCTTTCTTATGTTTCACTATTGTATTCCTTTCCTAGATCCTTTTTCTTAGCTTACGGCCTTGTCTCTTCCACGTTTCCTCCCTTCAGGGGTGTCATACAAGGATGTCCTCTTTCTCCTCTTCTCTTTATTTTAGCATTAGAACCTTTTCTAACAAAAATTCGAATTAATAAAGGTATTACTGGCTTTCCTTATGGGGATAAACATCTGAAAATTTCTGCTTATACAGACGATATTCTTTTATTCATTTCTAACCCCCTAACTTCTATTCCAGCCTTTCTATCAGAAGTTTCTGACTTTGCGATGGTATCAGGTTACAAACTTAGAGGTCCATTAGGATGTAGGGTGGAAAAACACCCCGACCACCATGGAAGCGGAAAACAACCGCCCGCCGGCCCCGTGGGAAAACCGGCGGACAAATTAGCATTAACCGGCCAAAAAAAATGACCGCAGCGGTACTTGTCCCAGAATAACAGCCCGTAGCGGGTGGAGATGGCCAAAACCCGTCCGCGGCAGTCGGAAAAACAACAACACGCCGCAAGTATAGCGGAGACACCGCCCCGGAAATTAGTAAATCCCCGACGGTCCCGCGGTACGTACTGTCATCTCCGACCGCCGTGGTCGCACAATGGAATGAATGGGAGAGCCAGCGGAAGAGCTGAAGTGCAGCCACCGCGGCGGACAAACTGTCAAAAATATGGCGGACGAAGCCAAAACCCCACAAGAAGGATGCATGCCTCCCAAATACACAAAACACACCCCAATGACACAACCACATGGCAAAACGAATAATACAAATCCCAGGACAACACACCTGTCAGCAACACCCAATTGGACACACCCACATAGCTGTGTATAAAACCAGCCCCTTCACTGACCAGAATCCCTTGCAAAACTCGAGGAGAGAAGGGACACATACCCCAGCTGACAGGAGAGGCAAAGGACACAACATCACCAGCCACACCACACACAGCACCACCACCACCTCCAAACCAGCACAACTAACCCCCTGCACAACACACACCATGCAGAGCACAACCAAAACCACCACTCACACCCCTGCACCCACAATCACTTTGCACACCACACACCATGGCCACACAGAAAATGCCCATATTCACTGAGAGTGAGTTGAAGGTCATGGTAGATGAGCTAGTCAGAGTGGAACCACAGCTTTTTGATACCCTGGTCCAACAGACACCATTAGCTACAAGGACACAAATGTGAGCTAGGATAGTCCAAAGGGTCAGTGCAGTAGGGATCACCCCAAGATCAAAAAAGGAGATCATGAAGCGATGGCATGACCTTAAGAGGGTGGTCAAGGAGAGGAGGAGCAAGAGCCGAGAGCTGGCTCAGAGGACTGGCAGTGGCCCTACCATTCTGCTAAAAACATTCACACAATGGGAGGAGAAGGTGCTTGCCATACTGCATCCAGAGAGTCTCACAGGAGTAGCCGGGGAGTGGAGGCTGGTAAGTACAAACAAATGACTACCGCCACTCTGCTATGTACTGCCTTGCACAACTACAAAGCTACACCACCTAGGGGACACACCATCCATCTGCAACCCACACTCACAAAAACATGGCTCACAGATCCAATATTCACCCACTCCCATTCACCACAAACATAGCTAACAACAAAACCATGGGGGCATGTGTACAGGCAGACAGCACTACATCAATCACCAGGCCCCCTGGCCCACACCTGAGCAGGATGGATCCCTCCCCCACCCCGCCCAGGAGCAGTTGGAAGCCATTGCAGTACAATAAACAAACTTACAAGTAGGTAGCCATCTTCACAATGAGGGTGTCTGGGGGTGGGGGGCGTGCACCACTACTCCCACCATGCCCCCTGTCCCACAGCCTAGCAAGATGTATCCCTCCCCCACCCCACCCAGGAGCAGTTGGAAGCCATTGCAGTACAACAAACAAACTTACAGGTAGGTAGCCATCTTCACAATGAGGGTGTTTGTGTCAGGGAGGGCTGCACTACTACTCCCACCATGTCCCCTGTCCCACACCTCAGCAGGATGTATCCCTCTCCCACCCCAACCAGGAGCAGTTGGAAGCCATTGCAGTACAACAAACACACTTACAGGTAGGTAGCCATCTTCACAATGAGGGTGTCTGAGGGTGGGGGGTCTGTACTTCTACTCCCACCATGCCCCCTGTCCCACACCTGAGCATAATGGATCCCTCCCCCACCCCACCCAGGAGCAGTTGGAAGCCATTGCAGTACAACAAACAAACTAACAGGTAGGTAGCCATCTTCACAATGAGGGTGTCTGTGGCTGGGAGTGCTGCACTACTACTCCCAATATTCCCTGTGTTCCATACCTCAGCAGGATGGATCCCTCCCCCACCCCACCCAGGAGCAGTTGGAAGCCATTGCAGTACAACAAACAAACTCACAGGTAGGTAGCCATCTTCACAATGAGGGTGTTTGTGGCTGGGAGCGCTGCACTACTACTCCCAACATTCCCTGTGTCCCACACCTCAGCAGGATGGATCCCTCCCCCACCCCACCCCACCCAGGAGCAGTTGGAAACCATTGCAGTACAACAAACAAACTTACAGGTAGGTAGCTAGTATGTGCACCCACACATTCTCCCCAAATTAAATGGTGCCATATGACAACACCAGCCCTCACATTGCACAAAGAGCCATACCTACCCCATTGCCAAGCACAGTGTGCACATAGGTAAGCCAAGGAAACTGTCACAACCACCAAAATGTGACACACCAATGCAAAAGTAGAAGAAAGCCTGGGCACATTCATGCACAGCAACTAGTTACATGTGTATCACCATGGGGCAAGTGCAACAAGGACCATTCTCAAAATATGAAAGCATGTGTGGTGGCTCAAATCAAGATATGCACATGACAGGACAAAGGGATGCAGGAGATGACAATGGCCAGTCCATGGCCAGATGTGACGTCTGCTAGGTCTGACAACTAAACCATGAGTCCACAATTAAACACATGTTGTGCTAGGCCCTAGATGGCAACAAGTCCCAGTAAACCTCAATTGGACACATTTCGCATGGTATGCCCTGACACCTTGCACCATGGACAAATAATGCTTGTACCACTGTCTCATGTCAGGGAGCACAGTAGTGCACACAGTCAACAATGTGATGATATGTCAATTGTGCAGTGTACAAAATGTGAATAACACACAGCTAACCCACAGCTTGCTGGGTGCACTGCAATGACCATTTCCCATCTGACCCACAGGTGACCAAGAACTCACTGCAGAGGACAACACCAGCAACCTGCAGAGCCAGTCTCCACCCCCAGTACAAGGACTCCCGGATGTTGACTCCCAGGATTCCGTGGATGATGAGCTTGAGGCCGGCCCATCTGGTGTGCCAGCGAGCAACAGGTCCCAGGACCCCAGCGTCCCCCCACCACATCTGCGGCAACAACAACTCCACAGCAGACCCCTGCTGTCACGGCCTGTGCAGCCACCACCACCACCACCAGTGCTGCTGGCAACACTCTCCGTGTCCCAGAGGATGCCCCGCACACACCACCCATGGAGGAGGGCAGGGAGAGGATGCGGGTGCCCACAATGGTGAGGCAACAGGTCCTTGGCAGCAGGGCAGGTGGGAGGGGCAGGGTCACCCAGGGACACCAGGAGGCTGGGACCCACTCCCTGGAACACAACACCAGAGTCCTGGGCGCATGCGAACAGGCTCAGGGAAGAACGGGCCGGTCGGACGATCTGTTGCACGAGCTCACCCTGCTGATGAGGTCCATCGACAGACGCATGCGACAAATCGTGGACCTCTTGGGCCAGCAAGTGGTGGTACTGAGGGACAGGCATGTGCCCCAGACAACACCTTCGCCTCCCTCAGGTGGGCTGCACACTGACAGTTCACCATCCTCCCCTGTGCCCACAGAGAGGGGTGAGTCCTCAGACCCCACTGACCATACAGCAGGTCCTCCCCCTGCCAAACGACAAAGGGGCCGTCCCAAGAAGACCCTGGGAGTATCTGGAGGCAAAGCACCTGCCAGACGCAAGGAACGGAGCCAGCCATGATGGCAACCCTCTCTACCACTGCATTGACTCTTTGGACTGTTCTACCCCACACTGCCTTGTGAATGGCATCTGCCTGTTGGACTGGGTCACCACAGCAATGTGGTGACTACTCGACCATCTCATCTACCACGACTGTCAACTCCCTCCCCCCAATGGAAATGTAGACCCCCCCTTACATCTCACCATAGTAAATAAAATATCCTCACATACATGTTGTTGTGTCTGCTCCGTCTTTATTGCAGGGTGCATCCCTGTCGTCAGATGTATGCCCACCCTCTATCAAACCAAGGTTTTAGAGGGCGAGGACTGGTCAATGATGAAGCATGACACCAGGTGGGGTGTGAGACCAGTCCGTTACATTTTGTGAGTCACAATATAACTCAAACCTTATAGTGGTTATCCGTGTAAGGCATCATTCATATAGCTTTATTTCGGTTAAAAAACATAAAAGCACAAGTATATAATACAGGAACATATTGATAAAAATTCATAGAACATACTAAACCATAATACATTGGATAAAATAGTTAAAATATGCAAAACAAAATCAAGCAATGAGACAATCAATGACCAAGAAAAGGAACAGTACATCATAATACTACACATGATTTGCCTTAATTATTAAATTTCTTGCATACCACATGGAGAGGAGAAATCTCGAAGTGGCAAAGACAAACACAGGGGTCGTATCATGTTTTAATAGTATAAAAACTTCCCTATAATCCCTAAAACCTCTTACTTTACAAAGGGAAATGATCCATTTAAATCGTGCCCTTATATAACAGGTACAAAAAACCAAAAACATGCAAATCGTCTCCTCTACATGCTCGCAACCAGGGCAGGGGCACCACCTAGAAGAGGAGGACATCCATTTATTTGTCAAAGGCCGCAGTGGTAAAGATCCGTGTCTGAATTGGAGATAACGTTTTTTTGCTAGCGAGGGCTGGATGTCATCCAAAAAAGTTTCAAAAACATAATAATCCTTCACCTCCAAAAATTTAAGAGACAACCTGCCCAGGTTAGAGTCTGATCACGGAGATTCAGGTGATGCTGTTTAAGAATACCCCCCAGCACCCTCTTGCTAATCAGAGGGCAAGATGTTTCTGGCGAGGTCCACAAATCTTCCCTATGTATATAGCAAAGTTGTTTAACATGTTTAAGCCACAAAATTTTACTCGATCCCCTAATAGACAATAGGTCGACTAGCTCCTCCTTATAACTTAACAACTCTGGAGTAGACCAAAGTCTCCTCCAGTTAAACAAAGGTCGATGAAAAATAGTCTCCTGGATAGGGAACAATCCCAAATCCAGTCTTAAGGGGATCAAAGGAGTACTCTTAGGGAGGTTTAGAAGACGTCTAATGAAATTGTTTTCAGTAACGGACATAGAGCTGGCGTTAACATGGCCCCAAAGCTCTACGCCGTATAATGCCACTCCCCTAGCCTGAGCCCTGTAAATTTCCACTGGGGGACCCAAAGGTTTATAAGAACATTCATTAAAAACCTTTAGGATTCCACCTGATGATTGAATCAACTTGAGATTAGCCTTGACCATATGGGAGTCCCACTCCATCCTATCATTCAGGGTAACTCCCAAATAATCAAATGTAGAAACTTTCTCAAGAAAACATCCCTCCAGGTGTGGATGGGAGTAAGTTGATGGTTTGGAATTAAAAACCATATATTTGGTTTTAGAAAGGTTTATCTCCAAATTTCTAGAGGAGCAGAAAGAACAAAAGGCCTCCAAGGTTCGCTGGGCACCCATTGGAGATTTTGAAAGTAGAAGGGTGTTATCAGCGAACATTAGGGCCGGTATTCTGCGTGCTGCTAGAGTCGGAGAATCAAGATCCTTTGCCCCCAAAAGATGTGAAATCAAACCATTGATAAATAAGGTAAATAAGGTAGGGGCCAACACACACCCCTGCCTAACACCCCTGTCTACCGGGAAGGGCGCAGAGAGCTTGCCATTCATACCATAGCAAATCCTTGCAAACGTTCCAGACTGGAGACGCTTGAAGAGGTCACAGAGGTATGAGGGAGCGCCCATCTCAAGTAAGATTAACCCCTTGAGTGCCCATGACGAGATGGTCTCGTCATGGGCCGCGGTTGCGCTGTGCCCATGACGAGACTATCTCGTCATGAACCCCGCCCGCTAATTCAACGTCCGGCACCGGGCGGGGAAAGGGCGGGGCACACAAGGGGTTAACCAGAGCTTATCCCTCTGTACCAGATCAAAGGCGGATCTAATATCCACAAAGATCAGGTAGAGAGAACCCTTCCCCAGAAACACCGTTTTCCAGTGTACCAGCTGCAACCTAAACAGTTGGTCAATTGTGGAAACTCTAGGGCGAAAGCCTGCTTGAAAGGGCGATAGAATATGAAATTCTTCCATCCAACTTTCAAGCCTAGTCAATAGAATTCGGGCAAACACCTTCTGGAAGACGTCAATGAGGCTGATAGGCCGATAATTTACTGGATCTAAAGGGGAGGCCTTTTTGTGGATACGGATAATTTCTGCACCCTTCCAAGAATAAGGGATAGCCATACCAGAAAAGATTGCATTATAATATATCAATAGGTATGGTACCCAAACCAATGGTTCGCTTTTAGATAGATCCCCAGGGATCCTATCTAGACCAGGGGCTTTACCAGAGCAGAGCCTCAATAGGGCAGCCTGAATTTCAGAGGAAGTACAAAGTAATGGATCAGGGACCCCTACTTCAATAAGGACTTGGGGAGATGTATTAGTTAAAAATGGTAATGATTCAACCACAGTGTCACTTGTTGGAACACTAAAAAGGGGCTTAAAGTGCCTCAACCAAACCTCCTCACTGAGGCCAGGTGTTATAGCTGGGGATCCCTCACATCTACCACACCTGACTAAATTCCAGAAAGTCCTGGAATCATGGCTATCCAGGGCATCCTTTATATTAGCCCACCTAGCAACCTCCCAATCTTTTTTAGATTCAGATATAACCGATTTATACAAGGATCTAGCTCCTCTGATACTATGAGAAGTACCATTTTTCACCTCCCATAAGAGTGCCCATTTAGCATCCCTACAGCTAGAATTGTACCAATTGGCTTGTTTCCTCACCCCATTAAGCTTAGATTTTACCGTGATATAAAAAAAACTAGCGGCCATTGAATGTGGATAATCTCTAGCTCTTCGAAGTATAATAAACCCTGTCTGGCCTCCATGAGAACAGATACTTCGGCCAGATGGGTGACCACATGTGAATATAAAGCCGCGATTTTGTTTGGGGTAGACAAGAACTTGGCCCACCTAATGGATAGTGGTTATCACTTTAGGAGCATCTCTTTTGTGGTTAAACATTCATAGTTGGAGGCTGATAGCTCCTAAAACCCTGTGCCTCTTGTTCCATCCACCACACAGTGTGGAGCTCATCTGTTTTTGTTTAAGCTCGACAGGAGTGGCATGATGCAATTTTGAAGATCGCGGTAGGTCATTGGCTGCATTTGAAAGAGGCAGACATGGACAACCAATTGCTGCAGCTTGGCACCTTTGAAACGACCCCAGGGGGCTACATATGTGGGAGTGAGCCTCACATTGCCACTGCTCACAGAGCCTGCTGCCTGAGACCCATCACCTGCTGCTGCCTCCAGGGACTGCTGCCTGAGAACCCTCACCTGCTGCTGCCTCCAGGGACTGCTGTCTGAGACCCCTCACCTGCTGCTGCCTCCAGGGACTGCTGCCTGAGACCCATCACCTGCTGCTGCCTCCAGGGATTGCTGCCTGAGACCCATCACCTGCTGCTGCCTCCAGGGACTGCTGCCTGACACCCCTCACCTACTGCTGCCTCCAGGGATTGCTGCCTGGGGACCCACACCACCAAAATCCCCTGCTGTTGTCTCACATCCACAGTGATGGCAAGGACAGAGAAGATCTGTGCCAGTCCCTTCACGAGCGAGGAGATGGAGGTCCTGGTAGACGAAGTGCTCACACAGTACCCAAGGCTATATGGTGCCCCAAATGTCGTAGTGAGTCTTAAACAGTGTTGTGGTAGGACAGGGGGGCCACACATGTAGTGGACTGATGCAGAATGTGCCTGGGAGTGGGGGGCAGTGTAATGCACTGCCTGACATGCTGTCTCCAGTGGGAGGGTGTGGGCACCCAATGCCACAGCTTTCCCTCCCTGCACATGTAAGTATGAGTGACCTGTGTTGTGTTGTCAGCCATACAGTGACACAGAAGGTTGTTCATGCTGTAGTCAGGACAGTGATTGCTTGGCTGGATGGCTGTGTGTGCCCCTGTGGTCCATCTCAGTGTGAGCCCAGCTGGCCTGCACAGTCCCCGTCTACTAAGACAAGGATACATCACTTCACTTACAGAGTATGACATCAGTCTTTTCACATTGGACTCCAGCTGTGGCCTATCTCAGCACTGTAGATTGCACACAACTGCCCTTCTGAAGGGCATTTTGTATTTGTGAGATCATGTCCCTCAATGGGACATCCATGACACAGTTATCTATTCACAGGGCAGGGACATTGAGGGCTGTGCAGTCTTGGACACAGTGGGTCACCCCCCCAACACAGGTTGATATGTGATGTATGTGTTGCTCAACCCAACAATTGACTGGAGATGTGGGCAGGCAGGTTTCAGTGCTGGCATCCTGCATGTGTGTGAGATGTGCAGGGACTGTGTTCCCCCTCACACCTGCATGCTTTAACATCAGCTTTTCCCATGCAGGGGTCACATGTGGGCTGTACTATAGTCTCTGATTAATCTATCGTTGGATATGTGATTTGGTTGTATCTGGCTGCTATACTGATAGATGTCGTTACATGGCACTGTATACCAGATCATTTCTCCCTCTTGTCTCCCATGCCGGCAGCTCAAGGTACACCAGAGTAAGGCCGTGTGGAGAGCCATTGCAGCGATGGTGCGAGCCCTGGGGGTCTCAAACCGACGGCGCACCCACTGCCGCAAGAGATGGGATGACATCAGCCGTCTGGCAAAGAATTTGGCAGAGATGACCCTGGGGCTGCTTCCTCACATTGGGCATCTGGCACGGCGCAGCATGACACCACTAATGGGGTGCATCTTGGTGGTGACACAGCCTGAGCTGGAGTCTGACTTTGGATGGGAGTAGCTGCATGTGTACAGAGCGTGTGCCAGCACTGGCCTCTGTGATGTTTGTAGTGTGATGCTGTGGCATGTAAGTGGCTCTTCAGGTTTCTTCTGCATTGGTGTAGTCTTGGGAATCCCATGGGAGGGAACGGCAGTGTGCCCAATCTGACTGTGCGTACATCAATGCATCCATTGCATGCACCCAAATTGGGGAGGGCTAGATATCTTACAGCAATGTGCAGCATTCTATTGTCCCCAAGGTACGACATGGTGGGTGGCATGGGCTAATGTCCATTGTGGACTGTCATGTTGTAGTCTGGGGCTGTTTTGTCCCCTCCTGTTACATCCAGTTCTGTCATTGGCAACAAGTTGTGTGCCCCCATCATGTCTCTAGGTGTGCTCAGAACTAGTTATGTGTCTGTTTGAACAGAGCCACAAGCAGGGTGTTGTGCTGTGTAGTCATCACATGGCTCACTCATGCCTGAGTTTCCAGTTTCCATGTACTGCTTGAGTCTATGTAGTAAGTTGGCACGATGTGATTGCACAGGGTGGTGTGCAACATGTAGATTTGCTCAACTTTTATCATGCATTGCTTGCATATGTTTGTTCTGTTTTTGCCACTGACCTGACCCTACATCTCCCTCTCCCATGCAGCATCACCTGTGGTTACGCAGGGACAGGAGACGGACACCCGTGGGGGTGAAACTAGCACCACAGCTGCCCAGGAGCCCAGTGACACAGATGTCACCAGAGCATCAGAGGGGGACAGGAGTCTGCTGGAGGAGTCCCAGCCTGAGTCGCAAAGCACCACATCATCCGATGCCAGCGGGTATGCATCCATGTTGGAGGGCACAGGGAACGGAGACTCTGCATCGACTTACACCACATAGCTGCCATTGCCCACCCTCCCAACCACTTCCTCTGGTGCAGCCCGTGTCCACCTCAGTAAGAGGGGAAGAGTGTCCTTCACCCCTGGCACTGCTGCCCCTGTCCTTGTCCCCCCTGCTGCCATCAGTGCTGAGACTGTGGACCTTTTGCGCCAGCTGTGTGTCGGCCAGACAGCTCTCCTAAATGCCTTCATTGACCATGACAAGAAATTGCCGCAGGTGATTGCCTTCATGGAGGGCATACATTCTGACGTGGGTGGGCTGCACCGGACAGTCCAGGCTTTGTCATCAACAGTGACGTCTGCCCTGCAACAGGCACATTCTCACAGGCCAGCTCCGGTCCCTTTGTCCACCCCCCTGGCAGTGGCCACGTCTGATGATAGTGACCATGGTCCACATACATCAAAGTCACGATACAGCACACGGAGCAAAACAGCAGCAACAACCCGAGCGGTCACGTGCACAGACACCATCCCCACAGAAGACCAAAGGCACCCCAGAGCGCAGGGAGAAAAGCCCGTCAGGCAACACCAGGGGACAATTAGCAAAGCAGAAGACCTCAAGCACACATGACTCAGTGGTATCCCCATCCAAGGACTCTCCTGCCCCTAAGGCATCGCGCAAAGATAATTGTACAGTGTCTGTGCCCACCAAGGAGGTGGTGCATGCCAAGGGTACACCTGGAAAGGGCTAAAAGGCAGTATCACCAACCACCTCGACTCCCATTCCAAGCCCTGTGAAGCAGGGGACAGAGGGTACTGTAGGGGTGACACCTAGTAAACAGGGGAAGGGGGGCAGAGGAGAAGCAAGGCAAAGCGTTCTGCGGGGTCCAGCACATCACCAGAGGGGCTGTCAGCGCCTGCACCTGCTGCAGCAGTGGTGGTGAGTGTGCCTCTTGTGCCCACACCACTTCCCATTGATTCACAGACAGTCAAGCCATTTAGGATCCCCAAGAAGTGGACGGGGCACCCCTCCACAATCTCCCAGCCACACCGAGACTCCTGTCTGCATGACTCCACCTCCACGTGCCACTACACCACCTGGTCCAAGCAGCCCTCCAGCCTGCCAAGACACTGATTGCTCTACCTCAGCTGTTCCGCTCTCTCCCCCTTTAAGTGCCCCGACAGTACCCGAGGCACAGCCAGCTCCCAGTCTGCCTGACAGCCAAGTCTGAGTGGTAGTCACCCTCACACACCTGTGTCTCACACAGGAGGGCCTGTACTGCACATTGTTGCCCCCTGACTGTGTTGCTGGCCATGGACAGGTACAGTCGCACATATTCCCTGGGCAGCTTCTCATGGACATGCTCTGTACTCTGCCCTGCCCACTGGCCTTGTTGTTCACTGCTGTGTTGGACCCTTGCCTGTGCAGCTTCTCATGGGCATACTCTGCACCCTGCCCTCGTCTCTGGCCTTCTTGTTCACTGCTGTGTTGGACCCTTGCCTGTGCAGCTTCTCATGGACAGACTCTACACCCTGCCTTGCCCACTGGCCTTGTTGTTCACTGCTGTGTTGGACCCTTGCCTGTGCAGCTTCTCATTGACATGCTCTGCATTCTGCCCTGGCAACTGGCCTTGTTGTTGACTGCTGTGTTGGATCCTTGCATGTGCAGCTTCTCATGGACATACTCTGCAACCTGCCCTGGCCACTGGCCTTGTTGTTCACTGCTGTGTTGGACCCTTGCCTGTGCAGCTTCTCATGGACATGCTCTGCACCCTGCCCTGCCCACTGGCCTTGTTGTTCACTGCTGTGTTGGACCCTTGCCTGTGCAGCTTCCCATGGACATGCTCTGCACCCTGCCCTGGCAACTGGCCTTGTTGTTGACTGCTGTGTTGGACCCTTGCATGTGCAGCTTCTCATGGACATACTCTGCAACCTGCCCTGGCCACTGGCCTTGTTGTTCACTGCTGTGTTGGACCCTTGCCTGTGCAGCTTCTCATGGACATGCTCTGCACCCTGCCCTGCCCACTGGCCTTGTTGTTCACTGCTGTGTTGGGCCCTTGCCTGTGCAGCTTCTCATGGACATACTCTGCACCCTGCCGTGGCCACTGGCCTTGTTGTTCACTGCTGTGTTGGACCCTTGCCTGTGTAGCTTCTCATGGACATACTCTGCATCCTGCCCTGGCCACTGGCCTTGTTGTCCTCTGCTGTCTTGGACCCTTGCCTGTGCAGCTTCTCATAGACACACTCTGCACCCTGCCCTGGCCACTGGCCTTGTTGTTCACTGCTGTGTTGGACCCATGCCTGTGCAGCTTCTCATGGACATGCTCTGCACCCTGCCCTGCCCTCTGGCCTTGTTGTTCACTGCTGTGTTGGACCCTTGCCTGTGCAGCTTCTCATGGACATGCTCGGCACTCTGCCCTGCTACTGGCCTTGTTGTTCACTGCTGTGTTGGACCCTTGCCTGTGCAGCTTCTCATGGACATACTCTGCACCATGCCCTGCCCACTGGCCTTGCTGTTCACTGCTGTGTTGGACCTTTGCTTGTGCAGCTTCTCATGGACATACTCTGCACCCTGCCCTGGACACTGGCCTTGTTGTTCACTGATGTTTTGCCCTTGCCTGTGCAGCTTCTCATGGACATGCT
Source organism: Triturus cristatus (assembly GCF_964204655.1). Classification (NCBI taxonomy): domain Eukaryota; kingdom Metazoa; phylum Chordata; class Amphibia; order Caudata; family Salamandridae; genus Triturus; species Triturus cristatus. Next base: position 1,405,884,890 of record NC_140591.1, read on the forward strand.
CTGCATTTTTTGCCTTACTCTTCTCTTCTCATGGTGCCTATCTGTGCAATTTGTGAATAAAAACAGTTGCTCCAGTTGTCTATTTTGTCAGTGTCCTTACTGAATAAAGTTCTTTTGCTGTGTGTAAATGGTTTACTGTGCCACGTGGTCTGTGTGGCACTTCAACATGGTCAATATTTGCGCTCACTTGCTCTCTTTTTTTCAGGGGTGACAGGGGCTTCAGTTCTTCTTGGCCCAGATACTTGTGGTGGCAATGGTGTCAATTTCAAATGTTTAGCAGTAGTCATTTACTTGATTAGCTCGTGTTGGCTCTATTGTACACATGTCAGGTTGGGGGGCACTGCCAGCACAGGGTGGGTTTCTGCACACAGTATTTCAGGCAGGCTGTCCAGGGTCATCATGTGTGTGTTCTTCCTATATGTGTGCCCAGTGGTTTATGTGTGTGGTCATCTTGTGATGGCCAGTCATCCTAGTCCCATGGCTTACTTTACATGTGTGCTCTTGGATGGCCAGGAATTGTGCAGTGTGAAGGGGGTGAGTTTGTGGGGAGTGTTGATGTGTGCATGCCTCTGCAATGTCAACTACACACATGTGTCACCCAGGATTTGTGTGCCTGTTGTTTTGATTGTTCATTCCTGTGGATGTGGGTGTAAGCCCATGTGTGAGTTGTATGTTGTGCAGTGTGTTGGTGTGTCCTTGCATTTCTGTCTGACTCCTACTTGTTGTTTTTGTCACTTGTGAGTATGCAGAGGGTGTTACTGGCAATTCAGTGTTGTGTTGTGTTGCACATCCCTGTGTCTGGTGGCTGTTTGTGGGGTCTGTGCAGACCTGCTGCTCCCCACTGCCATTGTGGTTGTGTTTTCTCATGTCTTGCTGTCCCATGGTTCCATTTTGCCTCCAGTGTGGCATGTTGTGTGTGTTGTCATGCCATCCCCTATCTGTGCTTCAGCTGCCTACCCATTGTGGGTCTGCACTCCCTCTCTTTGTGTATGGTACACTCCTGCCATGTCCCCTACTGCCATGCAGTACACTTCACTTTGGTGTGAGCTGTCCCCTTGGTTTGTATGTGTGTGTGCCTCCCCATGACTTCATTTGTGCCACTGTGCTTTGTGGTAAGTGTCTCTCAGTGCATTTCCCCAATGGGTCATGTGTGATTTACTGGTGCTGTTTGTCATTCATAGTTGCTGCTATGCAGTTCAACTGTGTGTGCTGCCCAGTCCTGTGGCCAAGTTGTTTCCACCTTTGTGTCCCAAACTTGTGCATCTATTGGGTGTTGTGTTAAATGTATGTGTGTTGTTTGTGTTATTGCTTCACTTCCTGGGTGTGCTGTTGTCTTTGTGCTGTGCTGTATGGTGTTGTGTGGGTTGCTGTTCTGTCACTGATGTCTGTGTGTGTCTGGTATGCATGGTGTGCACACACAGCTTGTTGTGCTTGCTGTGCTGTGTGTATGTTGCCTTGTAATTGCCTGTTGTGCATATCCTGATGTCATGCTATGTTTGCTATGTGATTGTTCTGCCTGTGCATCTGTTGTTTGTTTGCTGTGGCGGTGTTGTTCTGTGATGGTGCACTTCTTGTGTGTGTTGTGGAATGTTGTCTGTGCATTGTTCCTGAGTGATGAGGTTGTGTACTCCTGTTGTGTCTGTGCTCCCATTGCCTTTCCCCAGTTTAGCTGCACAGGGCATGTATGTTGTTGTTGTTGTTGTGGCTCTGTGTGTGTTTCAGTTGGGTGATGTGTTTGTCTGTTGTATTTTTTTCCACATTTGTGGTGGCATCCCTGAGTGTGTGTGTGTGATGTTTGTGGCTGAGCCCAGGGTGTGTGGTTGTTTGTGTGTGTATTGCCTGTCAAATATTGCCAGCCTTCAGTGTGTTTGGCACTGGTGTTGTGTGCTGCTGGTGTGAGGGGGGTATGTGTGTGAATTCTTAATGGTGTTTGTCAGTCCTGAGGTGTGTAGATGGTCCCTGTGTGTAGTGCTGCTTGTGTACTCCTGTGAAGTAGTTGTATGTATGTGTGGCTGTTCCCAGTTTGAGTTCAGGGCCTTCCTTTCATCCTTGTGCCTATACATGGTTTGCCTTGCTGTCTCCCTGTGTGGTTGCACTGAGCTGTCTGTGGTTTGATTTCAATGACTTTGCCAGCCATGTGTCCTTTGATAGTGTGAAGGTGTTGTGCTCTGTTCCTTGTGTTGATGTGATGTACACATGCTTGTTGTGTGTCTCCATGGCCTTCCATTTGTGTGCAGCCCACTTAAGTTTCCCTATTTGTTGTGCTCAATTGCTGTTGGCATGTGGGGTGTGTATGTGTGTGTGTGTGTCAGTCTGTGATATGTATGTGTGACTGTGCAGGCTGTGTGTCCATTTGGATGTTGCTTCCTTGCGTGTGTTCATTTGTTGCTTGTCCTCATTGCTTTTTCCCTGAGTGTGGTGTAGTGTGTGTTTCCCTGGCCCTGTGCTACTGTGCTGTGTGTTGTGTGTTCCTGTGCAGCCACTCCTGCATTGTGTGTCTCCATGATTGTTGGTTGTGTGGTGCAGGGTATGTATTGCCCTGGCTTGTTGTTGTGCATGGGGTGCACGGGGGGCACATGGCATGTGCCTTCATGGGGTGTGCTAGTGTGTGGGTGTGGCCCTGTGGTCTTTGTGCCCTGCCTATGCCAGGCACTGGCCCTGCCTTCTGCATTGCGCATGTATTTGCTTGTGTTCGCCGCTGCGGTGACGTGACCAGGACATTGCTGCATGGTGGCGGTAGCTGTGTGTCCAGGATGCAGCGGGGTGAATTTGTTGCAGGTGGGTGATTTGTGGGTGCCCTTGGGGATGTGTCCCTATCCCCCCTAGGGTGTCTGATGTGGATTTGGACCCTGTGTCAGGCCATGGGTTGTGTGTTGTGTTATTGCGTACCTGCGACAGCGTCCGCGGCGGTCCATGAGTTCCTGGTGATGTAGCAGGTACAGCACCGGAAAGACGTGTAAAGCTGGGTCCATTGCAGTCGTGTCTGGGTGGTGTGGACCGGGACTCTGGTTTCGTGCTCCGCTGTTGAGTTTCCGCCGTCTCTGGTTGGGCGGTGTCTTCGCTGTGGTGCATCTGCTTGCTTGAGCCATCCTAATTTGTGGACCAGGGCGGACGTCATTCTGCACGGCGGAGGGTCTCCATTGGCTCCCACCGCGGCAGTGGCGGGCGCACTTTGATGGCGGTGCGCGTCACACCGCGGCGGTCAGTAATTGGCCTATGTTTGACCATACTAATATGGCAGACGTGATGTCCCCCTGCTAGCGGGCAGAAAAAGTAATTTTTCCTCACCGCCAGCGCGGCAGTGGTCCCACCGCCCTACATCCTAATGGACCCCTTAATGTTGACAAATGTGAGATTCTCCCTCTAAATACATTTTGTTTTCATGTAGATTTCTTGGCTTCTTCTTTTCGTTGGAGTCCAGCTAAGATCAAATACTAAGGTTTATGGTTCACACCCTCTATTAAAGATACTGTAACACTATACATAAAAAATCTACAAACAACTCGAAACAATTCTACAACTCGTTGGCATCCCTTGTTCTTATCATGGTGGGGTAGACTAGACTCTATTGAAATGATGTTAGTTCCAATAATTTTATTTTTCCTCTCTAACCTCCCAGTTAATATACCTAAATCCTGCTATTTACTCTATTCTATCAAAATATTTATGGCAAAACAAGAAAGCTAGGATGTCATTTGCTAAACTTAAGTGTCCTAAACATTTGGGTGGAGTTAATTTTCCAGATTTCTCCTCATATCACACTTCAATTTTCTCTTAATCATTCTGTTTCTTTGTTATCTGAACATATGTCTGATCTCTCCTCTCAACCACTGTGGGTAGAGATTGAATACTCCTTTTATCATCCTTTCACCTTTGAAGAATTTGTATCACTATCCCATATTCCAAAGAAGTTTTCTCTCTCTATTCTTAAAAATTCCCGCAAAATATTTTCTCCTCTTTTCCTGGATGGTCTAGACAATCGCTCACGCTTTTTACAATCCCCTATTTGGTATAATCCTCTTATTAAAGTTGGAAATAAAACACTTTTTTGGAAAGAATGGAAAGATGTTGGCCTTAATTGGATTCACCAACTCTTTCAGGATGGTACTTGTATTCACTTCTCTGTACTTCAACCCCGCTTTTCTCTACCATTATCCTTTAAATACAAATATAGATTATTGTGTACAGCTGCTCAAAACATCTATGATGCCCTTACTTTTTCTGTTACTCATATCAAATCTTCTCCTCTCACTCTCCCTTTTTTACTTTCTTCATCATCCGCTTCCCAAATTTATAAAAAATTACGAGATACCTCTATTACCCGAGATCAATCTAAAGTAGAAAGTGATTGGGAATCAGACTTAGAGGAATCGTTTTCTATTTTAACTTGGCAAAAAATTTGGACCCAAATACGGAAATCCTCTAGAGCAGCAAACACTACTCAAAAATTATTTTTATATACAATAGACTTTTGATCACTCCTGCCAAATTACATATAATTGATACCTCTATTCCCTCTACCTGCTGGTCTTGTTCAACTGCAGATCTTAAACATATGCTATTTACTTGTCCAGCGATCTATAATTTCTGGTCCAGAGTGTGGAAACAAATTAATAATATTTTTCTACACAGTTCCCCTATTTCTTTAGGTAGTCTTTCAGAGATATGGTCCTGTTCCATTATTAACACGTCCATTATTGACTTACTTATAGCTGTAGCGTTCCAACAAATCACTAAGTCATGGCGTTCCAACAAATCACTAAGTCATGGAAGAATGCCTCGAATGTCTTTTTCCAAGCCTGGTGGTACGGAGTTTGTTATAATCACAGATTAGACAGGGCCTACGTTTATCCCATTACACTTGCTATTAAACGAGATTTATTATGGTTACCCATCACTAATTTCCTGAACATATCTGCCCAGTCCCTACCTTTACATACCCCTTTCACTGAAGAAGTTGCCAAACCTCCCTGAAGGTAATAATTATTGTTTCTTATATATTATGTTTTATTTCTTGGTTATTTTATAAATCTTTATTAGAGGATTTATTGTATGCCAAATGTTACACTTTAAATGCATACATTTTGTTATATTATTTGATATTTTCTTCCCTTCCCCCTTCTATCCCTTCCCCCTCTTTCTCTGTTTCTTCCCCCGTTTATGATATTTTTTGCACTATGTTATATTTAGATATTATGTTCTATTGCTATTCTGTTGTACTTGATATTCAATAAACTTTCTTTAAAACTTAAAAAAATAACCACAAGCGTGCTTGACGTATCAAAGTTAGCAACCTCAGATGAACAGTTGTCTATTTGTCGTTCCAATAACAAACAGTTGGAAAGACCACACAACAATCAAAATCAACTTCGATTATCGTTTTACTTGGCTCATTCCCTCAGAAAAAAACACGCATAGAGTATAATTCCCACTGGTCATTCAAAAAAAGTATCCTCCCAGTAGGGAAACCGCTCCAAACCAACCATCTGGCTAAAGCGGTAAAAAAATCACAGCTTGCTGTCGCCTTCAAATACTGACAATTATTAACAATGTTATTCTGTATAGGTTGCCAAAAAGTTCATTTTCTGGTATTATGAAAAGCCCGAACTGAATTCTCCGTTTGTCCAAAATACTTTTTTAGCGGTATCGTAGACATACATATCTCACAGCTCATCACAAAATCAGACCGTCAGAATTGTTGCAAAATGACAAGTGAATCTCTTTTTTTTTTTTTTTTTTTAATTTTTTTTATTGTTGAAACTGAAGGTGTCAAGCAACATTAAAGTTAAGACAGACAGTATCACGTTACAAAAAACCAAAAACATCTCAAATACAGTGAATCAAGATCTTTGTACAGTAACAAAAACAATTAGAAGATGACCTGAATGAAAAGAGAGTCAAAAAAAGTTTTCCCAAATTTTTTCGAATTTTCTCCCCCCTCCAATCCTCGCTGCATAGTTACGCTCGCTAATCTTAACTCTTTGCATTTTACGCAGCCATTCATAGAAAGATGGACTCTGAGTAGATCGCCAATTCTGAAGAAGCAATGATCTTGCCACTGCCATGCAGATAAACAGGAGTTTAGTATGTGAAACAGAAATATTTAAATTCTGGTCCAAACCGTGCAGCATCAAATTGGAATTAAAAGATATCTGGATATGCAAAATAGAAGATAAAAAAGCAAAAATATCTCTCCAGAACTCTTTGATCATGCTACATTCAACTATGACGTGTGTCCAGTTAGCGGGGGCAAAATTTTGACAACGAAAACAGATCGGAGCGTAATTACTAAACATTTTGGCAATTACTGCCGGGGTATAGTAGAGGAGCCATTTCCCAAAAAATATCATTCTACGCCAATTGGCTCCCCGTAAAATGGAGAAATTATATTTATTAATAGTCCGCCACGTCGATACGGATAAAACCTGCTTTTCGTGTTCCCACCATTTTTGGACTGCTTTCGATTCTAAATCGTCTTGTTTAGTCTGAGCAAGATGACGTTTCCATTCACCAGGTTTCCTAATTAAAGTAGTATTAAACAGGAGATCGTTGTTAAAAGGGGAAATCTGAGTAAAGGAGGTAGGGGCAAACGACATTAAAAGTTTATAAATTAGATCATAAGACCCGGCTAACAAAAAGTTACCTGAAAGTAGTAGGCGCATCTCGGGCGGAGTTAACCACCTAGAGTGATGTAAAAAATCGCCTACTGTACTAAAGCCGGCTTTAGACCAATAGCCCATTAAATGCGGGCTTACCACCTGTCCTCTTGAGGAAAGTAAATTAATCAGTAAAGAGGAGGTATTAAAGAGAGAAATAGAGTATCGACTAATCAAAGCCTTGCGCTTCATAAAGAACCAAGCAATTATTTTATACCTAACCAATTTTGGAGATTTAGGTATTTGAAGAGGGGAAGATATTTGACTCTCTGAAAAAATTAAATCGAAAAAAAAACTAATATAATAATTTGGAGTCGGGGAAGGGACCTTGAGACGAGTTAAGTACTGAGCAAAATATGCGTAGTAATAGTCTCTAATGTTTGGAAGTGCCAGACCGCCATTATCTAAACCCTCGTAAAGGGTAGTCAACGCAATCCGGGGCTTTTTATATGACCACAAAAAACTTGAGAATAAGGATTCTATTTTAGAAAAGAAAGACCCAGGGAGAAAACACGGGATTGTTGAAAACAGAAAGTTGAGCAGTGGTAAAATGGACATTTTAATCAGGGCGACTCTGCCTAGTAATGATATAGGTAATTTATTCCAGCGAATTAACATCGAACGAACCCTTTGGAGGAGGGGAACAAAATTCAAACCGAAAAGATCTGTAACTGAAGAAGAAAAAAACACCCCCAGATATCTTTTAGGTTTATTATTTATGCAACCTCGTAGATCCGGATGTAATTCTGGAATGTGATTGCCACAAATCAATATTTCGGTCTTTTTTTTATTAATCCTATAGCCCCCAAAAGATTCATATTGCTCAAAAATCCGAAGTGTCTGAGCTTGAGACTGCAAATCGGATTTAATGAGCAACATGATGTCGTCAGCATAAAGTTTTATCTTAGACATAAATGGGATTGGAGGTGCAATCTCTGCGGACTTACGAATAGCTATTGCGAGGGGTTCGATAAAAAAGGCGAAAAGAATCGGTGATAAGGGGCACCCCTGACGAGTTCCACGGTTAACTGCAACAGATCCAACCAAATGTGAATTAATAATAATATTAGCTTTTGCGCCAGAATAAAGATTACGAATAAAATTGATAACGATGCCTGGAATATGAAAATGCTGCAAAATAACAAAGAGTGTCTCCCAAACCACCAAATCAAAAGCTTTTTCTGCGTCGAATAACAAGTGAATCTCAACAAAAACAACAAAATCAAGAGAAATCAATGTCAACTGAAATTCAGCATGTACAGGTCACAAAGTCCAGTCGGAATTGCCTTTGAGTAGTCAAATAAACATCGTAGCTTAAATCTAAACAGACATAATACCGACCAAAAATTAACTAATAGTAAGAATCTCCTTTTTAAATGGCAGAAGTACCTTAACAGGATCCAACCACCCTTATTGTTAGTCATTTAGGAAATTCCTCCTCACCAGTATCATAGACATTGCAGTCTGACATCACAGCTGGTGACATCAGAGTGTCCAAAATATTTCAAAATGGATGATGAACTTCTTTAAAAAATTAATAATCCAGACATCATTGAATACTAAAATTCAGTGTGTGCAGGTCTCGAACCCACACAAGATACAGAAAAAATCCCAAAGGTCCAGTTGGACTTGCCCTTATGCTATATCAACAGTTGAGCAAAGTCACTAATTCTTGATGGAAAGACGTTTGGGAGTAGGTCAAGGAATTCTGCCACACAAAAACTGGCAGCAGGTATAAAAATGGGACCCTCATAACCTCTCAGCAGAACACTCTTGGAGCCTGAGGAAGATTCAGAAGAAGGACTACCCTACTGTCTGTGGAAGAGGCACTGATATGCTTACTGAAGAAGGAAGGTTGCTCTGAAAAATAATTTGAGCTGAGAGAGGAAACTAATCCCAAACTTAATTTAAAAATGTGCAAAATGCTTGAATCCTAACCTAGGGCCCTATTACAGATATCGCAGACATTTACTGTGTGCTCCATAGTGCACTTTAAATAGGTTTGCCATGCACAAACAGGGAAAGTGCACCCTATTATGAAGAATGCACTGCTCTCATGGCAGCTGCAAACGTGTGGTGCCCCTGGGGCAGCACATTTAATGGAGCTGCTCCTTTTGAGTCACTCCATGTTTCATTGAGCAGGTGTCAACATGCCTGCACATTTATGAGGGATTAGAGATCCCCTTGGCAGGTGGGGCAGTGAGTGAGTGCACCCATCTGCAAGAGGATGTCTGAGTGCCCCCCTCCAGAAGGCTGCCATCAGAGGGCACACTGACAGTTCTCCACCTTTTCGTGGTGCACTTTCAGTGTGCCTCCTAACAGCTTTTTTGTGCCTGCATCCATAATGCAAAAAGAACAATTGATGGACAGAATGCAGAACAATGTCATACATTCACCCCAGAACAGAGATCTGGGCCTAAATTCATAATTGTTTTGCTTCCCATGCCATTCCAGTTTGAACCCAGCCACATGCAAATCAGTCTTGACCTTGTGCCCAATGGGAACAGTCCAGCCCGAACTACAAGGCCAGGTCCTCCTTGGACTGTACTGTTCCCATAAGGAACAGGATCAAGACTGATATGCATATGGCTGGTTCCAAACTGGAGTGGTGTGGTGAGCAGTGCACAAGAATGATGGATTACACCAAGATCCTTGTGACTGGGGGTGAATATTTGCATTGTCCAGCATTCCGTCCATCAATTGTTTCTTTTGCCTATGTCGTCCTAAGTCGGAAGGGTATGCCCAGATGTGGGTCCCGTGTTCACAACACCACTGGATGTAAGCTAGCCTGGCTGATGATGCCCTGAAACCAGTCCCACGATCCTTTTTTTCTGTCCAGGGAAGACCTGGCTTGGCAGTTCTGGTTGTACTGTTCCCATAAGGAAGAGGGTCAAGTCTGATTTGCATATGGCTGGGTCCAAGGGTCAAGACTGATTTGCATATGGCTGCGTCCAAACTGGGGTGGGGTGGTGAGAAAAAGAATGATGGATTATAGCCAGATCCTTGTTACTGGGGGTGAACGTTTGGATTGTTCAGCATTCCGTCCATCAATTGTTTCTTTAGCATCCATAATACAGCATACAGTGTGTGTGCACAGCGGTAAATAGATTCCCTCATTGCATGGGGCCCCCGATTGAGGGTACTCGCTCTTGAGATAGCGATGGCACTACATGTGCGATGATTTCGCTATCTGCATTACAGAAGGGGCCACATAGCATCTGCAGCGCCTTCTGCAATTCCTAGGGGCACACAAAGTGAGCACAAATGCCTGTTGCGTCCCGAGGCTCTTTCTCTGCATCATTTTACTAAATCCTTGAAATACACACATAAGACTGGTTCTTAGTGACGGCATTGACAGACATACATTACCCTAATTTCTATCAAGCAAAACTTGAGAAAAAATAACACTAATGAGAGTCATTAGTACGCCCAGTGGCGGCTGGTGACATTTGAAAGTGGTGGACATAAAAATGTGGGTGAGTGCACTGTGGCGAGCAAGCGTAGCAAGTGTCAACAACTGGCGTACATTTTGAAAAAGTGTGTACAAATTGTACATTTTCAAGCAAATTTGAGAAAGCAACATGGTTAATAAAACAATTGTGAAAGTGTAGTTATGACATCAATAAAGAGATTTCATATGATAATTATGTAGGTAGCTGCTCATTCAGTATAACCACAGAACTGCATAACAGAAGACACAGAATATTGCACATTCAGAGGTACTTTGCTTGACTTTTCATGATACATATCCTGGCATCATCATTATTTACAATGAAGCCATCCCAACCTTCCGATCCCACTCAGAGCAAAGGATAAACTTTACAAGGGTCACTATGCCAGCTGGCATTAAACTATCAACAGAAAGGATATGTTGGTAGCAGTTCTCCAATGAAGACATATAACTCATGCTAACTGCTGAGATAAACATTGGGGAGCAGCTTAAATGCCTGTGGGTGCCAGAGGAGGCTCCCCTACACATGTTAATGATAGGTTGGAATGGCTTCAAGGCTTCCACTCAGCAGCACTTTGTTGTATGCAGTGGTATTTACGTAGTGCACCGCAAACCTATCTAGGGAACAGCAGATCTGGACTTTATAGAGGTCTTGAGAAATTATCTTTCATGTACATCGAGAGTGGATGTACATATTTGAACTTCATAAACAAACACGTCACACCTTTGGCATATACACATTTTAGGCACAGGGAGATTGAGTCGTTTGCCCAGAATCAAACAATTTTCAGTTGTGTCAATGCCAGGATTCGATGCGGGTCCCCACCTTTCAAAGTCAGCATCGATCTGAGTCGCTAAACAATTTGATGGCTTGTTATTGTAAGTGTACAGCATGGCCATGTTAAAATAGTCTAGGTGTGCACTCAGCACAAAACTCTGAGCTCAGGTAACACTGACATCATTACAATACCTGTGCGCAAGGCAAGATGCACGCACACTGAGGCTGAAACACACAGGTATGCAGCTGTGTAGACAGAGAAATCAAATGCACACACGAGGTTCAAGAACTTGCAGTTCATACACACTCTGCACAGAGAACATACCACCAGCTCTGTGCATGTAACTCGCAAAAGTAATCCTCACTGTCATTTCAGAAACCACTCAGGAGGGTGTTAGCTGCACCAAAAGGAAGACGAAAAACGCCCAGAAACCACGCCATTTTTCTCTCTCAGGGTGCAGTTTCCCTACTGCACAGAGAAAACAACAGATCTTAAGGGTAAACGTGCGGCACCTGCAGGATATTTAACAGAAGATCTGACACACTGCACATTATATCTAGTTTTACCCAAGAAATTAAAGCTCAAAAACGTGGGTGCTGAATTAGAAGGAATCTTGGAGATATGATCGTAATCCATCGCGCACTAACAAGCTACACAGACTGTTATTAATATCTGTTTTGTTTTTTGTGCTTAAACAGCTTTAGCGCGCTTCAAGAGTTTCGGCATTGCTCGATGTTCTTGCTGCAACCATAGACTGTACTCCACAAATGATAAGGCTCAGGTTTTCAAAATATTTATGAAGCGCATATTTCATGACTTTTTCTTCCACGGCTTGCCACAATCGCGTGGGGGTCGTGCACGGGTTCGTGGATGGGGGGAAAAAACGTACCTTACTGCCGGGTCCTGCCCCGCCTCCGCTGCCTGCCGGGTCCCGCGTTTTCCTGCTGCTTTCCTGCAGGAACAGGACGCAGCCAGCAGGCAGCCTCCCTCCCCTTCCCTAAGCCAATCATAATGCTGCAATGGCAGCGTTGTAATTGGTGAGGACCGCACCCAGCCGGGCGCCTAGAAGGAGGCCATTTTCTCCATGTAGGCTGCAGCCTACTTAGAGAAAAGGGAGACTGCACATGACTGCTTTGGTCGTCCCCAGACGGCGGACCAAACAGTCTGGGCCCAAAATAGTGGGCAAGCCACTCCCCCCCCCTGCCCTCGAGCAGGACCGCCCACCTGCCTGCCCCCAACCAGTCACTTCTGCTTCCTCGCAGTGCGAGGAGCAGAAACATAAAATGGTAGTTTTACCATTTTAGGTTTCTGCTTCTCGCACTGTGAGAAAGCAGTGAGGCGATGCTCCTCCGCCCTAATGGAGGAGCCGTCCCTGGTTACACCGATTTCAGAGAATCCGAACCACCTTTTTTCAGAAATGTCTTCCCCTGCACTATTCCACTACTTTATCCGCTGATATGAAGAATATGTATACCTTAATAGCTGAAAAGATCCAATTTGGCAAAATAAAAGTACTGAGTGAACGACTTTGCTACTGTGAAAGGTTTAGATAGCCTTTTCAAACAATTTTGCTAACTTTGCAGTTCTCAATGCCCTTCACAGAAGATGAGGCTTGACTTGAAATGAATAGCAGTACCAATTTAGAGGGAATGCAAAAGGCCATCATCAATTGCAGTTGGTAGACCCCCGAAGCTTTGCGTGAATACGCTTTCACCTGCATGATTCGGAAGCACGATGCACATTGTGCAGGTCTGTTGCAAGAACATACATTTCACCAAATGCTTATTAAAACTGTTTCAGGAAAAAAGACTGCTCTGAGGATTATTTGTCCTTATTACTTGAATGTGATAGGCTACTGATTAAATGCAAATGCAGAGGCTCTATCGCAGCAGGATATTGCAATGTTAATCTAGCAGCAAGGGCTGAACATCATTTACACAGAGGCATTTTAAGGCAAATATTGAAGAATACTTGTTAAAATATTCCAAACTGTAATTGAGAAAAGTATTATCAGTACAACAATCTTCCATATTTGAAGCCTTCATGCCAAATTGTAAAAAACATTTCATTAACCTTCATGCTAGGGCTTTTAAATTGTATTTCCTTGTTTACCTTGAAAATTACTGTTGCTCGAGAAGCATGACTGTGAAAGATTGAACATAACACACTCTATTAAATTGTTTTATTGAGAAAAACGTTAAAACATGATTTAAAAAACTTCTAATAACTCAGTTTCAAACTGAAGTTTGAGCATATTGGTGAGCTCATTAGGACTCTATTTTGCATGCTTTATCATTTTCATATATGCTTTTACTGTTCAAACATTTCTTTATATCTTTAGCTAGTTGTAAACCGCTCAATTTGGGAATACAAGTGTAAATTATGGTTGTCTGATTTTGGAGAAAAACAAACTCAAAGAGCTCACGTAGGGATAAATTTTGCATCCAAAATGTTTCCTCTTATTTTTTCAGATTAACTCTATTCTCAAGATGTTGAATCAGTCCTGATGTATGTGATTCATACTGAAGAAATTCCAAGCAGTCCTAGTATTTCGGTTCACAAAAATCCTTTGGTTTATTTTTTATAGGATGTGGCTCTCTCTTGCCTCACCACGCCCTCTAGTGTTCCCTCTCTTTATCTTGTTGGAGGGGTGGACCCCACACCCTTCTACTTTTGTTTTAAACTATTGTGTTTATTCACTATTCTACTAAACCCTATTTCTATAGCGCTGTCCTCTAAACCTGTCAAAACCTCAGTACCTCAATCTTTACCTTTGCCTTAGTCACTCTAATCCTACCTGCACCATTTTAGCTCTACTCTTGATTACATTCTAGTATATGTATGTCTACTTTTGCCCTAGTACCTCTACTACATCTATATTATAGTAGGTTCATTATGCCTGTACTCTAGTACAAGAATATGCCCTAGTACCTTTATCCCACGTCTAACCTAGTATGTCTTTCACTACTAAAATAGTAGCTGCTGTTCCCCTATTTATAGCCACACTTCTGCTCTTGCCTATACCTTTTTATCACAACACCAACCTGCACCTTAATACCTCTGGGTTTTTTTCTACCTGTTTCCTAATGCCTTTTTTTTTACACTACCGTGCACCATTTTCCAGTTTTATTTGTTACATTTACTACTCTTTTCAAGCAAAAAGGTTTTTCTCATTTTAAGAAAGCAGTGGGGGGTGACTACCTGGGTTGCTCCATGTTGTTATTTGTCAAAAATGTATCTTATTCTCATTTCAAGTAGTAGAGTTGATAATATCTTTCAAAAGTTACACTAGTTAACTTTTTAGAGAAAATGTACCTACACAAATAGGTATAATTGTTGGAAGAAACAGTAACCACAAGTACAGTACAGTTTTTTTTTACTGCCTGAGCAAAGCTTAATGAAACACTACGTTTTTTAGGTCAAGCATTCGCGACCTCTTGTATATACTTTAGTATATACTTATATATGTATGTACTTTGTGGGCTTTGGAGTTCAGCCCTAGGACTTGTCTGCTTCCACTTAGCGACTTTCTTTTCTGCTGAATTGCCGCTATTCAGCTGTCATGATAGAAAACGACCAGTAGAGGTCAGTAAAATACCAGAATGGCTTTCTGCTTGTTTAACTGCCTCTATTTAACTGTTTTGATAGAAAACGACCTGTAGAGGTCAGTAAAATACCAGAATTGATTTCTGCTGAGGGAGTTTCTGTTTTTATTTTTCTGGCAACTGCCTCCGTTTAACTTTCTTGATAGAAAATGACCAGCAGAGGTCAGTAAAATACCAGAATCATGTTAGCATTCTCAAGATTCCAGTCCATAGAAATTGTCTTCCATGAGCACCCGTAGACAATAATATTTTTTTCAAATCTTGTATTTTGAGTGATATGACCACCAAAGGCCCTAATTTTATATTAAAAAGAGAGCTTGGAACTATACAATTTTCCTGCTGAAAGGCAATATTTCTCTCCATGTTTTCCCATACCTGGCGTGTGACACAATTTGGTGCATATTTTCCCTCCATGTTAAAGAACAGTAGATGTTTCAGCCTTCAGGCTAATGTGCTGCATAGCTAAATACATATAAGGTCCCAAAGGTGTGACCGATTGCATTGCAAAGGCTTGGTTTTTTTATTTAAACGTTTCTTACTGCTGTCTATTCTATAGTAACTCAGGCTTATAAGACATAACAACTAAAAGAAAAGGTTTTGACCTGCCAGTCACTCTTGATATTCATGAGCAATTCGCATTGAAGCCAGTGGCAGGTGCGAGACACACCTACTTAAAAAAAAACACAAATATACAATGTTCAAGAAGGAGCGTTCCATATAAATTTCAAATTTAACAGTCCAATACTGTGATCCCGAAAAGTAGAAAGAGATCGTTGCGATGTTAACTTCAAGTTCATGTCTTTATTTTTAGATGGAATTTACATCATCAAGCATCATCCAACTTCAAAGAAAATAGTGCAGTTACAGCCAAATAGTGCAGATACAGCCAACACATTTCGTCCTTCTTTAGGACATCATCAGGGCTGTAAAGTAGAAATACACAAAAATCATAATTTTATTCATATTATAAAGCAAAATAGCCAGGTTTTTCTTTAAAATGCGCAATTCTATGAAAATTCCCTTTCTGCATCTAAAATAAAACAATGTAAAAATAAAATATCCCGCTACACCATTCCTTTTATTTTAATATCCAATCAGAATTCAAACTATCAAATCTGTAAATCGAATAAGATTTACACATTTGATAGTTTGAATTCTGATTGGATATTTCCCGTTATAAATAAGGAGACTGGCGGTAGAAAGGTGGCATTCTGGATTTATCGCACCGGATTGTGGCAGGTCAGAGCGTTTTTTCCAAGACAGCGGTTGGGATATTAACAGGTACGAAAGGGTCGGTTCACGTTTTGTTCCCTGCATTAAAATACAAGGAATGGTGAAGCAGGATATTTTATTTTTACATTGTTTTATTTTAGATGCAGAAAGGGAATTTTCATAGAATCGCGCATTTTAAAGAAAAACCTGGGTATTTTGCTTTGCATTGATTCGAGTAGAGAACAAGTATAATTCGAATGAAATTACAGGAGAGACAATTGTAAAACAGTTCAGACGACTAGTAAGAGGAGATACAACTAGTGATTTTTAATAGGATTGTTTTCTGACACCCATCAATTTGGTTATTGTTACAGTGAGTGGATACTTACATCGGATATTACGTTTTTTTGGACTTTGGCTGTCAGATCTAATTCAGGATTAGGCGGATATTGAGATTGAAATAACAGGATGTGAGAAAGATTCAACTGCACTGTATCCATATAACAATCAAGTCTTTCTGAGTATTTGGAGATTAGCATCAGAGCCAAAGAGCCTTTCGTTAATGTGAGGGTCTGGATTTGCTATCGTTGCATAAATTATTATATAATGAATAAATATGGGATTTTATTGCAATTGTATACAATCATTTTGTTATGCGTTTTTGCAACAAATGTCTCCCTTGTATTAAATATAGATTGTTAAATAGGCAGGCACCTTATTATTGGTTGTGATTTTAAGATCTGATTTTTTTTATAATATGAATAAAATTATGATTTTTGTGTATTTCTACTTTACAGCCCTGATGATGTCCTAAAGAAGGACGAAACGTGTTGGCTGTATCTGCACTATTTGGCTGTAACTGCACTATTTTCTTTGAAGTTGGATGATGCTTGATGATGTAAATTCCATCTAAAAATAAAGACAGGAACTTGAAGTTAACATCGCAATGATCTCTTTCTACTTTTCGGGATCACAGTATTGGACTGTTAAATTTGAAATTTATATGGAACGCTCCTTCTTGAACATTGTAAATTTGTGGTTTTTTGATGTGGCTTTAACGGTGAGCCATAAGGGCTTGAGCGTTTGTAATCTGCAATAATTAATAATAGGGCTCACTTGTGCTCATTGGGTTTGACCTTCACCGTCACTCTGTGGTTTTTTACTTTTAAAAAAACTTTTTGAATGAGGGCCATTATTTTTAGTCTGATAGTCACTATAGAGTCAGAGCCTGTAGCCAGAAATTCTGAAAGGTAAAGCATAATAGTGTCGCTAAGCTAGTGTTGCACAGTTCTTTTTTTATCTGGCCAAGTGAGATGGTGGAAGACCATATTTTGTGCATGTAAATGCACTCTGTTTAGACAGTTTGAATTTGATACCAGGAATTTCCACAACTTCAAAATGAGCAATCATTCCACACAACTTATTTGCAAAGCTGTACAGTGAAATGTGCACATGGTGGACAACACATTCTCCTGCATAGGCCTGCTTCGAGTAGGGGAATGCCAACACTGACTAGGGAAAGAAACGTTATCTCTCGGTATTACAGATGCCTATACTCAGTGGGTCATGCCACACATGGTCATCTGAGAGCTGCAGTACATTTCTACTTCTGAGATAAGTCTCGTAATGTAGTTCAATACACTAACTTGCACAAATCTTCAAGGGCGAGATGTACGAAATACTTATTTTGCATTTCCTAAATTGCGCTCCGTAGAAATCGCAATTTAGGAAATGCAAAATGGCATGTACAAAAATAGAGATTTCCTAATAGCGATTCTTAGAGAGTAGGATTAGCTATAAGGAAATCACTATTTATGAAATACCGAACCATTCGTTTTTATGGGCCTAAAACAAATGGTTTTGCATTTCCTAATTTGCGATTTTCTAATAGGAAATTGCAAATTAGGAAATGCTAAAGCAAGGGTGACTTTCAGTCTAAGGCCCCTCTCTCTGCACCCTGAAAAAAGTGTTGCACATGTAAAGCGCACAAATGCCCTAGGGGCATGTGTGCACGTTATAGCACCTAAAAAGCATTTTGGAGTGCCTTTTTTAAATTGCACATGGTTACCATCAACTTTGAGTAAAGGGTAATTGCTTTTCCTAAATGCCCAATTTGCATTTAGGAAATGCTTTGTACATGTGCATTGGAAATCGCAAACAGGAAATCCCTATTTGTGATTTCCTATTTGGGTGTCACAAAATGCAATTTCTACTGGGTAAAAATTCCTTTTTGAGATTCCCAAACGTCCTTTGTACATGCCAAAAGGCAATTTAGAATTTCGTAATGGCCGGAAATAGCGATTCGGCCCGTTAAGAAATACCAAATTTGTTCGTACACCTGGCCCCAAGTCCCAGATATTTCAGTGTCACGGTTGTTGCACCATTTGGTGAAATTTGTGCAGGTGACATAAGAAGGCCCATTGCTATAACAATCTGGTACATTAGAGCATTCAGTGTTCTTCCACAGCTGTAATATGAGGAGAGGTCTGTCCTTAATCTGCATCCACAGCACCTCCATTGGCAGTCTTGTCCTTCTCCAGGCTGCAAGTTCTGATTTTGCACAATGACCTGCAGCTTCAGAAAAGGTGAACATGCATTTTCAAGGGCATTTGACTTTTCGAAACTACATAGCTACATTTTTATGAATTCTCAAGTATGTGTTGTCCTCAATAGAAAGTCAATAATGGATTTAGTCAGAGACCATCTCTTTTTTTTTAGTGTGATCAAATAATTGCAATAAAATACATTAAATCTGAGTAATCATACACATATGAAACACATTTCATCACATTATTAATCCAGGAGCAAATAAAAGCTAAAGAGAAACAGCAACAAAACACTCCACTGGCCATAAATACAAAAAACAGATTGTAAATAGCTGTCTTTGTAAATTAAACCACTTAAAGTGCATAAGTGTGATATGTACAAAGGAGCACACAATTTTGTCCAGGTTTGGAGCCTACCCCAGGGCTTTGTCCATCAACTAAATACAAGTCCTCTAAAAGGCATAAGTACAATCAACAAATCTAAACAGCCAGTCTGAACTTTTAAGCCATCAAAACTGCAAAAGTGCTAGATGTGGAAAAAGAGTGACAAGCTATTACAACATATAACAATCTCACAAATCACCAGCTTAGACCAGAAGCAGGACCATACCCCAGAATTTTTGTCAGATATCATCTTGTGAATATAGCTAGGACGAGGATTGATAGAATACCAAGAGGTTCCCTGGGCTCAGCGAGGCCTGCTTGAAATAAGCACAGTAACTTCGATCTCAATATAAGATTTAAAGCAAAGTTTCTGGACATCAGTTCCTGTGAAACAACTCCACACCACAATTAAGGTACCTAAAATATTCCCTGTCTGTAAAGTAATGGTGGTACACGGGGGTGTCAGAATGAAAACCAACAATATTTCTTTTAATTTTGCAAAGCCAAAATATCAAGTCCAAGTCCTGAAGAGAATCCCGGATTTGTTAGGGATTCCAAACGCGTTGGCTTAGAGTATGGGGGACTGTTGATGGGGTGTGTCATGAGGAATGTTAAATAATATTTCCCTCAGCAACTTCTGAGCTGATACTAGTTTTGCCTGGAAATATGTTATTGCCCTCGCAAATACACACACTCGGACACACATCTACTCATCTGTTCTCTATTGCCCATCTTCTTTGGTTCCAGTCCGCTAGTGTTTGAAATCTGCTATCACCGTTTAATGTACCTGATCTTTGCAAGCATCCTGCCACCCATCAGACCCTCTTGTGTTCTTACTCTCATCTTCCCAGCCCTGGAACACTTTTCTCAAGTTTCTGGTACCCCCTGAAACCCAATCTCTAATGTCCTCATCTTTTTAGTACTCAAGCTTTTGTACCTGTTCCTCTATAGAAAAAGAACCAAGAGGCCTGAGTGAGATTAGTTAAAAAGTACGATGGAAGTCTTGAATATAAGGTATTCAGTGTCACATGTACTCTTAGGGCCCTATTATGATCTTGATCGTAAAGCCACTGACCTTAGGTTCAATTCAGACCGGCTGATTACAATACAGCCGGTCGGAATTGAAACAAGCCGGTCATTCCGGCTGGCTTCTGACGGGCTCCAGGAGCTCGTTGGCCAGACGGAAGCCCGCCCGTAATCCCATTGGAAGGTGTTGCCGCATTTGGGATTACGATACTTGGTTCCCACAGGCTTTCCATGCCTGGCTTTCCGACATGGAAAGCCTGTTGGAAAGCGAGTTTGGGGGCCCCTAGCTTGGCGCCCTTTTCCTTGTGGCCTGGGTTGGGGGCCAAGAGGGCACCATACCCCCATTAATTCCTGCACTTTATGGCAGGCACCTTGAGTTGCCAGCCACAGGGTTCAGGGATTAACACACTCTCCCATTATTCTCAATGGGAGCTTGTGTTATGGCTGGTTTACAGCCGTAACACATAGGAGCTTGTGTTACAGCTGGTGTACGGTCGTAACACAAGCTCCCATAGAGAAATTGGAGAATGCAAATGTACTTTGTGCAGTAACATCATAATATCGTTGTCGGGACTCAAGTCCGTCCAACATCGTAATCGAGCCCCACATGTTCCCTTAATGTCTAATGTCTTTTGGTACCCCCTTACACTGAGTCCCATGTTGCTCTGTCTGCCTGTGGCACCCACCCTTGCACATGCATGCACGTTTGGTGGAGTGTTTGCTCTTTCATACTCCAATATAACCCAGCTATCAATGAACACCATTTTAGTCAGGTAAACACCATGCTCTCTGGTGCCTACCATGTTCCATGAACTCAGTTTTCTTAAATGTACCAAGCTTGTTAGTGCCATCCCTCTGTTGCCCCAAGTTATAAAGTGCCCCAATAAACACTTTTCTTCCTCTGATATCTCCCATGCACCATGTAGTGTCTTTCTCTCATTTGACTGCACTGGCCCCCATGTTGCTTCAAGTACCATGCTCCTTGTATCCCCTGTCCCTCCCTGCTTCACCCTACATGTTATCCTGACATGTTTCATCTGTCTCACGTAATTTGTGCAAATCTAACATTCTAGCCCTGCTGGAACACACACATATTTCGGCCCTGATTATGAATGGGTCAAAAGGAAGGTGCAACTTATGTCACACAATACAATCCGGCTCACTGGGGTTGCAGTTTATCAGGTGGGATACATTGCACTTAATTTGAGTTGTGGTGAATAACACCACCAAATTCCTCATGTCACTGTAAATACTCACTTTTCCCATTCAAATTCAGACAAGGGTTGATAGTCTGAAATGTAATAACAGGTGTGGACTTCATCACACACATGAATTCCCAGGGGCCAGATGCACAAAGCATTTTACTGGTTGCAGAGGGTAAAATGCATCTTGGCATGTATAGATGGCAAAATGTGACTCAGAAACCTGTTACTTAATTGCATTGTGCTTTTTTGATTTGGTATTAGGAAGGGGCATGTTTAGGGCATCCCTTTCTAATGCCGAATAGCACTGGTACGTATGAATGTTTTGCGACCCGGAATGCAGTCGCAAAACATTTTTCTAAGAGCAGGCATGCCTACTCTTAAAAAACCTAAAAGGTAGCTTTTAATTTTTCTTTTTGATTCGCATCCTGCTTTCCTCAGGAAAATGGGTTGCATTTAAAAAAGAAATATTAGTTTATTTAAAAAGCAATCACAGACATGGTGATCTGCTGATCCCAGAAGGTCACCATCCCTGTGATTGCGGCCATTCACAATGGGTCGCAAATTGCGACCTGCCTCATGAATATTGATGAGGCAGGTCCAGTTGCGAGCAACTGCAAATTGCTATCAGTGCCAAACACACTGTTGCACATTGCAGTTTGCATCCTAACAGTGAATCGTTAAAATTTGCTGTAAAGAAATTGCAAACACTTGATTTCATATATCTGGCTCCAGGTGCGGTAAATTCTACACAACTCTATTCGTGCAGAGCTCGAAAAACTCTGGCCAGCTCATATTCAGGGCTTTATATCTGAATATGCCACAACCCCCCAAGTGGTAAAATTGTCACAAGCAGACCCGAGTGTAAATCAAACTTCTCTTTGAAATGCGACAGACTAGAGACAGATCTTTAATGGTCACAGGGAGAAAAATTCATTTTTTTAATATAAATGTGCATAATTAAAAGCCTGTGACTTAGATTGAGGGTGACTTGAGGGACGCGGTGGTGCACTAATAACAGTACAACACTAGCTGCAACTCCTATTTGGACAGTGCATCAGGCTTTGTAATACTCACGTCTTGCGTCACATATGAATAATTCCCTTCAACCTGGGATCCCCCCACATTAGATGAAACTGATTTATAATGTGAATAAAGTGAAATGATTTTTGGTAAAATGATTTGAATATGAGTGTCTACAATTGGTTCAGGAACTGATAACCATCCCTCTGTGCGTCCCAAGCCGCGCATCAGGAGACAAATTTCATTATGTGTGCGTTTGCCTAAGCTGCAGGGTGAACAGTCACATCTGCTTTATTTAGGCATTAACAACCAGAAGACAATCCAACAGCTCTGATACTCTTAGTTTTTTGCTAAGAGCATTTTCCAAGCTTCTTGGTTAATTATGATAAAGATTTGAAGACATGCAGATTTCTTAGCAACAACAACCTGTCCCTCCGATTGTCTTCTTGGATGGAGGAAACGATGAAATATAATGGAAGGCATGAATGCAAGAATATGAAAACACAAAAAGTAAACTTGTTTTTTGTGCTAAATTTAAAGCCATGCTCCTGAGGATGAGGTCGGCTTTGGCGAATTAATCAATAGCAAATAGAAATATGTAGCGGAAATGTAAGGTTCAATTCCTATCTGTTATTTATGCTGTAGTCCTCAACGGTGTCAAACTTCAACATTGATCACTACAAAATTATCTAAATACATGGACGCTGCAATGTGTGGGTACATAGTTCGCTATCTGGCTTATGTCTGATGGTGCTTTTTTTCTAATAGGTTATTTAAAATGCTCTTGACAGATGGGGGCAGTTTTATTACCCAAGGATTCCATTGCTCCTTCAGCATATCGAGTCAACTAAATTACAAACTACTAATCTAAATTACAAACTAATTTACAAAGTTACTTAACATTAAAATTAAAACGAAAAAAATTAGAAAATTACATAATTAAAATAATTAAACCATTAAAAATTAGAAGATTACAAAAATAAAAAATGAAAATTACAATAACAAATGTAAATTACTAGTCTAAATTAAAGTGCTAGTGAACTAAATTACAAACTAAACTACAAACCGAGCACATTAGGCTATGCAATAAAAACAAGACTGTTGAAGATAACCACCTTTTGCATCGTATTCCCCAAAATGTTTGCCCTCTTTTACTGAACCCATTTTTTTTACTGGCCATAGGACTTCGCACACCTTAGCCTTGCTAACTAGTTGCAAACTGCTTAACCTGTCCTCTCTAAAATGGTTATAATTGGTATGCTCCCATTATAAAGTCAATTCAGATAAATCAGAGATTCTTCTCATCACCAAATTTTGTGTTAAGCACTCTTTTGACTCTACTGGATTCCTGTGAACAGCTCCAAAAATTAAATATTTAGGCAATTGATTTATTAACTCAATTTCAGATATGGTTAAAATTAATATAGAAGAAGGGCTCAATAGAATTGATAAATTCCTCTCTTCCTTCTTTCTCATGGTGGGGACATCTTGATTCCATTAAAACCATGTTCACACCTATTTTGTTATATATTTTATCTATGATTCCAATTCATAATCTGTCCATTAATTAAAATGTCGCCAGTAGATAGTTATAGTTAGGACCGACTTCCCATAGGAAATCTGAAAATTCTATTTTGAATAAGTTTGGCGCCGGTTGACTTATCTTCGTGAAATTTTCAAAACTAATGGGGCGCTCCGCTCAGCTCCTACCCTGAAAGTCTCGGGGTGATTCGTCAAGCGGGGGCCGAGAAAAAAGGGGGGCCCAAAACGCGTTTTCCCCATGCATTTTCCCATAGGACCTTTAGTCGAAGGTACAACCCGAACGGCTGAACAGAATTTCTTGAAATTTGGCAAAGAGGTAGTCCTCAGGTCAGGCATGTGCCTTTTGCATATATGGTGTAAATCCGTTGAGTAGTTCCTGAGAAAATCAAAAGTAAAATCACATCTATATATCTGGGCAGAGCCTAACCACACATCTCATCGTGAGATCTGATTGGCTGTCAGCACTTCATCCAAGAAGTGTTGGCAGCCATCTTGGGACCAATATACATGATAGCACCTCATTAAAAAGCATTGCAGTTAATAGAAGGTTTTAAGACTTTAGTTACATTATAAATCATTTGTTGATGGTACCATACTCATTTTAGGAATTGTGGTTTGTTCTAAGGTGATTTTACCATGTGCAAAAGCCTTCTGCTGTGATATCATGAATCATGTTTGAGAGAAAACTATTTTCTCATGCTTTTCCCACAGAGGTTTGGAAAGTGATCTATAAGCTAAACTGAGAGCATATTTTCTGTAAATTCACATTATCTTTCTCAGTCATGTGAGAATGAAGTCTGACATTCTCAGTAAAACATGTACATCCAACAAGGGCAGAGACTGTCAGTTCATTCCTTTGTGTTCTACTGCAGCTTCCCAGAGTGTTCTAAACAACAACTAGAGCGCTAACAGTCCTACTTATCACAAACGTATAGCACACCTGAAGCCATCTTGGTTGGCATAAAGTGGTAACTCTTAAAACATTTAATTTAAAAAGGAACAAAATGAGGGGGTTCATTTTGCCATAGAAAGTATGATTAGTGCTGCAGGAAGAAAAATTAGGGCACATTTTGAGTGACTTCTCAAATCCTCTTCTATTTCATTAAAAAATTCTGACATGCAGACTGAAACATGCACTTTCAATACCAGCAGCAGACTTCCCTGGTGAGCAGTAGCTTTACTACAGTGATCTAATAAGCAACTAGAGTGCTAACATTCTGAATTTATGGCAAATGTGTGACACATCTGAATGCCTTCTTGATGGAATCAAAGTAAAAAACTGAAAGTATTTCCTACTGAGGAGACTGTAGTAAATGAGGAAATTAGGAAACCTCATAACAAATAAGTCTCCCAAAATGGCCACCAGAGACAAAAGAGCCCAAATGTAGCCCAAATATCACCCAGATGTAGCCCAAGTATAGCCCAATGACAGAATGTCCCAGAGTGTTCTAACGAACAACTAGAGCGCTAACAGTCTTACTTATGACAAAAGTATGGCACACCTGAAGCCATCTTGATTGGAACAAAGTGGTAACACTTAAAACATTTAATTTACAAAGGAACAAAATGAGGGGGTTCATTTTGCCATAGAAATTATGATTAGTGCTGTAGAAAGAAAAATTAGGGCACATTTTGACTTCTCAAATCCTCTTCTATTTCATAAACAAATTCTGACATGCAGACTGAAACATGCACTTTGAATACCAGCAGCAGACTTCCCTGGTGAGCAGTAGCTTTACTACAGTGATCTAATGAGCAACTAGAGTGCTAACATTCAGAATTTATAGCAAATGTGTGACACATCTGAATGCCTTCTTGATGGAACCAAAGTAAAAAACTGAAAGTATTTCCTACTGAGGAGACTGCAGGAAGTTAGGAAACTTCATAACAAATAAATCTCCCAAGATGGCCACCAGAGACAAAAGAGCCCAAATGTAGCCCAAATATCACCCAGATGTAGCCCAAGTATAGCCCAATGACAGAATGTCCCAGAGTGCTCTAACGAACAACTAGAGCGCTGACAGTCTTACTTATGACAAAAGTATGGCACACCTGAAGCCATCTTGATTGTAAGAAAATGGTAACACTTAAAACATTTAATTTACAAAGAAACAAAATGAGGGGGTTC
Organism: Triturus cristatus; assembly: GCF_964204655.1. Classification (NCBI taxonomy): domain Eukaryota; kingdom Metazoa; phylum Chordata; class Amphibia; order Caudata; family Salamandridae; genus Triturus; species Triturus cristatus. The sequence goes on from NC_140591.1 coordinate 1,405,910,444, forward strand.
ATTTTGCCATAGAAATTATGATTCGTTTTGCAGAAAGAAAAATTAGGGCACATTTTGACTTCTCAAATACTCTTCTATTTCATAAAAAAATTCTGACATGCAGACTGAAACATGCACTTTCAATACCAGCAGCAGACGTCCCTGGTGAGCAGTAGTTTTACTACAGTGATCTAATGAGCAACTAGAGTGCTAACATTCAGAATTTATGGCAAATGTGTGACACATCTGAATGCCTTCTTGATTGTACCAAAATAAAAAACTGAAAGTATTCCCACTGAGGAGACTGCAGTAAATGCGGAAATTAGGAAACTTCATAACAAATAAATCTCCCAAGATGGCCACCAGAGACAAAAGAGCCCAAATGTAGCCCAAATATCACCCAGATGTAGCCGAAGTATAGCTCAATGACAGAATGTCCCAGAGTGTTCTTAAGAACAACTAGAGCGCTTACTGTCTTACTTAGGACAAAAGTATGGCACACCTGAAGCCATCTTGATTGGAAAAAACTGGTAACACTTCAAACATTTAATTTAAAAAGGAACACAATGAGGGGGTTAATTTTGCCATAGAAATTATGATTAGTGCTGAAGAAAGAAAAATTAGGGCACATTTTGAGTGACTTCTCAAATCCTCTTCTATTTCATTAAAAACTTCTGATATGCAGACTAAAACATGCACTTTTAATACCAGCAGCAGACTTCCGTGGTGAGCAGTAGCTGTACTACAGTGATTTAATGAGCAACTAGAGTGCTAACATTCAGAATTTATGGCAAATGTGTGACATATCTGACTACCTTCTTGATGGAATCAAAGTAAAAAACTGAAAGCATTTCCTACTGAGGAGACTGCAGTAAATGAGGAAATTAGGAAACTTCATAACAAATAAATCTCCCAAGAAGGCCACCAGAGACAAAAGAGCACAAATGCAGCACAAATATCACCCAGATGTAGCCCACATGTAGCCCAATGACAGAAGTGTGCAAAACACTTATTTTTTGAGTATTTGCAGTTTTATATAGTGCAGACTTGTGTGCTTTACATGAGCATTGGTTACATCACACAAGACCAAATTCATTTTGGTTGTAGACATGGGGAGATTAAGTGATTTGACCAGAATCACAGAATGTTGAGCTGAAGCAGAAACTCCAACCTGGTTCCCCAGTTGCAAAGTCTGCAGCTCTGGAAGTAACACCACATCCTCTCCCCTAGGTGCAACATTTAATCAAGTGGTCAACTGGATAAAAAAACATAAAGAATACAAATAATGTAAAAGTTCTTTGTCGCTATTTGAAAACTCGGAAAATATGCCATTTTAGTTTTTTAGAGCCCTAACCATAATTTTGATGCAAATAAGACCCTCTCATATATGTAATTTCTAAAGGAAATACTCTAGGTATTACAGTTTTGATTACATCAAGATGACGTCAGGCGTTCCACACTTTTGTAATAAATATAGAATGTTAGCAATCTAGTTGTTCATTGGGATACTGTTGAGAGGCAGAGGCCAGGGGCACGGACTCTGAAAATTGAAGGCAGGTAGGAGAGTGCAGATGCAACAATCTGACCACACTGGGTAGGCAGGAAGGGCAGTGGCAGCATAACAGACTATGGAGGGCAGTGGAAAGGGGGCAGGGGCAACAAACCAACAATACAGGACTGGCAAGAGAGGCTGTGGTAATATAATACACCATTGTGGGCAGAAGGAAGAGGCAGTGATAGTACAACCATACATGCCAACAGACCCGTTTCACCCAGGAAACGTCCAATGTTTTTAAGCTCAAATGGGCTTTATTTGATCTCTCTCCTGTCTACAATCTCCTCTTTTTCAATGTAACTCAAAGGGGAAATTCAATATCCTAGTTTTTTTTCAAAATCTCCCTCTTACCAAGTTCAAAATGTTCGCAAGTATGGTACATTGGATCATGGAAGGCAGGAGGAATTGGGGTAGGGACATGGACTCGGATAACAGAGGACAGGAGGGACATGGAGAGGTGCACCAAACTGACCCTACAGGGTAGGCATCAGGGTTTGCAGCAACACAATACACCACACAGCGCATGCGGGACAGGAGTGCAGCACAACAATCCATAGAAAGCAATAGGGAGGGGACAGGACCATGCACATGGACAACAGAGAACAGAGGGGAAAGAGGCAATGGTAGCTAGCTGACCATAATGGGCAGACCGGAGAGAAAGCTGCAGCATAACAGACCATAAAGGGCAGGAGGGACGGATCAGGGGCATTACAATGGAACAGACAAGCCAGGAGGGAGGGAATAGGGGTCTGCACATGGAAACAGAGGGCTGGGTGCAAGAGGGCAAGGCAGGAGCAGCAAGATGACCATGGAGGTCAGGCAGGTTGAGCACTAGAAACAAAACACACCATGGAGATCAACAATGAGATTATGATGGCATACACACAGACCATGGAGGGAAGGTGGGAGGGGTCAGGGGCAGCTAGCTGACCACACAGGGAAGGTGGGAGGGGCCATGGCAGCACGAAGACCATGCATGGCAAGCGGGAGGGTTAGTGGCAGCACAATGGCTATGATGGGCAAGAAGGAGGGTGCAGGGGCATGCACAAAGGACCATGGAGGATAGAAGGGAGGGTCAGGACCTGGGCACAGACAAGAGAGTTCAGGGGAGTTCAGGGGAAGGGGCCTCACAACAGACCACGTGGGCAGGCAGGAGGAGCAGTTGCAGCAGAACAGACCAGGGAGGGCAGAAGGGTGTGGCAGTAAAATGGACCATGGAGGACAGGAGGAAGGGGATAGGACATGACATGTGGACAGGCAGGGTGGAGGTGGCAGGGACAGGTTACAGTCATCTGACAATGCTAGGCAGGTGGGAGGGGAGTGGCAGCTCAACAGAACACTCAGAGTAGATAGGAGTGGCAGGTCCATGGAACATGGTGGGCAAAAAGGATGGAGCAGGGGCATGCACAAAGACATCGGAGGGCAGGGGGAAGGAGAATAGGGGCAGCAAGCTCAGCACAGAGGCTAATCAGGAGGTCAATGATGGGCTATAGAATTGGGCAATAGAGGAGAGGAGGAGTGGACTGGTACATCATGCTAAATGGAGGGCAGTGGCAGTGCTCCAGCGCGGAGTGCAAAATCCCTCCCAACCGTTGCGGACCAAAAGATCTCACACACGCACACTATCCATACATTCGCTGGTGGGGCCCATAACACCAACACACACTCACCATCAGTCCGTACGAGAGGTGATTATCCTTCCAAGTGCTGGATAATGAGGGAGGAAGATACCACTTTACCCTAATGAGCAACAAACCTACAAACCCTTCTTATACTCATTAGGCCTAGATTCTACATTTGGTATACCCTCATGACCGGGATGGATCTGTTAGTTGTAGATTTAAGTGAATTTCTAATACTCTAATTAACCTTTTCATTAACACATTTCAATAAATAAACAACCCAACTCATTTCTGTAGATGTTCAAATAAATCCAAATTTATATTAATATTGCAGATTAAATCATTCATTTGATCAAGTTGCCATTCATATTTACCTATTCTGGCTAAAGTTGTCCTCTATGTCAAATCTGGCAATCTCACAAATCTATGCCCATCAATTTAGCAGGTTAAGTTCATCAGGATTTTGGGCATTAATTCAGTCCGTCAAAGATTCAGGCTAACAGCTGTCCTGCAGTGTCACTGTCCTCTTCGTCAGCATATCATCAGGAAATCGAAGGAGCGACCCTCCAACCTCTCTATTCTATGGGTTTTATAATAATTCCAATAGCAAAATGTAACAAAATTGAGTTTTAAACTGTTCTGATTGGCTGATCAGGGGTCAACCTCTCCGTTCCCATAAGGTTTAGTCCATGTTGTCAGCATACTTGCTGGTTCCGGTTCTTTAATAAAGCCTTTTGTCTGTAGCGCTGGCACCTTTCCCAGTGGCCTTGATAAGTACGGCTTGCCTGAGGTCAAGACAGGGCCATTGTTGCTCATCTTTTAGCGCAGGCGCACTTCACCCAAGCCTGGTTCAGCGTCGGCAGTTGGGTTAGGCACCAAAAGCAGCCATCATTTGATAGGCCAGAATAGTCAACTTAAGCAAAGAAACACAAAAACGTAATTAATACATAGAAATGTTTAATTAAATGTTATTCCCTCGCTAATACCAATATGTGTGTGTATTTATCTAGCCAAAAGCAACACTCAATGCGGTTTATACTTACTAAATAAAGCACGAATCACAATTTCATCACCAAAGCGACATATATCATGCAATGTTCTAATTATCAATCATTAATATGCGTACGAAATTTAGTTCACGTCATTAATTAGGCCATGCAGATGCAAATCCCACATGTATTTCGGTCATTAATAAGGTTGATTAGTTATTTCCACATCACTCCAAACCATTAGTACGATTATGTTTAATTAATTAATCTAATTAATAAAACGACATGCAAAATGGGATGGGTATACAAAACTTTTGCATAACCCGCTCCAGCAGCAGCACATCAGACCATGCATGGCAGGAGGGAGGAGGCTAGTCCATAGATTCAGACAACAGAGGATAGGGAGGAGGTGGATGGGGCAGCAAGCTAACTGTTCAGAGAAGGTGGGTATTAGGAACTTTATTGTTTTTAAAATGTGTGTCTGTGCAAACTACTTAAAATATGAACAAGTATGCAGCATAATCTCACTTTTATTCAGGAAGAAGAGGACGTTTGTGACTGTGACTCCGGGCTCACTTGGCAGAAACACCCCCTGACCCTCCACCCCCCATCGCAAAATGTAATGCCCGTGAAAAGGGTAGGTGGACGCAGTGTTATATAGAACATAGTCCTGAGAGCACGATTGAAAATGAAAACTAGATATAGTATATGGTATAAACTATGCACCAAAAAGTGTGATATAAGATGAACCGGGGCGTGAAATATAATATGCAATACATTGTGCGCAATGACAGATTCATTGGAGAGCGCGAGATAGCACAGGCACTAGCGCGTGCTATGCGATATGCGCCTTGGAGAGTAATATGCACAGGGCAGTGTTGTGTAACCTAACTAGTCTCTAAAGTTGTAATATAAAATATGTGCTGGGGAGTGTAACGTTGCATATGCACTGTGACAAAGATATGGATCCCAGATTGTAATATGTATGGCATAGCGCTGTGCGTTATAACATAGGCATCGAGGAAGGCACGTTAGATGGGGCAAAATAACCTGTGCGAAGGCAAGTGTGGCATGACATATTCATGGGGTGGTGTTACAGTGCACATGGGCTAGAGAGTGTCATAGCATACGCACTAGCTGGTGGAATACAACACAGAGGTGTGAGGCACTCGGCGGGCACTGGTGGGTGTAACATAGCATTGGGCTCAGCCAGGAGCACGCTGTGACTCTCAAGTGAGGTTCGTCTCCTTTCCAGAGAGTAAAATAAAAAGTATTACACATCCGGCGGTGGATGTGTGTTTTATTAACCGTGAGGGGGATTTCTTGCATAGTTTGGTTGAATTTTTGTCGATTCCCCTTTGAATGGCTTGGTGTGCGTGTATATTAAATGTGCCTGTCAATAGCTACCCATGTTTGTATAAATAAACGACAAGGGTGTCTACTTGGAGAGTACCCACCAGCAGGGGTGCCGAGATTAGGCACTTTAGGGTATCAGACACGTCAGAGCTTCACTAGCGGTGTAAATACATTCCATGTGGATTCATTCTATGCATAGTCGCCTTTTAATGAATATCACGCAAATCGTCATGGTGATAGGTACATACGATTTGCCCAGCATGTCCTAGGTGTTTCTATAAATATATATTTTTTTTAAATAATAAAAAGCAAAGGCCGGCCCCGGGGGATGGGGTCCGAGGGGCCATAAGTGGCCTGAGGAGGGGGGCAACGCAGCCCCCTCCTAAAGAATTTTTCTTAAAAAAGGTCTTGACCCTGGGGTGGGGTCCCCGGGGCCGATTAAGGCCTTGAGAGGGCCAAATTTATTTTTTTCAACATAATAAATTAGGGTGCAGGCCATGGGGGATGGGGTCCCCAGGGCCAGTAAATTAGAAGAAGAAGGGGGGCCACACAGCCCTCCTTCTTAAAAAAATAAAATAAATAAAAGACCGGCATTGCGCCGGAGGCCACGCCCCCTCCTTGCAGCACTCTTCAAACGCGCGCCCTGGCCAGTTGTAAGTTGGGGAATTAATTCCCCTTCAATACTGAGGGTCCCTGAGGGCCAACTAGCCCAACAGGTATCTCCAGTATGCGCCAGGGAGCTGCGTTGCAGACAGGTGTTCTGAGGCCATGCCCCTTTTTACACCTCTATGCAACACAGCTCTGTGGCGCTTACTGGAGGTACCTAGTGGGTTAGTTTGACCCTAGGGACCCTTAGGATTCAAGGGGACTTAATCTCTCAACTTAGAACGGCCACAGGGCACATTTACACAGTGGTAAAGGGAGGGGATGGGGCCTGAGGTGACGTGTGCAAACACGCCCTGTGGCGCGTTTTAAGTTGGGGAAATAATTCCCTTTCAATCCTGAGGGACCCTGGGGGCCAACTAGCCCACCAGGTGCTTCCAGTAAGCGCCACTGCTCTGCGTTGCAGAGAGGTGGTGCAGGCCATTCCCCTTTTTACACCTCTCTGCAATGGCGCTTACTGGACGTACCTAGTGGGCTATTTTGCCCCTAGGGATCCTCAGGATTCAAGGGGACTTAATCTCCCAACTTAAAAAACGGCCACAGGGCGTGTTTACACAGTGGGGAAGGGAGGGGACGGGGCCTGAGGTGACGTGTGCAAACACGCCCTATGGCGCGTTTTAAGTTGGGGAAACAATTCCCCTTCAATCCTGAGGGCCCCTGGGGGCTAACTAGCCCACCAGGTGCTTCCAGTAAGCGCCACTGAGCTTCGTTGCAGAGAGGTGGTCCAGGCCGTGCCACTTTTTACACCTCTCTGCAACGCAGCTCTGTGGCGCTTACTGGAGGTACCTAGTGGGCTAGTTGGACCCTAGGGACCCTCTGGATTCAAATGAACTTAATCTCCCAACTAAAAACGGCCACAGGGCGTGTTTACACAGTGGTGAAGGGAGGGGACAGGGCCTGAGTTAACATGTGCAAACAAGCCCTGTGGCGCGTTTTAAGTTGGGGAAATAATTCCCCTTCAATCCTGAGGGACCCTGGGGGCCAACTAGCCCACCAGGTGCTTAAAGTAAGCGCCACCTCGCTGCGTTGCAGAGAGGTGGTCTAGGCCGTGCCCCTTTTTACATCTCTCTGCAACGCAGCTCTGTGGCGCTTACTGGAGGTACCTAGTGTTCTAGTTGGACCCTAGGGACCCTCAGGATTCAAGGGGACTTAATCTCCCAACTTAAAACGGCCACAGGGCGTGTTTACACAGTGGGGAAGTGAGGGGACGGGGCCTGAGGTGACATGTGCAAACCCGCCCTGTGGCGCGTTTTAAGAGGTAGTTTTAATCCACTGCCCTATTATATACTAGGGGCTTACAGAGGAGGTCATGCTGATCACAGGGGGACCCCAACGCATAGTGTTCCCTAGTATATGTAGGTGTTTTCACTGTATTCTGAGTGTCTTTTAACATAGCACTGGCTCTAGGACTGGTTAGTCAGACTCAGTTACCACCAGTATCTGTCTGGAAAAGTTGAGGGTAGGATGATTTTGCAACAAGGCTTCTTTCTGCTCTTCTGTTTGTTCTTTCTGCACGTTATCCTTCTTCCTGCGCTTTTCTTCGTCTTTGAGGACTTCTGTTGCTTCTTTCTGCATTTCTTTTTTTTCTTTCTGTGCGTTTTTTCTTCTTTCTTCACATGTCCTATCTCTGTAGGCATAGTTAGAAATTAGCATTTAAAAAACCTTTGAAATTCACTGAAAAAACCATAGGTTTCAGGCATGTTATAGTTAGGAATTAGCATTTAAAAAACCTTAGAAATTCACTGAAAAAACCATAGGTTTCAGGGGCGTTACAGTTAGCTGGACTTTTCACTCGTACAAAACCATTGAAATTCCCCCGTTATAGTTAGTTCAGCTAACTATAACTCGCACGCCCGCAATGCACTGCTGATGACGTCACATATTACATCACTCATGACATGATCAGTGACATCACTCATGACATCAGTGATGACATCTCAAATGACATCACTGATGACATCATCCTTGTGATAGAGTGGCAGACCTCCTCTCCCCCTAATATAACCTTTGATACACACATTCAAAAATAAAAAATAAAATTTTCAAAATAATGTACATACCAATATCAGTTACAACAACCTATTCAGTAATTCTAAGATCCACATACACATCCACTCATTCACCAACAGTCCTATACAGTCTCTCATACATGTACTTACTCATCATATGTACTCATACACCTATACATCCTGTTACACAACGCCACTCATCCATAGAGTTACTCACACACATAGTCACTCATGCTAATAAAGAATCAAACATCCATTTACTTGCATATACAGTTATACACACACCACCACACTTACTTCTACAGAAACTTACACATACTTAGTCTTTTAAACAATCACTTATAGAAACACATACTTATTCATACAGGAACTCTTTCAATCTCTCACTCTCACATATACTCACTTATATACACCAATAGTCACATATACTAGTTTAAAACATATGTAGTTACTCATAAAGACACTATTGAGACAGTCATTCACTCACTAACACACCCATGCACACACTCATCCACCCATACAGTCCTGCACACATGCTGTCTTCAACACATGAGTCACTCATTCATGCACCTATGCACTACGTAATACCCCCACCGAACCATACAGACACTCAGACACTCATACTGATACTCAAAAAACCAACTAATAACGTATATAGACACTCATGTAGCTACTCACCAACCCATGTCGCCACTTATACACAAAGTGAGAGACTGATACAGATATTTGTGATGAGATACTATCGCTGTGTGTAAGCTGAACTAGCTGCTGCTCGCACTTCTTTGCACTTTAGGATACATATTTTCAAAACGAATTGTACTGTATGAAAGCTGACCAAGCTGCTGCTAAATATTACTTGCACCTTAGGATACGTGTGTTTTTTAAAAATTGAACTGTGGGGAAACTTTTTAAAACTGAATCGTGGGGAAACATTGCTTATTTTTAATATTTTGAGATACAGCTTATAAAAGTTTGCTGTCACTGCATAACCCGACTTGGCCGTGCCGGTTCTCTTCTCGCGGTGTCCGCATTCCACAGCGGAGCCGCCGGTGAAGGTTCTCGGTCTAGTTGCTCCTACGCCTTTAAAAGCGACGCGATGGTGTGGCCGCGCAGCATGTGATGAGATACTATCGCTGTGTGTAAGCTGAACTAGCTGCTGCTCGCACTTCTTTGCACTTTAGGATACATATTTTCAAAACGAATTGTACTGTATGAAAGCTGACCAAGCTGCTGCTAAATATTACTTGCACCTAGGATACGTGTGTTTTTTTAAAATTGAACTGTGGGGAAACTTTTTAAAACTGAATCGTGGGGAAACATTGCTTATTTTTAATATTTTGAGATACAGCTTACAAAAGTTTGCTGTCACTGCATAACCCGACTTGGCCGTGCCGGTTCTCTTCTCGCGGTGTCCGCATTCCACAGCGGAGCCGCCGGTGAAGGTTCTCGGTCTAGTTGCTCCTACGCCTTTAAAAGCGACGCGATGGCGTGGCCGCGCAGCATGTGATGAGATACTATCGCTGTGTGTAAGCTGAACTAGCTGCTGCTCGCACTTCTTTGCACTTTAGGATACATATTTTCAAAATGAATTGTACTGTTTGAAAGCTGACCAAGCTGCTGCTAAATATTACTTGCACCTAGGATACGTGTGTTTTTTTAAAATTGAACTGTGGGGAAACTTTTTAAAACTGAATCGTGGGGAAACATTGCTTGTTTTTAATATTTTGAGATACAGCTTATAAAAGTTTGCTGTCACTGCATAACCCGACTTGGCCGTGCCGGTTCTCTTCTCACGGTGACCGCATTCCACAGCGGAGCCGCCGGTGAAGGTTCTCGGTCTAGTTGCTCCTACGCCTTTAAAAACGACGCGATGGCGTGGCCGCGCAGCATGTGATGAGATACTATCGTTGTGTGTAAGCTGAACTAGCTGCTGCTCGCACTTCTTTGCACTTTAGGATACATATTTTCAAAACGAATTGTACTGTATGAAAGCTGACCAAGCTGCTGCTAAATATTACTTGCACCTTAGGATACGTGTGTTTTTTAAAAATTGAACTGTGGGGAAACTTTTTAAAACTGAATCGTGGGGAAACATTGCTTATTTTTAATATTTTGAGATACAGCTTATAAAAGTTTGCTGTCACTGCATAACCCGACTTGGCCGTGCCGGTTCTCTTCTCGCGGTGTCCGCATTCCACAGCGGAGCCGCCGGTGAAGGTTCTCGGTCTAGTTGCTCCTACGCCTTTAAAAGCGACGCGATGGCGTGGCCGCGCAGCGGACGTGCGCAGCGGGCGCGCCGCGGGCGCGCCGAAGGCGCGCACAAGGCAAGCCCGTCCGCGCCCGTCCGCGCTCCGGCCACGCTCAGCGCCAGCCATTCTGCTCCGTTTGCGGAGGATACTGGAGGTAATGTGAGGCTCGTATATACCAGAAACGAACTGCTAGATCTGAGAGCAGATGGAGGCAAGAAGGGTAGGATCACAATAGAGAGGACGGCAGGGTTGAAGACCGATTTTATGAGGGAGGATGGCCTGAAATGTGGTCTGCTCAATGTCAGGTCATTACCTAAGCATCACCTAGAAATCCAACTATTGGTGGAATGTAATGACTTGGATGTACTGTTCATGACAGAAACATGGACATATATTGACTCTGACATGGAGCTGGACATGGCCTGCCCTCCCGGGTATAAATCTTTTCACAAACCACGGGTGGGCGGTAGGGGCGGAGGGGTTGGAATTATCTTTAAGGACAGCTGGGATCTCTCACCCCTTGATATTGAGGATATGGAAGGAATAGAGACCCTGGGTTTTGTCATTAAAGTACCTAAGGGACAGCTGCTAACCGGCTTGGTAGGCTATAGACCACCGGGAGCCGCCGACCTTGCATTTCAACGAGGACTCATTGAAGTCCTGAATAACCTGGCCCTGTGTCATTCAAGGCTATTAGTTGTAGGAGATTTTAACTTATGGCCAAATGGGACACTAGATACAGCCTTCTACAATATCGTCCAATCCTGTGAACTTATTAACTTACAGCAATGGGTGAAGGAATCCACCCACAAAGGCGGACACATGTTGGACCTGGTGTTCACTAGTGAACAGCTGATGGGACCTCTTGAAGTTCTACCAGTATGCTGGTCAGACCACTGTCTGATCATTTTTCAGCTGTACAATCTGGGACTGAATAAATCACTTCAAAAGGCTGATCGGGTATTTCAAAGCAGGAACTGGAAGGGCCTCTTATTAAACAGACGGTCCCGGTTCTTGCACCGATTAAGACTTATGATCACGATAAGACAGTGGAAGAGAACTATATAGATTATTGTAATAATATCAGCTTCCAGTTAGATCGAGTAGCCCCCTTAAAGACTCACAATAAAACTGGTAGACCATCTGCCCCCTGGTTCACAGATAATCTTAGAGCTCTGAAACTTAGCTGCAAACAAGCAGAAAGAAGATGGCGCAGAGGTTACACCGAGAGGGATAAGGTCCTCTGGAAACTTGCCTTGGCAGGTTATAGAAAAGAAATTGTGTTGGCTAAGACGGAGTACTTTGCCAACTGTATCCTGAAAGCACAACATAACTCTAAGGAAGTTTTCAGGATTGTAGACACCCTGCTCAAGCCTGAGTGTATCAGGAATGAGATTGTGCCTAGCCAAACACTATGTGATGGACTGGCCTCCTTTTTTGAGGAGAAAATGAAGAATATCATTAATGATCTTGACCCTCGACACTTACCTAAGAAACTGGGACTATGGAACCCCGCAGAAAGGAGGATATTACATCCTCTGGACCAGTTCAATGCTCTCTCTTTGGGGGACTTTGAAAAAGTGGCCATGAGTATCTCCTCGGGTTCCCCATTGGATCCACTACCACATAAAATCTGGAAGGAACTGTCTGTGGAGCTATTTCCAGTACTACGTCAAATTTGCAATCAGTCTTTGATGGAGGGTTTAGTACCCACATGCTGGAAGCAGGCATCAGTAACGCCACTGTTAAAAAAGACAACATTAGATCCAACCTGCATGAAAAACTATAGACCCATTTCTCTACTACCATTTCCGATAAAAATTCTGGAACGAGTGGTCAGTAAAACAATATCTCAGTTCCTAGAAAGTAACAATGTCCTGGATAAGATGCAATTCGGATTCCGCCCAGGACATGGTACGGAGACGGCCCTGGTGACCGTTATAGATGATCTGCGAATGCGAGCGGACAGGGGACAAGCGGCGGTTTTGATTCTTCTCGACCTGTCCGCCACATTCGACACGGTTAACCATGGGATCCTCCTGTCCAGATTAGAGAAGGTGGGAGTGACGGGAATTACCCTGAAATGGTTGCGCTCCTATCTTTCTGATAGACAGCAAGCAATTGCTCTCCCCCCCTTTCGTTCCAGTTTCTCAAACATACCGCAAGGTGTCCCACAGGGATCAGCAATAAGCCCCATCCTTTTGAATATATATATGAGCCCACTACCTTTTATTATAAGATCTCACTGCGTCAATTTAGTTAATTATGCAGATGATACTCAGCTTATTTTGTCCTTGGAAGGCGAGCATTCGGTTCCTGTGATAGATTTCCATGCATGCCTGCAGGATATAGCAATTTGGCCTAGGGAGAACTTACTCCAATTTAATTGTGAGAAAACCGAGATTCTTTACTGTACTACAGGAAGGGTTCCGTCTCCACTTCCACCTAACTTCTGGCCAAGTACGGATAGTGCACCAGTGACCCCTAACCTTGCAGTACGTAATTTGGGCATAACATTTGACAATAAACTGATGCTGGAGAAGCATGTTAATAAGATAGTCGGGAGCTGTTTCAGTTTGTTGAGAGCATTCCGAAAAATATTTCCACTCTTCCCATCAGAAGCAAGGATGTTGATAGCCCAAAGCACCATTCTGGGCAGATTAGATTACTGTAACGCTCTGCTTCGGAACTCACCACAGTATTTGATCGAGAGACTGCAGAGAATACAGAATATGGCGGCTAAGATAAGCTTGGGACGACCACGTCGTTCCTCTACTCTGCAAGTCCTCTCGGAGTTACACTGGCTGCCAGTCCTCCAGAGAATTCATTTCAAAGCCCTCTGCCTATTGTTCAAAGCCTTACATGGACAGGGGCCAAAATCTCTGCAGGAAAGTTTTAGCTGGTATACTCCACTTCGGCTACTCCGTTCCTCATCATCTAACCTTGTGAGGGTGCAGAGAGCCAAGAAAGTTAAGTCAGGAGGTCGAGCTTTTTGCATAGCAGCCCCTCGACTCTGGAACACACTTCCACTGGATATTAGACAAATAGATAATCTGACGCAGTTCAGAAAAAGAATTAAAACTTGGTTATATCCCCGGGCTATCGCCCAGTCCTCCCGCTAAATTCTGTGCTGTTAGTATTCCTTGTTCATCCAACACACTCTCTAACATAGCGCCAGGTTACCTGTAGGGTGTCAGTAGCGCTCTATAAGCAATTATAATAATATAATAATATTTACATGTTTAAACATTACTCACTAAGCCATGTATTCACTAAGATACACTTAATCAGTCAGTTATACAATCAATTTTTAAAAAACAAATCATCCATTTAGACACTTATATACCCATGTATTCTTCCATCGACCTTGAGCTATACATATATAAAACATATGTAATTTTCAGAAAAACACACATTCACTGGATGATGTCATCAATGATGTCATTTGAGATGTCATCAGTGATGTCATGAGTGATGTCACTGATCATGTCATGAGTGATGTAATATGTGACGTCATCAGCAGTGCTTTGCTGGCGCGCAAGTTATAGTTAGCTGAACTAACTATAACGGGGGAATTTCAATGGTTTTGTACAAGTGAAAAGTCCAGCTAACTATAACGCCCCTGAAACCTATGGTTTTTTCAGTGAATATATATATATATATATTACCTACTGGCGGTCGCCAGTAGGTAGTTATAGTTAGGACCGTGTTTCCATAGGAAATCTCAAAATTCTATTTTGAATAACTTTGGCGCCGGTTGACGAATCCTCGCAAAATTTTCAAAATTAATGGGGCGCTCCGCTCAGCTCCTACCCTGAAAGTCTCGGGGGGATTCGTCAAGCGGGGGCTGAGAAAAAAGGGGGGGTCCCAAAACGCGTTTTCCCCATGCATTTTTCCATAGGGACTTTAGTCGCAGCTACAGCCCGAACGGCTGAACAGAATTATGAGAAATTTGGCAGAGAGGTAGCCATAAGGTCCATGAAGTGCCTTTTGCAGGTTTGGTGTAAATCTGTTCAGTATTTCCTGAGAAATTAGCATTTAAATCAATATATATATCTGTACGCGCGTACCGTGCGCGCACTGAGCAAGTCCTGTGCGCGCACCTTGCCGATCGCGAGCGCACTTCTGATTGGTTCTTAGATGTCAGTAAACATTCGAATCGGTGGAAATCAGGAAGCGGCGGCCGCCATTTTGTCTCTCGCATAAAGAGGGGGTGATAAACAAAGGGGGAGAACTTGAAAAGGGGCCGGGTGGGGAGATATTGACCCACTAGGCATTGTAAGGGGGTCACAGTAGGACCTTGTAGGGCAAAAAAAAAGATTTATATTTTGAAAAAAAATATCGCCGAGTGCGCGCACCCAGCGCGCACCCGAAAAAAACCTTTTAAAAAGAAATGTAAAAAAATTGCATTTAAGTGTTTAGATATAAGGTGGCTCTAAAAAGAGCCCTTGTGTTTATTGTGTGTTTTTCAGTACCTACAAGTAAGTACCGATGCAGAGTTTAAAGTTCAAGAGGAAGACTCTGTGGCCTTCATCAGTGAAGTGTACACCATCTCCTCTATAAATGTCTTGCATGTTGTAACACAAGTTGTTGTGGTATATAGAACCCATACCATAGTCTCTGAGGAAAGCAGAAATAGATTTGTTGACGTGCTTCCTTGCTTTGTCAATCTGCGGACAAAATTGGTTGGACCAGTTCCACTTTTGCCTTTGGCATATGTTAGAATATACGAAGGCAGATTGAGGAAAAAGCGACATCAATTGCACAAAGGTGTCCTTAATAAGCATTTCCAGACCTACCCCAGTTAAAGTGCCTAGGTCATTTCCACCACAGTGCACAATAATAAGGTTAGGCAGTGGGAGATGTAGAAAGGTCTTCACCAAAGGCATTAATTGGTGCCACTTTAACCCTCTCTGACCAATCCATTTAATGTCTACATTTGGCAAAGCAAGGTCTCTCACCATACCTCTTTTTTCTGCATACTTTTCACTCCAGAAGACATAGCTGTGACCTACAATCCACACTGTGAACATCTTCCAAGGAGATCTGGATGCACTCAGGAGGTGTCTTTCAGTAGAAAGGCAATATGAAATGAAAGACAGTTGAAAAAAGGAGGCACACATACTTTTTTTAATAAAAAGAACTCATTGGCTGTTTCAAAACATTCTACACTAAAAACTAGGCTGTATGTTTAAATTTTAAAAAGCATGTTTTGTATTGGTTGAGAAAAATGTGTGAACAAAGAACATTAGTTTGGATTTGCTGTTAGGTTTGAAAAGTCAAGCAGTCTTGCTCTTTGAAAATGAAACATTGTCTGCTGAACTTCTGACCACCTGTGTTCCATGACCTGTTGCTATGGTAGCAGGCAGAAGTCAAGTTGGGGGAAGGGTACATTTGGAAAGGGGTTGAAGTTTTCAACCAATAGAAATGTGTGATTTCATTTGAAAAAATGTGGGAAGCACAGAGATTTGAAATTAACATGTATATGTGTGAAAAAAGAGAGGGAAACTGTGCCATTAACTGGTTCTGCTGAGAGGAGAGAGGTGTTCAGCTCAGAGATTCTGGTCTGATAAACTGCTGTGTGACTGCCACATTTCTTTCACAACTAACTAATTTTAAAGGTGAGTTATGAGTTTGAGAGGGGGTGTTTGTGGTTAATTTAGATATAAAAAAAAGAATTGTGATTATTTGTTTAAAGTTGTGATTTACATTTTCTGTTTTGGGAGATATTTAACTGTTTTGAATATGTAAAATATTATGGAGTATGTTTTCAGCATAAGTTAATGTGTACTGGTAATAATGAGGAATACTGTTTTGTGCCTACCATCAAACCATGAGTCTGTGTGCAGAGAAGAATTGTTGACAGAGATTTAATTTGTGTTGCTGTTGAAAAGTAAGACTTGCAGTTGACAGAAAAGGACAGCTTCTTTTTAATTGTGATGGTTAGGATTTAGCAGAAATCACTTTGAAAGAAAAGAGAGGAAAATGGCAGCACATTTGAAAAAAGCTTTAGTTCTGTAAGAATTGATAACTCAGGAAAGGGGCAGCCTGTGTTTTGTGCCTACCAACACAGCATGAGTCTGTGTGTATATAGGAATTGTTGTCTGAGATTTAATTTGTGAAGTTGTTGTTCAGTAAGAAATGCAGTCCTAGGAAAGGGGCAGCCTGTGTTATGTGCGTAAAAATATGGCATGAGTCTGTGTGCACACAGGAATTGTGGGCAGAGATTTAATTTATGAAGTTGTTGTTCAGTAAGAAATGCAGTCCCAGGAAAGGGGCAGCCTGTTGTGTTTACTCAAATTATCCCTTAGCACACATGCACTGTTACATACATCCCTGCAGTCTTCATGCAGTTCTGGAAGTCTCTTTGCTCATCTGTCTTGCACCAGACAATACACAGTGTTCAGAAACACACTCTTGGCACACACGCAGCAGCTTCTCCAACACTCTCATGTGTAGTACTCAGCTCTGTGTGCTGTTTCAGATAGCACTGTGTAATGCAAACACATTCAACGTCACCAAGGCCTCATTTAAATTGATCTAGTCTATTCACTCACCCTGTAACACATGGTCATGGTCTTAAGGAGCTGTTAGGACATGTGCTGTTTTCTGCTTCTGTAAATGATAAGGGAAATGTATGAGGCTGTAACAGTAATTTGGTACTATTCAGGGACACTGTTTTGTTCCAAAAAACATAGCATGAGTCTGTGTGCGCACAGGAATTGTGGGCAGAGATTTAATTTGTGAAGTTGTTGTTCAGTAAGAATTGCAGTCCCAGGAAAGGGGCAGCCTGTTGTGTTTACACAAATTATCCCTTAGCACACATGCACTGTTACGTACATCCCTGTTGTCTTCATGCAGTTCTGGAAATCTCCTTGCTCATGTCTCTTGCAGCTGACAATACATAGTCTGCAGAAACACACTCTTGGGACACACGCAGCAGCTTCTCCAACACTCCCATGCGTACTACTCAGGTCTGTGTGTAATGCAAACACATTCAACGTCACCAAGGCCTCTTTTTCTTTGCTCTACTCTAAACACTCACCCAGGTTGCAGATACTTATGGTATGAAGTAGCTGTTAGGAAATGTGCTCTTTTCTGCTTCTGTGATTTTCCAGGTAAAATGTGTAAGGCTGTAACAGCAATTATCACTTGATCTACCAGAGTAGTAAATGTGCTTTGAATTTGCAAATCAAATTCTGTTTTCTGCTTAGAAGCACACCATGAGGCTGTGTGCGCACAGGAATTGTGGCCACAGATATAATTTGTGTTGTGGTTGTTCTGTTAAAAAATGCACTTGCAGGAAAGGGGCAGCTTGTTTTTTTTCAACTGTGGTGGTTAGTACTGTGCACAAATTTGTAAATCACAAATGAGAGACAAATGGAAAAACATTTGAAATAAATGAAAAGTAAAAAAA
This sequence comes from Triturus cristatus, assembly GCF_964204655.1. Taxonomy (NCBI): domain Eukaryota; kingdom Metazoa; phylum Chordata; class Amphibia; order Caudata; family Salamandridae; genus Triturus; species Triturus cristatus. The sequence continues at coordinate 1,405,928,283 of NC_140591.1, forward strand.
AATATATATTTTTTTAATTTTATTTTTATTGCAGGTATTACAAAAAATACTTACATGGTTATTTGCAGAGAGGGAAATTTACGTTAAACATAGGACATATAAAGTAAAATACATACCTACAAGATGCAATTAAGGAGAAAAATAAGAAGATTAATCCATCAGACTAATGTACATATAATTTAAACATATTGCAGTCATACATTTGCATTATTATTCTTCCAGGTTTCTATTGGTTCCCAAATCATATTCCCTAAGGCTCTCGCTTTTTTGCCTTTACATGCAAAGATAGCTTTCTCCTGGTTATACATAGCCAGTAACCTAGCTAGGCAGACCTGGAAGTTGGGGCAGTCTGTATCCTTCCAGCGGGCTGTTAGAATTATCCTATAAATTGCAGTCCCTAAAAAGAGACAGATTTCCTCTCTCTTTGTGTGCCCGAGTGTATTATCGTAACCGAGCATATATAGAGTGGGGGATTCAGGTATTGAGTGTCCAAACACATTCTGCCAAAAGCCAGCTATCAGATCCCTGAGAGGGGCGAGTTTATTACATTCATAGAGCATGTGGAGTAAGTGTGCCCCGCTTTTACCACACCTTGGGCATTCTGAATTCACCCTTTTCCCCCAAGAATAAAGCTTCAACGGTGTAAAGTAGAGATCATATATGGTCTTGTATAGCTGAGCTTTAAGATTGGATGAAACAAATAATTTTGTTGAAAGATACAAAGACATATCAATGTCTACATTGGGATTATTCAGATTGCAAGACCATCTCCTTTCCGTTTTTTCCAAATCATCCTGCTGATTTTCAACTAATATTGTATATACAGTACCGATCTTGGTTGTAGATTTAGCCATGCATTCAAATATGGGGATATTACTCAAGACGAAGTCAGAACTCCTTAGTTTTAAGATTGAGTTAATCTGAATGAATTTAAATATATTATTATCCGGAATGGAAAATTTACGTTGCAGCACTTGAAAACTATTAGTAGTGCCTGGTAGCAGAAAATCCCCTAGCGTTATAACTCCCAAGTATTCCCATCTTGTAGCCATGATATCATATATGTGTGATGGTAAAACTGTAGAATGCCACAAAGAAATATATTTGTTATATTTAGGTATGTTAAGGTGACGCATTATTTTCCTCCAGGTGGTCCAAGCACTAAATATAATCTTGAACTTAGTTTTCTTATAATAAGAGGGTTCCAGCTGTTTAACTAGGAGGCCATTAGCCTTATCTCCTATAAGAAGTTCATAGATTGATGGTATACATTTACCCCATATTTCTTCTTCTGGGATTTTGACGAAAAGTAACGAGGTCATCTGTTGAATCAGAGTGGCCCATAAATAAAATCCCAAATTCGGAACAGAGAGGCCAGCTCTCATTGTTGGTAAGGAGAGAAAGCGAATTGATCTCCTTATTTTTCCGTAACCCCAGATAAATCTGGCCATCTGGGATTCCATGGCTTTAATAATTTTATCGTCAACTAATATCGGGATTGCGCGAAATAAATATAAGACCCTGGGTAGTATATTCATTTTAAGGAAATTCCCTCTTCCAATAATTGATAGATGAAGACCATCTATCCTTTTTAGATCGTTCGTGATTTTTTGGAGGAGGGGATCATAGTTAATTTTAATTATTTCCTCTATTTTTGAGGATATCTGAACACCTAAATATATTGCACTATCAACTCTACTTGGGTCAGCAAATTGGGTGTTATGAGTGCAGATAACCATTGTTTTATCTCTGTTTAGCGAATATCCAGAGAGGCGACCAAAGCCCTGGGTAATCTGTTCAATAGTAGATAAAGCCTCAGTGGGATGGGATGTTATTATAGCCACATCATCAGCGTAAACAAGGACTTTAGTATCAAATGGGCCGATAATAATAGGTTTAATAGACTCTGCTTTTAACAGTTTCAGAACTAAAGGATTTATATAGAGGGCAAAAAGAATCGGAGAGCATGGACATCCCTGGCGAGTGCCTCGAGATATATCAAAGTAGCCAGACTCAAGACCCATTGCCAGGACCCTAGCTCTTGGCATAAAGTACATAGCCTTGATGGATTTCATAAGACATGGCCCGATTTTATTTTGCTCAAGTATCGCCCATAAAAATGCCCATGAAACCCTATCGAAGGCTTTCTCCGCGTCTAGGAGGATCATCGACATCTGGCCGCCCGAAACCCCCATGGCCTCAAACAGGGCAATAGCACGGCGGATGTGATCCGTAGTGCCCCTACCCGGAATGAAGCCATGCTGCCATGGGGAAACCAGACGCTCGATGATCCCCCCGAGGCGATTAGCCAGAATTTTGGAATAGAGCTTCGAATCTGTATTTATAAGTGAAATTGGGCGGTACGATGTAGTTAAATCGGGTGATTTGTCTTTTTTAGGAAAGACAACTATATTCGTTTCCCTCCAAGAACTGGGGGGAGTGGCACGTACCTGAATACTTATAAATAAATCTAGGAGAAGTGGTGTTATGGTATTTCCAAGAATCTTATATAGCTCCAAAGGTATTTTATCTGGGCCTGCGGCCTTACCTGGAGCGAGCTCTGCGAGGGCGGTTTGTAGCTCTAGTAAGGTTATGTCTCTATCAAGATCTTGTATGGTGGCCTCTTCTAGTCCTGGATTATCCGTCTGGTCTGCTGCCCACCTAGCCAATTCGTCCTTGATTTTTAAAGAGTCCAGCGTATCCTCATTTTGGTAAAGTTTCTGGTAGTATTTTTTAAATGCTTCTAAAATGGCTTCGGATGTTATATGGTCTTGGCCGTCTGCCTTAATACTGGTAATTAGATTTAAAGATTGTTTTTGTCTCGTGCGGAGAGCTAATTGCTTACCAACCATCTCACCCGCCTCATATATCTCGTTGCGATGAGATTGATAAGTCTCTGCTGCTCTCTTAGTTAACCTGCTATTAATTGCCATTTTAAGAATCATCATTTCATTTAGAATCTGCCTTCCATCACCACCTTGCATTATTATAGCGGTATGTTTCTCCTCCTTCTTCGCTAGTTCTAGGAGAGACAACTCGTTAGCTCTAACCAACTCCTTCCTCTTCCTGGCCACATAGCTTATTGTTTCGCCGCGAATTGAGGCTTTAAAACAATCCCAGACCACATCCCGTGGGGCACTGTAGCGATTAGCATCTATAAATCCTTGTGCCCATGCTTTAATATATTCTAGATAGTCATTATCAACTAATAATTTTCTGTCGAAGGACCAACTTGACCGGGGTCTTAAGATATTATTGGTCCTTAATATGAGCACTAAGGGATTATGGTCCGAGATAATTTTTGGTAATTTATTTATTTGTACCTCGTTGAGCCAACTACTTGTCACCCATATATAATCGATACGGACATATTTATTATGTGGGTGTGAAAAATGGGTATATCCCGGATCCTGATGTCGTTTCGTGACCCATGCATCCACTAAGCCTAGACTTTCTTTGAATTGCAGTATGGCTCTATATGCCTTCGGTTTATATCCCACATATTTAAACTGCTCATGATTATGAATCAGGGCCCGGTGAGTTATAGAAATATTAAAATCGCCACAAAAAATTAATGTAGAGGGCCAGGATGCTAGTTCCAATTCTAGATTGGTAAAAAAAGATGGGTCATCCTGGTTAGGTGCGTAAATAGAACATATGGTGATACCTGCTTTGAGCTCAACAATCACCCACCGGCCTAGAGGGTCAGCTGTCTTACGTGTAGGCGGTCCTAAAAAAGATTTTGCCAAAATAGCTACACCTCTTGTTCTAGTAGTATGGGGTGTACTCGCCATTAAATCAAACCCCGGGACCCTCAGTATGTTTCTTTCTGCCCAGGGAATATGTGTCTCTTGCAGACAGATTATATCAAACATATTTTGGAAAATCACTCCCCACATTCGATCCCTTTTCCCCTTATCATTAAGGCCCGCTATGTTCCATGAGCATAATTTTAAGCTAGCCATACTTCGTTGAATCTATTAGCCAGTCCAATTTTACTATATGCCCAGATTTGAGAATAATAATTTCATAAACTCCATTTCCATCTCTGCTTCCATTTTTATTTTCATACCTGCAATTGCTTTTTTTTATATATTTTCACCCCCCTGAATGCCAACCCACCCCCAAGCCCCTTACCCTCCCTCCCTCCACCCACCCCCCCCCACTCCCCCATAACTTGGGCAAATAGACTCCGTAAGAGTCTGTAGTGATGGACGTGCAGTGATTGACCGGTGCTCTCCATTAGATCTATATCCCTCCTAAAAAATTTATTTTAGACAAACTCCCCCCCCCATATTCCAGAGCTTAAAGCCAGCGAGAAGATAGGAGAATACCAGAGGGAGAACATTAATTAACCAAGAGCGAGATGGAGAAAAAAAAAACAAATTTTCAGCCCAAGAGAGTGTCCAGATACTCCTTGGCTTTTATCTCAGAAGTAAAAAACTTCGTCTGATTTCCGTTAATAACTTTCAAGCAGGCCGGGTTATTCAGGAATGCCTGAAGTTTTTTTTCTTGAAATGGTCTAATGAGTTGGCGGAGACGCCACCTCCGCTCAACCGTTACATGACAGAAATCAGGGCGTACAAAATACGTTATGTTACCGCTAGTTTTTTTTGCCTCAGGTCTAGCTTTCTCCCAAATCGCCTGTCTCAACAAAAAGTTACCAAAGTATACCAATACAGCTCTTGGGTACGCTCCGGGTTTTGGGGGATTTCTGACGTTAAGGGGTACCCGGTGGGCACGTTGTATCTCAATATCCCATTTCCACGTTGATAACTCCGGGAGCGAGTCTTGAAATAATTTGACCATAAAAGACCTGACATCCCCCCCTTCAATTCCTTCGGGAATTCCCAGGACTCGTAGGTTACTTCGCCGTTGGCGATTTTCCATGTCCTCGAGTTTCCACATCATGTCTGAAAGTTCTTTATCATGCGCCTCAATCTTCTCCCGATTAGATGTAGTTTCCATTTCATTGAGCACCAATCTTGACTCCATTTCATTCATACGATCGTTGAAGGAGTCAATTTTCTTTGAGAGCTTACGGACCACCCCCTGCACCTTACGAAGCTCTGCTTGAGCCCTGCGACCATCGTGAGAGGTCTCTTCCCTATGGGCAGCTATAGCTAGCAAAATCGTTTCTAACGATGGTGCAGTCTTATCTTGCTCTTGATGTTGATTGGTGCCAGAGATCGGTTGCTGTGATTGTATCGCAGTTGTCTCTGAGGGAGGGAGATCAGTAGTAGGAGTATAATCCCAAGCCAAGTCTATTGAGTCGTGACGACTTTTCCTGTGTCTAGGTCCTAATTTCTGAGCAGTTCTCACCTTGCTAATGTTAATATCTTCATCGCTGGACTCAGATAAATTAGACGCAGTGTCGGTAGACCATCCCAACTCATCAGAGAAGGAGAAAAAGTCACTAGGTTCCTTATCCTTATCCTTATCTCTATCTTTATCTGTGTCAACCTCACTCAAATTTTCAGATCCGAGTTGTGCAGATTGCTGATCTTTCGATACAGACACCAGGACCTGATTCAATTGCTGGCTTCCCGGGTCGCTTGGTTGAGTGGGGGGGGGGTACTAGACAAGCATCGATTTCAGTCTCAGAAGTAAGTATTGTATGTATTGTATGGGAGCTGTCTTCAGTTTTCGTATTCATTATTGCCTTACTCAGAACTTGTAACTCGTCATTAGCCCCCCCCAATGGAGCCCTGTGATCTTCCCCCCCTCTCACCGTCTGTTTATGTGTGTTCCGTCTAATCTCGGCTGAGGAGACCCCATTAGTGCTGTTGTCAGTTTCCCTGAGAGCAGTGTCCGTTACAACGTTCGTTGCAGCGCCGCCCTGTGCATCTCGAATGTGAGGCTTGCCCTGCTCACCTCGACCCGGAAGAGAACGCGCCGGGATCCCGCGTAGGAGCTCGATTACTGAGGAGACAGTCTGTCCGCTCTTCCGGGTTGAGCCGCTCACATTCAAGCCTTTGGATGAAATCCCCTCTGGTGCTCCTGCAGCTGGTGCCTCGGCTGTATCTCGGGCGGCCATCCTAGTCACTCTCGTCTCTTTCTGCTTCGCAGAGACTGTGTTCTTCGGAGCATACTTCGGAGCCATACTGCTGGACTGCTGAATTTCCGTATCACTCAGGTGGGGATTGCGATAGCTCTTAGCGTTTTTAACGATGCTGCATAAATATCGGACTATAGATAGACCGATTACTGAGGCCAGAATCGAGACTCGACTCTTATTAAGTATTTCAGCCCTGTCAATTGATTCCTCGTGGAGCATTCCTGATCGTTAACGAGGTTGAAAAATGTAGTTAAATCATCACATATCAGGCTGTAAGACCCAGTAACGAGCACCGGCCAGAGCTCACTGCACTGCGGTCTCAAACGGCCGCCATCTTGCCCTTACTTTGACAAATAATGCTGCCCCACTGCAGTTTTCCGAGGGGATCTTCAGGCGGGTGATTACTGGGTTGTGATTAAAAATATTTTAATGAATTATAATTACATAAAGGATTTTTTTTTAGTTCCTTGCAGGTATTGCTGAGCAACAGTGAAAAAAAAATGCCTTTAAGGACAAGGAAAAGGAAAGAAAAGCAATAACAAGTATATCTGGACAAAACTGGGAAAAAAAAAATAGCAGGAGAAGCTGGAGATGGCAAAAAGAAAAAGTCTACTGGTAAGCAGCAGAGATTTCTTAAAAAAGATTTTCAAAAAACAAAAAAATGGCAAAAATAACTGTAAAACAAAGACAGTTTTATGTACAAAGCAACAACACAGTCAACAGCAAAAAAAAAAGCTAATGTACAATCAGAAGTATGTCAAAGTGATTTAACACGAAAATTAGATTTTAAAAACATTAGTCGAAAAATGTTTCATAGAAGAGTGATGTTAAATTTGCTAAAGGATGTGAAAAAAATATAAGAAAAAAACAACATTTATTAAGAAATTTTTTTTTATAGAAAATATTGTAAGTAAGGCTTTGGAAATAAAAAGAAAACGTTTTATTCTAATTTTGAATAGGATGCGTAGATTAGAAAAATTAGTGAGTGCAATGAAGTAAAAGCAAAAGGAAAAGAGAAGTGAAAAAAAGTAACTTTTGTAAAGTGTTCTTGGGAGAATGGAAACACAGTTCAAGTACTGAACCATTTTTTAATGAAGAGAGTTATCTTCAAAGTAATAGTTTGTTGCATGCAGTTGACACCAATGGTAGAGCATATGAAGTTAAGGATGGTTGTGTGATGCAAAAAGAGAAAATGGTCCCAAGAAATGAGGAAGAAGTAATGGCTGCTGTGGCTATGGGGAGACTTCCAAAAGCCCCAGTGTACACTTGGAACTGTAGTAGTATTTGTACTGTGCGTCAGGAATCTATTGATAAATTACGTGACTTTCTAAGAGAATATAGTAAAAAGAGTGTAAAACAGAAGATGAAGGTGCTTCAAACACTAGATCCATGCAGAGTGAGAGAAAATACTGGTTTGCAGGGACATTGTCTGGCTTGTCTATCTAGAAAAGTGTGTAAAAGTGTTTTTCATCATTTTAGGATGCTGGCTGTTCATCATACTGAAATGAGAAAGTTTGTGAGAACATTGTATTTTGCTAAAAGTCCAGCAGTAAAGTTGAATGAGTTGAATAATGCTCTCTTCCGTGGATCTGTATCAGATGTAGTGAAGGTTACTGATGAGATTCAGTTTTGTTACTTTGGTCCAGAACAAGAAAGTGCAGAAAAGGGCACAGTAAATGAGAAAAATGAGGAACAGAATGTAGAACTCATTATTACTAAAAATTTTGAGGATGAAATGACAAAATTTACTATCACCTCTAATGAAAGACCAAATATTACTTGTATTTGTTGCCGCAGAAGTCATTATAAAATTCAAACAAGGAGTGTTGATCTGTATAAAAAAAGTGAAAATGAAGATAATTATAAGTGAAAGGATTTTGCAACATATATATTTCTTGAAAATTGTTTTGAATTGGGTGAAGATCAGCGTATTTGTATATACTGTTATAATAAGTTAGAAGAAAATAGAATGCCGACCAGAGCTGTACATAATAATTTAGAATTGGATGCTATTCCTGCCGAACTTTCAGAATTAAATACATATGAGTCTATACTCATTCAATGTGTTCATCCGTTCCAGACCATAGTACGTATGGAGCCCAAAACTGGTAAATTACCTCCTTCTGATTTACTGAGAAGTTTAAAAGGAAGAGTGGTGTATTTGCCCTTGGATTTGAAAAAAAATATGGAAACTATTGATGCAGATACTTTGGAAACTGAACCATTAGTAATTCTGGTTAATGGTGTACCTACAAAGAATAAGAAGATTTGGCAAGAGCTGGTGGATGTACGAAAAGTACAAAGAGCAAATTTGTATTTGAAAAAAAATAATAAATGGTATGAATCAATTTATATAGAAGAAGATTTACAAGAAGACACAGAAACACCAACTGGTCAAATTGAAAAAGTGGACAAGTCAAAGGAAGAAGAAATTTATGAACATTTTAGCATACATCCTCTTCATTCAAAAGAAGTTATGGGAGACACTATTGATCTGTTTCAGATGAAGAAAGCAAAAGGAACTCCCGTGAGTGTATGGGAGGAGAGCTTGGAAGCTCAATGTTTTCCCCAGCTGTTTCCTACAGGAAAAGGAGGACGATACGATGAACGTCCAGAACAGATTCCAGCTTCTGAGCATCGGACTACAAGACTATATGCAGAAGATCCAAGATTTCGTCAAAGTATTCCTTATTTGTTCCATCTTTTATTTGAAAGCGACTTGTCTGCATTATCTTATGAAGTAAATCACATTTTAAAAAGTGGAGTACATTTACAAAATGTGTCTGCTAAGGATTTTATGGAGAAAGTGCAGCACCGAGATGATCATTTGGAAACACAACTGATCAATCTGATGGCTTGTCAGCGTGGGACAAATGAATATTGGTACCGACGCCATGGTGAATTAAAATGCATGTTACGGAATTTAGGAACTCCTACATGGTTTCTAACCCTAAGCTGTGCCGAGTACGCTTGGGATGATTTACTGGATTTTCTAAGAGAGGCAAATTCAAACATTAAAAACATTGAATACAAGACAGCTGGAGAACTGTGCTCATTGGATCCAGTTAATGTTTGCAGATATTTCAATCATAGATTTGAGGCTATGATGTCCTTCATCTGCAATAAAAAAAATCCACCTCTTGGAGAAGTAGTGGATTTCTTTTGGAGAAAAGAGTACCAGGCAAGAGGTGCTCCTCATATTCATATGCTGTTGTGGATCAAGGATGCCCCAAAGTTTGGAACAGATACTGATGAAGCAGTGTTATCTTTCATTGAAGAAAATGCAACATGTGCTATACCTAAAAGCACAGAAGAGAAAAAGTTAAAAGAGCAAGTTTTACGTTTCCAAAGTCATCGGTGTGGAAAATACTGTCGACGGAAGTACAAGACGAAAGATAAATTCTACACAAAGTGTCGATTTGGATTTCCTAGACCTGTTCTTTCAAAAGGAAGAGTCAACAGTTTTATGTCAGCTGTGCGACATACTATAACCAGAAAATCTCCCAAAAATACATACAACCTAAAAAGAAAAGAAGAGTCAAAATTTATAAATGACTTCAACCCAGTCATTTTATCCATGTGGAATGCTAACATGGATATTCAGTATGTGGCAGACAATTCTATTGCTGTTGCTCGGTATGTGACATCTTACATCACTAAATCTGAGAAAACAGAATTGAAGGAAATGTGGGAAGAGATTTCTCACGAGAAGACTGTCAGTAAGAAGCTGTACAGTTTCAGTTTAAAGATGTTATCGCATCGAGAAATTGGATCCTACGAATGCTCAGATAGGTTATCATCTGCAAGTCTTTACTCGAAATCCAGAAGAATAATTTGGGTAAGCTTAGGCCTAGCAGGAATGAGAAATCGGGTACTGAAATCTGTTGGAGAAATTGAATATTTGGCCGAGAATGACCCACAAAGTACAGATATTTTGAAATCAAACATGTTGGACACATATTACCCAAAGAGAAGTCATCATCTTGAGAACATGTGTCTCTATGAAGTGCTGCAGAACTACATTTATTCACGGAAAGACACAGAAGACATCAACAATGGAAAATATAAAGTCATTGGTGAGGAAGGATGTTTGGTGAAGCAAACAAAAGGAAGTTTGATAAATCACAGGAAGCTGAGTTGCGACACTACTGACAAAAAGGAATTTTACTACTTGGCTCTTTTACAGCTGTTTAAACCATGGCGTTCAGAGGACGAACTACTGGGAGAATTTCAAAGCTATGAAGATTCTTTTAATGCTAGCAAAGACAGTATAGAATGCAGTACTTTCTCAACTTATGTCCAAATGTTAAATGAAGAAAATGAACAGGAATCAAAAATTGCAGCTGAAGTAGCTAGAGACAGTTCTCAAGACAGCCAAAGTTCAGTATCACTTAGTCAAGATCCCCTAGGACAACCAATCATAGAAAATGAAGCTGCAGTAGCCATGACTGAAGTAGAAACGGCTATGAATCAAGCACAGGAAGATTCAATCGACTTACTAAATCTGGAACAACAACTGAATGAAGAACAAAAAGAAATTTATGAAGAAGTCATCAAAAAAATTGATCATGGATTACTACATGAAAAGAAAGAGTGCTCATGCACATCATTTGAACCAATCAGGATGTATGTGAGTGGACAAGCTGGAACTGGTAAAAGTTTCTTAATAAAAGTCATCAGAAGCTACCTACAGCAAAAAACAGCTTCAAATTTGTCTTGTGTGGTAACTGCTCCAACTGGGTTAGCAGCCTATAACATAAAAGGAATTACCTTACATCGCTTGCTAATGTTACCAGTGGAGCATGAGAACAAAATAGAATACCACAAGCTAACTGGAGAAGCATGCCTCGAAGTTTCAAGAGTGTTGAAGAAGATGCAAGTTCTCATTATTGATGAGGTGAGCATGGTTTCAAATTTAATGCTTGCCTTTGTGCATTTAAGAATGCAACAAATTCTTAAGAGAGACTATGACGTGTTATTTGGAGGTAAACACGTCATAGTTTTTGGGGATCTTCTGCAGCTCACTCTAGTTAAAGGACAACCATTCATTAGGAAGCATTGGTAATGCGAATATTTGGTCGTTCTTTGAGTACAAAGAACTCACTACCAATATGAGACAAGCAAACGACGAAGATTATGCAAGTATTCTGAAAGATATCAGAATTGGACTACTCACAGAAGTTGGCAAAAAAGCATTACAGAGTCGGTTGCTACATAACTTATTTCCAAATGAAGAAATAGTTGCAGAGAAAATATACCAGAACATTGCAGAAAAAAATACTGTAATCTGCTTAATGCCAACACTACGTGAGTGCTCAATATTCAATGAGGAACTTTTGAAATTGGAAAAGGAAGAGATTAAGAAAATGGAAGCAGAGGACAAAATTCAGCATGAAAGAATTACTTTTACTTTAACAGGCAAACTGAAAAATAAATTGGATTCACTAGAGAAGAATATTTCCAAAACAGCTGGATTAGAAAAAAATCTATATGTTTCCATGAATTGTCGAGTGATTTTAAGAAGAAATTTGGATGTAGAAAAAGGTTTAGTGAATGGAACTATGGGAAGAGTTGTGGGTTTTATTAATTACCAGAAAAAAGTTGGAATTGAATGTTTAAAAATAAAATTTGATCAGATAGAAGAAGTTATGGACATTTGTCGTTGTTCAGTTCGTTTCATGCTTGTGAAAGACTTATATGTACGTAGGAAGCAGTTTCCGTTTTCTCTAGCATATGCTGTAACTATTCACAAGTCTCAAGGATTAACTGTAGAAAGTGCTTTTGTAAACATTGGTTCTACTGTGTTCAAAGAAGGTATGGCATATGTTGCTTTGTCACGAGTGAAAACATTATCTGGTTTATTTATGATAGACTTTGATGACTCAAAAGTTAGTGCTGATACAATCTGTGTAAAGGAGTATAACAGATTAAGAAGAATCTATGCTCCTCATTTAGGTCAGTATCCTGTGATTGAAAAACATGTTGTTTGTCGGAAAAGGAGATTTGAGAATATCTGTAATGAGGATGTACAGAAGAGAAAAAAAAAGGACAGTGATGTGATAGCAAGGAAAAAGAAAAAGGACAGTGTTGAAGAGGTTGTTGGTTGCCATTTTGAAAATAGCTCTGGTGTCAACTGCTATGCAAATGTAGTGCTGAATGTTGTATTTTATCTTGAAAAGTTGCTAGAACAGATAATAGTAAATCATGGAAAAAGATTGTGTTCTCTGCTGAGTCTCCTTTATGAGAAGCTGAGTACTGATAAAACTGAAATAGAAAGTGCTACTGATGTTAGAAATCTTTTAGATGTATGTTGTGGTTCTACACAGTTTAAAGAAAATGTCCAGTAAGATGCTCAGGAATTCTTAATATATATTTTGAGTGTACTAGAAGATGAAGGAGTAGAAGTAGAAAACGTATTTGGTGTCTCTTACAAATGAGAACATTGCTGTGAAAACTGTATGAACACATGCAGTAGTAATGTTGATTCAGAAAGGTTCATTTTTTTACCATTACCACAAAGTAAATCAGTGACTTTTAGTAAATTAGTTAAAGATGCCAATCACAACATGGAATGTTCTGAATGTAAATCAGACTGATGCAACGTTGTAGAGCTGATGGTTCAAAATTGGACACTTTAATAAAGAAGTTTACAGGACAACAATTATCAATTTCTGGAAAAACTTTTGTTACAGTTGCAATAATTTTTCATGAAGGACCTACTGTAACTCCCGGACATTACACAGTTTATCTTAAATGTGAAAAAGGCTGGACACTGTGTAATGATTCCCAATTGATTTTCAAGCAACGTTTGCCTTATGATTTACCCAATTCTTACTTAATTTTTCTGAAACCTAAAATTTGAAAACTAAAAACTGCATCTGAAGAAAGCATTTTTTGTCATTTTAAGGGATTATAATTGAAGATATCACTTAAAAAGGATTTTGAAATTACTATTTGGCCTAAAGGAAAAGTAATAAAAACAATTGTGGACTCCTTTGACAGAAATTATTTTGGCATGTGTGCTTTTGCGACAAGGTTTAAAGACGGTTTGTCTAGAAAATGTTTATTCATCTAGAGAAGTACTTGTGATATATATGTAATATTTCTAACAAGGTATATTTTAGTGAGGAAAGTTTTAGGGCTTTTTTAAAGCAATCTTTCAGATTGTTTTTTTTTGCCCGCTGTTAAATGATGAATACAATTGTTTTCACTATTTTAAGTGAAAAATAAAAAATTCTGAAAACAGCAAAAAAAGGGCAAAAAATTGCTTAGTAAAATATGTCAAAAGATGTAATGCTTTTTGTAATGTATGATTGAATATTAATACTTTTTTTCTTTTTTTGCAGAACTGGAATGAAAAAAAAAAAAAAAAAATTCTGTTCCCTTGCTAAATACTTTTTTTTTTTTTTTTTTAGAAAAAAAATGTTTTTTAAGAAAAATATTAGTATTACTCAATTCTCCCTTTTCATGCTTCCATTTCTTCACCTCTTTATGAACTTTAATTTATTTATTTTTTTTAATTTTTAAAAACCCTTGGGTGCGCGCAGGGTGCGACTCAATACAACGGCAACCTCCTTTTCTCATTTAAAGTGGTCCTGCCTGGGCCACGAGCCGCACCATCACAAGACCCCATGTGAGTCCGTTCCTGCTTATTGGGGCATGGTGTAACACGGAGCAACTTGGAGCTGTTTGGTAAAACAGGCGGGAGCTGTGATAGGACATATTTGAGCTTCTAAGAACTTTTTAATGGACAATTCTGTGGCAGCAACCCACCTGGGTAATATAATGACTACCAGTCCCAGAAACCAGTGCGTGATACTCACCTGTACGCCATGTTGATTCAAATAAAGGGGATGTAACTGTTGGTCCTGCTTGTCATGGCTTTGCCTTAACCACGCCCAATGATGAAGGGCGCAATAGCCCGAAACGCGTCGGCGAGGAAAGAACGTGGTGATGTGTGTCCGCGCAGGGGCCGCCTGCATGAACAGCGTACCGAGTTGGAGTGCGACTCAATACAACGGCAACCTCCTTTTCTTATATATATATATATATATATATATATATATATATAACTATATATATATATATATATTACCTACTGGCGGTCGCCAGTAGGTAGTTATAGTTAGGACCACGTTTCCATAGGAAAACCTCAACATTCTATTTTGAATAACTTTGGCGCCGGTCGACGAATCCTCGCGAATTTCTCAAAATAGGTGGGGCGCTACGCTCCGCTCCTACCCTGAAAGTCTCGGGGGGATCCGTCAAGCGGGGGCTGAGATAAAAGGGGGGTCCCAAAACGCGTTTTTCCCATGCATTTTTCCATAGGACCTTTAGAACGAGCTACAGCCCGAACGGCTGAACAGAATTACTCAAAATTTGGCAGAGAGGTAGTCCCTAGGTCAAGGAAGTGCCTTTTGTAGGTTTGGTGTAAATCTGTTCAGTAGATTCTGAGAAAATAGCCTTTAAATCAATATATATATCTGAGCCCGCTTACGGTACGCTTACCGTACGCTTACGGTAAGCGTACGGTGGCGTGCGCGAGCGCGATTCTGATTGGCTCTTAGATCTTAGTAAACATTCGAATCGGCCGAAACCAGGAAGCGGCGGCCGCCATTTTCTGTGTTTCACTCTGAAAAAAAAAGAGTGAAAACAAGAAAAGGGGGCAATGAGGAGAGTTACAGACCCCCTTACATTTGTGAGGGGGTCAAAGAAGGACTGTAAAGTACAAAACAAACATTTATTGATTTTTAAAAAAAATCACGGGGTACGCGTACGGTAAGCTTACGGTAAGCGTACGGAAGAAACATGGCGTGCGCGAAGGAGATTCTGATTGGCCCATAGATCTTAGTAAACATTCGAATCGGCCGAAACCAGGAAGCGGCGGCCGCCATTTTGTGTGTTTCACTCAGAAAAAAAACAGAGAAAACAAGGAAAGGGGGCAATGAGGAGAGTTACAGACCCCCTAACATTTGTAAGGGGGTCAAAGAAGGACAGAAAAGTACAAAAAAAACATTTATTGATTTTAAAAAAAATCACGGGGTACGCGTACCGTAAGCTTACGGTAAGCGTACGGTAAAAAAAATAAAAATAAATAAATGAGAAGCAGATTTAAGAGTTTGCTCATCATATGTCCTCCATGTGCGCACGGTGCGCGAAGCGCATCGTGCGTTCATGGCCCATCTAGCGTAATGTGGGCACGCGGTGCGCGAAGCGCACCGCGTGCTCACTGTGCGCGCACGGTGCGCGAAGCGCACCGTGCGCGCATGGAACGAACTGCGTCCACAAATGGCGTAAAGTAACTTAGCATTTAAAAAACCGTACAAATTCACTGAAAAAACCATAGGTTTCACACATGTTATAGTTAGCTGGACATTTTACTGATAAAAAACCAATGAAATTCCCCCGTTATAGTTACTGTAGGCAACTATAACTCACGCGACCGTAATCCTCTGCTGATGACATATGTGTCTTTATGAAAAAAAAATATTTGTAATATATGTATAGCTAAAATTTAATGGAAGAAGACATGGGCAAATAAGTGTCTAAATACAGTATTAGCATCAGCAGAGGATTGCGGTCGCGTGAGTTATAGTTGCCTACAGTAACTATAACGGGGGAATTTCATTGGTTTTTTATCAGTAAAATGTCCAGCTAACTATAACATGTGTGAAACCTATGGTTTTTTCAGTGAATATATATATATATATATATAAATATATATATATACACTCTCTTCTTTCCAAATTTCTATGGAATAATAAAAAATCTAGAATTTCCTTATCACATCTCAGGGAACCAAAACCTGATGGAGGTGTGAATGTTCCTGACTTTTGGGTTTATATAAAGCTCTTTGTCTTAAGTAAGCCTCTTAATGCCTCCTTTCAGAATCTCCCCCACTCACACCTTTGTGGCTAACTATTGAACATTCTTTACTTGCACCATCTTCTGTAAAAGACGGTATTATTTTTTTTCTTCAATGAATATTGTTACTTCTCTTCCACTCCAAACATGCATGCTCATTGATGAGGCCTTATTGTCAACCAAAGAACATATCTAGGTATTCTTTGCTACAGTCTCCACTTTGGTCCATTTGTCTTATCACAATTAATAACAGGCCTCTTTATTGGAAGTCTTGGAGACTTAGAATGATAAGTTGGGTTCAAGATTTGTTTGATGGTAAGATTCCTCATTCTTTATCTCAATTTCAAGCCACTTTTAAGTGTCCTCATTCATATTGGTACAAATTTCCAATTTTAATCGAAATAATTCTAAATGTTATGTATTTGTTTCCTTTGACTGAAACTACCTCCACAGAAGATTCCCTTCTTAGAATACTTACACTTCTTCCAAAAGCATAGTTGATTTATAAAAGAATTTCAGGACCAGATCCTGATTGAGTTAAAGCTGAGATAGAGCTTAGTTGGGAAGCTGGTTTTGGATGTGTTTGGAGCATCAACTTCTGGAAGAAAATATGGACCAGATAATTACAAATTTCTAGATCTGCATCTACCACTCATGCTATGTTCTTTTTATATCATAGATTATATTTTACACCTGTATCTAGAGCAAATATTTCACACACAAATATTAAGAATTGCTAGTCATGTAGTTTTCCCTTTGCAGATTTGGTGCATCTTCTTTTCACCTGTCTATTGCCTCCTTTTGGGAAAATATTTGGGCCCATGTTTCAATTATTTTTCATTTACATAGCCCAATGTCTAGTGTCATATTTTGTGTAGCAAGGGTATCAGATATATTGGGGTTAACTTATGTAGAAATAGTTTATTTGACCTTATGCTGGCTTTAGCCTTTCAACAACTTACACTTAATTGGAAATGTTCATCTAAACTTTCAGTTAAAGCTTGATGTTATAATGTCTGTCATTATCAAAGATTGGCTATTGCTTTGCCTCTTCATGCAAACCGTCTGTAAATAGAAATGTATATAGTCTGCTGTTAACTAACTATTTAAATATGATTGCAAAAAGGCAAGAATTTCGTAAGCATTCTGAAAATTTTTATCCTCTGTGAATTAATACTTTCTCTGCTCTTTTCTTTAATTATCTCTTACCATTTGTTGGACTTGGCCCTTTTTGTCAGGTTCACCCCTGAACTTTTTGCCTTAATCTCTGACATGGTGGTAGTGGTTTTAGGCCTCTGGGCACTTTAGCACTGTGGCCCAGTGTAAAGTGTGTGCGCTCTCTGAGTGCATGTGGTGAGATTGGCCTGCCCTCCCATAGGAATGCATGGGGGATATGTGCGTCCATGGTAATTTCTGGTATGAGAGGAGTGCAAGGTCGAGTTTAGTATGCATGAACTCGTGAGAATAAATGCTGCACATTGGTGTGCGCAGATTTATGGTGACTGGTGGAGAAATGCCACTTTTAGAAGTTGGCATTTCTGTGTGCTGTGTGCCTGCCTGATGTGAATTGCATGTCTGGCTTGTGAGTGACAAGAACTGAGGGGTGTGGGTGGCTCCAGGTGGGGCAGTGTCAGTCCGCTAGGCTGAATGGGACACCTGGGCTGAGAGAGGTGGGAGGAGAAATCCCCTGTCTCTGAATAGGATGGTGCTTCCCTAGTACAATGCTGGCTCCGCCCTCAGTGGTGTGTCTGATCACTGAGCCCCCACCTGACAAAGGGGAGAGGAGTTGGGCAAAACAAAGTGCTCCAAATCCCCCTAAACCAGTCCTGACTGGTTTCCCAAAGCCCTGTGCTGTGGCACAAAGGGAAATGGTGATATAAATATAGGGGCTGTGGCCCCATAAAAATGTTCAGTCCTGTTCTGGTGTGGTGTTCCTGATGGAGGGGGGCTTGCTGCTACTGGGACCCAGGAGGAACCGCCATGGGGGATGCCTCCCTGCTGGAGGGCCCTGTGTGCTGGCCTCCCTGGGCCCAGCTATGCCCCTGACCCTCTCATGGACTTTTGTTTCTAAAGGACTGATTCCTTTGCCTGAAGAGCCCCTTCATCTATGGGACTTACTTTTGATGGCAGTGCGCCCTGTGAGCTCTTTGTTTTATATTTCTAGGAGCGCTTTGGTTGCCCTGAGGAGTGCTTCTGTTTTCTACTTGCAGCGCTGGGCTGCGATCATCTTCGAGGGAATCCTGACATAGGGATTCCCCCGCTTTTGCTAATTTCATAGCGGGTGCCCTCCTCGCGTCACGGTCGCCTTGGATTTATTCTATTCAGTGGGTTCCCACCCTGCTTATTGGCCATCACGGCGGGTGCCCACACCGCCGGTATCTTTATGTTAAAGCGGGAGTACACCCCGCGTCTCACCGCCGCGGCCGGAGGCCGGAAAGGAAGTCAGGCAGCGCGATGCCTGGAGTGGAGCAGGGCTTCCGCCTAAGGAAAGGAAGTCCTGCCCACCAGAGACGCGAGTGCAGAGCAGGGCTCCCATGAGGAAGGGAAGCCCCGTGCTGGAAATTGCCGTGCCGGAGTCCCGGGTCCCAGGAGGGGGCCCGAGTGAAGAAGACAAGGTGGCAGAGGCCGCAGAGGGCAACGCGGTGTTCCCATGAGTAAAGGGAAGCCCCGCGCCACAAGAGAAGTGCTGCCGGTCCCGCAGCACAGAGAGGAGAGTCCTGCCTTCACCCCAGCCGGTGAGTGGGGCTCGAGTTACGTAGTGCCTGGGAGAGGCACAGAGTCAGAGCGGCCCCGTCTGGTAGCGGGCTGCTCCAATGTTATGTGCCCTAGTGGGGCTTGGGGGCATTTCTGGGTACAGGATGTCGGTGCCAGTGAAGGCACAGTGTCTAGTTGCCATGAGTGGACCCGCCGTTGCGGGCCGCTCCAACGTTGGGGCACATTCACTTAAAGGGCCCCAGTGAGACCCCTAGGGCACAGTTGTGCCAGGGCCTATTTGTGTATTCACAGCTGCCCCTCCAGAAAGAGGGCAGCTGCAACGTTTTGCGCACATTTGCCTAAGAGGGCACAGTGGTGCCAGCCCTCATTTTGTTATTCACCGCTGCCCAACAAGTAGTGGGCAGCTGCAATGTTTAGGGCACAGTTCTTTGGGGGACATGTCTTTTAAGTTAGGTGTGAGATGCACTCCTTTGCCACATATCTTCACAGCTGCAACATTTAGGTCAGCGCAATTGCGCACTCTTGACTTATGCTGCATTGGCAGCGCGCCCTGACTTTTGGACATAAGGCATTTGAGCCCTTTGAGATGGCCAGTTGGCCAGGGGGACTGTTAAGTTAATAGGGCGCCAGGCCGAAAAATGGTTTATGTGGTGATAGGAAATGTGATTCATGTAGTATGATTTACGCATCCTGTTTTTTACCTCTAAATGTGTTTTTTATGATTATGAGGTTGGTTTGCATATTATGGTTTATGCTAGTGAGATTATGTTCCACTGAGATTATTTCCTAATGTGAGTTATGGTTAGGAGCTGAGGGTCTAATGCGTTTAGACTTATGAGATGATTGCATAATGTGTTTATGCTGGTGAGGTTGGCGCAGAATGTAATTCGCGCCTAATGTGATACTGTGCATAATGTGGTTTATGTTACAGGCTGATGTTAAGTACAGTGGTTACCAGTGATTACTGGTTGTACGTTTATGATATGTTTCACTTTTACTAAGTTCGCTTTGTGATGGTTCTGACAGTGGTCCAGTGGGCCCTGTCAGGTGTAAATAATCCCTTGTAAATATGACCTAGTGCCAGGTGGCACGATGTATATTATGTGAGTACTAATCTAATGTGTTATGAGAATACAAAGGCTATTTTTGATATAACCTTGTGTGGAGTTACTTTTGTAGTGTGCCTGGGATGTTGTTGCTGTGTGCGTGCGCAAACGCTTTACACCTGGCCTCCGGGATAAGCCTGACTGCTCGTGCCAAGCTACCAAGGGGGTGAGCAGGGGTTCTCTTTGGAGTGCAACTCCCTTGCCCTGACTAGAGTGGTGGTCTCTGCCTGGCTTTGGCACAAGCCTTAGCCAACCAGAGATCCCATTTCTAACACCATTATATTGTTTTTTAGGTATTTCAAGACTTCTATTAATCTCTATTATTTTGTAATTTTTCGATCTTCAGCTGTAAGCTTTATATTTTGTTTCTTTCCCTCCACCTCCGTATGATGTTGTTGTAACATAAACAGCTTTCTCCTCTGCTTTATTGTTTGTTTCCTCACTAAGCTTATGTTTAAAATGTTATGTTCATTGCTTACTCTCTGTGATTTTTATCATTAATAAAGCTTATTAAATTAAAAAGAAAGAATTGGTATACCCCTAATTGGCACCTTTAACTTACTCTTTTAGTTCCTAGGTACCAATCACATGTACTCAGGGCCTGTAAAATGCTACAAGTGGCTGCAGCACTCATTGTGACACCTGCTAAAATAGCACTATGAAACACGTCTCCAGACCTGCCACTGAAACTTGGTTGTGCAGTTTTAAACTGCCATTACAACCAGGCAAAATAAACCTTTTGCCAAGTTTAAACCTTATTTTTATAATATTTATAAGTCACACCTGAGGTAGGCACGACATGCCCATAGAGCAGCGTGGGTGGTACTTAAAAAGTAAGGCATATATATATTTAATGTTTTACATGCTCTGGCATTGAAAAACCTAAAAGTAATTTTTCACTGTGGCAAGCCTGGCTCTCCCATTGGCTAATGCGGATTTACACTATTACACTTAATATATGCTAACTCCAATGTGGGAGAAGCTAGCTGGTTCAACGACTCATTATAATACAGTTTAAATTCCAGCCTAATGGCCAAGTCAGATTGTATACAACTGTTTTAGAGGCACTTACTGCTACATTTTAACTTGTAATCAACAAAATGTTAGGTTCTTCAAGCCACTCAAGGTCATAACTCAACTTTTAAGGAACATACATTTTTCAACTGGAAATCTAAATGGAAACTATAAAATTGTTAGCTTGATACCTAAGTTATAAAAGAAACTAGCCTCTAATCCTGATTTCAGTTAGAATGTTAATTCAATATTTCATCGAGAAATTATTAAAAGATGATTGTTGATCATTCATACTCATGGAGGTTCTTTGAAAGTGATTGAAGTTTTTGTGCAGTTGACAACTTCTTCTTCAGATTGCCCAGTTTGTTGGGCATGGACTAGATATGACCATTGAGGAGATGCATACTTTTAATTAGGCACTCTCAGTCTCTTTGGTCTTTTACATTTTGGCTGTTTATTATCACTGTTCTACCTGCTGTTTTTCTTTGACTGCTTCAAGGCTTAGTTCTTTCTCTGGTACTCTTTTCCTACACCTCTTGGCAAACTTTCTTCATCATATACTCTTCCATTTGAGGTGCTTACAACTGGCTCTAAATCAAAGTGCTTATTTTCATCCTAAGATCTATTTATGACCACTACTAATACCCTTACTTCACTTGCCACAGAGTAAGTACAGTTTTCAATGTAATTATCCTCACCTCTCACAGCTAACCAAAACTCACCTGTGGTTATGGAGATACGGAGCTTTATTTGTGGTCTCTGTTTCTTTTTCTGGATTTGAGACTCTTCATTTGATCTTGCCCCTGTAGCTTTAGGGTTCATCAGACTGGCCTTGCTGACAATTATCTTGCTACTCAACTGTTCTTGTTCTTGTTCTTCTTCGGTATCCACACTTCAGCCCAGGGTCTAAGGTGGTGAATCAGTGGCTGTTGTTTCCACATGTTCATCAGCTGGTCTCACTCTTTTTGTGTGCGACCCATGAATCCATTGTGTCAATCCAGCACATTTAACAGCAGTGTTAGTCACAAGGATGATTTGGTGCAGGCCTTTCCAGCAAGGCTCCAGGCAGGTTTTTCAAACATGCTTTTTACCAGATCCCAGTCTCCTGGGTTACGGTTGTGGCACAGCTCGTGCGCCGCTGGTGTTGTTGGCAAAGACCTGGTGAGAGATAGAACTCATCACATCAGCCACTTCTTTGCAATACTCAAGAACAATATCATTTATTATATTTATGAGCTTTGTTGCAGAGCAGAAAGGATTCTCATGACCCTCCCCATCAGCACTTTATGGGGGAAGAGTCCTTTTACTTGGCACACTTCTGAGGCTCATTAAGACAACTGTGAGTGCATCAGCCCATTTGAGGGCAGTGGTTCCATGATAATATTCTTAATATGTGGCCCACAATCCAATTCCAAACAAACCAGAATGCCAAATCTAGGCTTCAACACCCTCAATAATAGTTTGGCTACAGGAAGTGTATCACTCCTTCTAGAGAAGTATGCCTTGACCCACCTGGGGAAAAGAAATACTGTTACTGAACTATACTTAAGCCTGTTAAACATAGGCATATCCACAAAATCTAACTGCATTGGATTAAAGGGGCCGTCTTTCCTCTGTGAATCATGGTCACAACTGTTTTCTTGCTAGTATTTAACTGCTGGCAGGCAATGCATCCCTAAAACCAATTTTCAGCCATGAACCTAAAATGTGTTAAATGGGTGTTAAACCAACATTAGTTAACGATACAAATCATCCTATCCTTCCTAGTGTAGGGATAGGATGATTTGTATCGTTAAATAATGTTGAGTAAGACCATGAAAGTGTTGGACAAGTGCAGCCAACTGAGAATCTGGTAACACAGGTCTACCAACATGTGAAACCCAAGTATTGTTTGCATTTATTGTGCATCTTGTTCTTACTTTTCCTTCTCATTCTGAGGTGCTTCATGTTGGAGTTCTCTGAGCCCACTGAATGTCTGAACAGCCCATTAAATGTCTGAACTGTTTTCAACAAAATACTGGTCACATGATCACTGTCAGTTTTACATGGTTTGTCTACATTGAAAAGGCTGGATTCAAGATGATAATATTTAGCCACCTGATTGGCATACAAGTTGGCTGATGTAACCATGTCATTGCCACTACTATGTGCAGTGCATTTCACAACAGATATTTGTCTAGGTAACTACAGTACTTCAAGAAGATTCAGAATGTTTATTCCATTATGTTCTGGGGAACTGAAGGATGTCATAAAACCCATTTGCAACAATAACTGTCCAATGCCATGGACCACACCAAACCTGTAGTGGCTGTCAGTGTAGATTGTAACACTCAAATCATTGGCCACAGAACATGTTCATGTTAAGATCATCAATTTGACTACTTGTGCTAAGGTTACATTGCTCAAATAGGAAGCTTCCGCAATACAAGATGGGGTGCATAACTGCATATGCTGCTCTCAAAGATGATTTAACAATGCAATTGTGTCTAATCTGCAACTCTATTTTGTTTTAAATGCCACCAATAGGTTGTCAATGTATTGAACCAGCAATGAATTACAAGGCAAATTTAAGGTCTCCATAGTTTTCTCCTAAAATCCAATTAAAGATTGAAGGGCTTTCTGCACACCCTTGATGTACCCTACACCAAAGCAAAAAACAAATTCAAAAATGCAAAAAAAAAACTGACTGTCCTCATGTAGGAGAATGGAAAATAATGTTTGGCAAACGTCTATGACTGTGAGCTTTTAACCATTTGACGGTAGTTGGAAAAATTTCACCGCAGAATTCAGCATAACAGAACAATATGGGATTACAATGTAATTCACTTTTCATATGTCCTGTACTATTTTCCACTTTTTATGTGTTTCTTTAATTCCCATTATTGGGGAATTACTGGGACTGTCAAATATCTCTTTTAAAATAGCCTGGTCTACCATTTGTTCAATCACTGGTATTATTCCTCACACTGCCTCTGAAGTAAGAATATATTGGGCATTTGGAGATAAAATGCATCTGTTTTCACTGGCTTTGCATATTTTTATCAGTCCAGTTTCCTAATATCCTTATCTTTATATTTCCAAATGAAAGCTGTATATTTTAAATCAGAAGGTAAATCTTTCTTGGTCAAAACAGGGCACAAACAGGCATTTGACTCTTGTGATCTTTTTTTAAAGTCAGCATCTTTTTCTTGGCTCTAAAATGCTACTCCATTTGGTGTACAGAAAACTGTGCAATTCATCATGCACAAAATATCCCTTTGAACTAAATTAGCAGGACTATTGTCACATATTAGGAATTAGTTGGCATTTTCAAAAGAGCCAGTCTTTATGGGGACATTTGCTGAAACTTGATTGTTTATCTGTTCATTTGAAATGCCTACAACTTGGATTTCTTTTTATAATGAGGGACAAGTTGGAACCACAGGGGCAAACCCCCTGTATGCGTCTGGGGGGAGGGAAGAAAGACTGGTTTGCCCCTTTTAGGGCAAAGGTGTGGGCAACACCTGAGTACAAACTTGCACACTTTTCTATGCCATATGTGCAAATCTCTGGTGTCCGGTAGGCATTCTACCTTCCCAGAGGGCAGATTTGGGGCAAATTTGCCAATTTGGACAAACTTTGTATCTGCCTCTGGTGTGGCTTGTTGTCAGGGTAGGCCATTCCCTCTTTTTGTGTGTTTTGTGCTGTTCCGAAATACCTGGCATTTTGGGAATTAATAAATACACCTATACTTCCCCAGGGGGCAGAACGTCTATTGGGCACTTCCCCCAAAAATACTGTATTAATGCTCTCCCTGGTGTCTAGTGGGGTTTCTGCCCCCCGGGGGCAATTGAAGTAATTGCCCTCATCCCCCACACGGGGGGGAGCAGAAAGACTGTTGTGCCCTTTTTATGGGGAAGGGAAATGGCCATGTCCATGGTGGGAAGCCTCTATGTTTTTTTATTGGTGTCTAGTGGATGGATGTGGCACCTCAAAACACACAACAAAAGGCGGAGTGTCCCTTGACTTACAAGGGAAGATCCTGATCCATGTGGAAACCTGGTCAAAGTTTAATAAAGTGAGGGGGAATCCCTTTCTTTTTTTGTTATGGCCTCACCCACTCTAATAGTGGCATGCTTCATCATCAGGTCCACCCTGGCCCCTAAGAGCCAGGATGGGCTCAACCATATTCCAGTGAGCTCTTTTGATAATATTATTTTTCCGGGGAGACTGTAAATGAATAAAAATACCTCAGACAGACCTAGCTATCCCTTTATTGGTGGTCTGAGTAGGTATGGGTAAAAAAGTTATCTTTTTGTGGGCTTCTTAGGATATAATGGTCCTTTGACCCGCAGACATGTATCAGCCCCTAGTCCATGGCCTATCTGGTCCAGGGCTTTCTACAGGACATAATAATATTAACTGCCCTAGTGTTGTATACATACACTCCTAGTGGCCTGTATATTTAGCATGCAACTCTAAAATACATGCAAGGAGAGTTGATTCAGTCGCCTAATGTAGGATCGCTGTTGCTGTAAAAGAAAGTAGCAAAGCTTAATTAACTTCAATATACAGCATTCATTCACATAGTGTGGGAACAACAATACAAATAGGAAAGAAAAGGCACAATTTTATGGTATCATGTGACCATCAACTGTGCTACTCCAAACCATGCATATTTTAACAATTAGTGCAGGCTCATCTGAGCCACCCCACACTCAAAAACTCACCATGTGTTTGATACAATGCGTTTTATATCTTAATTAGATCACACACAAATTTTGTGGTTCTGTGTTTGTCATGCCTCAAACGCTATCCATGCATTGTGGGTGTAATAACGTGAAGTGAAAACAGACATGGGAAATAGGGGACCTACATTCATACTCTCACTTATCCCAATTGGGATAATAGTCCTGCCACTCGGGGGGAGCATGCCCTGTAGCCACACACTGTCAGGGTTTTAAAAGCACTGCCATGAAATTAAAGAAAGAGGTAAGGTTCAGGTAAAAAGAGATAGGTAGTAAACAATACAAACAAATATCAGCACGTGGTAGCCGACATTTGTGGGGACAGTGTCCCCTACTCACGTCCTCAAGGGTAGCATGTTCCCAAAAGACCTATTTTTGTACCAGCACTCTCTCCGCTTGTCCTAATTTTGCTTGCTGGGAAGCCAATTTAAAAAGCTTTCGCTGATGATTTCCGTGGTCGGTGGGCGTGGCTTGGGTGACCACTTGAAACGTCATCACGTGGAGACTTGTGCTTAGCGTCATCATGTGTCAAGGGGGCCCTGGGGAATGTAGTTTCCTCACTCACATGCAGTGTGTATGAGACATGGGCCAATGCTGGCTTGTATAAATAGGCTCTGTGAAAAGTAAAATGAAATAAAATAAAACAGTGGCAAAAGTGAAACTGGTGAAAAAAGAAATAAATGAGGATAGTACAAACACTGCTGTGTTGCTGATAGCAGTGTGTGTGCAGTGCGGGCAAATTGTAATCGGTCACACAAATGGCCATATAGTAGATCAAAAGGGTGTCATGAATCTGACAATAGTCTAGGTAACTACATTTGTGTGGCGTATACTGGGTGCTAGCATTGGGCATAAATTGTGTCCATGAACAGTGTCTCTTGGGACCCATAATTGGATGCTCTTGAGATTTAGGACAGGGAGATCTATGCTGTCCCAGGGTAACCACTATTAAGTATTAAACATGGCTACTTCAGACACGTAACCTGTGATAGGTAAAGGGAACATGGGGTTTATCACTTTGTCGATCCCAATAGAATCACAGGTTTAACCAGAGTATTGGTAAATAGGTCTATGTAGTATATGTAGGTGGTAACACTAGACCCATTTTGGGTCTTTGCAAAAATTCTTTTGAGGCCCATACTTGTATGTTATAGGGATTAGGACAAACCTTACTCATGTCGTCCTTGGGAAACTACTATACAGAATTAGGTCACTTCAGTCATAAAGCATGTAATATGTCATGGAAAGGGACATGGTCATTTCTCTATTAAAGGAAAGGGGTGGAAATATGGTAGTATAAGTACTGACATTGTTCTGTCGTCTCTTAGCCTAAGGAATTAAGGCAATTCCATGGGCTCTCCTCATTGATTTCTTGTCTATATAGCCACCTTGTTCTTTTTCCAAGAGTGGTTTTGTGTTTTCTGGTGGGTGTGGTATTTTTCTATGACTGTCCAAAACATTTCATTCTCAGTGTGTTCTTTCTCAAGGAAATGGGCTGTTAGTCTCGTAGAGGCTTTTTTACAGCAGTTATTGCGCCTATGCTTTCCAATTCTTCTTTTTTTCTTTCTTGTCATCTTTGCTATGTGCCAGATATTGCATGGTCATTGACTTTGGTAGACCTCTTTTTCTGAGTTACCATTTGTGTGTCTGCATTGCTCCCAGAGGGTGGGGGGACCAAGTCTAGGGTGTTGGAATGTTTTGTCAGAGGACAAATGGCACACTGGCTGCAAGGGAAATGGCCTGTTAGTGGTGAGAGGATCCAAAGGATGTTAGACCGTGGTGGTTCCTGTTTTCTTGGTCTGGTGTGGATCAGAATGTCTTTGATGTTATTGTTCTTCTTAAATGAAAACATCAGTTGTTGAAAGACAGTTAGTTTGAATTCATGTTTGTTAATCATCTGCTTAAAGGCATTAGAGGAGTTGTTATAAGTACTTGCACAAATTATGGATTTTGCCTCCTTCTTCACATTTATTTCAAGTAATGAGTCTCTTGATATGTTGAGGGTCATTTTGTTTGCTTTAGAGATGACCCCCTCCAGATTTTTCCTGTCCCACAATAATTTAGAAAGTGTTTCAGCTTCTTGTTTGAAATGATCCAGTTCCAAGCAGTTTCTCAGCAGAAATTGGCACTGGGAGGATTTCCCTCAGTGCCTGGGAATGTGCACTGTTGAAATGAAGCAGAATGTCTCTGTCTGGGGATTTTGTGTGGAGGTTGGTGGACAGTCTCTACCATAGTTGACCATGATCCTGATGTCCAGGAAGGATACCATCTGGTTATCCAAGGTCATAGTAAACTAAGATAGGGATTCTTAGTGTTGATCCATTCTAGGAAACCTGATGTATTCTCATCATTGCCATGCCAGATCACGATGGTGTCATCTATTTATCTATGCCACAGGCGTATCTTGTCCCTGTATGGGTTGTTTGACCAGATGTTCCCTTCTTGAAATCAGTGGACATATACGCAGGCTTTACTGGGGTTGAAGGTGCTCCCCATTGAAGTCCATGTCTTATTCTCAAAGGCAAAGTAGCTCTCGGTCAGGGCCAATTTATCAATTTTCATGCTCCAGTCGATGGGTGCCACCTAGTTCCACTCTTGGCTACATAGTATTTCAGTGATCGCTCTTAGGCTATCCTCCTGTGGTATCCTTGAATATAGGGCATCCACGTGCTGGCAAAGCATCCTTCCTGTGTTTGGGTCATACTCCATCTCACTCAGGGCCTGATTATGGATTTGGCGGTGCAGGAGCGGGACCACCACGTTGGATTCTGCTCCTTCACCGCCAAACCTGTGTGTGCACTGCCTGCCAGATTATTACTTTTTCAGGGACTTGCGGGCAGTTCTTTGGTGTTCCCACAGTGGTACCTATAAAATAGGCACTGCAATGGGAACATCAAAGGCAGTACCTGCACGGCATGGACTGGTGCAGTCCATGCCGTGCAGATACTGCGGTGCATGCACACAGTGGGGCACAACATGTGCCCCCCTGCATGCACCTAATGGCCCAGAGGCAACAGGGGGCCCTGTAGGGCTCCCTTTGTTTCCTCTCCACCATGATTTTCATTGAGAAGGAACCACCATGAGAACCGTGGAGGAGATGAAACTTGCAATATGCTTTGCGGAACTGCAGTGGTCCCGCCAAGCATATTGTGGCCTCAAGACCACGCGCCGCCACCAAAGATATCTGATCCCTGGCACTTGCGGCCGTGCAATAGCGGTTTGACTGCCCGACTCGTAAGGGGGCGGTCAGGTCACAGGGGCAACAGTGGCTGGGCCACCACCACCGTGACACTGCGAGTCTGACGGTCCTTGGACCACCAGACTCATAACCAGGCCCTTAGTATGTTCAGAAGGCGATTTGTGTCCTTGACATATGATCTGGGTTTTTTCAACCAGAGGTCATACATACCAGTCGGTGAACTGAGTCATGGGTTCCTGAATGCAACATATCCCTGAGACAATTGGTCTGCCAGGAGGAGGCAGCCTCCCTTTGTGTATTTTGGGCAGGGTGTAGAAATGGTGTACTCTGAAGTGAAAAACTCTGCTTCCGTACAGGTGATCCATTTGTTTTCTTTGGCTTCATCAACCAATAGTTTGATTTTGTCTTGCAGTCTTTTTGTGGGTTCCGATCTCAGGACATCATAGTTCCTCTCCTTTATTAGAAGTGTTAGACATGCCTCTTGGTAATCCCTTTCGAGTTGGATCACTATGGCACAACTCTTGTCGGCTGGTTTTATGATTAGGTGGGTTTGCATGCTGAGGGACTCCAAAGCATCCCTCTCTTTGTTTGACACATTTTGATACCCTCTCTTCCTGGTGTCCAAACATTCTACATCTTTTGTCACAGCCTCTTCAAATGCAATAATCTCAGGTGGTATTGGTGTTAGAGTTTGTTAAAAATAGACTTTTTTGGATAGGTCAGTGTGACCCTTGTTTGTGTCTGATAACGGGTATTCGGGAAGAAGACTTCAATTCTGACCTTCTTAAGGAACTCTGCCTGTTCGCATCTTAGTTTAAATTTGTCCATGCATGTGGTGGGCACAAAACACACCTGAACTTCAGCAGAGAATTTACACCAACAGGTTTATATCTCAATATCTTGAATGGTCGGCAATAAAACGATAGCCTAAACAACAATTTTAAACAATTAACACATTAATAATGCTAATCAAATTCAATAGATATGACTGGGCACCTAAAATTTAATTGCATGCACTTAGCCTTCTTGGACACATTTAGTGAGCACAATTCTAAAATAAGGCTAAAGTATCATAACACAATAGCCAAAGGTACTGATTACCACAAATCAAGGCTGCATAGCCAAAGCACTCACAACCTGAATACATTGTTCATGACATCGAACAACCAAACTACAAATCCTACAATGCACTATCAAACACACAATAATGCACTGTCAATGATACTCTCGAAAACAATGCATCCCCTATTTATACTCGCTTCTCCTTAAGAACACTACCATCAACCCAAACAGGACCATTGAAACTAGGGAGTAAAGTCTGAGTTAGAGCAATTTCGTTTCTAAATCCAGTTAGCTCTAGCATTAAGATCCAGTTTTCAACCATTCAGATCCAGTCTCAAACCACCCAGGCCCAGTTTCCATCCATCCTCTGCTACTAGATCGTATGGAGCTCTTTTTGTAATGTCAGTGTAAGGCACTCCAGACGGATCAGGAGCGGTGGAAATCTCCGAAGGATTCATTGCTCCTCAAGAGGATCTGGTCGACTCAATGACAAGGCAAGCTGTAAAGCAGATTAGTCTTTACAATGAAAATGAGACAAATATTAAAATGAAACCATTAAGGTTCAGTGAAGGTTTAGATCATTACAAGGCAAAATAAAATGGTTAGAAGTCAGTCAATTAGCTATTTGAATTGAAAAATATCATGATGATCAGAATAACATGCAGGATATGTATAACTAGAATCAATTACAGTTCAACTCTAAGAAATAAATCAAAGTTATGAATTAAAGGTCAGATCAACATAGTGCGACCTCCTAAGTATCACGCAGAGGGAGTCCAACACCCTCAGGAAATGGAAAATACAATTGGAGTCATACATTCAATAAATGTATGTTTGGGTCACACGGCTTGAATCAATCAGGTTGAAATGCAATTATATAGTTTCTGAAATCACAATATTCAGCACCATCCTACAGTTTTAGACAATGTAGTTCACATCCCTGGTGGCTTTCAGACACCTACATGTTTAATACAATGTTGCTACTTAATACACAAGCGCAAGTTCTCATGGGAAACTACTGTGGTCCCAATTGGCGAGGGCTTGGGAACAGCCACTCTCAGTGAAGTTACCAAACTCTAAAGAAAAGTAACACATTATCTACATGGGAAGCGGTATCACAGCTCAAAGCAGTGTTTAGAAAGTTGTTTGTGTTTGAATAGTCTGTGTGCAAGGTAAGACAGACACAAAAAGAATTACATGCTGAAAAGATAGTTACAGACAACACCAACCATTTTGAAATCGAGGTGTACATTAGCTTAAGGTAGAAAAAGAACAGTTGCCTCAACATGTCTTTATTTCAACTACATGTTAATTTTCTTTTACTGTGGTAATGCTATTATGCATATAATTATAACACTGGTCACCATGTCTCCAGGGCAAATGCAGCAGGCAGGTTAAGCTATAGTGCTGTGGCCGCTCTATGAACTTGGGTGAGGTACACAGCAGCACTGGGCACTAGGGCGGTAGTGCAGCAGTGAGAAATGCTTGAGAAGCTGCTTGGGTCCAAGGGCTCACTTCTGACATGGACAGGGATGTGGCTGGAGTCTGGTTTCTGCCTGCTGCAGTGAATAGCCCTCAGGGTGGGGGACCGGCACATGCACCTTCAATCAGTACACAATTCTCTGTGCACTGACGTCACCGCAGGAGTGTCCATTGGGGCTATGCATGGCAGTGCCTTGCTACAAGGACAAAGCAGGACAGGGAAGTAGCCAAACGAGAAATATTTTAGTGGGTTCCTAATTGATCATGTGGCAAAAGAGAGTGCTCTAAAATAGGTGCTGGTGGAGTCCATAAGCACCCACCCGTACAAATTAACTACAGCTTGCAACTTTTGAAAATCCTGTATGTTCACACAGTGAAATTCTCATGTGATTTAAAAAATACATTTATATTAACACTAAAGACAGAACAGCTATTGACATGCATATAGTTGCGTTTTAAACTACCAGGCAATAAAATAGCGGTGATAAAAAAAATACTCAATTTTTTTCTTCTCGACCTTCGAGGCCTTTTACCATCTCAAAACATTCCGACACTGCTCCTGAAAAATGCAACAATCGTGGTGGGTATATTTAGCAAGCAGTGCTAAAAAGACCCTGTTGACTAATGAATCTGAAAACATCAGGAAAGGCATATTTTACCTTTTTGTCTATAACTACTGCAGAATTAAAATAATGCCACAGGGAGAACTGGAATAAAATCTGCCAATATAATCAGCATATACCACCTCTGTATATTAAGTAGTTAATTGCCAGTATTACCTCTTTTCATTACATTTTCTGTTTTTCAATATCTGGTTCACAGATTCACAACTTTTCTAAGAGTTGGGATGAAGAAGGCTTTAACTAAAAATGGATTTGAAAAATGTCACTGTTGAAGCACTTTTGATCATTTCATCAATCAAAGCACATAAGGACAGATTTGACTGAATGGTTTCTACAACCCTGAAATAATTTAATCTCTATTGTTATTTTGTATGCTTCTAAATTAGAAAGCAGAAAACCTCGTTGAATCTCCTTGAGACACATCTTTGTTAGAGACGAGGTTAACAAAATCAAATAACATGTTTGGCATACACTTTTAATTGTATCCTAATTTAGAGGTCGTGCAAAAGAACAATGACAAAGCCAATAGGTGCATGAGAATGTTTCTCGATTTACAAGTGTGTGTGTGTGTGGTTATGTGAATGAATTGGGATAAGTCAACGGTTAGATTGATGAGTAAGTGGGTGAATGAGTGTATGATTGGATTGATGACTGAATGAATGGATTGATATTTGAATTGGGGACTGCATCAATGGATTAGCGGGTGAGTATATGGATTGCAGCAGGCAAAGTGTACCAATCGTACAGTGTGTGGCATCCAACAGCTGTAACGCTAATGACATTAAAAGCTGTGCCATTCTAAATGTTAAGCTGCCTCCACGTGGGCAGAGCACTCTTTCATACCATGCAATCATCATCATAAAAAAACTCTCATAATGAATTGCCTCTCATATTTGAAACTTACTCCTATTTTATTAATGCCATTGTTTTGTCGGTTCCTGAAAATACAAATATTTTGCCTTCAAATACCAGATTTTAGTGTTGGATAAATGAAGTACATTCCCTCAGACAATCGTTTCCTAGTTGAATGACAGTACAAAATGCTTGATCTGAAATAGCAAGTTATCCTTTTAGTAAACACATATTTGGTCAACAATATCAGCTTGTTATTGGCATCAAGTATTCACATTTGATACTTGCGCACACGGGCAGATTATGCTTTACATGTCCATGTATTCCTCTGACGTGCTAAGGATTTCCACCATTATGCCAGAGATGGCCACCATTATGCCAGGGATGGCCACCATGATGGCAAGAAATGTGCTCGGGTTGGACGCACGTATGCGGTGTCAGAATTATCTGAGGGGGTTTTCCCCACGTTCCCAAGATTTACTAGTGTTGTAACAGTGCAAACATTACAGCGGTCATTATGCCAGTCCAAGCATTATATCATGGAAAACAAGAATAGTTCAAGAACTCCCACCATTGTGCTATTGCAAGCATCATACAAGGGGATGTAGCCGATATGTTAGTCCCTGCATCTTGTCAATAATGTTATTCTCAACACATCAGTAAATATATGCTGCGTAAATGACATACATTGAATTTCTCAGTGGACTTGGGTCAAATTTGCTCTCAGAAATGTCCACGTCATATCTGCTACCTGGCAACAGACATGGAAGGAAATCTATTTTGCATACTATTAAGAAAGTACTCAAAATTCATGAAAATGATATGTTGTACCTGAGTATGCATATGTATTGTGCAGCATAAAGAACTCACGGAAAAAAATATCTTGTCTCTAAGTATACATGTGTTTTTTCTGCACCATAAACACTGCCTTGATTTAATTTTCTTCATGACCTCTTGTTCCTTTACTCAATATCCCATTGTTTTCATTACACCCATTTTCCAGTCATAGTGGAGCTTGCCAATCTGCCATCCTTGATGATGTGTAAAAAAGATTGGAGGAAGATGCAGCTTGCTCCACTTCTTTTGTTTTATTCTTCAGTCACATTGATACACCCATCTATGACAATTTTTCATGTTACTATGCATATTGCACTGTTACACACCTGAGAAATGGAACTCGAGCAGCTTTCTCAGCTGACAGTTTGCCAGGGTTCCCAGAGGAAGGATTGCGGGCCGCAGTGAAAGGCCTGTCGGGGCCGCCAGCAGTCCGTTGACTGCACATTGAGTGCCACTGATGTAAACTACCAACATTGGGTTCTGTCGAGAAATGTGCAATCTCTTGAAAAAGTTAGGTTTATCCTGGTAAACGAGGAAAACCAATCAATGGTGCAAAATCAATACAGAATAGAATTTAAAAATGAGACAGACATTTAATAGTAGACTGCGCACTGTATAATAACATTCATATGTTGTGCAGAAACACATAAGCCATGTACCGAAGACACAGGTCTGTAATCGAACAAAATTACAAAAATAAGTGCCAAATACAAAGTGCATTACATAAGACATAATCCAATAAATAAGACACTTTTCTCTTGGAGAGGGACCTTTCCAGGGAGAAGAGCGAGACAACACCTATGATGTAGATGTGCCGTCTATAGGCTAAGGTATGGGGTCTGCTGACAAAGTCCAAAGATCTTCTACTATATAATAATACTTCTTCTTAGCAAGGGGAGGGCGGTTAGGCACTATAGTCTTTTCTCCATTGTCTTTCTATGATGACATCTCCATTCATGATATATGGACTAGCTGCTATGCTGACTATATTTGTACTATGCATTTTTCCACTTTTTGTGGCACGTATACTGCATGTTAGGGCACATTAGTTAAAATAAATATTTTAAACTGTTTCGTATCTCTGTCAGATCTTATTGTGGACAAGTACAAGAGTGTTAGCGAAAGGGTGTGTCTTGTTACCGCAATCCCTGAGAGATCTGGGAGTGTTGTGTTCTGGGGTGTCTAATCATTTGCTTTTCTGTGAGTGAGTAGGAGAGTAACTGAGACATATAGCTAGTCGTTCCTGGGTTCGTGGGTACTGGGGTGGTAGGAAGACCCAGTCCTTACACACCAAGGTCCCATATTCCTGTGCATAGTTCTTTATTTGTGCAGAATCCCTGCAACAAAATAGGTTAAAAAACAGGAGGGTGAAGGCAAAAGGTTTGGGGATGACCCCGCAGAAAGGGCCAAGTCCAACACACATGATTCTATTTTGATATTCTCTTGGATTGCTTTGATCTGGTGCTTCCACTTTTCAAAGTTTCTGTTAGGGTCTTGTGCATTTTGAGGTAGTGACAAAGGTTGCCCCCTGCTGCTGCCATCCTCCCTGGCGAGATTTTGCATTTCGCAATGCAAAATAGCTCAATTCTATAATGCCCCTTATACCACTGGACGACGTAATGTTGAGAAGCTCAATTTGTAATTTGATAGTTTGCCTAATATTAACACATATTTTGTGGTTGATAGGTTTGCTTTTTTAGCTTACCAATTTTAAAGCTATGGCATTATGTTTAGGTTCTCCAGCTGTTATATGGCATAGTGTTTAGGTTCTCCAGCTGTTATATGGCATAGTGTTTAGTTTCTCCAGCTTTTAGAGAAATATCTGAGATGGTTTATACTAAGGAAATATATCCAGAAGCTGGACGTTTTAGGGATTTTAACACTACTTTCGAGATATTTCTTTAGAGGATAAGGCCTTTGTACATCAAATAGTGGCATGACCTCTCCTAGGAACACATTTAAGAGACGTCATGCCTGTTGTTGCAAGTTCTCTAGGAACATGCTCCTCGGCGCAGATCCATCTGTATCTACATGAATGTCTGTCTATTGGAATGCACCTTTTAGGGACTCTGAAAAAATACCTGAGCCACCTACCACTCAATGCAATGTTGCCAAAGTCAGTAGTCATCATGCACTATCCTTTTTAAAAAGAATTATAGACAGTTCATTGATCATCAGAGCTTTTGATGAATTCAGCTTCCCTATTGCTCACTCAAGCTTGTTTACAGATAGGTTTAATACCAGGCAGTTTGCTGTGAGCAGTGGCCACATCATTGACTCCATGTTAACACGCAGTAACATAGAATGGTAATACCGTCTTTCCAACAGTTTCTCGATCACTCATTGTTATCTTACCAGTGCCACTAAGGTGGATGTACCTCCAAAATTTCTGTGATTTATTATTCCATGTTCCGCATTAAATCTCGAGCCTTTTAAGGAATACTCTTTTTGTAATATCTTTATCTACTTCTAATTCCAGAAAACAAATGCAGTTAATATAGTCACCTAGCAGTGCACCTTAAACTGGATTTTTTTCAAAATATTTCAATTCCTTTGTGAATTTATTTTCATTTGTAGGTCCCTGTATTGTGTATTTTTATGCAAACCTGTTGGCAAGTTGCTTAAGGGATCTTTCTATTCCCTAATCAAATTGGCTTGCTGATTCATTGTGGTCAGCCTTTCCAAAATAGCAGTTGCAAGATGACAGGACAGTAACAAACATAGGTCAGCCTACTCCTTAGCAGACCATCTCTCACACTTGGCTGCACAGCTAGTAATGGGGAACATCCTCTTCTGATCTAATACTAGAGAGGTATGCTTAGAATAATTATTGCTTAAAGTCTCCCTGTAATACAAAAACAACTACGGTGTTACAATACAGGGGTAGATAAGACCATGTCATATAAAACCTCTGCTCTAGCACATTATTTACTTGGGTAACAGGCAGGTATGTTATGGCACATCTTACCATGTATCACCTGAAACCTTACGGAATGAGGAAAGTTCCTACCAGCCCATCCTGATCTGGTCATGACTTACTGGCAAGTGATCTGCCAAATATAAGCAATATAATCCAAATCTCCCTCATTATTCCTCTGTATGTGAGATTCATGTTCTCAAAACCTGTTCTTTGATGTTCAGGGCATGCCTACGCTCGTTAATATCCCACAAAATCAATTTCAAATTATTGATGTTCTTTTTACCACCCAAATAAATGAAGGAAAAAGCTGTATGATTTATCCAAATTTTAGGGCAAGTCACTACTTTATATTCTGTATTGTTGACATGGTCATCTGACAACGTGGTGGTTACTTGTCCTCATTCCATGTTGTCATGTTAGGCTTTCTTTAGAAAAAGGATCAGATTTAGAAAATATTGTGCTGGCTACAATGTCTCCAGGTGTTAAAATGTTGTCTGTCTTATGTAGATTGCCATATTGGCCTCTGGCTTTTTTTTTAAAAGCTTCCTTCTCATGATGTCATAGTTCTTCTTTAGAATGGACTCCTTGAATGATGGGGTCCATTTCCCAAACTGAGCCGGATGATTTCCTAGCCGTATCCCTCAAACCTCTTGAGAGCAGAAGCAGGAGACGCAGTGCAGAGCAGCGATTGTGCGTCTTGTTTTTTCTTCCAACGTTTACAGCCTTGAAAGACCGATCAGGAACGCAAGTAGGGTATATGTGAAAACGGATCACGTTGATATGGCTTCAGTTTCGGAATCAGTATTCTGATGTAGATTGATTTGACTCGCCCCACTGAATATTGAATTATTGTGGTGGTTTACACAAATTACTTTGAACTTCTGTCAATCCATTATCGGGTCGAAACGACCACAAATGTCCATCCCTTGGCTGAACTATGATTGTTTCAGGCTGGAATAACCTGCGAAATGTCCACTTTTCTGAGCACTGCATGGTCTGCACTAATGTTACTTTATTTACTGCACCAGTGAAATAACTTTAACTAAAAAGTACAGAACTGCAATGAAGAAAAGCGAGGCCCTGAGTTTAATCTTTGCATCAATCACTGTTTGAATGTTAATGTGTTCTGGATTAGTTGTGTTGCCTGTGGTTGATCACACATGGTAACATTACGACTGAGTTCCATGGAAACTTTGTCATGTTTATCATGGACCTATATAAGCAGTGTTACTGTGCTCTGCACACAGTCACTTAGAGCACTATAGAGTGCCTATTCAGGACTCCACACTTGGCACAGACGTGACCTTACCATGCACATAATAGACCAATTTTCACTAAGCCCCTCTATTGAGTGGCAGAAAGACTGTGCCTTTGGACAGTATAAATACCTGTGACTGATTGACATCTACTAGACATTATTAATGTAATTATCATACCTCACTTGTTCTGCTGTAATGCTGTAGTAAATATTCACCCCGAATAAACCTGTAACCCCTTGTCGCACAACACATACCGCTGAACGATGGTCACTGACCTCTTGTCTGGTTACAAGGTGCCATGTCTATGGCAATCTACACATGTTACTCTCTACTGCTTTTCCCTTTATCACTTATGTGGTACCCACCTGACTATTCAACTAAAGATCATCTCTGACTCATCAACACCTTTGCTTAGTATTTGACCCATTTCTCATGAACTTCCTCTTTGTAAAATGCTCTACATTAGCAAATCCTCTTTCACTTTCGAGAAAACCAGGTGGAGCTACCCTTTTGTAAAGCTTACCAGCAAACGCAGAGCAAGGTATAGTATCGGTATAGACAAGCATCCTCCAGAGGACATCACCACTCAAAAATGCACTTGCTAAAGTCTGTAAAGTGCATTTTGTATATTGTTCTTTTACTGTACTCTTTAAAGACAGATTATCTGATCTGATATACTCACCATTGTGTTTCTGAGAGCCCCATACTCCTGTTACATTTCAACTCATAAAAACAGCCTTCTGCTGTAGCACTGCTTAAGGCACTTTCAGGTATTCCATCCTTATCTGAACACATGCCCGTCCTCCTGCATTATTCTCTGTGTTCAGCCTGTACCTTTATTGCCTGGAGCCAAAATCCTGCCCTACTATTGATGAGTGTCAATGACCATCTTTTTTCCTGGAGACCCATCTTTCCACCATGTAATCTGATAAATTGAAGCGGGAGTGGGGATCATCAAATCCTCCTGCAGTGAGATTAGGGCTGGAAACAATTTAACAATATGTATGGTATTTTAAACCATTGGCAACAACTTCTGAAGACTAAGCTGGTTGAATACCCTCATCTGGTTGAGTACCCTTATCTACCATGGTCACTGCATCAACCGGCGGCCATTTTAGAAAAGGAAAAGTGAC
The DNA here is from genome assembly GCF_964204655.1 of Triturus cristatus. NCBI lineage: Eukaryota > Metazoa > Chordata > Amphibia > Caudata > Salamandridae > Triturus > Triturus cristatus. The sequence goes on from NC_140591.1 coordinate 1,405,967,134, forward strand.
AAATGAAACAGACTCCTTTTTCAACAATCAGCAAAGCAAAATTGCCATTGAGAAATGTATAAATGTTAAATGCTACGGTTGGCTGACACAAAAAGCAAGACAGACCACACAATGACTGCAGGCGCCAAACCCCACCAAACAAGCTGAAGCGGACTGACCCACTGCCGCCTCTGTATTTCGGTCCTTAAATGGGGAACTAATCTGTGCTGACTTTCTAAGAGTGTGGTTTTTTAACATTCATGCATTTAATTATTCGAATACCAAACTATGACTATATTCTTCTATATAATGCTTAGAAGGATGCAATTATATTTTTTTACCGTTTCTATCAACCGAATGTTGCAGAAACGTTTGCAAATTTTAGGAAAAATATGCACGCCTGATCTGAGAGAATCCATTTCACGGAGTGCCACAGATGTTCATCGAGAAAATGTATAGATTCATATTAGCATTTTTGACAAATAAAGCTGATTTATCTGTGCATTTAAGTTTCCAGTCAAATTATGTCACTTAGGGCCTGGCCGCCAGTTAGAGACCGTACTGAGCGCGTGACAATTTTTCTACAAGACAAATGTAGATCAAAAACCGCCGGAGATCAGTGGAGTTTCTCCAGCTGTTCGCCAGGCTCGGCTGTCATCTTTAGCGACACTTTGAATTACATTACTTTTTTCATCCATGTTCAGACTGATCAACTCCCACCCCTTTCATCTCGCCCCTCCCTCATGCGCTGTTTTAGGTTTTGGGATACGGCATCACTGCCGCAGCAAGTGAGAAGGATCGAGTCATCGAAGAATTCTGATCAAAGAGAATAATTTATGAGAAAGATGCTGCCAAAAATAAAAACTCACGGAGGTTTTTTTTCCCGGCAAGACCCAGTGAAATTGAAAAGAGAAACACCACGCTTTCGAAAATCATATATTGTTTTTTCTATTTTTTGTTTTTTGTTAACACCTTATGATTAAGACTTGCAGTGTAAAATGGCTGCGTTCTTGCAGGCTCAATAGAGAGTGCTGCTTCGAAAAGCAGCAACAGCCACAATGTCTATTCTGCAAAACAAATACGACTTTGAAATGAAAGAATTTGAGCTCCCCACGTTTACGAGGCAAACAAGAAAAAAAAATATCTGATGTAAAAGGACCCTCCTCAGTCTTCTTGTAACAGATTTCGCACTATTCCTTAGAGAAAAAGTGGTGGCATTTGAACCAACAAGGTGAATTAGCCTCACTGAATGCCCCACGGGTGTCATGAACAATCCCGCCTCATCAGAAGACCAGTCTTCGCAGCTCATCGAAGGATGCTGGCCTTCTTGAACTTTAGCATCAACAGTCACCATACAAAGAATTACCTCTCTTTCCATGGACTCCAAGCAAAATGTGCAGCGGCCTTTCTCTAGCTGTCTTCAGTATAACTTTGTGAACCCTTGAGAGAACCACATGCATTGCAGTTCAGTGCACATCACACAGAGCACAACCTTGCATGCCCCCGACCATCCCTCATAAATGACCCAGGGCCTGATCGCAAGTTGCATGCCTGGTACTGGTGTAATGGTAAGATCACATGCAATTTACCATTCATTGCAGTGTGGTCAATCTGCACCAGGGCCATGCATATATGAGATTGAATGGGGAAGTCCCATGCAAGGCCACTTTTCCCAATCTTAAAAACATATGGAATTCCAAAATCCATGGGGTTTTAATGCACACATTTGCCACCTTCTCACGGGATGTGGTACATGTATGTGTGGACTTGTGGTTGAGGCAAAGAATGAGCAAGGGGTTCAGAGGAAGGAGGGGGGGAAAGGTAAAGTTTTTTTTCTGCTATAACAAAAACGAAAAATAGGGAGGAAGCTTGGCTGCAGTGGCAATCAAAGCCTCATTCGATTTTTCAAGACAAATTATTGGGCAGATAAATCAGATAAGGTTCTTCAAGGCCTTGAAAAACCAGCTGTGGTAAAACCTACCAACTCTGAATCAGGCAGAGCAAAATTTTGTGCGGCAGTTTCAATCAGTGTGACACAGAATCGAGGCCTTAGCAGCATCCCCAAAATGTTGTCGAATTGATGTTTCATCACCATTTCCAGCATGCCAACAACATAATGCCCATAAACAGAACAATGATGCTTGTGAAACAATTGTAGTAGTTTCATCGGAACACATAGGTGCAAATCAGAAGAGCCCATGAGACCATTGCACCAGTTTGTTCCTGTCCTAGCACACATTTGTTGTGAATTCACAATATTTCAATTAATTGCTAATTGAGATCTTACATATTCTTCATTTCTACTAGTTGGTTGTTTCACACAAGCGACTATTCCAGGCTTAAATTGCAATCCATCACCTTCTGATCTGTCTGGTTGCTGTCCATCATGATATCTTCTAAGTGATCCAAAGTAAAGATTTGGTTTTGCAAAAGAGCGCAGGACCACATTTGAACCGTCATGGCAGTGCAATGTGTGAAATAAACAGCAAACATTTGCGAATCTTTCCCACAGACCACTGGCGCCCCTTTATTCAGCTATCATACTCTTTGGTTTGCCAGATTAAATAGTTATCTTTTTCACTCCCACTGATGGACCGTTGCTAGCAGAGAAAGGGCTTGATTTAGAGTTGAGTGGTAACAGAAAATCTTTGAGTTTATGGCGGTGTATCCACCTTTGAAGGACTCTCTGCTGATGGGCAATCCCTCAGTGGAATTATACGTGTTATAAGGATAATGTGGGATTTGTGGCAAACAATGCTCCCTTTTCTTCTGATTTTCTAATTTAAATACTTTATTTTGGCCAATGACCATTAAAGTAACAATCAAAAACAAACATACAAAAAAATAAAAGCATCATTAAAAACAAGGTTAAAAAAATAAAATTTCTTAAAAATAACAGGTATTCCATTAATTTCATTATCTCGGCACAATAACAACTAAGACTATAAATCCATACAACAAATTAAAAAATACATTTAGGGCCTGATATGATGTAAGTGGTCAGACTGCCGACTGCCTGTAGGTGGCGGTCCGACTGCTGACAGCCCTTCAGTCGGGCAGCTGCATAATGATACTGGCAGACGGACCCATAGCTCTCAGACTCAAGAATGCCACCTCCCCCAGGATCATAGATCTCAATGATGCGGTGGTCGGAGGAGCATCCCAGAATGGCAGTGGTGCAGGGGTAGGCACTGCAGTCGGGATTTGGATATCCCTTTCCGACAGCCTTTTATTGGCAGGAACCCCAACATGAAAAGTTTGCTGGAAAGGGATTGAGGGCCCCAAAGAGAGCCCCCGTCCATCGTAGGCTAATGGAAAGTGCCCTGGGGTACATTTAGTGCCCCCTTTACCTCCATGCACCGTGTGCCATGCTCTACATGGTGTATGGCACATGGTGCACAGATGTGCAGGAGGTGCTACACAGGCAGTGGAGGCATGCACAACAGCCCTTTTCTATGGCCTCAGCATGCCCCCACTGTGGTACTGATGAGTTTCCGACCGTGAGCCCAGATGCCAAATTTAAATACAGCATATGGACCGCCACATTCCCAGCGGACGGTCTCCCAACCACCACAATAACGGCCAGCGGTCCGACCATCGGACATTGTAATCAGGTCTGAAGTGTCATAAAGCTGGGTCGCTGCTGATTAGCGTTAGCAATTGGAATTTCCAGAATCCAAGATGTCATGATTCCCTATTCTTATTTTCTCCTCTGTGAGGCAACAGAGTGTTTGGGATCACACTTTTTAGGTTGAGCATTCAAGACCTCTTTTATATACTTTAGTATATAGTTATATGTGTACGTACTTTGTGGGCTTTGGAGATCAGCCCTAGGACTTCTCTGCCTCTATTTAACTGTATTGATAGAAAACGACCAGTAGAGGTCAGTAAAATACCAGAATTGACTTCTAATTGTTCAACTGCCTCTATTTAACTGGCTTGAAAGAAAAAGACCAGTAGAGGTGAGTAAAATACCAGAATTGCTTTCTGCTGAGGGACTTACTTTTTTTTCCTGGCAACCGCCTCTATTTAACTTTCTTGATAGAAAACGACCAGCAGAGGTCAGTAAAATACCACAATCACTTTAGCATTCTCTAGATTCCCATCCATAGAAATTGTCTTCCACGAGCACCCATAGACAATAATATTTTCCTCAAATCTTGTATTTCAAGTGATAGGCCCTGATTGTATATTAAAAACAGAGCTTTGGACTATACATTTGCAGTTGAAAGGCAATATTTCTCTCCATGTTTTCCCAGACCTGGCGTTACACGCACATTGGTGCTTACTTTCCCTCCATGTTAAAGAAAAGTCGAAGTTTCAGGACCCAGGCTAATGTACTGCATAGCTAAATACATATAAATTCCTAAAGGTGAGACCGATTGCATTGCAAATGCTTGTTTTGACTGTATGCACAATTGACAGTAATGACAACTACAAGAGTGAGATATCACTAGGGAGGGGGACTGAGTGACAGCGGGGGGATAAGAGGAGTCAGACGTAAGAAGCTGAAGAGGCTGAGCATAGACTTTTATTAAAAAATGGTCCACAAATGAGAAGCACACATTTCCTGTGCTGCTTCTAACAGAGATGTGCTTGTGCAATTTGGACCCTAAGTTGCACAAAGTTACCTTTCTATGAAAGAGAGTACAATTGATGCTCACTCGTACTGTATCCAGTTCAAATATGAGCAAATATGATGAAACGGTCAAATAAAAATGAATTCTGGAAGCAAGTAGTGGTTTACCCCTCTAATAGAGTACACATGATCAATAAGTATTAACTAAGAATATTTGACAACTGTTTAAAAGTGTTACTAAAAATAATAATTACATTCTCTTCTAATACATTTTCCGGAGTGCAGTCATTCCATAATATTTCTCACAAAGCAGCAGGATGCTGACTCAAAAGGAGGCTGAATTATTCCCCATTGAGAAACATCCCTAACATAGTTCATCTCGTTTGAAGGTTCAACATTGTGAATCATAACATAGCTTCCAACGATACACTTCATAATAAATATGAGACATGCTGTAAACTTCTACAGATGGTATGGTTATGACGCATCCTTTCATTTGTGCTACTGTGTGCAAATAGGTTAAATTCAAATTCTAAACTAGTTTTTAAACAGAACAGGGATAAGCTGAGTCACAAGATGTGTGTATAAGGGTGCTTGTTTTCCCACATAGCAGCATTATGGCAGAACAGGGAGAGGCTGCTACATACCCCACTGAGAGAATTTCAAACAATGATTATCCCTTTTGAAGAATTGAAGGCATAAATTTTACATTTTTAGACACATATAACAAAAATGAAATGCACTGCAAATCTTTCCTAATGATTCTGCAGGCCATTGTCTCATAAGAAAAAGATGCGTCTTGAGTTCTGTAGAATGAGCACAAATAAACCTAAAAAAGAGGACAAGTTTGGTAAAAAAAAAAAGCTGAGGTGCACGGAATAACTGAAACACTCATTTTACTACATGAAGTGTACACAAGTGTGTATGTTTTTTCTGCAGAGTGCAACATTTTATGTTTTACACTGTACCCTGGGTGGTAGATGGACATATTGCCTGAATAGGTAGGTGAGCTCTCAAAAGCCAATGGGCCAGACATACTACTAGTTAATTGGAAAATTGTGCACCTACTTGTTGCATTACTATTCATGAGGTAGGTCGCAAATTGTGACTATCTCTGTTTGGATGCCATAACAGGGGTTGTGGCCTACTGGGTTCCAGACCATGATGCCTGCAATTGCGTTTAAATAAAGTAAACAGGTTCTTCAAATGATGACCGCTCTCCTTAAAGGAAACTGAGCTCCCAATTTTTTTATTTTATGTTTACAGGAGTAAAAGGATTTCCTTTCCTAATAGATTACCTCCTCTCACCAAGCAATGGTTAGTGATCAAATTGCAGTTGCAAACCATGATACATAGCATTCCCAATTCCAATTTGGAAAGGATGCCCTAAACGTAGTTGTGATTTGGTATGCATTTCTAAATTCATTTTCGCATTGGTAAACACTTACCAAATAGCAAAATCACTGTAGTACATACTCAAAAGCCAGTTAACAGTCACAAACTCTGTGATTTAGTGAATCCCATGGTTAGAGACCACTAAATAGCTTTATACATCTAGCCTCATTTGTATAAATATGTCCCTGGACTGAAAATGAGCACACTCCTAGTCCCTTCGATAGTTGTTCTCACATTTATGGGGAAATGATAAGAGGTGGCATTGCTGCAAAATGAAAAACTGAGAAATACGTTCAACAATTTCCAATTCTGCATTGTGCACAGACACATTAGACTCTCATCAGTAGTAGCTGACAGGTTGGGTTGTAGCTATCAGTGATGCAGCAGGCCCAGAGAATTGGACTGAGCCCAATCATGCCTGTCTATAACTACCAAACCAATTGGCATGTGTCCCGTTTCCCAATAGCACACTAGGCCCCATAACTTCCTTGCTGCAGGACAAGTGACAGGAGCAGTCTGGAATGCTTCAAGCAGGATGTCTCTTGCTCAGCTTTGCAAACAGTGTTTAGGAAAGGCCTGTAGTGGCTAACTGTAGACTGTATATGACTCTGTACTCTCATGTAGCAGGGTTATGTGCTGATGCAAACCCACCAAGTGGCAACATGTGTTTGGAGGAAGAGGCAAGCTTTAATAAATACACTAGGGCATGATTAGGAGATTAGGTGCTATTTATCGCGCATGATAAATAACGAGACCACGGGGTTCGTTATTTATTGATTGCAATAAATAGCACCTATTACAATAATAATGATAAATAATAAAATTCCGCTTGTGTAGCGCCTGGTTACACCAACTGGTGTGTCCCTGTGCTGGGAAACCATTCTCTGGAAGGGGGCCAAGACAAGGAGCTAAGTAGAAAGAAGTTATGCACAGGACTCAAAGCTGGGAAATATCTTCCGAAGGCTCTGCTCGAATAGAGATAGGTAGTGAGTTCCATTTTTTAGCTGCCAAGTATCCGAACGATCGCACACCCATTCTGGCTCTTTGGACTTTAGGAGCCTTGACCAGATGGGAGTTCTTCCCTGGGTTGGAAAGAGTGCCATTGTGGGCATCAACTGGAAAGGGATCATAGATTTTAGCTACTTTCGTAGTAAAAAAATCAGCGATCTGGTTGCAAGATTCTAGAGAGCTGAGAATGGGTACCACTGTTCTCTTCAATGAAGATAGAGATTTGAAGATGGAAAACAGCTCTTTTCTGTCGGTATAATAGGCAACACAGGTTTTTCTGATAAGAGCGTGGTCGTTCTTAAGTTCAGACTTATAGGTGATTTTGTTACTTCCTCCTTAGGCGCTTCGCCGCTTGCAAGATTTTTTGGGCATCATCAAGTCTTCATTAAACCACGGCGCTGAGTTGGTCCGCCTTTGGAATGTGTTAGTTTTCCATGGAGCTACTATGTAAAATGCTCCTAGGATCCACTTGCCCACTGCTGAGTTGGCAGTGTTAATATCATCTCGCAATCGAAGGTGATTCTGCTGGAGGGCTTGTGTAAAACTTGCCGCGTTGAGCCTGGGTCATTTCCTAAGAGCGGTAGTCCGGCAAGTTCTGTTAGAAGGGGGGTCTAGCCAAGGGAGTGGAGAAAGCCACAAGATGGAGGTCGGACCAGGGGACCACAATTGGGGCTTCTACCTCGATTTCAGAACAATTGGAAAAGATGGGGTCTAAGATATGACCCAACTGATGTGTGGGGCAAGTGGTTTTAAGATCTAACTGCAAAGCAGTTATTTCCTGGCAAAGGGACTGCACTTCAGTGTTCGTATTGGAGTCGAAGTGTAGATTAAGGTTGCCTAAAATGATAAAAAATGTATGGTTCAATGACGGTTGAACCACCATTTCCACGAGGCTCGAGATAAAATTGGCCGCCGGGCCAGGGGGTCGATAAATCAGAAAAACAGTAAGCGTGTACTCGTCCACCGCCACAATGGAGATGAAGACAGCTTCACAATTGTCTTCATTATCTACTTTAATAGTGCATTTTAGGGAGAGTTTATAGATAATAGCTATCCCTCCACCACGCTTGAATGGATGGTCTTGTCTTAGCAAGCCATAGTCTGAGGGAAGGGCTTGTAAAATGTCATGCACAGAGGTCTCATTCAGCCATGCTTCCGTAAGAAACAAGGCATCTGGTTTATTGTTGACAAGGCAGTCGTGGATGTCGAACTTATGCTTATTGAGTGACCTGCAATTGTTAAGTAAAAACTTCAGTTTGTGCTCTTTTGTAAGACCTACCTTCTTCAAGGTTGAGCTAAACAGGCAGTGAGTACAGAGCAACTGGTCTGACTCCACAGATAAGGCATGTCAGCAGGCTTCCAGAGTCGATGGTGCTAGCTCTTTTAAACATTCGTCCGAATATCTAAAAGGCTAAAAGTCCCCAAAAAGGGCAGGCATTCTGGCCCCTGGCCCCAGCCGGACATGGACAGAGGCAGACGGGCTTGCCTTTGGCATGCCAGCGGCACATACACTGTGTGTGTCCGCACTTCGGGCATCAAAAAGTAGACTGCCTCCGGAAGCGTGGCCAGAGGAGGCCAATCTCAGGCAGCAGGCATGAAGCAAGAATGACTTGCCGTGTCCTGAACTTGGTGGCAGGGTAAGTCATGGCCAGGCAGAGAGCATGATGCTGCAGTATGTAAGGGGGGAGCCAGGCAACTCCGGCACCGAGGTGCTAAACTGGGGTGCTACAAGGAAAACAAAACAGAAGGAGGGAGGTATACTGAGGAGGCAAGCCACCTCCCAGCAACAAGTGCTTACAAGGAAATTAAAAGGTATTTAAAACAGTGCAAAGACAGTGCAATTAAAAAACACACAACACTCCTACCCGAGTGGAGCACACTTAGGGGGGAGTGGGAGTACACAGGAGACCAGCGCTCCTTCCAGAGGATTGGCATTACAAGATGGTGGAGAATAACATGTGGATTTTGGTGTCAACGCACAAAAACCGACGTTACGGTAAATACCGTATGCTGTTCCCTTGTTAAATTTGAGCAGGTATGACATACCAAAATGTAATTAGTGTTGGGGTAAGATAATAAGATAATTATCTGATGTGTTAAATACCTATCAAGTCATAATTTTGATCTGTGAGTAAACAGGGGTTTACGCATGTGTTGGGAATACACCTACCAACTAGTAATCAGGCACTAAGCAGAGTATACAAACCTGCTGGAAGCCTACAACTTCCATCTTGTGACTATAATGATGACTGGTGGCACATGCAATTCAGCACAGTGCAGACCCATTTGAAAACATAGCAGAATCCTCTCATATGTAGAAGACTGGTAAGAGTTTATGGGGGAGGTGGACATTCCATCTGCTAACTCCACAGCAAAAGCAAGGCCCCAGGTATGAGCCTGGTTGAAAGTGCCTCATGCTCACCACTAGCCCTATATTAAAAAAAATCCACTGTGGACCCCTCAATTCTTGGTAACTACCGCCCCATTTCCTTGCTACCATTGTTGGGAAAAATACTGGAAAGTATTATCAATCGACAACTAAGCTTTTACTTGGAAAATAATCATATTCTGGACCCCTCGCAATCTGGTTTTCGGCCAGGCTTCAGAACGGAAGCCGCCATTTTGGCGGTAACCGATTCTCTTAGACAGACTGTCGATGCGGAAGGATCAGTAATCCTGATCCTCCTAGATCTCTCCGCAGCCTTTGATACTATTTCACATTCTAAGCTGGCAGAGAGATTCCTCTCTTGTGGTATCAATGGGACAGCCTTGAAATGGCTTAAACATTTCTTGTCTGAGAGAACCCAAACTGTTATGCTGGGACCCTATTCCTCAGCAAAACTGCACCTCCACAGGGGCGTTCCTCAGGGCTCTTGCCTAAGTTCAACCCTCTTCAATATATACATGGGTCCGCTGGCACGGATTGTCGAGCAGCTAGGTTTTGAGATCATCTCATATGCTGATGATGCGCAGCTTATGTTCACCATCGGACCAAACCCAGAGCTCGACAAAATCCGTTTTGACTCCGGTATGCTTGCCATTTCCAACTGGATGACAAGAAATATTATCCCGCTTAATCCGGAAAAGACAGAGGTTATGCTGATGGGTAAAGCCATCTATAGTTGGTCGGCTGACTGGTGGCCTGTTGAGTTGGGCATTGCCCCCTCCCCCAAACAGTCATTAAAAAACCTAGGTCTAAAATTGGACCAGGCTTTGACTATGAAGGATCATATCGCGGTGACTACGAGTTCGTGCTATTATGGTCTTAAGCTTCTTAGGAAAAATTGAACTTACATACCCACCCCCCACCGCAGAACTCTAGGCAATGGTCATCAGTCGTCTGGACTATGGCAATGCCTTGTTGGCAGAAGTGGGACAGACCCAATTGGCCAAACTCCAAGTAATACAGAACACTGCAGCGAGGATGATCTTAAATCGCCTGGCAGGATCTGCCTCGGCTCCTTTGTTAAGGGAATTACATTGGCTAAAAGTAAAGAAGAGATCCTTTTTTAAGATTTGCTGTCTTACACATAATGCGTTGAATGAAAGAGACCCCGCCTATTTGAGGAAAAAACTATTAAAATACTCCCCTTGTAGGAAACTTAGATCCAGTACTTTGCATCTCCTCCAGGTTCCTCGAATCCGCCTCATCCGCACTGGAGGAAGACCCTTCTCATATCTGGCGCCAAGATATTGGAATGAGCTTCCACCAGCTCTGCGCAAAATTCCAACGCTTAGCATTTTTAGGAAACTGCTGAAAGCTTTTCTGTTTTAATAGAGATTCTCTTTTTATCTTGGATCTACCTACTCTCAGTACACTTTCCTAGTCAGCGCCGAGATGCCCCAGGGTGATTTGAGCGCTCTACAAAACAATTAACATAACATAACAACATAACACTAATGGTTTCATTAAAAAAATTTGTAGCATGCCCACAAAAAAATTAAAAAGTAACTAAAAGACCATGAAGGAGTTAAATATTTAGAAAAAAATAAGTAGCAGTGCACATTATTATATGAAGAAGAAATAAAAGGATCTTCTTTTCAAAATCCCATTTGTTTTCATGGGGGCAGAAGCAGGGCCCTGGATCGATGGTGCAGTGGGTGCTGCAGCACCACCATATAAACTTGAAAAAGCTCGGATGAAAAATGAGCAATAGAAGGAATTGTAAAGGTATTTTGCCCCTTGGCAGTATTTGTTGCATTTTTAAAAACCGACTATGAACTATTAGGTAACGTCTTCTGACAAAGTACTGATAATTATTGTAACATAGATATTTGAAACTCATTTTTATTGCAAAATTAGGTAATTATCTAATTGCACCTAGTCAACCTGTATAGGTGTATGTCAAAGGAAATAGCTGTAGCATTTCAAAGGCATACAAATACACATGCACATAAATACAAATGTTACCTTTGAAAACTAGACTTTGAAAATATATCCAAAATATCCCAAGATAACATAAAATATACGAGGATATAATGACTCTCTGGACCTGATTCACCAAAAACATTTTACGAGTAAGTTGTATATAAGCATGCAAATAGCTTAACTTATTAGTGCAAATTCACTACTGACATTCAGAAACAAGTGAATTTGCTTGTGCAAGTAAGAGATTTACTCATACAATAATAATATCCTAATTTGGAGTAATATCACATATGTGTAAATCTTCTATGGGAGTGGAAAGTGTGCATGCAAGGTGTCAATGCCTTGAAAGTTTGGAAACAAATACAAACTCATATATTTGTTGCCATTCTCAATTTCTCACTGGCACACTTCCAACCTGGAAATAGTCAGAGATTTACACTTGCCAATCGCAATACCTATTACATTTTCAGGGTGGAAGGTATGTACATCAACATAAGTGTAATTGCATTAGCACACATGTATTTTTGCAAACACAGTTTTACTCAATGTACAGTTTCACATCCAAAGCAGTATTTGCCTTCCCCAGTTGGGAATTTCCATGAAACGTCTTCTAAACCTGTAACAATCGTAATCCGGGAGTGCCCTTGCAAAGTTTGTGAATTTGAAAACCCAGAAGGGCAGATGTACTATTTTTTTAAACCCCCACCCCCGCCCCCAGTATGAAGTGCCAGGCGATCAAAGATTTTAGTGTTTACATAAAAAATGTAAAACCCCAATTCACTATTTTTGTTAGGTAACAGTAAAGTTATATCGCAATACAAGGTAATTTATCATCCATCATGCACTGTGGCACTGTGTGTGGAGACCCAACATCCATGCACATTATCATTTTCACACACTGTGAATTTAATGTTAAATCCACTTTTATTAAATATTTTTATCACTGTAGTGTCCTGAGGAGTGGACACTAGGACCTGGGAGAGGGCGAGGGGCAGGACAGGTCACCGGACATCAGTCCAGGTCAGGGGGAAGCCAAGGGGCAGAATACAGGAAGCAAGAAACCAGATAGGACACGCAGCATGCTAGCTGGAGATAATGCAAAATAAAGAAATACGTACTCACGCTGTGTGGTGGTAATCCTTGCAGGGAAGCGACGCGATAACTGGCGACGAGGCGGGATCGAAATCCACGCGGCGCGGCGACTGTTGGAGCCCACCCGGTCGCGAAAATCAACTCGGAGCCAGGAGCCCACCCTGGTCCGAAGTGCCCAGCAGAAAAGAACATCGTTGCGGGAGCCCACCCCGGTGCTGCCAACACAAGTAAGAGCAGCGCGAAAACTGAAATTGACGATTCAGCCAAGAAAGGAGATTAAGACTCTCCCGCGCGTGAGTTTCAACGAACTCTCGCGAGAGGAGGCGGCCACTTTGGAGTCAGGCAAATCAGGCCAATCAGCAACCAAGATATACGGCGGCCATTTTAAAGGGTCAGGCAAAGTCCCAGACAGCGCGAATTCACGCGAGAGTGTGGCCGCCATCTTGGAGTCAGGCAAATTGGGCCAATCACAGCACAGGAAGGCCGGGAGGCCATTTTAAAGTCAGGCAAAAAGGAAATATAGACCGAAAAAGGTCAAAATTAAAGGAGAAATAAAAGAAAAGGTGCTAAAGAAAGAAAATAGCACTAGAGGAAGAAGGAAGAAGAGTAAAGGAAAACAAATAAATAAAATAAAATAAAGGAAAGGATATGAGTGACGAAGACACATGGAGCACACAAGCTGTGTTCCGCAGGCTACTGCCATTCAATGTATCGGAACCGCAAGCAGGCATCAGATGGGAGAGATGGCTACGACAATTCGAAAGCTACAGGCGCGCAACGGACGTCGCAGAGAGCAAACAACTAGATCTGCTGGTTAACTTTGCGGGGGACGAGATAGAAGACCTAATGATGACACTCCCGAGTGAAAAAACAGCGGATTCCAAAGGCGCGAAAGCGTGCCTCACGGAGAAATTCGACCCCCAACGCAACATCGATTTTGAAAGGTACACGTTCCATACAGTATGCCAACAATCAGAAGAGAGCATGGATGACTTAGCGACAAGATTGCGGAAGTTGGTGACATATTGCAAATTCAAAAACTTTAACAATGAAGAAGCAATACGAACGTGTCTCATCGTAGGGTGTCTGTCAGTAGAGTTCAGGGCACGCATTCTAAAAGAACCAACAACACTTGAGAAAATACTGACGATGGCCCACACAGAAGCACGGGCCACGGAACATGCCAAACAAATACAAATAGGCAAAGTAAAAGGAACAGCTATGGCGCATCGGATGACGGAAAATTTTATAAGGAACAACAACAGGGAACAACAACATCCCAGGAAACAAGCGGTCACATGCTACAGATGCGGCCTTGAATTCCCACACATTGGCACCTGGCCAGCAATGGGCCAGAAATGCAGAAAAGGCAACAGGGACAACCATCACTGCATGAGCCGGCAATTCAGGAATGAGCGGGGACGAACAGCCAGACCAAGGATGACGGGCACAAGACACGCCCGACACATGGAGACAGCGGAGAGAGGCTCGTCTGAAGAGTCGGACGAACCGACGGCGGCCGGCGGCCGGGAGGGAAGCACGGCTATACCTCATGTCCGACACACCAAAAGAAGGAAGACAGCAGGAACACATCCAGCTGGTGGAGAAGCAGCACATAAAAAAGACGGCCACAGTAGACATCGACGTCGGGCGCCACAGAACAAAATTCGTGCTAGACAGTGGCGCAACATGCAACATAATGTGCATGTCAGAGTACATGAAGATGAGAATAAAGCCAACGTTATCGCCATCAAAAGTAGACGTGTTCATGTGGGGATCAAAGACACCCGTCGAAAACATGGGCAAATTCACCGAAACTCTGACATATCAGGACATGACATACCAAGAAGAGATACACGTGCTGAAAGGGGACATCCCAGCACCCTGCCTGCTGAGCAACGTCACAGCACAAGTCATGGGGTTGTTGGCTTCACATGACAGAAAAAGAGAACATACTGCAAGAATATCAAGAAATACTGCAAGGGCTGGGGAAGCTAAAAGACAAACAGATCACCCTACACATAAATGAAGCTGTGAGACCAGTGGCACAGCATCACAGGAGAGTGCCGATTCATCTACAACCGCAAGTGGAAGAAGAAATAAACAACCTACTGCAGCAAGACATAATTGAGCCTGCAGAAGGCCCGACACTATGGGTGTCACCGATTGTGGCAGTCCCGAAGAAGAACACGTCCAAAATACGGATCTGTGTAGACATGAGAATACCAAACACCGCAATATCGAAGGAACGTCATCCGGGACCTCATCTGAACGACATGATCAGCCGGCTGACAGGGGCGTGCCGATTCTCAAAGCTACATCTGTGCAAAGGGTATCACCAACTAGAACTGGACCCCCAGTCAAGATACATAACGACGTTCTCCACACACCTAGGACTATTCAGATACAAAAGGCTCAGTTTTGGTATCTCGCCAGCCGCTGAAATATTTCAGGACACAATAAGACAGGTGATACGACCAGTGCACAACAGCTTCAACTACAGTGACGACATCCTAGTGTTTGGAAAATCGGATGAAGAACACGATGGTGCCCTAAGGCAAGTGTGCAAACAACTAAAGCAGGCCGGGCTAAAACTGAATGGAGAAAAGTGCGAGCTAGGGAGAACAGAACTGATAGTCTTTGGGCACATATTCTCGAAAAAAGGGACGAGGCCTGACCCCAGCAAAGTGGAGACGCTGAAGAACACAAAGCCACCGTCAGATGTGGCAGAAATAAGATCATTCCTAGGCCTGGCAAGCTACTGTGCCAGATACATACAAGACTTTGCTACGGTGAGCACGCCGCTGAGAGAACTAACGAAACAAGGCCAGAAATTTGTCTGGTCTCAACAATGCGATGAATCGTTCGAAGAAATATGGAAGGCCATGATGACTGTGGAGCACCTTGCATACTTCGACCCTCTGCTCTGCACCGAGCTGACGGTTGATGCCAGCCCAGTGGGGCTAGGAGCAATACTAGCACAACACTTGCCAGGAAAGGAGTCAACAAGGAAGATTGTTTCATACGTCAGCAAAAGCCTGACAGACATTGAGAAGGCGTACTCCCAGCTGGAGAAAGAAAGCTTAGCGGTGGTATGGGCATGCGAGCATTACCACATGTTTGTGTACGGGAAGCCGTTCACCATCATCACAGACCACCAAGCACTAGTAACAATTTACGGCAACCTAGCGGCAAAGATGCCGCCCCGCATCGAGCGCTGGGGCATCAGACTAATAGACTACGATTTCAAAATTGTCCACAAACCAGGGAAAGAACATAATCCAGCAGACTACATGTCACGGCATCCACTACCGCATACAGAAAAAAAGGCCTCAATAGCAGAAGAATACTTAAACTTCGTGTTAAAGCAAAGTACGCCTGCACCAGTAACTCTAACAGAAATAGAGAGAGAAACGGAAAAAGATGACACTCTCCGAGCGGCCAGAGAAACGATGAGGCAAAAAAGGTGGAGACATGTCAACAACAACTGCACAAGGAGGAGATGCTGGCTCTACAGAAAATAAGCGGGGAGCTATTAGAGACAAAGAGTGGAATAGTAATGCGGGGCACCAGGATAGTCATTCCAAGCTCACTACGGCGCCACGTGGTCAGCATTGCACACAAGTCACACAGGGGCATTGTGGCGACAAAGAAGTTGCTGAGAGAAAAAGTGTGGTTCCCCGGGTTAGACCGTCTAGTCGAAGATACGATTGCGGCCTGTCACCTCTGTCAAACAACAGGTCCGCCAGCAAGACAAGAACCATTGCACATGTTGCAACTGCCAAGGGCTGTATGGACAACAATGGCTGCCGATTTCTTTGGACCTCTAGACGCGGGAACTTACCTACTGGTCATAATAGATGAATACTCCAGATTCCCCATTGTGAGGTCAGTCTCCTCAACGTCAGCAGCCGCAACATTGCCTGTTCTGGACGACATAGTCGCAGCATGGGGCTCGCCAGAAACATTGAAAGCTGATAATGGTCCTCTGTTCTCAGGAGAGGAATTCCGAAGGTTCATGGCCTACCTCGGAATACAGCACAGGAAGATAAGATTCATGGGAAAAATCAAGAAGGCAGTTCAGAGGGCGAAGCTGTCACAGATTTCCCTGGGCCAAGCACTATGCCAAATACTGAGAGACTACAGAAACACGCCCCATGGGTCTACAGGGAAATGCCCGGCGGAGCTGGTACTAGGGAGGACAAGCCGAACGAGGCTGCCGCAGGTAGAAGGACTGACCGCGCCAGGGCACGAGAGCGTGGCAGCAAAAGATGAGGCGGCTAAGAGAAAAATGAAAGAATATGCTGACGGCAGACGACATGCCATCCAATCACACCTCCATGAAGGAGAAACTGTAGTAGTCCGACAGAGACAGCAACGAAAGTCGGACAGTTAATTCGCCCAAGACCCGTTGACGATAACGCAAGTAAAAGGAACAATGATAACAGCAGAATCAGACAGCCGACGAATAACAAGAAACAGCTCACATTTCAAAGGCCTAAAGGAAGAAAAGGACGAAGAGCAAGTAACCGGTATCGAAGAGACAACAAAAAGGGAGTGCAACGGAGCAGGTGCAGCAGAAGCCACCAGGCCAAAGGAGGACCAAAGACTCGTGACAAGGCCGAGAAGAGACATTGTGAGACCAAAGAGACTGATAGAAGAAATGTGAGATGCCGCTCTAGGCAGCATCTCATGGGTCACATCTATCGATACCTTCACATCTTGCAACAGACTCTACCTAACAAACTGTCCCACTTCTGATTACTAACTAATGCTACTGTCGTCACGTCTTTGTGACAAAGGGGGGAGATGTAGTGTCCTGAGGAGTGGACACTAGGACCTGAGAGAGGGCGAGGGGCAGGACAGGTCACCGGATACCAGTTACGGTCAGGGGGAGGCCAAGGGGCAGAATACAGGAAGCGAGAAACCAGATAGGACACGCAGCATGCTATCTGCAAATAATGCAAAATAAAGAAATACGTACTCGCGCTGTGTGGTGGTGAACCTTGCAGGAAAGCGACGCGATAATCACATCACTAACAAGGAAATACTTTATTAGAGCATGCATAAACTATCACCATTACACCTGTAAATTATGGATGTAAAAATGGGTAAAGCATGGAATAACACTGTTATAGTGGACTCTGTGTCATTTGTAGATAACAAAAATCAAAATTGGGAGGTAGAGCCCACGAGAAATGTTATATTTGCTTCGTGTTTCTTCTCCTGGTTTTGGATTTGTATCTAAATGAGCAACATTGAGTTTCAAATAACTTTGTGATCTTTGACGATCCATATTGCTTGGTGTACCATAGGTTATGTTATATTTTGACATATATAGTATTTTTCTATTCCCTCTTTTTGAGATATTGTTGGGGCTGTACAGCAAGTGTTTTAACCTACGGAACTTCTTTACCAATTTTTGTTCTCAATTGCTGATTTAATAATCTGCACTCCTATGTGTAAATGGCGTGACATTTTTGTGGAGCAGGGTGCAAGAAGTATAATGCTTAACAGAATGAGAATATTTGGTTCTGTGAGACTGGCTGAACGAATCTGACACATTTTCACAAATGTACATGAACCGATGACTAATGGAGGCTAGGATAGAGCATGTTCACTTGGAAGTGGAAAGCTCACAGCACAGTGCCCATTCTTTGTTCAAATGTCACAGTTACACAGGTTTGTCTTTAAAGCAGGCATTCTATGCTCCAAAAGTGATTCATTCCTTGCTCTTCCCGAGTGGAAATTGAGTTGCCCTACAGTGGTTAATCCTGGTGATTTTCAGGGTTCTGCAAATTTGGTCTTGGAGAGCTGGATCCAAGCCAGATTTGTAGCATATTCCCATTTAGAAAAATGTAGTTATCTTAAAAATCTACCATGGATCCGACCCTGCAGGACCAACTTTAGAGAACCCTGATTTAGATGCGCAAACAGGCCATTTAAGCAATTACCAGCCATTACTGATATTACCCTACCACACAAATGAATCAAATATTCTGAAAATGCACTTCAACATGTACCACTAGACCAAACACAATACCCCAATTCTCTTGCTCATCCGTTTCCATTTAGTACACTACCTCTTTTTTCACATCCCCTCTCTCTGTAGTGCAGTGACATTAATGGCCAGCACCTGACTAAATATTGTTCCAGCACTTCTGTCCATGCCCAACACTAGCAAAGCAATACCAAAGCTAAGAAACAAAGGGTATGTAGACCTGGTGATGCTGTTGATGGACAAACAATAAAGCAGGATTTTGTTCTCCTGTAAAACAGTGAGTATAAAAATAATGTTTACATTTATCCAGTATAAGTGAGAGTATAGGGTCTAAATCAGACCCATTTACTATATAAAATAAATCCACTGGTAGAGGATAACTGCCACAGGTGCTGTACAGAGAGGTGTACCTTCTGGTAACTGTGGTGGGGCTGCTCAGTTTGAATAGATAGATGGTATATTATGTTATGTTGATTTGTATAGCACACTCATCACCCGTGAGGGTATCCAGTTGTTTCCATTTTGGAAACTCTGGAATTGAGGTTTGACTATTTTTCTTCAATCCTTTGAAGAGTAGCGTTTGTTTCTACAGCAAAAGTTTTTACATTTTTGAACTCATCCATTAAATCGTCTTGGGTTAAAGGCAGAGGGGATCTTGTCAGTGAGGCTGGGTCTATATTCTGTCTTATGTTAAGCTTTGAGGTTGGTTCTTTGTGAGAAGTGATCATTGTTGCAGGTGGATTAAAAGATTTTGAGTTAGAGGAGAACACAGAGTCCATTATAATTAATTCTGGATATGTGAGATATAAAGTAATTAATTCTGGATATGCTAGTATAGACATTAGGGGAAGGAGTCAAACCTGTTCACATTTGCTTTGTAAGAAAACCCCATCTAAGGGCTATAGGTCACCTGTGAATTATCGAGAGGGTGTTCCAAATGATTTATGCCACCTTCCGCCTCACAGAAGAGTGCCTGAAGATTACTCAGTATAGTGCGTCCACAATGTGTCCCCAACTTTGTACCTTCATTGCAACCATTAGGTTTACCAAACCATCTATATCCAGTAGTAAGGTCTACTGATGTGGAAGAAAGGTGTTGTGGGTAATATGGATTCTTCAGGTGTGCGTTTGACTCATATATCATAGTGGCACATCCACTAAGCCACATTACCTTGTGTTTCATGCATACCTAAAGCATAGACAAGGTACCCACAGAGAAGAAATAGATCCTGACTCCTTCTCTTCACCTTCACAAGTGTAGAGCGTGCCTTTTGTATCTACCAAAACTCAGGTATCAAGCAGAAAATGACAGCTGTCACATTACCACAGACTAGTATGAAATGTGCATTTGTCACATAAAATCTTCCTTTGTAGAAAGGAGAGAGAAGCTTCTTAAGGAAAATACCCTTTGCAAAATGCAAAACCTCCTCCTCCTACTTAGTGCGTGGTCATCAAGCGTGCATACATGATGTTATTAGGTGGCAAATGCTGGCTGCAGACTAAGCCATGGTCTGAAAATTCACCTACCCGCTTCTCATTCCATCTGGCTCTGCCACGGCGTGCCTTAGTTCAAAAAGTGGAGGAACCAATCAAAGTTCCATCTAGAAGCTCGGGAGCTCAAAGAGAGCTAAAAGCGTGTGGCCAATTTGCCGCCGGTCTGACCACGCTCTCCCAAATCTTTAATGTGCTTTAATCTGCATTGTCTGCTAATATTTGATGTAGGTGCTTCAGTGCATAGATGCTTTTAGTATGCAGACTTCGATTTCAATCAGTTGTGAACGTAAGATGGTCAGCTTCTGCATCCAAATGGCTTTTACAGATGTTAGGTTCAATGCAGGTAATCTGGTTCCTACAAGATCTATCCTGAATCTTCCATCCCTTCTAGCTTTGCCTCCTGCTGCATACACCAGAAAAAAACTGAAGTTGGGTTTGGCCTGACAAGTTTTGCTGAGTTCCCCACCATTTTGCTGAGTTCCCCACCATTCAACAGACCTAATTGCATGCATAGCTGAAGAAAAGAGCCGGGGAGCCTTCGCAGATCCTCTTGGTGGCCGCCCAAACATTTAGTGGTATTGTGTCTGAATGCTATATTTTCATTCAACACCACCTAGCCCAGGGATGCTCGACCTAGTCACAGTCATGAGAAGCAGTCTGCTGATTAACTTGTGTTTGAAGGGAAATTTTATCACCCAAAGCTTTAAACCTATTAGGATTTCCATAAGAATACCTTTTATCATCTCCTCTAGCTTTGCAAAGATTTGGTGATATAATCCCTCAAATTTACTTGCTGAGAGTTCAAATCAACATAGGCAAATTTACGTCCTTCACACACTATCCTGCACTGCAGGACCGCTGTACACACTTTGAAGCAATCATGCTCCTCCTCCTCCTCCCCGCAGAATAGCACTACGGGGACTGGAGCCCTCCACTAATGAAGGGATCCAGTCAAGCAGTCCGGCGGTATCTGTGCTGCTGGACCGCTGGGCATGTATTGAAGGTCTAAAACTCCTCCACTCCCCTGCAGAGCAACACTATGGAGATTGGAGTCCTCCACCTTTGAAGGTCTCTGGGCAAGCAGTCCAGCAAACTGACAAGCAATCTTTGTTCTACTTCCCCTTTACAGAAATTACAGGAAGAAGTATTTATTACCCTGGTCAAGGAACTCAGCACCGGTAGTCCAACCCCGTTATTACAACTTAGCCAGTTAGACCGCCATTGGACCACTATAACTGCCAGGTAACCATGTTCCCTGTTGGTGGCGCGGCGGTCAGAGGCTCACAATATTCTGGCAGTTCCACTGCAGCATCACCATGCATATTACGAGTTTCCTGACTGCCAGTGGTCTCATGGAGGTTCTTCCTCCATGAAACTGCTGGTGGTCAGGAAACAGGGTCCCTCATTGCCCCATGCATGTTGGTGAATGCAGGGGGGCACATGTTGTTCCCCCTGTATGCATGTACCCCCAGTTACAGCACGGCATGGAATTCACAGTCCATGTCGTGCTGGAACGCTCTGTGGCGGTCCCACAGCGGATCAGGATTTCAGCTCACATTTGAGCCTTTTTACTGAACTGCTGCAGGACCGCAATGCTGCCCTCACGCAAGACCACTATTTTACTCGTAATCTGGCAGGTGTGCGGTGGTGAGGTTTGGCGGTGCAGGAGTAGGGCAGTGGCATGCAGCACGCTCCCACACCACCAAAACTCATGATTAGGCCCTTGGAGGTCAGACGGTATAAGATTGCCCTACAGTTATGAAAATCAAATCATCACTCAAGTTGGTATTGTTGCAATTTCTAATTGTTTATATTGTGCTTGAAATCTGCCTAAGAAAAATATTGCTCTCAATTAATTGAATGTTGGTAGATTATGAAATCATTTTAATTTTGCTAATTATTTTTAGTTTTTTTCATCTACTTTTGATAGAATGCATTATTCTTAAATATTTGACATTTTTATATGAATTGTAAGTACATATATTTTATGTATTTTATGAAATGTGATATTCCCAGATGAACACTGACTGATGATGATGATGGTTAGATGAAGCAGTATCATTTCACATGTATAAATGACTGGTGCATGAACTTCTGCCGTCTAACTGAAAATTCAAGCCAAGCCAATTGCCTTTGTGGACAGTAGTTTGGTATTTTGGTGCTTGTAGTGTTCTTTTTCCCTTAAAGATACATTTTTAAAAGTAATAGAATACAATGGATAAATCTGAATAGAATGAACTACTCACATCTGACACAGAACAATGGGAGTGTAAATGAAGTTTCTCTCTATTATGAACATATAATCCTTCATCTTTAATGTGTCCATTAGGTTTGTTTGTTTTCATACTGGTAACATTCCAAAAGCATGAAAATACATGAGCATGTATTATTTTATGTATGACAAGTTTGTCAATGACAGAGAAAAATGCTTTGTCTAGTGGCCTTCAAGGAAGAAGATTGTGAATATGATAGACGATGGTGGAAAGAGACTGTTAAGCAATTATTGCTGGCAGGCCACACACAGTCAAGTTGTAATTGGATTAGGGACAATTTATTTTGTAAGTGCAATTTCTATGAGACATGACAAGGATTATGCTTCTGGGGTAAAATCATGCTAAATTTGAATGCAATTTTTCTGCTTGAGGGAATGCCTAAATTTGTGTTAACATGTCACTCGAAGGGCACACATGAGACCTGAAAAAGTCACAGATAAGCACACTGAAAACATGGAAAATTCACATATAATTATACCATAATTTTGGTAACCTTGGGGAACGAAGCTGACTTTAATAATACACTGGTGATTATGGCTAACATGAAAGATCAACTGCTCCCTTCAAAATTATCCCAGTAGAGGGAGGTATTAGTGTTTCTCACATAAGCAATGGAAATACTGTGAAATTTCCTGTGAAATGCCATCTTCTTGAATGACAGGCAATAGTACCAATTATTTGAGTCATCACCTGCTATGGGGAGATGCCACTGATATAAGCCAGTTTCCATTGATGCCCTTAGCAAATTTGAAACCTTCAGCTGATGCTGACATTTTAATTAACAAGGCTTGGGTTAGAAACACCTGGCAGCAATGTTAAAAGATTCTTTGATGGGTTTCCATGATGGGGCCCACAAGAAGATTATGACCCAACCCAACCAAAACTTCTTACTGGGTTTGCTGACTCCAATAAAATGTATTTAATGGATATTGCTTCCCCGTCTGTTTCTAGTCATACAATCGAGTAATCAATTTATCCTACTGAGGTGTTCGTAAAATATAATTTGATGATTGTAATTTCAATTATTTGCTGATATACTGAATTAACAAGAAACTACTCAAAAACGTGTTAGCAATGCTAGTTAATTTCACCAATATACAGAATATTAAAATATTAGAATGCCCCCCAGAAAATGTGGTAAAAATATTATAAACCTTAACATTTTTTACAAATAAATAAAAACAGTATTAAATATAAAAAAGAAACAAAGAATAGTATACATTCTATTTCAAAAATATAGCATATACTATTTCCACTCCTGTTTAACCAACGTAGGGAAAATATTGGACTTTGGATGGGTTACATTTAATATTCCAACTCCAGGCTAAGCGACAGTAGAGAAAGTGTTGGATTTCAGAGGGTCGAAATTTACTATTCTCACTCCAGTCTAAGCAACAGTAGGGAAAGTGTTGGACTTCAGAGGGGTTAGATTTACTATTCCCAGTCCAGTCTAAGCAAGAGTAGGGAAATTGTTGGACTTCAAGGGGCGGAGGGGGGTTAGAGTTATTGTTTCCACCCCAGTCTACACAACAGTTGGAAAAGAGTTGGACCTCGGAGACGTTAGATTTATTATTCCTACTCCAGTCTAAGCGATAGTAGGGAAAGTGTTGGATTTCAGAGAGGTTAGATTTACTATCCCTTTTCCAGTATAGACTTCCGTCAGGAAAGTGGTAGACTTCGGAGGGTTTCTATTTACTATTCCCACTCCAGTCTAAGCAACAGTAGGGAAAGTACTTCACTGCAAAAGCATTATATTTGTGAATAATTCTGTTGTATGTATAAATGTATAAAGAAATTTAAAGTTTTAATATAAATATTACAAAATCACCCTAAATAAATATATATATATATATATATATATATATATATATATATATATATATATATATATCCAACAAAACACGGTTGCCCCCAAAGAAAGTGCCCACACAAGTGGATGCGCTCTCCAATTTTATACAAGGCTGCAGATGTAGTAAGCAGAGAACCATGTGTTTGTTTCCCAGCCAACGCGTTTCGGGCTACTCGCCCTTTGTCACAGGCATGCATGGAGTTCGCAAGGCAGTGAGCGCACCTGAATTTAATTTCCTGCACCCGCCCCAGTGGGCGTGACCGCTCGCACGGCCTTCTGGTATACCTAGTGCCACTATGGTATTACTCCAGTGAGTTGTCTTGTGCTCCATGATTTATTAAAGTTTTTAAATCCCCAGTGGGTTGACGGACCCACCCGCCTTAGCTACTGCTGCCACAATATATCCTCAAACAAGGAAATCCACTGTCCCA
Source organism: Triturus cristatus (assembly GCF_964204655.1). Taxonomy (NCBI): domain Eukaryota; kingdom Metazoa; phylum Chordata; class Amphibia; order Caudata; family Salamandridae; genus Triturus; species Triturus cristatus. Next base: position 1,405,991,604 of record NC_140591.1, read on the forward strand.
TCAAATGACCGCCGGTTGGCATCATCTCGGGTCCACTGACATGCGGCGGGGCTCTTTCACAGCTGGGCCAGCCGTAAACATCCAACAAAACAAGGTTGTTTAATATAAATATTACTAAATTACCTTAAATATATCAATATAAATATATATATTAATTTTAAATATAAATATAGATATAAATATTACTAAATTACCTTAAATATATATATAATTATTAAAAATAATAGAGTATTTTAATATATAAATGTAAAAGAAAGTTTAAAATCTAATTATATGTAATAAAATCAACTTCAATTACTACCAAAACATTTAATAAATCTTTTGTAATAGTTTTAATTTAAATTAATCACATAAAACGCAATTTAAATAACCAGTATCATAGCGCAAACAAACTTTCACAAACACCATTAAAAAACTTCAAAAGGTTAAAAAAGTATATATATGAAAAAGAATGCATAATTAATTCGCAGTTAATAATTTACATATCAATTATTATTAAAAATATGTATTTATTTTCTTTCCAACCAACTCCTTAAAAAAAAAAAGCGCTTAAAAATACATGTGTAATCAACATATAAATACTAAAATTGATATAAAAAAAATAAACTGAGTTAAAAGACACAGCACATAGTTAACAGTGGCAGGGACACTCCCGCTGAGAGAAAGGACTGGGCAAAGGAGATAGAAATGTAGAGATGCAGGAAAGGTGAATCATACCGTAACTAGGGCGTCAAAGAGTCTTAGGCCCTCATTTCATTGTTTTTACCATGCCAGTCTAGTGAAAAAGATCTTACATAACACAACTCATTCTAGCAAGGTTTTCTTTTTTGAAAAAAAGATTCGACCTGGAAACCTATACACGAATATAATTCCCTCAAACCCCACAACTCCTGTCTCTTCGTCTCTACATTGCAGAGTGTTTTCATTCCTTTTCACACCTGTTTCCATTCTCCTTCTTTCTAATTTTATTTTCTTGCCTATCTTTCTATTGCTCTGGGTCAAAGTCTAATGATGAAAAATAAGTACCAGGTGAAAAAAATGAACCTGCAACCACTTGGTAGATAGCTATCATTAGTGCATAAGGTGCAGTGCCACCGGGGCCAAGTGGTTTTAGGGCTGTCTGGCTTCAATTATGACTGTCTTACTGCCCACCAGCTGGTATGACGGGCATTTCCTTGTTTGCATCGGGACCCATGGCACCCTTGCTGCACCACAGCAATCGCGGGCCCAAGTTCAGCACTAATAAATAATTATTTAATGTTTTAAAATGTATGCTGATCTTATCTTTCTCTGAGAATAACTTAAGAAAGTCAAGGTCTCGGTAAACCGCATATTACATAACACCACGTGTAGCCTTATTGTACTACATAAAATGTTTCCAACAAAAGCCTCATTCAGCCTTATTTTTTCCCTGCTCGAAATATCACCTTGCATCTGAAACCGGAATGGGTGCCGCTCTTTAGTGTTTTTGTTCAATAGCAAATAATGACTTTGTTCACTTTTCAGGCCATCAAGCTTCCACATTCCGTCTCATTATATGTCAGATTTCCTTTAATGGCATTTGAACGATCTGTAATGCTCTTGGAATCATACATCATGGTTTCGTAGCCTTTAAATATACACCTAATTATAGCAAGGAACCCGCTGCATTCTGCCTTGCAGCAGGGACTCTATTCTCATTCTTTCTGAGGGGACAGGCTCATTGCCCAGCTCTTACTGTTCAGTGTGCTGAAATGTTGATAAGTGCAGAGCTTGCAACACCCTGGGCTTGACTGACGAAAATAGGAATTGAAAAAGTACATCCAGAGATATACAGATTTGCCTGAATGTTCTTCTACATTATTGTCAATTTAAAAACTTTCCCAGTAAAGGCTGTGCTTGTCTGAGGTTTCCTGGCATGCTACTGGGAATTGAGTGTGACATCTTCCACAGGCTTCTGTTCCCCATGAGAGGAAATCCACAAGATCACATGGTTAAACATTGGGATATGGAGCCCACTGTGCAAATGCAGCTTTTTTCCCTGTGGAGAGAGAGTTTCTCCTGCACCCCTATCAAATTTGGGAGTGAACTATTCTCCCTCCATCCTGGACGGGGTAATAGTCCAGCTCTTGGAGTAAATTTCCAAATATCATGCTCTTGAAAGGTGTTATCAGACTGTGTGGCCTATTAGGATGGAGGTCGAAAAGCCTCCGACCTCCATCGTCGGTTTCAATTTCGACTGGCTTATTATGTATCAGTCGGTCGGAATTGAAACCTGCTGGTCATTCAAGAGTCCGTCTGCAATGTTTCTGGCGTGGTTTTCATGCCGGCCTGTCCGACATGGACACCATGTTGGAAAGAGTGTTTTGGGGTCACCAGCAGGGCCCACTTGTGTGTGCGGCCTCCGGTTGGAGGCCAAGGGGCACCTATGGCGCCCCCTTGTTGATTCCTGCACCCCATGGCAGGCACCACAGGGTATAGGGATGAACAACACCTCCCATTTCCCTATGCGAGCATGTATTATGGCCGATTTGCGGCCGTGATGCATGCTCCCATAGAGAAATGTCAGAATGCGACTAAACAGTGTTCAATTACATCCTAATGAAGTGGGAGGGACCGCAGACCAGAATTCAGTTGGTCCCGTTTACGTGACGTGTACAGTGGATGCAAGTCCGCCCGACATCTTAATCGCCCCCAGTGTGTATGCCCACAAATGCAAGTTTTGGGGCATTCATAAACTTTCAATGCAAACCAGGCCATCTAATACCCACTTTCCATTTCTGAAATTTGCAACTTTAGATTTTTCGCATTACAAGTGGAAAAATCAACAGTTTACATTCATTTATACGTACAAGGAATCTTTCTAAGAATTTCTGGCAGACATAAACCTATGGATTTTCAGCTGTTCTCATATGTTTACAGATAAAATTTCCTTTGATCCCAATGTGGGAAACTTAAAATTATACACTCTGAAAGGAAGCTGCACCCCTACAGTTTCAATACAGCTACTTTGTGTGTTAGGCATCTAACACAGATCACAACATTGTTGGACATTTATTGTTCATCTTAAGTAGCCAACTACATATTTGTGACATTTTTGGGATAGAGCAGTCTAGGTCAACTTGTTGAAAAGGTTTATCCAGTATGTTGTGTTTGTTGTGCCCTTCCTAATATCAGACTCAATCAACAGTGTAAAGATTGCTAATTACCCTGTATTATCTTTGACTGTTTCCATGAGATAATCCAGAGTTTTGCTGAACAGTAAAACATAGCAGACACACACACACCAAGATATGCCTTAGATAGATGTCAGAGAGGTCCAACAGCACTTAACAATAACACAAACTCATTTAGAACACTTTAAATAGTATTCTGTACATACAACAGACAGACCTGAGATATTTCATCTAAAAGGACGTCAGCATACTCACTTTATCACCTGCCAACAAGAAGCAAAAATGTTACCTTGCAACAGCACAGATACACACATTAAGGTATGAAAGGGCCAGGCCCATTAGTCTAGACATTTTCTAGCAACACTCCCCAAAGGTTCTTTTTCACAGCATGAAAGTGTGAAGGGCAGAAAATCGGTAATGCACCACCAATTAGTCAAATGATCTTCTACCACATAATCATCCACAGGCCAGAGAGGTTTTAAGGCATGGGCAAAGTCGGCTCTGGCCCAGGGCCCCAACCTTTCAGGGCGCTCCCTGATAGAACCAGTTCTGTTCTGCAGAGAATATTTCCCTGCTGACCTTGAAAAATTCTCAAGCAGATTGTTTTTAATGCTGTTTTCCTTTAATTTATTTTTAATGTAGGTGATGTGTGTGAGTCTATTACAGACATTTTGCAGAGAAAAGTGCTTGTTTCATGCAACATCTATAAAAAAAGTTTATTTTAGGTCAACACGGGACCTCACATATAAGAAATGGGAGGGGGTCAACAGAGATTATTTTTAGTAGTACAGGTGAACCGTTGCTGTGTTACAATATTGAAAACACACATCACTATCTCCCAATATTATATGTAAACACATTTAGAATTTGGATAAGGATGCCTGTGTACTCTCTGTGACCTGGCGACAGAGGGCTTGAAAGCTGAAATTGGATCATAAATTCAAACAGGGGCCCCCAAAATACGTTTGGTCCAGGACCCCCAAAATCCTTAAGATGCCCCTGCCACAGACAACTAGATAAAGTTAGTTAATGTATTACAAAGCCAATAATAACCGGACATAGAGACACCTCAACACGAGGGTATAGAAATACAAAGGAACTAGCATGAAGCCAAATCTACTCATACAATTTAAACGGTGCAACATGAACAGAACTATTAATTCAAGAAGTAGGATACAGAGAATCAAGAAGCATGGATCCAAAATTCCCTGCATCGAGGGCTGCTAAGTAAAAATCTTTAATCTAATCCGTACTCTAGCTCTATGCTGACATCCCTACATAAGCATTTTCAATGGAAAGGGGAAAAGGTGTCAGAGCGTGGAGCCTTCCTAAAAAATCTCTTAACCTTCAATGAGTCAGGTAGCATAAAACCACTCTTTCCCTAATTCCAACAATCAGTTATCCACAGGTAGGATTCACATATTGCAAAGCATGCGCAGAGTTCACAATGGGCACAGTCATGCGGATTCCTTTCCATGCGGTTCTCCATGTACACCTCTCATAACAATTTGTCCTTGATTCCCATGACTTCGCCCGTTTGAATCCATCTCCGTCTATATCACCTCCAAACCATGTTAACTGTAACTTCTTCTCTCCTTGCCGAGCTACTAAAACTAAGTCATTACTTTTCTCTAAAAGAATGCTTCTCCACCTGCAATGCAAACATGAGAAAGTACAAATTATACAGTGCACATGAAATTCAAGTCAGTAATTCTAAAGCAAAAGTTTTCAAGGATTCACATTTCAGGCCTACGGCTTTGGCTAAAATAAAAACTTTTTACTTCAAGCATTACAGATTTGCATAATCATTATAGTGTTTCAACTAACACATTTACCTACTTATAGAAATATAATTGTTAAACACATTTAGTATATGAGTAGTGTCAACTTCACAGCACGAGTTTCACATGTTAACGTCTTCTGCTAGTTACATTTATTTGCTACGTAATTCCCTATGCTACTTGTCAATAACCCAAAATATGTCACACTATTGCGTTAATATACTTCACAATTCTAACATCTATTGTTAACACAGTTTTAAGATTATATGCAGATGTTCTCTACAAGTGATTATAACGCACCCTTACAAATGAAATGAAACTTTCGCTTCATCAGGTATAAATGAGTACTCACCCTGCACAAGCAGAATATACATAGAATTGCTAGTAATGAATCTAGAAATACTTAGAGCACCTGTACTTTGTCTCGGAAATGAGGTCTCATCCAACCAAGTACATAAGTAAGCAATCCGGTAGGGGTTTCTAGACTCACAAGAATAATTTACAACTCATTAGAGATGATATTCTCACTCTGCCGACCACACACCTCCAAAAACCGAAGTCACTCTCTGGTTTGCAATAGAAATGATTGTTTAGTCTGGTCTCCCAAAAGACATGGTGGTGCATGCTTATTGCCGATTGTGCAATATATAAGTTCTAATTGACGATAACAATATAGACTCTACAAGAATCTGAGAAGTACTCGGTTCAGTGAAACCTTGGAAAGTAGCTCTTTTATAAGTATTCAGTCATGTGTTTTCAGTCCTCCACAATCCCCTTTCCTTATCAGGTATCGAGACACAGGTGTAGAATTCCCTTACATGTCTGAGATGGCACAGCCTTCCAAAATTGCTGCATTTCTTGTTAGTAATCTTAATTTTCATGGAAAATTTTCTTTTCTAAAGTTTGTTTATTTAGAAACAAACTTTAGAAAAAAGAGGAGGAAGAAATTGATGAGGCTTGTGATGAAGCAGCCTAGTCTGTTCCTATCAGAGAACCTGCCTGAGATGACATTGGAATCCTTGAAGAGTGATAAAAGGTTTTGTACTTTAGGATTGTGCTATGACATAGTACACGTGGAAGACTTGTAATGGTCAAACTGGGTCAGTGAATAGAAGCCCAGGCAGCTATTTGTAAGGGGACTGAAAGCCAGAACTTTGGCTTCACAACAATTTGGGTACAACTAGCCAATGAATCTACTCAAAGGAAAATGGATTGACATAAGATTTCAGGGGAAGCCTTATTTTATTGGTTAAAAAAGACATACTGTGCATTTCTTTCACTGAGAACAAGATATTGAACTCTATGAATCCTGTGCTATATAAGGATTTCTAAAAATGTTTTAACAAAATTGATCATTATTTCAATAATTATATTTGTAAGAAAGAAAACAACCAATCCAAAAATGCACAATTGACTTCCATTACTTAATTTCTATTGTTTTGAAGCCCAAAATATGAAAAGGTTTTCATGGAACTGGATGTTTGTTGGTTCCTGGCTCTTTTTGCAGGGTTGTTCGCAAACCTTTGGCCTTCCTCCTGTATTATGACTCTGGGCACTTTACCACTGCTGATCAGTGCTAAAGTACATGTGCTCTCTCCTGTAAACTTGGTATAATTGGTCTACACCTGTTAGGCATATTTAATTTACCTGTAAGTCACTTGTACAGTGGTATCCCACATACCCAGGGCCTGTACATTAAATGCTACTATTGGGTCTGCAGCGCTGCTTGTGTCACCCACAGAAGTAGCATTTCAAACCTGTCTCAGGCCTCTGGCACTACAGGGCATGTGTGCACAGTTTACTGCCACAGTGACTTGGCATTTAAAGTTCCTGCCAAGTCTGAAACTCCCATTTACTACATACTGTGCATTTCTTTCACTGAGAACAAGATATTGAACTCTATGAATCCTGTGCTATATAAGGATTTCTGAAAATGTTTTAACAAAATTGATCATTATTTCAATACTTATATTTGCAAGAAAGAAAAAAACCAATCCAAAAATGCACAATTGTCTTCCATTACTGAATTTCCATTGTTTTGAAGCCCAAAATATGAAAAGGTTTTCATGGAACTGAATGTTTGTTGGTTCCTGGTTCTTTTTGTAGGGTTGTTCGCAAACCTTTTGCCTTCCTCCTGTATTATGACTCTGGGCACTTTACCACTGCTGATCAGTGCTAAAGTACATGTGCTCTCTCCTGTAAACTTGGTATAATTGGTCTACACCTGTTAGGCATATTTAATTTACCTGTAAGTCACTTATACAGTGGTATCCCACATAACCAGGGCCTGTACATTAAATGCTACTATTGGGCCTGCAGCGCTGCTTATGCCACCCACAGAAGTAGCATTTCAAACCTGTCTCAGGCCTCTGCCACTACAGGGCATGCGTGCGCAGTTTACTGCCACAGTGACTTGGCATTTAAAATGCCTGCCAAGTCTGAAACTCCCATTTTACTACATATAGGCCGCCCCTAAGGTAGGCCCTAGGTAGCTCCATGGGCAGGGTGCTGTGTAGGTAAAAGGTAGGACATGTGTTCTTGTTGTGTGACCTATCCTGGTAGTGACAAACAGCCTATTTTGTTTCTCACTGCTGTGAGGCTGCTCCTCTCACAGGTTTGCGTTAGGGATTACCTGATATGTGTTTCAGTGGTAATTTCTGATCTGGAAGGAGTAGCGGTGTTTGATATGTTTGAAACAGTGGTGATAAATCTGGCTTATTGTTGAAAGCAGATTTTTAATATTATTTTAGAAATACCACTTTTAGAAGTGGGTATTTCTGTGTACTTGTGACTGTGCTTTGCAGCCTAATTCCAATCAGCATCTGGTTTAGACTGACAGGGGCCTGTTTTGTGCATTCACTGTAGACAGCCACAAAGGGAGCTGAGGTGTGCCCTGCAAATCCTGTGGGGGGCGAAGTTGTCACCTGCACCTGAACAGGGCTGTGCCTGCCTTCCACAATGCTGTCTCTTTCCTCCTGTAGTGTGTCTAGAGCCAGGGCTGGGGATTGTATGGGGTTGTTGTGCACTTCTAAAGTTGTTTGAAGTTACCTCCAGACCAAAGACTTTGTGAGAATAAGTACAGCGGGCTCTGACTCCATGATTTTAGATACTGCGGTGCTTCAGACTGCACCTAGCCAGAAGGAACTGTTATGCTGGCAGGAGGAACTACCATTGAACTGCCTTGCGTATTGTGCTGACCTGCGGCCTGCTGGGCTGCAAGCTGAACTCTGTGTGTTGGCCTGCTGCATCTACTCCTACTGGGTGCCCCCAGTGACCTCCCAGGGCGGGATGGCCTGCCCTGCGTTATTGAACCCAAAGCATTTGGTGAGCGATTTATTTGTCACCCAAGTGCAGACTGACTCGCTCCGTGTCCTGCAACAAGAGCGTCTGTGGAGCGCTCCAGCTTTCTTAGGACCGGGCATGCTGAGCACTTCCACTTGGGCTGTGACCAGCTCTTGTGTGACACTCTCTGTGTGGGTCTGAGACATGAGGCCGCTCTAATTGTGGTGCCCCTTGTGTGACACCTGCCAGCACCGCAGTACAGGGCCGCGGAGCTGCGGGTTCACCAGGGGATGGCATTGTTCCCAACTCCGCTTTCACGTGCAAGGACATCGGGGCTCCAGTGCCGTGCTGCAGGTTCCATGCGGCCATCCTACAGGGTGCTCAAGATTGCGAGGAGGAGGAGACATTTGTGTTGACAATCCAAACTCCCCAGCTCCGAAACGGAGGCGCCGCTGCACCTGGAATTGTGATTGCACCCTACTTGCTTTTGAGGATTAGCTGATTCTGACCCAAGAGGTCTTGGCCTTCCCATGTTGCAATCCTTGCTGGTGGGGCACATCCTTTGCAGCAGCTGCACTGCACAATCACTGGCAGCAGCCCTTGAGGATTCTACTGCTGGAGGTGGGGAGGTAAACAAGAGCTCCCTGTTTGATGTTTCAGTGTATGAACCCCTTCCTCGAGTGGCATTTACTTTGGGGTGCACTGTATTTGGCCCCACGGATGGGGTGAGACCTCAACGGAGGCCCCCGCTCCCTTTACCAAACCTCACTGGAATTACCCCATTCATTGTTGTAGGTAGGCAGGGGGCACTGTTACCAACGTATTGTGGAAGATAACTGTATTATACGTATTAGAAGCACAGAAGTGCTGTGCTCTATGGTTTTATGGTGATACTGGTTATTACCTCGTAATATGTGGTGATTCATGTGTTTCTCTCCCTAACCTGACTGCTACATTTCATGCCCCGATATTGTGATTTATGTCATTTATACCTTGCAATGATGAGATAATGACGATCATTTCAGGACCTGCATACGACGTACAGGAATGGTGTAGATGTGTGCAGCCTATAAGTATTTACTTTATAGCACTAACTGTGATTTCATAACAATTGCCTGGTCGGCAAATTGATTTATGATTTATGTGATTGTGGTCTATGTGTTATAATCAATAAATGAGATATTGGTATATCCACATTGGAGTCTCTTTTATGGTTTATTTATTGTGTCACTGGTGTGTCTGTGTTGTGAAAGAGCTTTACACATTGCCTCTGGAATAAGCCAGACTGCTCTGCCAAGCTACCAAGGGGGTGAGAAAGGGTTATCTTGGTGTGTCTTACCCTGACTAGAGTGGTGTGTTCTGCCTGGCTTATGTGCATACCCTAGTCAACTGTAAACCTCATTTCTAACAATGTTTGCATAGACACTGATAATATGTTTGACCCTATTGATTCTTTTGACAAAATTACTGATTAAGGATTTTTTACCTATGTTGAAAAATATCAACACCAGGACTGCAGGATACTTAGCAAAACTAGATATTTTACATATTTTATTAGCACATTGGAGAAATGAGAGACATCTTTCCAGTTGCTTTAGGGACCTAGACAGCTTTCAGAAAATGTGTTTCTGTTTATTCAAGTAATTGAGGGTAAAAAGGGCATCTTTTTTTCTTCCAGCTTATTTGTGCAGAAGCAGGCCACCCGAGAAGGTGGAACCAGATATATATTGCCCTGGATCTCTGAAGTGTACTGATACCAAAAGTGTAAAATTTCAATAGATGTGTGTTTACATGAGTGCTAAACAAAATGCACAGAGAATCAAATCGTGCAGAGATGGTGGTTCGCTGTACTTCCCATTCGGTTGCAGATATTGCACAGAACCACACAGAAATATTTCTATAACCTCTATTATAAGCACTGATGATACCCATGCAGCATTGTATTGTGCACTTCTTGATAAATCTGGGAATCTATTTTATGTCCTTAATACAGAGCCAGTAGCACAACCACTTTCTCTTTTCCATGTATTTGTTCTTCCTTCCCCTTTTTTTTTGTCTTTCATTTCTCTGTGTTTGTGTAGGGAGTTTTAACTTTCATTCTGTGAACCCCCCACCTCCAGCATTTTGCTTTTTCTTTACCCAAGGTTTTGATTCCAATGAGGCTTCAACACCACCTCACCCTCCTTTCTTTTCTCTGGGTTAAATTACAAATACTTGCTGCATAAACCCAACAAATTGATAACTTGAGTGTTTTAACTAAATCCATTAGGACATGGTAAAAATTATTTTATAACACAGAATGCTGTCAAATGTTCATTGCATGAGACCTGCCTGCTTCTGTTCTGTTCTGCTGTGTCCTATTAATGAAAGACTACGACATATAGAAACAAGTAAGCATAAATAAAATAACCCTTTTTGAACTAAAGCCCCTAATTCTCAACTTCTGATCTGTGGCACAACAGACACAATGTAGCCAATTTGCCACTATAAACATAACCCAATATTAATTTTGACTGTGCAAATCTAAATAGTATTTTGGTATGAGATGCTAAAACATTATCCACAAATAAAGCCATCCCTGATTGAATGTGAAAGATTATGTACAGAAGCATTCATGGTGCTATAATATCAAATAGTAGCCCTTCCAAAGAAAGGTTAATACTAAATAGTGGTTGGTGGCCACACCCTGGCAAAACAATTTAGCTTGATAAAGAGATGAGATAAACTTTTTTCTCTCATGGGGCATTGTTAATATTGGGATTTCTGGTTGGCTGAGGTATACACCCAGGCAAGAGAGGAACCACCACTCCAGTGAGGGAAAGCTAGAAACACACTAAAAGATATCCTGTGCTCACTCTCTGGTAGCTTGGCACAGAGCAATTAGCTTATCTAAAGAGGCAATGTGTAAAATATTTGTGCAGCACACACACACACAGTAACAAAATGAACACACCCCAAAAAGACTCCCCACAAGTTTTAGAAAACAGAGTATTCTGAACAAAACAAGACCAAAATGACAAAAATCCAACGTATAGAAGTTGAGATATTGAATTTTAAAGGAATAACTGCAGTAAAGCGCGTAGAAGAAAGTAGTGCATAAAAGATTACTTTAGGTCACGCTGGACCAGGGCAAAGTGAAAGTTCAGGCTGACAGTAATCAGGCAACAGCTTGCTACAGGACCCAAACAAGCCCCAGTGAAAAAAAGCGATACAATGCAATGCATTGATCTCAGGGGTGAAAGCAGTGGTTCTGATGCGATGCACCAATTTTCCTCCTGCAAACAGGTTTGTGGGGCCCGGCCTCGTGGCTTGGGCCTCCTTGACCACTAGCCCCCAGACCCAACCCATACACCACCACTGGTCCCTGGTTATAGCCGCCCGTCCTCCCCACCCCGTATCCACCGAAGACCCCTGGCCACCATGTCCCGATGGCCCGATGGCCGGCTCGGGGCCCCAGCGAAACCTAGACCCTGAACGCACCATGCCCGGCCAAGGGAGAGGGAACCCCCCCAAGCAAGACAGGGAGGAGTAGTCTCTGTCACACCTCTGACCTCCTCTCAACAGTGGGTTTCGATCACCCTCCGGACCCCCAGGGAGCTGGCTGCCCGCATGCTGGGTGTCTGAAGTCCCTCCCAGCCCAACCTGAAAGGATCAAAGAGCGGCAGGAAATCCCAACACCGCCCCCAGAAGCCAAGACCCTTCTCTGTGTGGATGCCGGACTTCAAAGAGAATGAGGCGTATAACAGGGGGTGCTGAGGGGACTGGGGCAGAGAAGACCTGGAACTAAGAGAGCCCTGCGGACCTGGTCGCGGCTCGACGAACCTGCAAAGAAGGACGCTACCTGATCCTTGGAAACCATCTGAGCCCTGCTGACGTCGTCGCGGCTCCCGAGAACACTACGAACCCCGGGGCCTGCTGAGAGACTCGCGGCCCCTCCTGACTCTAAGACCACCGGAGCCCGCTGAGAGACTCGCGGCTCCCCCAACTCTAAGACCAGCTGAGCCTGCCGAGTGAATCGCGGCTCCCCGAAGCTCTCCCGATTGACAGTTCCTTCCTACCGGAGCCCTGCGGACGTGGTCGCGGCTTGAGAATACACTGGTCCGGCTAGACCCAAGACAGTACCGTGTCCCCCGGCTCGAGGATTGAGAGCTGTGCGAAGGATACTCGGCATTGACTCTGAACCTAGGACTGTCCCGCTACCCCAATCTCCTTTGTCAAGGAATTACCAAGTTTGTTGTATTAACCAAAGACTGCCTTGCGGATCATAAAGATCCAATGAATCTTAGATAAAGATCTCCGTCTACTAAAACCTACTGTGTTGTGTCCCTTTGTCAAGTAGTGCCAGCTCAGCGAGTGCGATCCTAAAGTACGAGACCCCTTCCTGGAAGGGCCTCCCTGCCGGTGCTCGGCCTGGTTCTGGGAGAGGTGGGTCACCGGGTGGTCAGGAACGTGTTCTGTAACCCCCCAGAGATCGCCCCTTCCAACATTTGGTGGCAGGCGACGGGATCCAAGCCGACACCTAGAGATCGTACAGTAAACGGCTGATGCACTACCGAACAAAGATGGAAGAAGGAACCGCAATGAGTACCACAGGAACCAACGCGAGTTCTATGTTCCGAGAGGACCGGTTGGAAGAGAATACGCACCAAGAATTAAAACAGTTTTGCAAAGACCTTGGAATCGCTACCACCGGATTAAGCACCAAAGAAGATTTCCAGAAAGCATTGAAGGCCGGAGTAGAGTCCGGAGATTCCCTTCCCCAAACTGAAGGAGGCGGTCGACGGATGGAGCCGCCGAACGAGCTCCGAAGCACCCCAGTAAGGAGCAACGTCCCAGAAGGTGGCCTATCCCCAGAAGAACTAGCAGACCGGGAAAGGAGCCGCAGCCACGAACTAGAACTGGCCAAGCTAAAGATAAAGGGAGAGCTAAAATTGGCCGAGAAAAAGTTAGCTGTAGAACAATTACGCCTACAAGGGGAACTTGAAGAGAAGAAACGCCAGCGAGAGCACGAAGAAAAAAAACTGCAACTGGAACATGAGCGCAGCCTAAAAGAGATCGAGCTCAAGGCCAAGAATGAGGAGTCCAGAACCCCGGGGAATCAAGGGACCTCTCCCCGGTGGAACCAAAGGTCCACATCCCCAAGGATATGGTGAAAGAATATTACAAGAACGACGACATCCAGCAATGGTTCAAGGCCTACGAGGTCGCCATGACCTCCCACCGAGTCCCACAGAAGGATTGGGGGGCTGGCTTGTGGGGCCGGTTCCTGAGCGAGGGGAGAGACACCCTGCTGGACCTGCCCTCCACTGTGCTAAATTCTTACAGCCACATGAAGGAGACCCTGTTAGCGAGATATGGACTCACCCCCGAGATGTACCGGCAAAGGTTCCGAGACTGCAAAAAGATACCCGGTACTACGTGGGTGGAGTACGTGAACTTTTACAGCCGAGCCTTAGACGGGTAGATCAAGGGCAGCAAGGTCTCCACCTTTGAGGAGCTGTTCGACCTGATTGCATGGGAACACTTGTCCGCAAATTGCTTTGTAGAGTTACGCCAGCACCTCCTCGACAGCAAGCTCACAGATTTGCGGAAACTGGCTGTTGAAGCTGACCGCTGGGTGAACACCCGGGCCCCCCGGGGCCCCGTGGGAGACTACGGCCGCCACAGTCAGGGACCTCCCCGCCAGAGGGGTGGGGGAAACCAGGGAAGACAGAGGGAATTCCAGGCAGGCCCCCAGCATAGTCCCCCCAGAAACCAACCCCCGCACTTTCCAGCACCACCTCCAGCCAGCACGGGGCCCCTGGGGAGGCAGGGACCCCGAGACAAGATCACATGTTACCGATGCCAACAGACTGGTCACTACGCCAGTGACCCCAATGTCCCAGGTACCAACGGGCTGCAGCGACCGCTCCCCCTGCCCGACAGATGGCCACCGTGGCCCTAGGGGAGGAGATAGAGGACACCGAGGAGTGGGAGCCTGCAGCCATGGCCCTGGTCTCCCTAGGAGACCGAGAAATGGTTCCCGGAACTGCCTTACCCGCCAACACCAAGAAATACCGACAGCAGGTGACGGTCAACGGGCACCGAGTCGAGGCCCTCCGTGACACCGGGGCAAGTGTCACAGCAGTCCACTGCCACCTGGTAGCCGAAGACCAGATACTTCCCGACATCTTCTGTCAAGTTATATCCTCGGACAATTCCGAGAGCCTCTGCAGGATGGCCCTGGTACCCTTCGAATGGGGGGGAAGTAACCGGTAAATTGAGAGTGGCCGTCCGAACCTTCCAGCCCATAGACTGCCTCCTGGGCAACGACCTTGAGAGCTCCCTGTGGGGACAGGTGGAACGAAGGGCCCACCTAAGAATGATGGGCCTACCCGAATGGGTGTGCGCCACCACGCGCTCCATGTCAGCCCGATCGCCTCCCCTCGAGGGAGGTGAGGCCCAAACCCTGAACCCAGTCGCCATCCCCGAGGGATGGGACAGGCTACCCGAGCCCGATGACCTCCCCCCGGAAGGGGAACCCATCCCCGACAACGGGACATTATATCAGAACCCCGAGCAAATGACAGAGCTAGGTGACCTGCCCGAGTTGGCGCAATGGCGCTCCGAGGGGGGCCCATCCCGGGAAGAGTTCTGCAGAGAACAAGCCACCTGCGCTTCCCTCATCGGACTCCGGCAGCAGGCCGAAGCCCAGGCGGCAGGCGACAAGTCCGGAACCCATTGGGTGTATTGGGAAAACGACCTCCTGTACAGTGAGCAGAAGTCTGCCGAGCTAGGATCGGCCCGGGTACTGGTGGTACCCTTGCGCTTCCGAGACTTCCTCCTGGGCCTAGCCCACGATGTACCCCTGGCGGGACACTTGGGCCAAGACAAAACCTATCATCGCTTAGTCACCCACTTCTATTGGCCCAAGATGCGAGCTAATGTTGAAGCCCACTGTACGTCATGTCCCACGTGCCAGGCCAGCGGAAAAAGTGGTGGAAAGCGCAAAGCGCCACTACAACCTTTCCCCTGTCGTTAGTACCCCCTTCGAGCGGGTGGGGATAGACATCGTGGGACCTCTGGACCCAAGGACTGCCCAAGGCCACCGGTTCATCCTCGTACTGGTGGACCATGCCACCCGCTACCCCGAGGCCATTCCCCTCCGAACCGCGACGAACCCCGTGGTCGACGGGCCTTGATGGGGATATTCTCCCGCGTGGGGTTCCCTCACGAGGTCGTGAGTGATCGCTGCACTAACTTTATCTCGAAGTACATGAAGTCCTTATGGCAGCAATGTGGGGTATCGTACAAATTCACCACCCCGTACCATCCCCAAGGCAATGGTCTAGTGGAACGGTTTAACCGGACCCTGAAGGGAATGATCATGGGCCTCGAAGAACCCCTCCGTCGCAGGTGGGATGTTCTCCTCCCCTACCTCCTATTCGCATACCGGGAAGTTCCCCAAAAATCCCTGGGGTTCAGCCCATTCGAATTGCTCTACGGGCACCCCATCCGGGGACCCCTGAGCCTGGTCAAGGAGGGCTGGGAGACCGCCCCCCGAGGGCTCCCCCAAGATGCATTCCGATACATCTTGGCGCTCCGCAACCAGAATCGGAAATTCCGAGAGCTCGCCGAAGCAAACCTCGAGACTAGCCAGGAGGAGATGAAGCGCTGGTATGACCAGAATGCCACTCTGGTCGAGTTCCAGCCGGGTCAACAGGTCTGGGTGATGGCCCCAGTGAAACCATGCGCTCTCCAAGACAAGTGGACTGGACCCTTCAAGTAAGCCTGGGCGAAGCACTACGCTACGCTTGCGTAGTTTGCGAAGTTCGTGCTACTTCGCACTACGCGAACTGCACGTAGCACAGTGCGAACACGCGTAGCGTAGTGTTGCGTAGTGCTGCGGTCATTTTTTGCTTGCTCGCGGTCCTCAACGTCAAGTTGGCGACCGCGAGCAAGCAAAATGACATCCCGGCGAGACTTTTTCCTTGTTCGCGATCAGCAACATCAAGTTGGCGATCGCGAGCATGGAAAATAAACCTCCCAGCGAGATTCCCAACGCAAGGAGGTCAGGTTTCTCATTGCGAGGGGTCGCGTATGCTCACGACCGCTCGCGATGAGATACTACCAGTTTGCGTTGAGAAAGCTGCCGCTCGAGTAAAAATCTACTCGAGCAGCAGGAAACTACAGCTTGCACTGTGCAAGATGCCATTTTCAATGATTGCACAGTGCCGGTTGCTTGTCCGCACTGTGCCATCATTGAAAACAACATCTTGCACAGTGCGAACATGTTACTACGCAGTTCGCGAAGTGCTACGCGTAGCTCGCGAAGTGCTACGCGTAGCTCGCGTAGTGCGAACTTCACTTTGCGTAGCTTCGCGAAGTGCTACTTCGCGAACTACACCCACCCATACCTTCAAGGTCATAGAGCGAAAGAGTCAAGTCACTTATTTAGTTGACGTCCAGTCCCCTCGGAACTCCCTCTGGGTCCTCCACGTGAACCGCCTCAAACCTCACTTCGTGAGGACGGAGTTGAGTTTGCTCCTGGCCACCGACGATGGGGCCGAGGAGGACACCGAGCCCCTTCCGGATCTCCTGTGCGCGAAAGAAAAGGATGGCTCTATAGAAGGAGTGAGACTTTCCTCCTCCCTCACCCCCCAACAATACGACGATTGCCGCCAGCTATTGGGGCAATTCGCAGACCTCTTCTCCCTCACCCCCAGGGTCACCGACTGATGTGTCCACGACGTGGATACCGGAGACAGCCCGCCAGTACGGCACAGAGCCTACCGCGTCCCTGACCGAGGTAGCCAAGATGCTAGCCCTAGGGGTGGTCGAACCCTCCGACAGTCCATTGGCTAGCCCCGTGGTACTGGTTCCGAAAGCAGCGGCCCCGGGGGTCGCCCCCGAACTAAGGTTCTGTGTGGACTACCAGGGGCTCAACGCGGTCACCCGAGCCGACGCTCACCCTATCCCCCGCGCAGACGAGCTCATTGACTGCCTGGGGGCTGCTCACTACCTCAGCACCTTCGACTTGACCTGCGGATACTGGCAAATTGCGCTCACCGAGGGATCCAAGGAGCGGTCCGCCTTCTCCACCCCAGATGGGCACTATCGCTTCCGAGTCATGCCCTTTGGAATGAAAAATGCCCCGGCCACCTTCCAGCGGCTGGTCAACAGGGTCCTGGCCGGGCTGGAAGACATTGCAGTGTTCAGCTCCCAATGGACCGAACACCTCCAGCACCTCCGACAGGTGCTGATGGCCCTGCGCCAAGTGGGCCTAACCGTCAAAGCCAGCAAATGTCAAATTGGACAAGGTTCCGTGGTTTACCTGGGACACCAGGTCGGGAGCGGGCAGGTCGCCCCCCTCCAGCCCAAGATCGACGCCATCTTTGCCTAGGAGCCCCCTGCAACACAGACCGAAGTCCGGGCCTTCTTAGGCCTCACCGGCTACTACCGAAGATTCATTAAAAACTATGGCAGCATAGTAGGTCCCCTCACAGAGCTAACCTCCAAGAAACAGCTGAAGAGAGTACAATGGACCCCCCCTTGCCAAGAGGCGTTCGACACCCTAAAAACCGCAATGTGTACGGCCCCCGTGCTCCAAGCCCCCGATTACTCCAAGGAGTTTGTAGTCCAGACGGACGCTTCGGAGCACGGGATCGGGCCGTCCTCTCACAATTCAACGAGAAGGGCCTAGACCAGCGTGTAGCCTTCATCAGCCGAAGGCTACTACCCCGGGAACGACGGCGGAGCACCATTGAAAGAGAGGCCTTCGCAGTAGTCTGGGCACTAAAGAAACTACGGCCTTACTTGTTCGGAACCCACTTCCAGGTCCAAACAGATCACCGACACTTACGGTGGCTGATAGAAATGAGAGGAGAAAACCCCAAACTGCTGCGATGGTCGATCTCCCTCCAGGGGATGGACTTCACCGTAGAGCATCACCCAGGTACTGACCACGCCAACGCTGACGGCCTGTCCCAATTCTTCCGCCTCAGCGAAGAGAACCCCCAAGAGGATGGGTAGTTCTCCCCGACTTTCAGCTGGGGGGGACACGCGTGGGACCCGGCCTCGTGGCGTGGGCCTCCTTGACCACTAACCCCCAGACCCAACCCATACACCACCCCTGGTCCCTGGTTATAGCCGCCCGTCCTCCCCACCCCGTAGCCACCGAAGACCCCTGGCCACCATGTCCCGATGTCCCGATGGCTGGCCCGGGGCCCCAGCGAAACCTAGACCCTGAACGCGCCATGCCCGGCCAAGGGAGAGGGAACCCCCCCAAGCAAGACAGGGAGGAGTAGTCTCTGTCACACCTCTGACCTCCTCTCAACAGAGGGTTTTGATCACCCTCCGGACCACCAGGGAGCTGGCGCCCCGTATGCTGGGTGTCTGGAGTCCCTCCCAGGCCAACCTGAAAGTATCAAAGAGCCAAGCGGCAGGAAATTCCAACACCGCCCCCAGAAGCCAAGACCCCTCTCTGTGTGGACGCCGAACTTCAAAGAGAATGAGGCGTATAACAGGGGGTGCTGAGGGGACTGGGGCAGAGAAGACCTGGAACTAAGAGAGCCCTGCAGACCTGGTCGCGGCTCGACGAACCTGCAAAGAAGGACGCTACCTGATCCTTGGAAACCATCTGAACCCTGCTGACGTCGTCGCGGCTCCAGAGAACACTACGTACCCCGGGGCCTGCTGAGAGACTCACGGCTCCCCCTGACCCTAAGACCATCGGGGCCTGCTGAGAGACTCGCGGCCCCTCCTGACTCTAAGACCACCAGAGCCCACTGAGAGACTCGCGGCTCCCCCCAACTCTAAGACCAGCTGAGCCTGCCGAGTGAATCGCGGCTCCCCGAAGATCTCCCGAATGACAGTTTCTTCCTACCGGAGCCCTGCGGACGTGGTCGCGGCTCGAGAATACAATGGTCTGGCTGGATCCAAGACTGTACCGTGTCCCCCGGCTCGAGGATTGAGATCTGTGCGAAGGATACTCGGCATTGACTCTGAACCTAGGACTGTCCTGCTACCCCAATCCCCTTTGTCAAGGAATTACCAAGCTTGTTGTATTGACCAAAGACTGCCTTGCGGATCATAAAAATCCAATGAATCTTAGATAAAGATCTCCGTCTACTAAAACCTACTGTGTGGTGTCCCTTTGTCAAGTAGTGCCAGCTCAGCGAGTGCGATCCTAAAGTACGAGACCCCTTCCTGGAAGGGCCTCCCTGCTGGTGCTCAGCCTGGTTCTGGGAGAGGTGGGTCACCGGGTGGTCAGGAACGTGTTCTGTAACCCCCCTGAGATCGCCCCTTCCAACAAGGTTGATGCACCGGTTCTGTTACACAGACACGAGATGCGTCGAAGTCCGTTTTGCAAGTATCTGGGCCACTTCCAGTGAGCCGAGCACTGGAGTAGGGGAATAGACTTTGATATCCATGAGTCTCAAGCAACAGGAGGCATCCCAACAATACCATGGAGATCACTTGGAGTGAAGGCAGAGTCCAACTCTCCTTCAGCAGAGTCAGAGAGCAGCAGTCAGCAGGGCAACAAACAGAAAAGCACTGATTCCAGATAAGCAGTCCAGTTGAGTCCTTTAAGCAGCACAGCAGTTCTTGTGGGAGAACTTAATTTACAAGTTCAGTAGTGTCCTAATTTAGTGGGTCAGAGACCCAGTACTTATACCAAAAAGTGTCTTTGATGTGGCAAGTGATGTTAAAGCATCCCTCTGAAGTGCACAAGTATCCCTTTCAACCCAGCCCTGTCTGCCAGGCTATCAGTGAGGGGTAATCAGTCCTTTGTGTGGGGACATGACACTGCCTATTCAAGTAAAGTATTAGCCCCTCCCTTCCATCCTGCCCAGGCAAGGCCACCATAATGCAGATGTATGTAGATGAGCATTCAGACACACCTATCCTTCCTGTGTTGTGGCTGTCTACAGAGAATGCACAAATTGTAGTTGTCACCCTCCCCAGACGTGCATTAGAGACAGGCAATCAGGCACACAGAGCAGTAAGTGCAGATAAATGCCCACTTTCTAAAAGTATAAACTTGATTGGGTGACCCGATATACCCTTGTGGGTTTGGGTAACAAAGTTTATTATCTGGTACAGGTACCTACAAGGGAATTTGCTTTGCTATATAGAAACAATTAATAATTTCATTTGTGAATAGTTTAATGTAATCAACGAGGAGTAAATATATGATTTACTCATCTTTGATTACACTAAAATATTTACATTTGTATGTCGGAATCCACTTTTTGGGATTCACAAATGAAATTATTAATTGTTTCTACATAGCAAAGCAAATTCCCATGTAGGTACCTGAACTAGATAATACACTTTCAAAAAGTTGTATTTCTAAAACAGTAATGTAAATTCCAACTCCACCAGTAAGGATCATTTATCATTATCATTCCAAACATATGAAACATGAAAAAGATACTCTTCTCTGAAATTACAACTTAAAAGTGTATTAAGGAATTCCCATTGCTAGCCTATGAGAGGTGTAGGCCTCTCAGTAGTGAAAAATGAAATAGGCTGTTTGTCATTACCATGTCATGTAAAACATAAAGGTTAATGCCCTACCTGTTACTTACAGAGCACCCTGCCATTAGGGTATAAAAGGTCTACCTTGGGGGTGACTTATATGTAATAAAAGGGAAGTTTGAGGCATGGCAAGTAGTTGTAAATGTCAAATTGAAGTAGCTGCAAACTGCACACACAGCAGTGATGTAATATAGGCCCCCGCAGCCCCTGCGGTGCGGTGGGCTCGAGCTCCAGGGGGTCCCCTCATTACAACACACTGCCCTGAGAGCTCTTGACTGAGGTCAGCATGGGGGCCCCCTGAGTTTAACGTAGGGGCCCCCTCTGTGTACTTTGCAGTGGTAAAGTGCTCAGAGTCCAAAGGCCAACAAACAGAATCAGCAAAAATAGGAGACAAAAGGCAAAATGTTGGGGGAATGACCACCCTAAGAATATCAGGTCGACATCAGTCCACTTGTCTCCAATGATGACATGAGCATGAGAAGAAAGGAAGAAGTCTCCTCGAGCTGTTAATGAAAGAAACTCTGCTGCCAACATGGTGAAAATCTCCAGTAGTCTTTACTTCAAATCTCTGCCTATAGGGGACTTTTTCTAGGAACTGCTATATTACATTCAAAACATGTGTCCACAGGAACACATAGACATATGACTGACTGCTAATCATCTTTGCTATGCAAGAGTCTGAAGTGCTTAGATATGCATATTGAAGTCCGTCCCAGATGTGGGCGGTATCTACAACAATTTCCAAAGTGAGTGGTTCAGCTGGGAACATCCCAAAGACACCAATATCAGGAAGTGTTTAGGTGGACATTGGCTATGAATAACTGAATTTGCAGAACATTTTAACCTTTTGTGGTGCAAAATGTATATATTTGTTTCTTTAAGTAGATTGCAGTGAATCAAGTGCATCAATGACAATCAGGGGCTACTTGGTTGGATGGCCTCAGAGTTTCTCACTGACTGAAGTGCTTATTGATTTCTCCATCGGTCCTATACACTTCTTTGCGCCTTCATCTGATACATCCTTTGACTTCGGCCCCCTGAGCTGTTTACATTGTCTCAGCTAGGACCTGGAATCGTTGAAAAGGACCCACAGCCGAATATATGCCATCCACCTTTCGCAAAGTTAGATTTTACATCAAAACTTTGAAACCTCTTCCCCACACCACCAATTTTTTTTAGAGTAGACTTACCATTGGGCATTTTGCTAGAAAGCAGAAATAATCTGGATAAAAAACATTCAGGGCTTTAGATGTGGCATTCAGTACATTGAAAATCCTATCTGGAACTACAAAAACCCTTATACTTCTGCAAGAGCTGAAATGGCTTTCAAGCAGCAGTGATTGCAATGCAGTTCACATTAAGTCCTCCATTATTAATGGTGTCTGGTAAATGAGA
Source organism: Triturus cristatus (assembly GCF_964204655.1). Classification (NCBI taxonomy): domain Eukaryota; kingdom Metazoa; phylum Chordata; class Amphibia; order Caudata; family Salamandridae; genus Triturus; species Triturus cristatus. The sequence goes on from NC_140591.1 coordinate 1,406,013,739, forward strand.
CCGTTTAAGTTACCTACAAACCAATCTAACACTTTATAGCCCAAGCTGATTACTTTCTGCAGAAGTAATTATTGATTAAGTAGGCTGACTGGTCTGAAGACACGACTTATGTGTAATCGGCTTGGTTTGTGGTGCACAGGAGGCTGCTCAGTAGCTGGAATAATGCAATGATAGCTGAGCATCTTTGTCAGGAACCTGATTGCACGAAAATTAACACAAAGGCTTGCCGTTCAATGTTAGAGGTCTGAAACCAATCACTTCCCTTGGGATGCACTTGATAGACAGAAGTCACAGGCCAATAATTACATTTAAATGTTTTTAGAGTGGTGGCCTTTGAATGGTTGATAACTTGTTGTTCCAGTTAAAGTAAGATGATTAATACATAGAAGCATCACAAATATATCGCTTGTCTGGTCATAACTGACAATATTGATTCATATATTTGCTATTGTTTTTTTTCGTGCAAGGTAGATTATTGTAGTTAACATGTTTTGAGATGTATGTTTATGATGTAAACATCCTAGAGGCTGGAGGCCTGATGTATAACATTTCCATTCACAAAAAAATAATGCAAATTATGCACCTCCTTACTGAGAAAGGAAAGACATTTTGCAAACTAACTTATGTACAAATAGATCAGTTCACAAAGTTTCCTATCATAGTAGGTTGGAATTCAAGCTACCTTATCAATATTCATGAGGTAGGTCACACATTGAGACTCACTATGATTGGATGCCATCACAGGGGGGTTGCCTGCTTTTTAAAAAATACATTTTTTTTTCCTTTAAGATTTGCAAAAAGGACTCCTTCATATTTGCGAATGAGTTACCACGCCTTTAGAGGTGTTGTTAAAATTTAAATATCAAATCCAGATGCAAATCAATGATGCATACCTTAATGAATTCCTATGTGGAAGGGATGCTCTAAACATGCCCCTTCAAATGGTGATTCAATGTCGGTTGATAAACCCATTTTACGATTCTGTAATATGTTACTGAACTGTAAAATGGTTTAGTAAATAGCAAAACAAGTTTACCTACACTATGCACTGGTGAAAACATGGAACAAATGTTATTTGGCGCAATTTTTGCACTTAATCGAGAGGGAATGCAGAAAACACATTTTGCTAGAAAAAATATCACATAAACAATATGTGACCTACTGCAAAAGTAAGAAATCCAAATGATCAACTTTTTTTTGGATTATATTTCATTTTACTTCTGTATGTTTTTTTAAACAATAAAAATGGACCTGTGAATATCAGTAAATAACACTTGTGCCCTAGATATAATTTATGAGGTATTTGTGGTCTTTGTTTATTCTTAAACATGGTGGCCGGACGAGTCAAATAACCATGCTGTGTGTGGGATGGCATGATGGTCTAGAGAGATTTTCAAATCACCTGCACCATTCCCAGGGTAACTCTCAAGAAACTATTAACAAAAAGTATTTTCTGCTGGTCCTCTTCCTCACTATATTGATTTGGATGTATGCACAAATAAAAAAATAAAGTATCATTCAATAATGAGAAATTCAAAATCAGAAATGCATAATGATGTTTTGGTCCACGTTAGGCTGTGTATAATAACGAGCACACACAACCTCATGCTATTGAACTCGTGAAACAAGAGATCCACCAAATGTAACTGAGGATGAAATACTGATGCTCCCCACCCTGTAGAGAAAAATGCTATGCTGGAGCTGGACTTGTTTGATAAACCTATATGTAACCTTTATATTTAAACTAAACCTAATTTAATCAATTAAGGGGTATTTTAAAGTTTGATAGTCTGGGTGCCAAGCCGCTAGGGCATCAGAGGTCTTGTCTCTGTCAGTTCCATGAGTACTCACCCACTAATCTTAGAGTTCCCTGCTGTCGTGTTCCCGATCCCACAGAAGACACGAGAGACACAGGATCGTTCAAGTACTCTTTATTTATCATAGGCTTGTTCCGTTCCTCGTCCCTGACCTCACGCCCTGAGGTCCTACCCTCGACTGTTTCCTGTCCCCCTTGTCCCATCCCCTCACCGGACCTGGTGTCCAGTGTCCTCTGGCCTCTGCCCTTTGCCCCAAGGTCCTAGTGCCCCTGGTCTGGTCATGACATCTCCCCCCTTGTTGCAAACAAAAATTTCTTTTTTTTTTTTTGTAGTTAGAGAGAGAGCGAGAGCTGTCTCCTCGTGTGTCTCTTCCTTCAGCCCATGTATTGGCAGCTCCTCTTCTTTTGATTTCAATTCTCTGAAGTGCGAGCTGTTGCGAGTAATGTGGTATGGCCCTGCTGAAGACGTTATCATTGGCCCTTTCACTCCTGTCACTGTCAATGGGTCCCTTGAGAAAACACTGTCTGATTTTCGCACTTGTTTCTGCCGTACTACCACGGTGTCCCCTTCTTCTATCTTTGAGCTTGCCGCGTGTCTTCTCCGATGAGCATATGCCTTCATCTTTTCTTTCGCTTCGGTGTCTCTCGTTGCTATGTCTTGTCGCTCTATGCTTTCCTCTTCTTTCACCTGTGGCAACCTCGTCCTGCTCGATCGCCCCAACACCAGTTCTGCGGGGCACCTTCCTGTGGAGCTGTGAGGGGTGTTTTGATAGTCCCTTAGGACCTGGCACAGAGCTTGTCCTATTCAGATCAGCGTCAACTTTGCTCTTTGTATTGCCTTTTTGATTGTCCCCATGAACCGTTCTACCATCCCATTTGCTTGTGGCCATAGGGGAGTTATTCGTCGATGATTGATCCCGAGGTATTCCATGAACCTTTTGAATTCCTCGCCTGAAAATAGGGGCCCATTATCCGTCTTTAGTGTCTGTGGTGAGCCCCATGCTGCGAATACATCATCCAGGACTGGCAGTGTTGCGTTTGCTGACGTTGACGCTACCTGCCTCACTATTGGGAATCTGGAGAATTCATCTATTATTACCAGCAAGTAGTTTCCTGTCTCCAGAGGTCCATAGAAGTCAGCCGCCAGTTCTGTCCACACTGCCTTTGGTAGGTTGGACATCTGCAGTGGCTCCGGCTTTGATGGGGGCCCTGTTACTTGGCAGATGTGGCAGTGCATCACGGTGTCTTCCACCATGTTGTCTAGTCCCGGGAACCACACTTTCTCTCATAGCATTTTTTTTGTTGCCACAATCCCTCGATGTGACTCATGTGCTATTTCTACTGTCTTTCTCCTCAGAGTTTGGGGTATTACAATTCGGGTGCCTCTCATCATTACTCCATTTTCGCTTTCTGAGAGTTCTTCGCTGATCTTTTTGAATGCAAGCAGTTCTTCGTTTCTCACTCCTTCTTCCCAGCTGTTGTTGTTGTTGACGTGCCTCCACCTTTGCTGTTTCGTCACTTTCAGTATTGCTTGCATGGTGAGGTCTTTCCTTGTCTCCTGTTCCAGTTCTTCCATTGATATCGTTGCCGGTGTGTTATGTTTGAGTGCGAAGTTTAGGTATTCCTCCGCCATGGTTGTTACTTGAGATGCTTGTGGCAGGGGGTGCCTTGACACATAATCAGCCGGATTGGGTTACTTCCCTGGTTTGTGTAATATTTTGAAGTTGTAGTCCATTAGCCGTATCCCCCACCTCTCTATCCTGGGTGGTATTTTTGCATTTGGATTTCCGTATATTGTTATCAGTGCTTGGTGATCTGTTATTATTGTGAAAGGTTTTCCGTAAATGAACATGTGGTAGTGTTCACATGCCCATACTACCGCCAAGCTCTCTTTTTCTGGCTGGGATTATCCTTTTTCGACATCCGATAGGATTTTGCTTCCATAGGCTACTACATGTCTTGGGGAGTCTTTTCCTGGTTGATGTTGCACCAGTATTGCCCCTAGCCCCACTGAGCTAGCATCTACTGTCAGTTCAGTGCACAGCCTCGGATCAAAGTATGCTAGGTGGTCTACTGCCGTTACGGCGTTTCTTATCTCCTCAAAAGCTTTGCTGCATTTTCCAGTCCATGCGAAACTTTGTCCTTGTTTTTTTAATTCCCTCAGCGGTGCACTTACAGTAGCGAAGTCTTGAATGTACCTTGCACAGTAGCTGGCCAGGCCAAGAAATGACCTCACTTCTGCCACATCGCTTGGTTGTTGTGCTCTTTCCAGCGTTTTTACCTTGTTGCGATCCGGCCGCATTCCTTTCTTGGAGAAGATGTGGCCAAAGAATAGTAGTTCGTCTCGCTCCAGCTCACTTTTCTCTTTATTTAGTGTCAGACCCGCCTGCACTAAGTGAGAGCATACCTCTCTTAGCGCTTTGTCGTGCTCCTCGTTTGACTTTCCAAACACCAGGATGTCATCGCTGTAATTCAGGCTGTTTTTTACCGGCCTTATTACTTGTCGTATTGTCTCTTGAAATATTTCCGCAGCCGACGATACACCAAAGCTCAAACATTTGTATCTGAACAGGCCTAAGTGTGTGGAACACGTCGTGATGTATCGAGACTGAGGATCTAGTTCTAGCTGGTGGTATCCCTTGCGCAGGTCTAGTTTAGAGAACCGCCTCATGCCTGTTAGACAGCTGATCATATCATCAAGTTGCGGTCCGGGATGTCTCTCGCGTTCAATTGCTTTGTTTGGTATCCTCATGTCAACACAGATTCCTATTTTTGACGTATCTTTATTTGGTACGGCCACGATCGGTGTCACCCACGGCGTTGGTCCTTCTGCTGGTTCTATGATGTCTTGCTTTAGTAATGCATCCAATTCCTCTTCTACCTGCGGCTGCAGGTGTATTGGTACCCTCCGATGATGTTGTGCTACCGGTGATACTGTTTCATCAATGTGTAGTGTTATTTGCCGCCCCTTTAGCTTCCCTAGTCCTTGCAGTAGTTTGGGGTATTCATTCAGGATGCTTCCTTTATCTGATACATTGTAAGTCATTTCAAAGAGACCCATCATCTGAGCTGTGATGTTGCTCAATAGGCATGGCGCTGGGATGTCACCCTTTAACACATGAATTTCTTCCATCGTCTTTTGGTCTTTGTATGTCAGTTCTTCTGTAAACTTCCCCATGTTTGTTACTGGCGTCCGGGACCCCCAGGTGAATACTTCAACTCGGGACGGCCTTAAGCTTGGCTTTATTTCCATTTTTTTGTATTCCGACACACACATGATGTTACATGTTGCGCCACTGTCCAGGACAAACTTTGCTTTGTGCGACCCTACACCTATTGTCACCGATTCTGTCCTTTTTATCTTGCTTTTGTCTACCAGACATATGCTTTCTCCGCTTTCACCCTCCTCAGCATGTTCGGTAGTGACGTCCGACATGAGATATAGTCGTCCCGTCGGTGCCTCTTCTTTTTCTTCTTCTTCTTCAGATTCTATTGAGGAGCTCCTTATTCCTGTTTCAATGTGTCGGACATGTCTGCTTGCTGATGCTCGTGGTCTTCCTGTTCTTCCTCTATCGTTCCTGAATTGCATTCCTTGACACACACTGGCATAGTGATTTCTCCCATTGCATTTCCGACATGTCTGACCAAACGCCGGGCACGGACCTCGATGTGGAAATTCAAGTCTGCACCTGTAGCACGTTCCTTCTGGTCGTTTCTTCACTGTCTGGTCATTTCTGTCTTTTTCCATCCACTTGTGTGGTTATTGTTTGTCATTCGGTGCACTTGGTCCACTGATCGTTCCTTTCCTCGTTCCATTTCCTTTGCTTGTGCTGTCGCTCTTGCTTCTGCTCTTGCTAGTGATAGGATGTTTTCTAACGACGTTGGTTCCTTTAGAATTCTTGCGCGAAATTCCGTGTCACGGCAGCCCTCAATGATGCGCAGTCTGATGGCTTGTTCGTTATCGAATTTGTCAAACTCACAGTGTGTTACGAGCTTTCGCAGTCTCGTTGCGAAGTCATCCAGCGTTTCATCTTGTTGTTGGAAAGCAATCGGGAAGGTGTATCGCTCAAAATCGACATTTCTTTGCGGGTCAAATTTATTTGTCAGGCACGCCTTTAGTTTCTCGTAGGTGGTAATCTCTTCTTTTGGCAGTGTCACTAGTAGGTCTTCAACCTCATCCCCTACTAGGTTTAGGAATAGGCCTAGTTGCTTCTCTGCTGTCACATCGGTCGCTTCCGTGTACCTTTCAAAACGCCTGATCCATTTCTCCCACCGTATTCCTGCTTGTGGCTCTGATAGGTTAAATGGTAATGGTCTACGATATTGCGCACTTTATCTTTCTGCCATCGTTTTGTTTTATTGCTGCCTCTTTATTTGCCTTTGCCAACGCTTGTTTTGTCACTTCTGGTCCTCTTTGTTTTTTTGTTTTTTGTTTTGTCTTTGCCAATGCTTGTTTTTTTCCCCTTCTGGCCTTTTTATTTGCCTTTGCCAATGCTTGTTTTGTCACTTCTGGCCCTCTTTACTTTATTTATTTATTTATCTATTTTTTGCCTTTGCCAATGCTTGTTTTTCCACTTCTGGCCTTTTTAGTTGCCTTTGCCAACGCTTGTTTTCTCCTTTCGGTGTTCTATTTGGCACTTTTTCCTTTGCCTGACCTCAAAATGGCCGTCGTGCTGTTCTGTCTTCTGATTGGTCTGTTTTGCCTGACCTCAAAATGGCCGCCAGTGGTCTCGTGGTGCTTTTTCACCAATCGGGGCGCGGCCTGACTTAAAAATGGCCGCCTGCTGTTTCTAATGCTTAATGTCCCTCCTTCTGCCTGGCTGCCCCTCTTCTCGGGATATTTCGCGCTTCAAACTGCTCACGGCGCGCGTTCACTCGGCTTTCCAGTCTCCTTACTTGCTCAGTGACGGTCGGGGTGGGGTCCCGCGCCGTGTCTCCTTGTGTGGCCGCACACACGAGCCAGGGTGGGCTCCTGGTCTCGATGACGGTGTCCTTCAACGCGATGGACCGCCGCTCTTCTTTCTTCTGCTGGGCACACGATCACGCACCTTCGTCGCCATTTGTCGTGTTCCCGATCCCACAGAAGACACGAGAGACACAGGATCGTTCAGGTACTCTTTATTTATCATAGGCTTGTTCCGTTCCTCGTCCCTGACCTCACGCCCTGAGGTCCTGCCCTCGACTGTTTCCTGTCCCCCTTGTCCCCTCCCCTCACCGGACCTGGTGTCCAGTGTCCTCTGGCCTCTGCCCTTTGCCCCAGGGTCCTAGTGCCCCTGGTCTGGTCATGACACCTGCCATTGTGATGGGGAATATTCACACAAATTTGTCCAACACAAATGTAAAGCCGGTTGGCCCACACTGTCCTAATGCTCTGGCTGCTCACTTAGCATTAAAGTGTTCTACGGTAGCTTCTGTGAAACAAATAGCAAATTCACTCACACAATGGTAGCTTTTCCCAGTCCATGGAGCCATTGCAATTATATCTGCCTGAGATTGTCAAGCTTTACATGGCAAAACCAGGCACAAAAAATCAGCATAAGACTTCCCACCCTTTGACCTGTGGTAGATGGGCTACTGGAAGGTTCATTTCCAGCAATGGGGCAGCCGAAGTCCGTGCAGGTAACAGAGGCAGAGCAGTGGAGCCGGGGGGGGGGGGGATTTGAGGGATGATGCAGAGGGAAAATCAAATAAATAAATCATTTTCCCTCTGCATCGCGCGTCGGAATTACCCCCACCCAGCCCCACCGCCCCACTGCTGTTACCTGTACGGATCGTGGCAGCAGTTGGGACAGCTAAGACTCTGCCATCAGTAACAAACCAGACTCCCACTTCTAAGAGGAACAGGGGGCCAGCAAATGTGGGTTGGCCACTGGCGTTTTCCACCCTCTAAACAGTGCTTAATTTGAGATGGTGGCTTCTGGTGGTCAGCACCAGCACTTAGTCATAAAAACTGGTGCTTTTCATGATCACCAATTAGGAACACATTAATTTATGGTAGGCAAAAGGGATTTGACAGAATCACAGGATGTTTAGCCGAGACTCAAACCTGGTTCCCCAGCTCTGAAGTCGACAGCTCTGGCCATTACGCCACATTCTCTCCCCACTTTCATAGTTAGTAGTTGTTTCTGTTTTAGGCAGAGCTAACAGGAGAAATGGGCTGGTGCAAGCAGACTCCTGACGAGAGCCTCAGCACTTCTTTTTTTTAAAAAATTAACCACTGCCTCTAAATAACCTTGTTTGTTTATTAGTGTTACATTGCTTCTGTAGTTATTTCTATATTATGAATTTGTCATTTTCAGATAATGATGTCACATTGATTGATCCAGGGGAATTAAATGTTAGAAATGGGTATCACTTGTGGTATCAAGTTCTCTAGGGATTTGGAAGTGTCCATTACAGAGGCTGTTATTCATTGCAACGTCTGTGGTTCACCTAAAGAATGAAGTATTTTTTGTTTTTACTTGATTATCTATCTATGTATTGCATATTGAGCACACTGTTTTTTTTATTTACATTTCTTGACACACCATATACAATGCAATGAGTTTTGTTCAGCTGAGGTATTGTTTCAATTTACAGCAGACGAAAGGCCCAACTTACAAATGTAGATTTTTTTCTAAACCTAACATTGCAACCAAATGTACCTTTTCGATGCCTACCAAAATTTCACAAAGGTATTTCTCGCGTGCTTACAGAGACAGGGATATCAACCATTAGTTCTGGGGATCCACAGCTGTACTATAAACTGGCTACTTCCCACCTTAAAAATATTCAGAAATTTACTCCAGCACAAGGCTGGTGTTACGCGCCTTCCAGACTGGGAAAGAGAAAAATAACTAGAACATTTGGTGAGAGGAAGGGGAAGGAGTTTTTACACAGGGAAAAGTGTGTGCCCCACAGAAAAAAAAATTGCTTTGTTGTGAGAGAATCCATACACCCTGTTCATGTTCTCTGTCACAGAGAACTCACTAAAGGGAATGGAAACAAAGGTTAGGAATTACATGAATTGCAATTGGATCCCCATGGAAACCTGTGTCAGGCTGAGGAACTTCGATTTTCGATCACGATCTAATAGACCCGCCATTTTGTAACCCGCCGCCATTTTGTGTTGCCATCACTCAGGCAGCATGGCGAACGAAGTCTATTCTGCTTTTCCCGTAGCTTGGTGTCGAAATCCGTCCTCGGCCTTTATTTGTAAAGCTGGTGTTTGGACTAGCCGAGTACACTAATCCTTGTCTGACTTTCCTAATCCCTGTTTCAACTATCTGTAGGCTCACACTATTCTTTCCCGATCATATCTTATCGACTGGCCTTCACTGTCTCCTGCTAGCATTCTCTTGTGTCATGACTGTCCTCCAATACACACAAACGTATATCGCCACCTGCAAGTTAGTTATAGTCTGTTAATGAATTAGTTCGGGGGTGGGATCACAAACACAGTTGGAGGAGAGGTCTCTTCGAGTCATCTGATCTTTCTATTTTTGAACCTTTTCTACTGGCTCCGCTTTGTTTTCCCCTTACCCTATTTGCTCTGTTCTTCCATGCTTGGGGCGTATGTCTTGTTAATAATCATGTATTGTATGCTATTTAATCTGATGCGCCACAGAGTGAAGTGGCAGTCTCCTGAGAACCTACTCTGTGTACTTCTAGGATAACTGTACTAGCTGCAGCTAAATAAATCCAATCTTCTAACGCCGACAGAGTGTCCCGTGTTTCTGTGTAACGAAGCAGGTGAACTCCGGAGACAGAGGGCGTACCCTGCACCACCAGGTTCAAAAGGTTCTGGTTCTTCAATTGGCGCCCAACGTTGGGCGGCTTCAGTGGTACCGGTTCAGCTCGAAGGTCGTGAGGAACCTCGCAAGAAAATTCCGGAGGGTTCGCGAGCCACACTAAGCGACTCCTGTATGTCGAAAGTGGTCCGAAGGTCTTTTGCAGCGTGGTTACTCCTTCCTGACGGCTACTGGCGACCGCTGCCCTGACTGCCGCCCTGCTTTGGCCCATTCTTTTGGTGATGTATGGTAAAGCGAGACGATAGACGGGCCTCTGTTGGTGGAAGAAGACGTCCTTAGTTAAGTTAAGTATTTTTGTGGGTCGCGCCCACAATTTTGGTTCTTTGTTTGATGTCCTTAGGTGTCTTAGATTTAGTCATTGCAACGACTAAAGCCGAGGGTAAGTGCATTTGTGCTGCGTAAACTGAGTGTTACTCCCTTGAAGTTTGTGAACAGTCCAGAGACATTGCGAAATGCCTGGTCTGACTAAGTTTGGAAGAATTTGTTGTTTTGGTTGTAATAGGGACTCCCGACTTGAGGACTCTTGTCCGATTCCTTCGGTTGGAACTCCTACATATGAGCTTTATTCGAAACATGGTATCGGCCCCATTGCCTTTAACGAGACATGGACTCGATACACGAAGAAAGATGGTGTTCTCAAATGGCCAGAAAACAGTAGTTTTGACCCTGATGTGCTAGATAATTTGGAAGCAGTATTATTCAAAAGAAAAGCCCAGCCGGCAATGTTTGACTCTTTCCGCCTTTGGCGTAAGGAAGCCAAACAAAAAGAAATTAAACAAGCGAAACGAGATAGGAAAGCACAGGGTATGACGATTATACAGGCTGCCCAGCAGTTCAAAAATGATGAAATTGATAATGCGACTGAAATTTCAGAAAGACAACATCGTATGGCGATAGATAAATGCTATCCGGTGTTGCCTGTTTCTCCTTCTGATAATAAGAAAGATATAGAAGAGGATCCCCTAATGTCTCATTTATTAAGGTTGCCTCCGCCCTATGCGCAAAATGCCAATGTACCTCAGCCGTTACAGCCTGCTCAGTTGCTGGTGGTACCTCCGCCCGTTCCGGCTCTTCAGCATTTGTCTCCTCCAGTATTACCGCCCTTGCCGGTTTTACCATTAGTTTCAACTTCTCAGCCTTCGTCTCCTGATCTTAGCTCTCCTTTGCCTTCTGCTTTTCCTGTAATTTCTAGTTCTTCTCCTGTTAGTTCTCCTAATACTCTGTCTCCAGTTCTAATGTCTAATTCACCGTCTGTGCGTAAGCGTCTTACAGATTCTGTCACTAGTATTCCATCTCCTTTCTTTGGAGCTTTAAATGTGTCTCCGGCTTTTGCTCGAAGACAATCTCGTAGTCAGTTTCCAGATTTTGAGGAACGAGAGAAGCTAGATTCTCTTGCACGAAGATGGATCAAGAAGGGTCCACAATATAGTGTGTCTGATATTATGCCTACCTTTTTGCAATGGAATGCGCCTACGCAGAGATATGTTTTTAATGTAATGTGCGATATTCTCATTAAAGAATGGGAAGATGTGAGTTTGAGTCCGATCTCACAAGATTTGTGAGATGTTCAAGCCGATTTTGAAAAAGGACTTATTGTAGGTTCTAAAGTCAAGGAAGCTGTAAGAACACTCATCTCTTATAGAACCTTATTGTTCTCTCAGATTTTTCTTGATTCTGATCCGTCGGTTAAACTGACGTCGAAAAATTATCCTATGAGAGAGGTTCATCCAGTATGGAAGGAAGAAGTTGCGGCAGCAGGTGTTAATCCAGCTATTCCTGCTCACTTTCAGCGCACATGGGTATATGTGCCATGGAAGAGATCTGAAGTTTTGGCCCTTAAGCAGACTCTACCAGATCCTCGTAAGAACCCTGCAGGTTATTACAAAGAATTATCGCAGACAATCGATGCTTGTATTATGAATTTAGCAGATATTGATATGCTAATGGGTAATGTCGTCCCACAGACAATATGGGCTAAGATTCGTAGAGAGGATCACGCACAGGAACTAGGTGCTACTTGGAATGTTATAGCTGATACAGATAGAGATCAAGTGGGTGGCGCAAAGCCTGACGCATTGATCTCGGAACTTCCTGGTAGAATCATTACGTTGATGAAAACCATGATGCCTGCATTAAGAGTGAATTGGGATAAGCTAGCAGCATGTAAACAAAAGAAAGATGAAAGTGTCTCTGATTTCTTTACTCGTTTCGAGGAGACATTTATCGATCACAGTGGTCAGGACATGGCTACCGAGGGTGGACAGCGATTATTCGTGGACACATTTTTATTTAATTTGCTTCCCGAGCTGTCACACAAATTAAAAGATTCAGAAAGTTCTTGGGCTGTTTCTTCTTCTGCCCAAATATTGGCTACTGCACAATATTATGAGAATGGGGATAAAGAAGAAAAAGAAAAGCAAGAGAAAAAGACGAAAAATTTAAAAACAAAGGTTCTCTTGCAGCAATCCTATCCCCACGTTATGTTCAGCCTCAGACTCAGCAGCCACCACAGTTTCAGAGATTGTATCAGAAACCTGAGCCATACATTCCGCGACCTTTGTTAGGTCCTAATCCATGTGCCTATTGTAGAGAGGAAGGTCATTTTAAGAGTAGTTGTCCGGTTTTATTGCAGAGCAATGGAGCGTTATCTGCTCCACGAGGCCGTGCTGGCCTCCAGTCAGCAAACAGAGGTAGAGGTCGAGGTATGTTAACTCAGGAACAGCGTGCCCTTCCTTCTCCTAATTCCATGAACTACTTTGATCAGCAGAATGTGAGATCTACTCAGTATTATAATGAAGACCATTATGTTGAAGGCGAGAATGAGAGTCTTCATGCTAACTAGGACAGCCATGGACAAAGTAGAGGAGTTGTGCCCATCCCAGTAGATCAAAATGGTCCTTATGTTAACCCCTTCGGTGCTCATGACGGAACGGTTCCGTCATGAGCGTCGGTTGAGCTGTGCTCATGACGGAACCGTTCCGTCATGAGCCCGCCCGCGCAAGAAACGGTCAGCACCGCGGCGGAATTCACGCCGCATGGAAGGGGTTAACGTCACTACAATGGGTGTATCAGAGCCATTTCTTTTGGATACTGGAGCAATGAGAAGTTCTAATTTTCATTCTAAACTCCCTGGGGCACCTTTGTCTGGCTTAACGAATGTTTCTGTAAGATTCTCTGGCGCCCCTGTTCGCAATCCGGTTTCTTGTCCTTTGCCTATTTCAGTTGGTCCTTATAATTTGGAAGCTCCACTTCTGTTGACAAATGGTTGTGGTGAGAATCTGTTGGGTCTAGATCTATTGAAAAGAATGCATGCTACAATATATTGTTCTCCTTCAGGCGTACATCTTACTCTAGGTCAAAAGTTAATCTCCCCAATGTATCTGTCTAAAGATCAGTTTCCTTCTGAGTTGCTTTCTCTTCCAACAGCACTTTGGGCTACGGGTCCGAACGATGTGGGTTGTCTTGAGATACCGCTTTATGTTGTCACTCTCAAGCCCAACGTTGAATTACCACATATCCCACAATATAGAATCTCTGCTGAAGGTGAAAAAGCGCTTTTGGAAATCATTCATGACTTAATTCGGAAGGGTGTGGTTGAAGAAACGAGAGGTAATACATGCAATAGTCCTATTGTGGTAAATAAAATATTACGCTCTATGTATTTCAGAATATCAATAAGATCATGCATAAAGCAAGAGGCTGAGTCTGTGGTATCAGGTTCTAAAAGGGCTTTATTCCAATAACTCGAGTCAAAGGGAGAATATTACCATCACCAAAAAAGGATCTGGAAAGGGACTCAAAAGTATTCTCAATATTCTCAAAACATTATTCACAGAGTACAGTATATATACATTTCTCAATTGTACGTAAGCAAAAGAGCAAGAGAGAATGAGATAAGAGCATGTGGGCGTGTAAGTAGGCGTGAAGGTGGGCGTCCATGTGGGCGTCCACTTGATGATAATGGGTAATTTGTCATGTGTGGGTGGATACCTGGAGAATCCTGCAATGTCAGCAGAAATATTTGGCAGAGATGCGTGCGCAGTCGCATGACGTGTGATAGACGTGCAACTAGAGGGAGAAAGGGACTTGACATTTAGCTCTACATGTGGAGACAAAAGTCTGGGGTTATGTCAACCTAATCCCAAATCATATCTAACATCCTATGTTTAAAGAACTATGTTATCCAAAAAGAAAGGTCTCTCGAACAAAATCTATTCTATACTGACTGTGAGTGCGTGTACAAGCGTCTAAGTGTCTACACTAGATGCGAGGGCAGAAATCTTCCATAGTAACAGGGCTATGAATTACTTGCATAAAGACAGAGAAGCCGGGCTCTTTGCTCGATAGCTGGAAGAATGTTTACTTAAACTACTAGACAGGAATGCATTGGGTAGGGAGCGGAGCAGATAATCTCGAAGGTGAAATACAGTTTTTGGCAGGCAACAGGCTGGAGTCAGGCACCGTTAGCCGCGCAGGGAATAGGACAAAGTTCATGGATACAGATGCGAGCTCAGACTGGAGCTTTCAGAGGCAGAAGGCAGGAAAAGGCTTAACGGCAGAATCAGGGCCTACTCGCCTGGACTGAAAAATGGGATAAATGAACCATATAAAGCCGGTGGCCTTTCATACTTAGAAATAGAATATCCGGCCCATTCATGGCGGATCTGAAAGAGGACATGTTGACGGTGGACGCACAAGTGTTTGCGTCTTCATAACTGGAACTGGAGGGAACATACATGTACTTGTGATTTATACATGAAACCGTTGGGGTCCAAGATAGGGGACATAACTGATCATAAAAATCCATATTTCCACATTCCCTCCTTGTCCCCTACTTGCCCTTAAGAGATATCAATCTTCATCAATCCGTTGATCTGTTCATATAACATCATTTGTTCTTCTTTTTTCTTCCGGGATGAATGAAATTTTGGTGGTGGAATACACGATGTGGCACACAGACCACAAATCGCTGGTCCACATTGTAGGCATAAGCAGCAACTGAATAGTATGAGAAAGCCAATACCTAGGAAGGATAGGACCCTCCGTCCAAAGGTAGATAATACACTCCAAAACCAACCGGACCAAGTCCAGGTGCCTGGATTCTGGTGTATCTGGCTTACAATCTTATGAAGGCGAGTTATGGCTTTATATACAGATGGCGAATTTTCTGGTATGAAAATGCAACAGCTTGATCCGATGACCCTACAAGCTCCGCCCCTATCGGCCAGGATAACGTCAAGGACAAGACGATTTTGAAGCACAACAATCCGCATAGCAGACTGCTCTTCTGTTAAATTGCCTAAGGCGGAAATAGTTTCGTTCACTACTGCTTCAAGGGTTCTGGTTAATCTACGTATCAGCTTACTATTGGTAACTGTACCTATATAGGGAAAGAGACCTTTATTGAAATCTGTGTATTTTTCCCATGCTGTCTCAGTGTAATCGACTATTGGGAGATCTCTCCGTTCTCAATTGTGTACTAAATGAGTATTTCTATGATAATCAGGAGGAGCTAGGAAAACAGGTGGCAAAAGGAATCCGATGTAGCAGGTACCATCCCAATCTAGAGGTAGGCGTATATATGCGGTCTGGCCACATATAAAGTAGGAATGACGAGAAGCTCTAAATGTAGACTTGCCTTGATCACTGAATTTTATTACAGTGGTGCATTTACTATGGCCCATGTGTATGGAGCCATTCTTTCTTATACATAATTCCCCTTTTACTGGGAATACGGACATGGCGGGCAAGATTGGTGTAGCTTCAGATTCAACGTTCAGGATCATGAGGTTAAGTGTAAAATTACCTAATCCATATACTTCATTTTCTAGATCAGTTCCTGTTCTTTTGGGAAGTCCCTCCTTGTTAGGGTAGCAGACTTTAAGCAAAACTAAGTTCAGGTTTCCCCATACCCAGTTGTCTTGATAAACTGCGGAATTCGAATCTAGGGAATTAATCAAACTAAACCATGCTCCACAGGAGCCATTGTGTGTGAACGGATAGAGAAAGAGGGGCAAAACTCCCTTATAGTTCTGATAGGGGGGGAGTCGGCCACAGACCCAGCAGTCTGTAGCATTGCTAGTCTGATGTGAATGGTGCAGCATCTGAATAAAGGTATTGTTGCGTAAGGCAAGTCGATATGATAGCTCATAGGATGGCAGATCACTAAATGTGTGCTTTATGGTATCATTAGTGGAGGAGTATAAGAGTGAGGCAATAGGAGGAAAAATAGCATGTAGTATTAAGCTGATACATATTATCGTGATGCACATCTTGCTCTTTTTTATCAATATTATTGTCCAAGATCTTATGCAAGCCAGAATACATGTTCAACCGCTTCACCACCTAGTGGACTTAATTGATCAAACGGGTTCTGACTTTTTAGATCTAAGTTTAGCTTTGTGGAAACTGCTGGGGAGTCTCCTCTAGAAAATGGTGTTCAAAATCCAAAATCCAAGTTCAAAGTCTTTTCCCTTTGTAAAAGAGTGGTGAAGGTGCAACCATCTTTTCCGCCCTTTGACTTTAACGGCCGTCCCCGTGGTCCAGAGCACTGACTTTGGCGCCTTCCATCCAGGAGCGATGGAGTATTCTTTGACCTGGGTGTTGTCAGGGAAGGCGGCAGCAACCTGCGAACAACAAGAGAGTAGTGCAGACATCAAGGAAGCCAGGTAATCTGTCAGCATCAGTAATCTTTTAGGCATTGGAGTGCCCCACATATTTGGTGGTCTACCAAAGACCACTTCATAGGGAGATAAGCCTGTTCTAGAATGAGCTACCATTCGCATGTAAAAGAGGGCAACCGGCAGGGCTACCATCCAATCTACACCTTTGTCTGCGCAAATTTTTAATGTCTGTTAATGTCTTTCTACAAGGCCTGCTGCTTCAGGATGTCGCACACAATGGAATTTCCAGGTATACCCTAACAGAAGGGACACCTGCTTCATTAGTACCAGGACATATTTGTAACCTCTACATCCGTTTATTTGGATATAATCCATTTGGAGCACTTCAAAAGGGTGGTCAGGTGGATGGAATCCACCTTGTTCCATCGGAATGCCTTTACCTGGATTGAATTGGCAACAGATCATACATGTTCTGACCTTTTGTTTCGCTGCTGCACGCAGGTGCTTGTTGAACCATATATTCTGTAAGCTATCTATCATTGCTTTCTCTCCTAAGTGTGCAGGACTATGTGCGGTATTTATAATCACTTGTACCATCGAATCAGGAAGAAACCATGTGGATTTGCCCTTATTCATCCAACCCTGATCAGTCAGTACCCCTCCTTGTTCCGACCATTTCTTTAATTCGTCCATAGTAGCATGTGTCTGTATGTCTTGTACATCCTTGGAAGGATCCCTAACTATCATGGCTTTGGACAGTGATAGTATCTGTGATTTTGTCATGTCTAGTGGGGTCTGAGCTGTCTGTTTAGCTGTTCGGTCTGCCAGATCATTGCCTTGGGAAATGGTATCTGTGGCTCTAGTATGTGCTTTACATTTTAGGATAGCTATGGCTGTTGGTAAATGTATTGCTTCCAGTAGGGCTTGAATAAGGGGGCCATGCTGTATCTTGACCCCATGAGAGGTCAAGAAACCTCTTTCTCGCCACAGAATCGGTGTAAATGTTTACTCTCAGGTGCTTAGCTCTTATGCACGCTTGTGTCAGGGCGATGAGCTCTGCTGCTTGTGCTGACAATATGTCTATTCTTTTAGTCTCTATTATTACAGTATCAGTAGTCACTGCATATGCTGCCACTAATTCTCCCGCCCCTGTCCTCATGCATGAGCCGTCAACTTATAGTGTTAGGTCGGGGTCTGGGAGTGCAACGTCTGTCAAGTCTTGTCTTGGTTTAGTCACGGTATGTATTACTTCAACACAGTCGTGTGGTGAAACGCTTTCTGTACTGGAGGGCAAAAGGGTAGCAGGATTCAGTATGTTGCATCGTCTGATCTCTATGTGTGGTTGAAATAACGTTGGCTCATAGCCTGTCAGTCTAGCTACAGTCAGGTGTTGTGTTTATGTCCGGTTCAAGAGAACCTCTACTGCGCGTGGTACTTGTACTGTCAGTGGGTGGCCCAGCACTATCAAGTCACTTTGTCTTATGGCTAAGGCCGTTGCTGCAACTGATTTTAGGCACGCAGGCAAAGCCTGTGCTACTGGGTCTAATGTACTAGAAAAATAAGCACAGGGCTCGTGTTTACCTGCATGATCTTGTGTTAGGACAGATAGTGCTGTTCCATCCCGCTCTGTCACAAAAAGCATAAACGATTTGTTGTAATCAGGGTTTGCTAAAACTGGTGCTTGACATAAAGCTCTCTTTAATTCTTCAAATGCCACAGTGTGTTCTTGAGGACTTTAGTCTTTTTGTGTCTTGGGCTGGGAAAAACCAGAAATCAATTGAATACGTTCCGGTGCCCACAACTAATTCCCCTGAAAGATCACAATAAAACATGAGAAAAAGGGGAAAGCACCATACCTATTTCCTCGACTTAATTTCTAAGGGGGCTAATTTCTAAGGGGCTTAATTTCTTAAGGGGCTAGCGGGAAGCGAACCTCCTCAGGGGCCAGCAGAAAGCCAATATTCTCCTCCTTCCCCCCCTTTTTGACAGGAGGAAATCTGAAACAGATTTCACTGCTGTCAAACACTATCAAACCCTGTGTCTTGTCAACACTATTAATCCCTGTGTGTAGCTACTGGGCGTAAGCAAAATTATAGGAGATACACAGCGTATTTGAAACGGCGAGAAATCCTTCAAATTAATGTACAAACCTCATTGTGTTAGCTCATAAGCTGGCCAAATGACATCTCATATGCAAATGTCCCTATTACATGAACCTACACCAACCTGAAGTCAATATTAATGCTAGTAGGCCCTAATAGGAATGCTAAATTACCTAAATATTCGGAAAACCAAGTTTAAGAACAGTTGTTAATGTTGATAATTAATAATTTATCTGCTAAAGAAATCAGTCATTTTGCAATAATTTCCACCTATACAATAAATAGCCTAATTTAAAAACAAGTCAACTTTTGGGGCCACCACTTACAAGAATGAGCTTACTAAAGCAAACTTTAAAAAGGAAATCCTGTCAGATATTTTCTCATTACCCTAAATACCGAGCCTCATTTGTCACTCTGTGGTGGCAGTCCTTATTTAAAACAGGCCTTTCAAGAGTTAAGATGCGAGTGCACAGATCATAATTGTTCCTTAATGTCCAATCTGGAAACATATGACCGAGGCTGCCTGTCTATAAGAGAAAGGCAGTTATGTGAAAAATATTTTAGTCTTGCATAGCCTTTTTCTTTTGTTTCATTCATCTCCAACACCAATTAGACATACACTGATAACGTGTTGTCTGCTATTTTGACAGCATGATAATGGTAATATCATGTCTGTGAATTTTAGTAATTGTGAACAAGTTCCAGCCAAGCGCTGTGCAAAGATTGCCGTCGTCACGACCATCTCTGTACTTGCACAGGAGAACTTTGTATTAAACGCTAAACAGACTGGTCAATACAACACAAAAACAAAACATATATAAAATACATATGCCAAGCCATCAGTATATCAAGCACAGAAAGCATAGACAATTACACTAACATATATAAATGAGCAGTGATGCGCAATTATAGTACCTACAGCTCAGAGGCGAACACTCTGGCCTGCTTAATTTGTCAGGCTTATAATCAATAACTTATTTACCTGCCCTATACACCCCCATCTGAAATCACCGTGTCAAGTCTGACACACAGAATCAGCAAGAATAATCAAAAACGAAGAACACACGAACCTGTTTGTTTTTTTTTTTTATAAAAATGAGCTATGCATCTTCGTCAACACAATGTACCCTAATGTCCCAGACGAAGACGCACCTCTCATCTCTCTCCACAGACTTTTAACCACTGGATCATTTATCCAATGCAACTGGTGGCAGCTTGTGGCCATAATTCAAAAATGTCTGAATTTGAAAATCGTTTTTATATAGGCACATAGCCCTTAAAATTCCAAGCAAGAGCAACATTTTACTTTCTGGCCAGAAGCAATATAACATTTGCTAAAAAATAAAACAAATCTTCTCCATAGACATTTCCCCGGGGCACTGGTTTAGCACAGAATAGACCAAGGGAATCTTTCTCGACTTACATTTCTCAGCTGCCCTGTCTTATCAGAGAAGCTAAAAATAGCCCCTCAGCGCGGCCTGAGCCTGGGCTGCCAGCCAACTTTTTCCGTTGTTCCGGCTGCAGGCATTACACAGATGCGATGTCAGAGAAGCTTTCTAAGCAGTGCCTCTGTTCTGCTCCTCTCACCGGCCCCCACCTACACTGGCTACAAGGTCAGAATCTGTCTCCGATTTCTGTATCACATACTGCTCTACACAGCCCCCACCTTCTCCTCACTCTGAAGCTGTCAAAGACAAAAAGACTACTCAATTCCATAAAAACTGCAATAATTCGCTCAATTGAAAAATTATTTTTACATACAATTTTGCACTCAGGGGGTCATAATCTCACCGACTTGACCCAGCACATTGGCTCACTGGACCACCAAGAACACAAACCTGTATTCTTGAACAATTTGCAAATTCGAAATACCCACAATTCTTTTTTCAAGCTAAACTTTTCAAAAATTACTTTTTCGTTAGCACTTTGTACATTAGGGGTGTCATCAAATCACAGGTGTTGCTCCTTCTCTAGCTACACCCCTCTAAATTTCCTATTGACAACGTAGTCAAATGTTGGACCATGTAAACACCAGCTATGCGCTGTTCATTTGGTGGGTGGCTCAAGAACCTTTGGGCTACTATATCATTATTATATGTATCGTGGTACTTGCGGTGGCACTCTAACTGGTCTTTCTACTGGGGCCACTCTTGCTAGGTCCTCTGAAAGGACGGGATAAATACCAGCAACGTCAGTATTTCTTTCTCTGTCAGCCTGCGCTCATTTTACCTGCTCCACTTCCTCCTGCAACATCTTTTCCTTGGCTTTTCCAGACTCCAGTCTACTTCTCTCTGCTTCGTGAAACACTTACTCTGACCTCCTATGTGACTCCTTGCGCCAAAACTCAATGGCATCCTTCCAAGCTGGTCTACATTTTCTCTTTCATAAGAGTGTTTCGTTGTCTATCTACTTGTTCTGCTTTTACTCGGATACCTTCCTCAACTAACACGTTTTCTCGGGCTTTGTCTGAATCCTCCCTACTTTTCTCTTCTTTTCTGAGCGCTTACTCTGTGCGTCTATGCTATTCTTTACGCCATAATTCAATGGCATCTTTCTGTTACTGTCTGGCTATATTTTTCCATAATTCTTCTTCTACTCTCATGATGCAATCTGCATCCCATGTCCCAACTGCGGGCCACCTCTGACTTTCTGGTAAATCCTTGGTGTAGTCCACCCATAAATCAAGAAATAATACGGCATCTAGGCCATGCTTATGATACATAAAGTACCCTGGAGTGTCCCTAGGTGGAATGGGAACAGCTTCTTCGAGTACCCCTTTTCTAGTTTTGATCTGTCTTAATTTTGAAAAGAGCGGCATTTTTAGACCTTATTACTTGAACACACTTAATACAATAAACACAATAATGAACAGTCATTCACACCACAATATGTAGAACGTATTTAAAACATTTAACATTTAACATTTAACGAACAACAATGGCCATTAGGGAACTAATCACTTAGCATAATACTCGACACTAACTAGGTTATTCTGAATTATATACTAGACATACTAGATATACTGCTAAACAGTACAGATACACTGCTGAAACAGTGCAGACCGGATTTGTGTACCCAAACCCGTCTTGACCGGCACAACCTATGTGCACGTCAGAACGCCTCCCCGGCAATGGTACTCACCGGGTAGCTCGAAACGGAAGGCCTCGGAACTGAACTGGACTGGACTGGACCGGACTGGACTCGACGCGGAACTTCGGAACTTCGGAACTTCGGAATCTGGTGGGCCTCTGTATACCTCGGACACAGCTCTCTCGCAGGTGGGCTCTGGGTAGGACAATCTGCGTTCCTCACCGCCTCGTATGGATGCCTGGTCGCAGTCTGTCCCCTTCGTTGGCCTGAGGGAGTTGGCGGGAAGACCCGCGACGTGCGCGCTTGAAGTCCGTCACGGCTATGGAAGGGGGCAAAACTGGACCTTCATCTCCGGCGTGTGGGGAAAGAGATTAAACTGTTCGGGCGCCATTATGTGGTAAATAAAATATTACGCTCTATGTATTTCAGAATATCAATAAGATCATGCATAAAGCAAGAGGCTGAGTCTGTGGTATCAGGTTCTAAAAGGGCTTTATTCCAATAACTCGAGTCAAAGGGAGAATATTACCATCACCAAAAAAGGATCTGGAAAGGGACTCAAAAGTATTCTCAATATTCTCAAAACATTATTCACAGAGTACAGTATATATACATTTCTCAATTGTACGTAAGCAAAAGAGCAAGAGAGAATGAGATAAGAGCATGTGGGCGTGTAAGTAGGCGTGAAGGTGGGCGTCCATGTGGGCGTCCACTTGATGATAATGGGTAATTTGTCATGTGTGGGTGGATACCTGGAGAATCCTGCAATGTCAGCAGAAATATTTGGCAGAGATGCGTGCGCAGTCGCATGACGTGTGATAGACGTGCAACTAGAGGGAGAAAGGGACTTGACATTTAGCTCTACATGTGGAGACAAAAGTCTGGGGTTATGTCAACCTAATCCCAAATCATATCTAACATCCTATGTTTAAAGAACTATGTTATCCAAAAAGACAGGTCTCTCGAACAAAATCTATTCTATACTGACTGTGAGTGCGTGTACAAGCGTCTAAGTGTCTACACTAGATGCGAGGGCAGAAATCTTCCATAGTAACAGGGCTATGAATTACTTGCATAAAGACAGAGAAGCCGGGCCCTTTGCTCGATAGCTGGAAGAATGTTTACTTAAACTACTAGACAGGAATGCATTGGGTAGGGAGCGGAGCAGATAATCTCGAAGGTGAAATACAGTTTTTGGCAGGCAACAGGCTGGAGTCAGGCACCGTTAGCCGCGCAGGGAATAGGACAAAGTTCATGGATACAGATGCGAGCTCAGACTGGAGCTTTCAGAGGCAGAAGGCAGGAAAAGGCTTAACGGCAGAATCAGGGCCTACTCGCCTGGACTGAAAAATGGGATAAATGAACCATATAAAGCCGGTGGCCTTTCATACTTAGAAATAGAATATCCGGCCCATTCATGGCGGATCTGAAAGAGGACATGTTGACGGTGGACGCACAAGTGTTTGCGTCTTCATAACTGGAACTGGAGGGAACATACATGTACTTGTGATTTATACATGAAACCGTTGGGGTCCAAGATAGGGGACATAACTGATCATAAAAATCCATATTTCCACACTATTCTTCCTGTTCTTAAACGTACTGATCCTTCTCAGCCTCCTGTGTACCTGTTTGTGATTGATCTGCGAGAAGTAAACAAAATTGTGATGCCACAATTTCCTGTTGTTCCAGATATCACTGCTTTGTTGACTATGATACCTTCCACAGCGATTTGGTTTTCTGTTATCGATCTAAAGAATGCCTTCTTCAGTATTCCCATTGCAGAAGAGAGTAGGGACATTTTTGGTCTCTCCCTTGGAGGCCGAAGCTTCCGATTTAAGCGCGCACCTCAAGGCTATTGTGAAAGTCCCTCCATTTATAGCCAAGCTTTGAAATGTCATCTGGATACTTTTCACTTGCCATCTGGTGCTGCTCTTATCCAATACATGGACGACTTGTTAGTCGCTGCTGATTCAGAAGATATCTGCAAAGATGTCACTTTTGCACTGCTACATCACTTTTTTAAGCTGAATCACAAGGTTTCACCTTCCAAACTGCAATATGTTTGTCGAGAGGTTACCTACTTGGGTCATCTCCTATCAAAGGAGGGACGACGATTGACACCAGAACGAATTCAAGCGATTGCACAAATGTCTGTACCATCCACACAAAGGGAAGTACGTGCCTTTCTGGATATCACTTCTTATTGTAGACAGTGGATCCCTAACTTCTCTTTGATTGCCAAACCTTTGTTGGCACTCACTTTAAAAGATACGCCTCAGCCCCTTCCTTGGACTGATGAGTGCCAAAGGAGTTTCACTGATTTATGCACTGCTCTGTGTTCTGCTCCTGTACTGGGTACCCCAGATTACACTAAGCCTTTTACGCTGTATGTTCACGAGAAAGAAGGGTGTGCATTATCAGCCTTGACACAGAAATTTGGAGATAGACAGCGGCCTTGTGCCTATTTTTCAGCTACATTAGATCCCGTAGCTAAAGCATTTCCCAGTTGTCTCAAAGCCACAGCAGCCGCAGCAATTTCTATCTGACAGTCTGCTGGAATGGTGTTAGATAACACTCTCATTGTCATGGTGCCACATCCAGTGGATACTTTGCTAAACAAAACGAAGACACAGCATCTTACGAGTGCCCATCTAACTGGTTACGAGTTGACGCTGTTGGCTAGTCACGTACACATCAAACGATGTAATACCTTGAATCCAGCTACTTTGTTGCCCCTTCCAAATGAGGAGAGTGTTGAGGATCAGCATGATTGTTTCTTCCGTACTGAGGAAGAGACAAAAGGGAGAATTGACCTGAGAGACACACCGTTAGAGAATCCGGATGGGACTCTATGGGTAGATGGTTCTTGTTTTACAATGCCTAATGGAGATACGGTTTCAGCCTATGCTGTAACTACCCTACATACGATTGTGGAAACTGCACACATTAGACACAATTCAGCGCAAGCAGCAGAGTTGATAGCACTGACGAGAGCATGTGTATTATCAAAAGGGAAAAGAGTGAACGTGTACACTGACAGTCAGTATGCCTTTGGTGTCGCGTTCAATTTTGGGCGTCTCTGGAAGGACAGGGGTTTCCTAACTTCACATGGCACTAAGATACAGCATGGCCAGTTAGTGACTGATCTCCTTGAGTCACTTGCTTTACCCATCCAAATAGCGATAGTGAAGTGTAGTGCACACAAGAAGATTACGGATGATGTTGGACGAGGAAATGCATTTGCTGATGAAACAGCAAAGAAAACAGCAAGAGATTCAACGAGTCGAATGTATATGGCAGGACCTGCGAATTGGGTCAGAGAGAGAGGAATGTGTGAGAATATAGTAGAAAGCGTGAAAACGATTCAGAAAGAGGCTTCAGAAAGAGAGTTGAGCAAGTGGAGAGAAAGTACGGGAATGTTAGATGAGATGGGTTGTTGGATAGAATTATCCGAACATCAACGTTGGTTGTTACCGGATGCTTATGTACTCCCAGTGGTTACTATGGCTCATGGTCCAGCTCACCTTAGTGCAAAAGGCATTTGTAAACTTTTAGCCCCAGTTTGGCAAAATGAGAATATCCCAAAATGTGCAGACAACATAGTAAAGCATTGTATTGTTTGTCTGATGTATAATCCAGGAAAGGGAACCCCCACTCCAGCAGGTCATTTTGCTCCTCCGACATACCCATTTGAAGTGTTGCAAATCGATTACATTCACATGGATCGATGCAACAACCTCAAATATGTTTTGGTGGTAGTATGTGCCTTTTCGAGATGGATAGAAGCATACCCTTTGAAAGATAATACAGCTTTATCCATAGCTAAAATCCCTCTAAAAGAGTTCTTTCCCAGGTTTGGATTGCCGCGCATTGTCTGGAGTGACAATGGGAGTGAATTTGTTGGCCAAGTCATGCAGAAAGTTTGTGCAGGTCTTGGAATCAAGCAAAAGTTCCACGCGGCAAATCATCCACAGTCAGCGGGTTTAGTAGAATGTTACAATGGAACTCTGAAGTTGAAGTTAGCGAAGATTCAAGCAAGTACGGGACTTAATTGGCCTGATGCTTTACCGTTAGCTCTGCTATCCACCAGAACTGCAGTGCACTCTCGTCTGGGACTTAGCCCTTACGAAGTGGTGTTTGGCCGTCCGGCCAACGTATGGGGAATACCTCGACCCCAAAAAGTTTTCAGATTTGCCCTATCCAATGTTGATTGACTATCTGCATGACCTTACAACTAAATTGCATGTCCTTCATCGACAGGTTCAGAGTGCTTTGCCGGAGGCTTCCACAGACCCGGGTCATTCCATCCGACCAGGTGACTGGGTCTGCACCCGAACCTTTCAGAAGAAGAAGAATTTGGAACCCAGATGGCGGGAGCCCCGAATGGTCCTACTAACGACAAGGACAGCAGTTAGAGTTGAAGGACAGAAAAATTGGATTCACGGTGTGCATTGCAAGAAAGTATCTTTGCCTTTGCCTTTTGATCAGTGGGTTCGTAGAGGGGTTGGTGACTGTGAAGGCGAAACAGTTCCACGATTTGTACCCTTTAGCGATGAACACCTGAATGGGACATTGTCTGAAAAAGAGGACAACGACATTTTACAGAAAGCAATTCCATCGCATCGTCGCTTGAATACGACTGAACCAAGAACATTGTTTCGAGACCAGAGTGTTCTAGGGAAGGAACGTTATCACCTCAGGCCCAGACAAAAGAACAATTAAAACTTTCTTCTCCCTTGTGTAGTGTTCTGTTTAGGTTGCAGGGTCACGGTAGGAGGCTAGGTCACGACCTGAGTAGTGACAATAGGTCTGCAGGATCCTCAGTGTC
The DNA here is from genome assembly GCF_964204655.1 of Triturus cristatus. Taxonomy (NCBI): domain Eukaryota; kingdom Metazoa; phylum Chordata; class Amphibia; order Caudata; family Salamandridae; genus Triturus; species Triturus cristatus. Next base: position 1,406,039,991 of record NC_140591.1, read on the forward strand.
ATAGGACGGAAGAGCATTGTGACTTCAGTGATTGAGGAAGATTGCCGTGAGCATCCACTAGTGAAAATGGAAACTACACCAAGTAATAAAGAGAAAAGAAATGAAATGAAGAAAGCATCTTGTAAAATAATGTACAGTCGTTTTAATATAACTCTATGTGTTTTTATATCATTATGTATTGTTTTGGCGATTATTGGTTGGATAGTTTATGTTTTGCAGCCAAGAGACACCTCGCCTTCTTCCTCTTCGCCTTCTTCTACTATCTCTCCACACCTCTTTCATACTTTTCCTTCACAGGAACTTGTCAGAAGAACCGAGTATTACAACAATTCCTTTGTCCAACTATTACACCAGCATCAATTAGTGGTTAACACAACTGATTGTTGGGTATGTGGTCTTATGCCGCATACCACCGAGAAAGGAATACCATATCTAGTTCTTCCTTTTTCCTATGAGGGTTCTGCTTGGGCATTCTTCGTTATTTTCTCTAATGCATATCAAAGCAAATTCAGATGATCTGTTGCTTCACAAATGAATTATCCGGATTTTAGTCAGAGTTCCTTGACTAAGGGTATGGTAGTTATGGCTAAAATCATGGAGAACAGCAAGATTTCCATCGACGAAAGAAAAGCATACACCAATTGGAACGTCACCCAATATATGTTGAGTCTTAATAATAAAATGGGAAAAGAGAAATCCTCACCAATCTGGACTATACCACATCAAGGTAATTTCTGTTTAAAAATAAACGATCGCTCTTCTGACACTGCACTAAAGAGTAATTGCTCCTACACGTACATTTATTCCTCTCAAAACTCACCTCCTCTAGTACCGTCTCAAGGCACCTATTTCATTTGCTATGATAGAGCTTATACCTGGTTACCAACAGGTTTCTCTGGTACCTGCTACATAGCTTTCCTTCTTCCTCCTACTTACACTGCTTCTGCTAATTATCACCGAACCCGTCTCAGCCGAGGAATCATTGACTCAAAAGACACCGCGGGACAAGAAGGAGGAGATTTCCTTAAAGTTTTTCTTCCCTTCTGGGGTCCAATGGCCAACAGCAGAAATATAAGGCAACTGGTCCGTGTCGTAGAGACTACAATAGACATCACTGTAGGAGCCTTGAGTAATATCACGGCGGAACTACAGGCGGATCGTCTTATGACCTTGCAAAATCGAGTTGCCTTAGACTTTATTCTTGCCGATCGTGGTGGAGTATGTAAATTGATCGGGTCAAGCTGTTGTATTTTCATTCCAAATGACGCTCCGACAGTATACCAAGCTATCTCCAAGTTGCATATAATCTCCGAGTCTATTCATCAGGACGAAGGAGATTGGTCTTTAACGGAATGGTTTTGGGGACTACTGTCCAAATGGGGCTGGAAAGCATTGACATTCCTTGGAATAATCTTGACTATTGTATTTTCTTGCTGCCTTTGTATGCACTGTGGTCCCGCTATCTGTGATCTTTGTGCTACTATGTGCATCCCAAAACCCAAACCTCAAGTAACAGAAAACATAAGGATGATGTTACAGCAACAGCTTGATGATCTCATGGCTATTGATGTGGACTCAGATTAACGTGAGTCTATCTTGCCTGAGTTCTAGCAAAAGGAGGGTCTGAGGAACTTCGATTTTCGATCACAATCGAATAGACCCGCCATTGTGTAACCCGCCGCCATTTTGTGTTGCCATCACTCAGGCAGCACGGCGAACGAAGTCTATTCTGCTTTTCCCGTAGCTTGGTGTCCAAATCCATCCTCGGCCTTTATTTGTAAAGCTGGTGTTTGGACTAGCCAAGTACACTAATCCTTGTCTGACTTTCATAATCCCTGTTTCAACTATCTGTAGGCTCACACTATTCTTTCCCGATCATGTCTTATCGACTGGCCTTCACTGTCTCCTGCTAGCATTCTCTTGTGTCATGAGTGTCCTCCAATACACACAAACGTATCTCGCCACCTGCAAATTAGTTATAATCTGTTAATGAATTAGTTCGGGGGTGGGATCACAAACACAGTTGGAGGAGAGGTCTCTTCGAGTCATCTGATCTTTCTATTTTCGAACCTTTTCTACTGGCTCCGCTTTGATTTCCACTTACCCTATTGGCTCTTTTCTTCCATGCTTGGGGCGTATGTCTTGTTAATAATCATGTATTGTATGCTATTTAATCTGATGCGCCACAGAGTGAAGTGGCAGTCTCCTGAGAACCTACTTTGTGTACTTCTAGGATAACTGTACAAGCTGCAGCTAAATAAATCCAATCTTCTAACACCGACAGAGTGTCCCGTGTCTCTGTGTAACGAAGCAGGTGAACCCCGGAGACAGAGGGCGTACCCTGCGCCGCCATGTCCAAAAGGTTCTGGTTCTTCAAGGCACAGACTTCCATGATCTTTCCAGTTAGAAAGGGTATACTCTACAATGTTTTTAATCTACACGCACATGGAGAAGCAACTATTTTGTTGAATCGAACACATTGTGTCGTTAGTCTAGTATGTACAGTCCATCTTCATATTCAGTGGCTTCCTCTTCATGAATGGTCATCACAATATATGAGAAATCCTCCTCCTTCTCCTCTGTTGTGTCGTCACTACTGTTTCATTAAGGCTGTGCGTTTTGGCAACATAAGCATCAAAACTTTGTGAGACTGAGTCTGCGCGTTCCATTAGAATATGTTGCCATAATTCCTGGCTAGCTGACAGTGCGCCATCTGGACCTCTAAACCTCAAAAGGTACTGAATAGGGTCTGCAACCTCAGAACATGACAAGCCTGATTCCTCAAGGAAATCATGGAAACAGATCCTACCCTATCGTTGGTAACTCAGGCATGCCCAAAGGTATGCACAAGAAAGACATAAAATGCCATATGTAGGAAGCAATTTTCCGGTCACAAACAGGCCGAATTGCAGAATTGACCTGTTTGCGACCGGAAAATTGCTTCTAGGAATGTAAAAAGCCCAAATTGTGATATGGTATCTTGATCCTGAATCACAACTTGGATTTTGTGATTGGGTATTTGGAAGGAGCGTGTTTAGGGCCCTTCCAAATACCGATTTGCACTAGCATTTACAAATGTTTTGTGACCAAAATGTGGTTGCAAAACATTCGCACTTTACTAGGCCTGGGCAGTAAATTCCGTTCCGTTCACGGAATTTGGTAATTTCGCGTTCCGCGGAGAACGCGAAATTGCCCAAAAATCTGCGTTCCGCGACTTCGCGAAAATTTTTGCTTGTTCGCGTTCTCAATATGCGTGTTCGCGAGATATTTCACCCCGAGCACGCAAACAGCGATCGCGAACAGGAAAAAAGTATCGCGAACAAGCAATTCCGCGTGTTCGCGGAATTTCTGCGTGTTCGCGAAGATTTTTTACCATTTCGCGGAGATTTGCGTAACGCGATTACGCAAATTCCGCCCACCCCTACACTTTACGACCAACGCAAAGTTGGAGGCAATGCATTCTGAAATTGGAAGGTGTCATAATGGGACCCATTCACTTTTGTGAATGATGGAAAAACATTTTTTAAGAACAGGCAGTGGGACCACTGTCTACTCTTGAAAAAATTTACTAAAATGTTTCATTTTTCATTGTTGAAATGCATTTCATTTTCCTTTAAGGAAAACGGGTTGCAATGCAACAAAAAAAGTCTTTATTGAGTCACAGACATGGTGGTTGCTGACCTCATCAGGCCACCATTCCTATGATGGCTGTGATTCCAATTGGGTCGCAAACTGTGACCTACCTCTTTAATATTCATGAGGTAGGTCGAGTTGTGACCCACTGGGAATGGCAAGCATGAATTCATACACGAGGAGTACCGATTTACAAATAGTGATTCAGATGGAATCGTTATTTGGAGATCGCTATTCCTAGTCAAAGTACATCTATTTATTTATTTACTTATTTAAATCATCTGAAACATCAGACATATGGCCCTATATGAATACATATAATTGCACCCCTACCTAGCGCTGCCTATCCTATAAAGTATAGGTTGTGCGAGTCTGCCAGAATACCTTAGAGTGGTCCAACTCCCCAATTACCTGCGGGTGTGTGTTATCTGGTAGCTAGTCTTGGTGTACAACAGGCCGCCGTCCTTCTTAGCAGCGGCGGCGGCTCCCTTAGAGCGGAGGAGCGCTGCTCACTCCGCCACTACCAACAAATAAAACAATACTAAAACAGGTTTTAAACCCGCTTTAGTATTGTTTTACTTTTAATCCCCTGGACCTGCACCTAGGACTCTAATGAATCTTGGGGGCTGGTCCAGGGATGACACTGCTAGTGAGGTGTTTGGCCAGCTGGCTCACGCCGGCCAAACATCTCATGCACAGTGAAGCTCTCCCCAGCCCCAGCTGCGTTGCAGGGGCTGGAGAGAGCAGGCACAGGCTCCCAGTCTGCCTTGGATCGCAAGTTGACGGCGCTCAAGCCAATCCTAAAGCTGCTCTCAAGAGAGCATCTTCAGTATTTAGCCTCAGGGTAGGCTGGGAGCCTGCACTCAGAATCAGGAAAAGTGCAATGTGGCAGGAGACGGTGGCGGCGTGGTAAAGGTAAGGTTTTTTTCAATTTTTTTAAAAAAGCTACTCCCCCTCCTACCTCCTCCCTCCTCCGGTCCGCCCCACTACTTTGGCAGGGGACGAGCTGCTACTGCTTCTCAGAATAGTAATTGGATTCAGCTGGGCTAGAATTCTGGCATGAGGCGACCTAGATAACCCATCCAAATAATCCTCTGCCTAAAAAAAGGGTTAGTACAATATATATAATGAACTGGACCCAGTTGCTCTGTGACCGAGCTCTGGTTCGACTATCATTGTGTCATGGCCCAGCAGAGGGGGCGCCGTAGAGCAGGTATGGCGTGAATGCGTATGACAGAGGGGCCGGTACACTACAACTCCCACAGTGCACTGGGAACGAATTCCTTCAGTATATAAGCCCCGCCCCCACGCAAGGCGGTGCTTGACACTCAAGTTCCGAATCTATGCCGAGAAGCTTCGCTCCAAGTAACGCTGTTTACCTTGAGCCACCAAAGAAAGAACCGCGGCGCAGAAGCCTGCAATCACCCGCACCCTGCTTCGCGTCACAGAGATTCCCCCTCAGCGCGGGAGTACCGCGATACCTGCACCCTGCCGAATCCGCCACACTTTCCCTGGAAGGCGGTATATCTCCGCGCACCCTTGACCCGACGGGGACCAGAGATACGCTCTCTCCCCTACGGGACTCGCAGCAGGCTCTTCGAACAGTAGGAGAGCGCTGCGCATGCTCCCTGCACCAGCCACTACTCCGCTACCTCACCCGCCCAAAGTTGGAAGGAGGCTGGGTGTACCCTTCCGTTGTTCACAAACCTGTGTCCCCACACCTCATCCTTTACGGGCATACCGGTGGCTATGCCCCAGGGAGGATTGAACATTAAAGACAGCTAATTCCTGCCGGATACTCTCCCAACGCGACACTGCCGCGGAGTCGCGCTCCTCCCCCGCACGCATCCCTGGTTGCCGTCGGCGTCCCCCTTGCCAGAGTGCCGTTAACCTTGGTCCAGGAGGGAACGTTCTTCACATGGTGCGCTTATGATAGCGCTGGATTTCAGCTGGAAGACAGACAACGTTGGTGCAAGACTTGCCGGCTTGGCGTAAATGGATAAGTATCCATTAACTTCCTTATGCAAGACTGTTGTATAAATCTAGTGTTGCGTTATTGATCATAAGTACTCGCCTGTTTCTACGACTGCTTCCTTGCGGATACACATTGTGAGTTATAGTCTGAGGAGGTGGGAGGAGGCTGGGAAAGCGCCTGATTGTAGACCCTGCTGAATGTGTGTTGTGTTCTCATTGCAGGGAATAGAGGGAGGAGCTGAAGTAAGACCTCATCCTTCCTGCCAAGTGGGTCCGCGGTACAGGCGACAACTCTGTTTTTGTTTCCTTTGTCCCTTTTTTCCCTTCCCCGGTAGGAGTGTTATCTGTGCCGCATATATATACGCTGCGCACAGGTGTCACTTCTGAGGGGAGGAGATTACCTAGCATCGTTCCTGCTGTATCCGGCTGTCAGGTTAGTGGCACTCGTTTATACCTGACCACGACACATTGTTGATTCTACCTACCCAGAGCCCAACAGACAACAACAAACAACAACATTTTGCGCAGGGTTCCTAGTAACCCCGGGCGTAGCACTACGCTTCGCCCACGTAGTGTACGTAGCGCTGCCTGCTTCGCACTTTCTGAAGTAGGCGAAGCAGGGCAGCGCTACGCACACGCCGAGGGCGAAGCGTAGCTGCTTGCCACCCGCCACCCACCTCCCGCCCGCCCTTCTTTTAAATAATATAAGCATTGAAAAATAAATTAAAATAAGTCGACTTACCCGTAAGCGCGGCGTCTCCGGGGCTCCCTCTTTCTGTTTCTAATTTCTTCTGGCAAATGCGCATGCACGGACGCCCGCGCATGCGCATTTCTCGCATTGCTTATATTATTTAAAAGAAGGGCGGGCGGGAGGTGGGTGGCACGTAGTGGGGCTACGCGAAGCGCGTAGTGTGCGTAGATTTGGGCACACTACGTGCTGCTTCACGTAGCCCCACTACGCCCACTACGCCCACACTTAGTTCCTAGTCCTTGTAATAAATGTTCTAAGGCCTGATAATGTGCCTACGAAGTTGTGTAAGTGTAAGCAAACGATGTTCTAAGAATACTATCCCATACTGGTGCACAAGCAAATGTTTGCTAAAAGTAATTCTTTAAAAGGATGTCAGTTTTAAATTTGAGCATGTATTATGGAGGTTTTTGTCCTTGGGGCCTATATAACCTCAAGAAGCCTCTTTCATTGTTTTATCTTCTGGAGCCTCTTAGTTTTACAGGATGAAATGTCATCTAAGTACTTCTCTATCATCGTATCTGTTGACATTGGCATTAATTGCTCCTCTTGAGTTTGAAAATGATTTTCTGGTGCTGCTGGTGTAGCACAGATGTTACTTAGAAAGGTGTTCTTTTTTACCTGAGGCACCTGTGTGACATCTTCTGGAGCTTCGTCTGTTCTCTGCAGAAATTGCTGAAGAGGTCCCTTTTTGCTCTTTGCCTTAGGTGCACAGTATTTCATCTCCAAGTTCAAATGTTTTCTTGGTGATCCAGCTCTTATACATAGATGCATCCAGCACTGAACAGGGAATAAATGTAGAGGACCCTTGTTTATGCCATTGATCAAGTATAATGACGCATATGTATGCATCTGATGTACTATGCTATGCGGCCAGTTATTTATCTTCAGACGAACAATTAAGATGTTGCCTAAACTAGAATTCATCACTAACATTGTTAAATATGTCTTCCAACCTATGCAAATAGGATCAGCAGCAATTAAAACAAGGGAATGGCTTAGGTGCTAACTCCCTCTAATTAGATGCTGAGACTGTGAGAATAAGGAGTAAAGATTAGAATAAGCAAACAGGTATGAAAGTATTTAAACTCTGGTAGCAGTAGACATATACCTGTCTAAGATTCGTATTACACTATGAATAACAGGAAAATAGGACACTGGGCAGCTGTCTTCTAACACACACTCAAATATACCTAAGCAACAATAAACCAACTATGACTACATTAAAAATAAATATACAATGCATAATATTAGACAGAAACATAACCTGCATTGCTGTCGTTTATTGCAAGATTATAAGCTTTGTAATAGGTAAATACATTAGGTCTATTTGAGAGCATAAGCTACCTTTATGTTTGTATCATGAAAAACTAAAGCTGTGAATAAACAGAATAATGTAATGTTCAAAGACAAAGTGAACATCTATGTATACAACTGTTGTAAAATTAACATTAACGGATTTAAATTAATAATGAAATGACTTGTTTCTTGTATTATCTTCATTTCTAACTTCCTCAATCAAAATACTAAAAGGGTCAATACTTTTGGTCAGGCCCTCTATTAGCGCCCATTGCTCAGCAGCATGGCTGTGGCAGATGCAGCGCCTCTCCTTATTAGCGCATGATAAATAATGGACGTGTACTGCTCATGTAGATGTTGCAGCATGTATAGAGTTCCAAACAGTCACAACCTTCTGTATGGGAGCTTTTACAGGCTTGTTAGGAATGGCTAAAATGAGTGCTTATCCTCGAAAGAAACCCAGTATGTTGTGGACTTCTGCCGTTCTAGTGAAGTCCTGAGTAAACAGATTGGTGTGCTAAACAGAGCACTTTAATGTATCCACCATCTGCCATGACCCTGACAACGTTTATGCCATTCTCAGTGGCAACAAGTCCAATCCTGATACCCTGGGGTTTCAGCCATTCATTGTCCTTGACATTTAATTCTTCTAGTATGTTGGCAGGTGTGTACGCTTTCTCTATGAAGAACACTAAAACAGTTGTGTGGCATCCAATGCCTTGAAAAGCAACTTTACTGATGGCTCCAATGCTTCTTCTTTCCTTAACCCTATCAAATATGACACACATGTGCACATACAATCCATAGCTTAAATAGTGGCCCACACTTCTCTGTAGACTGCATTGAACACCCTTCAGGGTTTTACCAACCAATCCATACACTTGACTGTCCAGCTGAGGCGCAGCTATAGTTGAGAAATAGATGTGAGTTGAAATATGTACTTTAGACAAATGAAAAATGGACTTCAGAAATTAAGAACCAACATTTCGATTCACCAAAGTAAATGACAGGAGGCCAGTCTTCCACATTTCTGCCATTTACCATTTTTTTATATCAATATTATGGGTAAATCACGTTTGAGTTTACAGAGTGCATATGAGAGTTGGATATCAAATGTGTCAAAGGTAGCTTAGAGGTCTAACAATGAAAGGAGGGGGGGTCATCTTCATCTGCGGTAAAACAACATAATCTACGATGTGCAAGGTAGCGCTCTCCATACTGCACTGTTAGCTCACGCCACATTGGCAGTCATGCAGGAGATGGTTAGGGTTGATGTGATTTTGGAGTTGAACACACCTGCTTTTTCAATTATCTTTACATTAAATGGCAGGTGAGTAATGGGCCAGAAGTTGGCAAGGTAATCCTGGCCTATTGTAGGTTTTTTTTTAGGAGTGTGAGGATCTGGTCTGCCTTGAGAGCCTCTGGGAACATGCCTTGAGGCTGGGTGTCACTGACAATTATAAGTAGGGGTAAGAAAAGGATCCACTAGAGAGCTTTGATCAAGGACGATGGTAAGATATCATCTTCATAGGAAGTGGCTTTGAGGGAGTTGGGTATGTCAGCGAGATCTGGAACAGACAAGGCTTAGACATATAATATACATGTTTATGTAATTAATGTGCAACAATCAGGTTGATAATATATGCTGCAGAGTAGAGCAATCAAGAGGTATGACTAGATGACCAAATGGGACTTGGTTCAGTTGTATTGATATCTATGAACACAGTTGCATGACTCCGTACATTAAGTGCTTCTTCTGGGTTAAGAAATATAAGCTGATGATTTAACAATTTGAGACATGGAACGCATTGACTATAGGTTAAAATGAGTTGTGACATTGTAACACATTTTATATGTAGTAAATCATCTTTATTTCTCTAGTGTACACAGGAGGAAGGTAAGGCCTTGGTGGTTTGTCGAGGTTTAGCATTCTTTTGATCGAAAAGTGTTGTTTTTTCTTATGCTTTGATCAGAAATCGGCCATGCTGTACCGATCCCATACATGCCTCAGATGAGTCGCTGAGCTGTAGTAAAGCACTGGAAAACGTCACAGGGGCTCCTTTACTTATTACAGAGTTCCTAATTTTAAGGATCATTGGGATATTAGAGCACACCGTAGAATATTGTTGACTTCAGAAGTTAGGTACAATCAATTTAATGTATTATTCTTTCAAGTGTATATTCCTTCGTCCTGCTAGATTGCTAATGACCCACAGTTTCTGTCTTTCTTTTTTTTCCTTCTCTCTCTGTTCCTTTCTTTTTTCCTTTGTTTGTGTCTTTGTTTGTTTCATTCTTTCTTTCTTTCTTTTTTCTTTTTGATTAGTAGCAAGTAGGCAGGTGATTTTGTTAAACCCTGCGAATGGCCATTTGGAAATGCGATCTATTAGTGCATACTTCGCATTGTAAAATGAAAAATATAGTGAAAAAATTCGAAGAGCAATTGGCAACAAATGTTCTTATCTGTCTGGATCTAAAACATAAACGAAAGCCTACAGTGGTGCCACTTGTGGCATGTACAGATCTGCAGACACAGGGGATGATGCCAATTTGCGACAAGTTGCAGACTGACATCTCTCTTGAAAAAATAAAACGGAAAAATAAAACCTAAACATCTCTGTAAACTGAGGGACACACACAATCTGTGCACCGATTCGGGGGCTCCTTCGAGCCACTCTTAAACAGTTCAAGCAAAGCCGCATATAGAAAGGACAGCATTTCACCGTGTTTCTTCAACTTTAATAAAAATAGACACGCAGAGCTTCTGCTGTGTGATTAATATCTTTGTTTTTCATAAATTGTAAAAGGATAATAAGAACAGTTGGAACTTAGCTTTTCACACCGAGTGTGTTATTCGGCACACGGAGAGCACTGTTAGGAGAACTCGGATGACAGCGCTTAATTAAATCTCCCTCGTTGTATAAGACCCTCGGCATCTGCTCCAACAGTGAAAGTTCAGGCGAATTACACGCTAAAGAAACAAAAACTGGGTGAGCGCCTCAACGCTAGTAAAGGATCGCCATGGGTCTGATACAGGTGCTCGATGGCAGTGGCGTGTAATTAAAGAGAAACATTCAGAAGGGAAAAAAACTCGATTTTTTTTGTACTGCAGTTCGGACAAACTCTATTTACTTTATATGCCCCACGGTACCACCGTTTCCTCTAACATTTTGAATTCAACGGATATCTGACCTAGTGTTAGTCATAAAAAAGTACTGCCAAATTAATTAGGTAGTTATTAAAAAGCTGACAAACATAACAATTTAACTTTTTATGAGTTTGGAAGTTAAATAATGATAAAAAAAGGTACTTGCAGAGCCAATCGGTCTTAGTCAGGAACATGTTGGCTTTTGCAATGCTTTTTGCATTATCCCAGCTGGCCATTGTGAGTAGTTCGGCCGTAGCCATCTTCGAACTGGATTTCTAAAAATAAAATACAATGTTTTCAAAGATGGCTTACCAGATGCAAGCACAGCCACAGCAGTCTTCCCAGAGTGTGTGTTTTGAAAAATTAAAAACAAAGCCAATGCAATGTGACTCAATGCACCTGCATGGGAAGCCATCTTGAAATTGTCAGAAAGCATTTTAAAATGGCCACCCACCGCAGGTGGGAGGACCCGGGCTGGAGATATGGAAGCTGACTGTTGAACAAAACACAGTGGGAAAGGGGAGCATGGAAAGGGAAAGATAAAACGTCCCTCACATGCACAGCAGCACAAGGTCTGATGTTAGCAGTGGAACGGTATGTCAACCGTCCAAACGCTGTGAGTCCGAAATGCTAATGTGCGTGGCAATCATAAGAAAAGGGAAAAAATCAAGAGCATGGAAACGTGATAAACTATCCAGTCACGAGGAAGGGACTGACCTAAAACACAATCTAGCCATATGTGATTTATTGGAAACAACAAGTCTTGTCGACAGTTAGCTAAAGCTGTCAGTAGTCGAGACCCATAAAGGCTTCTTTTATGTTTTTCTTCGTTTCAGCTGTGCAGTGTCATAGAGCACACATATATCTAAAATACGAAGCTACGAACCCTAGAAATGCTTTGAAGACTTATATATCCAAACTATAGTGTACATGTTAGCAAGAATCAGTGGCAGTGGAAGGTAAATCAGCTGTAAATGAAAAATGTAAAGCTCTTAAAATAATTGATTCACTTTGAAGTCTAACAATCTTGTGGAATCATTAGATCCATTTGACAGTAAAAACTTTTGAAACACAGTACCCATGCAGGCTGAGTTTTTATTGTTTTTACAACACCTTCAGAACATTTTAATACGTTGCTCGCAGGCATTCTAGTCGGTGTGTGGGTCTTTACAAAGTCTGCCAGAATCGCCTCCTGAAACATGCACTCCACAACTGGGACTACTCAACACTTCGCTATTTGGAAGTCAGTAAAATAAATGCTATTAAAATGGGCAAGTGTGTAGTTTCATGTGATCTGTCACAGAACTGCACACATGTGAACCTGTGGCAGTGTCAGTCGCCCAAAATAACGGACACTACACATGTAACTCAATAGCAGAAAAGGCCACTTTATTGGACGAGGTAACTCATATTTACTTCAGGCAACTTAATTTCCTATAACAATTTCACAATTTGGGCCAAAACCATTTTATTATCACTATGCCTAACAAACTGTATATTTTCCAAGCAAAACCAATGTTTACTTTTGCATTTCCATATTTTGTTTTCAATCCTTTTTCTTCCTTTTTCTTTAACGACTTACCAAAAAAGAGGGTTGGGTAAAATCCGCTCCAAATTTACCCTCCCCCATCTTGCCTACACCACTATACGTGCCTGAGCGAGTACCTGTCCAACTGTGGCGATACCCACCTTCCCAAATCCAGCCCGCATGGTCCCTTCCTGTAACTATATATAATATATATATATATAATTTTTTTTTGGGTGGGAGGGTGGGAGAAAACCAACTTCCCCCACCTAACTGCCTCTAAAAGCGCTGCGCCACTCCACGCTCGCGCCCCCTGACCTCGCTATATAACCTACGCCTCGCGCTGCACGCTACGCCTATGCCGCCTACCTCGCGCTGTGCCCGTACCATTTGGGCGAATGACCCCGGGGGGAGACCGCTCCGCTCCGCTCCCCCCGAGGCCCCCATTCCAAGTGAATCTGTTAGATTTCTAAAATGAGCATCAGATAGGCTTCTTATGTTATAATGTGATGAAGGTTCTGATATGGAGGGAACTTTACTGTTGTGATCTTGCATTTTTAGAGATGGACTTGATAACTTTCACTCTCCAAGACCCTACAAAAAAAGCTAATAATGTTTTGAATCTGGAAAAACAAAATGCTCGTTACAGCAGAGCTATCCACAGGTGCCTGGTCATCGGCATTGGCATTAAGGCAGTATATCTATTGGTCAGTTACGCAAGCCTCACACATCAGAGCTATCCACAGGTCACTAGTCATTCATGGCATTGGCATGAACACAGTATATCAATTGGTCAGTTCTCACAAACATTATAGACACAAGGCTCACACAGTAGAGCTATCTCTCAAAGATCATACAGGTTTTGGTTGTAGACAGCAGATCCACCCCTCACATTACTCCGAGTTTACAGTGTAAGGCTTCAGATCGCATAGCTGCCTCTCAGTCGGTTCAGCTTTAAAACTGCACTGCTATCCCTCATTCTACACTGCATTTACAGGCCCAACCTTCGGGCAGCAAAGTTACCCCTCAGACGACACAAAATAGACTTTATTAGGCCATAGACTGTAGAGCTGCTTCTCAGGTTCAGACGACATACAAAAGCACTATCCCTTATGTTACACAGATAAAACAATCTGGTGGTTTAAGTAGCACAGCTATCGTACAGACTTAACTTATTTTTACACTGCTACTTTTAAATGTCTTTTGTGAATACCGAAAGTCATAAAGTTAGGATTTTGTCTGTCGTAACTTTACTTCTACTAAATGCCTTCTGTGAATACCAAAAGTAGTAAATTTAGGATTTTATCTCAGATTAGTTGTGTGAATCGGCCCCATTGTTTCCTGCCTGCAGTGCAAAATGATGACAACAATAAATATGTGAAATAATATAGAAGATGAATGCAAAATTTTGGATGCAATTACACTGTCTGACTCAGAATGAAGTCATATTGTTTGGAATATTATTAAAACCACTTGAGGGTGAACCCATTGTCCCTTTGAGCATTGGAGTAAGTTCAGGATGGAAATGGATGAATGGTTGTAGATCTTCTTAGGGTACCAAATCACTGTTGTTGTGCCTGGAATATAATAGGACCAGCGATGCCAGTGAATAAGGGGCCGAATTTGAACAGGTATGCTAAGGTAACCAAAGGTAGTAATATGCGAAGGTGGGTAAAGTTGTGTGCCATAGCAATAAAGGCGCATCATTGTGATGTGTGTGCCGGAGCTTTTTGGGATCTTTTGTACATATTTCATGCTGTACACCATAGAGGCCTAAATGCATATTGTGCATCAGAATTTAACTTTGCTTTTGTATTTAGCTGCCATGAATGCAAAGTGCAAGTGATAAGCTTAGAAAGAGAAAAGTAGGACAAATGATGTTATACTCACAGCTAACAAGTGTGTGCTTGGATCGCCATGCGTCAACAAAACCGAGTGGGAAATTCCCATTCCCTGGAGCCTGCATTGCTTAAAAAGGCGGCAGCTGAAACGCAGCCACAGTGGAGATAACCTTGTGTGTTCCATCCTATAGGAAACAGGACGGAAGTAGCAGTAGGTATCCACGCGCACTTTAAGGACAAGAACGTGTTCAAATATGTCTGTTTTAAAACCCTGTAAATGATAGATGAGCCAACCCATCCTTGCTCCTTTGACAACCATGCCTAGAAAAGGTATACAGGGTGTCAGTACAGGGGCTGATGGACTGAGACACACAGACCTGTTGCAGCAAGGGAGAATTGAATCATGGAGTTCTAACTTCAAGCCAGATAGCACCATACGGAATGTGGAGAGGCACTGCATGACTTGGCATATTGGAGATATAATTTAAAACCTATTTAACCATACATTTAGAAGGAGGGCTAAATGGGTACCTGAGAAACGCCAGAATGATAGGGATGTATGAAGAAAGGTAATTGTCACATACTTAATTGCCCTAATTTTAATAACTGCTGCTGAGCTGGTCATAATAATTGCAGAAAAATTAGTTTATTATACATAACCATTTAGTGAAATACCAAATATGGTGTGTGATTTTAGGGGTGCACGATCGGATGCTATGCATGCCACATAAGCGATTCTCTGGCAGGATTGTTTAAGTCATAACCAGGGCCACTGGAATTATGCAGGAGGGTGCCAAATTATGTGGCAGGGTTGAGTAAATTATGCAGCAAGAAAGGCAGATTATGTGTGTGAGAAGTTGGCCTGGCATATGCTGGTCACTAGTTATAGTGGCCACCTTGAACCAGTCCAACTCGACTCTTATGGTAGATAGGTTTAAGGCAACCTTTTAAAGAAAGCTATCCTAGTGGTAGCTGTGGAGAGCAGCCTTCAAGCTAAGTCTCAGAGGAATGTAAAGCAGCGTGTTTTACCTTATAATCTCTTGAATTACCAAATGAAAGGGCACCACAGAGGTATATATATCAAATATATATGTATTTATTTCTAGACATACTCTACTAATCTCTTTATGAGATTAGAAGCCAGGAACACATTCAAATATCAAAGTTAAGCACAAATATGGCTGGGGCCCTAGGGGCGTACCAGACCATATACTAAAAAAGAGGTTTAGGAAAGTCGACTTGCAAAATGACAAGGCCTAGGGCCTGTAAAATCGCTAGGGCTTCCCTGCTGCAGTAAAAGCAGGTAAGTAACAGACCCACAGGAGGTGCAGTGTGAGAACAGAGCCGTGGGTTCCCTATTGATTTCAATGGCGCAAGTCGCGGTTGGATTTTTAAAGTTCTAGGGTACTTCGAGGAAGTCTACAAGCCAGCCACTTACAAGGTAAGTAATTCGAGGGCCAACACACACTAGGGCACTGGAGTGCACGAGTTACCTCACCCAGGGAAGCCGGGTGCATAGGTGCCTTTTGGTGTCGGGTCGCGTCGCTGTTTTCTATGGAGAACAAAGAAGACTTGCTTCTTGCGAAGACTGAAGAAGTGTCCGGTGGAATCCAAGGCTGGATTCAAGATGTAGAAGTCCTGAAAATTAAAGGGACAGTGTTCACAGTCACTAGCCAGTGACCCGGGGCCAGGAAGATGGATGCCCACGGATGTCGGGTGCTTTCAGGTGATCAAGGGTGTTTTGACTCTTTGCTCACGAGGTCCAGGAGAGATCGACGATGACCAGCAGCTGGATTTGGAGTGTCCCACGATGTCTGCAGCTGACTGCGGTGTCGGCAACCGGATTGGAGCCAACAAGCCTTGGCAACAGCAAGTCTCATGTGTAGTGAAAAAAGTCGATGGTGCAAACCAGCAAGGTCTGAGGGACTCACCCAGCAAGAGTGAGTGAGGGCAGGCCTGGAGCAACCAGGGGAGTCCTTTGAGCTGTTAAGAAAGTCTTTGGAGGACCCACAAGCCAACGGGCAAGGGATTGCAAAGATGCCTCTGGAGGAAATGCTTCACAAGAGCCCACGGTCACTCGGGATGGGGTAGGCCTCTGATTTTCACTGCAAAATCTGCTGGAGGATTGGGCCAGAGATGGTCAAATGCACAAGTTCATAGAACGTCATGAAGGGGTTGCACTCGACAATAGTGCACGGTACCCGGGTATTGTTGTTCCTCGTCACTCTGCTGGGGACTCAAAATGGCCGTCAAGAAGTCAGGAAATCCATTTCTGGGGCTGCAGGGACTTCAAACTCTGGCGGGAGCGGGAAAGTTTGCGACCATTGATTAGAGTTGCGAAGCAGGGTAGTCACTCCTTGACTCCAAGGGAGATTCTTCCGTCTTCCAAAGGTAGTGGAACGTCGAAGGACCAGGATTCTTCTTTGTAGAGCGTCGTCCAGGGTTATCTAGTTTGCCATGACAAGGTTTCCCTAGCTTATACTAAAAGAAAGGGAGGGACTAGCTCTATGACCACTCCTCTGGGAGGGTCAGGGTAGGGGATGGTTACACCCACTTCCCTTTGTCCAGTTTCACGCCAGAGCAGGGACAGGTAGCCCCTGAACCGGTTTGAGCTGGCATATGCGCAGAGGAGCCTACTGCTCCCCCAGTGCAGGACTTCAAAGCACTCTAGGAGTGCACCCACCCAGCCCCAATACACTAAATCCTGCATGGAAGGTGGTGACACCTCCCTGTGACAGGATGCCTATTGTTGGGCCTCCTCCACTGTGAGTTTCAGTCAGCAGCAGGAGAGCAGCCCAATGTCTGTGCTGGTGGCATCCATTTTGTGATGCCAGGGCTCTTTCAGATTTCTACCGTGTTACCATAGTAGGTACATGTCGTCCCCTCTAGAAGGGTGGGATCATACTCCCACACCAGTTACTGGTGTGGGGGTATGATTCCAAGTTGTTTGACACCAAACACGACATGTTTTGATGCAGCCATCCCAAAGTTAGCATTTACTGCTAGGTTATAATGCACTAAGAGTATATGGTTTAACCGCATCCACAAACAGCCACAGAGAATAGACTCTGCCAGCTGCAGAGGGGCCCTGCTCAGGCAGAGGCACCCCCTCACATTGTAAACCAAGCACCCTGCCCTCCGGATTGATAGGGCCTGCCATAGGGTTGACTGATAGGTTTATATGTGTGTGTATGGTGATATATAGGAACCTATACCTCAGTGAGGAGTGCTAACACTACCTCACCCAGGCTGCAGTAGCAGGCCTGTTGTGTCAGATTGAGTCTGCTTCCCAGGGGTGGCATAATTCATGCTTCAGCCCCTGGTAGGCCTGTGAAGTACCTATGCCCTTGGTACCTAAGGTACCATATACTAGGGGCTCATAAGGTACCACAGTATCCAATCACTAGTGCATCTAATATGCACACCAAGTCGTTTAGAGAGAGCAGGGAGACTGGGGCCCTGATTAGCAGGGACCCAGCCAGACTATAGCCAGAAACCAGTGTATATATCAGAAAAAAAGTGGGGGCAACATAAGTGCAGATCCTACTCTCCTACAATGTGGCATAATGTGGCACATTTTTATAATAGTATTACTTCATTATTTCATCATTTTTAAACTTAGTAACACTGCCTGGTCATTGGTTGCATCCCATTAGTACTAGTTTAATACCTGAGTATAGTAATAAGCAACAGAAAAGTGACCAGTTCAGCTTTGCACAGGACCTTCCACTGTGCGGCAACACATGTTGCTTTGCTTTTAGTAACTTTTGATCTGTTTGAACTAGAAACAATTAATTTTGTTAAAATCTGCAGATTATGCAGCAGATGATGGATTATGTGGCAAATGCAGCAGATCCATAGTTATACCAAAATCGCTTTGGCCTCTCAATCGCATGATTCCAGTGTCCCTGGATATAACACTTTCTTCTACTGCTTTAAAGTGAGAGACACATGAAAGTTCTAATTTTCACCAAAAAGGCTCCATTCACCTTTTGAAGCTTAAGAGATCTACCGGGTGTGACCCTAGTAGTTGATGGCAACATGATACTTATTTTCCAGAGAACAGATAGATACATCCAGGCCTCGGTTCCAGCAACCCCCCTCCCCATGCCAAACCCCAATGTCCAACAATCCATAACTGAAATCTCCATTGTTTCACCCATGTTTGTGTACTTTTGCCCTTGTGATCTATTTTGAGCATGTCCATTACAGTTTTGTTTGAACTCTCATATGTTTCTTCACTTTTTATTTTTTGAAAGTGCTAATTTTGTCCTTCATATCACCAATAGTGTCTGTCTGAAAGTTCCAGTATATTGTGTTTGTTTCAATGTTCCACTTATACTATATAGGATTGTGCTTAGCTTCGCTTAACCAAATATATGTTGAGCACAGTAAATTAATTCAGACTTTTTCATCTTTTTTGGCAAATGGTTAGACATTTTCAAATTGCAGGAAAATGAAAATACATACAATTCTTATTAGATTTCTCTAAGCGTGGAAAGCACTTTTTTCAGCCTAACCAATGCATTTTGGGAGTTTCTTCTCTGCTCTGTTTGCTTCCATTAAATAGTGAACTTGATCAATGATTTGTAAAAGTAAAGTCGAAGTCTGAATGGGCAATATTTGATGTAGAGGAAGTGATCTGGCAAATTTAAGTCAACTTTAGTATTGTAGAAAAGAGTGACTAAGTTCATAAATCAACTTTATTTCGGCTCATTTGAGCCATAAAAGTTCACAAAGCTAAACAGTATATATAATTAAAAAACATTATAAAAATCATCTAATTCATAACAATAGATTAAATATTCATGCAACATCAGTCATCAAATAGAATGCTATAACGCTCAGATAAAACCAATGGAACAAAAACCTCAAAGGAAGCCCTAAAAGGAAACTCATTAGGGGTCCGCTATGTCCCCCTTGGTTATCTAAGCAGAAAATTAAACATATTGAGGACAACCACAGAAAATTCCTAAAACACCATATAAGAACTGTAGCCCTCTACTTAATAGCGCCTTCAATACAATTTTCAAAATAGGATGAAATGTAAGGTAGTCTATGAAGAAAGTTCGTCACATGGGCATAATGGAAGTTGTGAGAAACAAGTGCCTTGTGATGGAAAAGCAGCGAGAAAGTGCACCGTGCGAAGCCTGAGTGTCATCAATAAAAAATTATGGTGTAAATTTCCCACCCATACAAAGTATGGTGTAGGACTTTAAACAAGATAAATCCTCATATAGGACTAGACCGTTGGTTTGTCTACAGCACTCCTCATTCTGTTCTCCAGGCATCCCTCTAAAAATGCATACTTCAAAGTCCGATTAGAGCTGGCTAAAGCAGTGCTAGGGGAGGCAAACAAGTCCTCCCGTCTCATGCTGTAACATAGATTCTGTATGCACTTCAGCCAAGGAATACTCAGGCAGTGTTAGAGTGTTAATCAGTCTGCAAGCACAGCCCTATTAAAAGATGTCTGGCTTTTGATCCAGATTCTAAGCCACAAAAGGAGGGGTTGAATGCTAATAAGTTCGCTAACATAACCAATCCCTACCTCAGTGTGCCAAACAAAGGGACCAGTGCTTTTGGTGAAAGCTAGCAACCTCTCGACAAAACTATTCTCGTTTTTTTCAAGGGCCCCTGATCTTCAATGCCCCACAACCCTGCCCCGTACAAAGCAATAGCACAGCATTTGGCTTACTAGAGTTTCTAAAGTTCCTTTATTGGTTTCTGACCAAATTTCTGAGCAAAATTAAGGGCAGCCTTCACTGATTTGGAGAAGGCAGCAGCTCTACTGGTCTTTAGCGGTCCCCCTGAGAGTCGAGTATCAAAGGGGATGCCAAGGTAGGTGAAAGTGGGAACGGAACCAACCTTCTTGTTGTTTACTACAAAGGAAACTTTATCCTTCTCCCTTCTCCCAAAAATCATTATGTGGGTCTTGTTTTGGTTGACCTTAAGATCTAAACTGGCCATAAACCCTCAAAAACCATCAAGCAGACATTGTAAACCATTAGCAGTCCTGGCAATTAGGACTGTATCATCTGTATAAATTAATGTGGGGATACTCCAAACACCTGCACAAGGGCAATCAACCCTGAGATTAACCAATGTATCCTTCAGGCGGTTGATGTAAATGGAAAACAGAAAAGGAGTCAGGAGGCAGCCCTAGCATACGCCCCTTGCCAAGCTGAAAGATGGTGTAATTGCTCTGCCTGGACAGAGTAAACCTCCAAGGTTTGGGGTGCTGTCATCACTGAAGAAGAGCCGCTGCTACTGCAACCCCGTGAGGCACCCTCCAGGGAGAAAGTGGCTCCGTCAAGGCGGCGCATCTAAGGCTAACCTGCGGCACCTAGTGCAATAAGGTTGCACAGCGGAGACGTTACTGCTCTGAAATGGCCGCCCAGAAGCAGAGAGAGGCGGCGAGGTGGTGAGTGACTGCTGGCCCCCTGTGAGCACATATATGGGCAGTACACAGAGGGAGACACACAACTAGGAAGCCAGCTTGAATTCCCCACTCGTTCCTGAGAGACAAGCTTATCCGAGTTATTCCTGACTGGTGTTTGACTCAGCTTCACCCTGTTGGCTTCTTAATTAGTTCTGCATGCGGCGTTGAGTTCCCCTTACCTCGGCGCGACCGGGAGGTGAGCGAAGCTCGGGGCACTCTATGCTGGCCAGCTGGGGTGATCCTGGGGTTCCACACAAGCGGTGTCTTGCCATAGGAGGGAAAATGGGGCAGAGTTAACACCCAGCATATGGCTGTGCTAGATAGGAGCTACCAAGATGGCCGGGGACTCACTGCGGGGGCTTGAGCCAGGCGGTAGACCTGACTTCGTGGCATAGTTCTGCCTGCCCTTGAGCGCACTCCTCTATCCACAAGATGGAGCTCAGCATGACCTCAAGATCAGCCCGGGAATCCAGCATGCTGCTTCACCCATCACCATCCGGCCTTCTACCCCTATGGACATCTCCAACTTGGAGATCTCTCCAGACCCAAGACCACCACCCTAGAGTGCAACCCACCTGAACACCTGGCTGAACGATGGCAAGAATTTTCTGCTCTGTAAATATGTAATATAAAATTGTCCAAGCCTAATCGCTGTTAAAATGTAATGCTGAGTGAATCTGCAATTTGTATATATATTTATCTCTAACCACTAGTATATGTAGTAGACCTTTGTACTTACTACAATTCCTATGTGATTTAAGAGTTTATCTGTTTGTATGTCTTCCTTGAGTGACTTTGCAACTTGTACATTTGCAATTTGTCCCTCCTTTTGCTCCATTTGGACATTTGCCATTATATTTTCCTGTTTATATCTCTTATGTAACTTATGTAATCCAAAGTCCTTATATATCGCAACTCGTTCTTTTGTAAAGCACTCTGACACCTTCGGGCAATGTTTGCGCTATATAAAATCACATTAAATAAATAAATAAATACCTTACGCTAGCAGTGACATCATTGTGCAGATCGCTAAGAAAGTTAACAACGTGGGGCCGATTCACAAAAGTAATATGAGACAAAATCCTAACTTTAACACTTTTGGTATTCACAAAGGGCATTTAGGAGTAGCATAGATAGGATTTTTTTCAGAGTTAAACTTAAGTTTTATTTAAGTTAAACTTAAGACAAAACTTAGGTTTAACTGAGACAAAATCCTAACTTTACTACTCCTAAAGGCCCTTTGTGAATACCAAAAGTCGTAAAGTTAGGATATTGCCTCAAATTACTTTTGTGAATCGGGCCGATAAAGATCCACCCCGATATCAATCATGATGTTCCACAGTTTGGACCTGTTTACAGAGTCGAAACCAGAACTCAAGTCCATAAAAGCCAAATACAACTTGCCACACTTCGCCAAAGTGTATTTGGCAATTAGCAGATATAGATTTAAGGACTGCTCAACTGTGCCAAGGTTGGATTGGAAGCCAAATTGAAGATCTGAGAGTATGTTACGTTCCTCGGCCCACAGCTTCAAATGTTCCAACAGAATCCGACCCATAATCTTCACGGTGGAATAATCAGTGAAATAGGGTGATACCAGTGGGGGTCACATTTCAAGCCCTTTCTAAAAAAAGGAACAATGGTCAGAGTTGAATTGTTATGTATATTCATAGCAAAGAGGACAGGGTTGGAATTGGTATCCAAAGGGAACTACTTTGATATCTGACGGTGATCAATCTACATTAATTTATTCAATCCAAAGAGGGCAACGATTGAATGATCATGAAGACTGCAATATCCTAACACAAAGTAGAAGTTAATACTCTAAATTTGTTTAAAAAAAAGAGTCCATGTGCCCAAAGTGGTGCTCAGAAGCCTGCGACCAGTGCAATTAAATGTCAGCACGCTGAACACCAAGGCTGCTTAATCCAAAATCCATGTCATGCATTAACTACTAGACATTCCTTTTTTCACTCTTGCAGGTTATTACTTTTTCCCTTTGTGACAGTTTTACTGTCTTTCTCTTTCTCCCACTTTCCATTTTGTGTGTAATTCCCTCTCTTGCTCTCGGTAAATGTCTGATGAGGTAAAATAAGTGTTGTCCCCAAAAAATGAGAGCTGGTTGGCTCCATCAGCAATCACCGGCTCAAATTAAGCACTGGCCCTAGATATGCCAATCTGTCTTTATTCAGGGTGGGTGGAACTTGCAAAGTTTCACTCTGCAGAATTCTGTGGAGTAAAATAAAGACTGCTAGATTCCATGGAGTGCTGCCAATGTGCGAAAATATGCATGCCGCGCTGCTCATGCTGCAATTTAGTGCCAGTAGCAAGAGCAGTGCTAAAAAATAAGCGTGAATGGCACCAATGCTGTGCAGAAGAGTGCTAGGCCATTTGATTTGATTTTCCTGCCACTCAAGTAGAAAATCTATTGGAGTAGCATCAAATCTACTTGAAAAACAGCCCTCTGACCGTGACCTATTGTGACTACCCACATGAGAAAATGGCATCAGGGAATGCTCGCATTTCTGAATGACTGCGGGAACAAATTCCAACATGTGACGATTGGCAGAATTTGGCCGGAACTCCACGTTACAAGAGTAATGCTCCCTCGCGGCCCCGCCCCCTTTCCCTTCTGTTACCCCTTTGGCCGCTCCGCTCCCGCCTCCCAGCTGCTCCTCCCTCCCACTTGGCCTCATATGGAGCCCGCGCGGCGTGAGCGAGTGTGACCTGTTCCCAGGACACCCCCACGCCGCACGGCCCTCCTGCTGTAGGCGCGGTCTCTGCCCCAGCACCACAGGTCCGTCCCTGACCTCGGTCCCCCCTCGCTACCGCTCGCTCTACCTCCTCCGTTGTTCCCTGCATTTTCGTCGCATTTTCGTAATTTTGTTTTAATTGTTTTATTGTACTCCCTCTGTATTATCTCAGTTTTGTGCCTATTTGTTTAGGATTGTACCCACTTGTGCGCCCCCCCCGCTCCCCGCTTCCCACCACTGCTCTCTCGCAGCCCCGCTCCCTTTCCCTTCTGTTACCCCATTGGCCGCCCCGCTCCCGCCTCCCAGCTGCTCCTCCCTCCCACTTGGCCTCATATGGAGCCCGCGCGGCGTGAGCGAGTGTGACCTGTTCCCAGGACACCCCCACGCCGCACGGCCCTCCTGCTGTAGGCGCGGTCTCTGCCCCAGCACCACAGGTCCGTCCCTGACCTCGGTGCCCCCTCGCTACCGCTCGCTCTACCTCCTCCGTTGTTCTCCGCATTTTCGTCATTTTGTTTTAATTGTTTTATTGTACTCCCTCTGTATTATCTCAGTTTTGTGCCTATTTGTTTAGGATTGTACCCACTTGTGCGCCCCCCCACTCCCCGCTTCCCGCCGCTGCTCCCTCGCGGCCCCGCCCCCTTTCCCTTCTGTTACCCCATTGGCCGCCCGCTCCCGCCTCCCAGCTGCTCCTCCCTCCCACTTGGCCTCATATGGAGCCCACGCGGCGTGAGCGAGTGTGACCTGTTCCCAGGACACCCCCACGCCGCACGGCCCTCCTGCTGTAGGCGCGGTCTCTGCCCCAGCACCACAGGTCCGTCCCTGACCTCGGTGCCCCCTCGCTACTGCTCGCTCTACCTCCTCCGTTGTTCTCCGCATTTTCGTCGCATTTTCGTAATTTTGTTTTAATTGTTTTATTGTACTCCCTCTGTATTATCTCAGTTTTGTGCCTATTTGTTTAGGATTGTACCCACTTGTGCGCCCCCCCGCTCCCCGCTTCCCGCCGCTGCTCCCTCGCGGCCCCGCCCCTTTCCCTTCTGTTACCCCATTGGCCGCACCGCTCCCGCCTCCCAGCTGCTCCTCCCTCCCACTTGGCCTCATATGGAGCCCGCGCGGCATGAGCGAGTGTGACCTGTTCCCAGGACACCCCCACGCCGCACGGCCCTCCTGCTGTAGGCGCGGTCTCTGCCCCAGCACCACAGGTCCGTCCCTGACCTCGGTGCCCCCTCGCTACCGCTCGCTCTACCTCCTCCGTTGTTCTCTGCATTTTCGTTGCATTTTCGTAATTTTGTTTTAATTGTTTTATTGTACTCCCTCTGTATTATCTCAGTTTTGTGCCTATTTGTTTAGGATTGTACCCACTTGTGCGCCCCTCCCCACTCCCCGCTTCCCGCCGCTGCTCCCTCGTGGCCCCGCCCCCTTTCCCTTCTGTTACCCCATTGGCCGCCCCGCTCCCGCCTCCCAGCTGGTCCTCCCTCCCACTTCGCCTCATATGGAGCCTGCGCGCACGCGCATCGGTCACGCGCAGCGGGTGTGTCGATTGTGCGCCGAAGGTGCGCCAAAGGCAAGCCCGTCTACGCCCGTCCGCGCCTGGACCGCGCCCAGCGCCAGGAGCCCTGGACCTCGACAATGCCAGCGCACCCGACGAACTTACAACGCCGCCACCCTCCACGCACTCAACGCCGGCCGGAACCCCACCTGCTACCGAGCCGCCCTGAGATGCACCCATGGACCCTTCACCTGCCAAGCCTGCAAATTCACCTGCCACAAGACCTGCACCGCACCCGCCAAGCCGAGCACCAGCCACAACCACCACAAGTGCATCCTGCTCAACACCCGCTTCGTCCACAGGCACGCCGTCGAACTCTGGAACCTCCTCGACACAACATCACCAGATGTCGCCTTCCTCACGGAAACCTGGATGAACGCCTCCTCAGCCCCCAACATCGCCATAGCCATCCCGGAGGGCTACAAGATCACCCGGAGGGACCGCATCAACCAAACCAGAGGAGGCATCGCCATCGTCCACAGAAACACCATCCGCATCACGACCAACTCCGACGACACCCTCACCGCCACCGAACACCTTCACTTCCAGATCCACACCGACCCCAAGACCACCCTCAGAGGCACCCTCATCTACCGAACCCCGGGACCACGCACACAATTCAGCGAAACCATCGCAGATTTCGTCAGCCCACACGCCCTCACCTCCACAGACTATATCCTCCTGGGGGACCTCAACTTCCACCTGGAGAACAACAAGGACTGCAACACCTCCGCCCTGCTGGACAACCTCGCCAACCTCGGACTCAAGCAACTAGTGGACACCCCCACCCACTACGCCAGACACACGCTTGACCCCATCTTCTCCTCCAGCAAGCACATCTCCTTCAGCCACTCCACCGGACTACACTGGACAGATCACAGCTGCGTCCACTTCAACTTCAGGAGAACCATGACCCACCACCTCCCACAACAGGCTCCCCGCAGAAGCTGGAGCAAGATCACCGTCGACCAGCTCGCCACCACCCTCAGCCAGAACCCACCCACCAACACGACAGACCCCGACGAAGCAGCCCGCAACCTCACACAGTGGCTCACTGACTGCGCCGATGAACTCGCACCACTGAAGAATCCTCCCAGCAAACCCAGAAGCAGGAAAGCCTCGTGGTTTACCAACAACCTCAAAAACTCCAAGAAAACCAGCCGCACCCTCGAGAAAGCCTGGCGCCTCGACCAGACAGCAAAGAACATGTCAGCCCTCAAGAACACCACCCGCAAACACCACCAGCTGATCCACACCACCAAAAAGACAATATTCAAAGAACGACTGGACAACAACACCCACAACAGTAAGGAACTCTTCATCATCGTCAAAGAGCTCTCCAACCCCAGCACCGGAAACAACAACATCACTCCCTCGCAAGACCTCTGCGACTCTCTCGCCTCGTTCTTTCACAGCAAAATCGCCGACATACACAACAGCTTCGACGCACTGACCACGCACCCTACCACCGAACCATCGCCACCCACCACCACCCTCTGCACCTGGACCCCTGTAAGCACCGAAGACACCACCTGCATGATGAACACCATCCACTCCGGCTCCCCCACCGACCCCTGCCCACATGACATCTTTAACAAAGCCAACTCCATCTCATTCAAAAAGGTTCAGCACCGTTCAAAAATAGTCAATAAGTGTTCAAAGAAATGTTCAAGACGTCAGTCATTTTCTTGAGAAGATTCTCTTTTTTTATTATTGTGCAGTCACATGGAAATGAAGAGTCATATTCACATTTGACATGAAGGATCTTAGCCGACGATAGCCCGTGTCTTCTGGAGACCAGAAGACACGGGCTATCATACCCTCTCAGATACTCATTTGTTGGATTGTCCTTGAATTGCGTGAAAAACCTGGATTACTGGCTCTATTTTCAAATAACTTGCAGTCTGCATCAGTCAAATGTTAAAAGAAAGCCCTGAAGAAGTCTCCTTGTAAGAGACGAAACGCGTCAGCTAAGATCCTTCATGTCAAATGTGAATATGACTCTTCATTTCCATGTGACTGCACAATAATAAAAAAAGAGAATCTTCTCAAGAAAATGACTGACGTCTTGAACATTTCTTTGAACACTTATTGACTATTTTTGAACGGTGCTGAACCTTTTTGAATGAAATTTTGTAACAGGGCCTTTGTCCTGATAAGGAACATAGAGGGCAGTGTTCCTTGGTTCTTTGCACTGTAAGAGCTTTACTTAAAGAAAACACTTTTCATTTGTTAAGTGCGGTATCTATAGCCTCTACCCTCATTCTGTGTGCATCAAAGCCAACTCCATCATCGCACCCCATCTCCGGAACATCATCAACAGCTCGTTTGCATCCGCCACCTTCCCGGAGAGCTGGAAACATGCCGAGCTGAGCGCCCTCCTGAAGAAACCCACCGCGGACCCCACGGACCTGAAGAACTTCCGCCCCATTTCGCTCCTTCCCTTTTCCAGCCAAAGTCATCGAGAAGATCGTCAACAGTCAACTCTCCCCCTTCGTCGAGACCAACGGATCCCTCGACCCCTGGCAGTCCGGCTTCCAAGCAAACCACAGCACCGAGACAGCCCTCATCGCAGCCACCGACGACATCAGGTCCCTGCTCGATAGCGGGGAAACTGCCGCCCTCATCCTCCTAGACTTCTCAGCAGCCTTCAACACCGTATGCCACCACACCCTGACACAGCGCCTCAGCAACACCGGAGTCCAAGGAGCGGGACTGCAGTGGATCAACTCGTTCCTCGCCGGAAGAACCCAGAGAGTCCGCCTCCCCCCGTTCCGTTCCTCGGCCACCGAAGTCATCTGCGGCGTCCCACAAGGATCCTCACTCAGCCCCACCCTCTTCAACATCTACATGAGCCCCCTCGCAGACATCGCCCGCCAACACAACCTCAACATCATCTCCTATGCCGACGACACCCAACTGTGATCCTCTCCCTCACCAACGACCCCGCCACCGCCAGAGCCAACCTCCAGGAAGGTATGAAAGACGTCGCAGAATGGATGAAGATCAGCTATCTGAAACTGAACTCAGACAAGACAGAAGTCCTCATACTTGGACCATCTCCCTCTGCCTGGGACGACTCCTGGTGGCCCCCGGCCCTTGGCAGCGCACCCAAGTCAACGGACCACGCTCGCAACCTAGTCTTCATCCTGGACTCCTCCCTCACGATGACCAAGCAAGTCAACGCCGTCTCATCATCCTGTTTCAACACCCTGCGCATGTTCCGAAAGATCTTCCGATGGATCCCCACCGGAACCAGGAAGACGGTCACCCAGGCCCTCGTCACCAGCCGTCTGGACTACGGGAACACCCCCTACACTGGAACCACAGCCAAACTACAAAAAAGACTCCAGCACATCCAGAACGCCTCAGCACGACTCATCCTGGACAACCCTCGCCGCAGCCACATCTCGGCCCACCTGAAAGACCTTCACTGGTTCCCCGTCAACAAGAGAATCACGTTCAGACTCCACACCCACGCACACAGGGCTCTCCACGA
Organism: Triturus cristatus; assembly: GCF_964204655.1. Taxonomy (NCBI): domain Eukaryota; kingdom Metazoa; phylum Chordata; class Amphibia; order Caudata; family Salamandridae; genus Triturus; species Triturus cristatus. The sequence goes on from NC_140591.1 coordinate 1,406,068,393, forward strand.
CATGGGCCCGGAGTACATCAACAACCGCCTCACATTCTACACACCCACCCGCCAGCTCCGATCTGCCAGCCTCGCCCTCGCCTCCGTCCCACGCTTTCGGAAATCCACCGTCGGAGGAAGATCCTTCTCCTACCTGGCAGCGAAGACATGGAACTCCCTCCCCACTCACCTACGTCTGACCCGGGACCATCTCTCCTTCAGGAAACAACTCAAGACCTGGCTATTTGAGCAGTAGCGACCCCCCCCCCCCCTCAGCGTCTTGAGACCCTCATGGGTGAGTAGCGCGCTATACAAATTATGCTGATTGATTGATTGATTGATTGGCGTCTTGAGACCCTCACGGGTGAGTAGGGAGCTATATAAACCCCTGATTGAATGGTGAGTCTCCAAACTCCACCAACTCTGTATGTGAAAGGAAACATTGCGCCCACTGCTAGTCTTCATATTGATATGTATTTATCATCTATGTCAATGTATTTGAATGTTTTACATCTGTTTGCATACAAAGCAGAAAATCAAACTTATTGGTTTGTCAAAGCCTGTTTATTTATGGAATGCAACTACCACTTTCAGTTGCAGTGCGGTCAAGTTAGCAGAGTTTGTGCATCGTTCCTGAGAAATCCCCTTCTAGGGGACCCTTAGGGGGTCATTCTGATGAGCCATTGGATGCGGTCCAATTGACATCTGCTTCGCCGGTCCGACTTACGCATTACAATGCGTTTGGTCAGAGGCAGCAGGTGGAGGGATAATCTGACTCTTTCTGGCGGGCTCAAGGAGCCCGTCGGACAGTTGGAGGGTCAGTAATTCCTTCAATAGGGGCGGTGCCTTATCAGGCACCACTGTAGGGATTATAATGTGGAAATGGGTACCTAGCGGGCCCCCATTCCCCTGGCCCTCTGGTATGGTGCCTGGGGAGCAACTATGGTGCTTCCCTAAACATCCTTGCACCATGTGGTAGACACCTCATGGTTCCTGTCACATGGTGCAGGGATGTATGTAATGTGTATATTTTCTATTGTAGCTTGTGCTGAAGCCCGCAGCACAAGTCAAAATAGAATATATACACTTTGCGACTGCCGTGAAGGCAGTCACATTGTAATGAGTGCATGGGGACCTCTGACTCTTTGTCGGGCGGTCCCTATTCCACTACGGTGCCGGTCAGACGAGAGTCCGATCGGCATTGTCGCAATGCCCTACAATGACTAAGGTCAGATGTGATATCACAATGTCTAGTAAATGTCTCTAATGTTTTTAAGTATCATCAGAAACTCATTACAGGGTACACAGATCTGTTCACTTGATGTCTGGGAATGATAAAATAGTTGGTAGATGCTTACGAACGTGGAAGTTACTTTTGAAGATGTCATATTTAACCCGCTGACAGCACTAAGTGAAACTTAAACATCCATAGCCATATTCCCTCTGAAGCTTCCATTCTGCATATGTGTTCTACTTATACTTTAGAACTATCGGGCTCATTAGAATGGCGGAGGGAATCGCTTACTGACTGCGGTGGTCACAAAGACCGCCCTCCACGCTTCCACCAAAGCAATCGTCAAGATTGCCTGGTGGTGTGATCAGCACATGTGAAATGGCAGCAGTGCGTAGCAGGCGCCGCCCGCCAGTTTGTAATGCTGGTGACAGTCAGCCTTTCCAAAGGGCTGGCGGAGGCTGGGTTCTGGGGCCCGTTGCAGGCCCCCTCTGTGTGGGGGGAGGGTCAATGTGCACTGGGGGGGTACGCGTGGTGCCTGCCACGTTGTGCATGGAAATGCCTACGTGCCATTTGTGAATTGCCAACGATGCTGCTGCCAGCAGCACCGTCCGCAATGATCAGGGCCCTGTATGCGCCTGCCATAGTGATGAGCACATCCTAATACACTGAGCGGGACCACAGGTGGCCAGTCGCAGCTCTGCAGCGATGGCGGGTGGACTGATGTCCATCCGCCATCGTAATGAGCCCCTATAACTTTAAATGCTGTAAAAAGCTTTTTAATGACTGGTATGTGTGTATTTCTTGCATTTGAAGTGTTTTGACATAAAAAAGAAACGATGTATTTGGGCTTTTTATTACAGTTTTAATCTGTGATTCAAATCTACTTTGGTTCATTGACCTGGGAAACTTTATAGTTATTGACTTACTTTGTTTTTCATAAATCGGTGTCATGTGGTGGATGTTTGCGGACAAATCCTAGGTTTTATATTTTTCGCGAGTACAATACAGTAATTTAACAAATGACCTAATTTGTGAAAATAATAAAACTCAGCATTTAAAGTGCACATGGTATAGGATAATTACACTAATTCTCATTAAACTTTTCGGTCATTTCCTACAATGTTATATTGCCTTTTCATTTGTGAATACAAGCATTTGTTAGATTAGATATTCATTCAGCTATGCGAAATGCAAAGTAATCAACCCACTCTGGCTTTATGAACTCTGATAAAAAATGTGTAATGAACTTTTTTGTAACTTGCATGTTTGTATTACTTGAAATAATATGGAAACAATTTCCATAGTTATGCTTCAGCAGGGAGGTCAGACATGATGCTAGAAAACACGACAATGCTCATTTACTCTTTTGACATCTTCTGCTCAATCTAGAGTAAAATGTGCTGTGAATGCTGATCCTGCGAGCTCTGTTATCAGTGGTACCTGGAGAAGGGTTACATAGGATTTTCCATTATGTAATCATAGTATTTATGGTTATTTAGTTTAGGAACGCATTTATTTTAGAAACTCATGGGCAGATTTACAAGCCACTTTTGCGCCGCTGTTGCGTCACTTTTGTGACGCAGCGGCGGCACAAAACTAGCGTCATGCTGCGACAGATTTACAACGTGACGCATCTAGGGAGATGCGTCACGTTGTAAAGCCCTGCGCCTCATTAAACCCACGTCAGGTTTAACGTATGCAGGGTGGGCGTTACGTCGAAAAAAGCCTCGGAAAAGTGACGCAGTGAAATCTACAAGATTTCACGCAGTCACTTTTCCGACGCTGGGCGTCAAATCCTTATGCCTGCTTGAAGCAGGCGTAAGGCCTGACGCACCATGTTAGGGATAGACCAGGTTGGAACAGTGCTGGAGTTGCATCGCGCTTGCGACACAACTTCAGCACTCGCCAACCTTACGCCAGCAGATGCGTCACGCATCTGCTTGTCCTTGCGCCACGAAGCACCGCATTGTAAATGCGGCGCATCTGCGGTAGCGCAAGGGCAAACTTGCGTGACTCATCTTCCCTGGCGCATCCCTGCTGATTTGCAGGGACGCGCCAGGGAACGTAAATCTGCCCCGTAGCATCTAGGAACAAATGTGGACTGTTACACCAGCATCCACGATGGAGCGGAAAGGAAGCAGTGGCCAGCTGTACAGTGCAGTATCAAACCCTGCAAACATATAAATTCATGTATTTATTTGTTTGTGATAGAGTCTTGTTGAATGTTGTGTGTCTCCTTTTGGTTATGACAGTGTGGTGACTTTGGTGATGAAGTCATTTCGGAATTGCTCAGTGTACATGGTTTTTCAGTCGTATCAGTGAGGTAGAACCTTGGCCGATGTTCTTCAGAGGTGACCCCTATCTCTCACATACTCAGGTGTATGAAAGCTTGAAAAGTTTGATTTTCTGAAATGCATGTAATTTGGATGAGAAATTAAACTTCTGGGCATACCGTATCCTATGGCCCTGGGCGCCAAAGGATCTGCCTAACTCTTTAAGCTCTTCATAAGATTGTTAGGTGATGAGATGGGGGGCCTAAATCAAAGACTTCTGGTTGGTAGTAGTGGAAGGGAAGAGGGGGGCAAGAGAGTATAAGTATGTTGATCCATTTCTATAATAGGCTTTGTGGACAGTGAAGTGTACCACAAACTTGATCCTTGCATTTAATAGGAGCCAGTCATGTGTTTTCATTGCTGGTTTGATGTCACATTTACAAAAGTTCAGACACATTGTTGGTACCTGGTTTAATAGCCTTCGGTGTTCATCAATGGTTTCTTAGGTAGTTATGAGTAGATGGTATAACAATAGTCCAAGCATGCTCTTGTGAGCCCGATGTGGTGATCAAATGAAAGAAAGAGGAAACCTTTTCAGAGGCCAGGGAGCTGCCAGGTGACCTGTTTAATCAGTGCAATAACCTGGATAAGAAGGCGAGCTCAGAATGGAATATTATACCAATTTCTTTAGGAGCTGTTAATAAGTGAACAGATCCTATTGTTCTGCAAGCACACAAAAACAAAGGTTAAAATGATGTTATAGGTAGATGTTGAAATAACACACAATCTAATGACACTGAAATAAATAGTCATTACATCATAAAGTTAAAGAGTGTACATATGTGGATCAATAGCATGGAAACAGCAAACCCTTGGAAGCAATTTTAATTGTGAATATGGGAAGTTATACAATGCACTATTTACGATTCACTAAAGATTGGTGTGGAGTGGTGCTCAAAGTTCAACAAGTTAAAAGCTCAGCACACCTGACTTAGATTACAGACTTATGATTGAAAGCACGTTGTGATGTAAAGTGAAAACCTGTTCCATACATTCTGGGAGAAAGGCTTAAACTGCTGGTAACAATAGATCTACCAGTGGTTATTTGGCGTTGCCCAAGTTAAATAGTTTCAATGCAGTGGTATTCACAGATTTTATGTAACAAGGATGTTTATGAGGTGTGGAGGTTTATTTCCATAACTGGCTGAAAATTTTGATCCATTCCCAGATGGAAAAACAACGTTTACAACGCGGGTTTTACACCGCATGCAAACACAATGCAGTGCCATTACTACACAAGTTTTTACAACGATTTGCGCTAGATGGCGCTCTAGTATAAGGAATAGTATGCTTTACTATTCCAACACTTTCCCTAGTTCTGCACACACTGGAGTTGGAATAGTAAATCATACTATTCCTAAGTCCAGCGCACCATCTAGCGCAAGTCGTTGTAACGACTTGCATTGTAATGGTAGTGGTAGTTGTGACAACGCAGTCGTTGTAACGACCGTGTTGTGTTTGCATCGCGGAGTAAAGTCCGTGATGTAAAGAGACATATTCCATGCAGATTGTTGAATGATATACAATCTAGGCGTGTCCCACTGAAGTAATGACGAACGGTGCTGGATCCTTTGTGAGATGTCTTTATTCAGTATAAAATTTCCCCAGCAGTGGAGCAGTGAACTCACAAGTGGACGACCGGTAACCAACTGCCTAAGGCCAGTACAAACATTTACCATTCCATACTTCATCTCTGAAAAAAAAAAAACTGGTACGAGAAGCAGCTTGCGCCCTAACATTCTACATACTTGTCTAACACATTACTGTATACAAACTACCACACCCACTTATAGTCTATTTCACACTAGGTTTCTCCTCATGGATTAAAACCTGTTTTATGCCACTGTGCCCATCTCAGGAACACATGTAGTGTATTTTACTAAACCATGGAAGGTTCTCCATTGGGCCTCACAAAAGGTGTCTTTTAAGTGGGAAATATATACCTTTCAACCACTTGACTTAAAATTGTGGGTCAATTGAAATCTTTAAATGGGTAAACCTATTAAGGTGACCAATACATTGTCCACAGGTGTGGGTTGAATTACCTCAAGTCACAAACCCTGCAGGGCAGTGTCACAATGAATGAATGATGTCACCGTGATGTCATCAATTATGTAATTTGAGGTGCCATCAGCGACGTCATACAAAATCTCATTTAAGACATCGAGTGTTGTAATATGTGATGTCATAAATAGTGCATAGGAGGGGTGCAATGCATAGTTGGTTCAGTGGATTATAACTGGTGAATAGCAGTTGTTGTTTTTGTTTTAAACATTCATTTGTTTGGTTTTTCAACACTTAACTAAAATCTCTTTTTAACCTATGTTTTTTAAGTGAATTTCTATGGTTTTGTTACTGAAGCTAAAATTCTATTACAATAACGTTAGTTTAATTTTTGGAATTTTCAGTGAACTTCTGAATTTTGTTTGAATTAAATCAAGATCTTAGTATCATACCTAATTATAACTTGACTTTAACAATTGTATTTTCAGTGAGTTTCTGAGCCTTTTTGCTCACATTTACCTAACTCCCTGCAGAGAACAGCTTTTTCCCAGGCTCTGTGGCAACCCTTCCATGGGTGTCCACCTGCTAAAGGAAAACCCTTCAGGAGATTGCTATGTGAATTCCAGGTGTCAAAGGTTTTGATTTACCTGATGGCTCTGAATGTAGGCCTGAGGTCATTTTCTAAGCCAAATTAGGATTGTATGCCATTATCTTCTCCCTGATAACTCAGACATAAATCTTTCCCTTGCTATTAACCTTCTCCTCGACTAATATCACCCATCCCTATCTCCAAGCAAAAGACTTTGCTACATGCTATTCCTAAAACATTCACTATCAGAAATAAACAGCCCCATCTTCTCAAGCACCTGTTAATCTCTGTTTCCACCTATATCTCATTCACACATTCTCACTTCTCCATCTATTTTACATTCACAGCCATGCCAACACATTTTTTTCTACCTGCCCGCAGAATTGATCTTTGTATTCTACACGCCCAAATCCACCTCTTCCTTCTCTTATTTTTTGCTCAAAATTATAAAGCATGTTTTATCTGCAAATGTCCTGCTCTCTTCTACCACTCACGCTTTACCAGTATCTACCCAAAATATGGTATGACTGCAGTCATTCTGCCTCTATTTAAGACACATTCTCTCAATCTTGTCCTGCCAAAAATCACCCTAATTTCTACAAAAATCTTGATCATGAAATCCATCACAATAACTTCTCTTTCATTATCAGTTTTCTCAAACTTTCTGCTGCATTGACACTGTTCCCTACTCTACTATGCATCTTATCTTTACCATCCATCAGTACCAGCACACTTTCTCTTTCTCCTTTTCAGCTGCACTTTTGATGTCTACCACACTACAAGTTGAAGTTTCCTAAGACTCCATGTTTGGACCTCTTCTATTTGCCCTCTCTTAGTTCTCTCGTTGACATATACCTCTCCATTAGCTTCCCATACTATTTATATGATGATGGCAGTTAACCTTCAGTCACTTTCTTTCTCCCTCCCTTATGCCCCCATCTTCCCTTTTTTGGACCTATCTCAAAATGTTCACTAATATTGCAAACAAATGAAAATATGTGCGAATGTAGGATATACCGCTTGCCATCATCAATTATTATTTTCCTATCGTTCCCTTTTGAATCTTGTTTTGCACATTTGTATGCCATATCTCGCACTTATACATGGAGAACACAACAGGTATCCTTTAGTTTTTTCAAAATATCTTGGTTTTGTAATACAATTGCATGTTCTGTAGGTATGAAATAAGAATGACATCTGACAGTGTATAATATGTTAATGTTTTGATGAGTAAAAATGGTGGCATGTTCAGAGATGTAGAACAGATAGCATGAGCGCTCTTGTTGTTTTTAATGGGCATTAAAGATGGAGTTGTTCCCTGGAGCTTAAATGAAGTGTTTGCATGCTAGGACTCTATGGTAAAGTTGAAGACAGTAATGGTGAAACACGTCAGCCCTCTTTCCCTACTTGCATGAAATGGTGATGCTGTGGTGCTAAAATGAAATGAAATGATTCACTGATCCCCTGGTTGTGTGCTTCTTCCTTCTCCACCTCGAGTTTTGGGGAAGAGTTTGCTGATTTGGATGCAGCAGCTGCACTGCACAGAGTATGCACCCTGAAATGAGGTGGAGCAGCATCTCTGCAGCATTTTCTTTAAGTGTGAGGGAGTGTTCACACACCGACATCTCTGCCCAATGGAAATGTCTTGAAAATCCTGAAGAAACTGGTAAGCAGTGTGAGTGGTTTGGGGTCGCATTCGTTAGGAAGCGGGTTGAGTGCCACATCTGATGTCTCAAAGGAGGTGTGGGGAGGGGCTATCCCCAACGACCAGTGAGCCTGAATCACCAGTCTCATGTCTCAAACTGGTTTGAACTGGTCCACACGAGTTATCAACTGCTTAGAGTATTAGACAGGATAGCCTGGCCATATTTCTGGTCACTTCCACAGGATTGTGACAAAATAACATTGGAATATCAATAAAGAATTTGCCAACCTTTGAAAAGTGGCAACCTTGATACCTAAAGCATACAAAAGATGGAGCGAGCCACAAAATCACCAACTATAGCACTTTAGGCAAAACAGAGTTTGTGTTATTAAAAAGATATGTCAGACATAAGATTAACAAGGGCCCAAAAGGCAAGAGAATTACTAAATAATCATAAGAAAATGGCAGGAAATCAAGGCAACAAACAAATGAAAAATAAATTGAGGACACCTACTAAGATTGTAAAATAACCTGAGGGTGCATATGTATCTGAAGTGAATAAGTGGTGGGAGTTGACTACATTGAAAAAATACATAGAACATAAGGGAAAACCACAGGGACTAAGAACTTTGATAATGCGTACACTGAATGATCTTGAAAATGACCTGGAGCAAAGTTGGCAACAGGATATAACAAATTGCTCTTTCAAGCAAATGAATACTCTTATTACACATGCTGAACGGAAACTGGAGAAAGCAACTGAAAACATTTGAGAACTAGAATAAGAGCTAGAAAAACATAAGGATCATCTAGAACTTAAGGAGATGGTGGAACAGACGGAAAAAAGAATTAACAAACATGAAACAGAGGTGGAATTGAGGAAAGGGAGGGCATTTAACAGAGATCGCTTAGACTATGCAAATGGAAGAATATACACCTTTGCAAGGCGATATTAGACCATGAGAAATAGGCTGACAATGGATGCAGCATCTGGGCAAAGAGAGACCCTGGAAATTGTGGATATCTCAGAAGGGAGTTCTGCAGCTAGGATCCCATCACCAACAACCTCGATTTTTGATGGCTCATTCAGATGTGTTCGAGGCAGAGGAAGCAGAGGAAGAGTGTCATATCCCTAAACTTGTGTTCTCACTCCTCCTGTACCTTGTGTGTGGGGGGCTTGCGGGATCGAGTACACATCTCAATGCCTCCCTGGCTGTTCATGGGACTCATTGTCCCATAGGCTTGACAACATTCTTGCCATGGTAATTATCCCCCGGGGCCCTAGGCCGCCGTCTGATGAAACAGCAAAATTCAAACAGTAATATCCTCCAGGGCCTACAGGCTGACATATCATGACTATGATTATATTTGGGTTGACTCATACCCACATGACTATGGGGATATTAGGGCTGACTAATAGGCACATGACTATGGGGATATTGGGTCTGACTTATGGGCACATGGCTATGGGAGTATTTGGGCTGACTCATAGGCACATAACTATGGGGATATTTAGGTTGGCTCATCAGGATTTGGGAACGGTATTTATAACACCCTCAGACCATGAGGCAGTGCTTGGATCACCCACTGGTTGAAGAGGATGGATCTTTTTCAGTGTTCCCGCTCACCTGAATGTCTCAACGACCCGACTGTGTTTCTTACGCATTGCGGCTCTCCTGCGAATCTCCATCACTGTAGACATTTTCTCCCCTGCAAATCTAGAGACGCAGCAAACTCCATCCTTGCAACGCCGCGCGGCTCTCCTGGAAATATACAATGCAGCGGACAACTTCTCCCATGTAAATCCAGCAACGGAGCGAATACCATCCCTGCGATTACTCACCTGAAAGGAGAAAACACGGAAACGTAACATCCTTAAGGTTAGTGTACTAAAAGAAAGAGTATCAACGAAAGACTTGTTTTTATGATGCTGAAAATCAAAAAAACGGACAACTCTTGAACATTGAGACATTGTGGGTATTATTTAATGTGCATACCAAGGCTTTGTTATTAGTGCTCAGTGACATTCTTATTTATTGTGCTGTAGCCTGGAAATCCTAAAGAACACTTTTTCACACCTTGTGCCTAGTGTTGAGAAAACAAGATGCACCTTAGCATGTGATGTGAAAACATGATATAGCTTCTGCTGGGAGTGCCTGCAACTCCAAGGGTAACAGTTAATTATTGCAAGTCTATGCAGCAATAGATTCATTAACGTCTAAGTGGCTGTTAGTACACATTTTAAAGGTGGAAGGGAACATTTCACAACTACTTATTTGTTGAATAACCTCTCTACTTGTTTTTGCAGTTATGCTCTCCCATGCAGTACATTACGCACATAACACGACAACGCTTTCCAAGACTGAGAAGAGTCATACATACGGCTCAAAGAAGATGGTGGCTGAGCTCGAAGACACGCAAGTCTCTCTGTTTCTTTTTTTGTCCCAGCCCCTCTTACCCTCTGGGGCGGCAGTTGATTCACAATTACAATTCCCTGATCAGATGCCACTTTAGGAGAGATAGGAGGTCCAGCATCATCTCTGCGGAAAAGAGCCATGAGAGTGGCATGACAGAAAGACATGCCTCATACACTCTTCTCTACTCAGATGCAATAGACTCATGCGATCACGACCTAGCTCAGGCGCTTACAGAGGAGGCCCCTAGTGCATCAAAATTGGCTAAGGTATTAGTGAACTTACTCCATCACAAAAAATGGGGACCTAGAGAGCATAAAGGTCCAGCATACATGCTCCACTGTTAATTCTCAAAAGAAAAAGGTATGCTGTTCCTAAAGGGGAAAAAGTACAAAGGGGATTAGGTCAGAGAAAAGGAGCCACTACAAGGGTAGTACTTTGTTTTTGGAAATGGGGCCCTTACACACCCTTGTGAGTGTCATGCTTCATCATCGGTCTTGCTCCTCATCGGGCCGGCGCTGCAATGCCTGATGGGCACCCTCAGGGGGGCACTTTATAGGAGATCTTTTTCCAAAGCTGTGATGTGAAGTGCACATTAAGGGTCCTTTGTGTCAATGCAGTGATTAGTAAAAAAGGCAAGGCATGCCTCAAATCAAATTTTGACTCCATGAGTAGGCCTGACTTATTAAAAACATGATGTCACTAGTGGGGACAATGATCCCTGGTGACTTATAAGGTCAACATGTTTCATGCAGTCAATTAGTCAAGATGTGATCTAGGGCAATTCTTCAGAACCGTCATATTTATCACTAATCTACACAGTGTCTGGGACCAAGGATGCAACAAGTAGTGTCCAAACCCTATAAGTGTACCTGTAGAATGTAAAATCACTGACCCAATGAGGGTGATGTTGTCACCTCCTTGAGAGAAACACTGAGATAAACGCTTAGATTGTTTGCATGGTCATCCATTGGAGAACTTCACCAACTACCTACCCTTTCTCATGTATCTCGGCAGTGACATTTATAGGGTACTTAGTGTTTGGACACTAATTGTTGCATCCTTGGTCCCAGACAGTGTGTAGATTAGTTATACATTTTACAGACCTGAAGAATTGCCCTAGATCACAAACTCATGGATTAAAAGTTTTGAGACTTGCCTAGCCTTTTTTAAGTCACTAATCATTTCATCGACACCTATGTTTCCTCAGTCTACACAAAGGGCCCTTAACAAGCACTTCACATCATGGCTTTGGAAAAAGATCTTTGCAAAAGATCCCCCTTGAGGGTGCCCATCAGGCATTGCAACGCCGGCCCGACGAGGAGCAAGCGCGACAATGAAGCATGATACCCACAAGGGTGGGTGAAGGCCCTATTTCCAAAAAGGAACTACTATCCTTGTAGTGGCTCTTTTTCTCTAACCTACACCCCTTTGTTCTTTGTCCCCTTTAGGAACAGCATACCTTTTTCTTTTGAGGATTAGTCAATTTACGCCATGAAATCCACTCCTTAAAAGAAGAAAGACAGTCGCTAAAAAAATAAATTGGTAAGGTATCGCCTCCGTCATTCCTCTTGGCTACCTGATACAGGGGCTGTGCCTAAAGGTGCATGTCCAGTTTTGCAACCCGCTGAGTTTGGATTGTCTGGGCGCAAAGCAAAACACAGTTCGTAAGTTTCTCAAACCAGGAATGTCACTGTCAGCACACCTATGCCTGTTCCGCTGGCTTCACCTGAGCGCTTTTGTGGATATAGCACCAAGTTTGGCACATTCTGGAAACAGTGCCAGTTTCTGTACAGTAAAACTAAGAGACTTGGCTAGCATAGAGGTCTGGCTATCATAGAGGTCAATAGATTGGGTGTGTATCTAGACCTCACACTATTTGGTAAATACTTTGAGTCTAGTACCGCAGCACCTAACCATACCTGTAACCATGATTATCTCTCCACAACAGCGGAAAATCATGCCCATGCTCTTCGACTCTGGGGAAACTGGATATTTTTCAAACCTCACCCTTGCTAGCTCCTTGAAGATTCCTAGGATTAAAAAGGCAGATTCTGAACCTGTTAGAGTGGTGGACGGCTCCAAACTCTCTTCAGGCACGATTGAATACCAGACATCAGCAAATGGTCTGGTATGTGAGAATGGAGAGGCCGAGACTCTGACATTTGACTTGATCGACACACCTATGTTCAGGGCTATATTAGGAATACCATGGCTCCAGCTCTACAACCCTGATATTGATTAGACCTTATGCTTGGTAACTCTGGGGTCCCATTATTGTCAAACCCATTGGTATGCCACAACACAGGAACTAGTATCACCCTTAGCTTGTGCTGCAATTTAACATGGAGCTGTAGCTTCTCTACCCATTGAATACCAGGATTTCCAGGATGTATTTGATGAACAAAAGGCAATGCAATACCCCCTCCTTGAGAATTCGACTGTTGTCTAAACTTACTGCCAAGCGCGGTGCTCTTCTGTACTTGCACCTATGCCTTGTCGGATCCTGGGACCAAGCATCTTAAGAGTTACCTGGATGAGCTCCTTGCATTAGGGTTATTTGGACAATCCACCTCTCCTTAATCTTCGCTACTCTTCTTTGACCCTGAAAAAAAAACATGAGTGCGTGCCTGCATTGACTACAGGACACTGAAAAAGGTAACAATAAAACAACAGTATCCATTATCTTTAATACCCGTCTTGCTGGATCAGGTTAGAAACTCTACTGTAAACACTAAATTCGAGGCATATCACATCATTAGCGTGAAGGAGGGTGACGAATTGAAGACAGCTTTTTGAACCAAGTTTAGTTTAGTCGAATATACCGTCATGCATTCGGATGACAATGCCCCAGCTGCATTTAAATTCTTTAAAAATGAGATCCAACAAGATCTGCTGGTTATATGCATCATCTTGTACATTGATGGCATCCTCATTTATCCCCAAAACATGACTGATCATATATCTCATGTATGAACAGTATTACAGCGTCTCCATGACCATGTATTGTTTGCCAAGGTAGAGATGTGTACATTTCACACTCAGAAGTTGAGTTTCTAGGCACATCCTATCACCTGAAGGCATAATCATGGACACAAAAAAATTCCTGCCAATTCTGGATTGGCCAGCCCCAACCTCCATTAAAGTGGTGCAGAGATTTTTGGGCTTTGTCAATTGTTATAAGGAGGTTCATCACTGACTTCTGCGACATTGTTAGTTTCATTTAGAAATTATTGAGGAAGACCGTACATTCATTTGGTCACAGAAGGCAGAACAAGCCTTCTGTTCACTGAAACAGGAATTCACGTTAGCCCCGATACTTAAACACCCTGTCTCACACAACCACATTTAATGGAGTCAGATGCCTTGTAGGTGACAGTAGGGGGAATCTTATCTCAATGCCACATTTCTACAGTAGACATGCGCCCCATTGCCCACTTCTCCAAGAAGTTGCTGCCTGCCGAGTTGAATTAGACAGTGGCTGAACACAAGTTGCTTGCCATTAAACTCTGCATTCAGGAATGTTGGCAGTACTTACTCGGAGCACAACACAAGTCAACATACACATGGTTCATAAAAACCTTTAGTTTTTCAGATCTTTAAAGGCTTTGACACCACGACAAAGCAGGTGGCTCCCATTCTTTAGTGAGTTAAATTTTGTGATCATATACAGACCTGGGGGCCAACATTCTATAGCTGATTTATTATCACAATGGGGAAATGATGACCAGGACAGGAGTCAGGCACCTCACAAAACATCCTACCTCCGGCACACATCATTGGGCTATGCGACCAAGACCCGTTTCTAGACAAAGTCTGCCAATGCACTAAAACAAGCAGACATAGACAAGTGGGTGACAGAAGAAACAAATTACATGTGTGATGGGTTGCTTGCTTAATCACAGCACTACATTGTATATCCCCACTAACGATCTGAGATAGGAAGCCTCGACCAGGTGCCACAATGCTTTATCAGCAGGGCACCATGGAATACACAAACCACTAGCAAACTGCAAACGTGTATGCACGATAATGTCCAAACATGCCCCATGTGTACCCCGAATAAAACTTTCCTCTCCACTCCTGCTGGTTTAATGCATCCATTGCCACGACAACCATGGCATACAATCAACATGGACTTTATCACTGGTTTGCCTGCTTCCAATGGTTATACTATCATATGGGTAATCGTAGATCTGTTTCCAAAAATGGTGTATTTTGTTGCCTTAAACCAGATACTAACTGCCAAGAACCTCTGCCTTTTGTTAGTTTAATACATATTGCGTTTGCATGGACTCCCTTAAGTCATATTATGAGACAAAGGCCTGCAATTTGTTTCCCAATTTTAGTGCAATCTGTGCACTTCTTTGGATATTAATGCTTGACTCTTGTCTGCCACCCCCACAAACTGATGGGCAGACTGGATGAGTGAATCAGGCCCTGGAACAAACCCTGAGGTATTAATGACAACCAATCCTACTGCATGGGAGAAATTGGCAGAATTCACCTACAATAATTCCAGTCACACAGCTACCAAGGTATCGCCCTTTTAGTGTGTAACTGGGACAAACACACATGCCAGACTGGGCCTGTACTCACTGTACAGGAATTAATAACACATTTGTCCCTACTACAACAAGAAATGCTCAAATATCTCCAACAAGCAAAAGCAGACATGTTGAAGCCGGCCAATAACATCATATACACGCCCCTAATTAATTATAAGAAAGGGACTAAGGTTTGGCTCTCCATAAGACATCTACGGCTTCAGGGTCCGTGTAAATTACAGCCTGGATATGTGGGTCCCTTCCCTGTGGAGAGTCAATCAATCAATCAATCATAGCATTTATAACGCGCACTACATACCCGTGAGGGTCTCGAGGCGCTAGGGGGGGACGCTGCTACTGTTCGAAGAGCCAGGTCTTGAGGAGTCTCCTGAAGGTTAGGAGGTCTCAGATCTGCCGCAGGCAGATGGGGAGGGTGTTCCATGTCTTGGTGGCAAGGTGAGAGAATGATCTGCCACCGGCGGTCACTCTTCGAATGCGGGGGACGGTGGCGAGGGCATGGTCTGCGGAGCGGAGGTGTTGATGCTTAGTTGGCTGTTGAGGAACGCTAGTCCGGTGTTGTGGAGTGCCTTGTGTGCATGGGTGAGGAGTTTGAAGGTTATCCTCTTGTTGATGGGGAGCCAGTGCAGGTCTCTCAAGTGGGGTGTGATGTGGCTGCGGCGAGGGATGTCGAGGATCAGGCGTGCGGAGGCGTTTTGGATGCGTTGGAGCCGTTTCAGGAGTTTGGCTGGGGCTCCTGCGTAGAGTGCGTTGCCGTAGTCCAGTCTAGCTGACGAGGGCCTGGGTGACCGTCCTTCTATTTTCAGTGGGGATCCACTTGAAGATCCTGCGAAGCATGTGGAGAGTGTTGAAGTAGGAGGAGCAGACGGCGTTGACCTGCTTTTATCATGGAGAGGGTAGAGTCGAGGATGACCACTAGGTTGCGTGCGTGGTTGGTGGGTGCAGGGAGGTGCTCCCAGTGCAGTTGGCCACCAAGAGTCGTCCCAGGCCGAGGGGGTGGATCCAAGGATGACGACCTCCGTCTTGTCTGAGTTCAGCTTCAGTCGGCTGTTTCTCATCCAGTCGGCGACAGCCTTCATTCCTTCGTGGAGGTTGGTTTTGGTGGTGTGGGGGTCTTTGGTGAGGGAGAGGATCAGCTGGGTGTCATCGGCGTAGGAGAGGATGTTGAGGTCGTGCCGTTGTACGACGTGGGTAAGCGGTGACATGGAGACGTTGAACAACGTTGGGCTGAGGGATGAGCCTTGGGGTACATCGCAGATAATCTCGTTGGCTTCGGAGCGGAAGGGGGGAGGCGGACGCTCTGTGTTCTGCCAGAGAGGAAGGAGGTGGTCCAGTCCAGGGCCTTCTCTTGGATTCCGGCGCTGTAGAGGCGTGTTCGTAGTGTGCGGTGGCAGACCATGTGGAAGGCGGCTGACAGGTCCAGGAGGATGAGGGCCGCGGTTTCTCCTTTGTCAAGCAGGGTCCTGATGTCGTCAGTGGCGGCGATGAGGGCAGTTTTGGTGCTGGGGTTGCTGCGGAACCCGGACTGGGACGGGTCCAGGATGCTTTTCTCCTCGAGGAAGCTGGCCAGTTGTTTGTTGACAGCCTTTTCGATGACCTTCGCCAGGAACGGGAGCAGGGAGATGGGTCGGAAGTTCTTGAGGTCCTTGGGGTCTGCCTTGGGTTTCTTGAGTAAGACCGTTGATCTCTGCGTGATTCCAGCTCTCCGGGAAGGTCGCTGTCTCGAAGGAGATGTTGATGGTTTTCCGGAGATGGGGTGCGATGGTGCTGCTGGCTTTGTTGAAGATGTGGTGTGGGCAGGGGTCTTCCAGGGATACGGAGTGGATGATGTTCATGATATTGATGGTGTTGTCGTCTTTGATGTTGGTCCAGGTGAGCAGGCGGTTGGTGCGGGTGGTGGTCGTGGGAGCGGGGGTCTCAGCGGTTGCTAGGGTGGTGACGGCATCTAAGCTGTTGCGGATGTCTGCGATCTTGCGATGGAAGAAGGTGGCCAGCGAGTCGCCCAGGTCTTGTGACGGTGGGATGTCATTGGTGTTGGAGCTGGGGTTGGAGAGTTCCTTCACAATGTTGAAGAGCTCTTTGCTGTTGTGTGCGTTGTTGTCTAGGCGGTCTTTGAAGGAGGTCCTTTTGGCGGATCTGATGAGGTGGTGGTGTCTGCGGGTGGCGTTCTTGTGGGCTGTGTAGCTATCCGGTGTTCGTTCATGGATCCAGTTTTTTTCGAGTTTTCGGCAGGTTCGCTTGAAGGCCTGGAGGTCTTCGGTGAACCAGCTGGCTGTCTTGCTGGTGTGGGTGTTGGAGGGCTTCTTGAGCGGGGCGAGGTTGTTGGTGCAGTCGTCGATCCATTGTCTGAGGCTGCGGGCTGCGGCGTCGGGGTTGGTCGGGTCTGCGGTTGGGTTCTGGGTGAGGGCAGTGGTTAGCTGGTCCTCGGTGACCTTGCTCCAGCGGCGGCGAGGCATCTGCTGGGTGCGTTGGTGTGTGTGGATTTCCAGAAGGTGAAGTGAATGCAGCGGTGGTCGGTCCAGTGGAGTTCAGTGGTGCGGTTGAAGAAGACGTGGGAGCTTGCTGAGAAGATGGGGTCAAGCGTATGGCCAGCGGAGTGGGTGGGTGTTGTGATGAGTTGTCTGAGTCCGAGGTTGGCGAGATTGTTGATCAGGGTGGAAGAGTTGGAGTCGTTGTTGTTCTCGAGGTGGAAGTTCAGGTCCCCGAGGAGAATGTAGTCCATGGAGGCGAGGGCGTGTGTGCTGATGAAGTTGGCGATGGAGTTGCTGAACTGCGGTCGGGGTCCGGGGGGTCTGTAGATGAGGGTACCTCTGAGAGTTGTGTTGGGGTTGGTGTGGATCTGGAAGTGCATTTGTTTGACGGTGCTGAGGGTGTCGTCGGTGTCTGTCAAGATTTTGAGAGTGTTTCTGTGGACAATGGCAATTCCTCCTCCTACTCCGTTGGTGCGGTCCTTGCGGGTGATCTTGTAGCATTCCGGGATGGCTATGGCAATGTCGGATGCCGAGTGGCAAATGGGTGAGCAGGGGGGCGGGGCCGCAGGGATGCAGCAGCGGGAAAAAATGGGTGGATGACGGTGGGGGAACAGAAGGCAAGCGGGACACAGAAAATGGCGGGAGGGAGGGAACAGAGTAATCAGAGGAAGATGCAATCGGGAAGAACAAAACAGGCAATCACAATCAGGGAAAGAAAAGTAATTGGGGGAAACGCAATCAGGGGGAAACAAAACAGGCAATGACAATCAGGGAAAGAAGAAGTAATTAGGGGAAGCGCAATCAGGAAAAAACAATACAGGCAATGGTAATCAGAGATGAAAAAGTAATTAGGGGCACGCAATCAGGAGAAAACAATACAGGCAATACAGGCAAATTCAATCAGGAGACAGGTACCACCAGGGCGGTGCAGCAGCGTGGGGAGCGACCTGCCTGTGAGCAGGGGCAAAGGTCGCTCAGTATAATCAATCTCTGCTCTAGCAGCACCTGCTTTTAAAATTGATAGACTTGCAGTTTGTTTTTTAATACCTGTACATGGTGAAATTGAAATTGAGAAAGTGTTTAACTGTGTATTCTTTAAAATAGTGTTCCATGATTTCCCGAATCATGCTGTATTTCCTTGAGTTTCCGACCTCAGGGCCATAGCTGCAATCTGATTGGCTAAAGGGGAAACCTATCGGCAGCCTTGTCAGGAGCTGGCACACCTCGGTGCTTGTATCCATGGCTATTTAATGTCAAGCACTGGTAATTCTGCTCTAGCAGCACCTGCTTTTAAAATTGATAGACTTATGGTTTATTTTTTAAAACCTGTACATACTGAAATTGAAATTGAGCAAGTGTTTAATTGTTTATTCTTTAAAATAGTATTCCATTAATTTCCCGAATCGTGCCGTATTTCCTCTGATTTCTGACCTTAGAGGCATAGCTGCAATCTGATTGGCTAAAGGGTAACCAATCAGAAGCATTGTCAGGAGCTGACACACCTTGGCGCTTGGGTCAACGTCTATTTAATGTTAAGCACAGTGTGGACGCGCGCAGAGGGTGCGCCAAAGGCTATCCTGTTTGTGTCCAGCCGGGGCCAGCGACAATGCCCAAATCATCGTCTACGAGACTTCAGTTTAGCAGGCCAAACCATATCCCCTTCCCTCATTATGAAACTATGCAATTTAGATCTATTAAACAATACCACCTTGACCAATCACAATTCTGAAAAACCCTTACCACCACTCAGACTAACAACCCTACCACCACAATCCACAAACAAAACTCCACCCAACTCCTGGTGACCTACTTAAATACACAATCTCTAGTTTAAGCACCAGTCCAAAATATCTTACTTACTAGATATTGAAGTACCAGATTTGCTGTTACTAACTCAGACCTGGATCCCAGATGACTCATTCCCAGACATCTTATCGGCCCTTCTGTCCGGTTATTATCTCTTGCAAACCAACAGAGTAGCAGGGAGGGTGGGTGATGGCATTGTGGCAATAATCAAGAAACATCTTAAATTCACGTAACATCTTAAATTCCGTAATTGGGGCCCCATTAGTATGGCGGGTGGACTTTGTACGCCCGCCATACCCTCGGGAAACGGGACTGCCCGCTGAGGGTGTGGCGGTCCCGCACTCCCGATTAGTATGCGCCTGCCACACTGGTGGGCGCATCTGCAACATTGCGGCGGGTGGTGCAGACAGCACCACCCGCCGCAATGCCACAAAGGCAGGTAGTGCGTTTCAATACACAATGTGACAGGCACCGCGCGGTGCCTGCCACGTTGTTAATTGAAAGGTACCCCCCATGTGCACCCCCTACCCCCCAGAATCCCTGGGGGCCAACTACAGGCCCCCAATGGCAAAAACCGCCTGCCTTTCCGTGGCGGCAATGCCTCCACGGAAAGGCAACACCCCGCCTGACACCGCCACCATATAAACTGCTTTTCCGCAATTAGGCGGATTGCCTGCCGGTAGAAAACCGGCAGGCGGTCTTCCCGTCCGCCGGGGTCCCCCCCGCCATGGTAATGTGGCAGGGGGAAATATGCAGCGGGCGGAGGTTTTTGTGGGCGGATCGCCACCGCCATACGGGCGGTGGCGATCCACCCGTTATCCTAATGGACCTCTTTGTAATCAAACTTGAATCTCCCACCTCGTCCTTGACTTGCATTCTCTTGTATAGACCTCCTAACTATATGCAAAACTTCCCTCACACCCTAGCAGAGTCAATCTCACCCTTTGTAATCGACAATGCCAATGTTCTGTTAATCAGTGATTTGAACTATTTGGCCAATGAGGAAAAAGGTGGACAGCAAGCAGCTGACCTTACATACACCCTCAGATATTTAAACTTAGAACAGCAGGTACATCAGCCCACGCATATTAAAGGCCATACCATGGATCAAATTTGGACTACCCAATTTCCATTGAAGAATTTAAGGATTTTTCCCTGTGTATCGTTGGATCATTTTCAGCTCTCATTTTCATGATCAGATCTCTCCTCTCATCAATCCATGACCTGTTCTGGCATTTTATCCAGGAATTGGTCTCGAGCTGACCTTATGTCCTTCTTTAACCAATTAACTTCTACAGAGAAGGAGCGACCTAATTAACCACAATTGATAAGTCCTTAGGCAGATGATTCTTTATAAGATCCTTCTTCTTTATTACAGATCAATAAAATATTGATTATTAAATAGACCATACATACAATATTTGAACGGGCTAAAGAACTTAAACTATTCACGACAACATAAAGGGTGCGTTTGAAAATTATTACTACAGGATTTCATCAAAATAACAGAGCCCTGATGAAACGCGTTGGCTGATTTAAATGGTGGAACAAAGCTGCAAGTTCAACAGCTAGAAATTAAATGAACTACTAGAAATGAAAAGAACTTTTGTTGATCTGTAATAAAGAAAAAGGATCTTATAAAGAATCATCTGCCTAAGGACTTATCATTTAAAAGGACTTCAATAATTAATTGATATACTTGTGGTTAATTAGAGCGCTCCTTCTCTGTACAATTTAATTCTTTATTTGTTGTGGTACATGAGCGGTGGACCATGAGGAGTGAGCACCAATAATTTACTAAACATTTCGATACAGTAATCGTCTACTGCGCTAGTGTGTGAAGCCCTACCGCTTGTACTTTATGATTTGTTCTTTAACCAGTTGGAAACATCCTTGCCATTACCCCAGGAAGATATAAATGACTATGAGTAAGCAATCAATTTCAATTCAATTCAAAATGCTTTATTCGGTATGTACAAGTACAACCATATAGCAACATACATCAAAACAGTAAAGAATCAAATTTATGCAAATTAAATACAAAAACATTTAAAATTACATCACTATCCATGCCAATATTGTTAAATCAATAAAGTATATCACTTTGTGTGCAGAGTTAAATTTAATCATTAAATACATTTTAATAATAGTTGTTAAGGGGGGAGTTAATTCAGTTTAGACATTTTAGCAGCAATTTGTTTGTAATGAAAGTTGTGCAAATGCCAGTACAGAAATAAATATACAACAAACAATGTAACTTAACAGTAAATCACCGATAGTCATAGCCAACGGGTGAGCGGGGATAACGGAACGAGGGGATCATATAATAATTGATTTCCTGTGCCAGGTGCACTTTAAAATGTAAGTGGCCACGCGATAGCACACATTCGGGGAAGCCAAATCAAACAACAATTGTATTGCGGCTCTTGTATTGTATATCTTATATTCTAAAAATAGTTGCTTCAAATAAAACTTCCTAAAACCAGTATAAAAATTACAAAAAAGTAAAAAGTGGCAGATGCTCTGTTTTGATTTCCCGTCGCATGGGCACAGACATGACCCGGGTTTTTTTACGGTTGGGAAAGCCACCAGATGGTGGACTATTCCCAACCTCAGGCGTGCTAGAACGAAGCGATGAGAATTAATACTAACAAATGTAAGATAAGGTGGGAATCTTGTACTAAGATTGTACTCCAAATATAATTTGAACGTACTTTGCATTGCATACTCCTTCGTTCTGGTCCCTTTTGCATGGTCCAAGTAAATGGTTTTAAGGTTACGCTTTGTTAAAACCGATGTTGTTAAAATATCTTTAAAAATATCCTGGCCAAAGAGAATCTTATACCAGAAGTGAATATGTTCTAACCAGGGAATTTTCGAATGACGATCTAGTTGGATACAGTCCAAAATTACTTCCTGGGTAAACCTAGTTTCTTCTTTGGCCCATATGGACCGCCATAGGGACAAGGGACGCAATGCAATCAGATCTGCGGCATGATTTATGCCTAGCTCTCTGTGGGTAATCTCGTTTGAGGCAGAAGCGGGGAGGCATAATAGTCGTTTCAGGTACTTGTTTTCCTCTTGCTGGATGGACAGAGCAATCTGACGATTATATCCCCATATCCCTGCTCCATACAAAGCAGAGGACATGCACCTTGAATTATAGATAGAAATCATCTCACGGATTCTACGACCCCCCAATTTCGAGGCGAATCTGAAGATGCAATTTGTATTTCTGGTCATCTTCATACCAACACAGGATTGCTCGTTTACCCATCTCCCATCACCTGAAAAGGTGATACCTAAATAGCAAAAATGTCGGACTGCCTCAAGTTTATCCCCATCTAAAAAGAATGACTTGTTTTTCTTTATTTTCTTACCACAAGTCATAGTCATAGTCTTACCCTTGTTAATTTTAAGCTTTCTGCCCTGAATAAAAATATGAAATTTCTCAATTAACTTTTGCAACCCATTCGCGGTCCTGGAGATCAGGACCGCGTCGTCCGCATATAGTAGGACGGGTATTTGCTTTCCATTAATGATGGGAGCATCAGCATAAGATTCTTGTAAAAATTGATCAACCTGATTTATAAAAAGGGAGAATAAAAGGGGAGCAAGCACACACCCTTGTCGGATCCCTCTACCAATTTTGAAAAGGGGGGTGCATTAAGCAATCACAAAATGGCTCATGGAGGCCAGTAATACACATGCCCCCTTCTGTAAAATTAAACGGACGAGACACCATGATGCCTATTAATGGTTTTCAGAAAAACTAATAACAGCTAAACTAGAACTTTAGCGCTCTGAACGAAAGTGGTGCAACAATTACTTCCCTGATCTCAAAAACATCTTCACATGTCAACTTAAATAGTATAAACTCCAAATCTTCCAAATCTCGACATTCCACATCTTTTTGTGCCACCAACTGCTGTAGTCTGAGACTGTACAATCTTGAATGCCTGCAAGTCTGACTATATCTGGCTGATAGCCTTGAAGAAACCTCTGAGAAACCCCAAGGAGCGGGTTTTCTCCTCCCCCCTCTTTTCCTTCTCCTTTGTGCTCAGGACTGCGCAGGGTTCTTGTGAGTCAGTGAAAAGCACTGGGTTCAGATAGGCTCTTACAGCTGGGCATAGAAAGGAGCAGCAATAGAAATGATAGTAACAGAAATGAGTAGTGTGGGCACAAGTACGGATTTGAGCACTAAGCTGCAACATTGGTCGCTTCATGCAAGTGGCGGTTCAAATCGTGGCGGCTTGTGGGTGTCCGGACAGGATATCGAGTTTAAAATATTGAGTTGCACAAAAATTGAGTCAGAAATATCGTGGTTCAGCAATATCGACAGCAAGAATATTGTGGTCAAGAATATCGACTTAAGGTAAGTAATATCCAGTTTAAAAATATCGAAGTGTTTAATATCGTTTGCAAAAATATAGTTGTAAAGATATTGATTTTTTAATTAATGTTATGTATTTTAGTATATGTTCTAAATGTATGTGATGCATGTTTTTTGTAAAAGAATCGTTTGTATTTTT
The DNA here is from genome assembly GCF_964204655.1 of Triturus cristatus. Lineage (NCBI taxonomy): Eukaryota > Metazoa > Chordata > Amphibia > Caudata > Salamandridae > Triturus > Triturus cristatus. The sequence goes on from NC_140591.1 coordinate 1,406,091,965, forward strand.
AATATATGTGTTAAATATTTAGGTGTCGATTCCAATCCTGTAAAACCAGGGTACAAATGGTCGTAAGGAGCATTTTCTCCGTCCGACTCGTACCCGGGAAAAACACCTTACAAACTCGCAAGTACGATTCGCACAGAAATACAATTTCTGTACGAGTCGTACAAAAGACCGACCGGCAAAAAAATACATACAAATCTTAATCTGGACGGCGCATGCGCGACGTCCGGACGGAGTCAGGCAGCGTTTTACGAACCAGCAAGTACGATTCGTGCCTACGTCACTCCGCACGTAGCATTTTTTACGGGAGCCAAAAACTGCCGGGAAATTGTGGACAACGCGAAGAAGGAGCACCGGTACGCGACGGACAGCGATGGACCCCAACCTACGCGTTATCCCGGCCTTCATAGCCTATGACCTCGTGTTCAGAAACCGACGCAGACGCCGCAGAAGGTCAGAACAACACCCAGGGAAAAAGGGGGGGGGGGTGCAATGGGCAGGAAACATAACCCACACCCCACAAAAAACAAATATATCCTGCACATTAATTACCTCCATGGTCTGGTCACTTCGGGGGGCGTGTCCACCAATCCCACGTCCCGCCACAACAGAAGTGGACGTGGACGCGTACCCGTCACCACCACAATGGTGGTGGTGATGTAGGGGTACGCGTGTATGGACCGTACCCACGCCCCTCAGAGCGTGGGTACGGTCCGTACCACCATTGCAGTGGTGATGTAGGGGTACGCGTGTACGGACCGTACCCACGCCCCAGAGAGTGGGTACGGTCCGTACACGCATACCCCTACATCACCAATACAATGGTGGTACGGACCGTACCCACGCTCTGAGGGGCGTGGGTACGGTCCGTACACGCGTACCCCTACATCACCACTACAACGGTGGTACGGACCGTACCCACGCCCCCCAGAGCGTGGGTACGGGCCGTACCACGCGTACCCCTACGTCACGGCCACAATGGTGGTACGGCCCATACCCACACCCCCCAGAGCGTTGGTACGGGCCGTACAATACGTACACCTACGTCACTGCCACAATGGTGGTACGGCCCATACCCACGCCCCCCAGAGCGTGGGTACGGGCGACCCACGCGTACCCCTAAGTCACCGCCACAATGGTGGTATGGCCCGTACCCACACTCTGGGGGGCGTGGGTACGGGCCGTACCACCATGCAGAGGAATACCAGCAGGGGTGGATGCAGAGGAATCCCAGCATTGGACAGGGACATGTGAGGGGTGGGTGCCCATCACTCCCAGCAGTGGACAGAGACATGGGGGTGGGTGCAGAGGACTCCCAGCAGTGGACAGAGATATGGGGGTGGGTGCAGAGGACTCCCAGCAGTGGACAGACATATATGAGTGGGTGCAGAGGACTCCCAGCAGTGGACAGAGACATGGGGGTGGGTGCAGAGGAATCCCAGCAGTGGACAGGGACATGTGAGGGGTGGGTGCCCATCACTCCCAGCAGTAGACAGAGACATGGGGGTGGGTGCAGAGGACTCCCAGCAGTGGACAGAGACATGGGGTGGGTGCAGAGGACCCCCAGCAGTGGACACAGACATGGCGGTGGGTGCAGAGGAATACCAGCAGTGGACACAGACATGTGAGGGGTGGGTGCCCATCACTCCCAGCAGTGGACAGAGACATGGGGGTGGGTGCAGAGGAATACCAGCAGTGGACACAGACATGGGGGTGGGTGCAGAGGAATACCAGCAATGGACACAGACATGGGGGTGGGTGCAGAGGAATACCAGCAGTGGACACAGACATGTGAGGGGTGGGTGCCCATCACTCCCAGCAGTGGACAGAGACATGGGGGTGGGTGTAGAGGACTCCCAGCAGGGGACAGAGACATGGGGGTGGGTGCAGAGGACTCCCAGTAGTGGACACATACATGGGGGTGGGTGCAGAGGACTCCCAGCAGTGGACAGACATATATCAGTGGGTGCAGAGGACTCCCAGCAGTGGACAGAGACATGGGGGTGTACATCATTATCAGATGACCACAACTCCATGGGTGTATGTACGCATCCCTAACTTTGGACAATGATGATAGTGCCATAACAACACATCACTGACAGCAGTGTCCCACTCCCAGGAGGATGGATGTCTTTCCCCCACTGCATGACACACCACATGTGGATGTGAGGACAAATAACACATGCATACCCACCCCTGGCAGATGCAGCACAATACACACATTGAGATCATGCCACATGACTGTATAGTCATGCCACTGCCTAATAAACTAAGAGAGCCAAAGACAACACACACTGTCATGCACATCCCAGGACTGATGGGAATGTTCAGGTGCTGGGCCAGCCACCAAGATGTTGTCTGTCATGGAAGGAATAGGGTGGAGTTCCCACAGATACAATGCCCACAATTGTGAGTCAGATGTTCAAATACCCAGCAGAACAAGTACCAAATTTGTACTAGGCTGGGATTACACACATGCATTGTGCGGAAAAGGGACAATTTCACCATGAAGGCATGGCAAAATACTCTATACACAAGTACAGTGAGTACCAAGGATGGCACAGACGATGCAGCCGGAGACATTGCTGAGCAGGCATGGCCAGAGTTGAAGGGATCCATCACCAACAAAGGAAATGTAGACACAGGGCAACACAAAAATTGTGCAACCCTCTGCAGGGGAGATGTCAGGTGCCACAGAGGAAGGAACACTCCTAGGGACAATGTCTCCAAACACAAAGAGCAGACACGACCAAAGATTCTTTGCAGAGACCTTGTGAGGGCACACAGATACCAGGTTCCACCCCATGAAATGCAGACTACAACATTTCCATGAAACATCACACATTCCCGCAACCCCAACTCCTGGAGCCTCAGCATCAACATCAATACATGAAATGCAAGACTTTTCAAAACGGAAAAAAATGCTTTATTCAGCATGAAAAAATAAGATGTAGTAAAGAACACTATGTACAAAGGCCAATGGCCAGTCCAGATATGAAGTCCTTGGGGGGGACACATGGCCACACGTCTCCCCTAGCTTGCCTGCACATACTAAACCTCTGGTTCAGCGACTGGGGGGGGCATCATGTGGGGAAGGACCAGGCACCACAGGGACAGAAGGGGGAAGGGTAGGTGTGGTGGGTGCAGGGACGGACGACTCCACCACAGGGGGTGGGGCAGCGCCAAGGTGGAGGTGAGCTCAGCGCTGCACACTTCTGCCAGTTCTTCAAGTGTCTCCCCTGCACCCGGAGAAACAACAGGCCCCAAGGAGGGGGGGTTGGAGGGATGGGTTGCAGCACTACTGGGGGAGGTGGTGGACTTAACTCCCCTACCCGTGGAGTTCCTTGACCTTTTCCGGCCAGGTGAACTAGTGGGGCTGAGGCCCAGCCCAGCAAAGTAGGCCTCCTTCTCCGAATCTGGGGCAGGGGAGCCAAGGGGAGTGACATCGGAGGGACTGGGGAGTGAGTCATGTGGACGAGGACTGTGGCTGCGTGCCTGCCTGTGTGCCCCAGACCCAGTGGGTGTGCCTGCTTCCCCCTGAGTGTGCGTGTCAGGAGGTGTGCGCTTGCCCTTACGTGATGGTGTACTGCTTGTGTCTGGTGGGGTGCGTGTGTGTGGATGTCTTGGTGTGCTTGGGACAGGCATGGGTGTGGGACTTGTGGATGGGGCAGGGGTAGGGGTGGGAAGCAGCGCTGCAGGTGACTCACTACTGCCGTCAGTGATGAGTCCAGGGACCTCAGCAACATCCATTGGTCAGACATCGCTGATGACATGCCCTCCATGTACGACACCATCTGGGTCAGCAGTCTGGTGTGGCCATGGAGGACAGTCAAGATCGATGTCTGCCCAACTTGCAACTGCCGCTGAATGTCCACAGACTCGGCAGTGAGGGCAGCAGGGGGGACAGGGGCAGGGGGTGCGCTACCTGGCACGAAGGAGACACGGTGTGGCCTAGCACGGACAGAAGGGACCCGAGCAAGTGGGAGGGCGGTGATGGGAATGGAGGGGGCGGCGAGAGATGTACTGCTGCTTTCAGCTGTGGGAGCAGCCTCCGCCCCCTCTGGGAGCTCAGCCTCGGACCCGTCTGCCTCGTAGTCAGTGTTGGTACTGGGCAGGGCCTCCGCCTCATTCCCCTCGCCCTCTGTGCCACTAGATTCCACCGACTCCTCAGCAGTGGTGGCACCACTGCTCGATCCCTCCTCCACGTCCGTGCCGGTGTCTCCCTCGGTGTCCTCCGATGATGCTGTGGGCAAGGTGAAGAGACAGGAAAAAATCAGTCACCTGTATACATCTGACACATGAGTCCAAACAAAATAGGCAACAGTGCATAACAGGAAAGGCATCATGAGTAACATCTAGAATACTCCCCACATATGTAAGCCCTGCACTCCCCAGTTGGTTGACCCACCATGCCACTTGAAAACAATGAAAATTAGGACACAACAGCAAATAACTTGAAATCACAAGATCATGAGAAGCTAGTGTCTGGGATCAGTTGAGCACAGCAAGACTATGAAGGCATGCCACCTCTTGTTCACTGTGAACCAAACAGTATTGTCGCACCCAAGGCCAAATACCACATGCCAATGCAGAAGGTGTCCCCACACTCAGAGACCTGTGAGTACTTTTGACACCCCAAAGAAATACATTGTGACTCCTGGAGAATCACAACCCTTTACACAATGGACATGTCTAGAATGTGTGAATGTGGCACTCTGTGAACACAACACACATGTGTCTGTATAGCAGAAGTCACACAAGGAGGTGCACACCAAACTACATGTACACAGTCATTGTCTGAGCTGCCAGACTCATTCAAATCAGCCACTGTTAGGCAGAAATGGCGTATCAGTAAGTACATATACATGGCACCACGGTGGTCTGGATGACTTGACTCTCGTAAGTTGGTATCAGCAACAACCAAGGACTAACCCAAATGCTACCACACTGTGGGAATATGTATATGTATGAACTCCAAACAAGTTTTGTTCAAACTGTGCCTTACTTTAAAATGTGCCAGCGTGTCCCTGGAAATTGTAAAGGTGGTGTCTTGTGCACTTCCTTGGGAGACATCTGTCATGCAGGCACATCATTGTCCTTCACAACAAAACAACAAGGTCAAGCATATGAAACATTGAGACATGTTGACAGGTGTAGTGAGTGCCAATGGACATTTTCTAACAACTTGAATAATGTCATTTGTCACATGGCTATCCGTCATCTGATCACACAGTTGGCTACACATATGACCTACTGACTGTCATCTGGAGTGGCACACATGTCCACACCCAGGACAATACATAAGCTAATGGGCCTGCAATTGTTTAGCAAAAAAGCCTAGCTGTACTGTGGGTTCCCCCTCATGGCAATCCAGAATGTACCCACAGATGTCAGCACACAAAGTCACAACTGTGTAGCATCTGAACCACAGACAGGTGCCAAAAATGTACAAACAGGATACATGATTGTAAGAAACTGACACAGGCTACGAAGCACGAACATTAAGCACAGGCCAACATCACGGGGGCACTGCACGATGACTTTCTGTACTGCGAATCATCACACACAAGTCAGAACTGGCAATGAAACATCAGGGTTGAACATGTATGCCCCTCCCGCACACACCCACCCATACCTGAGTCAATATGACTGATACCGATCAAGAAGTGACACCTCTTATTCAGGGTTACAATAACTGTGCTTGAAAACTAGCTTCATTAACACGACATCACCTTGTAGGGCTGCCAAAACATATTGGTCACAAACAAACATCAACAGATTGTTGTGAATAGCCACACAGGCACTTCCCAGTGTGAGTATGCACAAGCAAACTGGTGTATCCCTGTCCAGTGGACAAATGTATCACACATGTGAAAAATACTACCTAGACCAGGGAACAATGCCACAGAGGCAGAGCCATGTTGAACCCACAGTGAATGTGCACAGTGTTGGATGACACACATGAGTAGGAGGGCAGGCTGTGTCAGGGGACTGTAGTGGGCACACTGCTCCATGGTCCTGGAATGAGCTGACTGTAACAGGAGCAACCGTCCCGGCACTCTGCATATATCCCACTCATGCACATCATGTCTGAGGCCACAACATTGGTAATGCATGCTGCAAGTCTGTTCATTTGAACCCTCACACTCCTATGTTGAGTCTCAGCATCAGTGCCAACAATTATGCACCCCCAAATGACTGAACAGGACAGGGCACAGGCAGAACACCCCCACACATGATGCTGAAAGCAGTGTGCACCTTGATAAACTGGCAGCCTAGATGACCATGTGCAACAGTGCTAACACACAGACCAGGTAACACATGTCAAGGAGGGGAAGGGAGGAAGAACAGCACAGGTTCACTTGGGGGAACAGGATATGCACTGCACATATATAGCCTGGCAGTGTATCCAGGCGACTGAGCAGCTACAAAATCTGGCGACACACAACAAACACACATGTACCTACCCCCTTCCTGCTGCTGTAACTCCTGTATCCGCCTATCCAGGTCAGGGAAGACCACCGCCAGGACACGCCTCATCTGGTGGGTCCTGCGCCGGTGCCCGCCATGCTTGCGGGGACCCTCCTCCTTCAGCATGACCCGGGCGATCCTCCGGGTCCAGCACCGGATGTCCTGCCATCTCTTCCTCACTTGTGGCAGGCGCCGACTGCGACCCTCCACCAATTGAACAGCCTTGACGGCCTCCTTCCAGATCTTCCCCTTCTGGTAGGCGGTCACCTGTGAGGATGACAAAGTGGGACAACATCACTACACCTGCACCATGTCACAGAGACACACATTTGAACATCTTTGATTTGTTGAACAGGGCAAAGTATGCTGGCAAGTAATAGCACCTTAGTCATAGGGACTTTTTCCACTGGGGACACACCAATGCACTACATGGCATAGTAAGTACACAGGTGGCATGAGGGGTGCGAAACAATCCCTGATCATGGCACACACTGTACATCCCAAGCAACACAAGGCTGATGGACAGCACCGCAAAGCAGTCACATGCCCCAGGCCACTGACGAAACCTCAGCAGAGTACACAGACACACACAGGCACACATCAATCACCTGCCATTGGCAACAGCGGATGTAAACCTCACTCTGCACATGTGCCGGGGGGGGGTCACAGGTGTGGGGCTAGCTCAGCAAGCCAGACACACAGCACGGCTTACTTCTCACATCAGATGGATAGAGCAGTTGCCTCCTCCATGCAGCTGTGGTGCAACACTCCACATAGACACTCACCCACATGACAAGAAACATTCACACACATCAATGTCCAGGGGGCGTACACATCATTTGGACACTCTCACCACTCTCACCACAGCTCCACTCAACTCTCACACACATCTGTGGGTGCAGTCACCTGTCACACTGGGGTCACCACTGAATCACCGCAGGACAATAGCACAAGAATGCCCAAGAGGATTAGGCTGGCTGAATGTGCCATGCACTATGCAGTGAATGTTACAGTAAGCACAATGCACAAGTGAGGAGTGCACACATGAACTACATCAAGCCCTGCATGAGAGACATAAGCCATCCACCCCCCCGGGACCCACTCCAACCAACATTGCATGTCTGTCACACCTGGACACAATGCCAGAAGTGACAGACACAAAAAAGGTGCACAGGCAAAGGTAGTGGAGTCAGCACTCACTGCTCCCCTGGTCGACCATACAGCATGGGGTACCGTGGGAGGATCACATCCAGCAGGGCCTCGTTCTCCTCCTGGGTGAAAGGCTGGGCCCTCTCCACAGTCCTTGACATGGTGCCAGAGGGAGACAATACAGCAGCAGTGGTATCGACTGACATGTTGTGCAGGCAAGTGCCCTCCCATGGGTTCTGCCTGCCTTATATCTGCCTTGCTGGCCTATTTCACTTACAGGAGTACAGAGTGATTGGTCAGACTCATTTGCATCCTACGTTTCCTCCAATCCCTTTAAACATACACCAGTGACAACCTTAGCATCTTTCGAATTTGCAGCATCATGTCAAGTCAACAACCACTTTGCAACAATGTATAATGTGGCCAACTGATTTTTCCAGACCAAATGATGTAAAAATTTGAACTTGAAACTCGGTATCCATGACAACCAGCATGCATTTAGGCCCTAATACTTGTCCCTCATGTGTCCCCATTGTAATTCTTAAATCCCCACACAGGTACGGCGCGTTTCACACGTACCCCTAGGGCACCATCACTACAGTGATACGGGCCGTACTCACGCGTGTACGGGACGTACACGCGTGAGTATGTGCCGTATCACTAGGGCCTACGGTACCCCCAACTATAGTGATAGGCACGTACTCACGCATGTACGGCCCGTACACGCGTGAGTACGTGCCGTATCACTAGGGCCTACGGTACCCCAACTATAGTGATAGGCACGTACTCACGCATGTACGGGCCGTACACATGTGAGTATGTGCCGTATCACTAGGGCCTACGGTACCCCCAACTATAGTGATAGGCACGTACTCACGCGTGTACGGGCCGTACACACGTGAGTACGTGCCGTATCACTATGGCCTACGGTACCCCAACTATAGTGATAGGCACGTAATCACGCGTGTACGGCCCGTACATGCGTGAGTACGTGCCGTATCACTAGGGCCTACGGTACCCCAACTATAGTGATAGGCACGTACTCATGTGTGTTCGGGCCGCACACGCGTGAGTACGTGCCGTATCACTAGGGCCTACGGTACCCCAACTATAGTGATAGGCACGTACTCACGCGTGTTCGGGCCGTACACGCGTGAGTACGTGCCGTATCACTAGGGCCTACGGTACCCCCAACTATAGTGATAGGCACGTACTCACGCGTGTACAGTCCGTACACGCATGAGTACGTGCCGTATCACTAGGGCCTACGGTACCCCCAACTATAGTGATAGGCACGTACTCACACATGTACGGGCCATACACGCGTGAGTATGTGCCGTATCTCTGGGGCCTACGGTACCCACAACTATAGTGATAGGCACGTAGTCACACGTGTACGGGCTGTACACGCGTGAGTACGTGCCGTATCACTAGGGCCTACGGTACCACAACTATAGTGATAGGCACATACTCACATGTGAGTGCGGCTCGTACACACGCCCTCAGAGCGTGTACACTGCGTTTCACAGCTTACACTGGTGATAGGAGGCGCACACGAAAGGAATGGAGGTGTGAGACTCGCACAAGGCTGGACATCAAGTCATTGTCAGTGCAGTCCTTCATGTGCAGGGCCTAGGTGTGTCAGGCAGTGATGTGGCACATGTCTCATCATGTTGTGGCACAATAGATGTGTGATGAGCTGTTTACACATGTCATGTGTGATGGGACACTACGTGGCACACTTCCCCTTCACACTTTGCACATGTGTGCATGTAGGACACACGTGTCAAGCACTGCATCACTGTTATGGCACTCTCACCAACACCCGCAACTGTCCCCTGATGCCAGGTACATGGATAATTACACCTGACATGTGACTACCAGCGTGCCACGATGTGACTATGTCATGTGTGTGTGTCATGTGTTCCCATGAGCTTGCCGTTGGTGTTCCGTCAAGTCCATCTGCTGTTGCAGCATCCAACATGTGTCTGTGTGCATATGTGCATGACACACATATACGCACACCATGCCACATGTGGACTCACACGTTACATGTGTCATGATGGTTGGAAGATGACTTCCTGACATGAGGCAATATCTGCGTTGTCTCAATGTCTGTGTCATCCGTTTTTGACATGTACCCCTTCATGGAAATGTGTGTTATCTGTCCTTTTTCAGATGACATGTGACCTGTGCGTCTAGACTCCCGCCAGCTGTCTGTATGAGATAACATCCTTCAATTGCTGATATGTGGATGTCTGTCACTCATGTAATGTGTCTGGCTGGTCACTTACACTGGCCCACAGCTATTTTAATGGCATGTCACGTCAACATTGCCATGCAACTATTGTGGCTGGCTCTTCATAGGAGTATCACCTGGCTGGCCTACGTGTCCTGGATGTATTACACAGACCAGACTCTGTATTAAGCAGATGTGTATTAGCTGTTGAGCATGTGCTCACCTCAGTGACATTGGTGTGGTAATGTACTCACTCTTCGTTATTCCTTCCAAATCTCTGCAGGGCACCACCTCTCCCCAGACGAATGCCAGACCTGGATGCCATGCGTGAACATGACTGCATACGCAGATACCGCTTCTCGCAAGAGTTGATAGAGGACTTGACCCGCCAGCTTGAACCACACCTCCAACCACAACACAGGTATCCTACAGCTCTGACCCCCAAGATGAAGGTGATGGCAGCCCTACATTTTTTTGCCACCGGTACGTTTCAATTGACCATAGCTGATGTCGGTGGCATGTCTCAGACAATGTTCAGCCGTGTCCTGCATGATGTTTTAGAAGCCATGTTGATGCACCTGGATGAATTCCTCCAGTTTCCCACTTGTGAGCAGTTGACAGGTGTCAAGGGTAAGTTCTATGCCCTGGGAGGGATGCTTCACGTAATTGGGGCCATTGATGGGACATATGTGGCTTTGGTACCACCACAGGCACAGGATGTAGCCTTTCGGAACCGCAAACATTATCACTCTATCAATGCCCTTGTGGTGTGTCTTACTAACATGCTGATTTCCCATGTCTGTGCCCGTTTTTCAGGGTCCGCACACGATGCCTACATCATGAGGCGTAGCAGGGTGCCAGAAATGATGCTGCAGCTGCACGTGGAACGAGCATGTCTTGTTGGTGGGTATACTCTGTTAGTCCTGTGTTTTGCGCTATCTTTGTATCTTACAGCATCTCCTGACCCACTTCTTCACATGATGTTTCCATGTAGGGGACTCTGGCTATCCCAACATGCCATGGCTGATGACGCCTCTCCGCAACCCCAGAACAGCCGCAGAACACCGGTACAACAACACCATGGGCAGACGAGGCGCGTGATTGAGAGTACGTTTGGACTCCTGAAGAGCAGATTCCGGTCCCTCCACAAGACCGGCGGCGCCCTCCCATATGCCCCGGTGAAGGTCTGCAAAATCTTCATTGTGTGCTGCATGCTGCACAACATGGCAGGGGAGAAGGCCGTGCCACTCATCCTTGATCCAGATGAGCAGGATCATCCACCCATGGAGGATGAAGGGCTTGGGCACGGGGCAAGTGAGGATGAGGATGAGGATGAGGACATCCGGAGTCAGCTTATCCGCAACTTCTTCTCATAATGGTGAGTCCCTGTGTCTGAGTGTGCACGCTTTGAGCCTTGTGTGGCATGTGTTGCAATGTGTGTGTCCAGCTGACTGTGTGCTAAGTGACTTGGAGTTGTGTTCTGATGTGTCATTCAAGTGATGATGTCATTCCACACATTTTAGCTGGGACACTAAATTTTTTAAGAGCATGGTGACATCATTCCTGTAGATTACTAGCTCTTCGCTGACTTGTTGTGTGTCTGTCCTCCCCAGGTTCTTGCGGCTGTCGTCTGCTCATGTCATCATTGCCCTCCTGCTATTCCTCATGAGTATTGCAACGTGTGCTGGATCAGAGTTACATGCACAGACATGGTGAAAAGTAATTTTGGGTAAGGAGTGCAGCAAGGCATTTTGTGGGTGGTACGTGTTTGTGATATGTGGGGACTGCTCCTGTGCATGTTGTGTTACCATGCATACATGTCAACTCACCATGGGGCACATGACGTGTTGCATGGCTCCCATGAATTGATAGTCACCCTTCCTGACAGTCATCTGTAATGATTTGTGGATTCTGATGAAGGCATCAATGTCTGTGTAACGTCCCTCAGAAACATATGGGATGTTAATGGTGGACATAGTGTGGGACATCCCCATATGAGGCTCAATGGGGAATTGCAGACTCTCCGTGTGCAGCAAGGGGTGTTTGGCTCAACCCCTTCACTTGTGTGCCAGCTCAGAAGGATTTACCACATCTGTGTGTTGAAGGGGGTGTCCAGTGTAGGTCACACATGGTCAGCCAAATGACCTGTGAGTCTGTTCCAATTGATGCATTTCCCTTAGTGTGAGGCTGAGTAATAAAGGTGTTCGTCACACTCCAAGGTGCCTCATCTCTGTCAATGCAGGTCTCTTGCCACTTTGCATGCAGCATATCTGGCATAGTTGTGGAAGATTATGCATAGGAGTCCATGTGTAGTTTAGCAACATGCATGCAGTTGCTCATGGATTAGGCTCCCTCTTGGGATGAAGTACATGGTCGTGTATGTATTTTGGCATGTTGGTCCACACAATGGGCCATCAACAGCTGCTGAGGGTGTGTCTCCTGTGCGCAGGTCGGCCTTCAGTTTCCTGATCCGGTGTCATGCTTCTTTGAAAAGAAAGCAGGTGAGGACCCCATATATCTGCGAAATTATCAGCCAATTTCTCTCCTCCTCTATTTGTGAAAGTTGCTTGGGGCACTTGCAGCTCAACTTCTCTGCTTCTTTATAGAGGCCTCACCTTTCCTTGATCCCTGCCGAGCGGGCTTTCGCCAAGCTCACTCAACAAAGGTAGTGATCCTCTCAGTAGTGGATGACATGCGTGTAGAAGTAGATAAAGGAAACCCTCAAGCCCTAGTCCTCCTCGATCTGTCAGCAGCCTTTGACACAATCGACCATGACCACTTGGCAGACTGTATCAAGTCTGCATGGCTCCAGGACTCAGCAATCAACTGGATCTTTCAATTATTCTAAAGTTAAATGGAACTGTGGGGTTCCACAAGGCTCTTCTCCTTCTCCCCATCTTTTTAACGTATACATCCACCCCCGATCCAGTCTCTCAAAAACATGAAAGTTAAACACTTTTAATTATGCTTATGACATGCAACTCCTCTTCATGACTGATGGCACTCCAAATTCCAAGATGTATTTCCAAGACACTATGCTGTTCATCCTGGATTGGATGAACAGTAACCACTTGAAACTGAACTTCGGCCCAATGAGTTGGGTCCTCCTTCCTCTCCAGAGAAGTTGTTAAAACATCTTGGTTTTACAATTGATGAGGATCTATCTCCGAAACCAAAACTTGGCTCAGTGATATCCTCCTGCTTTTTCCAACTGCGCAGAATTAAGAAGATCAAGAAATTCCTCACTACTGACGCCTTGTTTCAGGTCATAATAGGTTTGGTCATGTCGAGAATTGACTACACCAACTCTCTTTATTTGGTTCTCCCTAGACATCTTATGTTGACGATTCCGTTGGTCCAAAACCAGGCTGCTCCACTGAACTATCAACTTCCCAAATGTTGACATATTTCTAAAGGTAGAAAAGACCTTCACTGATTCCCAGTTGCACAGAGATCCACATTTAAAACATGTTGCACTATTTTCAAAGCCTTGCACATTAAAAGTCCGGCATTTATTAAATCTCAGAGGCACAAGTACTGCCCTACCAGAGATATCAGAGCCCATTTGCACCTGTTAGAGATCACCCAATTTAAGAGGATTAGGATAGGTGGAGTCAAGTTTTCTGTCACAGTTCCTCGTGTCTGGAACTCCCTGCCCCTGGAACTCAGGAGCACCTTTAAATATAGGAAGTTTAGACAGATGCTGAAGACTTGTCTCTTGAAGCAAGCCTATTAATAAGTTTCCTGAGCCCTGCTGGGATAGTCATCAAGAGACAAGAGACTGTTTGGTGTATGTGGAATATACAAGCTGAAGTAACATAACACACCAATCCTGTAGACGTATGCCTCCCATTATCCGATTACTTACCTGTCCATCCACTATTCCATGGGTCACTCCTAAAGCCCTATGGTGCCTAGACCCACCCATCACCTCCACCCCCTTCATATAGCTATCGATGGGCAGCTGGAAATCGAGGTTCAACGGATCCTTGATGTCAAAAGAGTGAAAGGACTTTTATATTACTTCATAGACTGGAAAGGGTATGGTCCAGTGGATCAATCATGTGATCCAGCTGCCAATGTACATGCCCCGTCTGGTTCGGCTCTTTCAAGCACATCATCCCTAAAAACCCCACCCAGAAAGCCCTTCTTTCCGGGACGGAACTGTATCATGACCCTGACCTCCTTGTGTACTCATCCTCTTGTGCCTTGTGTGTGGAGGCCTTGAGCAAATGAGCATATGGCACAATGCCTCCCTAGCTGTTCATGGGACTCATTGCCCCGTAGGCTTGACAACATTCTTTGTATGGTAATTATCCCCAGGGGCCTAGTCCACTGAGTCATGAAACACCAAAGTGCAAACAGTAACATTCCTTAGGGTCTTCAGACTGATTCATCATGACTATGGTGATATTTGGGCTGACCCATAGGCACATGTATATGTGGATATTTTGGCTGACTCATGGGTACATGACTATGGGGGTATTTGGGATGACTCATAGGCACATTACTCTAGGGATATTTAAGCTGACTTATCAGGATTTGTGAATGGTATTTATACTACACTCAAACCATGAGGCAGTGCTTGGCTTACCCACTGGTTGAAGATGACGGATCCTTTTCAGCGTTCCTGCTCACCTAAACATCTCCATGAGCCAGCCGAGAATCTTTTGCAGTGCAACTCTCCAGCTAATCTCTGACGCTGCGGGCATCTTTCCCCTTTAAATCCAGCTACACATCAAACACCTTCCCTGCAACGCTGCACCTTAAAGGAGAACATATAGTTAAGTATCATCCTTAAGGTTAGTGCACTAATGGAAAGCATATCATCCAAAGACCTGTTTTTATGATGATGAAAATCAGAAAACAGGACAAATCTTGAACACTGAGGCATTGAGGGTATTATTTAACTCGGATATTGAGCCCTTGGTATTAGCACCCACTGACATTCTTATGTGCAAACCTTTTTTTTGCTCTAGTCTGTGAATCCAAAAGCACACTCTTGCACACCTTGTGCCTAATATTGAACAAACAAGGTGTACCTTAGTGTGTAATGTGAAAATGTGATATAGCTTCTGGCGGGAGTGCCACAGCTGCAAGGGTAACAGTTGATTACTGGAAGTCTATGCAGCAAAAGATTTAATATATCATGTAGGTGACTGTTAGTACACATGGCAAAGGCGGGAGGGAATATTACATGATTACTCATTTGCTGAATAGCCTCCCTACTTGTATTTGTAGTAGAACTTACCGTGCACTACATTTTGCACATATCACAACAGCGCTCTCCAGGACTGAGATGAGACGTACGTATATCTCCAAAAAGGCACACAAGTCTTTCTATTTGTTATTTTGTTCTCCCCTTGACAATAGCAGACATACGAGATTGAAACGATCTGACAGAACTGGAAAGGAAGTCAGAAGGACCAGGAGAGTGGAGGACCTAAAAAACAATCAGAAATACAACTCTGCCAAGATCAGGGCTTAATAACTTGGAAATTGGCCAACAGTGGATGTAAACCACAGTCTTACTTCTGCTCACAAATGCCTGTGGGGAATAAAATTGATCTGTTCCAGGAGGCGATGATAACATGAATCACTTGGCCCATAGGAAAAGTCAAATTAAGAAGAAATCACACAATCTAACTTTTGGAGGAAGGAGAGCCATAGGTGAGCTGGAAAATAATCAAGAAATAATAATCAAGCCATCTGACAAGGGTGAAAACATCATCATCCAGGATTGGATTAAATACATGGCAGGAGCAAAAAAACTGCTTAGAAATAAGCAACATTATACAAAACTAAAAAAGAATCCAACAAAGAAGATGACTGAATATCATGAAAAATGGTGGGAATGGCATGACTTGGCTCTGATTGATTATGATGAATATAGGTACCTGAAAACGGAAAACCCAATTGTACCAACAATCTACTTCCTTCCCAATGTGCAAAAAGATCTACAACATCCACCAGGCCATCCCATTTTAAGCTCGATAGGATGTCTGCTAGAAAGAACATCAAGTTTCATAGATGCCTTTTTTGTCCAATACGTCACAATGCTACCATTGTATTTGAGGGAGTTCATGGATTTCCTCAACAAAATTCAAGATATCCCATGGAAGAATGATTATCTATTAGCCACCATAGATGTACCATCATTATACACCTCAATTCGCCATTGTGATGGAATGAAAGTGTGCCAATATTTCTTAAGGGCTGGATCAGTGACCTGTATGGAACACTCAAACATGTTGATAGAAATATTAGATTACTGTTTGACCAACAACATGTTCCTTTATAATGAGAATTAATATTTACAAAATCAAGCAACAGCTATGGGGACATCCTTTGTGCCAACATATGCCAATCAACTTATGGGCCATTGGGAAGCTGAAGCTGTGTGGACTGAAGAACATAAAGAAATGTTGAAACACATAAAATTGTGGACAAGATTAATTGAGAATCTATTTCTTATATGGGAAGTTGAGTCTGGAACAATTCATCTTATTTCTAAACCACAACACATACAATCTACAGTTCATACATGTAATCAGTCAAAACCAAATACATTTCCTAGACATGAGGTGTACATGAAGGAGGCTAAGATATGCAGTAAGATTCATCGAAAATCAACAGCCAGCAAAAGCATACTGCATACCAAAGTGGAAACCCCAAAACGTTGAAGTAGAGTGTCCCTTATGTGGAAATGCTGAGATCAAGAGGAAACTACTCGCAGACCTCAGACTTTAAGATACAAGTAAATTACATGTTCAGAAGATTTGAGGTTTGAGGTCAGAAGGAAGTCCTACAGAGTGCAAGGAACAGAGTAATGAGAAATGGAAGAGAAGAATTGCTACAGACTAAGAAAAAGGAATCCAAAGATAACAACAAAACTTGTTTGATTATGGATTATAATTAAGGCTACCTGTTTTCCATTTTTATTGATTTTTACATATAAATATAGTCATAAAATCATTTATTTTCCTTTCTGTATTTTTTCTAAAATGTGGATGAAATCGGAAAGTAAGTTGTTTTATGAGTGAATTCTAAACTTTGTCAATCATGACTACTAGGCCAATAGCTGTGTGGATTAACAGATACGGGGCTTAAAAAGGAATTAAGTTCAGTAATGTCTTAACCAGCAGTAGCTGTACACAAAGTTGGAACTACATTTACCATGTTTTCATATAAATTTACTGATATATCCATCTGTGGGTATTTACATCAAGGAAACCTCTCAGGCATTAACATATAAGTGCACATCTATTGGTTAAATTATTGTGGAAATATACTAGTTTCAGCTCAATATTTTCACAAAATCCAAAATAAATATTGATAATACAGATAAAATAAACCAAAAAAAATATTGAAACATGCAGACAGAAATAAAATAAAAAAGCAGGAAGCCCTCATTATAATGGCAACCACCAAGAGTTAAGAAATGCATTCCAAAGGACTTTGAAATAAATTTTAATCTAACCATCCGAAAATAAAATGCAGAAAAGTAGCGTCCCTATGAGATATACTTGTACAAAGCCATCTACCAACTAGGAAGAAACCAAACAACAACTGGTTACAGATGCTTGGCTGTTGGAAGTGCACAAAGTGTAAAGCATGTGAACAATGAGTAAGTAGAGTAACATATAAGCTACAGAATAGAATAGAAAATAAAATCATGAAACACATACCATGTGATACCAATTATGCAGTTGACATATGAAAATGCACGTGCAGAAAATCAAATGTAGGAAGCACAACAAATAAAGTAAAACTGAGAATCTTACAACACCTACGAGCAATAAAAAACAGGATTTTGCCTAACCAATTGCAAAGCACTTCTGGGAAACACATGAAGGGAAAATACAAGGTCTAACCTACTTTGGAGTACAAAGACTCAAGGCTGGAGAACAAAGAGGTAACCGAGAATGTATTCTCAGAAGAATGGAATCTAGACTGATAATCTCTATGAGAACACAACTCTCTCTGATGTACTGATCAAAGTTATAACTGTGCTTGTTTACTATTGAAAATCTTATGGTTTAGGTTTTGGGGCTTTAAAATCCCAGAATTCCAGGGTTCATAGATCCCCTTGATCTTTGGTTTTGAGACTTAAGGTTTTAGATTTTGTAATCTTTTGAACTTCCTCTTCTTGATGATTTGATTCCTCTGAACTTTCCTTACACTCTATGGGCCCGATTCACAGAACTAACTTAAGACAAAATCCTAAACTTACTACCATTTTGGTATTCACAGAAGGCACTTACTCATTTTGGTATTCACAGAAGGCACTTACTCATTTCGGTATTCACAGAAGTTAGGAGTCCTAACTTTAGGACTCCTAAATGCCTTCTGTGAATACCGAAAACCTTAAAATTAGGATTTTTCTCAGTTTAGTAGTAGTATAGTTAGGACTCCTAACTTTAGGACTCCTAAATGCCTGCCGTGAATACCGAAAGTTTTAAAATTAGGATTTTTCTCAATTTAGTAGTCCTAAATTTAGGACTCCTAACTTTAGGACTCCTAAATGCCTTCTGTGAATACCGAAAACCTTAAAATTAGGATTTTTCTCAGTTTAGTAGTAGTATAGTTAGGACTCCTAACTTTAGGACTCCTAAATGCCTTCTGTGAATACCGAAAGTCTTAAAATTAGGATTTTTCTCAATTTAGTAGTCCTAAATCTAAATTTAGGACTACTAAATTGAGAAAAATCCTAATTTTAAGACTTTCGGTATTCACAGAAGGCATTTAGGAGTCCTAAAGTTAGGAGTCCTAACTATTCTACTACTAAACTGAGAAAAATCCTAATTTTAAGACTTTCGGTATTCACAGAAGGCATTTAGGAGTCCTAAAGTTAGGACTCCTAACTTCTGTGAATACCGAAATGAGTAAGTGCCTTCTGTGAATACCAAAATGAGTAAGTGCCTTCTGTGAATACCAAAATGGTAGTAAGTTTAGGATTTTGTCTTAAGTTAGTTCTGTGAATCGGGCCCTATATATTTATGAATTTAAGTTATACCATTAGGGACTGACAGATCTATTTGCACTACTCACTGGAAAGTGGCAATATCAATACTTTTTCTGGAGGTGGTTAAACCAACATTTTTTTTTTTACAAGAATAGTTCTCTGCACTTACATTTTATCTAGGCCATATGGAAAATAGGCAATGGAATTGGAAGGCCCTTAATGGTCAAAATGGATCAAGGGAACCAACCCTCTGCTAACTGTGTGTTAATGAAAAGCCCACTTATCTGCACTTGCACTTTATAATAGGTCATTTGGGAACGAGGCACACGGATATATTCCGTAAACACTTTATTAGCACTTTCTAATGATTATACAGGACTGAAATTAGATAGACAATAGAGGAATGGAGGGGACAAATTGAGCATATCAAGCTAGTCATGGATTAGGAGACTTTTAGGGTAGCTTTTTAAATAGAATGTAAAATAGCACTTTATATATAAAGATCAGCATATAAACATAAGCTGGCTGAAGGGATTTGAAACTCTAAATGGTACTTTACATATTTATATATTGTAGTCCTTTCCACCCCCTTCCTTTCACCTTAGCGATTCTGTTGTCCACTAGTTTAATCTGTAATAGTCTGAAATTGTCTGAAATTGCACTAACAATGCTGATATTGGGTTGCAATAAGCATAACTGGAGATGCCCCATTTCTTGGACCTACCTCAAACTGTCCACCAATATGACAAACTAATTAAGTTATGTGCAAATGTATAATATATTGCTTGATAGTATCAATAATTATTTTCCTATCCTTCCCTTTTAAAACTTGTTTTGCAAAAGATATATGCCATGACATGTCCTTATACATACCAAAAACACCAAGGATCCCTTATTTTATGCAGCATGTCTTGGTTTAGTAATACAATTGTATATACTTTACAGAGGGGATGAAATAACAATGACATCTGACAGTGAATAATATGTTAATGTTTTGAGGAGCAAAAATGGTGGCATGTTCAGGAGCGTGGAACAGAGAGCATGAACACTCTAGTTGTTTCCAATTGAAATTAAAGATAGACTTGTTTATGGGAGCTTAAATGGAGTGTTAGCACACCAGGACTCTTATGTCCAGTTGAAGGTGTAAACGGCGAAACGCATCAGTCATCTTTACCTACATGCACGAAATGGTGATGATGTGGTGCTAAAGTGAAATAAAATGAACCACTGAAACTCTGGTTGTGTGCCACTTCTTTCTCCACATTGAGGTTTGGGGAAGAGATTGCATAGTGCAGTGAAAAAACAAAAGGTTACTGGGACATTACAGTGAGGCTCAGATTTCACTCATACCAAACCAGTGAAATTCAGAAGTTATTGTTACCTAAGCTAACTTGTGCCCCTGCAATGCACTGCTTATTACCTCACATATTACACCACTCATGACATGGTCAGTGACATCACTCATGACATCTCAAATGACATCACTGATGATATCGCTGATGACATCAAGTGAGGGTAAGTGTTTTAAGAGTTTATGGGTGTTAAACATGTATACTAACCTACTACAAAAGTTAAATTAGTATACTAGGTGCACTACTACTGAGTGATACTACTTCTAACATATATTATGTGAGTGACTGTGTGACTGTATGCATCCTTGTGTGTATGGATGTGTGAGTGGCTGTATGTTTGCAGCTGTGTGGGTGAGGGAGATGCTGTTTGAGTGGCTGTATTGGTGAGTGAGTGGGTGTGTCAGAGGCTGTAACAGTGAGTGAGTGGCATTGTGAGTGACTTTATGGGTGGGTAACTGGGTGTGTAGTGACTGTATGGGTGAGTGAGTGGGTGTGTACATGTCTGTATGGGTGAGTGAGTGGCTATTTGAGTTGGTGTTTGGTTAAGTGAGTGGGTGTGTGAGTGGCTGTATCACAGCATGAGTTACTATGTGAATGGCTGTATAGGAGAGTGAGCGGATGTGTGAGTGCTTGTATGGATGTGTGAATGGGTGTGTAATTGATTGTGTGGGTGTATGAGTGAGTGTGTAGGTGCTTGTGTGGGTGAGTGAGTGGCTGTGTTGAGAGGCTGTATGAGTGAGTGAGTGGCTGTGTGAGTCACTGTGCAGGTGAGTAAGTAGGTATGTGAGTAGCTGTATGGCTGAGTGTGTGGCTATGTGAGTGGCTGTATGGGTGAGTGACTGGTTGTATGAGTAGCTGTATGGGTGAGTGACAGGTTGTACGAGTGGCTGTTTGAGTGAGTGAGTGACTCTATGGAGGAGTGAGTGGGTATGTGAGTACTTGTGTGGGTCTGTGAATGGATATGTGAGTGGTTGTGTGGGTATGTGAGCAGGCATGATTAAACGAAGTTTGCAGCACCAGCGCTACACTTTTACCAGCGCTATACTCGCACTAGAATTACTACAAACAACTTATAGCATTTTATTGATCTCTTAGGATTTTAAAACATTTTCGAGCGTGATTTATTGATTGTGTGCTTTAAATGTAATACTGTGTTTTAGAAAACTTTTGCTCTGCCCATACTTGCAGTTTGCTCGCTACTCCCCGGTCCACCACAGCTTCTGTGCTGATTGTCGTGGAGGGAGCTTTGGAGCGTCATCACTTCCTGGTTCCTGGCTGTTCCATCCTGGTCAGCCATCTTGGAGAGGTCGGCGGACTAGTCTCCCCCTCGCCCTGACTATTTGAGGGCGGGAGTCTCATGCGCGCAATCATTGATTAAACGAAGTTTGCAGCGCCAGCGCTACACTTTTACCAGCGCTATACTCGCACTAGAATTACTACAAACAACTTATAGCATTTTATTGATCTCTTAGGATTTTAAAACATTTTCGAGCGTGATTTATTGATTGTGTGCTTTAAATGTAATACTGTGTTTTAGAAAACTTTTGCTCTGTCCATACTTGCAGTTTGCTCGCTACTCCCCGGTCCACCACAGCTTCTGTGCTGATTGTCGTGGAGGGAGCTTTGGAGCGTCATCACTTCCTGGTTCCTGGCTGTTCCATCCTGGTCAGCCATCTTGGAGAGGTCGGCGGACTAGTCTCCCCCTCGCCCTGACTATTTGAGGGCGGGAGTCTCATGCGCGCAATCATTGATTAAACTAAGTTTGCAGCGCCAGCGCTACACTTTTACCAGCGCTATACTCGCACTAGAATTACTACAAACAACTTATAGCATTTTATTGATCTCTTAGGATTTTAAAACATTTTCGAGCGTGATTTATTGATTGTGTGCTTTAAATGTAATACTGTGTTTTAGAAAACTTTTGCTCTGCCCATACTTGCAGTTTGCTCGCTACTCCCCGGTCCACCACAGCTTCTGTGCTGATTGTCGTGGAGGGAGCTTTGGAGCGTCATCACTTCCTGGTTCCTGGCTGTTCCATCCTGGTCAGCCATCTTGGAGAGGTCGGCGGACTAGTCTCCCCCTCGCCCTGACTATTTGAGGGCGGGAGTCTCATGCGCGCAATCATTGATTAAACGAAGTTTGCAGCGCCAGCGCTACACTTTTACCAGCGCTATACTCGCACTAGAATTACTACAAACAACTTATAGCATTTTATTGATCTCTTAGGATTTTAAAACATTTTCGAGCGTGATTTATTGATTGTGTGCTTTAAATGTAATACTGTGTTTTAGAAAACTTTTGCTCTGCCCATACTTGCAGTTTGCTCGCTACTCCCCGGTCCACCACAGCTTCTGTGCTGATTGTCGTGGAGGGAGCTTTGGAGCATCATCACTTCCTGGTTCCTGGCTGTTCCATCCTGGTCAGCCATCTTGGAGAGGTCGGCGGACTAGTCTCCACCCTCACCTAATCTATAAGACCCCTCACAGACTAGCGCAGCGGTGACGCGCAGCGGTAGCGCCGAATACGCGCCGAAGAGAAGCCAAAGAGTAGCCAGTCTGCGCCAGTCCGCGGCACGGAGGCGGACGGTGCCGGACGGTCTACGTATATACCCTCTATTTGTGCCAGTGGCACTATGTGTCGCTGTATACTCAGGTATTCCAGCCCCGAGCTACGCTCCTTCCGCCCCCCGTGTGGTCACTGCCATCATGTTTTCCCGGGAGGGCGGGCTTTGAAGACAGGGTGTAGTACTTGTGGCTGGCGCCTTCCTGCTCGGAATTCTTTTACACAGGTCAGCCCACCTATTCTGCATAAATGTTTACTACTGAATACTAGATCTCTACCCGGCCACGCTCTAGACATTTGGAATATGTTACAGGATTCTAAGATATCCTGTTTGTTCCTTACGGAAACTTGGCTGTCCGAATCTTCCTCACCCGATTTGGCAAATGCCGTACCTTCTGCCTATAACATTTATAGGAAAGATAGGTCATCTGGTAGAGGTGGTGGAGTGGCTATTATAGTTAATAAGAATATTGTATGCCATACTTTCTCAGTAGATAATATACAGGGCTGCGAAGCATTAGGCTTTACTCTCCAGCTCTCATCTTCCCAGGCCTGTACTGGTATCCTGGTCTATAGATCACCAGGTTCGGTGGGGCTGTTTTTGGAAGAACTACAGGCAGCCCTATCAATACCATGCCTTAGGTCCAATCATTGCTTTTTATTAGGTGACTTAAATATCCATATGGATAATAGCTCGGATCCGGACACTCTAAAACTGTTAGATATTACTTCCGTGTTTGGCCTATCTCCTTATGTGGCAGGACCGTCTCATAATAAAGGCCACACGCTCGACCAGATTTTTTCTACTTCTCCTATCTGTGTTGACCCTCCCATGCCAGTTTTGTGGTCAGATCATTTTCTCATCACTTTTTCCATCTCTGTCATGGTTCCATCACGGTCTAAACCAGTAGGGTCGCTAAAGCATCTCTCTAAATCTTTCCATCTTCTTACTACAGAGATGCTATCAAATGTTCTAACTAACTTCCCGTGTCCCACCTCTGACAATGTAGAGGAGTACAGCGATCTCTTCCATAATTGGTTCACAGACCGTCTAGAGAGCTTGGTTCCGGCCATGAAACAAAACTCTGCAGATAAGAGAACATCTGCCCCTTGGTTTACCCCTCATCTAAAAAAAGCACGACAAGATCTTAAGAAAGCAGAAAGAGCATGGAGGCGATCCTATGATCTTTCTGAGAGGCAAAAATTTAAGACGCTGACTCGAGCCTACCATAAATTAATTTGGGATGGTAAAAAATCCTATCTGGAATCTAGAATAAATGAAGCGGAGCATTCTTGCAAGGAAATTTTCAGGGTGGTTAAAGATTTCACCTCCCCCTCTGCTTATACTCCGATCCATGCTCACTCCGAAATTTGGTTGAAGGAATTAGCTGTCTATTTTGTACAGAAAATCACCTCTATTCAATCATCTCTCCAGGCCACTTTCCAGCAGCATACGACAAGTCTGGGGTGTCCCTTGCCAGATCATGGCCCCTTTCTGTCCAATTTTCCCCTATTAGATCATGAGAGCTCTCTTGCTATTCTGACAAGTCTCAAATCCGGATCTCCACAGGATCCTTGCCCTGCCAAGTGTCTAGCAAATATGGCACCTGTTCTTAATGATTTGATTAATCCCATTTTGAATCTGTCACTCTCTTCCGGGGTAGTTCCCAAAGCTTGGAAGAGTGCCATGATCTTGCCACTTATAAAAAAACCTGCGCTCGACCCTGCAGTCTATGCAAATTACAGACCCATCTCCTTACTCCCTGCTCTGGCGAAAGTGACTGAAAGGTTTGCTCACAGATCTATTTCCAATTTTATTGAGGAAAGGGGTCTGTTGCATAATACTCAATCTGGTTTCCGTGCAAATTTCAGCACGGAGACCGCGCTCCTTGAAGTCACAGATGCCATCAGGGAGGAGTTGGATGTTGGTAAAAAAGTGGTACTGATTATGCTGGACCTGTCGGCGGCGTTCGACACCGTTCCCCACGCACTTCTTCTCTCCAGACTCTGGGACTTTGGTCTGCGGGGAACGGTGTGGAATTGGCTTAAATCCTTCTTAGCCGACCGCCGGCAGACAATCTGGGCGCCACCCTTCTCTGCTGAAATGTCACCACTTGAAGTGGGGGTCCCTCAAGGTTCCATCTTGAGCCCCCTCCTGTTCAACATCTTTATGGCCCCCCTGGCGGTGACAGCGGAGGCTTTTGGCGCCCGGATTGTCAGCTATGCTGACGACACCCAGCTCCTCTTTGTAAGTAACAGGGATGGTCAGTTTGATAGTGTCCAGGTCAACGGATGTTTGAGTGCTGTCTTTGAGTGGTTTGGACGCCATGGGCTGAAGTGCAACGCAGACAAGTCGGAGCTGCTCTTCTTTGGCTGTACATCTGAACCCGATTGGAAAACCTGGTGGCCGAAAGATATGTCTCCTCCCACTAGCTCGTCTGTGAAAGCCAAAAATTTGGGAGTGGTGATTGACAACAAGCTATCTTTCGGACCACATATTTCATCTCTTACTGGGAAATGTTTCGGCATCCTGCGGATGCTTCGCAAATTTCTCCCTCTAGTCTCTATCCAGCACAGAAAAATTATTGTCCAGGCACTGATCTGCTCCAGGCTGGATTATGCAAACATTCTGTTTCTGGGACTTCCCAAATATTTGGTCAGGCGTCTGCAAATCGCCCAGAATTCTGCAGCCCGAGCCATTTTTGGTCTTCCAAGGAAAGTCAGAGCCACGGATCTTCTTGCCACATTGCATTGGCTCCCAGTTGCAAAAAGGATTCTATTTAAAACTCTGACCACGACTTTCAAGGCCTTGCATGGCATAGGCCCCAAATATATCTCCAAACGACTGTCCTGGTATACCCCTCCCAGATCTCTTAGATCCTCGTCCTTATCAAAGATGAGTGTTCCCACTATCAAACGAGCAAGAGCAGGAGGACGATCTTTTCGTCACTTAGCCCCTCATGCCTGGAATGATCTTCCAATCTCTCTAAGACAGACTTCTAGTCTTCTGTCTTTCCGCAAGGCTCTTAAGACTTTGCTCTTCCCGTAATCTTGATGCTGTTTCTGTGTTTGTATGCCCTTTTGGTGTTATGTTTTTCCCCATCTTCGGTTGGGATTCTTCGTTAAAGCGCCGGGATACTCCAGTGGAGTGGCCGTGCGCTATAGAAGTGTACAAATAACATAACATAACATAACATAACATGCAAGAGGTTGTATATAGTGTGAGTGGATCTGTTGATGATGTCATTGGTGATGTCATCAATGATGTCATTTGAGAATTTATCAGTGGTGTCATCAGTGATGTCACTGACCATGTCATGAGTTCTGTAATATGTGAGGTCTTAAGCAGTGCATTGCGGGGGCGTAAGTTAAAGTTAGATCAGGTAAATGTAACTGTTGAATTTCACTGGTTTTGTATATTTGAAATCTAATTCTAACTATAATGCCCCTGTAACCTTTGTTTTTGTTCAGTGAATTTCTAAGGTTTTTCAAATTCTATTTCCTAACTATAATGTCCCTGTGCCCTTTGGATTTTTAAGAAACTTTCTATTTTTTTTAACTAGTAATCACGCTTGTAGAGTGGTGGAGAAATGGGGTGGGGCCTCCGACAGCTCTCAGGAATCCTGATGTGTCATATTTACTGGAGGTAACTGGAGGGCTTCTTGGCCCCCCTGGGGCCCTCAGCATCCAAGAGGATTTCATCCCCCCAAACAGCAGTGCGCAAGGAGGTGCAGTTGCAGACTGGTGGAGAAAGGGGATGTGGCCTTAAAAGGCTTCTCATCAATTTGTCTGTGTGGGATTTACTGGAGGTAACAGGAGGGCTTGTTGTCCCTCTAGTGCCAAGGGGACTTCACCTCCTAACCAGCAGTGCACTGGGAGGCGTATGTGCAGAGTGATGGATTGCCTCCGAAGTCCACACAGCAATCGCGTTATTTGGGACTTACTGGAGGTAACAGAAGGGCTTGTTGGCCCCCAAGGACTCAGTGCAGCCAAGGGGACTTCATCCCATAACCAGTATGTTTCCAGATGGTGGTGAATGGGGGCAGGGCCTCTGGCGGCTTGCAGGTGTTTTTTTATTTATCAGGGGAGGGGGCATGGCCCCCTTTTCCTGGGCCTATTTTGAACCCAGGGATCCCATTCCCCAGGGCCAGGCCTTTTCTGAATGGGGAGGGGGGCCGAGCCGCCCTCCTCCCGGGCCGATTTCTCCACATGGACCCCATCCCTCAGGGATCGGCCTCTATTGTAGATGCCCTGGTCCCACCCTGGGCACCAACTTACCACTGATGGGGACTGCAGGAGGAGCCTGAAGGCCCCCTCAGTCCCTGACCACTCACCACTTCCTGTGGGAGCTGGCTTTGCTTTTAAACATAGGAAGTTGCTGAACATGCAGCTCCCTCTGTGTAAAAGAAATGTTGCTCTGCTTCCAGCAACCAAGAGCATTCTTAATGTTCTTGCTTGCTGGAAGCGGAGCACAGTTTACTGTTGCTTGACAGAAACAGTAAAGCTCCTCACAAGCCATAACAAACAGCTATGTCCCGGGGGTGGGAACCCTGGGACATAGCAAGAGCCGGCCCTGAGGGGTGCTGGTCTCCAGGTCATCTATGGCTCCAGGAGGGGGGCCACGTGGTCCTCCTCCTTTTTTTAGATTGTGCCCCAGGGAGGAGGTTGTCCCTGGGGCTGTAGGGGGTCCGCGTGGCTCGCCTGCATTCAATTTGAGAAAAAGCCTGGGGGGGGTGGCAGTCCTCGGGGCTGGGGGGGTCTGTGCAGCTCCCCATTCATTAAAGTTAAAGACCCGGAGAGGTGGCAACCCCAGGTGCAGCAAGGGGTCTGTGCTGTCCCCTGCATTGTTTGTTTAAAATTAAAGCCCAAGGGAGGTTGAGGTCCTCAGGGCTCGGGGGTCTGTGTGGCCTCCCA
This sequence comes from Triturus cristatus, assembly GCF_964204655.1. Taxonomy (NCBI): domain Eukaryota; kingdom Metazoa; phylum Chordata; class Amphibia; order Caudata; family Salamandridae; genus Triturus; species Triturus cristatus. Next base: position 1,406,119,614 of record NC_140591.1, read on the forward strand.
TTCATTTAAGTTGGAGCCCCGGGGAGGGGGAGACCCTGGGCTATGTTGGGTTCATTCGGCCCCCCCACATTGTTTTATATTAAAGCCCCAGGGAGGTGGCAGTCCCCAGGGCTATGGGGGTCAGAGAGGCCCCCATTTATAAATAAATAAGCTCTGGGAAACTGGTGGTTCCCAGGGCAGCGGGGGAGGCCATACTGGCCTCTCCCACATGCATTTGTAATCAAAGCCCTGGGGAGGTGGTGGTTCCCAGGGCAATATAAAGCCCCAGGAGGGGAAGCCAATGTGCACCCTCCCTTATTTAAAAAATGTCCCGGAGGCTGTTAATTAACGAAGCATTGGAGCCTTCACGTCATTTTTTTTATTTTCAGAGGGATCCATGGATCCCGCCTAAAATTTTAAAAAACATATGCTTTTTTGGGCCCTGCTTGGTCCCTTCCCCTTTACTTACTTAAAAAAAGAAATCTGGGACTCGGTCCGAGCAGAGTCCCAAGATGGCTGCCAACACTTCCTGGCTTAAAGTTTTGGCAGCCAGCCAAATCTCAGCATGAGATAAGAAGGGGTCGCAGATCCTCTGCACACCCAGATATACAATTGGAAATTTCTTTAAATCACTCTGCAATACTGAAGATATTTACACCAATTTACAAAAGGGTTGCTTTCTGGACCAACAACTACACTTCTGCCAAATTTAGTGGAATTCCATTCAGCAGTTCCCCATTTCTTCTCACCCCCTGCTTCACAGATCACCTAAAAATGTTCAAGATAGTAGCTGTAGTGAGTACCAAACTAGTTTTGAAAAATTTGCAAAATTGTCAAATGACAGCAAAGTTATTGGCAATTGAAAAATGTTCTTCCTATGAAACTACATCCTAACTACAACTACCTACTGGTGACCATATATAGATATATGATGAGATAAGCATGGGCAGAAGAAAATGACAATTGGGTTGATAGCGTGGACCTTTGGGCACACTATATTGACGATTTGTTTATAGTATGGAGGGGCACACGACAGGCAGCTGAGGAATATATAGACAAACTGAATAACAACTCTCTTAATCTTCATTTTGCTAGCCTAATAAGTGAGACCATAGTACCCTTTTTAGATCTGACAGTCTATGTAAAAGATGACAGATTACAGATAACATTTTAAAGGAAGCCAACCATGGGAAATTCCTTGTTATACATGCCAGCAGCCATCATCCACTTATCCTCATCAACAGTATCCCATATGGGAAACTATTGCACATTAAGAGCAACTGCTTCTCAGAGAATGATCATGCCCAGGCTGAGTAAGAAACCCTGTCAAGCTTCCGAGCATGAGGGTACTCACCGATAGTCTTGAACCAGGCAGTGGCAAAGGTACAGAAAGTACAGCAACAGCAGTTGTTGATTGAAAATGATATGAGACATGGGCTTGCAGGAAGACAATGTGGCCTGGCTAATTCTCAATGTTTCCACTAGTTCACTTCCACATACTCAGAATTGGCATATTCTACAAACTGACCAGGTGATAAGCTCATGATTAGCTTCATCACCCCAGGTTACCTAAAAAAAAGTGACTCACTTAGGGACCCGTTAGTACATAGTCACTATGCTAATTCTCCCAATATTATGAAGATGGTAACAGTATTTGTTTATTTTACACGATGCAAGGCATGCAGACAGAAAATGAGGGAGTATGAGATCCCAGCAATTCAAAAGAAGAGAACAATCCCAAAACTGCTAAATTGCCACTCTAATTTTGCAATATATCGTCTGATCTGTCCATGCAAACAGAGGTATGTGGGAAGCACAATTTTAAATGGTTTCAGCACTGAAGAAGGTAACAAACCACAATGCATTTGCGATAATAAATCGTTTCTCAAGATCCCCGGAGTGCTCCGCTTCTTGGGGTTGTTGCACCCGCTGTTGTGTTCGACCGCCTGTTGGTACAGTGTTTGGGATGATGTTGGCGTGTCTGAACCGCCACTGCCTGCGCCTGTAGTCCTGCAAGGGCGCCGACTATGGAGTCTGGGGTGCCTCGACCATATGAGGGACACCCACAGGTGTATGTGCGATAGAAAACCAGCGGTTGGTGAGGGGAATAGCTCAGCTTCCAAACAACAAAATAGTGGCTACCCACATGAGACGACACCAAATTGGGCAAAATGACAAAGGCCACAAAAGACTTCAATAACGCAAATTGAAAAATTGTGAATCATGGGACATTGAGGCCCCGATTACCTGTTATTCATGCCGATGCGAAATGGGTTGTTTCTGATTGGTTCTTGCCCCACCAATGGAGTGTTTGTGAGTAAGGACTGAAAGCTGAGTGAAATTTTAAATGGTTTTAGCACTGAAGAAGATAACAAATCAAAATGCATTTGCGATACTAAACCGTTTCTCAAGATACCCGGAGTGCTCCACTTCTTGTGGTTGTTGTGTAACACGACGGACTCACCTGCTGTCCACGGATGCACCCACTGTTGTGTTCGGCTGCCTGGTGGAACTGTATTTGGGATATATATATATATATATATATATATATATATATATATATATATATATATTGTATTTCAAAGCCCCAGGGGTTTTGAAGGCGCACTCGACATCGCTTGCAAAGCCGTGAGGCTTTATTAACACAGGAGAGCAAGCATTTTCAGTTAGGGTAACCAGTCCGACGCGTTTCAAGGCGGGCAGCCTCTTCTTCATGGACACTAGACCACACAGATGGCTTCAGTCCCCTTTAAACCTTTGTAAAGTTCATGCTAAAACCCTCAGTGGATTTTGGTAAGTGAAATAGTATAGTACAATGCATGCTGGGATCGAAGAATAGTTATTCCCTTTGTAGGTTCTGTGTTGTGTCTTTTAAAAGTATTATTTCGCACTCCAGTGTGGCCCCATCTGTTGTGCTGGCTAATTACCTCGCAAGCGCTGTGCTGCTTGCAGTAGCGGCGTAGTTCCTGTCCTGCGCAGCCTTTCATTATAATTGCTGAAATGGTGCAGCCTTCCACGGCCGGGCAGCCGTGTTGAATATTTTGTATTTCAAAGCCCCAGGGGTTTTGAAGGCGCACTCGACATCGCTTGCAAAGCCGTGAGGCTTTATTAACACAGGAGAGCCAGCATTTTCAGTTAGGGTAACCAGTCCGACGCGTTTCAAGGCGGGCAGCCTCTTCTTCATGGACACTAGACCACACAGATGGCTTCAGTCCCCTTTAAACCTTTGTAAAGTTCATGCTAAAACCCGCAGTGGATTTTGGTAAGTGCAATCGTATAGTACAATGCATGCTGGGATCGAAGAATAGTTATTCCCTTTGTAGGTTCTGTGTTGTGTCTTTTAAAAGTATTATTTCGCACTCCAGTGTGCCCCCATCTGTGTGCTGGCTAATTACCTCGCAAGCGCTGTGCTGCTTGCAGTAGCGGCGTAGTTCCTGTCCTGCGCAGCCTTTCATTATAATTGCTGAAATGGTGCAGCCTTCCACGGCCGGGCAGCCGTGTTGAATATTTTGTATTTCAAAGCCCCAGGGGTTTTGAAGGCGCACTCGACATCGCTTGCAAAGCCGTGAGGCTTTATTAACACAGGAGAGCCAGCATTTTCAGTTAGGGTAACCAGTCCGACGCGTTTCAAGGCAGGCAGCCTCTTCTTCATGGACACTAGACCACACAGATGGCTTCAGTCCCCTTTAAACCTTTGTAAAGTTCATTCTAAAACCCGCAGTGGATTTTGGTAAGTGCAATAGCATAGTACAATGCATGCTGGGATCGAAGAATAGTTATTCCCTTTGTAGGTTCTGTGTTGTGTCTTTTAAAAGTATTATTTCGCACTCTAGTTGAGGAAATATGAATTTCGTGATCAGTTATGTCCCCTATCGTAGACCCCAATGGCTCCATGTGCATGCTATAAGTACATGTATGTTCCCTCCAGTTCCAGTTTTGAAGACGCAAATACATGTGCGTCCACTGTCAACATGTCCTCTTTCAGATCCGCCATGAATGGGTCAGATATTCCATTCCTAAGTATGAAAGGCCACCGACTTTATGTGGTTCACTTTCCACATTTTACAGATTCAGGCGAGTAGGCCCTGAATTCTGTCATCAAGCCTTTTCCTGCCTTCTGCCTCTGAAAGCTCCAGTCTGAGCCTGCATCTGTATCCATGAACTTTGTCCTACTCCCTGCGCGGCTAACGGTGCCTGATCCAGCCTGTTGCCTGCCAAAAACTGTATTTCACCTTCAAGATTATCTGCTCCGCTCCTCATCCGATGCATTCCTGTCTAGTAGTTTAGGTAAACATTCCTCCAGCTACCGTGCAAAGGGCCAGGCCTCGCTGTCCACATGCAAGTAATTCATAGCCCCCGTTACCATGGAATATTCCTACCCCCTCGCATCTCATGTAGACACTTAGACGCTTGCACACGCACTAACAGTCAGTATAGAATAGATTCTATCCTAGAGACCTTTCCTTTTGGATAACACAGTTCTTTAAACATAGGATATTAGATATAATTTGGGATTAGGTTGACATGACCCCCAGACTTCTGTCTCCACATGTAGAGCTAAATGTCAAGTCTCCTTCACCCTCTAGTTGCACGTCAATCACACGTCATGCGGCTGCGCGCGCATCTCTGCCAAATATTTCTGCTGACATTGCAGGATTCTTTTATGGATCCACCCACTTGTGACATCATGTATAATGACGTTTATTAAATTACGCCCATATGACCGCCCCTATTAGTTACGTATGCACAGTTTATCTGTATTATCAGCTGTTACGCCTCTTGCATCTGTTTCACTGTAATGCATTTTCTATAAAACTGCTTATCTGTCAATAATGTATGCCCTTCCTTCCTGAACTTTCGTGGTGATGGAATAGAAAGCCTGCAATTCGAATTGTATTCCTTTGTATAGGAATAAAGCCTTTTAAAACCTCTAATACCACGGATTCTGCCTCTTATATTTACTGAGTTATTCTTACTAGACTTTACCGCATAAAAAATAGTACCGGTAATGAAATATTTACAACATAAATTGGCGCCCGAACAGGGACACTTTCTCATCTCACGCGCCGGCGGTGCGTTGTAGGCCCGGTCTCCTGCCACAGCTGAACGGACAAAAACGCGTACCTGCAGGATTTCCTGTATCTCCCTCCGGCCAAGCGGAGGCGACTGAGGCTGCGATCAACACCCAGACGAGGCGGTGAGAAGTGCGAAGTATCCCGACCAGAGCCTAGCTGAGAGAGCAAGATCCGAGGTATACAGAGGCCCGCCAGGTTCCGAAGTCCCGAATCCAGTCGAGTCGAGTAGTCCAGTCCAGTTTCAGTTCCGTTTCCGAGGCCTTCCGTTCCGAGCTACCCGGTGAGTACCATTACCGGGGAGGCATTTAACGTGCACATAGTCTGTGCCGGTCAAGACGGGTTTGGGTACACAAATCCGGTCTGCACTGTTTCAGCAGTGTATCTGTACTGTTTAGCAGTATATCTAGTATGTCTTGCATATAAATAAGTATTATCTAATGTCGGTATTATGTCAGTAACTAGTTTTCTATTAGTTATCATCGTTCGTTAAAACTGTTAAGTGTTAAATGTTTTAATACGTTCTATATATTGTGGTGTGAATGACTGTACATTATTGTGTTTTTTGTATAAAGTGTGTTCTAGTAATAAGGTCTAAAAATGCCGCTCTTTTCGAAATTAAGACAGATCAAAACTAGAAAAGGGGTACTCGAAGAAGCTGTTCCCATCCCACCTAGGGACACTCCAGGGTACTTTATGTATCATAAGCATGGCCTAGATGCCATATTATTTCTTGATTTATGGGTGGACTACACCAAAGAGTTACCAGAGAGTCAGAGATGGCCCGCAGCGGGGACCTGGGATGCAGATTGCATCATGAGAGTAGAAGAAGAATTATGGAAAAAGAAAGCCAGACAGTCACAGAAAGATGCCATTGAATTATGGCGTAAAGAATCATATAGACGTACAGAAAAAGCGCTCAGACAGGAAGAGAAAGGTAGAGAGAATTCAAATAAAACCCGAGAAAATCTATTACTTGAGGAAGGTACCCGAGTAAAATCAGAACAAGTAGATAGGCAAAGAAACACTCTTATGAATGGTATGTATCCTCTTCTGGCCGAAGGGTTACCTAAGGCTACCCCGGAAATACCAAAAGACTTGACTCCTCCACTGCTCCCGATAAAAGCACATCCCAAAACACATCCCAAAACAGCAAAGGACGTTTTTCTTTCCTCCTATTTAGATGACGTATCTCCCGAGTATGCTAATGCCATACCCCGCACACCGCTTGCCGATGGTGTTCAACACCAAGAGCATCCGTCTGTACCCCCGCAACAACAAACTCCTACGCAAGTCCCAACAGGTCCGTCCGTTTCTACAGTTTTTCCCGCATCTACAATTTCTATCCTACGTCCAACGAATCCTTTCTTGCCCAGCACCTCAGATGGTGCTACAGGAGGTACGACAGACATGTTTGCCACCCCGCCGCGAAATAAACAGACCCTTAGAGATTTAGCACTCCAACGTACACCTCAACTAGCGACATCCGACATGTTTAAAGAACAACTTGTGGATTGTAGATACGATCCAGTGCCAGGTAGACAGGACAAATTGCTCATATCATCACTACGTATACGACGAGCTACATTATATTTAACAACGATACCAGGAATGGTTGAACACCTAGACAATATATATCGCTTTGTCCAAACAGGGCGAGGTCCAGAAAGTATTAACGAAGCTATGGAATACCAGAAAGTGGATGTCCAAAGACAACTACTACGTTTCTTCATAAATTGCGTAATCAGGAATCAAGACAGGCCTGGGGCAGATCACGAAACCATGCAAAGACTTGCCAAATGGGGTCAGAACATATCAGAAGAGAAACATGATAGACAGGCGTGTGTAATCGCCATGTGTCGAAAGATCCGCAAGGAAGTAGAACGAATACATAAAGAAAGACGAGAAACAGACAGAGTAGAATCAGAAGAAGACGGGGAGCAAGAATCAGAACAATTAGAAACGATAGCTTATGTAGGTAGAGGAAGAGCCCATAATAATACTAGAGGTTTTAATGATCCGATACGTCCGATACGTCCAGAATATAATAGACATTTTCAAACCCCTATGTTAAATACCAGATCCCCTGAACACCTATTCCAAGCCGCTGATAAATTACTCCGAGATCGAAGGGGGTACCACATGCTCGAATCCATGGACGAACAAGAATTAGCCAGGTCAGCAGTACAATGGGCTGACAGTCCCAGCGAATACAATGATGATGTACTTGCACACACGTTTCTGAATCTTGACCCATACGAACAGCGTTTAGCTAGTATATACATGATTCAACACCTCCTTATATTATATAAAAGCCAACACTCCGATCCAGGACCCTTACCTGACATATTGACAGAACTACTCACGAATATATGGAGAGGGTCAGGTACCGATTTGATTAAAGAAATTCTAGAATTTCGAAACCAATATTTAACTTTCGTATGCCCAGAACACGTTCCAGTTCCCATCATGGGAAGAAAAATGTATCACATAGATAGACAGAACCCGTTACGCGAAGTACACCCAATCAGAGGTGACGGTAATAACTTTACACGCGTGTTTGTATACACGCCTATAACTAAATTGGAATTATTAGAAATGAAGAAAGTAGTACCCAGCCATGACAAGGATCCAGCAGGTTTCCACCGTGAAATAAAAGACATGTTACTCATGGGAGAGTATACCTACCCCGACATTATGAAAATACTAAAAGTCCTATTACCCGCCGGTGTTTATGAGAAACTCAAAGAAAAGGAATGGGAGGTGGGAGACCAAAAGATAGATTGGATAGCATTAGAAAACGAAGAAAGGGCACGAGCTGCAGGAGCAGGGCTTGGGGAAAAGACTACAGCACTACCAGGATTACTAGTGCAGGTACTGCCACGTTTATTAACTACGAAAAAGGGGTGCAATATCAGCCTGTAAACAAAAGCCAGATGAAGACACTAGTGATTTCTATTCCCGATTTGAAAAATGTTTTAGTATAAATAGTGGCATAAAAGCCAGTAGTGAGTCATATCCACATCTGTTTGTGACAAAATTAGTTGAAAATTCTCTGCTGCAAGTCAAGAAAAGAGTATTGAAATTCGAAAGTACCTGGCAAGGTAATACCCCATCACAGATGTTACAGATGTTACAATATCACCACAATAGAATTAGAGAAGAACAAGAACATGAACAAAGACGTATGAAAGATACAAAAATGAAAATGCTTGTTGCACAGTCAGTTCCAGCCGATGGTCATCAAAAGGGTGATTCCGCAGGTCCAACGAAAGGGACATGCAACTATTGTAAACAACAAGGTCATTATACACACGATTGTCCAGTCCTGAAACATAATATTGCCACAGGTAGAACCCAGGAAAGACCACGTCCACCTAGACAGGATCAGAATCAACAACAAATCCCTCAGTATGCACAACCTAGGTTAGCTCCGCAACAACTAGCTCCGCAACAGGCAGCTCCACAACAGATCGTAGCACCACCACAAGCGCAGCCTATTGCTGCAACACAAGCAACAACACAACAGATGTATCAGTATGCACAAACAGATTATCCCGATTATCAGCGATACACATGAAATAGCCTAGAGAGGGAAGTTGGCTTACCCCTTATTGAGGTTCCTGTAGACCAAGAGGGACCTTATGTACATAGTGAACTATTAGGGGAAGACAGAAAGTTTTTACTTGATACAGGGGCAAGCAGAACAACTATAAGACGCAGTGAAGTTCCAGGGGCACCCCTCTCAGGCTCACAAAATATTTCCCTTGGATTCTCAGGAAAACCTATAATCAATGACGTAACACAACCTCTTCCACTTACGGTTGGTCCATTGACACGTACTACAGATTTATTGCTTACTAAATCATGCCCAGAAAACTTGTTAGGTATAAAAACATTGAAAGCTCTAGGAGCCATTATATGTTGTTCTCCGGAGGGAGTACGATTATTTTTACGTGACTTTAAAGGTCACTACGTGTCCAGGGACATGGATCACCGACTGCAGAATTTACCTACACATTTATGGGCACAAGGCCCCACTGATGTTGGTTGCATGAATATTACACCATATCGTGTCACACTAAAAACAGGAGTAGTACTACCACGAATGCGACAATACAAGTTACCACCAGATGCTGTAGTGGCTTTACTGCAAATCATTGACGAGCTCATTGCACAAGGAGTGGTTGTCGAAACGGACTCCAATGTATGTAATTCCCCGATAATTCCGATTCTTAAAAGAACGGATCCAAAAGCACCACCAGTATATCGATTAGTTATTGATCTGCGCGAATTAAATAAATGCATTGTCCCACAATACCCTGTGGTCCCAGATATCTCCTCATTACTCACAGCTATTGACTCAGAAGCAACGTTTTTCACTGTAATTGATCTCAAGAATGCTTTCTTTAGCGTCCCAATCGATCCGGAAAGTCAATATCTGTTCGGATTCAGTTTAAATGGATGAAGTTTTAAATTCACACGCGCACCTCAAGGATTTACAGAAAGCCCCAGCATCTATAGCCAAGCACTGAAACGAGAACTTGACAGTATCCACATGCCAGTTAACACTGCCTTGCTTCAATATGTCGATGATCTGCTGATCACCGCCCGAAGCGAACCTGAATGTGAAACAGCGTCACTGACGGTTTTGAAATTTCTGGCCGACAAGGGGCACAAGGTGTCCCCTTCTAAGCTGCAATTCTGTGTCCAGCGAGTTGTTTACCTTGGGCACTCGCTGTCCAAGGAGGGAAGGCAGCTTACACCCGACCGCATCCAGTTAATTGCTAACATGTCACTACCCAAGACACAAAAGGAGGTGCGGGCTTTTATAGGCCTCACTTCATACTGTAGGCAGTGGATCCCTCAATATGCATTTCTAGCAAAACCACTTATCCAGTTGACAACACAGGAGGCAGCCACATCGGCTGTCCTCCCTTGGACTCCAGAACATACACACGCCTTTGAAAGCTTAAAGAAAGCTTTATGCCAAGCACCTGTTTTAGCAACACCATGTTACAGTAAACAGTTTACACTCTTTGTTACAGAACGCGGAGGTACTGCCTTGTCAGTACTCACTCAGGAACAAGCAGGATCACACAAACCATGTGCTTATTTCTCTAGTACATTAGATCCAGTAGCTCAGGCTCTTCCTGCGTGCCTGAAATCGGTGGCAGCAACAGCTTTAGCAATCAGACAAAGCGATGCCATAGTGTTAGGACATCAATTGACAGTACAAGTACCACACACAGTAGAGGTTCTCTTGAATCGCACACAAACACAACACTTGACTATAGCGAGACTCACGGGTTACGAATTAACATTGTTTCAGCCACACATAGAAATCAGACGTTGTAATACGTTAAATCCTGCCACACTGTTACCAGTGGGCGGAACAGATCCATTGGCACATGATTGTGTCGAAGTCATTACTATCACGACGAAACCCAGACAAGACTTCACAGATATCCCTTTGTCAGATCCAGACTTGACATTGTATGTAGATGGGTCATGTATGAGAACAAGTACAGGAGAGTTAGTGGCCGCTTACGCAGTCACAACAGACACTGAAGTCATTGAAACAAATTGTATTAACACTATGTCAGCTCAAGCAGCAGAGCTCATCGCTCTGACACAAGCCTGTATTCAAGCCAAAAATAAGAAAGTCAACATATACACAGATTCACGTTATGCATTCGGAGTCGTCCATGACTTCGGTGTACTGTGGCGAGAGAGAGGTTATTTAACTTCTCACGGTGCCCACATCCAACACGGACCCCTCATTCAAGCCCTATTAGACGCGATTCATCTACCTACTGCAATATCGATTATGAAATGCAAAGCCCATACAAAAGTTACCGATATCATTTCTCAGGGTAATGACCTAGCTGACAGAACAGCTAAACAGACTGCTCAGAATCAGACTCATACAACTGACGTGACAAAGACAATAGTTCTGACACCAACACATTGCATGACAGTTAAGGATCCCGCCCTTGATGTAATTGACATACAGACACATGCTACACCAGAAGAAATAAAGAAATGGACTGAATTAGGAGGGATCCAAACAGATCAAGGATGGATGACGAAGGAAAAATCTATATGGTTTCTTCCCGACTCCATGGTTCAAGTCATCATTAACACTATACATAGTCCAGCGCACCTAGGAGAAAAAGCTATGCTAGACAGCATTCAACACATCTGGTTTAACAAACATTTACGAGCCGCAGCTAAACAGAAAGTACGTACCTGTATGATATGTTGTCAGTTTAATCCAGGTAAAAGCATCCCCGTAGAGCAGGGTGGATTTCAAACTCCCGATCATGCTTTTGAAGTCCTCCAGATGGATTATATCCAGATGGAACGATGTCGAGGATTCAAATATGTTCTCGTAGTTGTCTGTGCTCTTTCCCGTTGGACAGAAGCCTACCCGGTTTCAGATTACACTGCCCCGACTACTGCCAAACAGTTAGTTCGAGAATTCTTCCCACGGTACGGTTTACCACGTGTTGTCTACTCAGATAACGGCCAGCCGTTCTCATCCGAACTAATGAAACACGTTTCCCTTCTATTAGGCTACCAATGGAAATTCCACTGTGTCTGACATCCCGAGGCAGCAGGTCTCGTGGAACGCCATAATCAAACTCTGAAAATTAGATTGTCCAAAATATGTAGAGAAAAAGGTGTCGATTGGATAGTAGCCTTACCAGTTGCGCTCTTTTACATGAGGATGGTAGCACATTCTCGAACAGGGCTATCCCCGTACGAGGTGATCTTCGGTAGACCACCAAATATGTGGGGGACGCCTATACCTCGCAAAATCACTGATGTTGACTGTAATATGCTGACAGATTACCTGGCTTCCTTGATGTCTGCACTACAATCTTGTCGTTCACAGGTAGCCGCAGCTTTTCCCGATAATACTGAGGTGAAGCCCCATGACGTGGTTCCTGGCAACCTGGTGCTGGTCAGGAATTTTGACCGAAAGACCCAACTGGAGCCTAGGTGGACATCACCAAAATTGGTTCTACTAACTACGAGGTCAGCCGTGAAGATTGAGGGACGCAAAGGGTGGTTGCACTCGAGTCATATCAAGAAATTTTATGGACTACCATCTAGTGTGAACGCTCAGCCCTGCGTTCCCTCACAGACAGACTCAAAGCTCCCCTTGGCTGAATTAACAAACTCTGAACTTTACAAACTAAAGTTAAGGTCTAGCAAGTCAGACAATTTGATTGTTTAAGTCCTCTCCAAGGTGAATCGGTTGAATTTGTCTCTGACATGTATCCTCTAGACCGGAATAGAGAAAGAAATCAACAGATGCAGCTTAAAAAACATGCGTATTGTAAATCACTTCGTAGTCACTGCACAGTAACATTATTAATTTAGTTTTTTCTAAGTCTTCTGATCATCATTGTCAGCATACTATTGCACATGTATTACCCTATTTTTAAGCGTGTTTACAATGTAACTGCAGAACATTCTTTTAGCGAATTACCTCCGCATGAGTTGTCCTATAGATTTGCGCTGCGCAACAACACATTCATTAGTATGTTACATCATTCCCATCAGACCAGCAATGCCACAAATTGTTGGATATGTGGCCGACTCCCTCCCTATCAGAACTATAAGGGAGTTTTGCCCCTCTTTCCCTATCCATTCACACACAATGGCTCCTGTGGAGCATGGTTTAGTTTGATTTATTCCCTAGATTCAAATTCCGCAGTTTATCAAGACAACTGGGTATGGGGAAACCTGAACCTAGTTTTGCTTAAAGTCTGCTACCCTAACAAGGAGGGACTTCCCAAAAGAACAGGAACTGATTTAGAAAATGAAGTATATGGATTAGGTAATTTTACACTTAACCTCATGATCCTGAACGTTGAATCTGAAGCCACACCAATTTTACCCGCCATGTCAGTATTCCCAGTAAAAGGGGAATTATGTGTAAGAAAGAATGGTTCCATACACATGGGCCATAGTAAATGCACCACTGTAATAAAATTCAGTGATCAAGGCAAGTCTACATTTAGAGCTTCCCGCCATTCCTACTTTATATGTGGCCAGACCGCATATATACGTCTACCTCTAGATTGGGATGGTACCTGTTACATAGCATTCCTTCTGCCACCTGTTTTCCTAGCTCCTCCTGATTATCATAGAAATACCCATTTAGTACACAATAGACAGCAGAGAGATCTCCCAATTGTCGATTATACTGAAACAGCATGGGAGCAATATACAGATTTCAATAAAGGTTTCTTTCCCTATATAGGTACAGTCACTAATAGTAAGCTGATACGTAGATTAACTAGAACCCTTGAAGCAGTAGTGAACGAGACTACTTCCGCCTTAGGCAATTTAACAGAAGAGCAGTCTGCTATGCGGATTGTTGTGCTTCAAAATCGTCTTGTCCTTGACGTCATCCTGGCCGACAGGGGCGGAGCTTGTAGGGTCATCGGATCAAGTTGCTGCGTTTTCATACCAGAAAATTCGCCGTCAGTATATAAGGCCATAACTCGCCTTCATAAGATTGTGAGCCAGATACACCAGAGTCCAGGCACCTGGACTTGGTCCGGTTGGTTTTGGAGCGTGTTGTCAGCCTGGGGATGGAGAATCCTATCCTTCCTAGGTATTGGCTTTCTCATACTATTCAGTTGCTGCTTATGTCTACAATGTGGGCCAGCGATTTGTGGTCTGTGTGCCACATCGTGTATCCCACATCCAAGTTTTCGTTCAAGATCTCGGAAGAAGAAAGAAGAACAAATTATGCTATATGAACAGATCGATGGATTGATGAAGATCGATATCTCCTGAGGGTCCGTAGGGGACAAGGAGGGAATGAGGAAATATGAATTTTGTGATCAGTTATGTCCCCTATCGTAGACCCCAACGGCTCCATGTGCATGCTATAAGTACATGTATGTTCCCTCCAGTTCCAGTTTTGAAGACGCAAATACATGTGCGTCCACCGTCAACATGTCCTCTTTCAGATCCGCCATGAATGGGTCAGATATTCCATTCCTAAGTATGAAAGGCCACCGACTTTATGTGGTTCACTTTCCACATTTTACAGATTCAGGCGAGTAGGCCCTGAATTCTGTCATCAAGCCTTTTCCTGCCTTCTGCCTCTGAAAGCTCCAGTCTGAGCCTGCATCTGTATCCATGAACTTTGTCCTACTCCCTGCGCGGCTAACGGTGCCTGATCCAGCCTGTTGCCTGCCAAAAACTGTATTTCACCTTCAAGATTATCTGCTCCGCTCCTCATCCGATGCATTCCTGTCTAGTAGTTTAGGTAAACATTCCTCCAGCTACCGTGCAAAGGGCCAGGCCTCGCTGTCCACATGCAAGTAATTCATAGCCCCCGTTACCATGGAATATTCCTACCCCCTCGCATCTCATGTAGACACTTAGACGCTTGCACACGCACTAACAGTCAGTATAGAATAGATTCTATCCTAGAGACCTTTCCTTTTGGATAACACAGTTCTTTAAACATAGGATATTAGATATAATTTGGGATTAGGTTGACATGACCCCCAGACTTCTGTCTCCACATGTAGAGCTAAATGTCAAGTCTCCTTCACCCTCTAGTTGCACGTCAATCACACGTCATGCGGCTGCGCGCGCATCTCTGCCAAATATTTCTGCTGACATTGCAGGATTCTTTTATGGATCCACCCACTTGTGACATCATGTATAATGACGTTTATTAAATTACGCCCATATGACCGCCCCTATTAGTTACGTATGCACAGTTTATCTGTATTATCAGCTGTTACGCCTCTTGCATCTGTTTCACTGTAATGCATTTTCTATAAAACTGCTTATCTGTCAATAATGTATGCCCTTCCTTCCTGAACTTTCGTGGTGATGGAATAGAAAGCCTGCAATTCGAATTGTATTCCTTTGTATAGGAATAAAGCCTTTTAAAACCTCTAATACCACGGATTCTGCCTCTTATATTTACTGAGTTATTCTTACTAGACTTTACCGCATAAAAAATAGTACCGGTAATGAAATATTTACCACACAGTGTGCCCCCATCTGTTGTGCTGGCTAATTACCTCGCAAGCGCTGTGCTGCTTGCAGTAGCGGCGTAGTTCCTGTCCTGCGCAGCCTTTCATTATAATTGCTGAAATGGTGCAGCCTTCCACGGCCGGGCAGCCGTGTTGAATATTTTGTATCTCTTGGGCACAGATAAAACTTTGAAAAAACATGTGGGAGACAATTCTAAAATTACATTTAGGAAATGAACATCGTTAAGCGATATGCTATGCAGCAGTTCCATACAAACGATGACTTAAGACCAACAGATAAAGGGATTTTTCACCTGCAGATCATGCATGCATGTAAATATAGTACTAATGTTAAACAAATTGAGCTATCAAAAAATCAAAAACCGTTTGTCATTAATAAACATCTGACTTGTAAATCGGATTACTGTGTATATGCCCTTGTGTGTCCCTGCTCATTAATCTGTATTGGGAGCACCATTCACCAAGTTAAAAAACGTGTCCTTGACTATAGGAGGGCTATTATTAATGAGGACAAGCAGTACCCAGTAGCATGACATTTTAAAGAAACACATGATAAAAATGTTAATCTATTAAAATATAGTGCACTAGAGAGAATCCCCATCTCAGAGAGAGGTGGAAATAGACTTAAAGAACTCAGGCGGTTAGAATCAAAAATGATCATTAGATACGAAACAATGCATCCGTTAGGATTGAACAAGGATGAGGAGTTGTCTGTCCACCTAGGATAAAACTTTAATGCGATGTGCAGATACTGTTTAAATGTACCGTTTAACCCTGATTAAGTTTGTATTTTAATTCTTGTATAGGTGATCATTGATCATGCATTTTTTTTTTTTCTTTGTTTTTTTTTATATTGTAGGAGATGGAGACACCATCATCACAAGATGAGGAGGAAAGCAAAAAAAGCCTAAGATATCTGTGATAAATTGTATATAGGCCCACAGGGGCAGAATCGTTGAAGGTATATCGCTTATGTGGAGTAAGGAGAATATATACCTATTACTTTGAATTTTGTAAAGCGAAATGATGAACGCGCTGGTACATTGAATGTTAGCCCACTTGGGCGGAATCTTTTGAAAACGTCAACAAATAATGTTGAAAATAATGACAATTGTATATGAATTATATTGTCCTAACAAAATGTTTTGGTATATTACTGTGAGATAGTGAAAAGCCAAACAGCGCGATCATATGAATGATGTTCTATGAAGTTATAGTACCACTCCAAAATGGCTGCCAGTTTGCTGGGATCCTGCTGTGGTGTAGTTGTCCTGCCTTTATGTTTTTGTTATGTGATGTGAACACTTTATTTATACTTTGAAGCAACAAACATTCAATGACCCGTGACAAAGGAGCTATCGCTCCGAAACGCGTTGGGCGTTTTTGCCATGTAGCAAATATATTATTCTTTAACCACACTTATGGATCTGGGCTCGGTTTTCTTTGGTAAAGAAACGTAAGAATTGGACTTGGTATTACGAGGTTCGCTACCTCACCGAAGCCCGCTGCCACCTACGAGGCAGAGAAATCGCGACCTGAAGCTTAGCTTGGATATATATATATATATATATATATCCATATATATATATATAAATAATTGTATTTTATTTAGTCTAGAGAGTTTTATGTAGCACTGTCAGGACTCGTGGGTATCAGAGCGCTTTACAACATGTACACAGGCAATAAAAAGAGACAGACAAAAAGAAACGGACAGCCGTACGAAAGGCAGATAATAGAGTCTAGAGTTACTTGATTGCAAGCTGCTAAAAGGAGCTATGGTATATTGTCGAGAGGGTTAAAGGTGTCGAACGTGGAGGAGCTCCTTTAGTGTTCTCTTAAAGGTCATGAAGGAGGGGTTGGTGTCTGAGATCTACTGGTAGGGAGTTCCAGATTTTGGGAGCATTTTCCGAGAAGGAGCGAGCCAGGGATTTTTGTTTGTGTCTCTTTGGGGGTATCAGAAGTAGGTTGTTGGTGAACCTCAGGTTTCTTGCCTGGCCTGCTTAGGTGAATTTGGCTGCCAGGTAGGCTGGTTTACCAGTGTGAAGGACTTTGTGGGTGACACAGACAGTTTTGAAGTGGCAGTGAGCTTCAATTATGAGCCACTTGAGATCTTACAGGGAGGGGGAGATGTGATTGTGCCTTTTGGCTCCGGTGAGCATCCGTGCTGTTGCATTTAGAGTTGTTCTCAGGAGGGCTAGGTGGGATTTTGCTGTGCCTGTAAGGGTAGCATTCCCATAGTCCAATCTGGACAGAACTAAGGCTTGCGTTGCGGTTTTGAGATCATTAGGAGGGAGGAATGGCATGATTTTTGTAAGTAGTTTTAATTTGTAGAGGGCACTCCTTGCGGTAGTCTTAATGTGTGAGCTCATGTTCAGGTTAGGGTTCAGTATGATTCCCAGCGATTTGGTGGAGTCGGGCAGGGATAGGTTGTAATTTAGGGAGTGGATAAGCCTTATCCATCCTTGGACCTGGTGGGTATGTCCATAGTTTGAGAAGAGAACAATTTCTGTCTTTTCTTGGTTGAGTTTTAAGTGGTTGTGTGATAGCCAGTTTTGGATTTTTCTTAGAGTATCATTTAGACGGCGTATGTCTTCTGGGGAGGATATTTCCAGGTAGAGCTGGATATCGTGGGAACCAGCCATAACAACACATGCCTAACATTCATGCCTTTACAATGCGGTCGTTCCAACAACCGCGTCGTTATACCGCGAACCATTACATCGCAAGTCATTTCAATGACTTGCTGTAGGAGGCACACTGGTGCTGGATTTAGAATTCAACACCTTCACTGCTGTTGCAAAAACTGGAGTAGGAATAGTAAATTATACTATTTCTAAGGCCAAAGCACCCCCTACAGCAAGTCGTTGAAATGACTTGCGATGTAATAGTTTGCATTGTAACAATGTGGTCGTTGTAACGACTGCTTTGTAAAGGCATGCGATGCAACGCATGCGAAGTAAAAGTATATATTCAATGTCGTCTGCATAGAGGTAGAAGGGGATGTTAGCTTGCTTGACTATGGTAGTCAGGGACTCCATGTAGATATTGAAGAGAGTTGGTGAGCCCTGGGGAACACCTCTGGTTACAGTAGAGGTATTTGAAGATGCGTTGTTTATTTTTATTTGTTGAGAGCAGTTGTGAAAAAAGGATGTGAACCATTTCAGCACCGGACCATCTGCACCAATCCATTGTTTGAGGGTGTCGAAGGCCGCAGATAGGTTTAGGAGGATGAGCAGTCAGCAAAGGCCGGCATCCATTCATTTGTGGATGCCATCTCCTATATTTAGTATAGCTGTTTCTGTGCAACAGCCCTTTCTGAAACTTCATTGGTGAGAATCCAGGAGATTTTTAGTGCCGAAGTCATGGTTGAGTTGGAGTAGGACACATTTATGGAGGATTTTGGCCAGGAAGGGCAGGTTTGAGATTGGCCTGAAGTTGTTGAGGTCCTCAGGGTCTGATCCCATTTTTTTAGTAGTGGAGTGACTTGGCCTAGTTTTAGGCAGTCTGGCATGACCCCGTGCTTACGGAGCTGTTTATTATCATCGTCCAGAGGGGGGTAATGACGTGATTGAGATTTTTTTGCCACAGAGGCCGGGAGGGAGTCTGTGAAGTGGGAGGAGGGCTTTGAATTTGCAATTAGTTTAGAGATGTCCATTTCTGTGAGTGGGTTGAATTCTTTCCAACAATTGGGGGAAGAGGGGGATCCTAGGATTTGGTTGTCCTCATTTGTCTCAGGAGGCGGGATCTCCACTTGGGAGTCAGAGGAAAGCAGGGTGGGATTTTTTTTATCTGTGGTGTTGTTGTGTGCAGATTTAGATTCCATATATAGGTTTCCCGATTTATGCCCTTATATAGATACAATTCACATTGCCCTTATTTGGACATAGAAATCCGGCCCTTATTTAGACATTGTCTGTACAAACCAAGTACAGGTATGGCCACCTGCATCCATCCATCCACGTCACAATGAATTCTTGGAAAACCAGACCCTTAAGCCTTTAGGAATTTCCCTCAGCTTGAATATTGATTTCTCCAAGAACTCATTAAGTATGCATGAACATGTATTCCTTAGGGGCTCATTCATGACGTTCCTATGCCCGACTTTTATGTCAATACTGACATTCCTAGACACCTTCAAGGTATAAATATACCAGCACTTGCCCTGGCAAATTGCGGTTCCCGGAGGATTTGATCCAACCCAAACTACGCGGTTCGCCACGGCAAGTTCGGAAGGACTTGACATTCCAGCCTGATGCACTGACCTGACGCTGTCATCCTCCTCGCAGAGAATCCAGTTCAGGTGCTCTCTGACTTCCCTTGCGGGGGGTTAGACTATCGAGTCCAGAAAAGAGATTCCAACCTCTCTCATTCTAAGGTATGGAGCTGACTAGAACTTAGAGAAACTTTTGACAACTCTTGGCTGAACTAAAATATAGCTAGCTATACTTTAGAAATGGCACCTACTTCAAACCGCATACTGCTTAGGTACACTGGGGTAGAACAATTTAGAAGCATCAGATGAGTATCACATTTTAGCTTATGTTATTTATGCATGTATCTTGATTAATATATGTCATAGCTACAAACCATGCTATTGCATTATTATTTTATCTTACTGCTAACCTCGTACATATTGTACTTTGCAGTCTGTCTTATGATTGTAGCAATTCATATCTCTTGCATGAGAAGTAAGACTGTTCAATAAACCCTTTTATTGAAACGCCCGTCTCTCTATTTCTGTGCAACTCTGTAGAAACGAAGCATGCACGATTGACTGAGTGAAACTGTTATCTATTGTTTCCACGATTCTGAGACTGTTCCGATTCTGAAAGGAAACAAAGTTGTCATGTTTATGCGGTTGTCAGAGACTAATCCCTTCTTGAATATTCAAGAAGTTTCTAGTGACCTCTGAGTTAGCTGGCACACACAAGTAATTAAGTTTAATATACTTGATAGAGATATACTGACCTTAGTCCTATGTCAAATCTATAGTGTATGTTATTCCAATGCGCAGAGCCTATCAGGGATATAGGAACTACACTACAGTGTGGAGGGTGATTAAGGTAGATGCTTGTGTGTGGAATTCAAGAGAGGACTCGAACATCGTTATTTTCTCATAAAGGATTTAGCGAATTGCTCACAGCGTTCTTTGGAGATCTGAGAGGCTTTATTGGGTGGTTTGGAAGTCTGTTTTTTTATGATGTTAAAAAGGTCTTTTGGATGATTTATTGCATTGTCAAGGGCGCTGCGGAAAATGCTGCTTTTTCTATGATGATGTGATTTTTATATGTTCTGCGTCCTGCTCTGAGTTGGTGAGTTAAGGAAGGGTTTGCTCGCGAGAGTCTTTCTGCAGCTTTGAGTTGCCTTCTTTCTGTATTGAGGTCTTTGTTCAACCAGGACCTCAAAGGGGTGTCATAATCCTTTTTAGTTACAGAGGGGCTACTTGGTCTAGGACCGCTGACATTGTAGAGTTAAAGTTGTTGTGAGTTCATTTGTTGAGAGGTTGTCTGTCCTTGGGGTAGGCTAGAGATAAAATTTTCTTCCAGATCAGCTAGGGGAGTCTGGCTTATGTTTCTTGTCTCCAGGAGGGTTTTCTTAGTGTGGTTAGAGTATGGCTCTTCCCGGTTTGAGTGGAACAGAATGATGCGGTGGTCCGACCAGTCGACTGGGAGGATGTTATTAACGGTTATCACCGTCTCCTGGGCTATAATGGCTTCAAGGGTTGAGCTTCTGTTGTGGGTTTGCTATTTGCAGTGTTGGAAATGGTTGTTCTCAAGTAAGAGTTTGTTTAAAGATTGGATTAGTGTGTTTTTCTCATCATTCCAATGGAGGTTGAAGTCACCTAGGATTATGTTGTTGGCATTTGAGAGTGAGCAGTGAGTTACCAGGTCTGATAGGTGTTTGAGGAAGGGGCGAGTGTTGCCAGGAGGGTGGTGAGGGGGTGGCAATTTGTTGTTTTATTTTTTTCATCCGTATAGTAGTGCTGAGTTATTCAACGTGTTATATGTGGAGGAGACAGTTTCCCCCATTGTGATGGTATTTTTGTGGATAATGGCTAGGCCACAGCCTTCTTGATCCATTCTGTCTTTCTTGATGATTGAGAACTCAGAAGGGAATAGTAAGTCGAGGATCAGGTAGGATGCTTCATTAAGCTACGTTTCTCTGATGAATGCAGTATTGAAGTCATGGTTAAGGATGGCTTCCGCCAGTTTGGTTGCATGCTTGGAGGCAAATCTACAGTTGATAAGCAGGCATTTGATATTACTAGAGTTGCTGTTTTGTTTCTGAGAGGTGGGTGCCCTGGGGATATCAGAGAGGTGTGCTGGCGGTCTGGCCATTTTCCTGGGTGGTATGAAGTTTCTCCCAATACCATTGATCACCTGGATATAGATATATATGTGTGTGTGAAATGTAAAAATGTTGCATATATATTAACACATTTTTAAATATTTATAGGTTATTACGTATTTTATAATTAAAATATTATATATGTACTAATGTACTATATATATATATATATATATACTTTTTGAATTCGTTTATACTTATTTATATATTTTAATATTTTAAAAAATGTAATTTGATTTAATTTAACATTATTTCTAATGGGGTTTGATTATAAGTCCTTACCTCTTTGATTTTCTATGAGAGGGTCTTGCAGTACCAGTGATTGGCCATGCGTAGAGATGGACTTACTACAAAAGTACAAATTACTACTAAAGTGTAAGATACTAAAAAAGTGCAATTTGAGAATACCAAGAAGTAGTAAACTTACTCAAAAAGTGTAAACTTACTCAAAAGTGCAGATTGTGATTTAGGCCACTAAACTTATTCAGACATGGCCTGAATCATAAAGGTAACCTTACACTTCAGAGTAATTTTACTCTTTTTCATTATTTAGAAACTACACTTTTATATTAATTTTATGTCTGCAGAGACTCCTGGATGGAGAATTTTGCATAAACACAAATGGGCCTATGTTATCTTTATATGTGTGGAGTTCTCCACCTTAATGAAGAGTCTTCGCAGTTGTAAAGTTACTATTAAATCTTAGTTTGTGAATACCAAAGACAACTTACACAAAAGTGTAAGTTTACCTCTGTGAATCAGGTCCATTGTAGTTTTAATTTCACACAGACAGAAAAGGTGAAAGGGGCACAATGTCACTGCTTTAATATAAAAGCATGTGGATAATTCTTCCATGGACTGTCTGAAATGCCATAATTACTTTTGCAAGTAGTATGATATTTTCTTGCTCTGTTTGGATTTTGCGCATCTCCGACTGTCTTTCTTCTAACAGATTTTATGTTGTTTTTCTCTCAAGAGCATGCCTTGGTGTTCCCTTGAGTGGGCTGAACATTCAATTAAACTAATGAAGTGAGGGTGTTGAAAAGGAATGTATTAGATTTTTTTTATTAGAATTATAGAGAGTACAGGTGTTACAAGCACAGAAGCTAATGATATCATTGCTATTAAAAAAATGTAAATCTTCTCTACTGCCTTCCTTACAATAAAATACATTGCAAAAAGAGCACCACTTATTGTATGCACTGATACATGGGTTTCAGTAGCGATTTACAATAGGTGTATAATTACAGATATGCCATCATTATTTTTTACAGACAATTGTTTCAAAGAAAAGAAAGCACAGAATAGGTGAGAGTGCTAATGCTTCTCTGCATTCATAGCTACTTTTCTTTCATGGTTCCATATTCATGCACAGTAACAATGAAGCTTCTTTACACCCACATCCGACCTGTGAAACAGGCATGATCCCTTCCATGTAACCACATACCCACAATCTGTAACTGAATAATCCTGTACAATGGTCTGAACATCAACACAAATGACCCAACAAGCTCCTGGTTCAAGAGGCTGGTTGAAAATATGGGCTAAACCCGCTTCGCCTAAAGAGTTGAGTGACCTGCATCCACATCTAGACACAGCCCTCTTCTCATTTATACCTGGATGCCAATTTGAAAGTTCTCAGAATACTGACCTACGGACCATTCCTATGAACTGAAAACTCATTCGTAATCACCTCAACTGCAGCATCACATCATTAACCAGCCTGATGTTGTAGTGGTATGAGGGCTCGGAAATGGCAGCTGAAGGGACATAGAGGACACAAGTTGGAATATTTACAGCAGTGGCATAACCTAAAACGATGAGGCCCCCCTCCAGAATGTGAAGAGGAGCACCAGAGTGTCCCATATCTCATGGATATTCAATGGCCTTGGGCAGAATGAGGACCTTCTGAAGGGTTTAGGGATCACTGAAGGGTTGCTCACCTCCACGATGCAGAGGCTGCGGGGGGCCTGAATTATGCCCATGATTGGCAGTGCAAATCCAGTTTATTACTTTCCCGAAACTAATACCATTAGTACCATTACTTTTAATAATCTTAAAACCGAAATATTTACAGTGCCTGGAAATGGGAAAACTGTAGTACGACACACAGAATGAAAAACTAGTTGTTTTAATTTTGATGCTGCAGAAATAAGTAAAATATGGACCAAGGCATCCTCTTCAAAGCAGTCTCTATTTTAGAGTCAATCATAAACAGTTTGATAACATGTATCCTAGCTCTCATCAGAGAAGGGGTGATTAAGGCTGCCAGTCATGTGGTCCCAAGAAGAGCTAAGCAAAAGCTTCTAAGGCCCACATCATTATGTAATTTGCAGACGATCTGCAGATGATAAAACGCCGTGCAAGAGGCCTGTAAATGTATATTGTACATAAGTGAGATTGACAAATGTCCAAAATAACTCTTTGATACAGATAAAAATGTGTTAGGCCATCTTTGTCTCTATTAGGTGGGCTCTACCGTGGAATGTGTCCATAGCCTATCTACCTAAATCTCATAAAAGTGATCCTGCCAGCCACCACAAATAATCACTCAGATGTGAGAATGTGCCCTGTAGGCATCTTCTAATTATCCACAGTTGTGTGGTAAAAGTCACCAAACTCTTTATATGAATGACTCCGTGATCCCTAACAACTGGCCTCAGTGATGTTGATGTGATTTACTTGGAGCTACCATCTCCATTTATCACACATTTTATAAATGTATCTCTCACAAGTGAAAGTGTCCCTCAGCTGATCAAATTCCTCATTTTAACACATAGAGTTGGAAAACCCTAAAGGTGACAAGCAGTACACATTTGCTGCCAAGCCATATCGAGTGGGAATTTAGCTCAATGAACATTTTAAGGAAAATCAAAATGAATTCTCTAGGTAATACATTTGCCATTTTGATGAATGCTGATGTCAATGAAATTTTCTTTTCTATCTTACATTTTATGGATTAATACGTTTCTGAGTGTATATTTTATTTTATTTAAGTGACACCATCTTATGTAATGTCTTAGTGAGTCAATCGAAATCTGGATATATGTTCTCTACATAACATTATCAAAGATAATACATTTTTTGTTTTAAACTCGATATGATTTTATAGGAGTGTATGGAGTTTACCCATTTGTTTCTTATGAGCAGGCCTGGATGAGGAACCAAAAACAGCCATAATAAAAATGCTCAAACCCTCCCCGCTTCCTTCCTTTCATCGTGCTGTCTCTCTTTCCATCCATCCATTCCTTCTCTCAATGTCTCCTTTCTCTTCTTCCTCTCCTCTCTCTTTCTCTCTACCTTCCCCCTTCCTCTCCCTCTTTCTCTTGAAGCCTCACTGTTTAAGCAGCAATCAACCTCATGAGCTGGAGAAAGCGATAGAGGCACTAGGAGGGGCCCTGGGCTTTAAAAACAGCCTCCAAGGGCTCCAGCCCACTGGGGAAAGGCCCGGTGGACAAAAGGCTTGTCTGACCCTGCTTGTGCATTGTCCTGCCAGTTCCTTTACCACAGATGTGCAGCTCAAAGAGCTGGCCTCCTCACCCTCTATTGATGTCAATGCTGTTCTCGTGGAGGCATTGGATATATGCAGTTCTTCCAGTAGTTGTTTCAGCTGGCCAAGTCTCCTGGACAAAGCAGCATTGTATTGAACAAATTCACCCAAAATGTTTGTCTTGATATGTAGTTGCCAGTCTGTCAACTGATTAGTCAAAGGTGTGGTGCAGGCTCTCAGTTCATCCAGCTGTGTCTGTACGAACCCAGTCAGTGATATGACCAGCTGACATAAATCAGTAATACTGCCTGTGAAGTTAATAAAACCATTTGACACAAGTACTATATACATACAGGGCCGGACTGGGAGCTAAAACTGGCCCCGGCAAAGGGCTCGGCTGGCTACGGGGGGGTAGCTGCTAGGGGAAAGCTTTGTGTCGCTTTTGTTGCTGGGGGCCTCATTTATGCTGCAAAACTGGCCCCCGGTAACAAAAACAGCACCCTAGGTGTCTAAAACCGGCCCCCACCCTGGTGGCCACTGGAGAAATGCGCGGTGCCCGCTACGGCCAGGCCGGCCCTGTATACATACATACAAGGGTCTTTGAAAGTATATTTTCAGCACTTTCTGCTCAACCTAAAAAAAACACATCACAGCACAACATAGCAAAATATCAACCACAATATTGCAACAACACACAAATCACCATAACATCAAAGCACAAAGCAAAACAACTCAAGATGACAGTACAACACAATCATAGAAGAAAACTGAAAAACAAAGTAATACAACAAAAATGCAAACAGTGTTCCAAAAACAATATTGTACAACTACACTATATAGTATATCTCAAGAGCCCTGCAACAACACAACAGCATTACAGAAACAATAGAAAACTAAACACAAAAAGCCCATAACACTACATAAAAGACCAAAGCAAACCAACACAAGGTAACAGTAAAATACAATCACAGAAGAAAATGAACTCCGTAACACAGCAAAAATCCACACTGTGCACCATAAACAATATCGGACTTCTACATCATATATTGTAATATCAAAACAGCACTACAACAACACAACAGCATAACAGAAACACAACAGTAGATAACCATTTATAAAAATACCTCTGCTTTTGGCTCTGCTAAAAACTGTAGCATTGATATGTGATGCATTTTTGCTTTGGTATGTACTTGTGGGCTGAGTTTTGATCCTTAGGTCACTTTTATCTTGTTTCTTAGTTCAAGTAAATAAGCAGGTGGAGGTGGAATTCAATGTGTGTATAATGTTTTTTTAGGCACAGATTTAATACAGTTTTGTGAGGGCTCTCTCTTACTGCAAACTGAAGTTATTTGATGTTTGGCCACCAATAGCAGCCAGTGTCAGAGGAGAGGGAGGGGCAGGAGAAGATGAACAACGAAACAAAAAGATTTAAACAAAAAATTACTTATCTTCCATCTGCAGCCTACCGCATCGCCATCTTCGGCTCCAATCATGGCTCCACTGCAGGCACAGACTCTCAGACTACGCTGCTTTACGATTGTCCTGAGCACCGATGATTTGCGCTCACAGGGAGACTGGGAGCCTGTGCTTTGCTGTCTCCAAAATACAATGCAGCTGGGTTGGAGAGAGCATCATTGCGCATGCCGGTTTGGCCGGCCTGAGACGACCAGCCAAACCGTGATGCGCATTGATTAGAGTGCATACGACTCCCCATGGGTGCCTGTTAATCTCATGGCCTGCCCCCAAGATTCCTGTAAACAAAATAAAATGTTAATAAATGCGGGTTATGATCGTTTTGCTTATTTATTTTTTGCTCTGCTGGTGGAGGGGGTGACGCTCCTCTACCATAGCGGAGGAGCTGCCCCTTTTGGCCACACAAACAATGTGACCCATCAACAGGGTTAGACTCCCTATGAGGGAAATTATGCAGTTCCTAATGGACTGGTCTGATAGTTCAGTGTGTTGGCCTTTTTATTAGCAGTTTGTGGGCCTGTCTTCTGGCCAGGTGGGCCGGTTTTCATTGCTGATTTCCCTGATTTTACCACAAATATTGCATGCAGTAAACACAAATGCGAGCATACCTTGCAAAGTACCCATACAGTGTCTCTACAAGTTCAAAGCTGGCCTGAATTGCAAATATAGGCCACATTTTTATCTCTATGTTTTAAAAGGGCTACTTTTTTTTTAGTGCCCAGGCCACTCTGTTTACTCAGTCTGACACTGCCCATCAATTGTATTTTTGCCCCAAAATTTGAGTAGTGTGAATACATGCAGACGGTCCAAATGCCGTGGGAACAGTGTAAACAACGGTTAGATTTCAAGCAAAGCCATATCAAATAAAGTACGACCAAGCTTGCTGTGGCATACTTCCTCCAAATGAAACAAGCATTTGCAATGCCAATAGGTTTGGCTTTGAAAGAATTTTGGATATTAATGTGAAGAACTACAAGTAAGTAGCATGGAATGGATATATATTTGTGTGGAAGCAAAGAATTGAAGAATAATTTCGGTGTAGGGTAAAGGTTGAATAACAGTTGCAATTTCAAGCTAGGCTTATTCATCTATATAGGTTGACGTCTGCCTTCCTCCCATCTGGCTGTTGACAGAAAAAAATGCTATAAATTATCTAGATATCTGAGGCACATTAATAGCATTACAAGGTCATGCTTGTGCCCCCGAAAGTTAAAGCTCATTTAGCTGGATAAATAAACAAAATGATCACAGCTATGTAGAGGGCAAACACTTTTTATGGAAGCACACTACTTCTGCCCAATCAAAACATGACTCCTGGCTCCCAGCATGTAGGCAGAGCCAAAGCCCCTCTCTAGTGATGCTCACATGATTGTCTGGCAAAAACTTCTCTGTCAAGCCAGAAAGTAAAAGGTGCAAAAAGTGACCAAACATTATTTGTTTCATATTTCCATGTGTAAAATATGTGCACCTCTTAAAAAAAAATCCCAACATATTATGTCAATGACCAGCCTCAGGGAGTTGTCTGTACAAATACATTTGAAACTAAGGGTGTGCTTTGAGTACAAATAAAGTAAACACAAGATTTGCTTGCCTTTGCACCATGATGCATTTCTAAATCGTGGGTAGCATCAGACAAGCACATCAACATTAGAAAAGGCATGGCTGATGACATCCTCAGCACGTGACGCATTGTAAATATGCGTTACCTTTTTGGTGTTCGCAAAGTGCTGTAGATTTTCACTCAGCATTGAGCAATTCATGCTAAATAGACCGCTTAAAGTTTATATTTACAGAGTGAGAGTATCATAAAATGTGTGCCTAATATAAGATTGATGAACTTTATACAAGTTAGGGCCTATTTACAGAAGGATGTTCATGCAAGAAAGAACCCTCCCTTTTACTGCAAGGTACTTTGATAAGTGATACAGATCCACTTAGAAGAAATGAAGAGGGGGTGGCGTGGCTACGGCGCCGAGGATTATGGCCGCCGTTCTCGGGAGCTCCGCCGACACATAGCGCGACGGAGTTTCCCCAGGCTTTATTTTTCGACGCATGAACTCCGAAATTGCTGATACCTGTGTCGGAATGCCTGCTGCCTAGAATGTATTACCTACAACTTGCGGGGTGAGCGCTTTTGACGCTTTTTTCTTCATTTTTCTCCTCAGGCGATCCGCGAGTGAAACATGGCCGCCATTTTGATTTTCTCTCGTCCTGTATGTTCCTCATGGACGGCGTTATTTCGCTCACAGGGCCCTTCATTTGCTTTTTGCCACCCAACTAACATGTTTGCCTGGTTTTTGACCCCTCGCTTTACCACGGTAACTCTTTTTATTTTTTCTTAACTCATATTTTTACCTATGTACCTGCCTCTGCCTGCTTTTAATTTATTTTGAGGAGGTGAATTGCCAACATGCTTTTCACAGAATTATCCATGCTTCTCCTTCAGCGACCTCAGGCTTTCACACTTTATTGACTTATGTTTGGTCTACTTTACCTATTTTGAAGTAGTGAATCATTCTACAGTTTTCCGTTCACCACTTTGTGCGCTGGAATTTTTATCTCCTCTTTTCTTAAAATGGCAACGTCTCGTGCTGCTCGGAGTGGCGTGCATCAAATAAATTCAAACACTGGGTCTCAGGAAGACGTTAACCCTTTTAGTGTCCTATCAGATAATGTGGAAGACACAACAATGGATACTTCTACGACAAAGGGCTCTTCCTCACAAAATTCACGCTCAGGCAACAAAACTGTTTCCAAAATTCCTGCCACATCTGCCTCTATGCCAGGTAAAGGAGTGAAAACTAACCCTCCTTCGCCCACTACTTCCTCTTCCACTATTTCCATGGAACTTCTACTTGATGAAATCCGCTCTCTTAAACCTTATATGGCAGAGACAAATTTACGTCTTCAAAGCCTGGAGGACAATTGGTCCCATACTGCACAACAAGTTGACGAATTAGAAAAGAAAGTCGCTTCTGTTCAGGTAATTACTGACCAAGTCCCCTGTCTACATAGAGAGATACAGAACCTTAAACTACAAGTGGAAAATTTGGAAAATCGCAACAGACGTAATAACCTGCGTATTTACGGTCTGGCGGAAAATCTTGAAGGGTCGAACCCTATAACCTTTTTTCAATCTTTTCTACCCACTCTTCTTGGACTTCCAACTTTTCCAGCTTTGAATATTCAGCGAGCCCATCGCCTAGGTCAAATCTCCCGTTCATTTGTTACTTCTTCCTCTTCCTTAAAACCTAGAGGGATAATTTTGTACTTTCTGGAATACACGGATCTCCTTAAAGTTCTTCAAGCAGCTAAACAGAAAGGGAAGACCAAATGGAATGGTTCAACCCTTTTCTTTGCACAGGATTACGCCAAGGTTCCTGCGGATCGTCGGAAGAAGTTTCTGGAGATGAGGCCTGCTCTCAGATCTTTGAATGCTCGTTATAGCTTATTCCATCCATGCCTTTTTAAAGTGACTTATAATAATAAAACATTGTCCTATGAGGATCCAGCGCTTCTTCAACAATTTCTAGACACTTGTAGAGCTGATTCAACGGACACTCCTCCAGTTTAATTGTTTTTTCTTTTGTGGCGTAAACACTGTTGGTCATTGTTTTATCTCTGACTCTCATCCCAAATGTTTTCTGTGTTTTGTCATGTTATGTGCTTGATTCATCATTTTTATTATTCGTTTGATATTTTCAGATGCAGTTTCATGCCTTTTTGAATTTCTCCTCTTCGTTTGTGCCTGGGGATTGCCCCTCTCTGCTGCGGCTTCGTGGAGGACTCGGTCTGGTGTGCTACCTTCCTCATGTGGTTCCATCCACCCCATTCTCAACATTTTTATGTGGTATGTCTCTTTGATTTTCCTTTTCATCGTCAATGGTTTGTTTTGTATTATTTCTATGTACTGTCTTTTGTCTTCTCCTCTTCTCTCTGTTTTCCCTGTTCTTTTCCCGTTGTCTTTCTTCTTTCCTACCTTTTCTTTTTGAAACTACTTTCTTCAAATTGACTTTCTCTCCTTTCTTAATCTCATTTCTCTTTTTTATTCTCTCATTAATTGCTTTATTTCTTTCTTTCAACAATAAGTTTTATTTTGCCATTGCTTTTATAATATTTGTGCATGTTCTTTTTAAAGAATTTCCTTTAGAGTTGTAACTTGGAACGTTAAAGGAGTTAACAATCCTATTAAAAGGCAACGTATGTTAACTCATCTATCTAGATTGCATACTGATATTGCTTTAATTCAAGAAACTCACCTGTCAGATGTTGAAGATCCTAAATTGAAAAGAAGTTGGGTGGGTCATGTTTTTTCTTCCCCAAGTTTAGGAAGGAGGAATGGGACATCTATTCTATGCCATAAAAAGCATCGGTTTTCAGTTGTTCATCAGGATACTGACTTGGAAGATCGTTGGGTAATTGTTAAACTGCTTATTGATCAAATACCTCTAGTTCTCTTTAATGTTTATGCACCTGTACATCTTGATAATTCGTTTTGGACTCAAGTTTCTGATAAACTTCTTATGTTTGATGAGGACTATGTTATTTTTGGAGGTGATTGTAATCAGGTTTTTGACCCTATTTTAGATAGACATTCCTCTGTAAAATTTGCCAACACTAAGATGCATACACAATTTACTGCTGCCATACGTCGTAAAGCTCTAATTGACATCTGGAGACTTTGTAATCCGGATACCCGGGAATTTAGTTTCTATTCTCCCTCTCATCATTAACAATCCCGAATTGACTATCTTTTCCTCAGTAAACCCCTATCCCAACTTGTTTCTCATGCTGAAATTGGTTCTATTTTGATATCAGATCATGCTCCAGTTTTTGTGGATTTTGATCTGATACCCTTTTCCCCTCATGCTGGTAGGTGGCGTTTTAATTACGCATTATTAGCGGATCCTAACTTCACAAGCCAATTCATCTCCTTTGCTTCTGAATTTTTTTCTCTCTATAGAGGAGTTCGTCAAGGTTGTCCTTTGTCCCCTCTGTTTTTTATCATAGCATTGGAACCCTTTTTAACGAAAATTAGATTAGATACTAGTATTACCGGTTTTACGTTGGACACTGCTCACGTTAAAATGTCCGTTTATGCTGATGATATCCTCCTATATTGCTCAAATTAATCTACTTCTCTTTCAGCCTTTCTATCCCAAGTTGATACCTTTTCTCATTTATCTGGCTATCGTCTTAATTCAGATAAATGTGAGGTTCTCCCCTTAAATATTTTCTGTTTAAAACAAGATTTTATTTCCACTGGTTTCTCTTGGAAGACCTCTAAAATAAAGTACTTAGGTTTATGGTTCTCTCCGACTATCCCAGAAACTTTAAAGGGCAATTTTGATAATATTATTAAAACTTTATCTGAGTCTATTGACCGATGGCACCCACTTTTTCTCTCCTGGTGGGGACGGCTGGATTCCATCAAGATGATGCTCTTGCCGTTAATTCCCTATCTTCTGTCTATGATCCCAGTGCATATTCCTAATTTCTTTTTTTTTTAAATTGACTCTTTGCTGAATAAATTCCTATGGAAAAACAAATCTTCTCGAATAGCTCTAAGCGCTCTCAAGGCTGACAAGAATTCTGGAGGTCTCAAATGTCCTGATTTTAAATCTTATCATTATGCTTTTTCTCTAAAACAATCCTCTCGCTGGGTCTCTTCTGATCAATGTGTTCATCCTCCTCTTTGGTTGGACATAGAACAACAATTTATAGCCCCTTTCCAATTTAAAGAGTCTCTCGCTTTTACTAATAATATTTCTTCTTTTCGTTCCCAAGTTATTTCCCACACGCGTAAAATACTAGCTCCTCTTCTTCCATCTTCGTACCCCTCTTTTTCCTCGTTGGATCAACAACCCATTTGGCATAATCACCTATTGCGTATTAGAGGCCGCACTTTTTATTGGAAAACTTGGCGACTACGGGGAGTAATTTGGATTTCGCAGTTGGTACATGATAACACTCCTTTATCCTTCTCAATTCTTCAATCAAAATTTTCCTTACCTTCGTCCTGTAAAACTCAATATGCCTCACTCCTTCCATCTCTCACACAATACCTTCTTTCTTTATCCCCTGTTCCAGTCATCCCTACAAGATGCTCCATTCTTTTTCCTTTATTGTCTACTAACCCCTCTGCTTCTTCTTTATATAAAAAGTTATTCTTTTCCTCAGACAGGGCCAAGGGGAAGGCTGAATTGGCTTGGGAAAAGGATCTAACAGAATGTTGGTCTATACTATTTTGGGATAGATTATGGCTCAAGATTCATAAGACATCGAGAGCAGCTAATACTTCTCAGACTCTTTATTTTATCTACAAACGCCTTTTATTTACCCCAGCGAAGTTAGCTTCTTTCTCTGCAGAATCTTCTTCAGCCTGTTGGTCCTGCTCTTGTGTCCCAGCTGATTTAAAACACATGCTTTTTGATTGCCCCTCCCTCTCCCGTTTTTGGCTATTAGTCTGGTCCGAAATCAATAAAAATTTTAAAACCCACGTTTCTTTCTCTCCCACTAATGTATTTTTAGGTTCCTTATCACCATCCTGGACACATCCTTCCATTAGCCCCTCTTTAATTGACTTATTATTAGGAATAGCCCTCCATTTAATAACTTATAACTGGAAACAAGCTGACAAAGTTACTTTCAAAGCATGGTGGAATGCTGTTTGTTTTCACCATAGACTGGATACAAGCAATGTCACTCCCATATCCTTATCCATTAAAAGAGATCTCTTGTGGCTCCCTCTATCCACGTATTTAACTGATATAGCCTTATCCTCCGCTAATCTTCCTGATGAAGTCAGAAAACCTCCATGAACTACTTGTTGTCTTTTCACCTAGGTTATTTTGATATAATATTAGTACTACTCCTTTGTTTTTATAATTTATGATTATAATGTTGTTATTAATGTCTTTGTATTTGAATAAGAGATTAAGATTTTAGATATTGCCTTTCTTCTTACTGTTAGACAGAATTATTGTAATAGGTATATTGATTTCTCCCTACCTCCCCTCTATTTCCCTTTCCGATTATTAGAAATACGTTTTTAATTGTTTTGATGTTATGCTTCTCTAAGATTGTTTTTCACTTATATAATGTTTTTTCTCATATGTTTTTGCTTCAACTTTTCCTTTAATAAACTTTAAACTTAAAAAAGAAGAAATGAAGGGGAGCTGGAGATAGAGAAAGAAAAGGAAAAGCAACAGAAAGAACAATATGGGGGTAGAGGCATGAGATAAACTGAGATCGAATGAATGAAACATTGGTCATACAAGACTAATAGTATTGCCCAGATGAAAAAACAGATTGACTGCACACCTGAAACCAATAAGAAAGTATAGAAAGTGATCTGAATAATAAATAATCATGATTGAAGCATTCATAAAAGTGTGGCCAAGCAATAGTGGAGAGCAGATATGGAATTTGGGATGGGTTTTCACGTTGTGAGAGTAGAGCTCTTTTCTGATAATATGGGGCATATTTACTAACAATATGTATGAGGTTTGTATCACAAACATGATGCATCACAAACATGATGCAAAACTAGTGCAAACAGTTGATTTGGATTTACTTTCCAAAGTAGCCTTAAAGTCATACAAAGTAGCAATAGCTATGCTTTGAGTTGCTTTGTATCAAGGGGGTGTATCCTGGGTGGTACCTGGGTTTTCCCATACAATCATCTATGAGTTGTAACACAAAGTCCCATCTACCTCTCCTTCCAGTACAAATCTATGCTTTTTTAGTGCATGGGTCTGTGTGTTGGAGCATGGCACCCTAAAGTGCACCAGCACAGAGACAGAGAGGAAAACAGAACCATTTCTTAGGAGATATGGCATTGTTATGCTGTTTCCCTTTCAAGCAACACAGCACAGTGAATTTGTCAGTAAATCGGCCCCTTAAGTCTGATTATGAGGAACTCATAGAGTTAATTGTTGGTATGTTTTATTTTTAAGCAGTCATGTCATATAAACATAACAACTTGAGGGATTGTTCCGCTGTATAGTGCCTCACAATGTCAGATCTTAGCATGAGAGATAACCCTGCAGAGGCATGGCCTGTGAAGTAGCTTTGCTGCCCTATGCTTAAGTTCAAAGCTTTATGTCACTTGATGGTAGCTCTACTATTAAAGGCCTGAATAATGTATGTGCACAGTGGGAGGTACATATCTCTGCTGTCTATTGCCAAAGAATTTACCATTTGTGCCACTTTAGGGATATCATGCCTGTCTAAGGGAAACACCTGTACAATATGTTTAACCAGACAAATTGCTCTTGTTAGACCTGTATACTTTAGGGTGGTCTTTCTCCAAAATGTTGCCTGCCTAACTCCTCTTTTTGCTGATTCTTTTTGTTGGCTTTAGGAATTTGAGCACGTTACCACTGCTGACTAGTGCTAAAGTGCATGTGCTTCTCACCTAAACATGGTAACATTGGTGTATAGACAGTTGGCATATTTAGTTTATGTATAATTCCCTTGTAAAGTGGTATACTATATACCAAGGGCCTGTAAATTAAATGCTACTAGAGCGCCTGCAGTGCTGATTGTGCCACCCACACAAGTAGCTTTTCAAACCTGTCTCAGGCCTGCCATTGCAGGTCTGCAGTCTTACTACCACTTCGAGTTGGCATTTAAAACCCTTTGCCAAGACATAAACTCCCTTTTTGTTACACCTGAGTCACCCCTAAGGTAGATCCTATGTACCCCATAGGGCAGGGTGCTCTGTAAATAAAATGTAGGACATGAACTTCTAAGTTTTGCATGTCCTGGTAGTGACAAACACCCACATGCGTTTTTCACTGCTATGAGGCCTATTCCTCTCATATTTTAACATTTTGAATTCCTTATTACACTTTTAAGCAGTAATTCCTGATAAGTTTGGCTGTGTCATGGTGTATATATTTGTAATGGTAACAATAAATCCTCTTTACTGGTGAAGTTGGATTTAGTTTTGCTATTTTAGAAATGCCACTTTTAGAAAGTGGGCATTTCTCTACCATTACTGCTCTGTGTGCTTGCAACCTGTCTCCAATACACGTCGAAGGTGGGTGAATGCTCAACTGTGTTCATGTCCTCTAGACAGCCACAAGCACAGGAAGGTTAGGTAGGTCTGAGCACTCATCTGCATTCCGATGGCCCTTACTGTGCAGGAAGGAAGGGAGGAGCTGACACTTGTACCTGAAAAAGCAGTGTCCTGTCCCCACACAAAGTGCTGATGACCCCTACTGATAGTCTGGAGCCAGGGTTGGGAGGAAAGGACCTTTGTGCACTTCAAAGGTCCTTCTTTGAAGTCACCCCCACTTCAAAGGCACATCTGTGTATAAGAACTTGGTCTCTGACCCCTCCAAACTAGACACGACTGGACCTGAGAAGAACTCTGCCAGCAGGAAGGACTGCTGTGCTTTTTCAAGGACTGCTACTCCGGAAGTGCCGCTTTTCTGCTCTGTTCCACTGCCCTGCTGCCTGCTACCCTCTGCCCTGGTGAATAAATGACTAGACCCATCTCACTTGAACCCAGAGTGACTGAAGGGCATGCTGACTTACCACCTGTTCTGAAGTCTCAGGGACATCAAAGACTTCCTGAAACCCTGCATCAGCACCTGGACTCTGCCACCTGAGAGTCCACAATCGGAACTGTTGCATTCTCTCTGACGCCCCTGCATTTGCTGCTCAAGGACATCACATCGACCGGTGTGCGTGGATCAGAACCAATGCACTGCCGACATCCAAGGAATCTAGGACAACGCATCACGGAACCTGGTGTGTCCTGTAGCCAGCCTGCGCTCCATCGCTGTCGGCCTGAACTTTGGATTTATCCCAGCCTAGCACGACCAGATATCCCAGGCTGGCACTTTAAGACTCTAAGCACTATAATTTCATTTAATCTTTAAAAATGCATAACTCCGGTTCTACTTATTGAAGTTTCGTTGTTTTGGTCTTGATTTATTCATAAAATTCTTGTCTATTCTTCTAAACCACTGTGGAGTCTTTGTGTGGTGTTTTCATTATCTTAATAATACTTTGTGTGTGTTTTACACAAATACTTTACACTTTGCTTATTTAGATAAGCCTGCCTGCTCTGTGCCAAGCTACCAGAGTGTGTATCTCGCTTACCCTGACTAGAGTGATGGTCCTTACTTAGACATACCTCTGCCAACTAGAGATCCCAATTTCTAACAGCTCTGCTGTCCAGAGAATATTCTGGGCCACTTGAAAATAGCTCTCATCTATACACACTATGCCTCTGTGGTTTGTAAAAGTTGGGATATATCTTTGCAATGTAAGGGCTAATACATATCTCTATTATCAATGTACTCTGGGCTTTAGGTTATGTCTACTGCAGGGTGTCCCTGCTGTCTAAATTAAAAGTCTATTTATTTCTGAGACGGGAAGGATAGCTCTCCTGTCTAAGACCACAGACTGTCAAGTCAGCGTATGATGAGAGATAGTTCTGCTGCCTGAGACCTGTGTCTGTGAGTGATTTATGTTTTCTAAAGGCTTTAACAAGTAATTTATGCTCCACCTGAGAGTAACATTGTTACATTTAGGCCTGCCCATTTCAAATCTGAATAACCTGCAAGCTTGCTCTGCTGCCCGTTAGCAAACTCTTTAACCTCCCTGTCACCCAAAGGAAGGCTCTGCTGCCTAAATAGACGCATAATGAACTATTTATAACCTAAAAGATAGCCCTGATTTCTAAAGTAAAATATTTCTTTGTAATTTGAATGATAGTGTTCTTGTGTGAGATGTGTCAGTAAGGTTTGCAGAGCCTGATGTATATCTTTTTTTCTCTGAAAATGAACTCTGCAACACTTCTGTATATTGAGAGATAGCTCTGCTATTGACATCTGAATCTGTAAATTCTTTGTAACCAAAGACTATGGGGCACATGCATCAAGGTAGGCTTTTGCGAGTCCTTAATTGCGATTATTAAGGAATCACAATTAAGGACTCGCAAAAGCCAATGCATGTAGGAATTGCTATTAAAATAGCAATTCCTAAACATTCCTTAATTGCGACTCGCAAATTGCAAGTCACAATTAAGGAATGACTTCCCATTCATTTCTATGGGCCAACAGGCCCATAGGCATGAATGGGAAATTGCATGCGCAATTTGCGAGTACCAATAGGAACCTGCAAATTGTGCATGCAATTTCAAGGGTGTCAAAAGGACACCCTGTTGCACCCCTGACATGTTGATGTGCACCCATGTTGTGCACACATATGCCCCAAGGGCATGTGTGAGTGTGACCTGAAACTTTGTAAAAGGCACTTTAGTGCATTTTTCAAAGTTTTCGCTAAATATCATCAGGTTGAAATAATCGGTATTTAGCGGTCCATAATAGCGAAATCACTATTTTAAATGCAATCTTGCATTGCATTTAAGGCATCGCAATTTACGATGCCTTAAATGCAATCGCAAATTGTGATTTTTGCATTCGGGATGATGCATCTCAAATGCCAAAATTGCGGTCGCAAAGCAGCAGATTCGCAGACTCTGCCCCGTTGCAAGCGCAATTTCCAATGATGCTTGTGTCCCTATATCTTCTGTGTGAAGCCGTCACCAGTAAATTCCATCACTCTAGAGCGATACCTCCTCTTTCTAAAGACAGAGCCTTTGGGCCAGTATAATCTGTGAGATAGTTCTGTTTTGTGATACCTGGGCCTTAAATGTCACCATATTCAAGCAAGTTCTTTATTTTTTTGCCGGTGGGGAAGAATGACAAAAGACCCTTACTATTAAATTATTTTGGTAAAATATCCCTTCATTTAAAAAAGGCTTAATTTGCCCGTAACAGTGTCAAGAAGATAATATTTTCGCAAAAGAGTATTTCATTTAATTATTGCTGCTTGTTTATAAAGACAACATTTATTATTTTGTTAAATCAGTCAGAGTAGCTGATAATGCAGCCTGTTTGGCCTCCCCTGAGAAACATAACGCATCCCTTATTCAACTGCATGATAAAAAAGTGAAAACCATGCCATTAAAGGCTTTGAGAAATAGTGTTGTTGTTAGTATTGACATTGGCATAGTTTGCTTGTAAAAAGTGTATTTGTACAACATTTCGGAATAATGCAGCAAACCCTCCCATAGTGGATTTTCAGCTTTGAAATATGTTCTTGATTGTTTCTCACAACTTCACAAATGGAGTTCGGTAGACAAGAGGTATTAACAATTTTGATTTATTAACCTTTCTTGGAAACATAACTCTAATGGCTTAGGAGACTGATTATTTTGGTGAAAAATGGATGTGCTATTTAAGTCTAATATATCAATTTGCTAACTCTCAAAGCTACAGAGTGAATTAACTAATTTGGATAAAATGTGCTATTTGGTCTCAGCAATTTCCTCTGATTATCTATTGTGCTATACTAAAAGGCTGTATGTTTTCGTTGAGATATAAAACAAGCACTGGCAAATAAAATTGGTCCTTCTCTTGTATCAGGCACTCACA
Organism: Triturus cristatus; assembly: GCF_964204655.1. Classification (NCBI taxonomy): domain Eukaryota; kingdom Metazoa; phylum Chordata; class Amphibia; order Caudata; family Salamandridae; genus Triturus; species Triturus cristatus. Next base: position 1,406,158,477 of record NC_140591.1, read on the forward strand.
AAATTAAAAACACACAGAGGCCCTTGCTGACATGCAGATGCATAGCAATATATGTGCAGGGCTCGATCGTATCTCTAAAAGATGTCTTCCAAAAAACCACAACAGCACCTTCACTCCAGGCAATGAATGCAGTGGAACTGTAAAGAGGAACAAGATTGTGAAAAGCATTTCTAAACTATAGATATTGTAGCATACACTATGCAAATGCTTAGAACATAACTCACAAAGTCTCACTTTTCATGGTACAAATAGGAATGCTAATTGTAGGAAATGACCATATTTATGTGCCCCCTCCCAGATTTGTGTCTTAGTTGCTTTGCTGTCCTTAACTCTCTGTGCACGTTACCCCTGCTAACCAGTAGTAAATGCATGTGCTCTCTGTGTGAACATGGTTGAGTTGGCCTATTCATAATTGGCACATTTAATTTGTCTATGAGTCCCTAGTATATGGTGTAGAAAGTGAACACAGGGCCTGGAAGTTAAATGTCACTGGAGGACTGCAGTTCTATTGTGTCATCCACTAAACCTGTCTCAAGCCTACTATGCATAGCCTGACTAGAAAGTTACCTTTTCCCTGCCTGAAGTTCCTAGAGGCTAATCTGCATTTGCTCTCCAGGAGTAGTCCAGTAGGTGATTAGCCCTGATGAGGTGTGAAAACTTCTCCCAGAGCAGAACAATGGCCTGGTTGTGGAGAGGTATTTTTCTTCCCCTGGCAAGAAGACCAGTTGGGGTGTGCCAAGAAACTTAATTGACAAACAAATGTTATGTGACACCTAAACTGTCCCACCTTTCCTCCCAATCAAAAAACCCCATGAGCTGCTCCCAGAACTGGTTTGAGGTGACCACAGAGGAAGGGACAGCTCATTCTCCTGACCACATCTTTGAGTGGGCATAAAGACCCTGCTCAAAGGGAGAAAGGTGTCCCCATCCTGTATTTTGGGAATGAGAGGCATTTTGGCATTAGTTTCAGTAGGGCAAAAAGACACTGCTGCAAAAGTGGGTAGAGTAACCCCTGGGAACCTTTACGCCATTGATTAGGAAAGGGCCAGGCATCAACCCCACCCAGAAGGTAGTGCCAGGCATATAGGTGTAATTCGGGTGAATTGGACCTGCAGTCTGTGTCCTGAGAGGAGCCTGGAAGAACTGGACATGCACCCTCTTGTACACAAAACAAAGAAGTGGCATCGGATACAGCTGCAACCTTCTCCCACTAAAGGATCTGAAGCTCCAAAATAGAGTTTAAGTCTGAGGTTTAAAATCTTGACCAGGCAAAGGTGCCAAACTTACTGACTAGCAAGTGGACTTCCCTGGGCATGAAATTTAAATTTCTTCCACTCTGATCTTTTCCCACTAAATCCAGCGGCTTCAGCGGTACCTTACTCAATGTCTATGCAATATCTTCGGATCGAGCCTGCTACCTTGCCCTGCTGAAGCATTTTGACTTCCAGAATAAACTGTAATTCCTACGGTAACAACTCCGAACTGGTCAAATCTGGTTGGTGTATCCAACCAGAGCTCCATTGCCAGAGGCACCAAATTCTGCCTTCAGATTTGCTAGGCAGTTGCATAATTCCCAGCCCATGAAAAGTTAGAACCACTATGTAGAGAATGTATGTATATAACAATGCATGGGACACTGAGCTAAATTAGGGTTATATGACCTACAATTTACAATATGAAGCTAGTTTGGTGTGATTGTGTGAAAAAATGGGCCTATTTGTGTGCTAACCTTCATTTTTTGTTGTTGAATTAATTAATTTGTTGGATTTTAGAACCTGTACACTAGTCACTACTGTCCAGTGCCCAGTATGTGCTCAGATCCTTAAAACACAAAGAAATTGATTGACCTGTTTAACTTTTTTCTAAGACCATAATGGATATATAGTGCAGACTTTCACCCATGGCATGAAATGTTAAATGCAACCTGTGGACTGCGGCACTTATAGTGCCAACCCCTAGTGTGACAAAGGAAAACAGCATACTGTTATAGCTTGACTGCTGCAATGCAAAACTTACAGTGCAATCTCAAAAAGTAATTGTTTTTAACAAGTAAATACATATATATATATATATATATATATATATATATATATATATATATATATATATATCCAATCGAAACTGCTCCCCAATTGAAGATGCCACACACTATCGTTTTTTTCACCTTTTATTTGGCAGGCAGCAGCGAACTCAGTTATGACCTTCCAGCGTGTCATCCGCCATTAGCGCCATACGCGTTTCGTGTTCTCTCCCTTTATCACTGGCTTGGCTTTGCGGTGGAGAAGCGGCTGTACACAATTGTCCCCCTCACGGTTTTGAATGGCATAGTCCCGCCCCAATGGGCGTGTGCATGCAGTGCACCTTGGTTAACGTAGTTCAGGTAAGTATTACCACAATGGCTGCGGCCGTTCTTTTCCCCTCCATAGATTTCAATCCCATCGGGTCGCTGTTACGGACAAAGACAGGTTGGCTGCTAAGTTTTCGCCTGACCAAAGCGGTAACGATGTTCCTGTGCGCGCCTCAGACTCAAGGCGCAAGGACCTGCTGCAGTCTGCAGTGGGGCGTCTTCGTGGCCAGAGCGGGCCACTACATATCCAATCGAAACTGCTCCCCAATTGAAGATGCCACACACTATCGTTTTTTTCACCTTTTATTTGGCAGGCAGCAGAGAACTCAGTTATGACCTTCCAGCATGTCATCCGCCATTAGCGCCATACGCGTTTCGGGTTCTCTCCCTTTATCACTGGCTTGGCTTTGCGGTGGAGAAGCGGCTGTACACAATTGTCCCCCTCACGGTTTTGAATGGCATAGTCCCGCCCCAATGGGCATGTGCATGCAGTGCACCTTGGTTAACGTAGTTCAGGTAAGTATTACCACAATGGCTGCGGCCGTTCTTTTCCCCTCCATAGATTTCAATCCCATCGGGTCGCTGTTACGGACAAAGACAGGTTGGCAGCTAAGTTTTCGCCTGACCAAAGCGGTAACGATGTTCCTGTGCGCGCCTCAGACTCAAGGCGCAAGGACCTGCTGCAGTCTGCAGTGGGGCGTCTTCGTGGCCAGAGCGGGCCACTACATATCCAATCGAAACTGCTCCCCAATTGAAGATGCCACACACTATCGTTTTTTTCACCTTTTATTTGGCAGGCAGCAGCAAACTCAGTTATGACCTTCCAGCGTGTCATCCGCCATTAGCGCCATACGCGTTTCGGGTTCTCTCCCTTTATCACTGGCTTGGCTTTGCGGTGGAGAAGCGGCTGTACACAATTGTCCCCCTCACGGTTTTGAATGGCATAGTCCCGCCCCAATGGGCGTGTGCATGCAGTGCACCTTGGTTAACGTAGTTCAGGTAAGTATTACCACAATGGCTGCGGCCGTTCTTTTCCCCTCCATAGATTTCAATCCCATCGGGTCGCTGTTACGGACAAAGATAGGTTGGCTGCTAAGTTTTCGCCTGACCAAAGCGGTAACGATGTTCCTGTGCGCGCCTCAGACTCAAGGCGCAAGGACCTGCTGCAGTCTGCAGTGGGGCGTCTTCGTGGCCAGAGCGGGCCACTACATATCCAATCGAAACTGCTCCCCAATTGAAGATGCCACACACTATCGTTTTTTTCACCTTTTATTTGGCAGGCAGCAGCGAACTCAGTTATGACCTTCCAGCGTGTCATCCGCCATTAGCGCCATACGCGTTTCGGGTTCTCTCCCTTTATCACTGGCTTGGCTTTGCGGTGGAGAAGCGGCTGTACACAATTGTCCCCCTCACGGTTTTGAATGGCATAGTCCCGCCCCAATGGGCGTGTGCATGCAGTGCACCTTGGTTAACGTAGTTCAGGTAAGTATTACCACAATGGCTGCGGCCGTTCTTTTCCCCTCCATAGATTTCAATCCCATCGGGTCGCTGTTACGGACAAAGACAGGTTGGCTGCTAAGTTTTCGCCTGACCAAAGCGGTAACGATGTTCCTGTGCGCGCCTCAGACTCAAGGCGCAAGGACCTGCTGCAGTCTGCAGTGGGGCGTCTTCGTGGCCAGAGCGGGCCACTACATATCCAATCGAAACTGCTCCCCAATTGAAGATGCCACACACTATCATTTTTTTCACCTTTTATTTGGCAGGCAGCAGCAAACTCAGTTATGACCTTCCAGCGTGTCATCCGCCATTAGCGCCATACGCGTTTCGGGTTCTCTCCCTTTATCACTGGCTTGGCTTTGCGGTGGAGAAGCGGCTGTACACAATTGTCCCCCTCACGGTTTTGAATGGCATAGTCCCGCCCCAATGGGCGTGTGCATGCAGTGCACCTTGGTTAACGTAGTTCAGGTAAGTATTACCACAATGGCTGCGGCCGTTCTTTTCCCCTCCATAGATTTCAATCCCATCGGGTCGCTGTTACGGACAAAGACAGGTTGGCTGCTAAGTTTTCGCCTGACCAAAGCGGTAACGATGTTCCTGTGCGCGCCTCAGACTCAAGGCGCAAGGACCTGCTGCAGTCTGCAGTGGGGCGTCTTCGTGGCCAGAGCGGGCCACTACATATCCAATCGAAACTGCTCCCCAATTGAAGATGCCACACACTATCGTTTTTTTCACCTTTTATTTGGCAGGCAGCAGCAAACTCAGTTATGACCTTCCAGCGTGTCATCCGCCATTAGCGCCATACGCGTTTCGGGTTCTCTCCCTTTATCACTGGCTTGGCTTTGCGGTGGAGAAGCGGCTGTACACAATTGTCCCCCTCACGGTTTTGAATGGCATAGTCCCGCCCCAATGGGCGTGTGCATGCAGTGCACCTTGGTTAACGTAGTTCAGGTAAGTATTACCACAATGGCTGCGGCCGTTCTTTTCCCCTCCATAGATTTCAATCCCATCGGGTCGCTGTTACGGACAAAGACAGGTTGGCTGCTAAGCTTTCGCCTGACCAAAGCGGTAACGATGTTCCTGTGCGCGCCTCAGACTCAAGGCGCAAGGACCTGCTGCAGTCTGCAGTGGGGCGTCTTCGTGGCCAGAGCGGGCCACTACATATCCAATCGAAACTGCTCCCCAATTGAAGATGCCACACACTATCGTTTTTTTCACCTTTTATTTGGCAGGCAGCAGCGAACTCAGTTATGACCTTCCAGCGTGTCATCCGCCATTAGCGCCATACGCGTTTCGGGTTCTCTCCCTTTATCACTGGCTTGGCTTTGCGGTGGAGAAGCGGCTGTACACAATTGTCCCCCTCACGGTTTTGAATGGCATAGTCCCGCCCCAATGGGCGTGTGCATGCAGTGCACCTTGGTTAACGTAGTTCAGGTAAGTATTACCACAATGGCTGCGGCCGTTCTTTTCCCCTCCATAGATTTCAATCCCATCGGGTCGCTGTTACGGACAAAGACAGGTTGGCTGCTAAGTTTTCGCCTGACCAAAGCGGTAACGATGTTCCTGTGCGCGCCTCAGACTCAAGGCGCAAGGACCTGCTGCAGTCTGCAGTGGGGCGTCTTCGTGGCCAGAGCGGGCCACTACATATCCAATCGAAACTGCTCCCCAATTGAAGATGCCACACACTATCGTTTTTTTCACCTTTTATTTGGCAGGCAGCAGCGAACTCAGTTATGACCTTCCAGCGTGTCATCCGCCATTAGCGCCATACGCGTTTCGGGTTCTCTCCCTTTATCACTGGCTTGGCTTTGCGGTGGAGAAGCGGCTGTACACAATTGTCCCCCTCACGGTTTTGAATGGCATAGTCCCGCCCCAATGGGCGTGTGCATGCAGTGCACCTTGGTTAACGTAGTTCAGGTAAGTATTACCACAATGGCTGCGGCCGTTCTTTTCCCCTCCATAGATTTCAATCCCATCGGGTCGCTGTTACGGACAAAGACAGGTTGGCTGCTAAGTTTTCGCCTGACCAAAGCGGTAACGATGTTCCTGTGCGCGCCTCAGACTCAAGGCGCAAGGACCTGCTGCAGTCTGCAGTGGGGCGTCTTCGTGGCCAGAGCGGGCCACTACATATCCAATCGAAACTGCTCCCCAATTGAAGATGCCACACACTATCGTTTTTTTCACCTTTTATTTGGCAGGCAGCAGCGAACTCAGTTATGACCTTCCAGCGTGTCATCCGCCATTAGCGCCATACGCGTTTCGGGTTCTCTCCCTTTATCACTGGCTTGGCTTTGCGGTGGAGAAGCGGCTGTACACAATTGTCCCCCTCACGGTTTTGAATGGCATAGTCCCGCCCCAATGGGCGTGTGCATGCAGTGCACCTTGGTTAACGTAGTTCAGGTAAGTATTACCACAATGGCTGCGGCCGTTCTTTTCCCCTCCATAGATTTCAATCCCATCGGGTCGCTGTTGCGGACAAAGACAGGTTGGCTGCTAAGTTTTCGCCTGACCAAAGCGGTAACGATGTTCCTGTGCGCGCCTCAGACTCAAGGCGCAAGGACCTGCTGCAGTCTGCAGTGGGGCGTCTTCGTGGCCAGAGCGGGCCACTACATATCCAATCGAAACTGCTCCCCAATTGAAGATGCCACACACTATCGTTTTTTTCACCTTTTATTTGGCAGGCAGCAGCGAACTCAGTTATGACCTTCCAGCGTGTCATCCGCCATTAGCGCCATACGCGTTTCGGGTTCTCTCCCTTTATCACTGGCTTGGCTTTGCGGTGGAGAAGCGGCTGTACACAATTGTCCCCCTCACGGTTTTGAATGGCATAGTCCCGCCCCAATGGGCGTGTGCATGCAGTGCACCTTGGTTAACGTAGTTCAGGTAAGTATTACCACAATGGCTGCGGCCGTTCTTTTCCCCTCCATAGATTTCAATCCCATCGGGTCGCTGTTACGGACAAAGACAGGTTGGCTGCCAAGTTTTCGCCTGACCAAAGCGGTAACGATGTTCCTGTGCGCGCCTCAGACTCAAGGCGCAAGGACCTGCTGCAGTCTGCAGTGGGGCGTCTTCGTGGCCAGAGCGGGCCACTACATATCCAATCGAAACTGCTCCCCAATTGAAGATGCCACACACTATCGTTTTTTTCACCTTTTATTTGGCAGGCAGCAGCGAACTCAGTTATGACCTTCCAGCGTGTCATCCGCCATTAGCGCCATACGCGTTTCGGGTTCTCTCCCTTTATCACTGGCTTGGCTTTGCGGTGGAGAAGCGGCTGTACACAATTGTCCCCCTCACGGTTTTGAATGGCATAGTCCCGCCCCAATGGGCGTGTGCATGCAGTGCACCTTGGTTAACGTAGTTCAGGTAAGTATTACCACAATGGCTGCGGCCGTTCTTTTCCCCTCCATAGATTTCAATCCCATCGGGTCGCTGTTGCGGACAAAGACAGGTTGGCTGCTAAGTTTTCGCCTGACCAAAGCGGTAACGATGTTCCTGTGCGCGCCTCAGACTCAAGGCGCAAGGACCTGCTGCAGTCTGCAGTGGGGCGTCTTCGTGGCCAGAGCGGGCCACTACATATCCAATCGAAACTGCTCCCCAATTGAAGATGCCACACACTATCGTTTTTTTCACCTTTTATTTGGCAGGCAGCAGCGAACTCAGTTATGACCTTCCAGCGTGTCATCCGCCATTAGCGCCATACGCGTTTCGGGTTCTCTCCCTTTATCACTGGCTTGGCTTTGCGGTGGAGAAGCGGCTGTACACAATTGTCCCCCTCACGGTTTTGAATGGCATAGTCCCGCCCCAATGGGCGTGTGCATGCAGTGCACCTTGGTTAACGTAGTTCAGGTAAGTATTACCACAATGGCTGCGGCCGTTCTTTTCCCCTCCATAGATTTCAATCCCATCGGGTCGCTGTTACGGACAAAGACAGGTTGGCTGCTAAGTTTTCGCCTGACCAAAGCGGTAACGATGTTCCTGTGCGCGCCTCAGACTCAAGGCGCAAGGACCTGCTGCAGTCTGCAGTGGGGCGTCTTCGTGGCCAGAGCGGGCCACTACATATCCAATTGAAACTGCTCCCCAATTGAAGATGCCACACACTATCGTTTTTTTCATCTTTTATTTGGCAGGCAGCAGCGAACTCAGTTATGACCTTCCAGCGTGTCATCCGCCATTAGCGCCATACGCGTTTCGGGTTCTCTCCCTTTATCACTGGCTTGGCTTTGCGGTGGAGAAGCGGCTGTACACATTTGTCCCCCTCACGGTTTTGAATGGCATAGTCCCGCCCCAATGGGCGTGTGCATGCAGTGCACCTTGGTTAACGTAGTTCAGGTAAGTATTACCACAATGGCTGCGGCCGTTCTTTTCCCCTCCATAGATTTCAATCCCATCGGGTCGCTGTTGCGGACAAAGACAGGTTGGCTGCTAAGTTTTCGCCTGACCAAAGCGGTAACGATGTTCCTGTGCGCGCCTCAGACTCAAGGCGCAAGGACCTGCTGCAGTCTGCAGTGGGGCGTCTTCGTGGCCAGAGCGGGCCACTACATATCCAATCGAAACTGCTCCCCAATTGAAGATGCCACACACTATCGTTTTTTTCACCTTTTATTTGGCAGGCAGCAGCGAACTCAGTTATGACCTTCCAGCGTGTCAGGTGAAAAAAACGATAGTGTGTGGCCACTTGTAGCCCCGGGGACCCCATGACCCGGGGCTGGCCCTGTCCGTTGGGGACCGTGGGGGGGTCCCCAATCCCCCCACGGTCCCGCCAGCTCCTCGTGTCCCTCGGGAGCCGGCATTGCTTTTCTAAATGGGGAGCTGCTAAGATGCAGCTCCCCGTGTGGAAAAGCAAGTTGGTTTGCATTCTGAAAGAGAGAGCAGGTTTCCCTGCTCTCTATTTCAAAATCCAAACCAAGTTTGCTATGGCAGGGCAGGAGCCGCGAAGCTCCTGCCCTGCCATAGCAAACTACAGTGTTCCGGGGGTGGGCACCCTGGGATACTGCAGGAGCCGGCCCTGGGGGTGTGGCGGTCCCCAGGGCCATCAAGTGCTCCAGGAGGTGGGCCGCACACGCCCCTCCCAACATTTCAAAAGCCCCGGGGAGGTGGTGGTTCCCGGGGCTGGGGGGTCCGTCACGAACCCCCCAATTATAATATTTAGAGGCCTGGGTAGGTGGCGGTCCCGGGGCGTGTGGGGTGGTCGAGCCCCCCCCACACAGGTTATTATTATTATTTTTTTTAAAACACAAGCCCCGGGGTGTGGCGGTCCTCAGGGCTGCGGGGGGCCGTGAGCCCCCCGCATATATTGTATACATGTGAAAATGTGTTGGTCCACCTGTTTACCGCGGTGGCATGGAAAAAATGGGTGGAACTGACGTCAGCACGCCGACGAGGTCCTCTTATGGCTCTTATGACGTCATACGATGTCGCGAGTGGAGCTGTGCTATTATGACATCATTGTCGACGTGGGAGAGCTAGGAAAAAATTTCTGCGGAATGCTGGCGCAGGGGATATTCACCTAAGTGTTCAGGCTAGTCCTTTGGGAACAACTGTTTATGTTGCCACTCCAGAAACCAAAACCAGTGATCAGAGGGCAGAGGTCCTGCAGATGGCACACGAGGTGGGGAGCCCAGTCGTGTGCACCAGCGGGGCAGCGAAGTGACAAGCACCACTACCCACACAAAGGTAACGAGGGCACTGAATAACACAGGATCTTCTCTTTGTATCTGGCAGGAACAACAAGGTTAAAATGCCCTAGTTCCAAAATGTAGAATTAGTGCTACAACGGTCTTCATGAGGACCTGCGATGGATGCGGCTTCTGCCTTCCGTACACTGGAGGCAGCACATATGTCACGCGGTACGGTCATACTGCGGTGGAACGCACACTCGTTGACCTCTCATGGCACTGCTCCACACTTCAGGGACAACGATTTCCATTAGCTGTGTTTTCTGATGACGTGTAGCGCAAACACTAGAACCCCTTTAGATCCAAACATACTCTTCCACTCTCTCACCGGAAGTGAAACCAGGCCACGCGGACACTTTCACAATACAACAGCCGGGAATGCACTTTTCGGTAAAAAAAACACATTCCTTCCTCCTAATTTATCAAATAAACGACTCACTGAAGAACAGGGGCCAGCTTCGATCGGTAAACAGCCGATACAACAACTTTTTTACTTCGCGATACCATTACAATGCATGCATTACTTCGCATGCGTTGTACATCGTGAAGTCATTACTACGCGTTTTTTTAGAATGCATGGTCATTTACCATGCATGGCTTTACAACAACTTTTGTTGTAAAGGTATGTATGGTAAATTGCCATGAGTTCTAAAAAAAGTAGATGATCCACATCGTTGTAAGGAAACAGAGGCTGTTCTGTTTCCTCACAATGACGTGCACCGCCCCTCAGAGACGACATGAAGCACGAACCACGAGGAGAGAGGAACCACGAGGAGTGATAGGTTAGGGGGATTGGGCATGGGGTGGTGGTTACTTTTCTAGGGTTTTCTAGGGTTTAGGGTAGTGCAGTGGTGTTTGGGTAGTGTAGGGGTTCGTGCTGAGGGTAGTGTTTTAGGGCTTAGGGTAGTGCAGTGGTGTTTGGGTAGTGTAAGGAAACAGAGGCTGTTCCGTTTCCTCACAACAACGTGCACCGCCCCTCAGAGACAACGTGAAGCAGGAACCACGAGGAGAGAGGAACCTCGAGGAGTGAGAGGTAAGGGGGATTGGGCATGGGGTGGTGGTTACGTTTCTAAGGTTTAGGGTAGTGCAGTGGTGTTTGGGTAGTGTAGGGGGTCGTTCTGGGGTAGAATTAGGGTTTAGGGTAGTACAGTGGTGTTTGGGTAGTATAGGGGTAGTGCTCGGGGTAGATTTAGGGCTTAGGGCAGTGCAGTGGTGTTTGGGTAGTGTAGGGAGTTGTGCTGGGGGAGTGCTTTAGGGTTTAGGGTAGTGCAGTGGTGTTTGGGTAGTGTAGGGGGTCATGCTGGGGTAGTGGTTTAGGGTTTAGGGTAGTGCAGTGGTGTTTGGGTAGTGTAGGGGGTACTGCTGTGGGTAGTGTTTTAGGGTTTAGGGTAGTGCAGTGGTGTTTGTGTAGTGTAAGGGGTCATACTGGGTGTAGTGTTTTAGGGTTTAGGGTAGTGCAGTGGTGTTTGGGTAGTGTAGGGGGTCGTGCTGGGGGTGGTGTTTTAGGGTTTTGGGCAGTGCAGTGGTGTTCGGGCAGTGTAGGGGGTCGTGCTGGGGCTGCAGTTTCAGGGTTTAGGGCAGTGCAGTGGTGTTCGGGCAGTGTAGGGTGTCAGGCTGGGGCTGCTGTTTCAGGGTTTAGGACAGTGCAGTGGTTTTTGGGCAGTGTAGGGTGTCGGGCTGGGGCTGCTGTTTCAGGGTTTAGGACAGTGCAGTGGTTTTCGGGCAGTGCAGGGTGTCATGCTGGGGCTTCTGTTTCAGTGTTTACGGCAGTGCAGTGGTGTTCGGGCAGTGTAGGCTGTCATGCTGGGGCTGGTGTTTCAGGGTTTAGGGCAGTGCAGTGGTGTTCGGGCAGTGTAGGGGGTCGTGCGGGGCTGGTGTTTCAGGGTTTATGGCAGTGCAGTGGTGTTTGGGCAGTGTAGGGGTCTTGCGGGGGTGGTGTTTCAGGGTTTAGGACAGTGCAGTGGTGTTCGGGCAGTGTAGGGGGTCGTGCAGGGGGTGGTGTTTCAGGGTTTAGGGCAGTGCAGTGGTGTTCGGGCAGTGTAGGGGGTCGTGCAGGGGGGTGGTGTTTCAGAGTTTAGGGCAGTGCAGTGGTGTTCAGGCAGTGTAGGGGGTTGTGCAGGGGGGTGGTGTTTCAGGGTTTAGGGCAGTGCAGTGGTGTTCGGGCAGTGTAGGGGGTCATGCTGGGGTGGTGTTTCAGGGTTTAGGGAAGTGCAGTAGTGTTTGGGCAGTGTAGGGGGTCATGCTGGGGGTGGTGTTTCAGGGTTTAGGGTAGAGCAGTGGTGTTCAGGCAGTGTAGGGGGACGTGCTGGGGTGGTGTTTCAGGGTTTAGGGCAGAGCAGTGGTGTTCAGGCAGTGTAGGGGGTCATGCTGGGGGTGGTGTTTCAGGGTTTAGGGCAGAGCAGTAGTGTTCGGGCAGTGTAGGGGGTCGTGCAGGGGGTGATGTTTCAACGTTTAGGGCAGTGCAGTGGTGTTCAGGCAGTGTAGGGGGTCGTGCAGGGGGTGGTGTTTCAGGGTTTAGTGCAGTGGTGTTCGGGCAGTGTAGGGGGTCTTGCTGGGGGTGGTGTTTCAGGGTTGAGGGCAGTGCAGTGGTGTTCGGGCAGTGTAGGGGGTCTTGCTGGGGGTGGTGTTTCAGGGTTTAGGGCAGTGCAGTGGTGTTCGGGTCAGTGTAGGGATCTTGCTGGGGGTGGTGTTTCAGGGTTGAGGGCAGTGCAGTTGTGTTCGGGCAGTGTAGGTGGTCTTGGTGGAGGTGGTGTTTCAGGATTTAGGGCAGTGCAGTGGTGTTCGGGCAGTGTAGGGGGTCGTGCTGGGGCTGCAGTTTCAGGGTTTAGGGCAGTGCAGTGGTGTTCGGGCAGTATAGGAGGTCGTGCTGGGGGTGGTGTTTCAGGGTTTAGGGCCGTGCAGTGGTGTTTGTGCAGTTTAGGGGGTCGTGCTGGGGCTGCAGTTTCAGGGTTTAGGGCAGTGCAGTGGTGTTTATGTAGTGGGCAGCGCATGCGCTGCATTGCTAGGCGAGACCTAAAAAGCATTGCACCAAGATGACTGCCAACACATCCCGGATTGAAGTGTTGGCTGCCAATTAGAGCCAAGCTCGTGCTTATGTAGTTAGGTCCTGCCCAGATATATAAAGATTTTTTTCCTTTAATATCTCGAAAACTACTGAACGGATTTACACCTTTTTCTAAAAAGGGTGCTTTATGAACCAAGCACTACCTTTTTGCCAAATTTGGTGTAATTCCGTTCAGCAGTTCGGGCTGTAGTCATGTCTAAAGTTTCCTATTGGAAATAACAATGACAAAACACGTTTTGGGACCCCCATTTTTTCTCAGCCCCCACTTGGCGAATCACCCCAATACTTTCAGGATAGGAGCTGACCGAAGCAGGCCAAAAGTTTTGAAAATTTTGCGACGATTCGTCAACCGGCGCCCAAGTTATTGGGAAAAGAATAAATGCTTTTCCTATGGAAACAAGGTCCTAACTATAACTATCTACTGGAGACCACCAGTACATAATATATTACCTACTGGCGGTCTCCAGTGGGTAGTTATAGTGAGGAGCTATTATCCATAGGAAAATCATAACATTCTATTGCCAATAACTTTGGCGCCGTTTGACGAATCTTCGCAAAATTTTTACAACTAATGGCCCGTTCCGGTCAGCTCCTATCCTGAAAGTTTGAGGGTGATTCGTCAAGCGGTAGCTGAGAAAAAAGGGGGGTTTCAAAACACGTTTTCCCCATGTTATTTCCCATAGGAAATTTTAGACAAGGCTACAGCCCGAACTGCTGAATGGAATTACACCATATATTGCAAAAAGGTAGCCCTTGGTTCAGAAAGCGCCCCTTTTTAGGTCTCGCCTAGGCAGTGCTTGCACTGGCTCGTTGAGACATGCAGTATATACTATAGCAGGGGAGCTTTGTTTAAGCTACGCCCACTGTCTGTCCATTGGCTCACATCCTAAATGCTGCATTCTGATTGGTTTTTGGCTTGTTTGTCCCTCCCCATGAGTCATTTGTGTCCTTCCATGGCTATCAGCCCCTTTACTGCAGACTACTTTCTTCGCGTCTTTCCCCCTGTAGTCCTGACTTATTTGCATCCCCCACCCCCCCCCCCCCCCCCCCCCTTTTGGCACTACCGGATGTGCTCCTGTCACAATGGGCCCAGCCTTTGCCTTGTTACATCTTGCCGACTGTTTATTTTGCGTCTTGTATTTCCATATTTTGATCGGCTCTGCAGAGCACACGGTTCCCTCAGCCAATGGCCTTGAGCCAAGGTGTGGCTAGGTAGGCGATCCCCTAACGTTCGTGTGCGTATGACAGTCTTTTTACAAATATGCAAAATAAAAAGCTACCTCTTCCAACGATAGCGCAGGAGGGCAGGAATTATTCACAGTAGCTGCGTACATTGTGTAATCAACTGATGTCCTTATGTGGGATGGAACGTGTTTTGGACGTTTTGCAGAAGCATTGGTCTCGTTATTTGCGTGGTGAACATTAAGAGCTGCTCTAAAAAAACGCAGGTAATGCGGCTGCCCGCGGCCCCCTTAGTGCTACTTAGGCACACCATCACCCCTCTAGTGTGGGGACACGGGAGCCCGGCACGCGGGCCGCATTATTTCCGATGCACAGAGGGTTGGGGAAGGTACTTATACCTTCTCCAGCCTTTTTGGTGCCCTCTTTGCATGGAAATGCTTTCTCTTTGGAGGCCAGCAGCAGAGGAATTTGGGACGCGTCATTGTCGGGACCAGCCTCCCCGGCACGATTCATTCACTTATGTTTTGTGGCATTTTCCGATCAGCCTCCTTGCCTTGAGAAGAGAGTGGAGGCGAATTGACACACTCAGATACCCATGTGGCACTAGTCACAACGATGACAGAGCTGTTAGGGCCGACAGTAGCAGGGGTAAGGTGGATGTGCTGTCTTCCAAGGGAGCCGCGTGCACCGTGAGGCAGGTCGCGCTTGCTGGACATTGAGAATTGGTCCTCCCCACAGTCAAGCGCTGTGGTGTATTTTTGGCCTGGCCTCCGTCTTGGAGAGAATAAGCTTCAGCACCCTTTGTTCCTGGGACAGATAAGAGGCTGCAAGTTGCTGTGAACGAAAGACGCACGCTTCCAAGCTGGACTTGAAAGCTTGGGCACAGGCAGCACACACAACACCTGGGAATACGCTGTGGGTGATGCCCATACTCGCTATCAGTGAGCGCTGGGGGGGAGAGTTATTCCGACAACTTATAACAAGGATAAGCATGTTCCTAAGGCAATAGCACTGCAGGGCCAACGGTAATACGGGCCTCAGCAGTAGACATTCTTTTTCAGGTTAGTGAAAATTGTTGTAACCGGCCAAAAGGTGACGTAAAGGCGCACTGTCTGATATGCAAATAATAGAGTATACGTGGGGGCAAGCCCATCAGGAGCATTTGGGATCTTTTGTTGTTGGGTTGCTACTTCATTTGATCAGCTGTCGCGGGCAAGGGAACATTCGGGGCAAAACTGTTACCCTAGGGGGCTAACGGTTTAATTGGATGCCAGTTTCCTTAAGGGTCACAGCTGCTAACCGGGAGCCTGGCTCCAGTCTCTCCTCCCTTGGATAAACATCCTGTGATGCTGGGTGGATCACCTCTTCTAAAAAAATACCAACAAACTATATATATATTCACTGAAAAAACCATAGGTTTCAGGGGCGTTATAGTTAGCTGGACATTTCCCTCGTACAAAACCCTAGAAATTCCCCTGTTATAGTTAGTTCAGCTAACTATAACTCGCGCCCCCGCAATGCACTGCTGATGACGTCACATATTACATCACTCATGACATGGTCAGTGACATCACTGATGACATCACTGATGACATCTCAAATGACATCACTGATGACATCACTGATGACGTCATCCATTGAGTATGTGTTTCTGAACAGTTTTAATATGTTTAATATATATAGGGAAAGGCCTGTTGAAAAAAAAGTGGGTGTACAAGTGTGTGGATGGGTGATTTTCTAGGTGCGTAACTGACTCTATAAGTGAGTCATTAAATGTATCTTACTGCAGACTAGTGACTAAACTGTGTGAATGTCTGTATCTGTCTATCTGTTGGTGTATAAACGGCTGCATGGTTTTGTGAATAGCAATATGAGTGTCTCTATGGGTTATTGATTGGTTGTCTGAGTATCTGTATGGGTGCCTGAGTGTGTGTGTGGGTGGGGTGTGTGTGACTCTGTGCATAGATGTGTGAGTGGGTGATTCTATGGGTGCATGGTTTTAAGAGTGCAACTGTGATGGACTGTATGGTTGGGTGAGTGTATGTAAGGGTGTGTTAGTGATTGAATGTATATCTCAGTTGTACATGTGACAGTAACTACATATGTGAAACCCAGTGTATATGTGTATAAGAGTAAATAACTATATATATGTGAGAGTGTGTGATTGCGGGACTGGCTGTATGGATGAGTGTGTGCTTGTACTAGTAACTGAATAAGAGTATCAAAATGTTTTAGTATTTTTATGAGTAAGTGAACTTGAGTGTGTTTAGCTGTATAGGTGAGTCAATTGGACTGTGTTTAATTATTTGCACAACGGACTAGGTGTGTCAGTACCTCAAGGCAGTGTGTGAGTTTCTATATATCTGTATAAATGCATATGATAGTCTTGTACGGAGTGACTGTAAGTATGAGTGACTGTACAGGTGAGTGAGTGGAGGTGCATGTAGACCTAAGAGTCAATGAGTGGGTATGTAGTTATAGGTATTGGAGTATCTATGGTCTTCAAAATGGCCGTCTGAAATTTTGAGTTGGTGTATCAAAAGTTATATTAGGGTGTGAGAAGGTGTACTAATTTATCACATAGATGACGTCATCAGTGATGTCATCAGTGATGTCATTTGAGATGTCATCAGTGATGTCATCAGTGATGTCACTGACCATGTCATGAGTGATGTAATATGTGACGTCATCAGCAGTGCATTGCGGGGGCGCGAGTTATAGTTAGCTGAACTAACTATAACAGGGGAATTTCTAGGGTTTTGTACGAGGGAAATGTCCAGCTAACTATAACGCCCCTGAAACCTATGGTTTTTTCAGTGAATTTCTAAGGTTTTTTAAATGCCAATTCCTAACTATAACGCCCCTGAAACCTTTGTTTTTTTCAGTGAATTTCAAAGGTTTTTTAAATGCTAATTCCTATCTGTAACTTATCTCTGAAGATATCATGAAAAGCATTCTTTTTTAAAAGTAGGGTGCACATTAGTTTTGTGGAAAAGCATCTTTGTGATTGGTTAAGAAAAAGCAGTTTCAACGTGGAGTGCATATCAAAGGATAAAATTTGCTCAGATCAACCACACCTGCTACTTGCATTTGGAAGGCACTGTTCGAACTTAAAACAATCGTCAACTTTTAAACTGCATGTTTTGTTAAATATTCAAGAAAATGTTACAAAAAAATATCGTTAAGTTTTAAAAAATTGATGAATTTTTAACCTGCACGTGTTGTAGTATGTTCTAGAAAGTGTGTTGATAGAATACGTTGCACTTCTGGCTTCTATGTGTTGTTGAATATTAAAAAAACGGTTCATATGGAAAATTAAAAAGAAACCAATAGAGAAGTTTTGAAACCTAAAAGAATCAAGGAACTATTCTAATTTATTCTTTACATGTATTTATGTGTGCAGCAACAAAATTATAGACACAACAGCACTAGGAAGAGGAAGAAGCAGGGAGTGGGGGGAGGGGGGAGATGGGCAGAATGGCACACATGCACAATTAAGTACAACACACATATAGACTAACAATGGCCAAAATGAAACACAGCAACAAGCAGCACAAGTCACACAACCCGCCAACATCACACCACTGAACGAGCATAGAAGTGAAAACCACGCTGCATTCATACAGGATGTGTACAAAGGCCAGTCGTTGGTGTTGTGGGATGTCTGCGACCGTGGTCATCATGGATGAGATGCCCAGCATGTGGCGCATGGTCGAGTTCACTGTGTGTTATGTTGCCAAACGGCTGCACCTCCCTCCCATGAGCCCCCACACTTTTGTACGGTGCGCTGTTGTATCTCGTGCACTTGTACGGCACACCATTGTAATGCCTATTTGCGCCTGTCCTGCTACATTCCAACTACAACATCACAGTGCCGTTTGGAGGTGGTGCATGCCAGTTTACAACATCAACTGCTGCGGCTCTTGTAGCAGGCCACACAAGAACACAGAGACACACTTACCGCACTTCCTGTACATGGACATGTCCGAGACACCCCGTTAAATCGGAAAGGTTCACCTCGTGTCTTTTTGCACGGGAACGGCTACTCTCCATTTCATTATCAGCACTTTAACGGAAGTAAAGTTGAGATAAATCTAACACACTATTCAGAAGTTTGTGCAAACTGCAGATATCACCAGTATTCCAGCGATAAGTGCCCCAAAATTTAACACCATGGTGGACTCCATCAAATAACAGTAATAAGAACAAGAAAGAGTCACACAGCAGTTAACCTCTTCGCTGCGGCGCAAATTCCGCCGCAGCGCTCTCTCAGTGCTGGCATTCCGATCGCAGGCATGGTCATGACGTCTCCCGGCCGTCGTCCACACACGCCCATCGTGACTCATGACGGCCGGGAGACGTCATGAGCACGGAAGAGCTTAAGAGAACAACCAAAAACGTTATTAATTTTTTTTCGAACTTTATTTTTTATAATAATAAATATATAAACGAAAAACTATTTTCAAACTTTAATTTTTTTATTAACATATATATGAACAGTACTCTAATAAACAAAATGTAGCAACAATAATAAAAAACAACAAGGCGGAACACTACTGTGGGGACAATGGATGTCGACGACAGACCTGGAAAATAAGAAAGACTGTTAAAAAAAACCACCATGGTATTCTCAACAAAATACCACAAGAAACAAATCACAGATATATAAAATGCATACAGCTAACAAAATTTTATAAGTTTAACTTACAAAAACTGTAAATGTTGCTGCTTTAAAATATTTAACGGATCTGAAGAAAATGTTTTGCAGAAGGCACCACACCAACAACGTTTTTCTTCAGTGGTGAGGAAATGTTTTACTTTTTCCAAGGAGCAAATAAAGACCAATGCCACCTTCGTCACTCGCAAGATTTGCCAAAGAGTTCTGTTACGAGGAGATCCTAACAAAAAATACTCGTGTGGCACAGCAAGTATGATGAAACACCTAAGGACCGTTCGTCCAAACAATCTTGCACGAGAAGAGTGCAAACAGATGAGAAACACTCCTGTTCTGTATCTGTAAAAAAGAATGACAAATAAATGTATATTAATAACTTTCAAATTTATACTATTCCATTACTGTACAAACACATTTTATATAAAAACTGACTATGAAACTATAGCCCTGAACCACAAGTGTGACGATCATTAAAACACTACATGCATAGTGCATACTACTTTGAAGCAGTTCATGCCCTAAAGCCTACCTCACTAAAAGACTACATGCTAACTGACTAAATGATTACAGTACTATAAGGAGACACACTGGGTGACTCACAGGGTGTTTGCTAGAAGAGTATGAATACTAACTAGGGAATAGAAGGTGTGAAACACAACTGTGTAGGTGATTAGAGGACTGCATCCATACTGCATAGGCATTTAAAGCAGTCCATGTGCCTGGCTCACTGCATGACTACTTGGGTACTGACTGAATGATTATCGTACAGCAAGGAGAGTGCCTAGGTGAATTTATAAGTGCTAGGCTTTTCGCACGGGGAATAGATTAGTACTTGGTACTGAATGGGTCACTAGAGGAGTGCAAAGGCAGTGACAAGTGCTGGACTGTATGGATACTGACTAGGAAATTGAAAGAGTGAAAGACAAGAGTCTAGGTGGTTAGAAGACTGCATGCATAGTGCATAGGGGTTTGAAGCAGTCCATGTGCTAAGGCCTGGCTCAGTGTATGAATACTTAGGCACTGACTGAATGATTAGAGTACTGCAAAGATAATATCTTGGTGAATTTATAAGTGTTTGGGCTTTAGCACAGTGAATGGATTAGTACATGGTGCTGAATGGGTCACTAGAGGACTGCAAAGAGAGTGACAGGGTATTTCCTGGAAGTGTATGGATACTGACTAGGGAATTGAAGGTGTGAAAGACAATTGTGTAGGTGGTTAGAGGACTGCATACATAGAGGATAAGGGTTTGAAGCAGTCCATATACTAAGGCCTGGGTCACTGGATGAGTACTTGGGTACTGACTGAATGATTAGAGTACTGCAAGGAGAGTGCATGGGTGAATTTATTAGGGTTTGGCGCTGTGAATGGATTAGTACATGATGCTGAATGGGTCACTAGAGGAGTGCAACGACAGTGACAGGGTGTTTGCTGGAAGTGAACGGATACTGACTGGGGAATTGAAGGTGTGAAAGACAAGTGTGTAGGTGGTTAGAGGACTGCATGCATAGTGGATATGGGTTTGACGTAGTCCATGTGCTAAGACCTGGCTCAGTGCATGAATACTTAGGCAGTGACTGAATCATTAGAGTACTGGAAAGAGAGTGTCTAGGTGAATTTATAAGTGTTTGAGTTTTGGCACAGTCAATGGATTAGTACATGCTGTTGAATGGGTCGCTAGAGGACTGCAAAGGAAGTGACAGGATGTTTCCTGGAAGTGTATGGATACTGACTAGGGAATTGAAGGTGTAAAAGACAAGTGTATAGTATGTCAGAACAATTTTATTTGAAGCAATCTATTTGGTACTTAGAAACTGACTAAATATTCAGACTACTTCTAGGACAGTGCTTAGGTAAAACTTTTAAATTTTCAGTTCTGCCACCTTGAACAGAATAGTACATGGTACTGCACCGTAGTGTCAAACCCTGACTCATGTTATCAATGCATAAGCAAAGACTAGCTTCTAATGTTACTAAAACTTGACAACATGAGAGGTTTTAAATTAGTTATCTGTCAGCAAATACACGATGTTACCAAATGCTTCTCTCACAGTGGTTCTCAAATGCACACAGACTCACATTGTAATTCTAGACAACAAACACTATACCTAGGAGTTTACCAAAAATCATTCACTACTGTGGAAGTGGTAAGCGAACTGCACACAATCTTCATATTTCAGGACTGCACTTTTGTGTCAAAGCCTGACTCATTTAATCAAAGCATAAGCAAAGACTGGCTTCTAATGCTACTAAAACTTCACAACATGACCGGTTTTAAAACAGGTATATGTCAGCAAATACACAATGTTACCAAATGCTTCTCTCACAATCCTTACCCAAATGCACACAGACTCACAGTGTGATTTTAGACAAGCAACACTATCCTAGGAGTTTACCAAAACTCGTTCACTACTCTGGAAGAGTTAATGGTACTGCACACAATCTACATATTTAAGTACACCACATCAGTGTCAAAGCATGACTCATTTAATCAACGCATAAGCAAAGACTGGATTCTAATCCTACTAAAACTTCACAACATGACAGGTTAAAACAGTTATCTGTCAGCAAATACATGATGTTACCAAATGCTTCTCTCACAGTGATCCCAAATACACACTAACTCACAGTGTGATTCTAGACAAGCACCACTATCCCTATGAGTTTACCAAAACTCATTCACTACACTGGAAGTGATAAGGGAAGTGCACACAATCTACATATTTCACGACTGCACTTTAGTGTCAATGCCTGACTCATTTAATCAACACATAAGCAAAGACTGGCTTCTAATGCTACTAAAACTTGACAACATGACAAGTTTTAAAACAGTTTTCTGTCAGCAAATACACAATGTTACCAAACGCTTCTTTCAAAGTGGTTCCCAAATGCACAAAGACTCACAGTGTGATTCTAGACAAGCACCAGTATCCCTAGGAGTTTACCAAAACTCATTCACTACACTGGAAGTGATAAGGGAACTGCACACAATCTACATATTTCATGACTGCAATTTACTGTCAATGCCTGACTCATATAATGAAAGCATAAGCCATAACTGTCTTCTAATGCTACTAAAACTTGACAACATGACAGGTTTTAAAACAATTATCTGTCAGCAAATACACGATGTTACCAAATGCTTCTCTCACAATCCTTACCCAAATGCACACAGACTCACAGTGTGATTTTAGACCAGCAACACTATCCTAGGAGTTTACCAAAACTCATTCACTAGTCTGGAAGAGTTAATGGTACTGCACACAATCTACATATTTAAGTACAGCACATCAGTGTCAAAGCATGACTCATTTAATTAACATATAAGCAAAGACTGGATTCTAATGCTACTAAAACTTCCCAACATGACAGATTTTTAAACAGTTATCTGTCAGCAAATACATGATGTTACCAAATGATTCTCTCACACTGATCCCAAATACACACTAACTCACAGTGTGATTCTAGACAAGCACCACTATCCCTATGAGCTTACCAAAACTCATTCACTACAGTGCAAGTGGTAAGGGAACTGCACACAATCTACATATTTCACGACTGCAATTTACTGTCAATGCCTCACTCATTTAATGAAAGCATAAGCCATAACTGTCTTCTAATGCTACTAAAACTTGACAACCTGACTGGTTTTAAAACAGTTATCTGTCAGCAAATACACGATATTACCAAATGCTTCTCTCACAGTGGTTCCCAAATGCACACAGCCTCACTGTGTGATTCTAGACAAACAACACTATCCCTTGCACTATAAGAAGTAGTACTACATTTTAGTATAGAAACATAACATAACTCATTACACAAATTCATAAACAAGGACTGGTTTCTAATTCTACCAAAATATATAAACTGCACAGTTATCTGTCTACAAACACATAAAAAACACAAATGCCTATCACAGAATGGTTTCTACATGCACACACATTGTAGAGAAAAAAAGTACTCCCTGCACTTTAGCAGGAAAAATACATTAGTCTGATTAAAATCAAAATAGTCTACATACATCCCCTCACAATTAAATAACTCATCTTTCAAGTTCTTTTGTAGATTAAGGAGTATATCAATAACTCACCATATTTTCTTTTACAGAATCTCTGCACTGTGGACCTCTCAGCAAAAGAAAAGACTGGAAAAGTTTCCCTTTCATTTTCCACACATATACATGTAAACATCAAATCACAATCCTTCGCACATAAACTCAAAAGCAAACACACATTTCTATTGGTTAAACATTTCAACCCTTTCCAACTGAAATACATTTCAACCCTTCCCCCAATCTGCCTTCTGCCTGTTACCATAGAAACAGGTCATGGAACACTGCACTGAGCTCACAGGTCACAAGCTCAGCACACAATGTTCCTACACAAGACAGGAAGTGTGCTTGACTTTTCAACATACCAGCTTATCATATATAATGTTCCTTACAACCTGTTTTTGTTAACCAATAACAATCATACCTTTAAAAAACAAAAATATACACCCTACCTTTCAGTGTAGAAAGTTGTTATACAACCAATGATTTCTTGTTGTTTTTCAAAAAACGTTGCCGTGGATCCGCGCACCCACCGCTAGAGAATCCGTGCATCTAATGCGATAGGATGCGCGCACCGTGCGCGCGTTTCTCCTCTTTTTTTTAAAAAAAAAGGGGGGGCCACAGGGGGTCCTTCTGCGACCCCTAAGCAGATCTAGAGGGTCAGAGTATTTCAACTCTGCCCCCTTTATATCTTTTACACACTTATTCCCCTTCCATCTTCAGCCTCGCTTCTACCGAGGCAGAAAGTGGCCGCCAACAGTTCCTGGTTTCGAATGTAGAGAGACGCTCGACAGCCAATTAGCATTCAGCGCGCGATCGGGAGGGTGCGTGCTCCGTTCGGGAGGGTGCGCTTACGGTGCGGGTACGGTCTGCGGATCCTCCGTGGCCATAGATATCACTAACTATTTTACCCTCATTTTCTCAGGAACTACTGAACAGATTCACACCAAATATGCAAAAGGCACGAGTCCGAACTGAGGACTACCTCTTTGCCAAATTTGGTGTCATTCCGTTCAGCGGTTTGGGCTGTAGCTGCGACAACAGATCCTATGTGAAATTGCATGGGGTAAATGCGTTTTGGGACCCCCCTTTTTTCTCAGCCCCCTCTTCACGGATAACCGCAAAACTTTCAGGGTAGGAGCGGAGCGGAGCTGGCCAAAAGTTTGGAGAATTTCGCGAAGATTCGTCAATCGGCGCCAAAGATATTCCCAATAGAATGTTGCGGATTTCCTATGGAAAATAGGTCCTAACTATAACTATCTACTGGCGCCCGCCAGTAGATAATATATTTATGTATGGAATGTCAAGGAGAGAAAAGCACCAGATAGGTATAGGTGGCTCACGGGCCCAACTGCCCCTTTTAGAATGAGGGACCAGGTTCGAGTCCCAGCGCCTGATCGCGGCTCTTTTATCCTGAGCACTTCAACTAATGGGTCCCTGGGCTGAGTCCGTAATTATATATTTTAGACTTCAATCTCCCTCTCGCTGGGGTTTGGGTCCTGTGGATGGGCACTTTGGTTTGCCATCGAAAGTCAATGCAACACAAGTTTTTTTATGCTGCGTCGTCAGGGGAGGTTAATTGGGTTCATTAACTTCAGTGTGCCAACCACAAGGTTATAGCAGTAGATTACGAAAAATGTGGTTACTCTGATTTCTGTCTGAATGTTGCTAGGGTAAGGATGGGTCTGTTGACCAATGTGGGGGCAATTAAAAGCATGTCACTTCACTATGCGGAATGCTAAATGATTTCATGGGTACTTGCATCTACCGAAGCAAACACGACCAAGACTCGCACAACATATAACAATGCATTCCAAGGATTATGTAGGCAGTGAGTATATAATTACTGATCTCGGACGTGGCACGGAGCTCCTCTTTCCAGGGCAGAATAGGTAGAGCAGGTTACTCGGAGACCGGGTAACCAAGGTCGACTCCCGGCGTCGACGATATATAGTGATTGATCCCTAGCAGGTCTTAAAATCCCTCAGAAATAAATAAATGAAATATATTCAGCAAAACAATAAAAAACAATCCCAATACCTCGAAAGGTTATCTTTTAGAGAAATTCCACAGCCTGATGTCCAGGTTAAGAACAGAGTGGCAGCAACCGGACCTGAGAGAAGCCTTGCTACTGTCAAGTAATGAGCCAGATAGGGTGCAGTGACCACTAAGCCCATGATCCTGTACATGCCGCAACACATTTGCGTTTGGATGGCTACGCCTGGATTCGCAAGCGTGGCGCATTTCCACTAATGGCGATGCATTCACCGAATCAGTACAGGCCTTGTTTTTTGGAGGGTTTTTCCATGCAGATTTATATAGCGCGAACTCGACCCGAAGGTATTGGAGCGCTTTACATGAGCACCGGTTACATTACACATCGGGGAGATTAAGTGATTTGCCCAGAATCACAGGATGTGGACGGGACCCAGAGGCTCAAACCTTGGTTTCCTGCACCAAAGTCAGAATCTAGCCGGCGGACCACATCCTCTCTTGGCTGGTGAAACCCGAGGTGAGCGCAGTCATTGAGCACCCCTTTAACCTACTCAAGTACAATGGTGACAGGCAACACCACGAAGGACAATGCAGTGGCATACAATTTGCAAGGCCTTCGGACATTGTAATTCTACTTTCTGTTAGGAATGCAGGATACCAGGCGGAACTGTTTCCAGTGCCACCGCAGCACCGTGAGAGTCACACAAGGAACGGGCGAGCGAAAAATGTGAAGGGCAGCTGAATCTAGGGAAACTGCTTTTGTAGTTAGCAAACGAGTCCTCTGCAATTTGTTTACACTTCCAGCTTCATAAAACGTTAATGCAAAGCAGAAGAGCTTCTGTTTCAAGAGCTCATGGGTCCGGGCGATTCCAAGTCAACATACTTGGAGTTTTAGATATTTCTGATGAATATAACATGTAACGCCCATTGAATAGGTTCTTTTAATAACACATAACCGCTGTGTTTTTTCTTTGTGGGAATAAATGAAATTCCACTGGCCATTAAAAGGTCCTGGACACAGCTTCTTTGGTGCGGGCAGAGACGCTGTCGCTCAAGTACTGCAGTCTGGTATTTAAGCCACTCGACAAGCCTAAATGGTGCTGATCACATGGTAGTCTGTTTTCCAATGCTTGTTTTTATTTTCAGTACTTAGTTTCATTTGAAAAGACTAGGAGGTGCACGCGGCTACCACAGGCCCCATTTTAGGCCTTTTTCGTTGTGTTTTCAGAGTTGACCTGTGCATTTTCCCCTGTTCTTGTTTTCACAGGGATGCTTTTTAAAACCTGGGTTGAGGGCAAGGAGTGTGGGAGGAAAAGTGGGGGAAGGAGAGCTTTGAGGTCCTTTGATAAACAGAAGGCTCTGCAGTCATTAATAGGAGCCGGTGCGGTGCTCCCCGGGCGGGGGTCTGACAGAACTGGCCCACATAGCGCCTCTCACAGCCCAAACAATCGGGCTGCAAACATCAGTAAACAAACAATGAAACGGCAGTTACTTCACCGTCTCTTTATTAAATAAACACCGCCTGCGCTGAACCTGTCTGCCCTGCAGAAATGTGTACAAGGCTCTAATTATTAAGCAAACCGTGTGAGCCACAGACTTGGGAGCCATGAGTAGCGCACAAATTCCAGCAGCCCGGCGTGGTGAGGAAGCCCCGGCCCTCCTCGTCTACACTTCCGTTCCCCATCCTAGTTTACTCCGGTCTCTGTCCACTACTGAATCATCACTGTACACCCTCCTCTACTGCAGTTACTGTCCTGTTCAGTGCATCCGTTCTTCAGGGCCTCACCTTCAACGCTTTTCACCTAGCCGTCTTCTTTTGTTTCTGCCCTGATTTGCTGTGTTTTCTGCTAAGATTCCCCTCCAAGAACCCTCTTTTAGTCTGTGTCCTAAGACCCCTGCTTCCCACAGCTGCCATCTCTTTTTTTTTCCAAGTCTTGTATTTTCATTGATATGACCACCAAAGGCCCTGCTTTTATATTAAAAACAGAGTTTTGAATTATACCATTCCCAGCTGAAAGGCAATATTTCTCTACATGTGTTCCCATACCTGGCTTGTCACGCAGTTTGGTGCTTAGTTTCCCTCCACGTTAAAGAACAGTAAATGTTTCAGCACCCAGGATAATGTGCTGCATAGCTAAATATATATAAGGTCCCAAAGGCGAGACCAATGCATTGCAAATGCTTGTTTTAAATGGTGTAAATCTGTTCAGTAGTTCCTGAGAGATTCAAAAAATAGTGGTGAAAAAATCATTTTCCCATTGGAAACTTTAGACACTGTTATTGCAAAAACTGCTGAACGGAAATACACCACATTTGGCAAAAAGGTACTGCTTGGCTCAGACAGCAACCTTTTTAAAAATGGTGTAAATCCGTTCAGTAGTTTTTGAGAAATTAAGAAATAAAGATAGTGATATCGAGAGGCGCGGAGAATCCACGCACCCTATGTACACCCTGCACGCATCCTCCTGATCACGAGCTTCATGTTAATTGGCTGTCAACACTCCAAACCAGGAAGTGTTGGCAGCCATTTTGTGCCTTGGTAGAACAGAGGCAGAAGAAAACTGAAAAACAAATGTGGAAATCAGGAAAAGGGGGCAGGATAGAAACCTATGTGTGGGCAAAAAAAAGATTCTTTTTTTTGAAAAATCGGGCGAATAGGCGCTGGGTGCGCGGATCCAGCTGCGAAAAATGAAAAAAATGAAGCGCAGACTCCCGCGCTTCGTTAATAATTAGCCCCCGGGTGGGCAAGTCCCGGGGGCATTTCAAAATAGTGTTAGCGGGGGCCCAGAGGGACCACCGCAGACCCAGTGACTGCCACCCCCCGGGGCTTCTTTTTTGTTAATAAATGTCTCGGGGGCTCGAGTCCCCACACATGCCCCGGGGACCGCCACCTCCCCGGGGCACTAAGATGTAAATATGGGGTCCTTTAGGGACCCCTGACCCCAGGGACCACCACCTCCCCGGGGCTTCCTACAGATTTCAGAGGGGGGCCTCGTGGCCCCTTCCTGGAGTCTATGGTGGCCCTGGGGACCGCAACCCCCAGAGCCGGCTCCTGCAGTGTCCCGGGATGCCCACCCCCGGGACACTGTTGTTTGCAATGACAGGACGGGAGTCTCACGGCTCCCGACCTGTCATTGCAAACTGCTTTGCTTCATTGAAGCGAGAGCAGGGAAACCTGCTCTCGCTTCAATGAAGCAAAGTAGATTGCTTTTCGTCATGGGGAGCTGCATGTTAGCAGCTCCCCATGTGGAAAAGCAATGCCGTCTCACGTAGTACGCGGGGAGGGGGTGGTTCTGTGGGGGCATTGGGGCTCCCCCCACGGTCCCGAATGTGTTATTTGGGCCCCGGGGCGAATAGAAATTAATGGTAAGCCATGTTTTTTTTACGGGAAAATACCGAGTTGCGTACCTAGCGCGGCGCGCAGCGCGGCCCCTAGTGTGCACATGAGGGGTACGCGACTCCTAGCGCGAAAAGCTATGCTGGCTCCCGAAGGTCGCGGGGAGCCGGCGGGACCGTGGGGGCATTGGGGCTCCCCCACAGTCCCCAACGTGTTATGTGGGCCCCGGGGGATGAGGTCCCCCGGGCAAATAGAACTTAATGGTAAGAGCCATGTTCTTTTTTTACGGGAAAATATGAGGGGTACGCGACTCCTAGCGCAAAAAGCTATGCCAGCTCCCGAAGGTCACGGGGAGCCGGTAGGACCGTGGGGGCATTGGGGCTCCCCCCACGGTCCCCAACGTGTTATGTGGGCCCCAGGGGATGGGGTTCCCGGGGCGAATAGAAATTAATGAGAAGAGCCATGTTTTTTTTATGGGAAAATACGGAGTCGCGTACCTAGCGTGGCACTCAGCGCGGCCCCTAGTGTGCACGCGAGGGGTACGCGACTCCAAGGAAAAATATTATTTTTTTTTAAATAAAAACCTAGGTTATATGTTAGGATATTGGGTGGCTCTAAAAAGAGCCCTTGTGTTTATTGGGAGATTTTTGTAGCTACATGTAAGTGCCAATGCAGAGTCGTGAGTTGTTGACAAAGACTCTGTTTCCCTCATCTGTGAAATGTACACCATCTCTTCTGTATATCCCATCCATATTAAATTGCAGATTGTTGTTGTATATGGACTCCATACAATGGTCTTTGAGATAAGCAGAAACAGCTTTATTGACATTTTTTCTAGCTTTCTCAATCTGTAGACAAAATTGATTGAACCTGTTCCATTTCTGTCTTTGGCAGATGTTAAAGTACACAAAGGCAGTTTGGGGGAAAAGCAACATCAATTCTGCAAAGGTGTCCTTCATTAGCATTTCCAGAGCTAACCCAGTCAATGTGCCTAGGTCATTGCCACCACAGTGCACAATCATGAGGTCAGATGGTTGGAGAAGCATAAAGGATTTAACCAATGGCATCAATTGGTGCCACTTTAATCCTCTCTGTCCAATCCATTTAATGTCTACATTTTGCAAATCTAGATCTTTGTCAATACCTCTGCTTTCAGCATACCTTTTGCACCAGAAAATATAGCTGTGTCCAATAATCCACACAGAAAGCATCTTGAAGGGATTTCTGTAGGTAATCAGATGATGTCTGCAGCTGAGGTAGGCAAAATGGTGGACACGATGCTGTTTTTAAGAAAGTAGAGATTTGATTGGCTGTTTAAGAACACTCTACATTCAAATATAGGGTGCATTTTACTTTGTTTACAATGCATGGGGCACATTATCAAGCCAGGCGATAAAATTATCGCCGCTTTAGCGGCAGAAAACTGCCGCTAAAACGGCGATAATGGGCTTGATAATATGCTCTATGGAATTCCAATTGAAGCCCATGTTAGATGTAAAGGACATCTAACCTGAGCTTCAATTGGAATTCCATAGAGCATATTTTCAAGCCCATTATCACCGTTTTAGCGGCAGTTTTCGCCGCTAAAGCGGCGATAATTTTATAGCCTGGCTTGATAATATGCCCCTATGTTTCTTTCCAGCTTATTAACATATGCTGGAAAGGTACAGCTTAAAGGATAAGGTCAAGCATTGTAAAGCCAACCACACCTGCTATTGTCATTTGCAACATTGTGTGGTGAACTTGTGACATGGCAGCTAAGTTGAATGTTGCATGACCTGTTGCTATGGAAACTGAGATTAAGGACGAGGGGTGAAGATATCAGTTGAGAAGTATTATTCTCTGTGAACAATGGAAAATCGTTTTTCAATTTGAAAAACACTGGGAAGCAATGCCATTTGTTGCTTATGTCTATATGTGTTGAAAAATTGACGGAAAGTGTGCCAATACTGGTTCAACCTTGCAGAGTCTGTTGATCTACATTCTCTGTGTGAAAAAGAAAATCCTGACTGAGTGTGTGAGATTTTGCATTCAACAGATTTTTTTAAATAGGTGAGTTACATATTTTTTGAGGTTAATTTAAAAAAGATTTGACATTTTTATGAAACTGTGTTGTTTGAAATATATTATTAAATGCAGAGATGTATATTGGGATTATTTTTATTGTACTTGAAGTTTGTTTAAAAAACAGTATGTGCAGTAATATATATATTTAAGTGTGTTGGAAGATATAGTTGAATGAAGGCTCTTATTTACTATTAATTGGTTAAATATGTACTAAGAAAGTGCATTTTCTAAAATATTCATATAAGGTGTAGTTTATTAGGCATGATTATATCTTCTGTGTAAAAAGGTATAGTTTAAAAATATTGCATTATTATAGATAGTGTGGTAAAATGAGGTACAATTGTGCTGTTTGTAAAATGATCATATAAGCTTTTAATAATTATGACTCTGTTATTAGTTGATGCAGTTTGTGCAGTTTAAAAATTCCTTATAAAAAAAGTGTTCTTTATTACTCTTCTTCATTAAGTCTGTTGAGAGGTACAGTTTGATGAAGTTGCATATTTGTAGATTTAAAGGACAATATGTAGCTGCAAAGAAAGTCACTACATTTTATTCTTTCTGCTATGTAGTAGTTGGTATGTCATGAGTCAGGTATTTGTTTACATTATATTTATATTTGTATGAATTAATGAGAGGTATCTGATACATTAGAGGATTGCACACGTGGTGTAAATGTGATTTTATAAGTGTATGACAAGTGATTTTGTGGTTCTATAATGTCTAGTTTCGTAGTTAGTATATAAGTAAATGCGCACAATTTATGCGGTACCTTTACCTGCAGCACACTAGTGATTCACTCCTGTAAAAATCCATACAGTAGCCATGTAGATAAGCAATCACACTGTTAGTTCCTGTCCACTGCTCCTATCATCCTGACAGCGCTATGTCTGTATCTACTCTCTGAGCGACCCTTGACCTGCTCTGATTCTTTGCCCCCTTTTATTCTGTACCCCTCGCCGTTCTTTGTACCCCTGTGCTGACATGTGCCTCTGCGCCCTTTTTTTTGTACCCTTTTTGCTCTTCTGTGCCCCGCGCCGGTCTCCTGTCCCCCGTCCCCGCTGCTGCCTCCCCTGCGGCCCTGCCCCCTCCACGCCCATTTGTTCACCCGTCCCTCACCTCCCGCCTCCCAGCTGCTCCTCCCTCTCCACCTCCCCATATATGGCGGCCGCTGCGTGGTGAGGAGAGCGACCCTTGACCTTCCTGGTAGGTCGCTCTCCCCCCGCTGCAAGCCCATCTGCGCCCGTCCGCGCCTGGACCGCGCCCAGCGCCAGATCACCTGGCCCCTGCACCAGCCACGAAGACCGCCACCGTTACGACGCCAGCACCCTCGTCGCTCTCAACCCAGGAAGAACCCACACCTGCTGCAAGGCCACCCCGAAGCGCACCCACGGCCCCTTCACCTGCCGGAACTGCAGCTTCTCCTGCCTTGAAAGCGCCAAGACGCCAGCCACACCGGAACCCAACCAGCTTAGATGCATCCTGATCAACACCCACTCCGCACACAAACACGCCGTCGAACTCTGGGACCTACTCGACACCACATCACCGGACGTCGCCTTCCTGACCGAGACCTGGATGAACAAAACCTCCTCGCCAGACATTGCCATAGCCATCCCAGATGGGTACAAGATCACCCGCAGAGACTGCACCAACAGGGCCGGAGGAGGAATCGCCATCGTCCACAAAAACACCATCAGGGTATCAACAAACACCAACGACACCCTCAGCACCGCCGAACACATGCAGTTCCAGATCCACATGGACCCCAAGACCACCCTAAGACGCACCCTCGTCTACAGACCACCAGGATCCCGGCCTCAATTCTGCGACTCCATCGCCGACCTCATCAGCACGCACGCGCTGCCCTCCACCGACTACATCCTCCTCAGACACCTGAACTTTCACCTAGAGAACAACAACGACAGCAACTCCTCCACCCTGATCGACAACCTCGCCAACCTCGGACTGAAACAGCTCATCATGACGCCGACTCAGAGTGCCGGCCACACGCTAGATGCCATCTTCTCCTCAAGCCCCCACGTCACCTTCAGCCATGTCTCCGAACTCACCTGGACAGACCACCACTGCATCCACTTCTCCTTCCGTAACCCCCTCACACACCACCACACACTACAGACACCCCGCCGCTGCTGGGACAAAGTCACCCAAGAACAACTACAGTCAAGCCTCTCACTCAACCCTCCGACGAACCCCACCAACCCAGACGAAAGTGCACTCCCCCTCGAACGCTGGATGAACGACTGCGCCAACACCGTCGCCCCACTGAAAAACCCCACCAGCAGAGACACCAGCAGAAGAGTCAGCTGGTTCACCCCGGAACTCCTCGACTCAAAACGCACCTGCCAGAAACTGGAAAACATATGGCACAGCGACAAGACGCCAGACAGCCGCACCGCCCACAAAGACGCCATCCGCAACAACCACCGCCTCATCAGGACAGCCAAAAGAACATCCTTCACAAACCGCCTTCACAACAACGCACACAACAGCAAGGAGCTCTCAACCATCGTGAAGGAACTCTCCAACCCCAGCTCCAACGCCAACGACATCCCACCGTTGCAAGCCCTGTGCGACTCCCTTGCCACCTTCCTTCACCGGAAAATCACGACATCCATGACAGCTTCAGACCCCGGACGACCCCTACCGACCACACCGCACCGAACCCACCACACCCCACCGCCCACCACACCCTGACAACCTGGGCCAACATGAGCATCGAGGACACAATCAAGACCATGGGAACAATCCACTCCGGTTCCCCCTCCGACCCTCTCCCGCACCACATCTTCAACAAAGCCAGCAATTCCATCGCGCCCCACCTGCACAAAATCATCAACCTCTCCTTCGAGACCGCCACCTTCCCTGAGAGCTGGAAGCACGCAGAGATCAATGCCCTACTGAAGAAACCCAAGGCGGACCTGAGCGACCTCAAGAACTTCCGTCCCATCTCCCTACTTCCGTTCCCAGCAAAGGTCATTGAGAAGATTGTAAACACCCAGCTCACCCGTCACCTTAAAGACAACAACATCCTGGACCCGTCCAATCAGGTTTCTGCAGCAACCACAGCACCGAGACCGCCCTCATCGCCGCCACAGACGACATCAGGATCCTGCTAGACAACTGCAAGACGGCGGCCCTCATCCTCCTTTATCTCTCCGCCACCTTCGACACCGTCTGCAACCACACACTACGCACACTCCTCCACGACGCAGGGATCCGAGACAAGGCCCTGGACTGGACCACCTCCTTCCTCTCCGGCAGAACTCAGAGAGTCCGTCTCCCCCCGTTCCGATCCGATGCCTCCAAGATCATCTGCGGCGTCCCTCAAGGATCTTCCCTCAGCCCGACGCTGATCAACGTCTACATGGCACCACTAGCACGTATCGCCCGACAGCGTGACCTCAACATAATATCCTACGCCGACGACACTCAGCTGATCGTCTCTCTCACCAAGGACCCCCGCACTGCCAAATCCAACCTCCACCAAGGAATGAAGGACGTCGCAGACTGGATGGAGGACAGCCGCCTCAAACTGAACACAGACAAGACGGAAATCCTCATCCTCAGATCCAACCCCTCCGCATGGGATGACTCTTGGTGGCCCACGTCACTGGTGTCCCCCCCAGCCCCCACCGACCACGCACGCAACCTGGGAGTCATCCACGACTCGAAACTCTCCATGACCAAACAAGTCAACGCAGTCTCCTCCACCTGTTTCAACACCCTCCGCATGCTCCGCAAGATCTACAGATGGATCCCAACAAACACGAGGAAAACAGTCACCCAGGCCCTAGTCAGCAGCAGACTCGAGTACGGAAATGCCCTCTACGCCGGAGCCTCGTCCAAGCTCATCAGCAGACTGCAGAGAATCCACAATGCCTCTGCACGCCTGATCCTCGACGTCCCGCGCCACGACCACATAACCCCCCACCTGAGGAACCGGCACTGGCTCTCCGTCGACAAAAGAATCTCCTTCAAGCTCCTGATCCACGCACACAAGGCACTCCACAAAACCGGCCCAGCCTATCTCAACAGTCGACTCTCCTTCTATGTACCCAACAGGAAACTCCGCTCTGCCGACCACGCCCTGGCCACGGTCCCACGCATCCAGAGAACTACTTCCGGAGGCAGATCCTTCTCCCAATGCGCCGCAAGGACCTCGAACACCCTCCCCCTCTACCTGCGACAAACCGAAGACCTGCTGACCTTCAGGAGACAACTCAAGACCGGGCTCTTTGACCTATAGCAGCAGCACCCCCACCTCCCCCCAGCGCCTTGGAACCCTCACGGGGATGTAGTGCGCTTTACAAGTTATGTGATTGATTGATTGATTGTGCTGAAACACAAGCACTTGAAAACTTCTTTTCCTGTCAACTATCAGCACTGTCACTATCTAGTCACTGTCCATACACCTGTAGAATGCCTCAGGCATTAAGACACATAGTGCTACAGTGAAATGTGCGTAATGTATGCAGGCCTGTAACCTCCAGCAGACTTCTGATTCACCCTTGCAATAACTAGGTAGTATTCATGCAGTGCCTCAATCACAGTCTGTCCACTCCTGCAATTATCCTGACAGAAGCATGTCCTTATCTAATCGCTCTGCCAAAACAGAATCACTTAAAAACTCACTCTTCTGTCAACTACCAGCACTCTCACCATCTAGTCAGTGTATATACACCTGTAGAATGCCTCAGGCATTGAGACACATAGTGCTACAGTTAAATGTGTGCAATGTATGCAGGCCTCTAACCCCCAACAGAGTACTGATTCACCCTTGCTATAAGCCAGGTAGTATGCAAGGAGTGCCCCAATTACACTGTCACTCTCTATCCAGCCCTGCAATTATCCTGACTGAACCATGTCCTTATTTCTCACTCTTCTGTCCACTCATAGCACTCTCAGTATCTAGACAGTGTTCATACACCTTTTTGAATGCCTCAGGCATTAAGACACATGGTGCTACAGTGAAATGTGTGCAATGTATGCAGGCCTGTAATCCCCAGGAGACTACTGATTCACCCTTGCAATAAGCCACGTAGTTTTTATGCAGTGTCCAATCAGAGTATCAGTCTCCGTCCACTCCTGCAGTCATCCTAACAGAAGCATGTCCTTATGTAATTTCTGTTCCAAAATAGACGTAGTTAAAAACTCACTCGCCTGTCAACTACCAGCACTCTCAGTATCTAGTCACTGTGCGTACACTGCTAGAATGTCTCAGGCATTAAGACACATAGTGGTACAGTGAAATGTGCACAATGTATGTAGGCCTGTAACCCCCAGCATGCTACAGATTCACCCTTGCAATAAGCTCAGTAGTATTTATGCAGTGCCACAATCATCCTATTAGTCTCTGTCCATTCCTGCAATTATCCTGATAGAAGCATGTCCTTATATAATCACTGTGACAACACAGAAGCATTTATAAACTCTCCCTGCTGTCAACTACCACCATTTAAACTATCCACTCAGTATCCATGCATTTATAGAATGTCACAGGCGTTAAGACACATAGTGGTACAGTGAAATGGGCGAAATGTATGCAGGCCTGTAATCCCCAGTAGACTTCTGATTCACCCTTGCAATAACTAGGTAGTATTCATGCAGTGCTCTAATCAGCCTATCAGTCTCTGTCCAGTCCTGCAATTATCCTGACAGAAGCATGTCCTTATCTAATCGCTGTGCCAACAGAGAAGCACTTAAAAACTCTCTCTTCTGTCAACTACCAGCACTCTCACTATCTAGTCACTGTCCATACACCTGTAGAATGCCTCAGGTATAAAGACACATAGTGCTACAGTTAAATGTGCGCAATGTATGCAGGCCCCTAACCCCCAGCAGAGTACTGATTCACCCTTGCTATAAGCCAGTTAGTATTCAAGTAGTGCCCTAATTAGACTGTCACTCTCTATCCAGTCCTGCAATCATCCTGACAGAACCATGTCCTTATTTACTGTCTGAGCCAACACAGAAGCACGTAAAAACTCACCCTTCTGTCAACTCACAGCACTCTCATTATCTAGTCAGTGTCCATACACCTGTAGAATGCCTCAGGCATTAAGACGCATAGTGCTACAGTGAAATGTGCGTAGTGTATGTAGGCCTGTAACCTCTAGCAAACTTCGGATTCACCCTTGCAATAACTAGGTAGTATTCATGAAGTGCCCCAATCAGCCTATCAGTCTCTGTCCATTCCTGCAATTATCCGGAGAGAAGCATGTTCTTATCTAATCGCTGTGCCAACACACAAGCACTTAAAAACTCACCTTCCTGTCAACTACCAGCACTCTCATTATCTACTCAGTATCCATACACTTGTAGAATGCCTCAGGCATTAAGACACTTAGTGCTACAGTGAAATGTGCGCAATGTATGCAGGCCCCTAACCCCCAGCAGAGTACTGATTCTCCCTTGCTATAAGCCAGGTAGTATTCATGCAGTGCCCCAATTAGATTGTCAGTCTCTGTCCAGTCCTGCAATCATACTGTCAGAAGGATGTCCTTATCTAATCTCTGTACGAACACAGAAACACTTATAAAGTCTCTGTGCAGTCAACTACCAGCAGTGTAAGTATCCAGTCACTATGCATGCATTTGTAGAATGACTCAGGTATTAAGATACGCAGTGCTACAATCAAATGTGCACAATCTATGCAGGCCTCTAACCCCCAGCGGAGTACTGATTCACCCTTGCTATAAGCCAGGTAGTATTCATGCAGTGCCCCAATCAGATTGTCAGTCTCTGGCCAGTCCTGCAATCATACTGTCAGAAGGATGTCCTTATCTAATCTCTGTGCCAACAAAGAAGCACTTATAAAGTCTCCCTGCAGTTAACAACCAGCAGTGTAAGTATCCAGCCACGATATATGCATTTGTAGAATGACTCAGGTATTAAGACACGCAGTGCTACAATCAAATGTGCACAATCTATGCAGGCCTCTAACCCCCAGCAGAGTACTGATTCACCCTTGCTATAAGCCAGGCAGTATTCAAGTACTGCCCCAATCAGACTATCAGTCTCTGTCCACTCCTGCAATTATCCTGATAGAACCATATCTTTCTTTAATCACTGTGCCAACATGCAACAACTTATAAATATACCCCACTGTTAACTACCAGCACTCTAACTATACAGACTAGGTATCCTCATGTCTATTCCATATACTTCTCCATCACTTATCCACCACTATAGATATCCTTTTACTCTGTCATTATCAACAGTATCTTCTTATCCTATCACTCCGCCATTATCTCAGCATTCATAAATTGACCATGTATTGTACTTGCAGCACTGTAATCATTCCAGTTACTAGCAATTTATTTATAGACTGGTTTAGCTACTAATACAAGTACACCTCATTTTTCATCTTTCAATGCATGCTGCATTCCAAAGCACACATTGAAAGACAAAAATGCCTTTAGTGATTATTTTTGTGCAGGAAGGTGTCCCTTCCTACACAAAAACAATCTCTCCACCACACAAACATCCTTGCACCATGATGTAAGGGTGCCTGCTGTAGCACTTGGCAGCTGTTTGTGTGCCACTGCAGGAAGAAGCACAGAGTTGTGACATATTTATGTAAATATGTCACATCCCTGTGCTTCGGAAGTGCAGCAGCGCTGTGCAGCTAAAGAGCTTGCAGTGTCATGCTGCAGTACTTCCTTATAGATCTGCACTTATACATTCACCATACACTACTAGTGCATTCTTTCACTCAATCATGCTCTACACATATATTCAACCAAACTTTCACACATTACCATGCAATTATAGTTCTTTCTTAAACCAGATAAGGTAGTTCTGATAAGAACTTTATTTTCTTTTTTCTTTTATATACATTTTTTTTTCTGAACAGTTTGGTAGTTTTTTGGGGTGTTTTTTAAAAAACATTTTAAAAAAAGATCGAAAAAAACAGGAAACTTCAGGATTTATTTTTCATTCCATAAAACAAAGCAAACAAAAAATTAGCAACGTTGGTTCCATTGCCCAGCACAAACTGCTTCCACTGACTGTTCTCCAAAAGATATGAGTTTTTTGCACTTCACGCAGTGCTGTTCGAGGAAGGCAAACTCTGGTCGAATATCTGGTGGAGGTCTGCCAGTTGATGTCCCAGAAATGCTTGCCACTACAGTAGGAGGGTTCATTGCAGCTCGCCTGCATTCCTCCCGAGCCAGATTGAGAGGATGTATGGTCTTCAGATGTTTATACATCAAGGAAGTTCCACATGAGTATTTCTTCTCACTACTACCTCCTGACAATACTCTTCGGCAGATGCAGCAGGTTACCTTCGTGGCATTCACCTTCTTCTGCCGGGTGGAAAAGTGAAGAATGTTCCTCCTCCTGCTGCTGCTGTCCTGAAGCCATGTTCTTCTTTTTTTTTTAAAAAACACCCAAAAAAATGAAGAAATAAGGTTTCTTGAAAGCACAGAGATGTCTCTCTAAAGATACTTCAAGAAGAATGATTGAAATGTGTGGGAAATTACAGTGGGAAATGTTATGAGCCAATCAAATCCTTTTTTTTAAGGCCAAATGGGAGTCGCGCACCCTGCGCTCACGAAAAACACACCCGACGCGACTCCGCGAAAATATATTTAAAAATAATATAACTTTATTACAAATAGAAGTATTTTATTTTTATGAATACCTTAGATAATCGCTAGCCCTAATATGTATATTAAAGACACATACATATCATTTTAGAACAGAAAAGATTCCGCGGCAGTCGCGCACCCAGCACGCCCCACATATGACATCACGCGGGGCCCGCCACCGCGCAAGCGTCGCGCACCATAATGCGCATGTGTCGTGAATTAGCGGGAGCAGGAGACACGCATCAGTCACATACCTATCGCGCACAGCGCGTAATATTATACGTATATCACGTAACTGGAAAACACGCACCCGTCGCACACCATACGCGGATCCTTTACAACTTTTCCAATATGGCGGCTGTAATACCCACATCCATCGCGTTAGGTACGCTTAGGGTGCGCGACTCCAAAATTTCTTTAAAAAAAAAATAATAATAATATAAATATATTAAAATAAAAAAATTAAAATAACATAATTACAGTTTATTTCAGTTTTAATAAAAAAGAAATGTAAACAATTTTCAGAAAAGTATATAATATTGTTTATTAAATAATTTACAAATTAACAGTTTAAAAAAATCTTCAAATTCTGTACAAAAAACATAGGTATAACTACTTTTATAATTAAAAATTTGCATTTAAAAAACCTTTGAAATTCACTGAATTAAACCATAGGTTTCAGACACGTTATAGTTAGGAATTAGCATTTAAAAAACCTTAGAAATTCACTGAAAAAACTATAGGTTTTAGGGAAAGTTATAGTTAGTTGGACATTTCACTAATATAAAACCCGTGAAATTCCCCCGTTATAGTTAGTTCAGCTAACTATAACTCGCGCCCCCGCAATGCACTGCTGAAGACGTCACATATTACATCACTTATGACATGGTCAGTGACATCACTGATGACATCTCAAATGACGTCACTGATGACATCACTGATGACATCATCCAGTGACTGTGTGTTTCTGTAAAGTTTAAATATGTTTAATATATATAGGGAAAGGCGTATTGAAGAATGAGTGGGTGTATAAGTGTCTGAATGGATGATTTAGTAGGTGCGTGACTGACTCTATCAGTGAGTGAATTAATTTATCTTACTGAATGCATGGGTTAGTAAGTAAACTGTGTGAATGTCTGTATCCATCTGTCTGTTGGTGTGTAAGCAGCTGCATGGGTTTGCGAATAGCTACATGAGTGTCTATATGGGTTATTGATTGGTTGTCTGAGTATCTGAGTATGGGTGCCTGAGTATCAGAGTATGGGTGCCTGAGTGTTTGTGTGATGGGGTATATGTAACTCTGTACATATATGTGTGAGTGGGTGATTCACTGTGTGCATGGTTTCAAGAGTGCATCTGTGATGGACTGTATGGGTGGGTGAATGTGTGTATAGGTGTGTTAGTGAGTGAATGTATATCTCATTTGTATATGTGTTAGTAACTACATAAGTGAAAGGCAGTATATATGTGTGTTGGAGTATATAAATGGCTATAAGTGAGAGTGTGTTATTGTGAGAGTGGTTGTATGTCTGAGTCTGTGCTTGTATCAGTGATTGTATAGGAGTATAAGTATGTGCTAGTATTTGTATGAGTAAGTGAGCTGGTGTGTGTATAACTTTATAGGTGATTAAATTGCAGTGTGATTAATTATTTGCATGACTGACTAGGTGTGTGAGTACCTCTGTGGATGAGTGGCGGTGTGTGAGTTTCTATATAGGTGTATGAGTGCATATGATAGTCCTGTACTGAGTGACCATAAGTATGAGTGACTGTACGGGTGAGTGAGTGGATGCGTGTGTAAACCTAAGAATCAGTGAGTGGGTATGTAGTTATTGGTGTTGGAGTGTCTATGGTTTTGAGAATGGCAGTCTGTAATTTAGAGTGGGTGTATCAAAGGTTATATTAAGGTGTGAGAAAATGCATCAATATATCACATGGATGATGTCATCAGTGATGTCATTAGTGATGTCATTTGAGATGTCATCAGTGATGTCACTGACCATGTCATGAGTGATGTAATATGTGACGTCATCAGCAGTGCATTGCGGGGGCGCGAGTTATAGTTAGCTGACCTAACTATAACGGGGGAATTTCACAGGTTTTATATGAGTGAAATGTCCAATTAACTATAACTTTCCCTAAAACCTATGGTTTTTTCAGTGAATTTCTAAGGTTTTTTAAATGCTAATTTCGAACTATAACGTGACGAATATTGTAACTTGTGAATGGTGCTTAGGGGGTGTTATATAGGGAGTGCAAAGGTAAATTTGTGTGTATGAAATGAATTTGGTATTTGGAAAGTGGAAAGCACTGACTCCTACGGGTCTGATGGCGCTGGGGGCGTAAGGTGAGGTGCTGCTGGAGTTGGGAATAAAGCTGATGAACTACTGTTACTGACCCCTAGTGTGAACTTTTACAGTGCACGTGTCGTTGAATGTTCGATAAAATGTTGCAAAAGTATATCGATAGGTTAAAAAAAAATGATGAACTTTTAACCTGCAGGTGTCGTAGAAGGTTCCAGAAAGTGTGGTGATAAAATAGCTTGAACTTGTGACCTGTATGTGGCGCTAAAAAATAAGTAGCTTTTCGGAAGGAAAATTCAAAATTAACCAATGGAGGTAAGTTTTGGAATGTCGTTGAAGGAATGAAGTATTCTGATTTGTTCTTTACATGTATTTATGTGTGGAGCGACAGAGAAATTGTGCCATTCCTGGTTTCATTCTTGATGAAGTCGGAGCTTTACATGTACTGTGTGAGAAAGAGAGAATTGTATGCGTGTGTCATTTGAAATCTGGATAACAACTACAAAGGTGAGTTAGAAATGAACAAGGTGTGTTTTGTGTTTTATAGTATTGATTAAGTATTTGAGGTGATGTTTTTAATTTTGAAAGTATTTTTTATTTCAAAGTAATATAGTGTTAGTAAAGTGTTGTGTTTGATATTGATTATGAAATATGCATAAAATTTGAGCTGTTGTTATATAAGTATTTTATATATGTTTAGGAATTTTTCACAGAGAAGAAGTGTCGTTTGTCATCTTTATAGGACTGTATTGTTTTGAAAATGTGGTACAGAGTTAATTTGAGTTTGTAATGTATTTGGGGAGATAAAGAAAATGTCGCACGTATGCAACTGATACTTTTTGTGGAAATAATGGGGTGGGGGGAGGTGGTAGGAGACATATGTGTTATTAAGTTAAAAGCGATAAAACCAAATGCAGAAATGTTATGTGGGCAGATTGTGGTCTTATTTTTGACACTGAGAGGTAGGTTTGAATGTAAGTCAGGGTAGGTTGTTGTACAGTGGGGCCGTGTACAGTGTTTGGAGATTACATGGAGAGGAGATGTAGATAGGAAAAGTGATACATTCCTTTTCTATGTACGCATAGTTTGAATCATGTGATCCTAAGTTGAGATAAATATGAACATGGTTTCTGGTTTGCATTTGGGTATAGTGAATAGTTTTTGTAGTTCCTGACTAGTAAATAATAAAAAGGTAGCTACATTAAAATATATGGTAGTAAACATATTAATTATTGTCTGTTCTTATGGAATAGAAGTAGTTGGGGAGTGCTTCTTTAGAAGAGATGTTTTATAAATGTGTG
Organism: Triturus cristatus; assembly: GCF_964204655.1. Taxonomy (NCBI): domain Eukaryota; kingdom Metazoa; phylum Chordata; class Amphibia; order Caudata; family Salamandridae; genus Triturus; species Triturus cristatus. Next base: position 1,406,200,586 of record NC_140591.1, read on the forward strand.
AGAGATAAAAAATGTAAATGTGCAGTATATTTTCTGTATGAGTTTGTTGACATTAGAGAACTACATGTGATTATAAGTGATACTATTTGTCAGGCTGTGTCGCTGAGGTGGATATATGTAGGTGTTGAAGTGGTTCGTGTTTTACTGATGGTGAGCTTCACTATACCTTTTGAGACACTAGTCAATTTATTCATTCCATTTAATATCTTTAATATAGATACAGTAAAGGGACTGTATATCAAAAGTTTGGGAATTAAAACTTTGTTTACTCTCCCCATGCCCTGCTATACACTCTACAGAGTGTTTAAACGACTTTCGTAACATATAGATGTATAGCTAGTAAAGGTGGTGTAGTTCGACTGGGCCCATTTATAAACCGTGCTATGGGATGGTTTATGTTTTGCAAATCAATAAAGACTGACCGCACTCCGTGGTGATTCAATGTTCAAATGTTATCCAATGTTAACGGGTAAGGTGCTAGTGAGAACCACCTCCTGATCAAACGAGGTGTGTGAATTATGTAGCAAAAACGTCCTCCTACAATGAAAAGACGGACTCACGTCAGCACTCTGTGTGGGCGCATTGGTGCTTTAAAGTGTCTCAAACAAAAAGAAAGTAAGTTGTACACTTTTGTGATTTTCCTTATGTTAGCAATTTTAATAAAGTTCTTCACATTGTACATCTCATGTTGAGCAAACAAACTTTAAAGTAACATATGTAACTTCGAGTAACATTGAGCTCCCCGATGCATTTCGGGTCTAACCCTTCGTCAAGGGGAATTTCCTATGAAAAAAATAAAAAGAAACTGCTGTATCCAGGAGCACAACCAATGCAACACTTGATGACAAAATCATTTTTGTAAAAATAATTACGGGGTTGTGGTCGATATATCCGTAAACTAACACAAATTCAAATTCAGTAATGGTAGAAAATGTCTCACTTCTGCACATGGTGAACGTGGCATTGCATTCTAAAAAAATTGTAACTGAAAAGGATTTGGATGCTGTGTTAGAAGTGTGAAAGAATTGAAATTAATAAAGACCCAATCCGAATATTATAATATTCGCGAATGCTCTAAGCGTTCAGAAGGTTATTTCTTTCCCATTCGCGTAATCAGGAAATAGGTAAAGTCTAAGAGTATTGTAGGGTCGATAAAAGACATAATTGGCGAGAACAAACTAAACGTAAAGCTTCTCCAAAAGTAAAAAGATTGTGGATGTTAATTGTCAACGGAATAACCTGTAAATGTGAGTGCTAAGAAGAGCATACCTGTTACCGTGAATCCATCAACATGCATTCGACAAAATGGTGTCCCGCGTACCGAGACCCGGAAGTTAAATACTTTGAGCCGGAACTGAAACCAGTTCGTGCCTAATCGCGTGTTTGCCAAGAACAGAAAAATAATAAAAATAAAGTAAATGAAATAATTAAAAGGGCTCGGTACCACTGAAGTGAAACCTTGTTTCCAATGCTGCGAAGCTTCACACCGGGAGTAAAACCATTTCAATATGTTAAATGCGGAAACAACATAGATAATAAGGAACGCGCATGCGTGTAACCATTTACACTGATACATTTTGTTATGGAAACACGTATACTAACTGATTGTTCTCAAAGCGTAAACAACAATATTGCACAAGAAATGAAAATACATCATAATCAAGCGAAAACGTTCATCTGCAGAATAATATGGGCTAAATCCTACTGTGATTGAAAAATATTGTGAAAAAACAATAATAAGCACGTAAAACTAAAAAAAAAAAATAGCAGCGTGCATGCATTTCACCATGTTATAAATAACAACTGAATTCAAGACGTTCATTTAAACCCTTGGGGTGCACGGAATCAAGTAAATTAATCCAGAATAATTCACGTTGGAGTAAGAATTTATGATTGCCTCTTCCATCTTTTTGGATAATAAGTTGTAGAACCATGTATCTTAATTGGTTGATGTTGTGTCTGGCTTCCAAGAAATGTGCTGCTAGTGCTACCACAGATTTGGTATTTCCAGTACGGATGTTGCTTTTGTGTTCATTAAGACGAACCTTGATTTTACGTTCGGTTTTGCCCACGTATGGAAAACCACATGGGCACTTCACCAAATATACTAGAAAACTTGAATCACAGGTAGCATTGACACGTAATTTGATTGGTAATCCTTTTGAAGGGTGTGTCACGCTCGCCCCCCTTATGATGTTATTACAGTTACCACAATTGTGACAGGGAATAGTTCCTTTGAAAGTCAAGGTTTGTTCTGAATGACTTTTTTTGAGTAGTTGGTGAAGATTATGAGTTCTCTGGTAAGCAAAAATGGGAAATGATTGAAAAATATCCTTTGAAATCTGTCTCGGACTGAAGTAATGGCCAATATTTTTTGATATTTGACTTGATCGTCATACTGCTTGTAGAATACTTAGACACAAAAACCATTTTAGTTTCCTTCGAAACCGATTCTGCCTTGGGTTGAAGAAGATCAGTCCTGCTGATCTCTTGTGCACGATTGATGGCATCTTGTAAAATAGACTCAGGATAAGCACGTTGTCTGAATTTGTTAATCAATAATGTACAGTTTTCATGATATTTTTCTTGTGTAGACGATATTCATTTGATCCGTAACTGTTGTGAATGGCGTAAATGTTTTTTAAGTGATTTTTGGTGAAAACTGGAAAAATGCAAAAGATTATTACGATCTGTAGGTTTTGAAAAAACGGTAGTACTCAATTGATTACCTTCCAAAGTTACCCACACGTCTAAATATGTAATACTACTTATGCTCATTTCATAGGTGAATTGGATATGTTCATCAATGGTATTCAACAGTGCAATATTTGTCACCAGTTCTGACTCCTGTCCTTTCCAAATTAAAAAAATTTCATCAATGTACCTGTAAAAAATAACTAAATGCTTAAACCCATTTTCCTGTGACAAAATATGATCAAGTTCAAACCTGTGCATAAACAAATTACCATACGAAGGTGCTGCACAATTGCCCATAGAAGTGCCTGATAATTGAGTGTAAAAATCATTATTCCAACTAAAATAACTGTGGTATAAAGTGAAATGCATTAGTCCTAACAGAAAAACCTTGAGATTATCAGGTTTAGTACTAAGAATCAAAAATGATTCTAGGGCCTGAAGCCCTTGGTCATGTGGGATAGATGTATAAAATGATTTCACGTCAATGGTACACGGAATAAGTGTTACATGCTCATCTATCTCTATTGATCGGAGTTTAATAAGAAAATCAGTAGTATCCTTTACATATGTCATCATATTCTGAACAAGTGATTGTAGGTGTCTATCAATGTATTTGGCTGTAGGCTCATGTATAGAATTTCTTGTGCTCACTATCGGTCTAAACGGTGGTTTTTCAAAACACATGAATTTTAGGAATCATGTATAGATAAGGTACACTAGGGTTTTCTTTAATCAAATACTTTTTATCACGTTCAGTGATAGTACCTTTGTCAAGAGCATCATTACACATGGTCAGCAAGACTTTGGCAAATTCCCTTGTTGGGTCTGAGTCTAATTTCATATATACATTTTGATCTGAAACATGTGCAGTTACGTTCTGAACAAAGAAACTTGTATCAAGAACCACAAGAGCACCACCTTTATCTGCATTACAAAACATAAAATTCTGATCAGAAGCTAATTCTTTAATGGTGTTTAGTTCTTTCAATGACAAGTTAGATTTGCTCTGTTCCTTAGTTTTGAAAACTTCACTGATTTCTTTGTTTACTATGGTTTCAAAAGTGTCCAAAACTTTATGACTACATGGAGCCATATATTTACTTTTAGGTCTTAAATCAAGTAATGTACCTGTTTCTTGACCAGAAGTAGGTCCAATTATATTGGTAAAATTGGAAAAAAAAATGTTTAAGTCTTATCATTCGCATAAACTTTAAAAAGCAAACTTTCGTTTCCAATTCATTAGTTCTATATGTTGGCACGAAAGATGTTCCCTTTTGTAATATTTGTATCTGTTCTGATGTCAATCTTGTTTGAGAAATATTGATCACTAGCTTGTCTTGCTCCTGGTGGATTTTGCTATGGGTATATCTCGACTTCTTTCGTTTTTACCTCCTGGTTCGACGTTTATTCTCCGGCCTTTTTCTAAAAAAGGCGTTGATTCAGACACAATTGTCTCTGCCTCAGGTAAATTTGTTTCTTTGTCATGACGTGGGGGAATATTTCTGGGTTGTGGTCTTCTCGATTGCGAATCATCCGATGATGATGTTTCTTCAATCAAAGATCTGTTGAATGGTCGCTGTTGTCTGCGGGAGGCATATACCTGTGCCCAGTTATATACCTCCCCTAGTTTATAATCAACAGTATCTCTCTTAAACTTGCACAACTTTCTCTCATTTATGTTTTACCCGCCAATTTGCATGTTTGAATACTTTTTGCTAATAAGTGTTCGGGCAGACCCCTTTTAAAATGAACGTCATATATGGGTATAGTGACGCTACTGGGAATGGTGGGGGTTTCTGTTTGATTTCGTACGGTTAAGCAAGGGCAGGGGTGGGTGTGTTGCTGATTGAAAAACAGAATATAGTAACGTGCAGTTGTCGAGTTACTGAAGGTGATGTAGTACCACTGGGAGCACTTATAAAGTGCCTTATGGCATGGTATATGTTTTAACCGCAAATTTGTATGTTTTAATACGCTTTGTTCATGAGCGTTCCGGTAGACAGTTGTTGAAATTAAGTTCTTGTATTGGTATAGTGTGTTTACTAGGTTTGGTGTTGTTCTTACTTTAATTTTGTGAAGTTAAGGAAGGATGGGGAAGAGGTTGGTGCAGTGGCAGTGTGCACATTTATGAATCGCTTTATGGTATGGTATATATTTTTCTGGAAAATTCCCATGTTTTAATAAGTTTTGGTGATGAGTGTTCCAGCAGACAGGTACAGAAATTACACAACATTTCTGTGGATAAGACATCTTCGTGCTGATAGACACTCTTGTACTATGGTAGAAGGCTGATAGCATTGATGGAAAATTATGAAACCATTGCTGATTTTAATGGAAGGTTACACAGTTTGTGGGAGAAAAAAAGGGGGGGGGCAAAGCACTTAAAGGGGTGTGGGCTATGCAAGTTGGGCCGTGGTCTAAATCAAGATAAGTATCATTGTGTGCTTTAGAAAATCCTCTCCAATTATCGTAGGTTCGGAAAAAAACATTGTTTAAAGGATTTCCCTTTCTTCTACAACGTGGGTAACCTAGCGTGATGTCTCCAGTTCTCAGTAGTGAGCAAAATAAGCATGCGGACATCGATGTGCATGCTGTCACTGCAGTGTAGTAAAAAAAAAAAAATTGACTATCTTTGAGAGGGCCGAAAATAGAGCCTGGTAGAGAGTCGTTTGGAGGCTGCCTGAAAATAAGTGCTGGTCCCCAGACCCGGCCCAATTAAAGCGCAGTATCCATGCATCCTAAGCACTGCGCCATTCAACCATCTTTTAATTGATGGATATATTCCTACTTTTATATATACATAAATCTGTTCGTACCCTTATCTTAAGCATCTATGAGCGCACTCGCCTATAGTAAGCACTGTGCCATTCATGCAGCGATACACATATGCATAGATATATCTGTCCCAGAATCAATCCTAAGCATTTATCAGCCCACCCGTCTATCCTAAGTACTGATCTTTGCATTCATTCATCCTTCCATCCTTCCATCTATCCATCCATGGATACATTGATCTATGTATCGATCCATTGATGCATCTGGCCATGCATCCACTCGCCCTTTATTCAACTATACGTTCTTATTTCCATGCATCGTCCACCCGATCTTAAATGTGACGTATTATACTCATCCATCTACCCTCTTAAGGCGTTGAAAAGGCTTGCGAAAAGCATTGACAGGCAGATTTTTTAATAAAGAATAGCAAAGCTTTGAGTTACTCTTTGTGGAGCATACTTCAACACCCTTCTCTGGTGGTGTTTTAAACAAAGGTACATCTAGCGAAAGAAATGTAAAGGAGCTTTGAAGTGTAATACGTTAATTTAGAAACATAACGTTTTGTCAAGTTGTTTATAGGTACGCTGTTTTAAAGTGGCCGTGACTGACAGATAATGAATACCTGTACTTCTTATATTTGAGAAAGTATACCAGAGAGATAATTTGGGGTGGTGAGAACCTTGAGTTCTATATTTCCATGTGAAGTACAGTATAGGAATATAAAAGTAATTGGAAAGCTTTTATGTTCATATTAAAGAGGGGGTGTGAGAACTTAGTGAGGCAGGCAAAGTGTGTGTTTTCGTAGCACTAAAACAAGACCGTGTGTAAGGTGAGAGCAGGTTTGTGCTGGAGTTGCCTTGTTGTGGTCATTTGCAGAGGACGCAACCAGATGGAAATTTTTGGGGAGCCTAATTCTTTCAGCAATAGGCAGAGTGGGCATGTAGGGGTTGTAAAAAGGGGTGAAAAAGAACAGTCTCCTTTACAAAAAAAATGATGTTTTGAAGACCGGTGAAGTACTCAGGTGTGACTCTGTGTGTGCGCCCGGGAAGCTGTGTCAGAGAGTCCGAGGCAATGGGCGTTGCGCGCCTGGTGGTCTGTCTGCTAATCACCCCACGATGATGTTGCTGGTGCGTTGCAAAAAGAGAAGGGAAATACTGAGAGAAAATGGCTCTCTTTAAAGGATTTCCCTTCTCCTACAATGCGAGTCACTTGGCATGATGTCTGCACTTCGAAGTAGTGAGCAATGTGCATGCTCTCACAGTGTCACTGCAATGCAATAAAGAAAAAAAAGGATTACGTTTGTGAGGTCAGAAAATAGAGCCCTATAAAGACCCGTTTCAAGGCTCCCAAAAATAAAGTGCTGGTGGTCACATCCCCACAGACACCCCCTCCAGTTAAAGCCCTGGGTGCAGTGTTATGTTTGCGAAGTTGTTGATGAAATTGTTAGGTAATAATGGACATTTTTATGTGTGCTGTTTGGTTGATAATATCATTTTAAGTACATAGATTAACATTTTTTAAAATACTATTTATAAAGTTGTGTGCGGTGGGTTTCAGAGCAAGTGGTGTGGGGTGGTGGGGTGTGGCGGAGAGGTGAACAGTATGAGGTAGTGCAGTTATATATAAATTGTAAAGGAGTATGTAAATAATTAAATAAATACTTGCTGTATGTTCTATGGCACTACTTGTCATCCTAGTGCTCATCTGTCGTGCTCCATCACATTGCAGCACTGGGTCTGGAAGTTGTTAGTGGAAGTTTTGCAATTGTATGGTATTATTTTATCATAGTGAAGAAATGTGAAAAATAATTGAATATATTTTCTGTTTTTCAGAAAATTATTTTGTTTGGATTGAAATTTGGAAATGCCTAGAAGAAGTGAAAAAAAAGAAAAGAGAAGAAAAATATATATTTGACGAAAAGGAAAGATCTTGAAGTAGAAAAAAATGTGAGTAGTAGAGAAACTGTTTGAGTAAAAGCAAAAGACAATTTTTTAGAAAAATATTACGAACATTTAATGAGAAAAATATCACACAAAGCAAAAAGAAGAATTTTTAAAGTAAGGTGAAGCAGAGTTCAATTTCAAATATGAGGAAAAGGAAAGATGATAAAGAAATAGTATCTGGTACTCGGAGACAAAACAATTTCAAGAAATTCGTCAGAGACTTTTTCGATCTAGAGTGATACCGCAATTATTGAAAACATGCTGCAAATATAAAAGAAGAATGTTCCAATTCAAAGAGAAGCAGCGTATTGAAAGTATAGTGGATACTGCTTTCAATTTGAAACAGAAGTTGTTCATTTTGATCTTAAAGAGATTGAAAGTATTGAATAAAATAGTGAAAGTATTGAAAGACAAAAGTAGAAAAAAAGTCTTGTGAACAGAACCAACTTTTGTAAAATCTTTAGTGGACATTTGAGACATACTTCTAGTACTGAGCCTTTTTTTAATGAGGAAAGTTACTTCCAGGAAATTAGTTTATCATTTGCAGTTGATAGTGGAGGTCATTGCTACGAAGTTCAGGATGGTGTTCCTCTTTCAAAGGAGGAAATGATTGGTAAAAGTGCAGAAGAGTTAATAGCTGAAGAAGTGCAAGGGAAACGTCCACGAGCTCCTGTGTATAAGTGGAGTTTTAGCAGCATTTGTAGTATTCAACAGGAATCCATTGATATAATGAGAAATTTGCTACAAGAATATACTCAGAAAAGTATAAAAGAGAAGATTAAGTTGTTACAAGGACTAGATCCATGTGATGTAAAAAATATACTGAGAAGTATTGGCATTCTCTGGCTTGTCTTTCAAGAAATGTTTGTCAAAGTGTTTTTCATTATTTGAGGATGTTAGCAGTACACCATTCAGAAATGCTGAACTTTGTAAAGAAACTGTACTATGTAAAAAGTCCTGCATTAAGTTTAAGTGAACTGAATGGAAGTCTTTTATATGGTTCTTTATCAGATGTTCAAAAAAAGTGTGATGATATTGAAATGCGATATTTTGGTTCAGAAGTGCAGTTCATAGAAAGTGAAAATTTGACAATTACAGATGTTGGAGGAGATGAGAAAGTGATTAGCACTGATCAGTTTGAAGAAGAAAACGTTTAATATAGTGTGCTCTGAAATACCAAACTATGTTTGTGTTTGTTGTCGACGTACTCATTATAAAAGTCAAAGTAGGAATGTTGATTTGTATTTGAAAAGTGAAAAGGAGAACAATGGTAAGTGGGAAGAATTTGCAACTTACTTGTTTGTTGAAGGTCGATTTGAGTTAGGTAGTTATCAACTTATATGTAAATATTGTTACAACAAATTAGAAGAGAACAAAATGCCTGCTAGAGCAGTGCATAATAAGTTGGAGTTAGTAGCTATTCCGCAGGAGCTGGCCAAATTGAATACATATGAGTTGGTTCTAATTCAATCTGTTCATCCTTTTTAAACTATAATTCGGATGGAGTCTAAAACAAGTAAACTGCCACCAACAGACTTGCAAAGAGGGCTGAAAGGAAGACTGGTGTATTTACCTTTGGATTTTAAGAAAAACATTGAAACTATTGCTGGAGAGAAAGAGGAAGATGACGCAGTAGTTATTTTAGTAAATGGTGTACCCACAAAGAGTCGGAAAATATGGCAAGAATGTGTGGATGTTAATAAAGTTGAAAAGGCTTACCTTATATCTTATAGAGAACAATATTTATTACAAAAATGAAAAATGTGGATGAACAGGTAATACGTTTAGAAGATGATTTTGAAATTTCAAGTGGTCAAATAGAGAAAGTGGACAAGTCAAGGACTGAAAAGATTTATGAACATTATACAATATGTCCTTTGCATTCAAAAGAAGTGATAGGAAGTAGCATTGAGTTATTTCAAATGAAAAAAGCACAGGGAACTCCAATGAGTGTATGGGAGAACAGCTTGGAAGCTTGTTGTTTTCCACAGTTGTTTCCTACTGGAGAAGGTGGACGATATGATGACCGACCTGTACGGATTCCAGCTTCAGAATATCGGTCAATAAGATTATATTCTGAAGTTCCCAGATTTCGACAGTGCATTCCAGACATGTTTCACCTTTTGTTTGAAAGTGATCTGTCTTCTCTCTCATATGCAGTGAATCATATACTTAAAACTGGAGTTCATGAATCACTTCTTTCTGCGAAAGAATTTGTGGACAAAGTTCAAGAAACAGATCAAACTTTAGAAGCACAGTTAATCAATTTGATGGCATGTCAACGTGGAACAAATGAGTATTGGTATCGTTGTCATGGAGAACTCAAGTGTATGTTACGGAACTTAGGTACACCAACATGGTTTGTCACACTTAGCTGTGCAGAGTATGCATGGGAAGATTTGCTTGAGTTTTTAAGAGAAGCAAATTCTAATATAAAAAATGTTGAAATAAAGACTCCTGGTGAACTGTGTTCATTGGATCCTGTAAATGAGTGCAGATAATTTAATCATAAGTTTCAAGGTATGATATCTTTTATCTGTAATAAAAAGAATCCACCTCTTGGAGAAGTTACCGATTTCTTTTGGAGAAAGGAGTACCAAGCAAGAGGTGCACCTCATATACATATGCTACTATGGGTCAAGGAGGCACCTACATTTGGAACTGATTCTGATGAAACAGTATTGTCTTTCATCGAACAGTATGTGACATGTGAGATTCCAAGAGAAGGAGGAGATAGAATCTTGAGACAGCAAGTTTTACATTTCCAAAGTCACTGTTGTGGAAAGTACTGCTTCTGGTATTCGCCAACTGTTGGATACGTGTACTGGATCTTTAACGTTCAGTGCTAATATACTGCAAGATGCACAAGAATTTCTGATGGCTATGCTTGGAGTACTAGAAGATGAAGGAATTCAGATTGAGAGTTTATTTGGACTCAGTTACAAATGGGAACATAAATTTGAAGAGTGTTCTTTACCTTCAAGCACTATAGTTGACAGAGAAAGGTTTTTATATTTCACAATACCTGACTGCAAATCTGTACCCTTTTCCAAATTAGTAAAAGAAACTAATCATGAGATGATGTGTTCTCGTTGTAAATCAAGAATGCTATCTGCATTATGCCTACAAAGATATAGAAAATATTTGATTATAATGCTGCAACACTGTCGACCAAATGGAAGAAAAGTGGAAACCAAAATTTTAAAAGTATCTATTTCTGGAAGAACTTTTGCAACAATTGCTATTGTTTTCCATGCTGGACGTACTACTACAAGTGGACATTATACAGTGTATTTAAAGTGTAATAATGATTGGAGTCACTGTAATGATATGATACACACTTGGAAACGAAACCGAGATTGCCCAACTCATACTTAATTTTTCTGAAACACATCAGCAGTGCATTGCGGGGGCGCGAGTTATAGTTAGCTCAACTAACTATAACAGGCGAATTTCTCTGGTTTTATATAAGTCAAATGTCCAACTAACTATAACATCCCTGAAACCTATGTTTTTTACAGTGAATGTCTAAGGTTTTTTTAAATTCTAATTCCTAACTATAAGGACCCTGCAACCTATGTTTTTTTCAGTGAATATATATATATATATATATATATATATATATCTCGCTCCTCTGCACCTGAGAAAGCGCGGCACGCTGCGGGCTCATGCTTCAGATTCGGCAGTGCCCCGCAATTTGTATTTACACTCATGTTCATTGACAATCATGTGTATAAAAAAGTACTCTGTTATGAACTAAGTAACAACACTGAAGAAGGACTAGCTCCGAAACGCGTTTGTTGTTTTCTCCGTAATAAAACGAAGCTGCAAAACTACTTACCCGTGAGTGCTCAAGTTTCCTTTTTGAGACGGGAGGAATCTGGGAGCGTAAATAGAAATTGCGGGGCACCGCCGCATCTGAAGCACCCGCCCGCAACGTGCCGCGCTTTCTCAGGTGCAGAGGAGCGAGATATTGTCAAGCGCAGGCACCGCTTCAAGACTTAACAAAACTACGATTCACGGAATTAAGAAGGATCGGCACACGAACGGCGAGCCACTGAATGAATGCGGTAAGCCAGCGATATGCAAGTGTGGCGCCGAGTTCTCTAGTATAAAGCAAGGCGAAGGGAAAGTAGTGGCAGCAACGTTTTTGAAAAGGAGCGCTGTGAACGCAATTTATATGTTTAATGTTGCAGATCGGAGGGAGGCGGCAATAGACATTTTTAAAAAGAAAGCGCCGGATACCCCAATCTCACAAGCATCGGAACCAGGCGGTATTTCAAATATACTACAGACACAATATGCGAAATTGGAAAGACTGTACGAGAGAGAAATACGGAAGTGGTGGGAGGCCACCTCCCTGCAAAATTACATTGAAGTAGAGAGAGTACCGAGGGGATTACGTGTCTACACGGTGCCGTCTTATGAAAATCCTGACCCACTTCTTCATGAGGAATGGGCCTTACATACGGCCTCATTTTGCAAAGGCACGCTGGAGCTACTGGTAAAGTTCGCGTGGAGTGACAGAGAAAAGGCCTTGAAAGATATCGAGAATTTGGAAACAGAACTCACCAAAGATTCTGACAAAAATCGGCAAGATCTATTGAGATCAGCGATGAAAAAAAGACTCTCCGCATATGAAATGAAGATTAAACAACGCAAACAAGAGAAGTTTCAAAGAGATGAGAGAGATTACACCTCAGGGAGAGTGCTGACTTTCGCAACAAAATTTGACCAATCAAGAAAAGAAGTACAGCAAAGAAAAACTCTGCTACATTACGATTACATGTATTGTTTTTGAGGTTACTATGATATATTCGTTTTCTCCTAACCTTCTTTCCTTTAAAACATTGACTGTCTGTATCCATTCGTTAGATTAGACAACATTGCGCCGATACACGGCGAGTATAAAAGGGTTTAGCAACCATTTTAGGTTACATCTGATTGGATTATATCAAGCCAATTTACGGCGAGTTGAAGGGTTTTACAACCGTCAAAATTTTAGGTTGTGAAATGCCGATCCACGGCTCTATAATTTAAATTTGGGTTGTATTGCATTAAGCACATTGAACGAATGAAGTATATTGATATGTATACCAATGCACTTTGAAATAACGTGTATAGACTGTTATTTTCATGGCCAACCCGATAATTCTGCTCATACATTTGTATAATATTTTTTGCATATTGAATGAAATAGTAATTATTTGACCCTTCAAAGATGGCGCTTAAAATTGTTAGGTCGCCACTCCCTCCGACTTTCTTTATGTTCATTGACAATCATGTGTATAAAAAAGTACTCTGTTATGAACTAAGTAACAACACTGAAGAAGGACTAGCTCCGAAACGCGTTTGTTGTTTTCTCCGTAATAAAACGAAGCTGCAAAACTACTTACCCGTGAGTGCTCAAGTTTCCTCTTTGAGACGGGAGGAATCTGGGAGTGTAAATATATATATATATATATATATATATATATATATATATATATATATATATATATATATATATATATTACCTGCTGGCGGTCACCAGTAGGTAGTTATAGTTAGGACCTAGTTTCCATAGAAAAGCGTTTTTTGTTTTCCCAATAACTTTGGCTCCGGTTGACGAATCTTTGCAAAATTTTCAAAACTAGTGGCCCGCTCCGGTCAGCTCCTGTCTTGAAAATTCCAGGGGGATTTGTCAAGTGGGGGTGGAGAAAAAAGGGGGTCTGTTGGACCCGGCCCTTCTGGCAGGTTCACCCCGAAACTTTTTGCTTTTTATTGGTGACTTGGTGTAGTGATTTTTGGGTTTCTGCGCATTTTACCGCTGTGTCCCAGGGTAAAGTGCGTGCGTGTTGTGAGGTTGGCCTGCCCTCCCATAGGAATGCATGGGGGAATGTATATGTCCTGGTAGTTCCTGATGCGTGGGGTGTGCAGGCCCGAGTTTGGTATGTGCGGACTCGTGTGATTGAATGCTGCGCGATGATGTGTGCGGCGTGCATGTACCTAGTGTGGAAGTGCCACTTCTAGAAGTGGGCACATCGGTGTGCAGTATGAAATGTGTGGCTTGTCTGGCGATTGGCTGGTGGAGGTCATGTGATGGACTAGGGAAATCCCCAGAGTCGGGAGGAGTCACCCAGTCGTGAATGGGAGTTTAGCATACTGATGGCTGGGGAGGAGTACACCTGGGTCCTGAATAGGACATGCTGGCTCCGGCCCCTGTGGTGCGTCTAATGACCCTAGCCCTGCCAGTGAATAGGGAGAGGGGCTGAGCAAAACAAAGTGCTCAGGAACCAGATGTAACTGGTTCGCCCCTTCCCTGCACCTTCAGACAAAGACTTTTACTGTATAAAAAGGGGCTGTGTCCCCTTACAATGGGTTCTCTTGCAGGATCAACTTGAGGGGGGCCTGCTGCTGCTGGGCGCCAGGAGAGACCACCACTGGGAACTGCCTCCCTGCTGGAGGGCCCTGTGAGCTGGCTCTGGGCCCAGTCTTTGGCCCCCCTGCTCTTGGAAGACTTTGCTGCTGGATTTTCACCTGTAGCGCCTGGGAGCGCTGTTTTGCTTTATAGCGCTGTGAGCGCTTGGATCCTGATAGCGGGTGCCCACCCCGCGATTCTGCCGGTGCCTGCCAAGTTCGGCGGGTGCCCACCCCGCCGTTGTGCTCGTTGGCGAGGGAGCCTACCCCTCTCATTGCCGAGGAATTCACCGCCGCGGCCGGGCTTCAGCCGGAAGTCAGGCGGCTGAGGGCGGGCCTCCGGGACAACCGGAACTTAGGGAAGGAGGGCGGGAGCCTACCCCGCCTCCTACTCCTCCGAGCCCCGGAGCAGGCAGGAGCCTACCCTGCGCCCCGGGGCACTCTGCCCGAGAGTGAAAATCCAGGCAGGAGTCCACCCCGCGCTGGACCGAAGAGAGAAGTGCGGCAGGACCTGGTGCGGGGGGGGGCGCGAGGCACATTGTCGGTGCCTGCCCCTCCGCGTTAAGGAGAAACCTCGGAGTCCTTCCCCGGAGCGGAGAGAGAGGAGACTACGCGGGAGTCCCCAGAGCAACGGCCCGGTGAGTGTAGAGGGGCTGGGGGACTCCGCGCCTGTGCTGGGGGTGCGGGGGCAGTTTCCATAGAGCCCCGTGTGGCTCCAACGTGGTGGCAGTGTCCACGAGCCCTGTGAGGCTCCAACGAGGCGCATTTCTGGCGATCAGAGCCCCGAGGCTCCAACGAAGGGGCCGAATATTCGTTCAGAGCCAAGAAGGCTCTAGGGGGCATTTTAATTGTGTTAGAGCCCAGAGAGGCCCCACGAGTGACGGCGATTGGTGTTCCAAGGGCACAGTGGTGCCCACGCTCAGGTCTGCAGCTGCCACGTTTAGGTGGGGGACATTTTTCGTTTTTGGTCTGCGCGGCTGGCGCAGCTTCACCGGACACAGGGTGTCCTAGCCCCTACAAGGCCAGTTGGCCCAGGGACTGCCACAGGTGGTGGCTCATGTGGAGTTTTGCGCTGTTGTTCCAACCTGCACCTCTGAATGTGTTTTGATGCGTCATGTGCCTCGTTTTACACCTCTGAATGTTTTTATGCATCATGTGTTTTCCTTCCCTACACCTCTGAATGTGATGCATCATGGGTTCTATTACCCCTACAGGTATTGTGATACTTAGGCGGTTGTTTGCTTTCTCCTAGTACAGGTGGTGCTAGTGAGGTTCTAGTTCCCTGCGTGACATTCTCCTAAGGTGGTTAGGGTTGCGTAGGTGGTACTTACCTGATGCCAGTAAGTACTGGTTGTGTGCTATACATGTTATTTTTGTGCTACAGTAATTTTATATTTTTGTGCTAAGTTCTAAAAGTGCTAATTCCTGACAGTGGTCCATGTGGCCCTGTCCCCTGTACATATAATCCCTTGTAAATTCTGCCCGTGCCTGTTGGCACATTGTAAAGTGTGTGTTTTTATCTAATGTGTTTTATTATAATACAAAGGCTATTTTCATAGAATACCTTGTGTGGAGTTTCTTTTGTGGTGGGCCTTGGGTGTTGTTGCTGGGTGCGCGCGCAAACGCTTTACACATCGCCTCAGAGATAAGCCTGACTGCTCGTGCCAAGCTACCAAGGGGGTGAGCAGGGGTTATCTTTGGCGTGTAACTTCCTTGCCCTGACTAGAGTGGTGGTTTCTGCCTGACTTTGGCGCAAGCCTTAGCCAACCAGAAATCCCATTTCTAACAGGGTCCCAATATGAGTTTTCCCCATGTATTTTTCCATAGGAAACTTTAGACAAAGCTACAGCCTGAACTGCTGAATGGAATTACACCAAATTTCGCAAAAAGGTAGGTCTTGGTTCAGAAAGGGTCCTTTTCATTAAATGGTATAAATCCGTTCAGTAGTTTTTAAGAAATTCAAAAATAAAAAAATATCGATGTCTGTGCGGAGCCTAACCACACATCTCATCATGTTAGCACTTGATCCTGGAATTTCTGGCAGCCATCATGGGACCAATATACATGATAGCACCCCATTGAAATGCAGTGTAGTGAATAGAAGATTTTGAGGATCACCAAAAGGAGAACTATAACGGGTGATAACAGGCTTTAGTTACATTAGAATTCATGTGCTGATGGTACCATACTAATTTTAGGAATTGTGGTGTGATCTAAGGTGATTTTACCCTGTGAAAAACCTTCTGCTGGGATATCATGAATCATGTTTGAATGAAAACTATTTTCTCATGATTGTCCCATAGAGGTTGGAAGGTGCTCCAGAAGCTAAAATGACAGCATATTTTCTGTAAATTCACATTATCTTTCTCAGTCATGTGAGAATGAAGTCTGACATTCTCAGTAAAACATGTACATCCAACAAGGGCAGAGACTGTAAGTTGATTCCTTTGTGTTCTACTGCAGCTTCCCAGAGTGTTCTAAAGAACAACTAGAGCGCTAACAGCCTTATATGACAAAAGTATGTCTCACCTGAAGCCATCTTGATTGGAATAAACTGGTAACACTTAAAACATTTAATTTAAAAAGGAACAAAATGATGGGGGTTCATTTTGTCATGGAAAGTATGGTTAGTGCTGTGGAAAGAAAAATTAGGACATGTTTTAACTGTGATCTGAAATATCTTCCTGTTATATTTCAACAGGAGCAGCCTGTCAGTTGATTCCTTTGTGTTCTACTACAGCTTCCCAGAGTGTTCTAAAGAACAACTAGAGCGCTAATAGTCTTATTTATGACAAAATGATGGCACACCTGAAGCCATCTTGATTGGAATAAACTGGTAACACTTAAAACATTAAATTTTAAAAGGAACAAAATTTGGGGGTTCATTTTGCCATGGAAATTATGGTTAGTGCTGCAGAAAGAAGAATTAGGACATGTTTTAAGTGAGATCTCAAATATCTTCCTGTTATATTTCAACAGGAGGAGCCTATCAGTTGATTCCTTTGTGTTCTACTGCTGCTTCCCAGAGTGTTCTAAAGAACAACTAGAGCGCAAACAGTCTTACTAATGACAAAATTATGGCACACTTGAAGCCATCTTGATTGGAATAAACTGGTAACACTTAAAACATTAAATTTTAAAAGGAACCAAATTTGGGGGTTCATTTTGCCATGGAAATTATGGTTAGTGCTGCAGAAAGAAAAATTAGGGCATGGTTTAAGTGAGATCTCAAATCCTCTTGTATTTCATTAGAAATTCCTGACATGCAGACTGAAACAATGACTTTCAATACCAGCAGTAGACTTCCAGTTAACTCCCTGGTGATCTAATGGGGAACTAGAGTGCTAACATTCTGAATATATGGCAAATGTGTGACACATCAGAATGCTTTCTTGATGGAATCAAAGTAAAAAACTGAAAGCATTTCCTACTGAGGAGAATTCAGTAAATGGGGAAAATAGGAAACTTCATACCAAATAAGTCTCCCAAGATGGCCACCAGAGACAAAAGAGCCCAAAGGTAGCAAAAATATCACCCAGATGTAGCCCACATATAGCCCAATGACAAAAGTGTGCAAAACACTTTTTATTTTTTTTGTTTTTTTGCAGTTTTATATAGTGCAGACTGGTCAGGTATTGGAGAATTGCATCTTACTTGGACCCCTTATTGCATATTTTGCACAAAGTACATGAGAATGATCGTGCGAAAAATTGAACTTTACTATTCTGTTAACCTGAAGTTGCTCTGAACCGGGCTTTGTAACACCCGTTTTTACCTACTGGATTTAATTAATTCTCACTGTATTGTATTAAGAAAGACGATTTACTGTTTTTATGTACACTTTTATGATCTATGTTTCTAAATCATATCGAATAAATTTTAATGAATTTAATTGAAGTCTCCCAAGATGGCCACCAGAGAAAAAGGAGCCCAAATGTAGCACAAATATCACCCAGATGTAGCCCATGTATAGCCCAATGACGGAAGTGTGGAAAACACTTTTTATCCTTGGTTTTTTCACAGTTTTATATAGTGCAGGCTGGTCAGATATTGGAGTGCTTTACATGAGCATTGGTTACATCATACAAGGACAAACTCATTTTGGTTGTAGGCATGGGGAGATTAAGTGATTTGATCAGAATTTAATCAAGTAGTCAACTGGATAAAAAAAATAAAAATAACAAATAATTTAAAAGTGCTTTGTCGCTATTTGAGAACTCAGAAAATATGTCCTCATTTTAGTTTTTTAGAGCACTAACCATAATTTCTATGCAAATAAGACCCTCTCATTTCTATAATTTCTAAATGAAATGTTTTAGGTGTTATAGTTTTGATTACATCAAGATGACGTTAGGCGTGCCACACTTTTGTAATAAATATAGAATATTAGCAATCTAGTTGTTTAGATGTTCACATGAAGAGAACTCTTATCCAAGTTGTGGAATCTGTGCAAAAGAATTAAACATTGTCTTGAGTTCCCTCTTACACAATTCAATGTGATGCATGTAGGGACAGTTAATGATCCCTGGCATCTGCAAGGCTACATCTTTCAGGCACCTTCCTACAGCCCAAAGGGCTCTTATGGCTTTTCTCAGGACCTACAAACATGTAAATGTCCAGTATTTGTAGAGCGCAAACAATTACCCGAGGGTGTCAAGGCGCTGGGGGCCATCAGGAAGATTAAGCAAGCTATTGCCCAGAGTCACATGGTGCTGGGCTGATCTGCCGCCGGGGATCGAACCATGAGCCCCCAGGTTCCTCAGTCATTCACCCTGGCCGCTGCACCACACCTCTCCCAACATCAGATCTCTGATTGTGAATAGAGCAGTTTCAATCTTGTCAGATCAAGTTATGCATCGATCCCTAAAAAACGTGATGGAACAAACACACCCAATTATGCCTTTTAACATATGCAACACAAGACAAGATTCATTGGCCCTTCCTTTTTTCTCAATCTGTGGCCCATTGATGGATTTTAAAGGTGGGTGGACCCTATAGTTGCACATTCATTAGGTGTCGCGCCTGGCTCCTTGACCTACAGTATGCTCCAAATCCCTGCATGCACATGTACAACAATTACTGCAACCTTTACTGGGCCTAGCAAGAAGAGTAATATTATTACTTGCGGTGGACTGCTAACTACCCCGACCAATAATCCTCTTTCTCACATTTTTTTGTAAATGCTACAATAATAATTTATTTTTTATCATTCTGAATAAAAAATAACGATCTAAGCAAGATTACAATTTAAGAACCAGAGTAATGTAAAATGAATCAATATTTTGAAAACTTTTAATAAGTTCTAACCTGATAAAATTCAATTGAATACACATTTCATTTTTACAACATTAAAAAATACCCTATTATTATGAATGTTTTACATTTTAACCATATACATTCCAATATTACTGTAAAAAACAACATAACATATATAGGAGCAGATAAAACTGATATGCTCTGAAAATATCGAAATAATCATACCCATGAGTAACTCCAGGAAAACTTAAAAAAACTACGAAAATGAATGTTACAATTTAGATATTAAACAATGCAAACCATTTTCTTTGTAAAGCACACAAAATGCAAACTGTATCAAAACTATACCAAAAAACGTCTTTTATGTAGGTGATGTTACCTGTGAAAATAAACCATGCATACCCACCAAAAAGCACACAATTGTCAAATTAAAAGCACAATATCCTAAAACATCTTACATAACGTGAGCATATCTAGAAAGGATTTATTTGAAAACTCACTAAACGCAACACTAGGTCCTAATGCACGAACTAAACTAACTCTAACAATTTCCTCCCCCCAACTTAAACTAAAGAAACAAACTAAGACTTTTGTGATCATCCAGCAGATATATCCTCATTTGTCACTGAAAAAAGTGTTCTTTAGTTGATAAAGCGTAATGGAAAACAGTTAGGGGCATTAAGAAGAGTGGAGTTCTGGCTGCAATGGCCAGTGAAGTGCCAAATATTTGTGAAGCACGACTTCCTTACCACCTACTTAGCCCTGGAACCAGTGCTGGTGATGCAGATTGGGGTGTACAAAATCTCCCTACTTCCACGGATAGAGTAATTTCACAGTTACACGCACATACACTCACCATACACTAGGGCCCATTTTACTAACATACACTCAAATACTCCACCAGCACTAAACCTGTGGAAAGAAAACTCCTAAACACCCCACATCTACACTGAGGACGATAAGACCTAGTTATTGTAATTGTCATAATCTAAACAATCTATACAACAATAATCAAATAGAGTACTCAATAATCGACAAGAAATAATCACCAACACCGTATTTAAAATTATGATTCTTTATCTAAAATTAGTCAAAAGAAATTAATCAGAATAAATCATTTTCTCATAATTACCTATTCTAGCTAAATGTCAGAATGGGTCATCAGGACAAGTCTCTCTGTAGAAGTCTCCCGAGTCACTGTCCTCACAGCATCGATCCTCACCAACGCAGGTTTGGGAAGAAATGGCAAAGTGGCCTCCCACCCTCTCTAGGCTAACAATATTTATAATGAAACTTGCAATATTATAGAAACATTAAATGTTCTACACGTCCGCCGAACCGCTGAGCAGAGCGAGCAGGAAAGGATGTAGCATCGCTACATTTGGAAAATCTCCGCTCAGGAAAAATCACAAAAATAAAAAGACAGAACAGGAACTAAAAAAATTGTATCCTTTAACATCCACATTTCCTCAGTGCTAACACGATGACTTCAGAGTCCATTCAGTTCATTCTTTATGGCTCCTTTGTCCTCCAAGGTTATTCAAACATTTCTTGGTTCTTGGAGACTTGCCCAGCACTGCTACTGTCCTCACGGAAAGTTTTAACCAAGCAAAGACTGTGGTCAGATGATTCAACCATATTCAGCAAGGCCCTCTCATCACAAATCTTTCACTCGAGGCCAGGCTGCAAACGGCGGACATTTTACGCTAGGCCAAAATGGACCATCTTAATTAAAAGAGACAAAACAACGTTACCACAGCATAGTGATTAAACAGTGTTAACCCCACTAATACCCTTATGTGTATGTAATTATCTAGCTTTTGCAACACAGAAAAGCATTAATTCAAAAGCGTTTCGTGCTTTAAAATAAACAGCACTCAGCAACGTTTATTTAATAAAACATGCACATTTCTTAAATAGCAATACGAAAGCATTCCCTCGTGTTGGTTTTCTTCTCATTAGTACATTGGTAAGTTTAAACATATACACAAAACAAATAATTAATAATTTAATAATTAGTAGTTTTAATTATGACAAATAGACAAACCAGAGCTTAAAAACCCAATAGATTTTCATCAGAAAATCCTGCTCCAGCAATCCCCCCTTTGGTGATTTTATCACCAAATAACCCAAAAAAAAAATTTGGTGAAATTTAGTCCCATTTTAGGAGAAATTGGAAATGTCTTTTTCCTCCTTACACAACACTACACACCAGACACTCTACACACCAGACACTCTTTCATCATCCCTCCTTGTTTCTAAATAGACACTCTCCCTTAATTCTTCTAATTCAATTTCTTGTGGTTCTCTTTTCAACCTTTTATTTCTCTTTTCATTATTTCTTTTAATTAATTTCTTTTTCCCTCCCCTGTTTTTACAACACAAACACACCAATCTCAATATCAATAAAGCAACAATTATACAAGTTAAAGGAAACAATATCGTACCTATAATAGTACTACCTATTTTTGCAATAAAACTCTTAACAGCAACTATTTTATTAGCTATTTTAGTCCAAATACTTTCAGCTTCAAGTGGTACTAATTCTTCATGCAAATCAGTAATATTTTTGATATAGACCTTCAGGTCTTTGCTTTCGTCTGGAATGTAAGTGCAACAATGTTGAACTTTCAGCATTCCACAAACTCCACCCTCCTTAGCCAATAGAATATCAAGAGCAAGTCTATTTTGCATAGACATGGCACGTACGGCAATTAGTTCCGTATTTACCAAAAGAAACCCTCCAGCGGTATTTGTCGATAAGCGATCCACCACTGTTGACAGTTTCCGAATCCCATAAGCATTTAAAGAAATTCCCACTGCTGGAATTAAAGCTCCAAAAATGTCACCCACTATTTCAGACCAAGTTTCCCTCTTGAAGCGCATTAGTAAATTAATATGTTCTACATCTTCTATTCTATCTATATGAAAAATCTTTGGAAAAACCAGGCCCACATAACACGTGCCATACCAATGGTCAGGCAACTTGTAATAAGCCTTGTTCCCACAAACATAATACACTCCTGGAAAAATTGTATCTTCTCCACCTCTGAAACCCCATCCTGTTGCAATGAAGTATGTATCATGACATTCACTAGTCCCAACAAAATATGTATCATATTGGGATTTCCCTCTTGTAATGCACAGCTTACCCTTCTGTGGTGCATCTAAAGCTAAAGTTGGACTAGCTCCATTTCTCAATTCTTTTCCCATCTCAATGTCCCAAATTGTCTCACTCACTTTATATTTCCCTGCCTTTTCATGCATACTCAATCTCCTTTCCTCCACCATGTTTAGGAAAGCTTTCTCCTCTTCTTCCAAATTACAAGTTAAATTATTCTTAAAAATGTAATCTAATGTTAATTCTTCTTTCTCAATAAAAATCTCACCAAAAATGTTAGCTTCTTTAGCTGGATTCAGCTCTTTGTTCATTGGCAAGTGCCCAAAAATACTGTCTTTGTTAGACATCTTATAATCTATTTTCCCTAGCAAATAAAAAACACTACTTAATACACTACAAGAAATTCCATACGTAGCTGGTAAATGGTGATAAGTAACACCCTCTGAAACGGATGCAGGTAATTGCATACAAACATAGCAATCACTAACTTCCATTGTTTTCACATATTCATATAGCAACTTTGAAAAAACATTACTAGAAAAAATCATTAATTGACCTATCTTTATGCATGTAAGTATTACTAATTCTAGCTGGAACTACTTTTTGCGAACTCTTCTCTACATTTGTCTCATTCTCAGTATGTATTTCAAATGTACCTATTGAAACGCTAAATGTAACTAATAAAGCTAAAACACCCCATAGTAGCATTAATAATCCAGTACAGCAGCAGCACATTCTACACCATCTTTTTAAGAAGGCACATCTACTTTGATTATTCTCTATGTTAGCCATTTTACTACTTTGACCTTGTCTTTTGACTTAGCCTCTACTACTCCACTACTGAAATTTCTCGAACTTTGGATTACTTCAGACAGCTGAATTTCAGACTTTCTCCTTTTCACTTTCTCCAAGTGATTTCTTCAGTTCACTCAATTTGGATATTCATCACTCTTTACTCCTTCTTCTTCAGCAACATCAAATTGTATCAGATCATCAACAACATCCTGTGCATCCGACTCTTCTCCAATGTCAGTCAGGATAACTTTTAAGATTCCAACAGATTCTTCCTTTTCCTCAACCACTTTTCTCAAGATCCCCTCCGGATTGTCTCGATTCACTGTTTCTTCTTCTCCTTCTTCAGACAGTGCCACATAAGACCATTCCGGTGATCTGTACTTTTGGTTGGGTCTTCTAATTCTCTTTATCTCCTCAGGTTCTCTTGACTCCTTTTGCTCCTTCCTTTTTACTTCGTTTTGACTCGACACTTCATTCACTTGTTCAGCTTTCGATGTATTTCCTCTTATCAGTCTGTATCTCAGCCTCTTTACTCTGTTGTTAGGCCAAAAATCTCCTCTTACGACCTTTTTTGGTCTTGTTTCTGTATTATTTCTTTCTCCAATCCAAGTTCTCTTTCTCAGAACTCGACCCTCTGATTTTCCATTCTCACTTTCATCCGATTCTGTTTCAAATGCCTGTTGTTCTTCAGCAGTTTTCTTTCGCTCCACAGTCTTTTTCACCACTATTTGAGACTTCCCTACTTCTGTCCCTCCTCGGGTCTCCGACACGCAATCTTCTTGCTGTCTACTTGTCCCTTCACCTAACTTGTCAAGAATGTTCCCTACACCTCCTCGGGGGTCTTCCGCAATCTGTCCCTCTCTATCTTCTTCTGACCCTACTTCTTCAGATATAATCTCAAGTGGTTCTTCAATCTCCTCCTCTTCTGATTCAGGAGTAATTTCTGTGGAACTGCTCTTTTCTTTTCTTTTTCCTCCACTGCTTTTTGGAACTTCAGGCTCTCTTACAGAATCTGATCTCCTTTCTGAGATTCTCAATGGTTCTCTTGAAGCCTTTTCTGCTTCTTTTCCTGAACTTTGATTTTTTCTCACTGGTTCTGGGTCTTCATCATCACTGGAATCTGACTCTTCAAAATACTCTCTACCAGTCCCATCTTTTGGATTTGGAACTCTCAGAGTATGACTCGCATGCACCCAGTTTTTCACACCAGCACACTTCACTGCAGTCGTCGTAGTTAGAATGACTTGTCTTGGTCTTCCCCACCTTGGAACCAAGCAATTTCTTCTTCTGTGAACTTTAATCCTCACCCAGTCTCCTGGACTCAGATCATGAGCTTGCTTCTTCTCGAGTGTAGTAGCTTCTTCTCCAATCTGGTGAAACACAGAATGAACTGCGTCAGCCAGGCCTTTACAGTAATCCAAAATCATGTCATCAGTTATTGTCATCAACTTATTGACAGGTACATATGCATGTCGCATTGCACGTCCCATTATGATTACATGCGGACTTAAACCAGTAGTTCTATCTGGAGTAGATCTAATAGTCATTAGCACTAGAGGCAAGACATCCGGCCATTTCATACCAGTGGCTAAACACATCTTACCAATCCTGTTCTTGATTGTGCCATTTATCTGCTCAACAACACCAGAAGCCTCTGGTCAGTATGCACAATGTAGCTTCTGCTGTATGCTCAATGCTTCACAAATCAAACTCATGAGTTCATTATAGAAGTGTCCACCTCTATCAGACTCAATCGTTACCGGAAATCCGTACCTAGGAATCAACTCTCTTAACAGTAACTTTGCCACTGTTACTCCATCATTTCTCCTAGTCGGATAGGCCTCAACCCATCTTGAAAACAAACAGACTACCACTAGTACATACCTCAGTCTGTTCACTTGGGGCATTTCAATGAAATCAATCTGCATTCTTGTAAAAGGACCTCCTTCTCTGCCTATTGTTCCCAGACTCACCACTGTCTTTTTCCCAGTGTTAAATTGCTGGCACATCAAACATCTTTGACAGATACTTTCTGCAATTGTCCTGAACTTTGCATTGTACCAGGTTTGCTTAAAAGACCTAATCATCGAATCCCTTCCCAAATGTCCCTGGCCATGATACATCCTTGCCATTGCTGACAGCATGGAGTTCGGCATTACTGGTCTGCCATCTCTATAGACCCCAACATGGTCTGTCTCTCTTGGGGCACAACCTGCCTTGATCCAATCTTTCTTTTCTTCCTCCTCTGCCTCATCCTGCAACTGTTTCACTTCATCCCACGTCTCTAAGACATTAGTAAACATCACAGAACAAAAAGACATTTCACCTTCTCGTTCCCGATTAATGGACTGGTTATTCTTGGCTCAATATTGAGCAATGTCATTTGCATAACGGTTGCCCACTGTCACAAAATCATCTCCTTGTCCATGAGCAGCACATTTTACAACTGCTAATTCTTTAGGCAGCTGTATCGCCTCAAGTAATTTCCCAATCACTTCTGCATTCTTTATTGGAGTCCCACTCGACGTCAAGAAACCTCTTTGTAGCCAAAGTTGGCCAAAGTCATGCACAACTCCAAATCCATACTGACTATCAGTCATCACAGTCGTTCTCAAATCTTTCCCAATTTCACAAGCTTTTGTCAATGCCACTAATTCAGCAACTTGTGCAGATTTCACTCCTTTCAATGATGATGCTTCCATTACTTCTGAAACCTTACACACTGCATATGCTGCACATAGCACACCCTCATCATTCCTCAGGCATGATCCATCCACAAACAACACATGATCACTCTCATGCAAAGGAAGATCCCTTATGTCTGGTCTCGGTTTTGTACAGTAATCAAGCACATCCAAACAATTGTGATCATCTTCTGTTTTCACACCCACATTTTCAATATCCGGCAACAATGTTGCTGGATTCACATTCACACATCTCTCAAGAGTCACATTTGATGCTCCCAGAATGACTTTCTCATATTTAGTCAACCGACTATGTGACATGTACTGAGTTCTGCTTCTTGTCAAAAGAATTGCCACATTATGAGGTACGAATACCCTTACAGGATATCCCATTATGATTCCCTCACTCTGTTCTAGGCTTCTGCATGTTGCAGCCACAGATTTCAGACAACCTGGTAAACCCACAGCTACAGGGTCAAGTGTCGATGAGAAGTACGCAATAGGCCTTCTCAGTAATCCATGCTTCTGAATTAACACTGAAAGTGCACATCCATTTCTCTCACTGCAGTACAATTCAAATTTCTTTTCATAATCTGGCATACCCAAAGCAGGGGCTTCACACATTCTGCTTTTTAACTCTTCAAATGCTGCCATTTGTTCTCTATCTAGTTCCAATGGGTCTGTCATCTCACTTTTTGTCAGCTTAATCAGTGGCTTTGCTATCAGCGAAAAATTAATTATCCACTGACGACAATAACCCACCATTCCCAGGAACATTCTCACTTCCCTCTGGGTCTTTGGGGCCTTCATTTCCCTGATAATTTTGATCCTGTCATCAGTCACTTTTCTCAGACCTTTCTAAATATTGTGTCCAAGATAATGCACCTCTTTCTTACAGAATTGCAATTTGGCTGGAGATACTTTTAACCCTCCATCGGCCAGATGATTCAGTAAAGCTATAGTATCTACTTCACAAGCTTCACGTGTCTTTGATGCCACAAGTAGGTCATCAATATACTGCACTAGTACTGAGTTTTCAGGCATGATCAAACTCTCCAATGATTTTTTCAATAACTGATTGAATATTGAAGGACTCTCTGTATACCCCTGTGGAATACGACACCATGCTAAAATAGGCTGGCCAAATCTAAATGCAAAAATCGGCTGGCTGTCATGATGCAATGGAATTGAAAAGAAAGCATGACACAAATCAATCACTGTATACCACTCAGCATCATGTGGAATCTGATACAAAATCACTGATGGATTTGGCACAATAGGACAACATGCCACCACAATTTGATTAACTTTTCTCAAATCCTGTACAATTCTGAACTTCCCATTAGGCTTCTTTAGCCCCATTATCGGTGAATTACACGGACTACTCAGTAGTTCTCTCAGAACTCCCTGCTGAATCATTTTCTCAATTATAGGAGTTATTCCCTCAATTATTTCTGGTGTCATTTTGTACTGAGGAATGTTAGGATAAGTAATTCCCTCTTTCACTGAAATTTTCACAGGATCTACATTATTCATCTTCCCACATCGTCTCCAGTAAAATCCCAAACTGTCCTTTTCACTGTGTCTCTCAGCTCTTGAGGCAAATCCTCTGGATCAAACACAGCATATGCACCAATTAACTCACTCTCTCTATTTTCTAGAGTCATCCGGTACAAAACATCCTCATCTGGTGTTTCAAAAGCCATTCCATCCGGTGTACAAAAAATTGTACAATTCATTTTACAAAGTAGATCCCTACCTAACAGGTTCACTGGACTAGTGTCGCAGACGATAAATCTGTGCATGTCTGAAAATTTCCCTATTTGTACTCTTACTGGTTCAGTAAGACGTGTCCTGATTTGTGTATTGGCTACACCAACTACTTGGATTGCTTCATCCGAGAGAGGAAGATTTCTAATATCTGTTGACCTGGCAGTTGATCTTGTCGCACCTGTGTCTACTAAAAAAGTAACACCTTCTTCATTTATTTTTCCATCCACAAATGGTCCTGCCTGGTCTATTTCTAGAGTTGCACCAAGTATGCACTCTTCCTCCTCTTTTCGGCACCGTCAATAATCACCCTCAGACTCACTCCCTTCATTCTTTAACAAGTAGTGTTGTACCTGGTTAGAACGCCTTGGTTTGTTTACCTGCTCATCATTGTAGAATCCCGAATCCGGATTATACTTTTGTGATCCTCTATTCTGCGGCAAGGGCGGTTTTGGCTCTTGACTCTGTTGTCTCACAACTTTCTGTTGTTGCTGCTGTTGATTATTCCCCTTGTTCTGCACCTGTTGATTTAAGGATTTTCCCTCATTATTCACTAATGGTGGATTGGTACACTCAGATCTCCAATGTCCCAGATGGCCACAGTTGTGACATGGGAACTTTTTTTTAGCTTCCTCAAGATTCCCTTTTCCTTTCCCTGCATACCTAGGTCTATTCCCTGCATTATTTCCTGCATTATTCGCCTGTTCCACCAACTGTGCTTCCTGTCTTTCCGCAACTTTCACGTGTGCCCACATTGCTTTCTCTTTCAGCTTTCTCTGTTTTGCTTCAATCTCATCACTGAAGTATTTTGCATGTCTCAGAATCTCATCTATTTTCTTACTCTGCCAATCCACAGTATGCTCACGAATTCTTTCACTAATCTCAGGTCTCAGGCCATATACAAATCTGTATACAAAATGACTCAAATCCTTGTCACCCAGGTGTTCATCTCCACTGAATTGTTTAAATGCCAGTATCAGCCTCTCGTAAAAAGCGTGAACTGATTCTTTTGCTTCCTGATGTGTTCGATCTATTTTAACCCAGTCTGTCTCTTTTGGAGGTACTTTATTTTTCAGGTATACGATCACCTGCTCATATTTTCTCATTACTTCTGGATCTGGTGCTCCTGTTCTCTGATCTCTTGGATATTCCTCAGTAGGCCAACTCACAACTATTTTACACTCAGCCCACAAGTCTGCTGGAACAATTATATCAAACAGACTATTCAGGTCAATCCACAGCACTTTTGACAATTTCACAAACCTGTCTACCTGCCTATACCACTCGACGGTCTTCTCTCTCAATCGAGGGAAATCATTCGTAAATGATAAAATATCCTGTCTGGTCCATGGAACATGTACATATCCTCCTCCAGGTATTTCTCTCATAGGATAAGTATCCACTGGTTTCTCTTTTTCTCTCACAGGAAATGCTGAATAAGTCCTATCCCCTGATTCTTCTCTCTTTTTGTACCACCTATCCTTCCACTTCTCAACATCACCCCATTTTCGCAATAAAGCGATCATCTCTTTAATCTGTCCTGTTCTACCAGTACCATTCAAATTTTCAATATCTTTATCTGTGAAATCCATCCTGTAAGACTTCTGCAAAACTTTCACTTTATCAATGTCAACTCCATAGTCATTTGCTATTGCTCTTAATCTGTCATGTGTATTTCTCGCTCTCCAGGTGATATTTTTACACATAAACAACAATTCACCATCATGATGATTTTTTAGAATTTCTGTTGGAACTGTCCCTGCAACAAGCTCTTCTAATTCTACACGTAACCTAGCAACATCAATTGCTTGTGAATCTTTATCCCTCTTTTGAAGAACTTTCATCCATTCATTCAAATCTTCAGCTGTTATTTCAGTAGATTTTCTCACTGGAACCACTTTCTTCTGCGGTTCTAAAATTGGCATCCCTGAACAACTAGCTTCACCAGCATCCAGTCCTGAATTAGACTGTACCTCTAATCCTTCACTACATGTGTCATGTCTGAATTTTCCTGCCCTTTTTCCTGAATCTCCTGAAGGACCAGCCAAACTTGTCAATCTATTGCCAACATATGGAATAACCAAACCATTCTCACCCGTCCTCTGCTTATCAAAAACAGGCATAACCGGACCTATGGTTACGGGTACCGTAACAGCGTCTAGATTCTTTGTCAGTTCTTTGATTTTTTCAGTCAACTCCGATGTAGTTTTGGCTAATTCTCTCGTATTTTCACCACTGCTTCTATTCTCTCTTTCCCTGAAAGGATTACCACTTCTTAACTCAGGTGTCACATTTTCTGTCTCAATGATACGCACTGTATCTCTTATCGGAGAAACAACTGGTGTACTCTCTTCTGGTTCCGGTCTATATGGAGGTGGTCTTTTGTAAATCATGTCATTTAAAACCTCATCCTCATATTCATTAACTCCATATCTTCTCACTTCTGCCTCAGGAACCCTTTCTGTTCCTTTTTCAACTGTTCTCATAGGATATAATCCCTCTGACATACTAGCATCTCGCCATCTCGTCATTCGATCATGATGAGTTTCACGTCCATGTCTCCTCCCGAACATATACCTATAGTTGCCTCCAGACCTCAGTTTCTCTCGCTCATGCACTTCCTCTTCCCATTCCACTAAAGCCTCGAACTGTGTCAGCCTCGGTCTTGGGTCAAGACATAACATCTTTTTCCGTAAATTTTTCAACACGGCCAGATTAAATGAACCATGTTCTGGAAATGCTAAAACTCCATCTTCCTTGGTATACGTAACCCAATTTTCCAACCATATACAGGTATGATACTCATATCTCGCAGCCATGAAGGATGCAGGCGTTTTCGATGGAGGTAACAATTCACCCTCTCTCGTTTTAACATCTTTATCCTTGTCGAACCAATTTTTAATCTTTCTGAACAAAGATTTTTTCTTTTTCTCTTCTTGGTAATACATTTTTAACGTTTACCAAAACTCTCTAATCCCTTCTGTAATACAACTGCACAATATGATTTTTTAACCAATAACAGCGCGACTCACACTAACGCACCAATCCTGAAACGTTTACGTCACTAGGATAGCTCTTCCAATCCTTGCGCGGCTCACACCAACGCACCAATCTCAGCGCGAGCACTGTTCTGATCTAATATCCAATCAGAGCGCGGTCTGTTTGACGTCAGCAGTCGCTGCAGTCGCTTCTGTCTCCTGTCTCTTGTCACTCGTCTACCCCTCCTTTACAAAATTTCTCAGTAGACTCCGTGTCAAATTTTACAAAATCTATTAGTTACAACATATAAACATCTCCATTGTCTGCTTCGCTAACCACAGAATAGTAAAGAAAATCTATTTCACAAGAATCCCGTTGACACAGTAGCACATCCCTCTACTCTGCCCTTCTAACATACATTCATTAATTTTTTTCCTCTAGGACTTGTCCAAAGAGTCTTACAATCAACTAAATATATGAACATTCACGCACATTCATACAAGAAAATATAGTACATACACACAGAATCCTGCTTTTCCCGAGAACAGCGAACAATCTGCTCTACTACAGAATTATAACACACATTAACCAAGCAGCTTACCTCTACTCAGTTTCTCAAACAAGCTCAGAGAATACCTATTACTTCTCCCGCGATAAGCTTTAACGGCGAACCTTACGGATCCCTGGGACTTAAAACCAGAGTTTCACAGATAACCTTCACTACCATACGCGCTCCTTATATACCAGAAATATTTCTAATAGTAACATACGACAATGTCACTGATTCCGAACCCAGACAATGTGACGCGCAAATTTGATTGTCACACGTTTTCTTTTTCCTGCATACATACAGGACCAACAATCCCGTCTTTCCCGAGAGCAGCATATACTTCCCTCTGCCCTACTACGGAACTGCTACTAGCTCCCAAGTTCCAGAAGCACTACATATAACTCAACATGACGACTCCAACATATAGTATTAGTACATATACCAACATCAATCAATAATCAATAATCAATAAGCTAATGTACAAGCAATCTAATCAGATCAAGACAATCATCAATAACCATCCTCACTCTGCTACCAGGAACTTGATGCAGATTGGGGTGTACAAAATCTCCCTACTTCCACGGATAGAGTAATTTCACAGTTACACGCACATACACTCACCATACACTAGGGCCCATTTTACTAAAATACACTCAAATACTCCACCAGCACTGAACCTGTGGAAAGAAAACTCCTAAACACCCCACATCTACACTGAGGTCGATAAGACCTAGTTATTGTAATTGTCATAATCTAAACAATCTATACAACAATAATCAAATAGAGTACTCAATAATCGACAAGAAATAATCACCAACACCGTATTTAAAATTATGATTTTTTATCTAAAATTAGTCAAAAGAAATTAATCAGAATAAATCATTTTCTCATAATTACCTATTCTAGCTAAATGTCAGAATGGGTCATCAGGACAAGTCTCTCAGTAGAAGTCTCCCGAGTCACCGTCCTCACAGCATCGATCCTCACCAACGCAGGTTTGGGAAGAAATGGCAAAGTGGCCTCCCACCCTCTCTAGGCTAACAATATTTATAATGAAACTTGCAATATTATAGAAACATTAAATGTTCTACACGTCCGCCGAACCGCTGAGCAGAGCGAGCAGGAAAGGATGTAGCATCGCTACATTTGGAAAATCTCCGCTCAGGAAAAATCACAAAAATAAAAAGACAGAACAGGAACTAAAAAAATTGTATCCTTTAACATCCACATTTCCTCAGTGCTAACATGATGACTTCAGAGTCCATTCAGTTCATTCTTTATGGCTCCTTTGTCCTCCAAGGTTATTCAAACATTTCTTGGTTCTTGGAGACTTGCCCAGCACTGCTACTGTCCTCACGGAAAGTTTTAACCAAGCGAAGACTGTGGTCAGATGATTCAACCATATTCAGCAAGGCCCTCTCATCACAAATCTTTCACTCGAGGCCAGGCTGCAAACGGCAGACATTTTACGCTAGGCCAAAATGGACCATCTTAATTAAAAGAGACAAAACAACGTTACCACAGCATAGTGATTAAACAGTGTTAACCCCACTAATACCCTTATGTGTATGTAATTATCTAGCTTTTGCAACACAGAAAAGCATTAATTCAAAAGCGTTTCGTGCTTTAAAATAAACAGCACTCAGCAACGTTTATTTAATAAAACATGCACATTTATTAACCCCTTCCCCGCTCATGACGGAACGGTTCCGTCATGAGCCACGGTTGCCGTGTGCTCATGACGGAACGGTTCCGTCATGACAATCCTGTTGGCGGCCGCTCCGCCTGCGCGGCGCTGTTTCCCCGCCTGTGCGGGGCGACAACGCAAATGGGCGGAGTCATGACGGAACCGTTCCGTCATGAGCACAGCTCAACTGTGGCTCATGACGGAGCGGCTCCGTCATGAGCACAGGCCCACCGCGCTGCCCCCCTGCCCCCCCCAGCGCTGCAGCGGAATGTCCACAGCAGCGAAGGGGTTAAATAGCAATACGAAAGCATTCCCTCGTGTTGGTTTTCTTCTCATTAGTACATTGGTAAGTTTAAACATATACACAAAACAAATAATTAATAATTTAATAATTAGTAGTTTTAATTATGACAAATAGACAAACCAGAGCTTAAAAACCCAATAGATTTTCATCAGAAAATCCTGCTCCAGCACTGGGAGTCAGACACACAAACTAACTCACCCCCCTTACCTCGCCAGTGACTTTGTCCTAGATGAAGAAGTCCTGACATATATCTTTAAAGTCACATGCAATTAGGCCCAGTCTACCAGTATGACATGAACAGGCCCTATTGGAAATCCGCTCTACTAGCCCCCCTGACGTCTTCAGTGGCATGGGGGTGACTTGCAGGGGGACAGAGGGACAAACAATTCTGGTATCACCAAACAGTGTAGCTTTAAGTGTATGAAGTCATAGAACTTGCAGGTATAACATGTGGATCCCCTCAAAGGTAAATCTCTTTGCTTATGAACATGTGGACATCTTTAAAGTGCTCATCTGTCCATGTTTTTTTTATTTTTCTTTGCTACTTTCACTATTAATTGCAATTGCGATATGACAAATGTTGCTATTTCAGCTACTTTCAGTATTAATTGCAATTGCGATATGACAAATGTTGCTATTTCAGAAGGTTTGTTATACTCGTTGGTGATAGTTATTGCAATAATATTCAAATGTGCTTGTAATAGGTATGACAGTAGGTGGGCCGACCGATACAGTTCACCTTTGGTTTTTCCTTGAAAGGGTAGTGGTTAACGATGTCTTAGGAATTCATTTATCATTCTTATTTGTTTCAAGTTTGTTATATCTTTCACGAACATCCATACTACAATTATCCGAATAAGTTTAAACATCTTCAGAAAATAAACAGTGTTTAAGAAACTGAAGGGCATATTTATCAACGTTTTGAATTGCCTTTGCACCATGCAAGGGAGTGCAAGAACGACGCAAAACCTAAGTGAGATTTATCAAGCCACAGAAGGACACCTTGCATGGCCCTGCACGGCTTCATACAGCTAGAGTAACGCAAATCGCTGCCTCATAATACTCTGTGAAAACTCAGAAGAAAACCTAGCTACTTTTTCGTGGTCCTGCTATTTAATTCAAACAGACACACTACAAGACCAATGTTAGAATCCTCTTGGATCTTGTTATTTATTTAATTTTTTTCTTTTTAAGTTTAAGAACTGTTTTGTGTTTTTTCATAAGCGTCTGAGTATAAAGGAAACACTTATTCATTTCAACATCAATAAACAGGATAAATCAAAAATCAATACATAAATAATAAATACTGTGACCAAATATGTGTAACATTTACATCATACAATAATGCACTATTCTCTTTACACACTATTTTTTCGTGTATAGCCCTTTAGGTTTGACAATTATGTACAAAAGGGCTGAAATGCCAATCTCATCAATTTTCAAAACAAGTTTCAGAACATGCTGACGCGTTTCAAGTCCCAGTGAAACTCATGGGACTTTCCTCAGGGCTTCATAATTTTTATTCTGGCTTGTTGTGCAGATGAGATCTGATAAATAAACACAAATAGATGAGTGTCAGTGGATTGTGGCCTCACCCTCTCTCTATTTTTGTTCACCGTTTATTTGAAAAATTACCTGCTGAGTGCAGCAGGTATTCGCTGGTTTTTTGAGTTAACCGTGAATCATATTTTCTGTGAGGAGCTGTAGGGGCAAAAGGGGGATTTGTTATTGTAACACTGAGTAATGACTTTACTGCGATAGTTATGAACTATTTGGGGCGGTTGAGCTGGGCCGCATACCTGACTTGTGAGGGGCACAGTCTTTCCTTTTGTATTACGCAGGCTTCAAGTAATGTTTCTGTCAAATTGCTTCTTTCCTACAAGCAATATTTAGGATAATGTTTTCAATTACATATGCTCAAAAACTGTTAGGGGCATATTAGCAAGTAAGGGCGATAATTATCGCCCGTGCCAAGTATCGGGAGTTTTGTTATCGCCTCCTTTCCCTGATAATTTTCGGCTTCTTACCGACGTATTATCAACACGTCTGTGAGAGGCGATAGTGTCAGGGAAAGGGCGCGATAACTCCCGCTAAGAGGAGATAGGTTTTCAGGCGATAGCTTGCCATCTGCAGCGATGACGCACAGACATCAAAGAGCTACTTGGCACCGGCGATAATTATCGCCCTTACTTGTTAATATGCCCTCTACCTCTTTGATGTCTGTGGGTCTTCTGATGGGGATCTGGCTTTAGTCAGGTTTTTAGCAGGTGTTAAAAACCTGCGTACATCGGAGGTTAGCGCAAATTATTGTATTGTGGGATATCCTTCATAATACAGCGAAGTGCTGTTAGCGATTTTTACCATGAAATTTAGGTAAGTAACGCCTACCTTGCATGTCATTAGCGATACATATCGCTGACATGCAAGACGATGAAAAAACCGGCAGCTAACGCCGGAAAGCTTGCGCTAACGCATGTTAGCGCAGGCTTACTAATAGGGCGATAAAATTATCGCCGGTTTTTCGGCAAAAAGTGCAGCTGAGGCAGCGATAATTCCCTTGATAATATGCCCCTAAGTGAGCTAAAAGATTATATGCTAGCTGCACTGGGTACTTGTTTAATAGTAGCCAGTGTCTCCCTTATCAAATGCGCTGATCACAAGTGGCGTTTTTGATACTTTCGGGTGATTTTTCTCCCTGCAAGCAACATTATAACAATAATACTCTCTGCCAGGGAGGTGTTTCATGGGTGGAGCGTTGGTGTTCCCACGTATCTACATATGGATTTTGGCGCATTCCTGGATTTACAATTAATGGTGGACCTGGAAATGCGTCAAAACGGTATGCCTCCCTAGGTGAGGCATGACGAGGAGAAATATATTTATTTCATCTCGTTTTTTTTTTCCTACTTGTGCTGCATTCTGGATCACACATAGAAAGAGGAAAATGCCTCCCAGGATTGTTTTTGTGCAGAAAGATGTCTGTTCCTGCACAGAAACAATCCTGCCTTCAACGCAGGTACCCTTGCAACATGACGCAAGGGTGACTGCATTAGAGCCAGACAGCCAAAAGTGCGTGAGCGCAAGTAGAGGACAGGAATGAGCCTTATAATATTGAATAAGGCACATTCTTGTCCTTTCCCTTACACACAGCGCAGACTAGCACGGCAGCTTACTGCGGTGCGCTGCGTGAAAAAATTTAAAATATGGGCTTACGTGCAAATGGCGCCTTACCTTCCCAAAATCAACAATCACCTGCATTGAACAGTAGCTAATCTCCTTCCTTGGTGTTGGTTTTGTGCAACCAACAGTAACCCTGCATGCATCCTGCAAAAAAATATATATTTAAAACTATTACTGCTGTTTGCCCATGATAGAGATTCAGTAGTGTTTGTCATGCATAATAGAGGATCGATGCATGTACATATGCAGCTTAGAGCACCACATGGGTTCAATGAAATGCTAGTGATGCGGTCTAGGAAGTACATCCCTTCGTGGTAACACATATGCAGAAATCAAAAAGGGTTCAGGCACTTTGTCATCGGTGTAAGATTACTTCCTAATGTATTATGTATGGCAGCGGAAGAGGCATAAAAGCATTACATGCTTGAAACAATATCTAAGAGAAAGCCGCGGCGATAAATTCCTGGGGTGCTCAATTTCCCTGACAACAGATGGTATAAAAGCAGCTACAAAGAGGCTTTGAAACGGGGGGATAGCAGGAACAAAAAGATTGCTGAATTAATTAGGATGTGCATGTGTAGGCACATCCGAGGGCGATGAGGGCTCAGCGGCTTGTCCACAAATCGCTTCCTATCAATGGCAGAGACAATTGTGATGGAAACGTTCCTAGGGCGGGCATCACGAGAGTTCAAATAAACCAGGGACATCTCCTGGGCCTGCTAGAGAGCGAAGCGGAACATTGCACTTAAAAGACCATGTGAGCCACGGATTTGCTGCTCCAGACATTAGGGGATGTGGTGGGCCTTCCAGGATTTACCATAGTTGTGAAACTTTAGACAAGGCAGACGTGATCAGTGTTTATTACTCATTTGATATGGAGCTAGTTCATGTCCTGGCTTGCAGCAGACTCCTATCGGGCTGCTTTAGTAAAGCGACTGCAATTGCCGAGGCTCTCACTTTGTTATATTTCCTTATGACATTTTGATATCATGAGAGCAAGTCATATCTAGCAAACAGGCACCCATGCCCTCCCTTTAAGGGTAACGAAATATTAGACCCCCTTTACTATGAGAAAAAAACATACCTGACCTTTTGTCCAGATACTCACTGTGTAACATTTAATAAATACCTTGATGTTGCAAAAAATAGTTCACGAGATAAGAGAAGTTGAGCCTTTTTATCCCCCTTCTGAAAAAATCTACAGCGGACCCTACGGTCACAGCCAACTATAGGCCCATTTCCCTACTGCCTTTTTTTCCAAAGTCCTGGAGAAGTACGGTAACTCTGTGCTAACAGATTACATAGAAGGAAATCATGTGCTTCATGACAGCCAGTCGGGCTTTAGAACCACTCTTAGTACTGAAACAGCCCAAAATTACGAGATCTCGGATAGGAGGGAGGTCTTTTCAGGTACTTGCTGCTCGTCTGTGGAATGAATTACCCCTATATCTTAGACTGGCTCATGACCTGCTGTCTTTTAGGAAACAGCTTAAAACGTGGACAACAATAACTCCTGGTTGTGGGGAGGGACACTCGTTTCCACTTAAGCTTTTTGAGATTAGCGCCGTGACACTCCTTGTGAGTATCCACGCGCTTTATAAATACCTCATTTCATTTCATTTCATTTATGAAGGTGGGCACAAGTTTAATGAGCCAACAAATAAATTGCCATATCACGCTGTCATTCACAGGCCATATTTTAGCACCATGAAGTTGTCAATCATAGGAAGTAGTGCTTAGAAAGTGTAAAATAGCTCAACCCATTGAAGGGGTGTCAAAGGTACAGCAGCATATCTAATCAAGCAAGCGTCCCGTGGAACTCATTTGTGACACTACCTTCCGTGTTGCTCTAAGGTAATCAGAAAACAATCATAAATGCAGTGGAGGCTGCTATTTACCGGAGATGGGGTGGTGGGGAGGGAATAGGGGGGGTTGTAAATAAAAACAAAATAACAAAAAAAACACTTACCTTCAGGCCAGCCACCCGGCCGCCGCCGCCTCTCGGTCCACTAGCTGCCGCCTCTCCCTCCTCGGAAGCAGTAACCAGGAAGCACTCACACTCCTGACTTCCCTAGCCAATCACAACGCTGATTTGCAGCGGGGAATGGGAGCCTGGCGTGTTTTGTACGCAGGCTGTAATGCAGCCTGGGTGCAGAACATGCAAAGTGCGCATGACTGTCATGGTCAGCCAATAGAGCCAGTCAAACAGTTATGCACACATTAGAGTGGATCAACCACTTCTCCTCCTGGCCCCTACTCTGGCAGTCCAGCCCTGCACCAGGAAAGCAAAACTAAAATGATAATAACACTGGGTATTATAATTTTAGTTTTCTTTTAACTACTGCTCGCAGAGCAGTGGGTTGACACTCCTCCACCATTGCGGAGGAGCTGCCACTGCATACATGTATGCTAGACAAATGGTGAATCACAGGAAAAATGAACCAATCAAAAGCCTCCTTTCTCTTTATCACAGATTTAGTTATTCATATTCTGAGTATAAGATGCAATCTATACAGCAAATCTTAGTGCAGATGATTCAGTGCTAGTGAGGAAGTGAACACACAAGCACACATGTACATATGTATAATATATACATATATATATTTATATATATATATACCTATGTATATTATCTACTGGTGGTCGCCAGTAGATAGTTATAGTCAGGACCTAGTTTCCATAGCTAACTCATTTTTTGTTTTTCTAATAACTTTGGCGCCGGTTGACGAATCTTCGCGAATCTTTCAAAACTTATGGCCCGTTCTGGTCAGCTCCTATCCTGAAAGTTTCGGAGTGATTCACCATGCGGGGGCCGAGAGAAAAGGGGGGTCCCAAAACGTGTTTTCTACGTGTTATTTCCCATAGGAAACTTTAGACACGGCTACAGCCCCAACTGCCAAGTCCCGGAGACCACCACCCCCTGGGGCTTCTTTAAAAACAAAAAATATATACCTGTGTGGGGGGACTCGAGCCCCCCCACATGCCCTGGGGACTGCCACCTCCCCCGGGCACTAATATTTAAATGCGGGGGTCCGTAACGGAGCCCCAGGCACCACCACCCCCCCGGGCTTTGCCAATGTTGGAAGGGGGGCCACGCGACCCCCCTCCTGGAGCCAGTGATGGCCCTGGGGACCTCCACCCCCCAGGGCTAGCTCCTGCAGTGTCCCGGGGTGCCCACCCCCAGGACACTGCAGTTTGCTATGGCAGGGCGGGAGCCGCGTTTGGTTTTTGGAAGAGAGAGCAGGCAACCTGCTCTCTCTTCCAAAAACCAAACCAGATTGCTTTTCCACATGGGGAGCTGCATGTCAGCAGCTCCCCATGTGCAAAAGCAATGCCGGCTCCCGCAGGAGGCGAGGAGCCAGCGGGACCGTGGGGGAATTGGGGACCACCCATGGTCCCCAAGGAAAAGGCCAGACCCCGGGGGGTGGGGTCCACAGGGCCAGGAGTGGCCTGGGAGGGGGGCCACGCAGCCCCCCTCCCAAATAAAATGTAAAAAAAAAAAATTTAAAGGAGGCAGAGCCCCGGGGGATGGGGTTCCCAGGGCTAACCGAGGCCTCAGGAGGGGGGCCACGTGGCCCCCCTACTAAATTAAAATATATATATATATATGGCCATGCCCCGGGGATGGGGTCCCTGGGGCAGAAATCGGCCTCAGGGAGGGGGGCCACGTGGCCACCCTTCCCCATAATAAAATTATTTTAAAAAAAACAAAGGTAGGCCCCGGGGGATGGGGTCCCTCGGGCCATAAATGGCCTGAGGAGGGAGAGAGAGGTCATCAGTGATGTCACTGATCATGTCATGAGTGATGTAATATGTGACGTCATCAGCAGTGCATTGCGAGGGCACGAGTTATAGTTAGCTGAACTAACTATAACGGGGGAATTTCTCTGGTTTTGTGCGAGTGAAATGTCCAACTAACTATAACTTTCCCTAAAACCTATGTTTTTTCAGTGAATATATATATAATATTCACTGAAAAAACCATAGGTTTCACACACGTTATAGTTAGGAATTAGCATTTAAAAAACCTTGCAAAGTCACTTAAAAAACCATAGGTTTCACACATTTTATAGTTAGGTGGACATTTCACTCGTAAAAAACCAATGAAATTCCCCCGTTATAGTTAGATCAGATAACTATAACTTGCGTGCCCGCAATCCACTGCTCATGACGTCACATATTACATCACTCATGACATGGTCAGTGGCATCACTCATGACATCACTGATGACATCATCCTTTTGATAGAGTGGCGGTCGCGCGAGTTATAGTTATCTGATCTAACTATAACGGGGGAATTTCATTGGTTTTGTACGAGTGAAATGTCCACCTAACTATAACATGTGTGAAACCTATGGTTTTTTAAGTGAATTTGCTAGGTTTTTTAAATGCTAATTCCTAACTATAACGTGTGTGAAACCTATGGTTTTTTCAGTGAATTTGTACGGTTTTTTAAATGCTAAGTTATGTATTTATTATTATAATTGTTATATATTTATTTTACAATATAGTACGTATTAAAAATGTTTTTTTTTTTTATGGTTTTTCACCATGCACACAACGTACGCGCACCCCGCGATTTTTTAAAAAAAAAATAAAATGTTTTTTTCTGCCTTCGGGGTCCTTTAGGGACCCCCTGACAAATGCTAGGGGGTCAGGAACTCTCTACCCTGCCTCCTTTTCACGTTCGCCACCTTCCTTTTTCACTCTCGCACTCAAAACAAACAAAATGGCGGCCGACACTTCCTGATTTCGAGCGATTCGAACGTTGACTGACATGTAACCACCACGCTCGTGCACGTTAGGGTGCGCGCACGGTGCACGCATGGTGCGCGGCTATAGATATTTATGTACTTTAATTGCAATTTTCTCAGGAACTACTGAACAGATTGACTCCATATATGCAAAAGGCACATCCCTGACCTGAGGACTACCTCTTTGCCAAATTTCAAGTAATTCTGTTCAGCCGTTCGGGCTGTACCTTCGACTAAAGGTCCTATGGGAAAATGAATGGCGAAAATGTGTTTTGGGACCCCCCTTTTTTCTCGGCCCCCGCTTGACGAATCCCCCCCGAGACTTTCAGGGTAGGAGCTGAGCGGAGCGCCCCATTAGTTTTGAAAATTTCGCGAGGATTCATCAACCGGTGCCAAATTTATTCAAAATAGAATTTTGAGATTTCCTATGGAAACACGGTCCTAACTATAACTATCTACTGGCGACCGTCAGTAGATAATATATATATATATATATATATTCACTTAAAAAACCATAGGTTTCACACATGTTATAGTTAACTGGGCATTTCCTTCGGAAAAAACCAATGAAATTCCCCCGTTATAGTTAGTGCAGGCAACTATAATTCACGCGACCGCAATCCGCTGCTGATGACGTCAGATATTACATCACTGTATTTAGACACTTATTTACCCATGTCTTCTTCCATTCATTTTTAGCTATACATATATTACAATTTTTTTTTTTCAGAAAGACACATATGTCATCAGTGATGTAATATCTGACGTCATCAGCAGCGGATTGCGGTCGCGTGAGTTATAGTTGCCTGCACTAACTATAAAGGGGGAATTTCATTGGTTTTTTTCGAAGGAAATGCCCAGCTAACTTTAACATGTGTGAAACCTATGGCTTTTTAAGTGAATTTGCAAGGTTTTTTAAATGCTAATTCCTAACTATAACGTGTGTGAAACCTATGGTTTTTTCAGTGAATGTGTACGGTTTTTTAAATGCTAAGTTATGTATTTATTCATATATTTTTTTAAACAAAACTTTTTCACGGCGCGCACCGCGTGCCCACTTATCGCAGTTCAGGCCGTGCTTTTTTTTTTCCACAAAATCGCGGAGTGCGCGCACGCTGCGCGAACTTCGCAGATTTTTTTCTGTTTGGATGGTGCGCGCTGGGTGCGCGCACTTTGCGATTTTTCGAAAAAAAAAATAATTTTTTTTTTGTCCTTGGGGGTCCTTCTGGGACCCCCTGACCATGGCTAGGGGGTCGGGAAGTGTCCATGCTGCCCCCTTTTCACGTTCTCCACATTAGTTTTTCACCCCCTCAGAGTGCGAGAGACAAAATGGCGGCCGACACTTCCTGGTTTCGACCGATTCGAATGTTTACTAAGATCTACCAACCAATCAGAATTGCGCTCGCGCGCGGCAAGGTGCGCGCACCCAGCGCGCACGCTGCGCGCGTATAGATATATATATTGATTTAAATGCTATTTTCTCAGAAAATACTGAACAGATTTACACCAAACCTGCAAAAGGCACTTCATGGACCTTATGGCTACCTCTCTGCCAAATTTCACGTAATTCTGTTCAGCCGTTCGGGCTGTAGCTGCGACTAAAGTCCCTATGGAAAAATCCATGGGGAAAACGCGTTTTGGGACCCCCCCTTTTTCTCGGCCCCCGCTTGACGAATCACCCCGAGACTTTCAGGGTAGGAGCGGAGCGGAGCGGAGCGCCCCATTAGTTTTGAAAATTTCGCGAAGATTCGTCAATCGGCGCCAAAGTTATTCAAAATAGAATTTTGAGATTTCCTATGGAAACACGGTCCTAACTATAACTATCTACTGGCGACCGCCAGTAGATAATATATATATATATCTATATATATCTATATATATATATATATATATATATATATATATATATATATATATATATATATATATATATATATACACATATATATACACACACACACGCACATATATATATATATGTCGCCAGTAGGTAGTCATAGTTAGGACCTAGGAAAAGCATTTTTTCATTTGGCAATA
Source organism: Triturus cristatus (assembly GCF_964204655.1). Taxonomy (NCBI): domain Eukaryota; kingdom Metazoa; phylum Chordata; class Amphibia; order Caudata; family Salamandridae; genus Triturus; species Triturus cristatus. The sequence goes on from NC_140591.1 coordinate 1,406,243,517, forward strand.
ACTTTGGCGTTGTTTGATTAATGCTTGCAAAATTTTCAAAACTAGTTTGCTACTCACATCAACTGTTGTCTTGAAACCTTCAGGGTGATCTGTCAAGCAGGGGCAGAGAAAAAGGGGGGTCCCACAATGTGCCTTCCCTATGTTAATTTCTATATGAACTTTAGATACGGAGAAAGCCCGAACTGCTGAACGGAATTACACCAAACTTTGAAGAAAGGGAGATGTTGGTTCAGGGAAGTGTTTTTTTTTTATTTGGTGTAAATCCGTTGGGTAGTTTTTGAAAAATTTAGGAAAATGTAAATTTGTATATATGGGGACGTGTGAGAATCCACAAACCCACCCTATCTTGTGCTGAGATCTGATTGGCTGCCTACTCTTCAAACCAGAAAGTGTTGGCAGCCATCTTGGGTCTCAATATGAGACCAAGAAAAAATGTGAAAAAGAAAAGGGGGCAGGGTATCAATACCCTGACCCCTAGGTGGGAAACAGCGCTTACAACTCTGTTTCCACAACACATGGTACTACGACCACGTTGTACGATGCGTACCATTACAACGCAGGTCATATCAACGACTTGCTGTAGGGGGCGTGCCACACCAGGAAATGTGTTGGATTTTAAATCCAACAACTTTCTTGATGTTGCACAAACTGGAGCAGCAATAGTAATTAATACTAGTCCTAAGTACAGCGTGCCTCCTACAGCAAGTCATTGATACGACTTGTGATGTAATGGCATGCGTGGTAACAACGTGGTCATTGTAATGACCGCGTTGTAAATGGATGGGTTGTGAACGCATGTGTTGCAATGTCATACATTCCCCTAGGTATCTTGAGGGGGGGCACAGGTAACCCGCAGGGCCAAAAAAACATTTTAAAAAATTAAATAATTTCAGCGGGATACACCCTGGATAAACAGACCCCACCCAAAATGCTAAAAAATACAAAGCGTGGGCTTCCATGCTTCATTAATAATTGGCCCCCAGGTGGGCCAGGTCCCAGGGACATTGTGAAGGAGGAGGTAAGCATGGGCTTCCCCTCCTGGGACTTATTAATGCCCCACAGACCACCACTTCTCTGGGGCTTATTCTTTATAAACAGGGGGTCCTCTTGGACTCCACCAGTCCTGGGGACCACCACCACCCTGGGGTCACACCTGAAAAACAAAATGGTGGGGCTTCTAGGACCCTTCACGTGCACGGAGATCACCACCTCCCCGGGGCTAACTCTTTGGTATGTGTGGGAGTCTCTCAAGGACCACCATCTCCCATTTTTGTGTGGGAGAGGCAAGATGGCATCCGCGAGGGTGGACGTGTAGGCTGATCGCTCCCGATGCCGTCGCTCGCAAAATGCTATTGCAGGGGAAATCGGAGTCAAACATGCCGTAGAACTAATGCCCCAGAGTATTTGTGAAGCTGCCAATTTTTGAGGAGTAAACTTATATTGAATCGGAGAAACTTGCCGAGAAACTCACAGATCGACTCCCGCCCATGGTGTTGAATGCTGATTGCTTCTGTAGCACTCGCGGCTAGGTTGTGCAGGCTCCGCCGCAGCTGGTGGGCGTGTACTGTGCGCGGACTCCGGAGCTGGGTGATTCCCTTCACGTGGAGACGGCTGGGTGATACTCGAGGGAAAGCCGGATGGCTGATGGTGATACCGCCGAAAGGAGTGCGCGGGAGACCGCGGGTACAGGAAGAGGCTTGTTGAAGGAAATACTGGTGCTGGCAACAAAATGCCAGGTAACTTTGTTAAAGACACAAAAAGTGATAGAAACGTTGTGGGGGCTAAATCGGACAGGGGAAAGGCTAAAACTATTCCGGCAATCTTCTCTGCCGGTAATGATAAAAAGTAGGGTTAAAAAGCTCACGTATATTCAATCAGAGGGATTGGATGGCTTGGATGCAGCAGGGGAGCAGAATATGGGATCTTCACTTGTTGTTACGCCCTTATTAACCCCTTCTCTGAGTGACAATACTTTGGAGAAGAAGAAAGATAAGGAACAGCATATCAGGCGAGATGATGTGGGTGTACACGTCTCTACTTCTGGGTCAGGTGTAATTCAGTCACTGGACGTTTCTGAATGTGCTGCTATTGTTACTGCTGATGTCATTCCAAGCTCCAGAATGGTAATGGAGAGCAGAGATTTGGTTAATGGGGGAACTGTGAATGCAGATGCAGATATGCAAATACAGGTACAAGATGTGGAATCTGGAGATTTCTTTTCTCCATCTGAACAGTCTACATCGCGTGAGGACTTGGCGGGAAATTTTTCAGTACAGGTGAATGGGTTCAGTGGCAACGATCACAGTAGCATCTGTCTGGAGGACTCTGGTGAGTTTTTGGAAGGCAGCCACCATACTGTTCGTAAGAGGTTAGATCATAAGGCTGGCAATGGCAATGTTGAGGCTGAAAAGGATCGATTGAATGCTTTACAATCACAAACAACTCAGCCTCTGGAAGATATCTCTCTGTCTTTAATTTATCAATCAATTATGTCCCACCAGGAGGAAACCAGAGTTAAAAGTCAGAGAGTTCAGAATCTGTGCCGTGAAGTACTGGGTATTTTAAGCCCAGCGGTGCAGGGGAACACACCCTATGACTTCGGGTTCTTCCTGTTTCAGACCTGCAGAAACACAGAGTCTTCTGGGTGAAGTCAAAGATCAGTTTATTGGCTGCAGACCAATTACAGGCGTCCTAGAAGTACAACAGCGTGTATGTTCTCAGGAGACTGCTGAAAATCACAGAAACGGGCTTCTCCTTAAATACAGAATTTCCTGCCTCAGGCATACATTCCTTAGTTTATGGTATGGTCATTTAAAGTATACATTACAAACGAAAAGGCAGAGTCATGATAACCATCCCACATTCCAGTTAAGCCAGCCCGCAATTATTTACACAGCAAGGCTCAGATCCCACATCAGATATCGATAGGCCCCAATAAACATGAGCATCTCCTGTTTTGGTAAACAAGCCATAAAGCAGGAACAGTCAGGTGAGAAAGAGATTAGCTGGAGGCTTGTGTAGGATGAAAAGACTTTATGGTGTGTCAAGCCCTGATGCTAATCACAGGTGGCCAGAGGACGGGGAACTCGTGAGACCAGTTTGACCTGGGGCAGCGGAGCCAAGCTGCCCAGGTCACAGAAAAGTCAAAGAAAGGCACATGTGCTCTAAAAGGCCCGTTTTCGCTTCATGCTATATAGCCTATGTGAGGGCAACCATAAGATGGCCACCGATACAAAATGGAACCCACGTAGTGATGTATAATAGCGTATACACAGTACATTCATAGCTAAAACGTTACACAAAGCACTTGTACATACCGCATTAACCATTCGCGGTTCACTATTACCGAGATAGACAGGGGTAGGGCCCTGCCTCCTACGCAGTCCCAAATTCTAAAGTACGACAGACCCTCCTTTTGCCCTTACATAGGCAATAACTATACTAATTTCAATCCGAGTCTAGGTCAATATTCACGAAGTCATGGAGATGTTGCTGTAGCATCATCCTATTACTTAGCTCGTCCCTCGATACAGGTTTCCTTACACATAATGTAGCACAGAGGCCACATATCGCGGGAGCACACTGTACGCACAGACAGAACAGGAAAAGGATGGCTAAGATCATTCCAATGACCATCAGAACTTTCCAACCCCAGGCAGATATCAGTTCCCAGAACCACCCCACCAGTGACCAATCTCCTTTATCCACGTGTATGGACTCAGATATTTTTTGCAGTTTGGAGATGGCTTGATAAACTGTTGGAGCGTTGTCTGGTATGAAAATGCAACAACTGGATTGGATAACCTTACATACCCCACCACGGTCTGCAAGTATGACGTCTAGAACCATGCGGTTCTGCAAAGTCATGAGGCGATCCGCTTGGAGCTCAGCTGTCAAATTACCAAGGGCACCAGCCGTAACATTAACAGTGGATTCAACCACACGAGTCAGTTGTCTCAGGTTCCTACTATTAACCATAGGTCCCCAAAACGGCAGGAAACCCAAAAAGAAATCTCCCGCTTCCTGACCAGCAGTATCTTCCTTACTAATCACGCCTCTCACAACTCTGGTCTTGTGATAGTCGGAGGCGGCAGTAAATGTTGGCGGTAGCAGATTTGCAATATAACATGTGCCCGAGAAATCAGGGGGCAACCATGTATATGCTCGGTCATTGCAGATAAAATATGTACCCTTGGCAGCCAAAAACACAGGGGAAAACTGTGACGGAAAAGTGTACGTTTCAGTACAGTCACTTCTTCCCAGTTGAGCTCTAGGATTCTGACCATTACCTTGCAAACAGAACCGACCTATGTGGGGTACGACCCAGATTGGGGATGAGATTTTCCGTTGTCTTTCACCTAGACTAATACTATACCCCGTCACGTTCCACCCTACATAAGCTCTCAATTCTTCTTTGGGAATGGATGAGTATGCATCGATATCTCTACTCATATCGGCAACTCCTTTCATTAAAGCTTTATTATTGGTGCTAGGTCTGATGGAATGCAGTTGTCGCGGGGAGTACGCATCTAGTGCATAGAGAAACATGGTCTGGAAGGCCCATGACGATCCATTGTAACTATACGGCAGCACTAGATAGGGAATACCCTTATTAATGGTATGTGGCATTAAACCACACACCCAACAATTGGTTGTATTCATGACTAGTTGGTGCTGGTGCAGGAGCTGAATAAACAAGTTATTCACAAATTCAGACCGTCTAGCTTGTTCATGTTCAGGCAGAGGGTGAAAAGAGTGTGAGGAGACAGTAGGAGGAGGTATAGGCTGTACAGTGGGGGCAATGGGCTCTTGAGAGGAGAAGAATACAAATCCTACAGTAAACACTACCATACTACATAATACGAATAGGCATAAAAATACAAAGCGTTTGCTCCTCATTGTTTTACATATTCTTGCTTTAAAGTTCATTTCCTCAGTGAGTCTCTCCATCTTACAAAACTCCATCCTCTAATCGTGCCGCTCGCGGCGGGTGAGTATCTTCTGCTAAGGAGTACGCCTGTCAGTCCAGGGAACGCCCTAGACCAACCAGAACCGTCGACCTAACGTCTTCGGCCTGTACCCCAAAGTCTTGGCACCGCGACCCTGCGGCTGAACCCGGATGGTGGTTCGAAAAACAAAAATCAAGAAAGTCCTTCAGATGGGAGAGCTCTGGTCATCAAAAAATAAGAAGGTAAAAGAAAAAGAATATTTATTTGTCCATAGGCCTTGGTCTCAGATTGTAATGGAGACGGCCAGGTACTGTTTGATCTTGGAACAAAAGTTCAGGCTCTGTAGTGTCCAATCGAATTGACGGTGGCACAGCTTCTTGCAAAATATCGTCACTCTCCTGGTCTGAAGTTGTGCCTTTTATGCGTGCATCACTGAACGGCACAAAACGAGGTACAGTGTCTGTTTCAGAGTCTGCGATACCCTCCTGGACCCATTGGTCATACGGCAGAGGCAAAGGGATCCTCTTCACGTGGGCGCCATGGATCCAGTTCCTTTTCCCCTTTACTCAAACAGCTGATCTTGTAGACAGTAGCACGAGATGAGGGCCAATCCAGCGGGGCTCATCGTTGGTTTTCCGCTGGAAGTTTTTCACAAGGACCCACGCGCCAGGTTCGATAGGGTGTCCAGGAGCTTCAGAAGCCGGGGGGAGAGTATCATGCACCTGTTGGTGTAAAACACGCAGTTTAACCGTCAAATCATACAAGTAATCAAGCATTACTGGGTGTTCGATTTCACTGAATTTCGTCAGTCTTGGCACACCCCATACATTGGCCGGGCCGCCAAAAACAACCTCATAAGGACTAAGTCCCACTCGTGAGTGCACGGTCATTCTAGTGGACAGGAGTGCTAGAGGCAGAGCGTCAGGCCATTTAAGACCTGAGCTCGCCTGGATTTTGGCCAACTTAAGTTTTAGAGCGCCATTGTAGCGCTCTACTAATCCAGCTGATTGGGGGTGATTTGCAGCGTGAAATTTCTGCCTTATACCTAGTCCCTCACACACATTCTTCATCACTTTACCCACAAACTCACTTCCATTATCACTCCACACCATTCTTGGCATTCCAAACCTAGGGAAAAATTCCTTCACAAGGGCTTTGGCTGTGGATAGAGCAGTGTTATCTTTTAGAGGATAGGCCTCTATCCATTTTGAGAAAGCGCAAGCAACCACCAATACATATTTCAGGTTGTTGCACCTTTCCATGTGGATAAAATCTAGCTGCAAAACTTCAAATGGATATGATGGAGGCGCAAAATGACCAGCTGGAGTTGGGGTTCCCCTACCAGGGTAGTACTTCAAGCATACCATACAATTCTTGACCACATTCTCTGCACACTTAGGAATTCCAGCATTCTGCCATACTGGAGCCAACAACTTACAGATTCCTTTCGTACTGATGTGTGCCATTCCATGTGCCATAGTAACCACTGGAAGCACATATGCATCAGGTAACAACCATCACCTATGTTCTGACAAATCAATCCAACAACCATTCTCATCCAACTTACCCATACTTTCTCTCCACTTGCTTAACTCTTTCTCTGTGGCTTCAGCTTGAAGGGACTTTACACTCTCTATTGTGTTTTCACACATTCCAACATCACCAACCCATCTGGCAGGGCCTGCAACATACATTTGAGGTTTCACATCTTTTGCTGTTTCTTTCGCGACTTCATCAGCAAACGCATTACCACGACCAACATCATCAGTGATTTTCTTGTGCGCACTGCATTTCATAATCGCAACTTGTAACGGTAGGGTCAGCGACTCAAGGAGATCATTCACCAACTTGCCATTCTGAATCTTAGCTCAATGCGAAGTCAGGAACCCACGTTCTTTCCACAATCGCCCAAAATTATGAGCCACGCCAAAGGCGTACTGGCTGTCTGTATATATGTTCACTTTCATTCCTTCAGACAACACGCATGCTCTTGTAAGGGCAATCAATTCTGCTGCTTGAGCCGAATTCTGTGGCACACGCGCAGTTTCAACAATCGTGTGCAAAGTCGTAATAGCATATGCAGCAGTCGTATCACCATTCGGGACCTTGAAACACGAACCATCCACCCATAAAGTACCATCACACTCAGTTAGGGGAGTATCTTTAAGATCTACTCTCCCTTTCGTTTCTTCTTCAATTCTGAACAGACAATCATGTTGCTCAATCTCATCTAGGTCTGCCGGGATTGGTAATAGTGTAGCTGGATTCAATGTGTTGCATCTCTTTATGTGTATATGATTTGCTAACAGTGTCAGCTCATAACCAGATAATCGCGCACTAGTTAAGTGTTGTGTCTTGGTCCTGTTTAACAATGTGTCCACAGCATGTGGAACCATAACAATCAATGTGTTATCCATTACTAGTCCAGCAGACTGTCGAATAGACATAGCTGCAGCGGCTGTGGCTCTCAGACAACTTGGCAATGCCCTCGCTACCGGGTCCAAGGTTGACGAAAAGTATGCGCATGGACGCGGTCTGTCGCCAAAAGGCTGTGTTAACACTGATAATGCGCAACCATCTTTCTCGTGAACATACAATGTAAAAGGCTTGCTGTAGTCAGGGGTACCCAACACAGGAGCTGAACATAATGCATTACGCAATTCCCAAAAACTTTTCTGACACTCTTCAGACCATGGGATAGGATTCGGTGTTTCTTTGCATGTTAATGCTAACAAAGGTTTTGCCAACAAGGAAAAATTAGGAATCCAATGCCTACAGTATGAAGTAATGCCCAAGAAAGCACGCACTTCTCTCTGTGTTCTTGGCACACTCAACTGTGCAATGGCTTGAATTCTTTCTGGGGTCAGTTTCCTTCCCTCCTTCGATAAGAGATGACCTAAGTAGGTCACCTCTTGTCGACAATATTGCAGCTTTGAGAGAGACACTTTGTGATGAAAGGCAGACAAATGACGCAACAATGACAATGTAGCTTCTTTGCAAATCTTTTCAGTATCCGCGGCGATCAGTAAATCGTCGACTTACTGAATGAGGATAGCGCCACTGGGTAAAACCAGTGCATCAAGCTGCGCTTTTAAAGCCTGACTGTATATTGATGGACTCTCACAGTAGCCCTGGGGAGCGCGTCTAAAGCGGAAACTGCGACCTCCTAAACTAAAACCAAAAATGTCTCTGCTCTCCTCTGCAATTGGGATGCTAAAGAAAGCATTATTCAGATCGATCACTGAGAACCATGCAGCCGAGGCTGGAATCATGGTTAACAAGGCAGTTATATCAGGGACAACTGGAAACTGTGGTACAACAATCTTATTAACCTCTCTAAGATCAATCACAAATCTGTAAACAGGTGGCTGTGAAGGGTCCGTTCGTTTCAAGACAGGTAAAACAGGACTATTGCAAACGTTGCCTCTTGTCTCTTCAATTACACCCTTCTTGATCAAATCGCTGACAATTTCTAACAACGCTTTCTGACCTTCATTGGAGATATTATACTGGGGAATGCGTGGCAATCTGACATTGGCTTTTAAAGTGACCACATATGGCGGTATTTCCAAGAGACCCACATCATTGGGACCAGTAGCCCAAAGGACATCCGGAAGGGATGACAATTCAGGTGGCATTGCATTTTTAGACAAATACATCGGGGAAATCACTTTCTTACCTAATGTAAGTTGTACTCCTGAGGGAGAACAATATAGCGTTGCATGCAATCTTTTTAGCAAATCTAAGCCTAGCAAATTTTCACCACAACCTGTCGTTAGAATGAGGGGTGCTTTTAGCTCACAAGGTCCAACAGAAAGTGACATAGGATTAGAAATCGGGTTCCTAACTGGGGCGCCAGAAAAACCTACTGAAACATTCATTTCGCCAGACAAAGGCGCGCCAGGGAGTTTTGAATGCATGATTGAACTCTTTGCAGCACCAGTATCCAGCAGAAATGGCTCTGTTACATTTGCTGTAGTTACTTTAACATAAGGTCCGCTCTGATCCACTGGCACTGAAACAACTCCCTCTCTCTGTCTACGGCGGTCCTAGTAATCATTATCTTCTACATTGTCGTCTTCCGCATAATAATCATTATTGTAGTACTGAGCTGTATTACCAGTCACGTTGGCTTGCTGATCAAAGCTATTTATGGTATTTTGAGGCGGAAGAGGATGCGCGTTCTGGAGAACACTTCCACGCCCTCTGCTTCTAGGAGCTTGTTGACCACCTCTACCTCTTGCGCCATACGCATTACTGTTACGCTGCATTAATTTAGGGCAACTATATTTAAAATGACCTTCCTCTTTGCAATATGAACATTGGTTGGGACCTACAGGGATTCGTGGTTGATAATACCCGTTCATTTGCTGATTACTCTGAAACTGTTGGGGTTGCTGATAGATACCTTGTGTTTGCCTATAATTACTCTGTCCTCCACGTGGCGGATAGGCCTGCTGCAAGAGGACCTTTGTCTTTTGTTCTTTTGTTTTCTTATCTGTTCTATCCTTCTCATCTTTGTCTCTATTCTCATAATACTGTGCAGTAGCCAGTATTTGCGCTGAAGAGGAAACAGCCCAAGAACTTTCTGAGTCTTTTAATTTCTTACACAACTCAGGAAGTAGATTCTGCACAAATTTATCAACGAATAACCGTTGGCCACCTTCAGTGCTCATGTCTTGGCCACTGTGGTCGATAAACGTTTCTTCAAACCTGGTGAAGAAATAAGACACTGTCTCATCTTTCTTCTGCTTGCATGCGGATAGTTTATCCCAATTTACGCGCATCGCAGGCATTATAGTTTTCATGTAGGTAATAATTCTACCAGGGAGCTCTGCTACCAAAGGCTCAGGTTTTGCACCACCAACTTGTCTAGCGTCTGCAGCAACGATATTAGCCCATGTGTCACCCAATTCTACAGCCTGATCTACATTACGAATGGATCCCCATAAAGGCTGTGGAACCACATTCCCAAACAGCATATCTATGTCGGCCAAATTCATGACACACGACTCTGCAGTTCGGGATAACTCCTTATAATAACCGGTAGGGTTTTTACGGGGGTCAGTCAATGTCTGTTTAAGCGCTATTACTTCAGATCGTTTCCATGGGACATGCACCCAAACACGTTGAAAATGTGCTAAGACAGGTGGATTAGCATTCGGATCAGCAGGTCTCCAAACTGGGGGAACCTCACGCATCGGATATTGGCGCGCTTTTACCTCCTTCCCCACAGGGAAATCCTGGTCAAACAATGATTGCTGACAATCGCCATTTCTGAGGGACAGTAAAGTCGCAACTGCCTTATCTACCTTGGGGCCCACAATTACACCTGTTTCGAAATCAAATCGCACTCAACACAATTCCTGTGGGTTTGGGTTTGCACCCTTATCCTCCAATTCCTCACAGAGGAATTCACACATTTTATCAAAGACATACCTCTGTTTTGGGGCATCCCATTGGTGAAAAACGTTAACAACCGATTCCACATCATAGAGTGAAGGGAAACCAATCCACCTACGCACCAAATGATCTAACACCTCTTTCTCTTCGGGACCAGGTAGCTGACTGCGCAGTTGCTTACGCTGTAAACCAGGTGTCGCACTAGATGACCCAAAGAGAGGCGACATTAAACTAGTAACTACATTAGCCAGTCGTTGTCGTGCTGAAGGAGAAGTTGAGGCAAAAACAGGGGGATAGACAGAGGGAAGAAAAACAGATTCAGATACAGGTACCTGGGTAGTGTAAGAAGGAGCGCCAGGGGAAACCGCTGGCGTGCTAGGCAAAGTCGCAGAAAGCACGGGGGTAACAGGTAGCAAAACTGGCGGCCCTTGAGAGGGCTGCACTGCAGGGATAGGAGCCAGCTGAAGAGGAGCTGGCAGCTGCGGGAAGGCTTGCGGCATATTTACTAGAGGCTGCGCATTTACAAGCTGTGGAGGTGCAGTGGCATTTTGCACATATGGGGGTGGCGAACTTAACAAATGTGACATTAGGGAATCTTTTTCTTTCTCTTTTGTCTCATCTTGAACAAGGGGTGACAAAACAGGGTAACATTTATCAATCCCTAGTTTGCGCTGTCTGTGCACTTGCTCATTCATTTGTTCCTCCTTGTTATCTTTAAATTGCACAGCTGCTTGCATCACTGACATACCTCTCTCTCTCTTATTCCTTTTCGCTAGCTTTATTTCCTTCTGTTTGGCTTCCTTTCGCCATAGGCGGAAAGAATCAAACATCGCCGGCCGGGCTTTCTTTTTAAACAATTTAACTTCTAAATTATCTAAGATATCTGTATCGAAACTACCATTTTGGGGCCATTTTAAAACACCGTCCTTTCTAGTATATCGGATCCATATTTCATTATATGCAATGGGGCCCACGCCATGTTTTACATAAAGCTCATAAGTAGGAGTTCCAATTGGAGGAACTGGACATGAATCCTCTAACTGGAAATCCCTTCCACAACCCAAACAAAACAATCTACAAAATACACTAGAACCAGGCATCTTCGCTCACTAGTCTAGTTTCAAACGTCAAAGGATTATCGAATACGATAGTCTCGTGAATACGCGAGTCCTCTGGCTTTGGGACTTGCAAGCACCAAATCGAAATGATCCCGAAGGATACCAAATTCAAACTGGGAGACGCTCCACTTATACTTAACTGAATATTGATGATCGATGGCGTCACCAGAAGACTCTCTCGATTGTTTCGCTCTACCAAAATCGTCAAGGGTCCAAAACAGGGCGATTAATCAGGGCAGCAGTCCTTCGTAGCCGTCGGGACGCGGAGAACCTCGCAGAAAAGACTTTCGGACCATGTCGACATGCAGGGGTCGATGAAGTGGCGGCCTTCCTCCAGAATTTCTACACGAAGCTCCTCACGAACCTCTGGCTTGGACTGGTACCGCTGAAATCGAGCCCCACGATGGGCGCCAACTGAAGTACTGGGTATTTTAAGCCCAGCGGTGCAGGGGAACACACCCTATGACTTCGGGGTTCTTCCTGTTTCAGACCTACAGAAACACAGAGGGCCCGATTCACAGAACAAACTTAAGACTAAATCCTAAACTTAGTACCAATCTGGTATTCACAGAATGCACCTAGTACTTCTGGTATTCACAGAATGAACTTACTACTTTAGCGATTCACAAAATGAACTTAGGACTTTTGCTATTCACAGAATCCATTTACGACCACTAAACTTACGTCCGCACCCGGGCCGGATTTTCCGTCCTTGGAGCGGAGTTTCCGGGCCCGCAGCGGGAAGTCCGCATGCGGGCCGGAAAGTCCGATTCGAGGGCGGAATACCCGCTCCTGGGCCGGAAACTCCGAACTCGGGCCGGAAATTCCGAATTCGGGCCGGAACATCAGAATTGGGACCAGACTACATTACTGTTGCCATTGATCATTTGAGCCAAGGGGAAACACCTGTTCAAGTCCCTACCATCCCCCACCATGCATCAGCTGACGCACTCCAGCCAATCCCAGCCAACAGCTCCAGTTAGCCATCATGTTGCTAGTGCCTACCATCCCCCACCATGATCCAGCTGAAGCCAATTAACACAGATTGACCAGCAGCAAAAAACATTTAAAAGCAGCACACAGTGAAGGAACCGGTTTGGCCACACGCAGTTTGTATTTCCAAGCAGAGACCGGCCAAGAAAATGGAGCTCATGAAGAGAAAGAGGAACTTTACAGCAGAGGAGACCACCATGCTTGTGGAGTTCATTGTCAGGCACCACAAACGCCTCTATGGACTCCCACCCTACTGCACCAGTGGGACCCAGAAGGCAGCCCTGTGGCAGCAATTAGCCACTGCTGTCACAGCATTGGGGGAGGACAGGCGCACTGTCCAGGACGTTAAAAAAAATGGCAGGATGAGCAGCTGAGGGTAAAGGATAAATACGCCAGGATGGAATTACAACGGATCCTCCCAGCCGCACACTCTGGACCACGCATCCGCCTCACCACACAGGAGGAGGACATCCTGACGACAATACTCCCCCACTTGGTCCATGGGCTGCCTGTCAGTGACGTCCGCTACGTGGTACCAGGTAAGTGGGATGAAAAGTGAAAGTGCATGAATAGAATGTCTGTGTTGCACTGTCAGTGTGAATAAGGAAGTAGTCCAAAGTGTATTAATTAATCCGTAAGTCAGAGACTCCTGTGTCACCCTCTGTATGTAGCACTACAAGTCCCACAATCCTTAGGGATGGAAATGGCAAATCCCTCCTCCACTTCTGAAAACATGGCCACTGTCCAGTTGCATTAATACACCAGCCTGCTAAGTAGCAATTGACAAATAACAGCAGAGATGCGCCAGTAACAATGCCACACCCAATCCAACTCTTGTGCAACCGCGGATGCGTCACATTGACAATGCGGTGCACTGTGGCGCTGGGATAGACTGATGGGTGTCGCAACTGATGGCATTAGGGGGATGCTCTGCTGGAGTAGTGTCGCAAGTGTGACGCAACTCCAACTATGTCCATGGACCGCCTACACCTAACGCTCAGGGCAACTCATTACAGGTGCCTCAAGCTGGTTTAAGTTTGCATGGCAACACCCTATGAAAAGTGACTACGTGAAATGCCGTCGATTACAATGCATCACTTGTACGAGGCATAACCAAATAAACACACACCCTGCCTACATCACAGCTGATGCATGTTTAATGTTGCGCAGGCCCGCACACCGTGAGGCATCAACATAGATGCATAACATTGGGAATAAGTCTAAATGTGTCACCTGTATTACCCCACCCCTGTGTCACAGAAGTGACGCAACTGCGGTGTTAATGTATTACAAGGGGCGTGGAAACATGCCACTAAATCTCTAAGAAGTAAATCACCCCGTGCAAGCTGAAAGCACAAAGCAGAAGGTGAGAGAACCATCTGGTCCAAAAGTCAGACACCTATTCTGTTGTAAATTTCCCACCCTGCCACGCCACTGCGACCCCAATGCACCACTGCTCCTACCTGCCCAGTCAGCAGCAGTACTGCAAAACACTGTTAGCATGCAGAAGAAATGGGGAAATCACAGAAATGTTCCACCAGCACATATTCCAGATGTTTAGTTTTCTCTCTTCTCACCCATTGACACATTCAGCCAGAGCACAGACAACTGCCGTAGCGGAGGTCCCTGCATCTACTGGGAGGCATCGCCACCATACACCCTCACTGACTGGTAAGTCAAAGTGGCCAGGAGATGGTCAAAATGCATACATTGCCAGGAGTGACCGAGGGACATGTAGTGCCCACATATGAAAGTCAACCAGAGATGTACAAATAGCTGCATTACTATTGGAGTAGTCAATGGACATCCACCTTTAGATAATTATAATTTTGAACAGCTGAAGACAATATATTACATGTCTTGGCTCATCAAACCTTCGTAATTGCGGAACATGACATGTTTTACAGGAACAGGCCCAGACCTGGGAATCCAATCCTGTTATCGAGTGCCACAACTACTCAAAAGGGTGTCCCCACTATGTTGTAATGGTGTCTGTAGACGTAATCAATCAAAGTAATTGACTGAAATATGGCAATGATGAACAAGTGAGATCCCAGGGTCATTAGTATTGACAATGCATACACTGTCCAACTTTGAATGTTTCCAATATAGATCAAATGCCCAGTCCACACAGCTGGTCATGTACCACTTACTTTGTCTGGCCTCTGTGTTGCCCATCAACAAAACACGATAGTGGACCGCACATCAGGATCCGTAGACATGTCATTGTGATATAGGTTGCATCCAGGTAGTGGGCCCATTCGAAGTAATGTGGGAGCAATCATGATATTACGTATAACACACTAATGCAACGCTGGTGCCCACAACTGCTTGTGCTCATCCTTTGTGCCAGAAATCTAGTGCATCACATGTGGCTGCCGGAATGTGAAGTAGCAAAACACACTTATCATTGTAGGTACAACGAGGTCCTCCCAGAATCAAAGACACATACTGACTTCTGCTACAAGGTTGGCTGTGACATCTGTTCAGGGCCCACACACTGTTCCGGTGCTGGGCCAAGGGAGGGGAACCCAAGAATATATCAGGCTGACTGCTCAAGAAATGTGCCTTTCACGTCCGCCGTATGTTGCATGTGTATTACAACACTGTTGTCCTGCATCACAATATGCTCACATATGGCATTTGTACCCATGCAAGATCAGACCCTGGTGGCTAATGAAAGGATGACACAAAATGTATGCCAAGTGAGTGCAAAATGGACATTCAGTAGTACCATGAGTCATATGAAGTGACCAAAACACAACCGGCTTGCAATTCAATGATAGGAAACACCACGATGAAAATAGCATGGCTGAGGCCAACACTGATGCCAGTAGTGTACCTTTGAGATGAATGTAGGGGCTGCTAAGGTGAATCTTCATGTAGTTACACCTGCTAAATGACTAGGCTGAAGAGCAACACGCTAATCCAGTGCAGGCAGAAGGCATCAAAGCCGTTCAGCCTATCCGCAATGTTAAATTCTGCTTGCCTCCTCTCCTACTGTATTCACATGTATAGGTTAGTGTTTGACAAAAGAGGTTTGGATGTCTGCTGTACAAGACACCAATCGTCGTCAGCTAAGTAGTACCATGATCTGGGAAATAGAGTACGCAAAGAGAGGACACTCAGAGGACGGACGTAAGACATCTGTGTTCTCTCATACAAATATGTGTGACTTCATGCGTGGGGAAGCACAAATGAGCAACATCATGTCCCTGACAATTGTAAATCTCACACATGAAACCCTTTCTGACTTGACAACAAACAACATGAGACTCTGGAAATATGTAAGTCTGAATGGCAAAGGTGATAGCAGTGTAATGGGGAGGAATCCGGGTCATTTATCCCTTCCTATCAGTAATCTTCTCATACATGTGTGTCTGTTGATGTGTCATCTTATTGATGTCACTGTTGTGTGGAGGGAACGGCTGGCAACTGCTGCATGTGAGCAGGTGCCCAAATGGAAAGTTCAGGAGCTAAACATGCTGCACATAGTTCTGGATTACCCACAAATGGTCATTGAGAATGACATGTTGGCTCAGAGCTACCATCTCTTGTTGCAAAATATAGACCTGTATGTCTTATCACAGCTGCTGACCGGATTACACCCCAGCAGCATGCACCATCCCGGGGACTGTATGACATCCAACCCTCGCGCAGCCGTCCTCCAGGTAATTCTAGCATGAGGTGTGTCACTGGCTTCGACTCCAAAGCCATGACAGAGATCCTGATTCCCCTGTGCATGTAATCAGCAGTTGTGTACAAAGTGAAATACAAATCAGGAGTGTCATGTGCCTGTCTGACAATTGGTGATGCAGATAATTGAGAATGTTGTCACTTCCCTCTACAGCTGATGGTTCAGGGACAGCTAGGCCCGTGAGGAGACAGGTCCAGCAGGTGACACTAGGGGGGAACACCAAGGGACAGAGAGTTGTGGCTGGAGCTGGTGAGTTTGCCTGTATCTGTGTAACACCTCAGTGCTATGGTGTGAGCTGTACTTTGTGGTGGTACCCTACACAGGTCACATGATCCTCATCTGTTGATGCAAAGTACAGTTGATACAAACCCTTGTTTTGCACCACATGTCATACCAGGTCAATCCCTAATACGGTTGCAACCTCTGTTCCAGGGGATGCTGATGACGAGGATGACAGGCCTATGACCAGTGCGGGCCGACGTGGAATCAGAGGGGAGAATCCCCTGATCCTCCAAGCTGTCATGTCGGCTGCAAGCACTGCTCAGGAGGAGGAGGAAGAATATCCTGAGGACCTCTGCTTGGTGGATGATGAGGACTACATGTCTGACGATGAAGATGCCAATGCGCGATATCGTGCCAGACTGGCTAAATCGGTCAGGGCATCAACTCCTCTGCCAAGCAACGTCCCTCCGCCTCCTCCCAGGCATACCATGGCCTGTCCCCAGACTCGAGCAAACCAGCCACAGCACACACGCATCACAACACAGACATCACTCCCTCACAGTCCTCACGTCCAGGAGCAACATGGTGGTTCCCCTACCCACTCTTCCCTAGACAGTGTATCCCTGCCAGCCTCTCCACCATCTGGGGGTAGTACCAGCCCTGTTGTGCTGCTGGAATCCCCTGGGCACCATTCACCTGCCCACAGGCTCCCACCTCCCACCCCACCCCCTGCCGTAGGACCTGCACATCCCATCCATGGCAGACAGCTGCAGAGAGGGCCTGCACATGGCTGTGATGACCAGTGGGAGCAGGACTTCTTCCAACAGCAGAGCGATGTGAGGCAGGACATTAGTGCCATAGGGGCTACCCTGTCCACCATGTCGGACTCCCTGCAGGACATGGTCCACTTCCCTCAGGCGGTGGAGAGGCTGAGCCAAGTGTTGGATAGGATGGATAGGACTTGGCAGGACATGTCCAGAAATATGCGAGACATGCTATCCATCCAGAGGGAAGAGAGTGCAAGACACCATGCCTTGGCCATGAAGATGATGGAGGGCATTTTGAGAGTGAGCCAACCTTTCCCTTCACGGTCAACGCAGGGAGGGGAGCCATCATATCTGCCCACAGGACAGCACATCCCCACACCTGTACCAACTGAACACCAACACAGCAAAGGGAGACATCCACACCAGCGGGCTGAACTGGCACTCCCAACACCACCCCCTGTACAGTCACTCCTGCCACCTGCACAACCACCACCACCTGTACAGTCACTCCCGCCACCTGCACAAGCACCACCCCCTGTACAGTCACTCCCGCCACCTGCACAACCACCACCACCTGTACAGTCACTCCCGCCATCTGCACAACCACCACCACCTGTACAGTCACTCCCGTCACCTGCACAACCACCACCACCACCACCTGTACAGTCACTCCCGCCACCTGCCCAACCACCACCACCTGTACAGTCACTCCCGCCACCTGCCCAACCACCACCACCTGTACAGTCACTCCCGCCACCTGCCCAACCACCACCACCTGTACAGTCACTCCCGCCACCTGCACAACCACCACCACCTGTACAGTCACTCCCGCCACCTGCACAACCACCACCACCACCACCTGTACAGTCACTCCCGCCACCTGCACAACCACCACCACCACCTGTACAGCCATCAAGTGTGCAAACACCATCTGCCACAGCACATGTGGATGACCCCGGACAGTCCCTTGGACAGTACCCACCTCCACGTAGGCGGCGAGCCAGACCTGAGCACTCGGAGCGGTCATCCCCCCCCAAATTGCGGCGTCGCACTCACCAGTGACAGGAACCCGGGACAATGTGATCACGTGTTTGTGTGTGCACCAAATAAACACCTACCAAAACTAATAATCTGTTGTGTATCATGTTCTGTGTAACGTTGCAGGTGGCCTGAAGATGTGAAAGGTATGTGTGTGTGTGACACAGTTACAAGTGTGACCCATCGTTGCAACCAGCCATTATGTGCATAGCAGATGACCCACCAAATATGTGTCCATATTCAGAACCAGACATTCAGAATGAAGTAAAACAAGTGGAAGTTATGAGTATTCCGAATTGTATTTTGAGAAGGTACAAAAGAACAACCGTCCGTTTGGAAGGGAGAAAGGAAAACAAATGATGATCTTAATGCAGAGGGAGATGGGAACCTGGATTGGGGTGGGGCAAAAAAAATATAACACGTCAGGGAGCGTCAGGGAAAACAGTCTATTTACAAGGGGAAAATGAAATAGTTGTTCACGTCTAAAGTCAAGTGTCCTTCTGGTCATCCTCTAGGACCACAATGTCCAGATCCTCAGAGTCCGATGCAGGCACACGTCTGGCGGGTGCAGGAACAGGCACCACTTGGGTTCGTGCCACATGAGGAGTACGGGGGGAAACAGTGTGGGGCAACGGACAGGGGGAGACATTGACAGTGGTATGGGAAGGGATTGGGAAGACAACAGACGACATGGCTGCGGGCAGTGAATTGATGGCGGTGGTGAGGGTGGCCATACATCGGAGCATGTCCTCTCGCATCATGCGTACCTCCATACACACTTGTAGCTTGATGCGAGCGGACATGTCTGGCTGACCCTCACACATCCACATCAAGTCCACTGGCACAGCCACAGGAGGAACAACACCGGGAGGGGCCTGGGGGGAAAAGGAGGGATGTGGTGCCTGAGGTCCGGAGCCAATGATGTTGGGGATCTGGCGGCTACGATGAGGGGGACTGGTTGCAGGGGATGCAGCTGGGTCCCCCGATGGAATGGGGAACTCTAGAGGTAGGGAGGGGCTGATGGCAGGCCCAGATTGTTTGTTGGCCTGCCCCGAGGACACCTTTTCAGGGACCACAGGTGAAGAATCCTGAGGAGAGTAGCTCTCCAACACCTCATGGTCCGAGGTGTCGTGTTCACCCCCCCCCGATTCAATGTCTGCAGCCTCCACCCGGGATGTGGCACCAGCATCAGGGTGTTCCTTGTCAGTCTGGGTAGGCGCAATCCCCTTGCCTCTTGATGTTGAGGGTCCCTCCTCATCCTCCTCTTCCTCGCTGGTGGAAAGTGGGTGTAGCCGCCGCCGCACTGGGGGCCTCTTGCTCCGGACCAGGTCCTGCTGCCCTTCTGTTTCGCCAGCTGTGCCTGCTGAAATGTAAGCAAAATCCGAATGTTATGTTTGTGTCATGCAGGACGAGACACATTCATAGGAGCCAAGGTCAGACTTATTTTCCTCTGATCACACTCAATAGTTGTCAGTGTCTATGAGCTGACATTACGTGTATGTTCACCGTCAGTTCCTGGATTGAGTCTGACATGGCCATCTCACGTGGATGTGTGTGGCTTACACGACTGTATTGGCCAACCCTCAACCTGGCATTCTGGGGATCTGTGTGTCCTGCCACAGCTACATGTGCAGGTTCCACAAGCAGTCCACCAATGGAGAACATGAAGTCCCGAATCTCAGATTATGGCCATTCATAGGGAGTCGCAGCTGTTGAAGGTCTGGACAAGTGTCATCTGCTTTGTAGCATTGTATGGGACACGACAATTGGCGAATGTGGGTCACACATGCACTGAGGCTCTGGCCTATTTCTGTAGCTAAATTGTGAGTCTAGCCTTTGGCTGTCCCCACACATGTACTGACAATCCAGTGGCACATATTGGCTTTGGTGACTGATATGGTAATGCTGTACACCGCTGAACACTGGGGGAATTTAGTGACAGCTACCTGTACATGTGAAATGTGAAACAGGCCACTGAGGCTGAGACGTCTGTCAGTGAACACCCCTTGTAAATTTAGAAGCACTTAAGAGTGATGAAAGGATGTCAAAGTCTGTCTTGACTCCATGGCACATGATGTTTTGTCACAATTGGAACCCACACTCTAAAAATGCTATGCAAGTCATAGCATCCAATACCCTTTGGCCTGCCATGCGCACACAGGACAGTGTCTGTACCATTGCTCATCCAATGCACACATGATTTCCTAGTGCCAATTGTAGTGGTGCGGGAAGAGCTGATTTCAGTACAAATGCACAAATATGGCTCATTTAGCCAGTTGTCATGGCGAGACTCCAACTCCCAAAATGCACTCTGCCCTGTACAGTCCATATCCCACAGTGTGCCTTTTTAAGCTTGGTTACTGCTGCATGGACACGGAATCTGTGAATGGAGGCATCGGACACACAATGGTACAGCACTGTTTCACTCACATCATACTCCCAGACACATTTAGCATATGATGCACTTACCATGTCCCTGCTGCTCATGCTCCTCCAGCTGAGCATGGAGGGTCGGCCAAGCTGATCGCAGGACCCTCCTGTACAGTGGGGATAGGCGAGGACGATGCACATGGTGCTGGGAAGACTGGCCCACCAGCTCCTCAGCCTTGTGCCGGGCCCACCGTTTTAGGTCCTCCCAGTGCTTGCGGCATGCCCTCGCACTCCTGGTGTGGACTCCCACTGCACTGCAGCGCTCGGCGATGTTGGCCCACAGCCTGGCCCGGGCTGCATTGCTCAGCTGGTGTTCAGGGTCCCCATATAGCTGAGAAAATTTGGCCAGCACCCCCTCAGCCAAGATGTCCAACTCACTTTCAGTGAAAGGGGGTGCCTTCTCTTCGTAACCCTCAGCCATTATGGGGATAATAAGAAGGATGAGAGCAGCAGGATGTCAGAGGATCTGTCTGTGATAGAGGATGACTCAGAATGAACACAAAATGGCAGCAAACTATTTCCTGTGATGTATTTCCTGCCTCCCACTTCCTATAAAACATTTCCTGAATGAAATTATGTGTTCCGGGTCATTTTCGGAGTTTACGGCCCGTAAACGCAGTTTCCGGTTCCGGAGCGGGAGGTCCGCACACGGGCCGTACGCTCCGTAATCGGCGTTTCCGCACACGGGCCGTACGCTCCGTAATCGGAGCTTCCGCTTTTTGGCCGCATACTCCGAAAATGACCCGGAACATATAATTCCATACAGGAAATGTTTGACAGGGAGTGGGAGGCAGCAAATACATCACAGGAAGTAGTTGCTTGCCATTTTGTAGTCATCCAGATCCATCCACAATCTGGAATCACATCTACTGCCATCCTGCTGTTCTGTTGTGGATAAAAAAGAAAAGACAGTGCATGTGAGAATTAATTAAATGTGACAAGAGGGTGAAGTGACCATTTCAAGACATGTCTGCAGTTTCTGTTTCAGTTTCTCATGCTTTGCATTATGGTACATGTAGTCCATATTAGGTGCTCATTGGCAGAGTTGTGTGATGTGTTCCGGAACATTGTGTTTGAGAAGTGTGGACATATCACAGACACAGGGGGGCAGAGTTACGGCTTCGGACGCATCTCTGCTAATCAGCAGAGATGCGTCAGAAGAGTTGCGATGCATCTGCCCACCCGTGCGCCAACACAGATGCGCGGCATTGAAATTTCGGTGCACCGTGCAGCTCGGATGTGCAGATGCGTGACGCATCCCCCGTTGGAAAGGCGGCGCATTGCTGGAGTTGCGTCACATGCACAACGCAGCTCCAGCAAGGCTCGGGGGTGCCCTATCCCTATGATGCTGCGTCAATCCTTACGCCTGCTTCAAGCAGGCGCAGGGTTTTGACGCAGCATGGCCTTAAAAGTGACTGAGTGAAATATTGTAGATTTTTAGGAGGCGTTTCTGCACACGGAAGGCCCCCCCCCCTGCACCAGAACGCCTACATGTGGCGCAGGCCTTTACAACGTGACGCATCTCCCAGATGCGTCATATAGTACATTCCCCGCAGCATGGGGCTGGCTTTGCACCACCGCAGCGTCACAAAAGTGACGCAACGGCAGCGTGAAAGGGCCGCAAGTCCCACATTAATCTGCCCCATGGTGTCTGATTGACCCATTGCATCACTCACGTCGTGGGCGCATCATTTGTGGGGGAGTCACATCTGTTGATGGCACAGGGCCGACAATGCTATGGTTATGGCCTTTTCTGATTAAGAGACCCATCCTCATGAGGTCCGGCTGTGTCTCTCAGTACATGTATCATCTTGCATCTGTGGCTATAGATTCTTTCGGGACATCCACTACACTGATCGCTGACATGGGCACATGTGCTGATCAGGCTCAACGTTTTGACTACTGTCAAGAGCTGTGATTAACATGCAGTTAGTGTGGCTTGCAAAGTAGCCTCAGGAAGGAATTTATTGACACAGTCGTGTATATCCAAGTTTCATCATTGGCAACAGACAGCAATCCACATTTGGTCCATTCCACTACAGGTTGCTCATGTGAAGAACGTGGCAACAAGCTGCTCACGGACTTGCATGCCCTGACCTCGGTTATGTGCCATGGCCCGGTTTCCCAGATTCATAGGTAGCCGAGGTTCCAGCGGTATCTATAAGCCATGCGTTAAGGCAATGTTGTGCAAGACACAACAGGCTAATATGATCTTGCACACTTCTTCTGGGGAGTACTGCAGCACCCCCCCTGTACGGTCGAGACATCTGAATCGCGACTTCAACAGACCAAAAGTGCGCTCTATGATGGCTCGAGTCCGTATGTGTGCCCTATTGTACCTACGCTGTGGTACAGTGTCTGCACGCCTGTAAGGGGTGAGGAGATGTGGGGTGAGTGCATACCCAGCGTCACCTGAGTAGAGGGGAAAGGGCAGTTGGTTAGATTTCCCTCTTTGACTTGCACAGGACATGATCTATACTGTATTACATGCATTGTCAGGTGGGCCCTGTATCTAGCTTTATGATTCTTAAAGTACTATGGTTAATTTTGGGGGGCATTCAGACATTTCAAAAACACATAATCCTCCTTTCTAACGCTTGGTACTTACCCAGTAGCCACATGTTGCCAAATTCTCCCGCAGCTATCCGCCGGGCAAGAGGTGACATGCGGAATATGAAGCTGTCATGGGTACTGCCGGGGAACACCGCATGCACATCAATGAACCTCCCTCTGGCATCACAGACAGCTTGCACGTTGATGGAATGCCATCGGTGTCTATTGCAGAAGATGTGTGCAATGTGGCGGGGTGGCTGAAGGGCCACATGGGTACAGTCAATTGCACCCAGCACACGTGGAAATTGTGCAATGCGAAAGAAATCTCGTACTGCCCTTTGTCTCAGGGCCAGTGTCGGTGGCATATGTATGTGGAGGTGGGATCTTGCAGTGATGCATCGCAGTACCTGATGCAGGCACCGCGACTGGCTTGCCTGGGATATGCCCACATGGTCACTGGAGACCCTTTGGAATGAGCCAGTGGCGAAGAAATGGAGCGCTGATAGGATCTTTAGGTATGCTGGTATTGCATGTGAGCAGCAGGTCACGGAGTCAAGTTCCTGCTCCCACTCACATACCATATCCAAGATGATTTCTGGAGGGAAACGGTACCTGGCCCTTATATCTTGACTGGACATTCCAAATAAGTTGATCCTCTGTCTGAAGATCCTCTCTGCTCTGGCTCTCCTCCTCCTCCTCCTCAAGTGGTTTTGCTGCATGGCAAGGGGCAGTGCAACAAACACATTTAGTGACATGTTGAAAGGGTTTGTGTGTGTCTGCTCTGCAGTTATACGTGCTGCCGAGCTGGGATTGGCTGGAGTGTGTCAGCTGATGCATGGTCGGGGATGGTAGGGACTTGGACAGGTGTTTCCCCTTGGCTCAAATGATCAATGGCAACAGTAATGTAGTCTGGTCCCAATTCTGATGTTCCGTCCCGAATTCGGAATTTCCGGCCCGAGTTCGGAGTTTCCGGCCCGGGAGCGGGTATTCCGTCCTCGAATCGGACTTTCCGGCCCGCATGCGGACTTCCCGCTCCGGGCCCGGAAACTCCGCTCCGAGGGCGGAAAATCCGGCCCGGGTGCGGACGTAAGTTTAGTGGTCGTAAATGGCTTCTGTGAATAGCAAAAGTCCTAAGTTCATTTTGTGAATCGCTAAAGTAGTAAGTTCATTCTCTGAATACCAGAAGTACTAGGTGCATTCTGTGAATACCAGATTGGTACTAAGTTTAGGATTTAGTCTTAAGTTTGTTCTGTGAATCGGGCCCAGAGTCTTCTGGGTGAAGTCAAAGATCAGTTTATTGGCTGCAGACCAATTACAGGCGTCCTAGAAGTACAACAGCGTGTATGTTCTCAGGAGACTGCTGAAAATCACAGAAACGGGCTTCTCCTTAAATACAGAATTTCCTGCCTCAGGCATACATTCCTTAGATTATGGTATGGTCATTTAAAGTATACATTACAAACGAAAAGGCAGAGTCATGATAACCATCCCACATTCCAGTTAAGCCAGCCCGCAATTATTTACACAGCAAGGCTCAGATCCCACATCAGATATCGATAGGCCCCAATAAACATGAGCATCTCCTGTTTTGGTAAACAAGCCATAAAGCAGGAACAGTCAGGTGAGAAAGAGATTAGCTGGAGGCTTGTGTAGGATGAAAAGACTTTATGGTGTGTCAAGCCCTGATGCTAATCACAGGTGGCCAGAGGACGGGGAACTCGTGAGACCAGTTTGACCTGGGGCAGCGGAGCCAAGCTGCCCAGGTCACAGAAAAGTCAAAGAAAGGCACATGTGCTCTAAAAGGCCCATTTTCGCTTCATGCTATATAGCCTATGTGAGGGCAACCATAAGATGGCCACCGATACAAAATGGAACCCACGTAGTGATGTATAATAGCGTATACACAGTGCATTCATAGCTAAAACGTTACACAAAGCACTTGTACATACCGCATTAACCATTCGCGGTTCACTATTACCGAGATAGACAGGGGTAGGGCCCTGCCTCCTACGCAGTCCCAAATTCTAAAGTACGACAGGCGGAAGTTACAAAATTCTGTGCGACGTGAAGCTAAATCCTGTGCGGACTTCACTTTAAGATTCAATGAAGCAGAAGCACATATTTCTAATCTAGAAGATGAGCTTGTGGCTCAGAAGGCTGTGACAGAATCCTTACGTACCATTAAAGAGGACACACAGTGGAAACTGGCCGATATGGAAAATTGTGCACGAAGGACCAATCTCAGAGTGCTATAGATTCCGGAGGGGCGGGAAGGACAGGATCCAAATTTAGAGTAGATTTGTTTACAAATACCTTTCATGAGCTTACTAGATGGGACTGGGACAGAAAGATTGAACGAGCACACCGATTTCCATTTGCTATTCGTTTGAAAGCAGTCCAATTGGCTGATAAACCAAGAGCTTTTTTAATCTCTTTTAATCGTGTTTTGGCTAGGGAGGATGTTTTTCATCTAGCCCGACCAGATAAGAAAAGAGCGGGGAAGGATTTTGAGTTTTTTTTTAGGCCGGATGTTTGCCATTATACTATAGAGAGCCGCTGGCAATCATGCCAGCTAATTCCGTTGTTTCAAGCCAAAGGAGCACAAGTATTTTTGATGAATCCGGCAAAACTCAAAGTGATTTTTCAGGAGCGTACTCGATTTTTTACTAATGATAGTTCTGCTAAAGAGTATTTAAATTCCATCTAGGATCTTGGTTGTGGGATTGTGGCATAGCTGGTGGGAAGGGATAATGTTTAACTGTATAAAAAGGTTCTTCTCTCTGTGAACTTCCTTATTCCGCCCTCCATGCCAGGCTGGTTTTTTTTCTACTTATTTGACCTCTTTCTCCTTTGTTTATTTTTATTTTTTCCCCACTCTTCTTTTTTCTTTTGATGTTTTGAGTATTTGCTTTTCGCCAAGCCCGGGGGAGGGATGATTTCCTCTCCCTATGACAGGGACGGGGTTTGCGAGTGATGCAATTGGGTGAACGGAAGCTTGTCATCTACAGGACCGTGGGTCCTAAAGCCTCGTTAAAGGGGGGGTGGGGTCTCAGGGAAGGGCTGGGGGTGTCTGGGGGGGTGGCACTAGTGATGGGTGGCTCGGGATAGGGGCACTTAGGTGGGGTAAAATTTAAAAATTCCACGGTATCAAAAAGGGAAATAAAATAATGATACAGTTTTGAAGATGTAGATTTTTTTTATAACTGTAGTAATACTGGGATTAGGTTTTGTCTTTTTTCAGTTTTTCAATGGCTTGCAGGGGGGTTAAAATTTGTACTTTAAATGTATGTGGCCTCAATAACAAGAGAAAAAGGGTTGCTGCAGAACTTCGTATGATCCAACCAGATTTATTGTGTTTTCAAGAGACAAATATTCCCTGGGGGAAACGCAATACGCTGACAGATTTAGGGTTTTCACTTCTAGTTGCCTCACATCAAACTTCTGTGACGCGTGGGGTTGCAATATTAGCTAAGCCGGCTGTACAGACAAATGGCCGTCATTTAGCAGATAAATTAGGGCGCTGGGCTATCTCAGAATGTGTTTTGGGGAGTAGTAAATTTACATTCTGTGCTATTTATGGGTCTAATTTGGATGTATCGGTAGTCCTGGAAGATTTAAATTTAGAGCTGGCTTCTTGGCCGATCCCCCTAGTAGTATGTGGAGATTTTAATATTAATTTGGTAAAGAAGGAACTGCAAAGTGGGCCACAAGGATATAGGGGACGGAAACCCAGAGTTTTTAAAGCTTTATATAATTTGTTAAATGATCATGGATTGGTTGATGTTTGGGATAATCTTCACCCAACTGATCCTGGTTATACGTTTTACTCTTTCCCTCACCAGAAATTGGTTTGCCTCGAATATTTTTTTATGCCTAGTACATATCTTACAGGGGCATTGGCTCATATATTTCCCAGGATCACTTCTGATCATGCTCCAATTGTGATTGAAATATCGGTATTTATTGTTAAAACCATACTAAGAGTTTTTTCATTTGATCGGAAGCTGTTTAGATGATAGTTTTAAAGAATATATGCGCAGATGGATCAAGGAGTTTTTTTAACACAAAATACAATCAGCTCATGTAGCGAATATATGGGACACTTTTAAGGCTTGTCTTAGTGGCGAAGTATTGAGTTTTGGTCTCTATCATCAAAAGAAAGCCAAATTAGAGCTACAAGAACTGTATTCTAAGCTGAGAGTAAATGAGGAAAAATTTACTCAGGGGATTGCACAACGAACAAATGTAGCGGACTCCGAGACTAATGCTGCAAGATGTCATTCAAGTATTAATATTCTTTGGCATAGGGAAAATGCCAGGAAATATTTGATTCATAAAGAGCAATGCCATGAGTATGGCGAGGCGGTTGGTCGGTGTCTAGCACTACGGCTACGGATGAAGGAAGCGTCCCAGCGAATTGCGGGTCTTAGAGATAGTTTGGGTATATTGCGACAAGATCCTCAAGGGATATTAGTTTTATACAGAGCTACACACACCGCAAAAAACATGGGATGGGGTAAATAATATATTTATGGTGGGGAACATACCACAGGTAGACCCTGAGGAGGCAGCGCTATTAGATAGTTCAATTACAATGGAGGAACTTGAGACTGCTATTAATAATTTGCCAATGGGAAAAGCCTTGGGACCGGACAAAATTCCTGGGGAGGTTTACAGGGTCTTTTTTCATGAGATTAAGAATGAAATGTTAGCTACTATTAGGGCTGCACAGAACGGGCAAGCTCCTAAATCATGGGAAGAGGCTACAATAGTGGTCTTCAATAAGAGGGGGAAACTGGCTGAAATTCCTGGATCTTTTCGACCGATTTCTCTGGTAAATTGCGATGGGAAAATCTATGCGAAAATATTGGCTAATCGATTGGCAAAGGTTATTCTCCCATTAGTATCACCAAATCAGCATGGGTTTATTCCCGGCCGGGGGACGGTTGCTCATATCAATAAGGTGGTGACGTTGTTTGATATAGCTCAGGCTGAAGGACGGGAGCTGGGGCTTATAATGGGTAGATGCTGAAAAAGCATTTGACCGTGTGGAGTGGGATTATTTGTGGAATATTATGTATCGTGCAGGATTTGGGAATGGGTTTATGCAGGCATTTCAGATATTGTATAAAGCCCCGGTTGCTAAAATTGCTGCAATGGGCATGGTCTCAGAACCAGTGAGAATAACTAGAGGAACTCGGCAAGGATGCCCCTGTTCTCCCTTGCTGTTTGCTTTATACATCAATCCTTTTGTAGACATGTTGAGAAAAAGCCCTCTAGTTAAACCTTTTATAGTTCGGGAGATTTCACACTCTGTTTTCGCTTTCACGGATGATATAGCCATTAACACAGTAGACCCAATTACTGCTCTTATAGAGGTGGAGCGCTTAGCAAAAGAATTTTGCCAGGTAACTAAAATGCAAATATTAGGTACAGATAACATTGTGTCAGACGATGTGAGATTGGTGAAAGAAGTAACATATTTAGGGATTAAAGTCAGAGCTTCGATGAAAGAACTAGTAGAAGCTAACTGGTTGGATATACTGACTAGGATTAAGGAATCCCTAGAAAGATGGGGGCAACTACATCTCACTCTGGCGGGGTGAGGCAATATCTTAAAAATGAATATTCTGCCTAGGGTGCTATATATATTTAGATCTATCCCCTTAGAAGTGACACGGGACCAACTTCAACAATTGCAATCTTTGTGTGCTAAATTTCTTTGGGCCCCTGGCAAACCTAGACGAGCTACAAGGTTTATGACTCTTCCAAGAGAGAGGGGGGCTGGTCAATACCCGATTTTACATTTTAATATAATGTATGTTTTTTGTTAAAGATGCGAGTATTGCTGACTGGGGAAGAAGTTAGCAAAGCAGCTGAGGCTCCCTCTATTTTTCAACTGATGCTTGGGTCGGAGGCAAAGAATTGTCTGTTCAAAGAAGTTGAAGGCAGCTACTTTAAAAGGACACGTTTTAAAGTACTGGATGCTGTCTTTAAGGTCTGGAAAGGTATTTGGAAGATATTTTCATTGGAAGGGCTAACATATTACAGACCCACAACTGCCTTTAAGATTCCCTTGCCCATTTTTTGGGACCAGGTGGCGTTAAGCTGGAGAAATAAAGGTATTTTGCAGATTGGAGATTTTTTATGAGGCTGGGGGGCTTTTTCCTAACTATTTGGATCTTGCAAGGCAATATAATCTGCCCAGGGCGCAGTTGTTTAAATTTCTGCAAATTCTGGACTTTCTCGGTAGGAAGAACTTAGTATCAGCACCGAACCAACTTATTGAAAGTATAAGACGTCAGGAGAAAATAGGGGTGCTGTATAAAATTCTTCCATCCTCTAGGGCAGATTTTTTGGAGAAACATAATCCTCACTGGGCTAATGTGTAGGGAGAATATGATATATCTATACAGAAAGCTATTATAATGTCTAGGGAAACCCTCTTATCAGCAAATTTAACGGCTCTATTTTTTAAAACTGTCTTCAATTTATATTATACTCCGGCAAGGATGTCTAAATGGGGGGGGAGGCATGACGGCAAATGTTTTTGGTGTGGGTGGGACAATGTAGATAGTTTGCATGTATTTTATACTTGTAGTAAATTGTCAAGGTATATTTCGGATATTGAGATTACTGGAATACCTGTTAAAATGACTGCAGCCATAACGTTATTAGGTATTGGGCAGGATTTAGAACGTGGGAAACCTATGTTTAAACATTGCTATTTAATTTTCATGGCTATGGTTGTTTCCCGATTGTGTATTGCTGCTGAGTGGCTTCAACCTGATGCCACTCCTTTCGAACGATGGTGAGACAGAATGTATAATTTATTTAATCTAGAATTTAGCTTGTATTCGGCAAAAGGCTCAAGGAAACAAAAGACTGGTATTTTTATTTGGGGGGCGATCTATGAACATATGATTGTATGAAATAATGAGATGTATTATATTGTTTTGATACTTTGGAGTAATAAATAAACAATAAAAAAGGACCACCATCTCCCCAGGGCCAACTTGTTTTTGTAAAGATGGGAAAGGGCTGCCTGGCCCCCTCCCAAGCCGTTCTTAGCCTTGGGGACTGGCAACTCCTGGGGCAGGCCCAACATCAAGAAAGGAGGGAGGCCACGCAGCTCCCCTCCTGGTTCCATAGGTAGCCCTGGGGACTGCCACCCCCCCAAGGGCCGATCTACTTCTATGTCCCAGGATGCCGACCACCCGGGACATAGCTGTTTGCTTGTGCTTGTTGGGAGCTTTTTCGCTCGCTCCAAGCCACAGCAAATGCTCTCGCTTGCTGGAAGACGGGCAGAATTATCTTCAGACAGAGGAAGCTGCATTTCCAGCTTTTTTTTAAAAGGCTGGGCCCGGGGTATGGTTTCCCCGAGGCCGAAATCATCCTGGGAGGAGGCCGTGTAGCCCCCTCCCCTATCACTTGTAGGCCAGGCGCCAGGGCCCTCCTCCCCATTTTAAAAAGGCCCAGGGAATGGTGGCCCTTACACCATCACTCTACAAATGCGCCTAGTTTGGGAATAAAGTCCCTTGACTCCTCAGGGTCCTTATTATTGGGGCTTGAAGTGGATTGATGGAGTGAAAGTACTACATTGGACAACCATCCCGGTGGCATTTAAGGCATGCAAAGAACTTATTTGTTGTGGGTGCAAAAGGTTGTGTCGAAATCAATGCAAATTATCATAGGCAAGCCTCTTGTGCACCACCCTTTGTTTTTGTTATTATCAAGATTAAGACAGTATACAATCTAGAATCATCATTGTTTTCATATTTTAAATTATGATGCAAGTTTAATATGTGCTTGTATTTTTTAGTTCCAATGGAAACATTATCCACATGTTCATAGTATTTATTGTAAGGATACAAATGATGCAAATTGCCAGTTTACTTTCGCTACAGTGTGTGTTACTTATTTCTGGCAACTTTATTGGCACCTGTTTATGTTTTTTTAATTTATGAAGGTCACAGCCTAGATCCAACGTGGGCAGTCACATGACATACACTGATGTGTACACATGAACCATTGTGTCAAATTTAACACAAATCAGAGGATTTAAAATTATGTTGTGATATTTGTTGACCATCTTGGATTTTGATTAGTCTATACAACATCATATGAGATCCACTTGGGGTCTTGCTCTTATGTGATTACTATTACAAAGACACGTGTATGTACCAACTTTCACCTTTCTATCACAAGTGAATGATATTTCAGTCTACTAGCTATAGTAGGATTTTTTAAATATAGAAAGTGGCATTTGGAATATTTTGTGTAAGCTAACATTCATTAATTGGGAACGTGCCCTAATAATTCATTAAAAATGCCCACAATTTAGGAATTACTCTGTGATACATGCGACTACAATACTGTATCTCTACAAAAACTCAAGTTTAAAATGAGAAAAAGAGTACTTTTAGTACTACTGCTTGTAGGCCTCCAGCTGGTCATGGAGGTTCTGGGAGTCCATTTCTAAGACCCTGCATTGAAAAACAGTATGCTAGGGAAGTTTTGTATAGGGCTAATGAGACATCAACAAAATGTACTGGGCCTTTATCCAGACCCACCAACTGAGATTCTCTCATCATTTGTGGCGCTCTCGCTTTGTTGGTGGTTAATCTCACTCCAAAGCACTTCCTAGTGATCTCAGATTAAATGGCAAGGCTTGAAAGTTTTGACCCGCTAAGTGCCTGGCCCTCCAGAATGTTTAGGATAGTTTTGTGCAACCCCTCTTCCAGATAAGCTCAACTTCCAGTTGAGTAAAGTTGTGGCCCTCTCTAAAAGCTCTTCTGAATCCCCAATGTAACATGCATGTGGGGTACATTTTACAAAACACCCAAACTAAAGCAGTAGGAAGTGCCTAACAAAGCTGTGTTAATACAGGTATCCCTAGTGGTGCATTAGGAAACAGTACTTGGAAAGTGCATTTTCAAGACAATAAGAGGTTTAGAGTTAATTACATTTTGTGTATTTTTCCAGTCTAACAGGTGAAGGGTGGTGTTATGTGAATAGTTCACTATAGAACTGCAAACGTTTTTTTGGCATGTGACTAGAGTCTAGTACACAATCTGAGCACTAAAACAATGCATGGTACACAAGGAGGCTAATGAACACTGAAGAAACTCAGAGCAGTAGAGCAAATGTGGTGGCAAGATCCGTTAACCATTAACAAAACTACACTATGGCCTCTTTATTCAGATCTCAACAGAACCAAGCTAAAAACATCCCACAAAACTAACACACAAAAACGCAAACAAAATCCCTCCTTTTTTAGGCCAAAAATACAAATGGCATGTGTGAATAACTGTCTGAATTGTTTGATGAAATGATATGAAAGATTGCATTCTCTCTATCCACTATATCCAGTGGCCAATCTTTACACTCCTGTTTCTATAACGTGCTATGAAACAACCTTGTAGAAATAACAGAGCAGGAAGTCATTAGGGCTTAAGGATTCCTGGCTCCATAATAGAATTGACCAGCCAGCCCCTTGTAACACATTAGATGAGGTTGATTAATTCAGTACTGAATGTAGAGGAAGTCTCAGTTTCTCTTAATATAGGACAGGTTAAAACACTCCTTAAGAAGCTGGACACTGATCTAGAATGTTTAAATATTTTTCAACCTATAACTTTCCTCCCATTTTTAGAGAAAAACCTATAGAGGTGTAGAGCAACGTACTGTAAACAATATTAATTGAAGATTGCAACCTGCTCGATGAACTACAGTCCAGATTTAGATCTTGTTGTAGCACTGAAACAGCCATCTTTAAAACTGTTGATGATGCACTACCATCTCAGGGCAATGGGGATTTGTTTCTATGCATCCTCCATGATCCACCAGAAGCTTTGTTTTAATACAGTGAACATTAAACCTCTTCTTAAAATTCGTAAACCAAAACTGGGACTACATTAGAGAATATTGAGCTAACTATCACAATTTCTGTAAAGTTGATCCTCGCAAATGTTAGTATTAGGAGTGTTTTTCACCTCTGGGCTCTGAGTGACATAATTGACAGCTCGAGTTTTGCTCTCATTACCTATAGGAAGCAACTCAGAGCGAGAAAATGTAATAATATCCCTATTATAAAGTTACCAATGTATAATTCTGTATGTAAAACAATTATGGGCTGCTGCACTGGCTTGTTGCTGCGCCACTCATACTGGATGTTCCTTAAACTATTGTCCACTGTGAAAAATTAACAAAAGCTGTTTTCCTTTTGAATTTCTATTAAATACACTCTCATTAATATTGATTGTCTTCTTAGGTTTCAGTGAAGATGTTGAATAAAGATTTGATGTACAGTTGGAACTGCGGTGTCATGAGCTCATCTAGTTTTAGTTCTGTCATCCTAGCAGGTTTATGCTGGGCAACCAAGCCTTGGTGAATTATCTTTAGCCACTTGGTTCACTCTATTTTGGTACCATTTAATTCACATGAAAGAAGTTTTTTTCTCTGTGTGTTCATTTTGACTAACTCTGATATGTTAGCGTGGCTTGTTGAAGCAATTGCTTTTCAGGTCAGTGTGGAATTTTAGAGTTATGAGTTTGGGACTCGACTGGCTCAACTCCTCTGTTTATGTCTGCAGGTTGGGATGCATGAGCATATTAGCATGGTTTGTTATAAATGGCATTTCTACTCACAGCTCTTTCAAGAGTGGTGAGCACTTTCAAAATACTATGGGGCATATTAACAAGCGAGGCGATAAAATTATTGCCGCTTTAGCGGCAGAAAACTGCAGCTAAAACGGCGATAATGCAATGCATTTTTTCCACCTAGGCCTGTCTCGGATCCATTTAAAAAAGTGCCTGATTATCCTTGGAGGTTCACACTCTGCTTTAGTCAAGATTCTGGGGCATATTTATGAAATGCTTGCGCCACTGTTGTGTCACTTTTACAGCAGTGCAAACCTTTCAACCAAATCTATGAGGCCATGCAAAGCCACTTTGCATGGCTTTGAATGGCCTCATAGATATGGAGTAAGACAAGGCAGTGCAAATCCCTGCGTTGCCCTACCCTGAGTTAGGGAGGCGTTCCATGGGTGTTGCAGGCGGTGTTCATATGCAGCACCCATGGATTTTGACATACCCCAAGCCCCAATAATTTCAGTTTGGCAATTCTTGCATGGACACTAAAGTCTGACCTCAAACAAAGCCCCCTTCATATACAGATCGTTTAGCATGTTGCAGAAGCATGTCTTGTGTAGGTGGAATGTTTTCAATAGTTCTGTTGCCACTTGCAAACATGAGTCGGTGAGCATCATTTATTTCATGAAATGCATAAGTGTGGCTAGACATTATTACAATGAATCTCTCAACGTTTCTGAAGTGAACAGGATCAACAGAACTTGGTCGATCTGCAAGAAATGTAAGTGCTGGAGTAGCAGAAGATAGTGCCGTCCAGGCATTATTAGCTGCTTTCTTCCCTCTCCCTTAAAATGCCGACATGGTGTTGCAACCTGTAACAGCTTGGAAAAAGGGCAGAGATTCATATATATCAATGCCTAAGCTTGCTGTAGTACTGTGAACTGGTATGTAGCTGAACTTTCTTCCTGTAGCAAATGCTAACCACAATTCTTGACATCCAATGTTTTTAAAATTATAAATTGCAAGAATGACTACATCAATATCTACTCTACATATCATTATTTTGGAATGACTGTCAGTTGCTTCATGGAAAGAATGAAGCCTGACGCATGTGTCCGCTTCCTTATGATTGCAAGGCAATATCATTTTGAAATTTGTGATTGGTGTGGAACTTGCAACTTTCTCCTGCCAGGTGACAATTACTTGCTTCCCTACGCTGTTAATAAGTTGCACACGCCTACTCAGTAAACCAAACAACTCTGTCTTGTTTTCGTCTCGTCTAAGGAAACAATGCCAATTTCTGGGTACATGAGTGTTAGATTCAACTTGATTTGCGATGACCCTCCCCTCTTTTTTCTCTAACACTTTGCTTGATGCTTCCCGTAATATATATATATCCCTCACAAGATTCAATCATTTCATGTTGCTTTCTTGAGGTTCTATGTAGGATATAAAAACTGTTGAAGTGTAATCATCAAATGTTTTACAAGGTTTGGGAGGTAGCATATTCACTATAGATGTACCATCTAATATGATTCCATTCACCTCTGGAGCAGTGTTGTGTATGGTGGTACTTTATCCAATCAGTCCAATAGCTGTGACTTAACAGTTCTGTCTGAGTTATCCATTCACAGATATAAATGGCAGTAAAGACTGATTGTCGTGCTTGAAAATGTATATATCGGGTGTCAGGCATTTCTTGCCTAACATCTGATATATAATCTAGCGAATAGATTGCAATTATCTTTTAACGAGGATAGTTTGACTTTGGACTCAGCTTTTACTCAGGCTGGTGCTGAGTAATTGAAGTGTGTTCCTTCGTATTGCATCTGTTATGGGCTTTGAACAGAAGTTATATTGTGATCAACCTTTTTAATGTGCTGTTTTCACCTACCTGATACCTGTAGCAGGCATAACTTTGTTGCAGGTTAAAATATATCACTGCTCTCATCCATAAATAGATTATCAACTTCCTCAATTGTATACAGTAGAGATTTTACATCTTTTGGGAACAATTGTTTTACACTAAGTATTTGTTCATGGTCACAAAGGTTTTTTTTTTTTAATTCACAAATATTTGTTCAAATTCGAGAGCTCCTGGATTTTACATCAGACCTACAGCACCTCCATCTCCCTGATGATAGCATTTTCCTGCTCGTGATTTTGATCTAGAGTAAATGTTGAGACTGCACCATTGCTTTTACTGACAGTAAATGTTCCTTTACGAAACTCTGAATGAATGTGTGAGTGGTGTTCTGCTTGTGTCACTATGTTGCATATTTTGACAGACAGCCATCAAGAATATTGACTATGATTTGTAGCAAACAAACATGGAACCATCTTATCGATTACTTGTACATACAAATCAAAGTTACCCTCTCTAATTGAATGAACAAATTCAAGTGCAAGTATCTGCGAATCCAAAACAACTGGCCAACATTGTAAGTGTGGGTGCTTGTTCGATTTCCACTTAATCCAGTTAGACAACTCCATAATTTCTTCATGGGATTATTTAGATTCAAGATGTTGTACTTGGTTTCTGCCATCACTTATCACATTAGGAATGTGGAACACAGTCTCCGCTCAGGTTCCACATTCCTGTGTGGGTGGTGGCATTCCCCAAAAAATTGTTGGATACTTGCTGGCAAAGGAGAAGCAGCTATCCTGCTGCAGGGAAACATTGAATGTGAATAAACCTCACCTTTCTTTCTACAAGTCGTGCCAGTGTGTTCCATCACGCTACAAAAATATGGCAACGAGCTGAGCCAGCTGACCCAGCAGACAGGCGGTAGCTGTGAACCCAGCGTGCGACCAGGAGTACTGGAGCAGTTGTGGGTCCAAGTTTGAAAATCACCCATTGCCATGAACGCTTGGGAGCATTCTTGAATCCAGGGACTGGTGAGTGAGTTTTCTTTTTCCTTATTTGGCGATGGAGCATAGGCACTGGCAGGGCCAAGCACAAGAGTAAGCAGAAGCGATACTGCAACCCTCGGAGCCATCACCAACAGCTCAACCTCGGTGGAGTGTGAAGCATCAGCACACTTTCAAAACAAGCTCTATCACCCACAGTCTGCACGTCGTCCAGCATGTCATGAGCAGCCATTTTCCCTGTTATTATCCTTGTTCCCAACATCGGAAACAGGATCTATGTGGCATCTTGAATTGGCTTGAGAGCAGCACTTTGTATGGGCTCAGCGAGTCATTTATAGGTGACTCACACACCAATCTCAAGCTACACTATTCTTTGCAAGGAAGAAATGCCAGGTGGGTCATCTTTTTGGTGATTCATACACCTTTTACTCGGCATTCTTGAGTTAGGGAGCGCACTGCAGATTACGTCCCTGTGAGTCATTTACAGTAACTGATAAAGTTAACCATAAAAGTTCATATACCTAAGTCAATACAGTTTAAAATACCAGTTCCTACAATCATTAAAACCATATGAAGAATATTACAGAATAGATTTACGATATTTAAAAACATGTTTTAAGAATACGGTTACAGAAGCAATAATAAATTGTCTAGCGACTGCAGAAAACGAAATGCTAGTTGACATTGTCTCAGACCTGATCTTTTTAAAACTGGAATGATCCACATTTTTCTAGGGTTAGAGCAAAATTTACAAAAAAAAATATTATATGTAATGTTGATTGGGTCGAGACATCATCACAGGGACATTTACATAAAATTCTTGACCAATCATTTGGCGCAGGAAAACTCAAGCTTCTGTGTAAAATGTTCAATCTGAACCGGGTCAACAAAAATCTCTCATAATCATTTGTTATCAGGGTGATTTGTTTGATGTATAATCTGGGAAAGGGAACCCCAACTCCAGCAGGTCACTTTGCTCCTCCGACATATCCATTTGAGGTCTTGCAGATCGATTATATTCATATGGAGCGATGCAACAACCTTAAATACGTTCTGGTGGTAGTATGCACCTTTTCAAGATGGATAGAAGCATACCCTCTAAAATACAACACAGCCTTATCCACAGCTAAAGCTTTACTAAAATAATTTTTCCCCAGGTTTGGTTTGCCGCGCATTGTCTGGAGTGACAATGGGAGCGAATTTGTGGGCCAAGTCATGCAAAAAGTTTGTGCGGGTCTTGGTATCAAGCAAAAGTTCCATGCGGCAAATCATCCACAGTCAGCGGGTTTAGTAGAATGCTACAACGGTACACTAAAGTTAAAACTAGCGAAAGTTCAGGCTAGTACAGGACTCAATTGGCCAGATGCTTCACCATTGGCTCTTCTGTCCACCAGAACTGCAGTACACTCTCCTTTGGGACTTAGCCCTTACGAAGTGGTTTTTGGATGCCCGGCTAATGTATGGGGAGTCCCTCGCCCTAAGAAATACTCAGACTTACCATATCCAATGTTGATTGACTACTTGCATGATCACACGATCTTAAATTGCGTGTGCTCCATCAACAGGTTCAGAGTGCTTTGCCGGAGGCTTCCTCCGACCCAGGTCATTCCATCCGACCAGGTGACTGGGTCTGCACAAAGAATTTCCAAAGGACGAAAAATTTGGAACCCAGGTGGAAGGAGCCTCGTTTAGTGCTTTTGACAACGAGAACAGCAGTCAAAGTCGAAGGAAAGAAAAATTGGATTCACGGCGTGCATTGTTAGAAAGTGCCTTTGCCTTTACCTTTCGATCAATGGGTGCGTAGGGGCATTGGTGACTCTGAGAGTGAGAAGGTTCCACGATTCGTACCCTTTAGTGATGCACGCCTGAATGGGACACTGTCTGAGAAAGAGGACGACGACATTCTGCAAGAAGCGATAACACCACATCATCGTTTGGATACGACAAATCCACGAACATTGTTCCGAGACCAGACTGTACCGGATAAAGAACATTATAATTTGAGACCTAGACCAAAGAACACTTTAGATTTTTCTCTCTCCTGTGTAGAATTCTGTCCCGGTTGCAAGGTCACGGTAGGAGTCTTAGTTGCGACCTGAGTAGTGGCAATAGGCCTGCAGGACTTGCAGTGTCATAGGACGGCAGACAATCGTGATTAAGTGATTGAGGAAGATTGCCGTGAGCATCCACTTAGAAAGATGGAGACTACATTAGGCAAAAGAGAAAGTAAAGATAAAAATAATCATTGTAAAGAAATGTATAGTCGTTGTAGTATTGCTTTATGTATTATTATATTATTGTGTATTCTTTTGGCGTGTATAAATTGGATTGTTATTGCTCTGCAGCAAAAATGTGTCTCTCCTTCTACCTCTTAGTCTTCTTCTACTGTCTCTCCACATCTATTTCATACACTTCCTCAACATGAACTCACTAGGAGAACTGAATATTATAATAACTCATTTGTCCAGTTGTTACATCAACATCAATTAGTGATCAATACAACTGACTGTTGGGTGTGTGGACTTATTCCACATACCTTAGAAAAAGGAATGCCGTTTTTAGTCCTTCCGTTCTCCTATGAAGGTTCTTCTTGGGCTTATTTTGTTATCTTCTCCAATGCCTATCAAAGTAAATTCAGATGATCCGTTAGTTCACGTATTGGTGGTCCGGATGTTAGTCATAGTTCGTTGATAAAGGGAATGGTAGCTATGGCTAAAATCATGGAAAATAGTAGGGGTGGGCGGAATTTGCGGAATTAACCTTCGCAAATTATCGCGAGAATGTTTAAAATTATCGCAAACAAGCAGAAATATCGCGAAGATGCGGAAGTTTTTTTCCGGCATGTTCGCGCGATTTTCTGCATGGTTGCGGGTCGCCAACTTACCCATGTGGCTGCTTGCGGGCGCGGCCATCTTGTTTTGAGTTGTTCTCGCGGTGCATGATCGCGAGAAGAAAGACGTGATCGCGCGACGCATGACGTCACTGCGGGCGCGAACTGTCGCGAGACAGCGCAAATGGCTAAAAACAATACAACATCTCATGGAGAACGCGACCGGATCAAGAAAACTTGTCGGCGAACGCAGGGATTCAGGTAAGGCGATCGCGCGCGCGCGAGAATGTATCATTTTACAGCGCGAGCAAGAAACAAATTATCGCCAAGCTGCGGAAACCGGAATTTTTGACATTTTCGCGCTCTCCGCGGAACGCAAAAATGTCAAAATATCGCAATTTCCGCGAACGGAACGAAATTTTTGCCCAGGCCTAGAAAATAGTAAGATCTCCGTTGACGAAAGAAAAGCGTACACTAACTGGAACGTCACCCATTACGTCACTAGCCTTAGTGATAAAGTTAAAAAAGGAAAATCTCCACCGATTTGGACTTTACCACATCAGGGCAATTTCTGTCTACAGATAAATGGTCAGTCTGCTGACACTGTTCAAAGAAATAACTGTTCCCACACATACGTCTACTCCTCTCAAAATTCACCGCCTCTAGTACCATCTCAAGGTACATATTTTATCTGCCACAATAGGGCTTACACGTGGTTGCCAACGGGTTTTTCTGGTACCTGCTATATAGCTTTCCTTCTTCCCCCTACATACACCGCTTCTGCAAACTATCATCGGAACAGATATGGCAGAGGGATTATTGATTCAAAAGACACAGCAGGACAAGAAGGAGGAGATTTCCTCAAAGGATTTCTTCCTTTTTGGGGTCCAATGGCCAACAGCAGCAATATAAGGCAACTGGTCTGTGTCGTAGAGACCACAATAGACATCACTGTAGGAGCCTTAAGTAATATCACGGCAGAACTACAGGCGGACCGTCTTATGACCTTACAAAATCGAGTTGCCTTAGACTTTGGTCTTGCAGACCGTGGTGGAGTATGCAAATTGATCGGGTCAAGTTGCTGTATTTTCATACCTAATGACGCTCCGACAGTATACCAAGCTATCTCTAAATTACATATAATCTCTGAGTCGATTCATCAAGACGAAGGAGATTGGTCATTATTGGAGTGGTTTTGGGGACTACTGTCCAAATGGGGTTGGAAGGTATTGACATTCCTTGGAGTAGTTTTAGCCATCGTATTCTCTTGTTGCCTTTGTATGCACTGTGGCCCCGCCATCTGCGACCTTTGTGCTACTATGTGCATCCCTAAACCCAAGTCACAAAGAACAGAGAATATCAGAATGATGCTACAGCAACAGCTCGATGACCTTATGGCCATCGACATTGACTCAGATTAAAATGTGAGTCTGAGTATCTTGCCTGAGTTCTGGCAAAAGGAGGGTCTGAGGAACTTCGATTTTCGATTGTGATCATATCGACCCGCCATTTTGTGCTCCACCGCCATTTTGTGTTGCCCTGACTCAGGCAGCACGACGATCGAAGTCTTTTTCTGCTTTTTCTGCAGCTTCGTGTCAAAATAAGCCTTCTGCCTCTATTTGCAAAACTGGTGTTAGGATTGGCCGAGTACACTAATCCCTGTCTGGTTTTTCTAATCCCTGTCTCAACTATCTGTTGGTTCACACTATTCTCCTCTGACTTTATCTTATCGTCTGGCCTTCGCTGTCCTCTGCTAGCATTCTCTCGTTTCACAACTGTCCTCCAACACACACAAACGTATCTCACCACCTGCAAGTTAGCTGCAGATCAGTTAATGAATTAGCTCGTGGGGAGGTTGACAAACACAGTTGGAGGAAGGCTTCTTCGAGTCATCTGATACTTTGTTTTCAAACCTTTCCTATTGGTGCTGTCCTGTTTTCCAACTTTTCTTATTGGCTCTTTCTTATATGTTCTGGGTGTGTATTTGGTTAATGTATACTTTACATATGTGCTATAAAAGATTGTGCGCCACGGAGTGAAGTGGCAGTCTCCTAAGAACCTACCTTGTGTACTTCTGGGATAACTGTACTAGCTGCAGCTAATAAATCCAATCTTCTAACGCCTAACAGAGTGTCCCGTGTCTCTGTGTAGCTGAGCAGGAGAACCCAGGAGATTAAGGCGTAACCTGCGCCGCCAGGCCCAAAAGGTTCTGGTTCTTCACATTGTCACAAGAGGCTATTGCAAGCATAACACCAGTTGTAGAAGACATTTTACAGAAAGGGGTTGGTTGGAAGTCCATGTAACTCCCCAATTATGGGTTTGAGAAGCCCAAGGGAAAGTACAGAATAGTGCAGAAACTGGGGAAAATTAATGAGATATTGTGCCTTGTTGTCCCGTAGTACCAAATCTAGCCACAATATTATTTCAGATCATGTGTACTGTAGAGTGGTTTACAGTCTTTGATTTATGTTAGGTTTTTTTCTCAGTACCACTGCACAAAAAAGTCAATATCTTTTTTCCTTTGTGTTTCAACAGAAAGTATCAGCATTGTTTCATGTCACACAAGGGTATACAGAGAGTCCATCCATTTTCAACAAGAGTCTGTAAAAAAATCTGGAGACCTTACAAATGCCAAGCAAATTCACCCTTGTGGAATGCATTGATGATTTGCTTTTGGCATCAGAAACACAATAAGCTTGCACACAAGACACATTGCCTTATTGAATCACCTGGCTGAGAATGGGTACAAAGTGTCTTCAGGAAAGCTACAATACTGTCAGAAAGAAGTTTAATATCTGGGAAACATCATTGTGAAAGAGTTAGAAAGTAGGCCTGGGTGGAGTTCGCAGAGTTTTACTCTGCGGAACTCTGCAAAGTGACAGAAAAACTCAACCGAGCACCGGCGAAGTATGTTAAGTTGTGTTACTCGCACTGATTTTAATCACTGGGAGTGTGTTCTGCAATGTAAAATCAGCGTGAAGAGCACTCTGCATCACGCTGGAGGGCGCTGCTGCTTTCTGCCTCTCGAGTAGACATTCAGCTCAAGCGGCAGCTAACTCAACACGAGCTGCAGATTTCTCAACGCGAGCAGTCACGACCTTCAGCGCATGCCAGCATTGAGAAATTTCGCCGAGAGGAGGTCCTGCATGATTTTTGTCTTGCAAGCACTCAGTTGGTGAGCCACGCAAGAGAAAAATCTCCACTCCGTGTTGCTTCATGAAGTTTTGCGGAACTCTGCGTGTGACACGTAGAATGAAGTGAGTAAAAGTCCACAAACTCCACCAGTGAAATGGAATTCTTTGCCCACCTCTGCTACAAATGTATCGCTAGAGAGAGCAGGAGCAGTCTTACAGATGAATCCACCACTAACTCAAAAGGAATTCAGGATGTTTCTGGGCATGGTTGGCAACCGCAGACAGTGGATACCAAACTATTCCTTAATCGCAAAACATTTACTAGGGTTGACATGCAAGGACGTGTCATATCTGATTCCATGGGAAATGACTGCTCAAAAGTGTTCCTAGAGTTGAAAGACAAATTGTGTTGTGCCCCGGCACTAGAAATGCCTGATTATTCAAAAGAATTAACACTAGTTTGCAGTGAGATAGATGGGTGTGCTCTCTCAGTTTTGGCACAGATGCACGGAGATGCCCGAAAGCCCGTGGCATACTGCTCTACTACACTCAATCCCATAGCTGCAGGTCTTCCCAATTGCCTAAAAGTGGTTGCCACAGTGAGTACCAGTCTGGAAAAGAGTGAGGACATATTAATGGGTTACCCCTTGACTGTTATGGTCTCACACTCTGTGGAGCTATTGTTGACACAATTGAACACAATTGCCTAGATGTCACGGATATATGCGCCAAACCAAGACCAGATATTAAAGATGAACCTCTAATTGAGTCCGATCATGTACTTTTTGTAGACAGCTCATGTTTAGGAGGTAACAATGCTACACTAAGATCAGCAGATGCAGTTTTCACAATAAACAATGTTATCAAAGCTTCCTGGCTTCAAAGAGTTACCTCATTACAAATTGCTGAATTGATTTCCCTTACCAAAGTGTGCGGTTTAACTCCACAAATGAGAATCACCAGTTTTACATATAGCCAGTATGGGTCTAATGTTGTCCACGACTTTAGGCAATTTTGGACACAAGAGGGATTTTGACTTCTTTAGCAACACCAATCCAGAATAGAAACCACATCAAGAAGTTGCTGGAGGCTTTGCAGTTGCCAAGGAAAATTGCAGTGG
Organism: Triturus cristatus; assembly: GCF_964204655.1. Lineage (NCBI taxonomy): Eukaryota > Metazoa > Chordata > Amphibia > Caudata > Salamandridae > Triturus > Triturus cristatus. The sequence continues at coordinate 1,406,287,234 of NC_140591.1, forward strand.
TTTAATGTAAGCACAGGCAGTAACTTTTGCTCCGCTTGCAGAGTTTGCGGAATTTGGGTACTCTGCGGAGAAACGCAGAATTCCTGATTTCTACCATTCGGGCAGAAACCAAAGTTTTTTTCAGTTATATTTTGGCTCTCAACTGCGAGCGCTAAGACTTTCAGGCCACTTGTGAGCGTGTGCAAGACTTCTCACACCATTAGCGACTCCCATGAGACTTCACACAGCTTCTGGCCACGACAGCATGAATGTAGCATCATTATTGCAAACGGAGCGGTCGTGCATCTTTTCTGCTTGAGAATGCAGTTGAGAAGCAATTGGAGTGGATTTTGTTCTAAAACTGGCTGTCGGAGTTGTTTTTTTTTGGTGTGAGAAGCGATTTTTATAAACTTTTTTTTCACACCAGAAGGAAGTGCCCAAGAGACTCCAACTGCCTGTTCCTGTCCAGGAGGCTCCTCCAAGTGCTTTGTCCCCCTCCTGGTCACTTTTCATTGGGATATGGTGCTGGAAGGATCACTCTCCTTGTATGCTGCATACATACCATTGGATATAAGGACTTTGTTTTTGAGATATCACAAGTAAGTTGAAAACGTGGTATATAGATGTGTTGTTTGTTTGATTGGAGGCATGCACCTGGATTTATTCGTACTTTTATTTGATTTTTACAAATTATTGTAGTGGGTGGCCTGCAGTTTTAGTAGGGCTCTTGTTATTGTTTGCGCGAAAAATGTTGCACAGTTTACACAGTTTACTACATTTTCTCCCAATTTTTTTATAAATGTGCATATTGAGTTGGTTCACTTTGTGGCCTAGTTTGCCAATGGGCCTTCCAGCCAGTAGGCCCTGTAATATTTACAGGTGCATGAAGCAACTGTTTTTGTGGTATCTGTTGAATTGAAACATCATTTAGGCAATGAATGACATTGGAATGTAAAACCAAAATAGTTTTTTAGTGGTATTTCACTTTTCCCCCCTGCAAACAGTGTGTAGTTGGGTAATAGCTTTGAAGGATGTGTGTTTTTGCAAACATTTTTAGCCTTGTTAAGTTACATTTTTGGCATTGCTTAATTAATGCTGTGTTCTTGCCTCTTTTGTCTGGTCAGTGTGTGTGTATGTGTATGTGTGTTTGCCATTGGCCAATCATTTCCCTTTGTAGTTCATTATGCCATGTGGCCAAGGGCTTTTTTTTATAGTCAGTGTTCAAACTAGGCCTACAAGTGTTCTTTGTTTTTGAGGCTTTCTGCTTGTTCTTGTGAGCATGTGGCTGGTGGCCATTTTGTGTAGCTAGCCAGTGTGCTTTTGCCATAGGCCTGCACATCTTCTCTGTTTGTGACCGGGCCTACTTGCTTGTTGTTGTAGTTCTTTGACCATGTGGCTGGAAATCATTTTGTGTAGCCAGCCAGTGTGCTCTTTTCCCCATAAGCCTACATGTCTTCTTTGTTTGTGGCCATGCCTTCTTGCTGGTTGTAATTGTTGTGATGATCATGTGGCTGGCGGTCATTTTGTGAATTCAGCCAGTTTGCTTTTGCCATAGGCCTGCACGTCTTATCTGTTTGTAACCATGCCTCCTTGCTGGCTGTTGTTGGCCATGTGGCTGGTGGCCATTTCGTGTAGCCAGCCAGTGTGGCCCTTTGCCATAGGACTGCATGGATGGTTGACAATGATAGCAGTTTAATAAATTAATATGCTTGTGGATATTTAGTTTTCACTTATCTTTCATTTTTTCATTTAGATTTTTAGAACTTTTGTTGTTTCAATTTTCTATTTGTTTATTTTTTAATTCATTTTTTTACTTTTATTTATTTAAACAAAAATTATAACTATTTCTTTAAAAATTATTTAGATTTTTTAATTTCAATTTTTTTTTATATTTTTAATTTAAAAAAATGTAAATATTTAAAATAATTCTTCAAGTATTGATATTTTAATTTAATTTTGTTTATTTTGATCTGATTTTGTTTCATTTTCCTAACATCTGACATCAACCCCATGACTGAAGTAGGTGTACTGCAATTTTAGAAATCTTCACTGCAGGAGTAAGGGAACAGTCTTGTGCATTCTTGTTTATTTTGATCATAGCGCCAGATTCCTGTTGTAGTTTCAGAGTGCTGCTACCAATATGACCAATTTATCTTGTGATTCAAACAAATCCCTAAATGCACAAACTCCTCTACTTGCTTCTAAGCGGTGCTCTGCACAAATATATTCACCTTTCCTGTTTTATAACGGTTGAATACCATAAACTTGGTTTTATTGCTATTAAATTCAAGACCACTATTGCTACAAAAGCTTAAGAAGTGATCAACTATTGTCTGCAGGCCACACAGAGTTTTGGAAATTAAAAGCGTGTCATCTGCAATGAGCAGAGTTGAGATTTTATGAAGGTCCATTTTCAGGGTATAATTGGCAGAAAAATCGAGAGCCTTAACTAGATCGTTAATGCAAAGTGTGAACAGGAGAGACAGCGCAGATCTCAGTGGTCTGGGTAATTTTCATAGTGGAATAGGGGAGACTTGAGAGTATGGAACGTTTGGCAGCCAAGCAGTGTCGGTCATTAGTGTGAGGGGAACCTCTTGGATAGTAGAATTTTGATTTCCTTCCTAAAAGAGGATGTGGATGGGTTTCAGCTAGTCACCGGAGGGAGAGTGTTCCGGATTTTCGGGGCCATCCTGGAGAAGGATCTCTTGTAGGTTTTCTGGTTTAAATTTTTTTGTAGCTTAAGTAGAAGGGAGTTTGTGCTTTCAGAGGATCTTGTTCCACCAGATAGGGTCAGTTTCTGTGTCAGGTAGAATCTAACCTTTTTGTGTAGCACTTTTGGTTAAACAGGCAATTTTAAGCCAGATCCTAGCCTCGTAGGGTAGTCATTTCAGAGAACAGAGGTCAGGGGTGATATGGTCCCTTTTGTTTGAGCCTGTGTTGGGCCTTGCTGCAGTATTCAAGGTAGCGTTTACTGGAGCAAGATGGGTTTTACGGAAGGCCCACAAGGGTAGTGCTGCCATAGTCTAATTTAGATCACAAGTGCTGTTTTGAGATCAGCTGTGGGAAGGAAAGGTTTAAGTTTCCTAAGTGAATGTAGTTGTTGATCAGCTCTCCTGGTAGTGGCGCTGATGTAATTTTTCATGGAGAGTGTATTATCCAAAGTTATTACAATGTACTTTGCTGAGTCAATGATATGTGGAGTAAAATTCAGGCAGCAAGATATGGTATCCAGTTATTGATACAGGGATCAATACTGGGCAATATGATCAGCAAAAATTCTGTTTTTGAGGGATTGATTTTGAGATTGTTATGGGTCACCCATTGCTGCATTTTTCTCAAGATATTATTAAGGGTGCTGATATCATCGGGAGGTGTAATTTTCATATATAGTTGAGTATCGTCAGCATACATGTGGTAGGAGGTAGGGAGAGTTAGAAGATTTCTGTTAGGGGCTCCATGCAAAGGTTAACCAGTGTGGGGGAGAGAGTGGAGCCTTGGGGATGGCTAGCTTCACTGATTATCTAGCAGAGAGAGTGTGGTTGATAAATCACGCTGAGATCTGTTTTGAAGGAATGAGGAAATCTATTTTAGCTTGTTTCCAGAGAGACCCATCCTGTGTTCTAAAAGGTTCAGTAGGGTTTTGTGATTCACCGTTTTGAAGGCAACTGATAGGTCAAGTAAGATGCGTAAGAATGATTCATTATGATCAAGTGAACATACAGCATCCTCAACTATATGGACCAAGGCAGTTTTGGTGCTACGACCTGATCTGAAACCTGATTGGTATTGGTCAAGGACTTGGAAATGTTCAATGTGACTTCTAGTCCGTAGGTTCATAAATTTTCCAAAAGTTTGGCCAATGTGGAGGATGTTGGAGATTGGGTAGTAAATGTTGAGACTGGACAAGTCTGAGTTGGGTATTTTTTTGGATTGGGATGACTTGGCCGCTTTTGAGGTAGCCGGGTAAGGATCCTCGGGCGAGTGAGGCATTGATAATCCTAGTATATTAGGGTAGAAGGAGGTGAGAGAAATTGAGGTGTTTAGAGGGAAGGGGTCATTGAAGTGGTTGGAGTATTTCATAAAAGGTACAATACTGTTTACCAGTAAATACTGCAAAAAAGTAAGATTTGTCGTTTGTACTAATCCTATTCCTAAAGGCCGCCTGCATTTCTAAGAGAAGTTGGGAAAATAATTTGTGAGAAGCATTGATGAGGCTGATTGGGCTGCAGTTCACTGGGCCGTATTTGCTGCCCTTCTTAAATATAGGAAAAGGAACAAATGATGGACGTGATGTTGAACAATGCAAACATTCACCACAGTCACAATTTTTTCTTTTTGCATCTTGTCACCACAAGTGCAACAGGTATGCTCAGACGTGTGTCCCGTGCTCTCCATGCCACTGGAGTCAAGCTAGACTGGCTGATGAGGGGTGAAACTCCCAAACCGGTCCCACGATTTTTTTTTCCGGTCCATGGAGGACCTGGCCTGGCAGTTCGGCTGGACTGTTCCCATGGGGAACAGTGTCAAGACTGATTTGCCCATGGCTGGGTTTAAATGGAAAGGCATGGGAGTGGAAAAGCAGGTAGAAGTAGGGGGCCAAGATGAGGGGTTCCAAAAGAAACAGGTACCCTGGGATAGAGTTGGGATCCAGGGCTTTATGGAGTGGAATCACCTATATTGCCTTCAAAATGCCTTTGAATTGAAAAGTCAGTGGATTGGCTTCCCTTACAAGAAAGGAAAGACCTTCTTCAGGGGCTCTATGTATGGGGGTCAGCTTTGCTTCATATACATTCTGGAACTGATCCACTCATGTCTCTGGTTGTAAATTTTAATTAACATGAGTAACAGCATATTGGCTGCCATGGACCACTATACCCCAGAATGATTTAGTGTCTCCTGCATTAGCTGCTACTACTAGTCCTGCCCACGCCCTCTGTTCCTGAGTCAATGTATCTTTATAGTTTTTCCTGGCCTATGCGATCTTGGTTCTATTTCCTACTTTTATTGACTGAATAAGGTTAGATCTGGACATCCTACACTAGTTTTCAAACCATGTGCAATGAAAGTGTGAACTGCTGGCCTTGCTACCATGATTGCTTAGATATGCCTGAAGACAAGTCAACAGTTTTTTGTGGGAGTGGATTATAGACAGAGTCTGGAACCAAAGACCCACTAGGAGTCATTTGCTCCACAGTGTCAAACACTTGACCTTAGATCGGCCAATGCGTCCAAACCCTGCAAACAGACTGAAACTTTAGGGCTTGTTTGTTGTTCGGAAGGGACATCTCTCCCACTGACTTGGAGGTGCCAACCAGATTTTTTTGAGCCCCTGGCCTATTAAGGATAAGCTTGAGAGCATTGTGGTCACAATCATGATTCTCGGCAACCACCATGTCTAAAAGGGAGGATCACCATTCTAAAAATAAAAATATATAATTAATATAAATTCCACGTTCCACCTGTGTCATCTCATGCGAGAATGGTCATGAAGATGGTTGTATGAACATTATCTAATGGATTGTTTATGGAGATCTGTATTATTTAAAACTTACCTTCCACTCTCACAGCTTTCTATAGGGAGGTCCACACAACCACAAAAAGTAAGAAGATATCCAAGTTAGTTTTCAAAATAAAAACTACATTTTCCAACAACATTCAGCTATTTTTGTGTAGTAGTAATAAAAAATAATGCCTCATTCAAGGGAGGAGCAGTCAACTTGGAGGGGTGAGTAAAAGAAAAAAACATGGTGTGACATCAGGAGACATATATACATAGGAAAAAAATGCTAATGATTCAGAAGAAAGTCAAAGGCCAAACATAATATTCAATTCTGTCCCCATCCTAAATGGTGTATACTAAAGGCTACTTTGGGCTGAGGGAAAATGTATTTTACATCTCAGGCATTTGAGGTTAGGTGGCAGGGCTGAATACTGTTTGACTTTTAGGACACACCGGAGTAGTTTTAGTGGTAGAGGGGGGAGGCATGTGGGGAGACACAACAACCGCAGGTGGGGAGGGGTGGGTTTCTAATGAAGACAAAATAGAGGGAAGGAGGCCTCAGAGCTCTCTATGCTGGCCAACCTGGCACTCTTACTGGACCGTCACAGCCAACAATACTGGCTAGTGATATTTTTGATGGGGATCGTGGCGGAGGAAGTGAAACAAAAGGGTTTATTTATAAGCCCATTGCGCCGCAGGTGCATCACTTTTTTTGATGCACCGGTGGCACAGTGTGGCTGCCCATATCTACAATATCACTTAAAGCCACCCTCTATGGCTTTTCATGGCCTTTCAAGTACTACTCTGAGTGAAAGGGGTGTTCCATGGGTGTTGCTGTGGGTGCTCCGACACAACAGCCATGGAACCTGACTCATTTCAAGCTTTACAAACTGTTGTAAACCCAGGAATGTGTCAGATTCCAGGGGAGGTGTAAGGTTGGCGCAACAAGGAGAAATACATTTATTTCTCCTTGTTTTTCCTTTTTCTATGTGTGCTGCATTCAGCAGCAGACATAGAAAGAGAAAACAAGTCTTGTGATTGTTTTTGTGCAGGAAGGTGTCGCTTCCTGCACACAAACAATCACCTCTACATCGCAGACACCCTTGCACCATGGCACAAGGGTGCCTGTGCTGGCACATGGCAGCCCATTACGTGTCAGGGCAGGGAAAAAGGACAGGAATGCACTGTATATTATTGATATGGTGCATTCTGCCCTTTTCATTTGACAAACAGGAGCGGACCAGGAAGGCTTGCTGAGCTGCTGTGCTTCAAAATATTGTAAATGAGGACCAGAGTGTGCAACAGGACTGGTCATTGTTGTTTGACTTTTTTAAGTGGTGGAGGGGGTGCTTCAGGCCATGAAGGGGGTTTGGGCAGCTCCTGGGACACCACAGATGTATATTATTCCAGGCCAGAAAGAACCCAATCACCTGGCTCCTTCTGGCATTATTGTGTCTAGCGCAACCACCCCCTAGGAATTCCCACCGTCTGCATCTGGAGTCTCTTTGACTGTGATCAAGAGACTCTCAGGGCAGACATACCATCCCTTCTGGTGACTTCTCCCTCCTCCTCTGCAGTGATGGTGTCCTCTTGTTCCTGTCTAGTGGCCAAGATACTTCCTCTCCTGCACGTTACCAGTCCTTGCCACTTTGGCCTTGGCTGCTCTCTGAAAAGAAAAGGTGATAAAAGGAAAACTCATGAGTCCTTATGTCCATTATTACATAAAAGTCAATTTTTGCATAAGGATGCATTTAAACAAAGCACCACTTGTGTTCTGTTGTTGCCTTGAGTTCATAGGTAATTTTTAAAGTGTATAGCACCATTCATGGTAAATATTTACCACAAATGGCGTGTAATTTCGCAAAGTAGTGTATTTCAGGAATTTCACATAACAAATGTAAGGGTAAATTCCCAAAATTAGGTGGATTACAATGACATGATTTCAATTTCACCTAGGCCAAGCTATAGTTTCCACATGTTACTTTTATTATTTTGTGATTATAAATGTTAAAGCTGCAGTTTACATATATTTTCCCTCACAAACAGAAGATGTACGATGGAAGATACTGCTAAGTGTGCATTCTATATACTTGACTTTGCAAATGCTATTATGTGCTGTGTTATTATCCCAGACTGACTGAGGCGTGTGTTTCCCACTGTCTATTAACTATGTCTGACATGACAAAATTACATTTGATTATAGTTTATTTGCATTTTTACTATTTCAATTCACACACTGTAAAAGTAATGCAACAGGAGAAGAGTGAACTGAATATTCTGTAAAAACAAACATATGAATTTACCAAGCTCCTGTATGGCAACTTTTTATACAACATGAAAGACTTACACAAATAAAAGTTACATCTAGGCAATAGTTAAATTGATAACATTCATCCAACAACAATTTATTTTCAATAAATGTATTGGAGGTTACATAATAACAATGGCAAACCGACATAAATGTGTGCGTCTCAGGGCACAAAATGCTAATTCATAAAACATTATTGACAAGGTCCCAATTCACTTAGCAGGTGGTTACATTCCACCCGTATCTATCTGCCGCAACTTCATTATAGGTAGTATCTTACACTGCAAGCACATGGTTGGCGTCAATCGTCTGTTATACCTGCATGATATTCCTCCCAGCCACCCCATATTTTGTAGTGCTTTGTGTGGACAGCCCCATGCCACATATATGGGATGTTGTGATTGTGCCATTAATAAGTTCAAGACTCTAGAGTAGGATGGCAGGTGCTTTATTGTAGTTATTCTAGGTACAAATCATCATACCTTCGGAGCAGCACTAAACTTAACCGCTCTCCCTCCAGGTCCCAACCGACACTCAGCCCAACATTCCACCCATGACATCCCCAACATTCTGGTTCTATAATAGGTGACATAACCAGACAAGTAGTAAGAGACAGAGATAATAAGATAGGGAGAACAGAACATAGCAGATCTCCCCCTTTATGATGCAAGCATCAAACAGAGAAAAAATTAATCATAGTGCATCATAAAGTAATAAAAACACCCTGGTCCAAATGTTGACCCCTTGAGGAAACAACACCAACCGCAGGCCACACAAAGATTAATACATCACAAAGTCACCTTACCTCCTTGGCCTAATGGTTGACCTCTTGTGGGAAACAGGACCAATCGCAGGGCCAACAGAGGAGGGTTTGACACCTCCTTGATTCTGGGCAGGTGAGTCCGGAGCTCCCACCAGTCTAGAGAAACACCACACATCACCAGAGTCCAAGACAACCATGTTTCTCTTCACTTTAGAAATCAGAAAAGGACCCATGAACTTAGATAGACCTTCCCGAACAAACCCAGCTCTTCACACAAACACTTTATCACCCTGGTGCCAAATCCCAGCATGAGCACCAGAATTGGCATTAAACGACTCTTTGTATCTGTGCACCAACCTACGCTGCTTGACAACATCTTCAGCCCATTTGTTCATTACCTTAGTGCTCAAAATCAGCCAGGCTGGGCTAAGCTTGCAATGAGGTCTCCGGCCCCTCTAATCAGCGAAAGGCGAAATAGCAGGAGTCTCATTGGGAGTAACATGGTGAGCCCACCAAGTTTACCTCAAGGCTTCCTGCAAGGATGTTTTATTGAGCAAGGCACGTTGAGCACAAGCCTTGACCACCCTGTTCATGCATGCTTTCAGCAAGACCATTGGCTTGAGGTGAATCAAGAGCTGTTTTGACATGAATAATGGAGAGATGGTCCAAGAAATCAGACATTTCTGGGGAAGTAAATTGCACCCCATTGTCAGTGACCAAACATTTGGGTCTGCTCTCCCGTGAAAATTCCTCACTCAGAAATTCAATAACAACTCTGGTGTTGACAACAGGAACACATTTGTTCACAACCCATTTGGACGCATAATGGACTAGGAGTAAGACTAACCGCTCATTGTGGTTAAAAAGTTCAAAGGGACTAGCAATATCCAGTGCCAACTTGGTCCAAGGTTCAACCGGAATCTCAACAGGGGACAAGGGATCAGTTTTTTAAATTTTTTTTATTTGTCACTGCTGGCGCAATGCCAACAGCCTTTGACCAACCCTTCCATCTCTTGGTCCATACATGGCCACCAGTACCACTCAGGCAACCTGGCCTTAGTCTTATTTCTGCCAAGATTCCCCTCTTGGGCCAAGTTTAGGAGTTGTTCCCTCAGGGCAGTTGGTGGCACCACTCTTTCCCCCCTAAAAATCTTGTCACCAATAATGCACAACTCATCTTTAACAGAGAAGTATCCCTCAAGAGAAACTGGGACCTCTTTCCTGTCAGGTCACCCTTCCAAAATAAATGTCTTAAGATTCTCCAAGTGTACTTCACTCACAGCATGCACCCATTCCTCATCGTTCAGGGCTGGCTCACACACCCATTTCACCAACCCATCTTCAACCTTACCATATTCGTCATTCGCAGGTAATCTGCAGAGACAGTCAACTGCAAAGTTCTGTGAACCAGGGATGTAATCTACAGTAAAGTTATAACAAACTAGTCCTTCCGTCCACCTTCTAATTCTAGGAGTGACATTAGCACCTGCAAGCGAAAATTCTATTGGGGGACTTGTGATCTAACCTCACAGTGAAAGGCATGTTTCACATGAAGAATTTAAAATGCAAGATAGCCCAGTATACAACCAGAGCCTCTCACTATGAAGGAGTAATGCTCTGCCACCCACCTCAAGGAGCGAGAGGCAAAGGCCACAATCTTACACTCGCCCTTGACCACCAGGGCTAGAACAGCTCCCAACCCCTTCAAGCTAGCATCCATTGAGAGAATGTTGTTTTTGTTAGAATCAAAATTACCCATGGTGGGTAGCTTAGCAATAGACTCTTTGATAACCTTAAAGGCCAAATCACAGTCCTCAGTCCATGAGAACTGTCTGCCTTTCTTCAACAGAGACCTGAGTGGTTGGGCAATACAGGCAAAGTTCTGGATTAACTTAGAGCAGAACTCCGCTAGCCCACGAAACAAACATACCTGATCCCTGTTCTCAGGAATGGGGGTACCCACAATGTTGCTAGATAAGTACAATGTTGGACTAATGCCCTCCCCCAAGAGTGTGTGCCCAAGGTAAGTCACAGTCGGCACCCTGAAGGTACATTTCTTCTTTTTGAGTACAAGTCCGGCCTCCTGCAACCGACCCAACACTAACCGCAGAATGGCATCATGTTCTAGGACATCACTCCCATACACCAAGATATCATCCTGGCAGAAAAGTACATGAGTCAGCCCCTCCAGAACATTCTTTATGACCCTCTGGAAGCATGCCACAGTGGAGGCAAACCCTAAAGGCATGTGAACAAAGAAGAATGCACCCAAGGGGGTCTGGGTGCAACATGATTGGGTGATATGCTGAAGACAAGTCCATGATGCTGAAGATCTTGGCATGCTTGATCAAAGCTAAAGTCTCAGAGATGTTTGGTAATGGTTGCTGGGCAACCCAAATATGTTTGTGTAGGCCTATGGGTTCCACACACATGCAGATTTCAGTTCCAAAATCCTTGGGGGCCAAAACCACTGGGGCCAACCACTCAGAGCTTTCAATCTCCTTGATCACACCATTGCTCTTAAGTCTGTTGAGTTGTTGTTCCAAAGACTACAGCATCAAATGAGGAATCCTCTTTACCGTGGAAACCAATGGTGTGGTGTTAGCTTTAAGGACAATCTTGTGCTCAAAATTCTTCAATAAGCCAAGATTGTTACTAAATACCTTGGGAAACCCAAAAAACATGCATTCAGGGGAGCCAATCTCACTAACAGCCAACACCTTGGGGTTCAGAGTTATTCCCATGTCTCTCTGATGCCTCCATCTCAACAAATTATAACCTCTCTTGGCCACATACACTTTGCCCACAGTCTCCCCCTCTTCAAATTGAATCCTCATGACATGGTAACCCAAGACATCAATCTTCTTGCCACCATACCCCACAAGATTTAGTTCAGGATCTGGCAACTTTATCTTTTTCTGACCAAATAGAGTGACCCAAATCTTGTCCCCAATGGTGGTATAAGGGAAACCCGAATTAGCTAAGACAGGAACATACTTCTGATCCACTGCTATTACACATTCACACTCAATGGGATCAGCATCCACCACCCCATCGCTCCTTACACTGAACGCAACTTTGTGCTCGTCATGAGTCATCTGGTTCACATTAGACTTAGAACTCACTCCCTTGCACACGCAAACATAGTGGCCCTTGTTGCCACACTTGTTACAGGTGTCAAACCTAGAATAACAATTTGGGCTGTTAGAGACATGCGTCTCACTCCTGCAGGGAAAACATTTAAATCCCCCACCTTTCCAGTCCTCTTGTGGCTGTTTCCTCCTTGGACCAGTCTCTTTGTACCATACTCCTTGAGTTTCAGCTCTCATTAGCCTTTACCTCAGCAACAGGGATTTCTGACAAAGGGGCATCATCATATTTTTTCTCTTCTCTCATCTCACGCATCCCCATGCTCGTTTTTTCCATGGCCTCTGCTATGTAAATGGCATCCGACAAACAAGAGTTCTTTGAAAGTAACTTTCCGGAACCTAAGGACTGTAAGAAAACCTAACAATTTGGTCTCTCACAAATGAATCTGACAAATGGTCAAACTCACACTTGCGATCCAAGGTCTTCAAGGCCGCCACATACCTGCCAATTATTTCCAACTTGGCTTGCACTCTGGTAAAAAAACGTGTGCCTTTCCAACACAACATTCACACGGGAACTAACGTATTTCTCTAGCATTATAACAGACATGTCAAAGATGTTGTCAGGTTCGCCATCACCTATCCCTATTTTATCCAGACTTTCAAATACATTTCTGCATTCAATGACCAAATAGTGCAGTAGAATTGCCTGCTTCTGTACAGCAGAGAAATGAGGAGGCACAGAAGTGGAGGTCATTATGAGGTCCAGAGAGAGACAATCCCAACCAGACTGAAGTTCCAAAAACTGAGAACAAGTTATTCACCGCAGAAAGATGTGTTAGTTCCCATAAAACACAAAAAGCTATGTAACAAACGATGAGCAGGTCACCGTGCCCCTAAAGGAACTAACTTATGAGGGAGCATACGCTCACTGAACTCTGAAGATGGTGTGACAACCACAGCAAAAACTTGGTATGGCACTATGTCAAAGGTGTGCCTAGCACCGTAACACGAGTGAGGCACAATGTAAAGGATGTGCCTGTCATCAATTACAAATCAACAACGCACTAGAGGAATCAATGTCATAGCAGTGTCGAGTGTTGGAATCCACAAGCACGATGAGAGACTGTCAGCGCTGCTCTGTTGAATAAAGATCGGCAAAAGAGAAGAAGAAGAAAAAAACAAAGCAACAAGGCAGCACCGTAGCAACACTAGAATGTCACCCTTAAGGTTGCTCGACGACTTGAATTAGCCTCCTAAATGGCCACCAGAGGACGTGACAACGCTCTCCAGGGAAACCCTAGAGCACCTGACCCAGATTCAGGATGGAGATTAATGCATACCAAGATGGCAGCCGATGCAAGGCAATGGACACGATGATGTAAGCACGTGCACCACCTCTCGCAACGCTGGACTATGACTCACACTTTCACAGACACTCTGCAACGGCCAATAGCACATTACACACCGCCCTCAGCTTTGGCCTGATGTCATCATTAGGAGATTGGAGCTGGTAGAGAAAACTTGACGAGTTTTTTTATGCAGATCAGGCTATTGTAAGCCTTCCAACGCAGATGTGCCTTCAGGAATCCCATGATACTCACAAATCTGGTCAGCAGGACTGCTAGAGATGCCAGCTGGACTCGTTATAGCTTTGAGGATGTGGTAAGTATTACAGAGTGAAGTATGGTACCGGGGTGAGCTCTTGTGTCGTGGGTGCAGAAACACAGGTATGATGACACCGTAGCTTGTTGCCAGTAATAAATTCAAGATTCTTGAGTAGGTTGGCAGATTCTTTATTGTAGTTAGGCTAGGTACAAGTCATCATATCCTCAGAGCAGCTCCCAACTCAACCACTACCCCACCAGGTCCCAAAAGACACTTAGCCCAACATTCCACCCATGACATCCCCAACTTCCTGGTTCTATAATAGGTGACATAACCAGACACGTAGTAAGAGAGAGAGATAATAAGATAGGCAGAACAGAACATAGCAGACATCTGTCCATACTACACTTGGATCTCATGACACAGGGTGGTTGACTTCCTCCAAATGTATGCAATATCTTGTTTTCCCATTGTTAACCCCAATTTCAACAAAGTTTTCGACATGCACTGCTTATGACATAATTGATAACATGACTGCCATATCTAAAATGATGGTGAGACTGTGCCTGGTAGGGACGTGAGTTATTGTCACTTCAGGGCACTACTCATAGTTACTTGAGATAATGATAACTGGTGAAGTTCAGTGGTTTTGTCAATTTAAAACTATGGGGAATATTTACTAAGAAGTGATGGAGTTCGGTGTTAGCCTTCCTGGCTTAACACCGCTCTCCGCACTTCTGAAACACAGGGCTGAACCACATTTAAAAGAATATGGTGCAGCCCTGCGTTTCCCCCTCTGCTGGTGCTAAATTTAGCAGGCTAGCACCAATTCAGACACCCTTGCACCATAGTGCAAGGGTGTCTACATTGAGGTGAAGATTGTGTATGTGCAGGAAGGCCCTTCCTGCACATAAACAATCTTTAAATGGCGTCTTGTAACTTCTATGTGTGCTACTTAATGCAGCACACATGGACGTTGCAAAACGTCATTTAAAAAAAAAATGATTGTTTATGTGCAGAAAGGGACACCTTCCTGCACATAAACAATCAATGGTGTTTTGCTGCTTCCTTGTGTGCTTCACAAAGCAGCACACATTGAAACAGAAAAAACGAGGAGAAATTAAACATTTCTCCTCGTTTCGCCAGGTTAAGAGCAGGTTTTCCCTGGTCTTTATTTTGGCACTGCCTCCTCTTTATGCCACCCTTGTAAATTGAGGGCAGCATCAAAATCAATAGGTGTTGCAGTGGAACACCCACCGCAACTCCCTTGCCCTCCCTTTTCACGCAAAATATAGCGCAAAAGGGTGGCTTATTTACAAGACAGCGTTAAGCCACGTTAAGTGGCTTAATGCTGCCTTGTAAATAAGGCGAAGCCCCTATAAGAACTACAACGTCCTGAAAAGTGACGTTGTGGTGGTGATAGGGGCTTGTAAATATTCCCCAAAATGCTTTAACTGACCGAATTATATTGTCCCTTAACCTTTGGTTTTTTCAGTGAATATACACACACACATACATAAATAATACATAATGGGTGACCAATTGGTTATCAAAGGATCAGAGAAACATAACATTATAAACCATGAGACTGGTATGTATTGTTGATATTGCACGACAGAAGATTTGTTTTTGTATAATTTGAAAATCAGAAATGCTCTATCTGAGACAACTTGTTTGCACATAAATCTCATAGAAATGTATAATGTAGAAAGAAACATTTTAGGCAACAGAAGCATGATTTTTCTGAAATATAATTTTTGCTGTGGGAGTAAGTACGGTTTGACAAAATAACAATTTCCACAGAAAAATGGAATTCATAGTATACCTCTAAATCCTTTTTTTATCATATTTCCTTTCTACCGCTCTTGTTGTCTGCTGCACTATTAAACAACATTTCTGTATTTAACATTTTTTCATATATTTCCCATTTTTAAAAAGCTGCACATGTCTATGTGTTTTCATGTCTATTATTTTAGTGTATTTTCAGTGCCCCCAGGATCAGAGTCAGGGCCAACTTTAGTGCTGTGAGACCAGTCCGGCCGCACTAGGCACTACTTACCTGTGGACGGGGCGCTGACCTCAGGGGGCGTCACTGTGTTAAGCAATAACTTATGATTGGAGAGATGAGTGGCACTTCTGCCCGTGGTAGTGAGAGAATTTAGGGGCATATTATCAAGGACTGTGTTAAAAATTATCGCCGGTTTAGCGGCAGAAAACTGCTGCTAAAACAGCGATAATGGGCTTGATAATATGTCCTTGAGAATTCCAATAGAAGTCCATGTTTTGGTGTCAACATGGGCTTCTATTGAAATTCTCTGCGGCATATTATCAAGCCCATTATCGCCGCTTTAGCGGCAGTTTTCTGCCGCTAAACCGGCGATAATTTTAACGCCGTCCTTGATATTATGCCACTTAAGGAGGCGGTAATAGGGTATGGGGGCACCAAAGATATTTGTCACACTGGGCACCACCAGGGCTAAAGCCGGCACTGCTCAGAGTTTCCATTGGCAACATTTACAACACTGATCCACAGCAAGGGAAAGAAGATGTGAAAGAAATAAGATGTGAATAACCTTGGAAAATCACACAATGTGTTTTTTTTAGTCCTTTCTTGCTTTAGCAATGGTGTCTGCTGTCTGCAGGTGGACTGTTCAAAGATAGCAAGGGATGTGGGTGGGACAATTATTTTTTGTTGTTGCTATAAGTGAATGTAAAAGTCGAATGAATTGTGTAGAGCAGTACATGCTGTACTCCACGTGTTCCAGGCAGGATAGAGCTTTCTGCAACGTTTTAATCTTTTGATGTTCAGAAGAATGAAATTAAACTTAACATAAACATCAATCATGTGCCCACCTCACATGCTGGCTTGGTGTACTACATTTTCCATTAGCGCCAGTCAGGAAGTTGAAATGCTTCAAGACAGCATGGTGAGAACTCTATATCAGTGGAATCTGGGTTTAGAATTGCACACATAATTTATTTTGATTTGTTGTCACTCTTACATGGTTTAGGAAAGCTACATCTCCTAGCGACGGTGATCAAAACATTGCACTATACTGATGAGATTGGAGAAAAAAAAAATTTCAACTCCTCTTCACCGCCTTTGATTTGATATTGATTGTATATGGTACTGATGAAGGTGGTTATTACTTCCATCCACCGAAACGTACGTTGACCGACCATATGGGGGAATTCTTGTAATGACAACACATCAGTGGATATCTTTGAGATTAAGTCAATCCACGTAATTTCATGGCAGTGTATGTCCATAGGAAGAAACAGAAGTTCCCTGAGGATTGTTTCTGTGTGTGAGTGGGCTGTGAGAGTGTGAGTAGATGGATTGGTGAGAGAGACTGATGGATGTTTGCGTGTGGGGTGACATATAATATGTTTCATTGTCGATTATTTTTTGTATGTAATGTCTCTATGTAAAAATGTCCTTTCTGTAAATAACACAACTTTGTGTGTATGTATTTTGATGTTTTTCTAAATCATTGGACAATTGAAATTAACTCGACAGATCAAATGCTATCACCATATGAAAAAAACTTTTTAATTAAAAACTATACATTTTGTATTACATGTGTTTTTAAGACTTCATACTGTGAAAATGCCTAGGTGAAGAGCCTTATTTGGCCACTGCAAAAATATTTAGGTCTAGCTAGGGTATTCTTATATTTGTTTGCACTTATAGAAAGAGGACAATGCCCCTCAGGATTGTTTTCGTGCAGAAAGGTGTGCCTTCCTGCACAAAAACAATCCTGCATTCAACGCAGGCACCCTTGCACCATGTTGCAAGGGTGTCTGCCCTGGCACAAGGCGGCCCCCTGTGCACCAGCTCAGGAGCAAAGTCAGGAATGCGCCATAAGCTAGACGCTCGAGCTGTCTGTGATGTTACTCAAAACCAAGAGATGAACATCAGCCCCATTATTCACATTTTACCTATCTGTAATATTATGTTAGATATGCCCCTTCCCAAATTATCTGCTCCTACATCCAACATAAATGTGGGGCAGAGGAGTAATGGCGGCACCACATACAACCTGTAATAAAAGCGTAATAAAGTGGTCTCCTCCCATACACCCTTGCAACCCATGAGATACCACTTCCCATAATTGAAAAAATAAATACCCTTTCTTCTGCCACCAACCCAAACCAATCTCTGCAAAATCCTCTCTCCTCCACAATCAAACAAAAAACTAAATTTCCTGATGTTCTTTCACTTACCTAACACCCTATGTGCACTCCCATCCCCTCCCAGCTGTGCCCCTCACTCACACTGAGAGAGAAGAGCCAGAACTGTGCTAACAGTGGTTCTGTAAGAGCCACCTGTTGACATTTCTTCCTCTCCACATTCAGAATGGGTCTGCAGAGATGCTAGATGACAGAGGAGAAGGTGGTTGTTGCAGGAGCAGTGCTTCCTGTGTCATGTAGCTGATCACAGGATTTGAGTTGTTCATGCAAAAAGCTTCCAATGAAAGCCATATAGAAAAAAAAACAGTTGTCTTATGGGAATCTTGCCTACTATCTCTGGAAATTATAGCGTGGCAATTAAACTGATTCGGTCATTAGCCAGTAAGCTAAGTAGAAGACGTTGTATATTGTGAATGCTTGATCATTCCTTTGAACTGCCCTACTTGTCTTACACACTATCAAGGAGTAATGCAGAAGACAAATAATGCGTGATGCCGGGCAACTAGTCATTATTTCCATTACTTTGAAAGAACAAACATTATAGCAAAGAGTCTGAATTGAGCTAGTAAGTCAATGATGAAACACAATTTCACAAAATCCCTCTTATAACTTCTGCTTATGTCTGATTTTGGCACACTAGAGGATTGAGACAATATTGTTTAATGAAAGGACAAAATCATAATGAAGGATTTGGAGAAATAAAACACTCTAAAACGCCGTTATTTTACGGATGTGTTTCTTGTCTTATTTCACCACTGTGAGTCATATAAGATAAGATAACAGCACAGTGGTTATTTATGATTAATTCAACATCTACCCGCGATTAGAGCCTCCATTTTTCTCATTTACCCTGATAACTGTGTTTTTTATGTATGGATACATATACTGAATTTAGCACAGGAAATACACTTGATTTTGCTTCTGCCAATTTTCTGACTCATATGTAGTAAATGTATAGTATTAGTGCTTATCCCTCATTCAGGCGGTTTCCTGTGCTCACTGCTCCTAATCCCTTTTTAACCATTTATATTCACCTCAATGAGTCATGTGGATGAAATCCCAAAGCAATCACTTTGATCACATTGAAAACTTAAAAAATGAGAAAAATTATTTTGGAACATATCTTTAGCAGTTCAAAATATGTTCCTTTTCCTCCTTCATACCAATCAAACAGACATGTCCTGTGATTAAGTGCACCATTACTCCACTCTACACCACTCCACTCTATGCCACAACATTTTATGTCACTCCACTCTTTGCTATTCAACTCTAAGCAATTCCACTTCAACTATTCCACTCTATGTCACTCCACTAAATGCCACTCCATTCTATGCTCCTTCACTCTATGCTCCTTCACTCTATGCCACTCCACTCTACAACACTCCACTTTATGCCACTCCACTCTATTCTAATCCACTCTATGCCACTCGTCTCCCTGCCACTCCACTCTACGCTATTCCCCTGTACTGCATTCCACTCTTTGCTATTCATCTCTTAACTACTCCACTCTGTGCCACTGCGTGGTATGCTATTCCACTTTATGCTAGCCTGCTCTTCATCACTCCACTGTATCCCACTCTAGTGTACACCACTCAACTGTATGCCACTCCACTCTGCGATATTCCACTCAACTTCACTCTATGAAACTCCATGACATTGCCACTCCACTCAAGGCAACTACACTGTACACTATTACACTCTTTGTCACTCAACTCTACACCACTTCTCTATAGGACACCTTACTGTATGCCACTCCACTGTATGCTATTGAACTATATGCCACTCCACTGTTGGCCCCTCCGCTCTACACTACTCCACTCTACACCACTCCACTCTATGCTATTCCACGCTACACCACTCAACTGTACCCCACTCCACTGAATGCCACAGCACTCAACTCTATGCCACTCCACTCTATGAATCACCACTCTACATGACTGCAATTTGCTCCACCCCACTGTATGTCACTCCACTCTACACAACTGCACTCTATGCCACTCCACGCCACTTGACACTATTTCAATATATGCCTCTCCACTCAATGCCACTCCACTTTAGATCACTATACTGTATGCCACTACATTATATGCCATTACGCTCTACGCTTTTATACTCAATGGCACTGCCCATTATGCTACTCTACTCAATGCTGTTCCAATCTTGGCCATTTCACTCTACTCCAGCCCATGCAATGCCACACAACTCTATGCCACTCCACTCTAGGACACCCTACTCTACCCAACTCCACTGTATGCTATTCAACTTTATGCCACACTACTCTATTCACCTCCACTCTATGCCACTCTACTCCACTCCATTCTAGACTATTCCACTCATCACCACTCAACTCTACCTCACTCCATGGTATGCTATTCCACTCTATGCCACTCCATGCCACTCCACCCTATTCCACTTCTCTCTACATCATTCCACTGTGTGCCACTTACCTCAAACCCACTCCACTCAAAACCACTCAAATGAATATCACTCCATTTGGCTCCACGCCTCTTCACCACTCCATTCTGCTTCACTCCTCTTTGCCATTCCATTCTAGGCCACTCCACTCTAGGTAATTCTACTGTCTGCCACTCCAATATATGTAAGTGTGCTCTATGCTAATCCACTCTATGCCACTCCTCTCTAAGCAACTCTACTCAGTGCCACTCCACTGTACACCACTCCGCTCAACACCACTCAACTCTACTCCACTCTACAGCTCTCCACTCTGCCCAACTGCACACTATGCCATTACACTGTACGCCCCTCCAATCAACGCAACTGAACTCTATGCCATTTCACTGTACACCAATGCTGTTCCAATCTTGGCCACTTCACTCTACCCGATTCTACGCAACGCTACTCTACTTCTACTCTACACTACTCCAAATTACCCAACTCTACTCAATGCCACAATACACCATTGCACGCTACACCAATCAACTTTATGCCACTCCTCTCTAGGACACTCTACTCTACCCCACTCCACTGTATGCTATTCACCTTTATGCCACACCAGTTTACACCCCTTCACTCTAGGCTACTCCACTCAAGGCTACTCCACTCTACACCACTCTACTCTACACTATTCCTTCTACAACATTCGACTTTAGTCAACTCCACTCTATGCCACTCCATTCTTTGATACTCCACTCTACATAATTCTACTGTATGCCATTTGCCTATGCCCCGCTACACTATAAGCTACTCAAGTCTACGCCACTCCATTCTATTCAACTCCACTCTAAGCCACTCAACTCTATGCCACATCACTCTACATAATGCAACTGTACGCCACTCCAATGTACGACACACTTCAGTCTACACCACTCCGCGCCACTTTACTGTATGCAATGCAGCTCTATCCCACTCCACTCTGCACCCCTCAATTCTACTCCACTCTATACCTCTCCACTCTACACAACTGCACTCTATGCCACTCCACGGTACCCCACTCCACTTGACACAACAGGTCTCTACACCACTTCTCTGTACACCACTCCACTTGATGCTATTCCAATGTACACCTCTTCACTCTATGTCACTCCACTCTACGCTGTTTGAATCTAAGCCACTCTACTCTACGCATCTCTACTCTATGCTAAGCACTCAACGCCATTCCATTAAATGCCACTACACTGTACACTACTGCACTATAACCCACTCAACTCTATGCCACTCCACTCTACACCACTCAAATCTACTCCACTCTACACCACTCCACTGTACACGACTGCTCTCTATGCCACTCCACTGTACGCCATTCCATTTAACGCAATTGCCCTGTATGTCATTTCACTCAACAATCTTCCACTTTACGCCGCTTCACTGTATGTCACTCCACTATACACCACTCCACGGTTTGACACTTCACTCTACAATATTCAGCTCTATGCCAGTCCATGCTACACAGCTCTACTCTACACCACTCCTCTCTACGCCATTCCACTCAATACCACTCCACTGTACGCTATTATACTCTAATCCACTCAACTCTATGCCACTCCACTCTATGCCGTTCAACTGCACCTCTCCACTCTACACAATTGCACTCTACACCAGTCCACTGTATGTCACTTCACTTCAAGCAACTGCACACTACGCCACTTGACTGTACGCCATTCCACTCAACACTATTCCACTCTATGCCACTTCACTCTACACCACTCTAATCTACACTACCCTGCTCTATTCCATTCCACTCTATGTTACTCAACTCTGCACTATTCCACTTAACGTCACTCCACTCAATACCACTCCACTGTATGCAAATTGACTCTACCACATGCCACTCTATGTCATTCCACTCTACCACACTCCATTGTATTCCACACCAGTATATGCCACTCCATTGTATACAACTTGACTATATCCCACTCCACTCTATGCCACTGAATTCTATTCCACTCTGTGTTTCTCCGCTCTCCGTTAGTGCACTCTTGCCACTCCACTGTACGCCCACTCCACTCAATGCAGTGGCACTCAATACCACGCCACTGTATGCCACTCCACTCTATGCTATTCCACTCTACGTAACTTCACTTTACCCACTGCACTCTATTAAACTCCAATCTATGGAACTCTATTCTATGCTACTTGACTCTATGCCACTTCACTTTAGGCCACTCCACTCAACGCCACTCTATTATATGCAATTGCATGCTATGCCAATCAATCTATGCTACCCCACTCTAGAACACTCCAATCTATGCCACTCCACTCTAAGATATTCAACTTTATGCCACTCTCCTCTATACCCCTCGACTCTATGCCACTTCACTCTACTTCACTCCATTCTATAATATTCCACTCTTCACCACTCGACTCTACCCCGCTCCACTCTGCGCTACTCCACTCTACGCCACTCCATGCCACTCCACTCTATTCCACTTCACTCTACATCATTCTACTGTAGGCCACTCACCTCTAACCCACTCCAATCTAAGCAACTTGAGTGAACACCACTCCATTTGGCTCCACACCTTTTTGCCCCTCCATTCTGCTTCACTCCTCTTTATCACTCCATTCTATGTCTCTCCACTCTATGTCATTCAACTGTCTGCCACGCCAATGTATGTCACTGTGCTCTATGCTAACCAACTCTATGCCACTCCTCTCTAAACAACTCTACTCTCTGCCACTCCACTCTACACAACTACTCTGAACACCACTCCAATGTACACTATTGCACTCTAAGTCACTCAAGTCTATGCCACTCCACTCTATCCCACTCCACACAATGCCACTCCACTCCACTCTATGCCACTCCACTATAAGCCTCTACATGACTGTACTCGCCGCTTCATCACTGTACATCACTGTACTTGACACAACTGTGCTCTATGACACTCAAATGTGCACCACCCAATGCAATTCCACTCTACATCATATCACTCTACACCAGTCCACTCTATGCCACTCCACTCTACACCACTCCAGTCTATGCCACTCTACTGTGCGTTATTCCACTCTGCGCCACTCCACTCTATGCCAATAACACTCTATTCCCTGACACTGTATGCCACTCCACTCTATGCCACTCCACTGTACACCACTCTGCTCTGCACTATTCCACTCTATGCCATTCTACTTTATGCCACTCCACTCTACATCACTCCACACTATGCCCTCCACCATACGCAACTTGACTCTACCTCACTTCACTCTACGCAATTCGACTCTATGGCACTCCTTTTTACTCCAGTCTTTCCCACTCCACTCTATGTAATTCTAATGTACGCCATTCCACTGTACTCCTCTCTATGCCACTCACCTCTATGCCACTCCACTGTATGCCACTCAACTCTACTCCACTCTCCCCCTCTCCATTCTTCACAACTGCACTCTACGCCACTCCACTGTACGCCACTCAACTCTACACCAATCCTTTGTATACCACTCCACTGTATGCCAGTCCACTCAATCCCATTCAACTCTATGCCTCGCCTCTCTTCGCAACTCTACTCTACGCCACCCCACTCAATGTCACTCCAATGTAAACTATTGCACTCTAAGCCACACAACTGTATGGCACTGCACTATATGACGCTCCACTCAATGCAACTGCGCTCTATGCTACTCCACTGTATGCCACTCCACTTTATGCTGTCCCACTCTTCAATATTTGAATGGTATATTTCTCTCTCAATTATTCAATAGCACTCTTGTGTTGAAAGTTGTCTCATCGCGTCTTTTTTGTGCATTTCTGTTACCCCCTTTATTGGATTGTCAGATGAATTTACTCTTATCTTTTACTAGTGTTTTCAGTGCCCTTATTTGTGACCAGGTCAAGCTATTTCTAATATTGTAGTTTGTTCTTCTTAGCTTTTTAAGCTCTCTGGAGGTGTTCTTGTAGGAAGCATCTATGTTATAGTAAGCTGACTGTGGCATGAACGAGGACTTCAGTACTAAATGACTGGAGATTCTCTTATCGTATGTTATGCCCAGAGTATCAAAGAACTGTGCAACATTACCTTCCTTCATTCTTTTTGACACTCTATAATTCATGCAGTGTTACCAGCCTATACAGGTCATCTATTTTGAGACTGTAAGCATCAATCAGATTTGTTTTTGGTAGAATCAAAAAGTCTTCAATTTTTTTACGCAAATAGCTTTTTTAACTTCAATTGCCTCATCAATTAGACAGTTCTACTCATGTCTTTACACAGTCAAATTTCATGAAGTCGCAAAAAGATTTTCTTTTTCTCCTTCAATTGGAAGTAAAACACTATCAGATACGTTCATTATGGTTGTATTACTATATCCATTGCATTTCCTGTGATTTTCCCCTCCATCTAAGAATGAGTGGAAGGGTACGAGGGTGAAGAGGCAGCAAACAGAAAGAGAAAAAAAAAGAACCAACAAAAGAGGACAAACAAGATTGGATATATCCTCTGTGGGAAAAATCAAGAGGGACAAATCACAAGTACATTAACGCATATGATACCTATGTAAAGAACACAAGCTACATTGGTGAAAGATTTGACACCAAAGGATTTAGATTTTTTTATACCTAATACAATCTAGAGTAAATTAGCCAAAGTTTTGGCCAATGAAGGGGTTTCATTTACTATTAGAACTTCAACCTAAGCTACATTGTTGACAGCATCAGACATTGAAATTATTAAATTGAACCACTCCCACTCCAATCTAACGTATATTGGGGACAGTGTCAGACATTGAAGGGATTACTTCTACTTTTCACTCTTAAATCTAAGCTACTTTGGGGATAATGTTAGATATTGAATGCTTTTGGTTTAGGACTGGGGCATTTTGCAGGTTTTACTGCCCCTTAACACCAGGGCTTTCATGGTGGTGAAAGGCAGTGAAAACTGAACTGTATATCTGCCTATCTAAATTAGGTGGTCGGACAACCTAGGGTGGCACTTGCTCTGTTGGACCATCAGAGGGGTCTAAACAGGGTGGAGGCGGAGTACTCTCTCCCACGGTTAAACTAAAGAATTGCCCACTTTAAAATCTGGCAGGCAGACCATTATACTTGTGATGGAGTACCTTTTCAAACAACATAGAAATCTGGTCCTAAGTTACAATGTGGAAAGTGTTGGACATTGAAGGGGTTAGATTTACTATTCCCACTACAATTTAAGCTACACTGGCAAAACCGTTGGACATTGAAGGGGTCAGATTTACTGTTCTCACTCCAATCTAAACTATATTGTGGAAACCATTGGACATTGCAATGGATACATTTACTACTACCACTCCAATACAAGCTACATTGGGAAAAGTGTTTGTGATTGATAGGGTTTGATTTACTATTATAACTCCAATATAAGCTACATTGGGGAAGGCATTAGACATTTATTTAGACAGTATTTTGGGGAACATGATGGACATTGAAGGGTTACATTTGACTATTCCCACTCCAAATTAAGCTACAACAGGAATGGGTACATATTTTGTATTACCAGTGCAATAGAACCATGTATGAAAAAATCCTATTTACTACTTACACTTTGTAAAATAATTGAAAAAATTTGTAAAACAAATTAATAATAACATTTACATTTTCCTAAATTATACAAATATTTTATATTGTTTTCACATTTTTTAAATAATTCTATAAATGGCCTAAGGAGAACCTGGATTGATTGCTGAGTTGAAATGGTGGATGTGTGTTTTGCTACTCTTTGTTACCCAGCTAGACAAATGTACTTTGACTACAGCTACTGTATGTTGTAATGCCTTCTCAAATACAAGCAACTTTTGATACGCAAAAACTAAATATTTAACATGAAATACTTGTAGGATATTTGAAAAAAATGTCAGTAATTTAAAATTACTACATTTCTCTCAACCAGCATTACAATTTTAAAATAAAAATCTAAAACAAATATGTGCAAACAATAGCATTATATTTCATTATTTAAGTCTTTAAAATTTAAAAACATTTTGAAAATACTCCCCACTCTTTATTGCTATAAACCCTACATCCCACAAATGCAAACAAACAAAACTCAAAATACAAAATTACAATAAACCACTGAGCAAATAGATAAGAAACAAAATATTAAAAAAAATTAAAAGAAAAGTTGACTTATATCTACATTTAAAGAAATACCCATTGAAAAAACCACCCACGCCATAACCCGAGAAATAATTATGTCCCATCCTAAAACACTTACATAAACCAAATAATAAGCAGCATAATATTTACAGTTCAAAAATAATATAAGAAAACAATATTACATGGATGTATATTATATGCATGAATATTTTAACAACCATATTAATTACGTAAGCAGAAAACTATATATTTTACCTTGGATACTCCAGACAAATATTTTTTTGATATAATGATATAAAGGCAACAATATTATGATAAGACAATTTTTCTCTTTTTACGCTGGGAACAAATGGTTATTTTGCTGTAGCCAAGGGCTAGCATAAATCCGTTTCCAAGACGGGAAGAAGAATAGCGCACCTAGATTTGTTGGTGGTGTAGGAAAGGAACTTGAGTTTTTGCAAGTCCCTTATCTCCTTTTGTGCTCCCAAGTGCAGAATTGGTAAATGAGGATTCAGTTTTTGAAAACCCCTGTCTGGCCACCCATCACCTGCCTTCATCCCCCTTGCCTGCAAAACAGCAGTGGTTTCCTCATTGGTGGCCAAGCGTGGTTTTCTAACCTATGTAAAGCTCCCTATTTCTTATTCACCTAGTCTCAATTTGAGAATTGCTCTGGCTTTACCTATTAGCCTTTTCTTAAGTGGCTTCCTAATATACACATCCAGTCCACTCCCTGTCTTTGCCTACTTCAAACTTTACCGTTTTTTTCTACATCACCACTTTCCTAAGTATTGACAGATACTCACAGACTCAGTGTACCTCCTGCAATGTACAAGCAATGCAACTGTTTTACTGATATTTGTTTAAAAAAATCGAATCTGAAAAAAACACATTTGGTATTTAGTTAATTGCACGCCCGATTAGTTCCAACAAAATTTGTTGTCTCATATAAATTGCTATTAATTTGTATGAGTATCAGATATACTTGAAGATGATGAGAGAGTGAAAGTGAATGTGTGAGTGAGAGAGACGTGTTTCAGTGAGAAGCTGCCTGCTTGAATCTGGAGCAAACAAGGTAAATGTACATTTTCAAGCAACACACCTGCACTGCATGGAAACTTTCTAAGTTTGCCTATACAATGACATTTGCGCTGGTAGGATACGAATCCAGTACAAATCCTAGGCTAGACAGGGCACATTCACCTTTGTACTATGTTGCAAGGCTGTGTGGAACACAAAGCAGTCTTCTTTTAGCAGCAGCACAGGGGATGAGACTGGCAACAGATCAATCGTAGATATAACCATAGAATCTGTTTTCTGATTTGTGCAAAAGAGCACAACAAATGTGGATAATGCACTGCCTTGCTTGTAAAAAAAAAGTGAACTTGGGCCTGGATGTCCATCATTCTCATAATGATTTCAATATAGTCACCTTATATCTATCTTTCATGTGGTATCACCGGGAGATTTCTTAGCCTCCCTGGATCTTCTATATGCCTACCTCCATGTCCTTATCCAGTTTTGCATTTGGGGTCATCATTACCAGTTCTTAGTTCTGGTATTTGAACGTCCCCTGTCTCCGAGAGTATTCACCAAGGTCTTGGGGTAATTGGTGGGTATGCATGATCAGAATCTTCAGGCATTCCAACACCATGGAAATTAGCTAATCAATTCCTGTTCTTTTTGTGAGGGTCAAGAGGATGTCAACCAGGTTTGTTCAGTGACAAGGATTTCTTCTGAGCCTCAAGAAATCACAGTTGAAGCCGTAGCGTACATAGAGCTCCTGTTCATAAGCCAGGTTTTCGAAACAGACATAGGCAAGGTGTTTCTGCCATTTCCAAGAAAAGAGAAGCTGAGAACTTGAGTTTCCATATTGCTGAATTAAACAAGTGCTACCGAGACTGGTTCGCTGTTAAAGGAGAAATGGAAGATTGTCTTTCAATTGTACCGTGGGCTCAGCTTCACCTTCTGCCTCTAGTTCTGTGCTTTCTGCCTCACTGCAGTCAATACTTAAAAAATACAAGGAATTCATTCTGATCATTCAAACAATTAATATTTCTGTCCCATCTGCCTGCCTTTTGGGTCTCTTATTTTCTACAAGTCTACACTGGTAAATCGCTTATTTGTAGCTTTGGAATTTGTGCGGGTGCATCTGAAAAACCCTGTGTTGTTTTGACTAAGCGGTCATTTCAACTCAGCAGTCCAAGAGACCTGCCAACCTCAAATTATATTCTACACACTGGAAAAATGCTGAGGCTCAACAGGAGAACTGGGCTGCTGTTTACTCTACTCAGCACTATCAATAAAAATATATTAAACAGACAGGCAATCATTTATTTCCAGGTTAATTGATGTTAAAGAAAGGATGTTACTAGGGAGTTTTCTGCTTAACTTTAGAAACACATTTATTTTTAAAGACAGCTTGCAAAAAAGTGTAAGATTACAACAATCTTTGCAAAATTCAAAACGTTTTTTGAATTAATATGCAGAACCTTTTCACCTTAGTACAATTGATTATATCAGTGCATTGAGAAGTACCAATTTCAAAGTGATATTTTTCAAGCATTAATTTTGAAACATAAATTTTACCCCCTCCCCTGACAACAGCGCCAATAGTGAACAAAAGACTAAAGTCAGTTCTTATGTGCACTTTTTGGGTGGCCTGGTTTCCTATTATACATGAACAACATTATAGTTTATTAAATAAAACACAGGAGCAGGTTTTGTACAGTGTACACCCTGAAATCTAGCATTTTGCGGTCCTCTCATATGTGGTAAAGAAGAAAAAAGGAGGGAAAATGAAATTAAACAATTGCCTAGGATGACACAATTTGGGAAAGTGGAGAAGCGTGATTAAACTCAGGTTTTCTGGTTTGACGTTGTTCATTTCAGCCACTAGATGTATATCCTTTGCTTCGCCTACCCCTATCTTACCGACAAAGCCCCCAAACCCCTCACCCGACTGCCATCCCAACTGCATCAAGGCAGCCCTCAGGCACTCCACAGACCAAACTTTTTGGCACCTGGGAAAGTGTTTATGAGTTACACATGTTCTTGAGGATTCAGGCCTATGGTTTTTCTCCAGCTATGAGTTATGACTTTCTTAGCAATTGGCTCCTCTTGGGATTGATGGTATTTAGTGGTCATGATGATCAAGCCTTAGATCTGCAGCATTAAGAATTTTGAAGATCCATTATTGTGTCTTCCATAACACAATACTTCCATGGGATTTAACTTTGGTGTTGAGAACATGAATCAAGTATTCTTTAAACTCTTTTATTCTGTTAATGTAAAATGTCTAAAATACAAGGCTTTTTCCATGATCCAATCACCTCTGTACATTGTTTAGGGGAGATTGAGCCACTGCTTTAGTAATATACCTAAGTCTATGATTGAAGTAGTCGTATATATTTATTTTGATTATCTACCCACAGTCTTACATTAAAAAGTAGTATGGAATATACAACTGCAGATTCTTTTTTACCAAATACAATTTATTGATTTTCTTAGGTCGATATTATAAGAAAGGCTGTAACATACGTCTGTTTTTATTTCCTTCATACAGGAAAAAAGACTATATTTGGGGCTGTCTAAAAGATTGTATTCTCTTTATTCGTACAGACTAACACTATCTGTTTCAAAAGTTAAGGACTGATAGGAGGAAACCTGCATGTTGAACCTGGCCCTTTCTGAGGGGTCAACCTAAATATTTAGCCTTTCTCCTTCTACATATTAATGAATGTGTTTTTGTTGGCTTAAGGATACTGGGCACTTAACCACTGGTAACCAGTGCTACAGTGCTTGTGCTCTCTACTTACAACATGGTAAAGTTGGCTTTTACCTAGCCGGCATATTAAATTCACTTTAGGTCCCTAGTAAACAGGGTCTTCATGTGCCCGAGGCCTGTAAATTAAATGCAGTTAGTGGGTCTGCAGCAGTGATTGTGTCATCCACTTAAAAATAGTCCTTTAAACATGTCTCAGGCCTGCCATTGCAGAGCATGTGTGTGCAGTTCAAACTGCCATTTTGAATTGGCGCACCAAACACTGCCAGCTCTATCTTTCTAACCTGGTGTGGAATCTTTCTGAGTGGTGTTTCCTCTGTTTTACTGTGTGAAGTGTTGAACAAATACTTTACACATTGCCTCTAAGTTAAGCCTGACTGCTCTGTGGTGAGCTACCAAAGGGGTGAGCATAGGTTAATATGGGGTTTGTTTGTGTTCTACCCTGACAAGGACTGTTGTTGCTGTTTTTACCAGGGTGCACATCCCAGTCAGCCAGTAACCGAACTTCTAACACTGCAACTCAGGGTATTGCAGGTTACTGGTACGTTTTCAACAAAATAGCTGTCTTCAATAAATATGGGCCACACATTCCTCATCATCATTAATTATGTTTGCAATGTTGTTATAGTACAATTTAGGAGTTAATGTACCAATATCAAGTGTGGTATTTGGTCAAGCAGAATCTCATGCACTGCAACGGTCTTTGATGTGTGAGGGGAAACTACTAAAGTGACGAGGGGCTGTTTTTCACAAGTGCCCATGGGTAGAACTGATGTGTGTGCCTGCTTTTAATTTACACTGAGTAATTTTCATATTATAGAAGTAGCAGCACCACACGCCATTTTCAAAATCAAAGGTACTGTTAGGTCTCAACTAGCGGCCTTCAATAAAGGATGCACGAGGCTCAGACCGGGACAGTGCACCAGGTAACATAATCCATCCCAAGGTAGTTTACTGGACTTTCATCAATAATCCTTGAAAAGAATCTTGACACCTGAAATGTATGTGTTTGTTTCGATACATTTCCTAATGCGATTAGCTGCTGTTCCAGCCAACATTTGAAAATATCTGCTCTACTGTTGGACAGCTCAGAATTCTTATCACTTTTTTTAATCTTTGTCATCACTGTTCATGATCCTGGGGACTGCTTCGCCACATATGTGCTGTACTTAAGCTATTTGGGGATTATTTTTAAGTTTTAGCAAGATAGGAAGTCTATCTAAATTTCCATTTCCAATGTGACTTTTACTTCTATTGGCATGGAAAAATAGAATGTGAATTTGCAGCAGACATTGTATAAGAGTAAGGAATCAAATGCCAAAAATAAAACTTAGGGGCAGATTTATGAAAAAGTCATACTGTGCAGTGCAGTGCAGAAAGGCACCTTGCTGTGCTGCACTGCATGACAAAGGAAAGGAGCAGAAATGCGCCCTATTTAAGGAAATAAAGCACATTCCTGCTTTTTTCTCTGTGCTGGCGGCCTTTTCTCTGCATAGCACCAACACAGGCACCCTTGCACCGTTGTGTGTAGCACACATAGATATTTCTCCTCGTTTTGCCTGTCTGTGAAGGTGTATCTTTATGGCACATTCCCAGGTCTACCAGTTCTGGTAAATTTAGGAATGCGTAAAAAAATCATGGTGTCACGCGGGAACACCCATTCAAAGCCTATAGAATGCCTCCCTAAAGCAGACTAAGGCAGCACAGCGATTTGCACTGCATTACTTTACCCCAAATTATTGGAACCACTCAGGGACACGCAGAGTGGCCTTGGGTGACTTCTCAAATCACATTTAGGACAAGAGCGACACTACTCTGCTAGTAAATATGCCCCCTACACTTCAGCAGTAATGTTTATTTGTTATAATCCTATAAATGGATTCATTGTGTTGAAGAATGGTTTTATGAACTGCTAAAACCTTTCAATTAAACATATTCTGCTTCACTTCAAAACAAGGGCAGCTGGCGTCCCTCGAAAATGGAGCGGCATAGATATGATACGATTTTTCATCTGTATTTACATAGCGCAAACTCTATATTTTACAGTATGGGAGAACTTAACATAGCCACTAGTTACATTTACAGATGTAAATATAACTAGTGCTCATGTTAAGCACACCCATACTGTGAGAGGTCCAGTTCGCACTATGTAAATACAGGGGGAAAAGCAATAGACATGAGTAGCAGTCACATGATGCTTTTAATGGCCTGGTCGAGTCACAAATGTGGCATCTTTGATGTCACAATGCAATCAGAAGCATGCGGCAGCTACACATGTCTATTGTTTGTCCCCCGGCTTTTACATAGCATGAACTGGATCTCTCACAGTATGGGAGCACTTAACCTGAGCACTAGTTATATTTATGCAGGACTCAAACCGTAGAAAAACACCTTACCGGATCTTTAAATCCACCATGCTGCCTCTCTGCTGCACTGAAGAGCTCTGCATGTTGAGCGTGGGGAAACTGCACACCTCAGCCAATGAAAGCAGTGCTTTCATTCTGTTTAAAATAGTTAACAGCCTACGAGCACTGAATTGCCTGGGACAGACGAACACAACACTCCATCGGTCTGATGGAGCTGTGTGTCTAGTTCCCAAGCTCACAAACACTGATGACTGGGAAAGCCTGAACTGCACATGTCAGATTGGCCACAAGCAAAAGACCGGCCAATCTGACATGTGCAGTTCAGATACACAGCCCCAGATGGTCAAGGCATGTAAACCACACCTCCAGTAGTACACCTCTTGTCTGCCGGCATACTGTGTGCACTATAACTGCTGGCAGGCACGGGGTCAACGCCCCCTTGCCCTTATGGAGAAACCACCCCTGCTTCGAAATTATTGTTGAATATTGTGTAGTATTATTTTGTCCATGTCGAATTAGGATTCTAGTCGCAAATTAACAGCAAGTGATTGTCACTTAATATGTCTGCAGTTGATGTATTGTTGATGCTTGTTTCTTACTCACATCTTGATTCACCTGCAAAAGCAAAATTGTATATATTAGATTAGCAGATGTTTCAAATGAACCAGACACACTTTTCTGAGTAATTGACGAAGGGAATGCAAATAAAAGTAGACCACTGTGCCTAGCATTTAAATGATATACGTATAAAAAATCACTTGGGGAAATGGTAGGAGCATTGGGGCAGATTTACAAGGAACTGACGCATCAGCTGCGTCAGTTTCCTTGCGCCAGTGCCAAATGTCCTTGCACCACCTTGGGTGCGCTGTACTTACAATACAGTGCTCCATGACGCAAGGATTAATATATGAGTCAGAAATACTGACGCATCTGTTGGCACAAAATTGATGCATCGCTGGAGTTGCTCATGAAAGTGACGCAACTCCAACAATGCGTCAGAACACAGAGGTGAGTCTCATACAAAAGGTCCTGCGTCAATCCTTACGCCTGGTCTGAGCAGGTATAGGGATTTTGACACAATGAAGGCGTAGAGTGACGCAGTGAAACGTTGTAAACTTCACAGCGTCAGTTCTACATGGCTTTTTGTGTGGGAACGCCTAGCCTGAATACATAATACCTGGCGCAGATATAATGTGACACAGGGCTTTACAACGTGAGGCATCTCCCTAGATGCGTCACGTTGTAAATTGGCAAAATAGAGCAAGTGGCCAGGAGGAAAAAATATATAGGGAAAATAAATTCTCAATAGAGGGCAATATATTCCACTATTGGTAGTACATAGTCCTATTCTTCATACACAAGCAATTCAACACAAGAAACAATCACATACCAAAGATCACATAATTTAATTAGTGTAATCTAGGGATTACTTCATCCAGATTAAAGGTTTTTTTTTCTATGCAACGGACATATTTACATACATATACAAAAAGACATGTTTAACACACATATATAACACTTATGTACAAGAATGGCAAAAGGGAAAACACAGAATGTTTAGAATAGTAGTGCGAAATAATAGCAACAATATGAAGTTCCTAGCACCCAAATTATTGGAAAGGAAGTGTTCACCTATAACCTATAGGTAATACACTAGGAGGAAGTCTTATAAACACAATTGGCTCTAGGATCACTACAGAGCCTCAATCAAAAAATTGTGCATGAATTCTTCTTAGAATAAATCATATCATTTTCTCATCAGACTCCTGGAAACAAAGTCTGTCGACGCGGGCGCGTTTCGGCCAAATGAAACATCATGGCCTCCTCAGGACAGGGGTGAAGAAAAGTGACCTAAACAACAAATTCCAAAACGGTAAACAAATATAAATGTCCATTTATAACACAAGCTCTCTCAATCTATGTGCCTAACACCGAAAGAGCCCGAACTGATACCAAAGCAAGGTATGAAATAAAGAATCAATAATAAAAAGCAAAAGAAATATTCAAGCAAGGAAAACAAAAAGGAATTTGAACAGCCACCATGGAAGAGGAAAAAATCAACCATCTCCAAAGCAACGTGTGTCACACTAAAGAATCTATTAATACCAATTCTAGAAAAGGGGAGAAAACAAAGGAGAGAAAACTGCGATAGGGAAACCACCACTCACCAATATAGAGGTGGACCCAGTCTCACCACTGATAAAGATCCCAAATGTGTTATCCAAGTCAGGACCAAAGTGAAAATCACATACCAGAATTCCATCTGTCAGCACTAATCCAGAAGGACTAAATCCAACTGCGGCAGAGGGGAGGAGCGACTTTTTTATCCCAATCACAGGCACAACTCCAGGACCTCAAATAAACTATGTGGTGCCAACTTCATTAGGGAGACATAAATCTAAAGGGGAAATCGAGAAGGATACTAAAAATCAAGTCGGCCAATCCTCCGAATAGCTAAAAAACATAAAGTCAAAATGTCCAAATCCCTCGCGCAGAAATACTGCCACAGGTGAAAAAACACACACGGTCCCACATAAAGTCTTACCTTCACACTAACGGGGACCGGCACGAACTAAAGGACCTTCCTTCTACGTCTTGGCACAGAGCACCGAGCCCTCCTCGCAGCCTCGGTAATGACTGCAAATCGGCGTCCCACGTGATCGGGACCCGAGCCAAACAACTAAAGTAGAAAGCGGACTAATCATGCTACTGCCAGTTGAGATAACACGGAAATAGGACAACGTGAACCCACTAGTGATGAACGGATATATAAGTGGAGGGCATCATCCATAGAGAATAGCCTTTCGTCTCAAATATGGCGCTCAAAGGAGTAAATGTGTAAAAAGAGAGTAAATATCTCAAAGGTAAAAAAATAATAAAAAATAATAATGTGTGTCCAGCGCTATACAAATCGAGTCACCAAAAACTAAAGAACAACAACAAACCGGTTATATGGCCACCAGTAGTCCCATAATCAGCACAAAATACAAAGACACCCCAAACCAAAAAAAGTGATAAAAAGTGGGGAAAAAGAATAGACCTTGGTGACAAATCGGGCATTCAGTGTAGGCACAGAGAGGAGCTCACAATCTAGGACTCGCATTAATACCAACATGTAGGGGAGAAGATAAAGTACCAATATGTCTTCCCTATACATATTACGGATACATATAAAATATATAAAAATACTCAGACAGGCAGTGTCAAAGGACTGTACAAGATATACATTATTACTCATCGTAAATCAGTACTACAAAAGTAGATTGAACAGAACAAAGATAGAGCTTCCAGCTTACCAAGTATGTCGACGCGAACTAGATCAGTGCCCAAATTTCATCACGATCATTGAGGCCAATGTTAGCAGTATGGTATTTTTCGATCATACGTGCCTCAAGTTTGTTCAAAGAAGCCTGAAGGCTTAGAGTATTAGGAGCCTTGACAACCAAGAGCACAGACCATCTTATATAATTTTCATTATGATTACACTCCACAAAGTGTTGAACAAGCGGAGCTCCCTGCGTCTTACAGCGTATTCTGGACTGATGTTGTATCACTCTCATTTTGACAGTTTGTGTAGTCTGCCCTATGTATACCTTGTCACACGGGCACATAAGACAATACACGACATTTTTAGTGTTACAGTTTGAAAAATCATTTTGGATATGGTTTTTTCCATTCAGCATCACAGATTTCGAATTAGTCGTTTATGGGCATGCTACACAGCCATTGCATTTAAAGTGACCCACAACTGGTGGCAAACCTAGCATATTTCTTAGGCCTCCTTTCGGTGGTGTCGTACGAGCAGCTGTTACCAAATGTTGACGAATGTTTTTGCCCTTACAAAATGCAAACAAAGGTTTGGGAATATTAAGATGTTCAATTAATCTCCAATTGCGTAAGATGATTTGCTTGATTTTATTAGCCTTGGGGTTATAAATCAAAACACACGTCATGCGGTTAGACTCCTGTTTTTCCTTCGGGGTGAGTAGACTTTCACGTGGTGTGAACCATGCTCGTTTCAAGGCAGTTCTTACCAATTTTCTCGGATAGCCTCTATCGCAAAGTTTTTTTTGCAATCTCTCAGCATTCTCAAAGTAATAATTTTTATTCGTACAGTTTCGTCTAATTCTTAAAAATTGACCGTGAGGTAAATTTTCTTTCAAATTCCTCGGATGGCCACTTGAGAAATGTAATAAAGTGTTCCGGTCAGTCGGCTTGGTGTAAAGATTAACTTCAAGCTTCCCACTCTTGTTATGTACCTGTACGTCCAAGAAATTGGTACTAGAGTCACTGTATGTCATAGAAAAGTTGAGGTCTATTGAACGAGCATTTAACCATCTGTGAAATTCTAGTAATTGTGTGTCATTCCCGGTCCATATCATGAAAATATCATCTATAAATCGGGTCCACCGAGTGATGTTAGTTGTAAAGGGAGTCATTTCATTAAAAATATGTTGTGTCTCAAAAGAGTCCATAACTAGATTGGCAATTTCTGGGGCGAAACAACACCCCATCGCCACACCTTTAACTTGGACGTATAAGTCATCTTTAAAAGCAAAGAAGTTGTTTTTTAGACAGATTTTGGCTAGGGCAGTGATAAACTCGGTCGGTACATTGTGTGGTCTAGGTCTACCTTCAAGAACCAACTCCAGAACCAGCAAGGCTTCTTCCTGCGGAATGTTGGTATAGAGACTTTCGACATCGAACGTGACCAACAACTGTTGGTCACTATCGAATGTTGAATTCTCTATCTTAGAGATGAAATCCATAGTGTCTCTAATGTAGGCCCGTGTGGAAGGTACAAACGGTTTCAAGAACACATCAATATATTTGGCCAAAGGTTCTAATATTGACCCGCATGCTGCGATAATCGGTCGTCCAGGGGGTTGATCAATGTTTTTGTGGACTTTAGGTAACACATAAATAATGGGGATTTTCTGATTGGTAGTGTTCAAGTAATCAAATTCTTTCCTGCAGATATATCCATCGTTAACAGCTTGTGTGGTTAAATGTAAAATTTGTGCTTTTAAGCGTGCAGTAGGATTGTCATTAATAGGGCGATAGTGATCCAAATTATTAAGTTGGTTAACTATCACATTGTCATAGTCATTAGTATCCCATAACACGATACCACCGCCCTTGTCAGCCGGTTTAATGACTGCAAGGGGATTATGGGCGAGTTCATTCAATGCGATCCACTCTTCCTGAGTGAAGTTTGGTTTATAGTAGCACCTTTTCGCATTGAGTTCATCGATCTCTTTCAGAATTAAATCCTCAAAGAGGAGGATCTCATTGGGCATAGTACTACTTTCTGGGCAGAATGTGGATTTATTTCGGAAACCACTGATATTGTTCTCGTGTGTTTCATCCTGGTCTGCAAAGAAAGATTTTAATCTGATTTTACGCAGGAATCTAAGCACCTCTGTTTTAATATTGACCGGATCATGTAGCGTAAGTGGAACAAATGAAAGACCCTTATGTAAAACTTGCCGTTCCGTGTCTGTTAAGGGATGCTTAGAGAGGTTGTAGATAGGGATAAGTTCCTTACTATTATTTTCTACCTCTCCAGGTTCATATCCTAACAGTTGTATGTTCTTCGTCGGGTCCTGAAGACCCCTTGTTCTGGTGCTGGCATCGGTGCTCTCCATTCTCCCCTGTAACCACTCCCCCTGCGTCCTCTGTCTAAAAAAGGAAGGGCTCTAGGGTATTGGTAATAGGTGGGGAAAGGTTGATAAGGAGGAAAGTAAGGTCCTGCTCCCTGAACCGAGTCTGAAGAAGAATCAGAAAAAGTGATAAACTTTCTACGAGATCTACCTCTGTATTGTAAATTCAGGGTACTCGGGTTATTATTTTTAAAGAAATCCTCCTTGAGGTA
This sequence comes from Triturus cristatus, assembly GCF_964204655.1. Lineage (NCBI taxonomy): Eukaryota > Metazoa > Chordata > Amphibia > Caudata > Salamandridae > Triturus > Triturus cristatus. The sequence goes on from NC_140591.1 coordinate 1,406,325,221, forward strand.
TGGATATACCAGATCAATTTTAAAGTTTTTGATATCTCTCGTAATTTTAGAGGTTTTGAGATTCACTGTATGTGTTCTGAAATCAACTATAGTTTTTTCAATGGATTCTAGCAAAGCTTTGGCATCAGTAATTGAAGTATCTGCCCCAATTTCTTCCTCCAAGTTTTTTATCTCCTTCAGTTCTTCCTCACTTACTCTCAATGCGGTTTGGATTGAAAGCACTATCCAATCCCGGGAGCATTTGGTCCCAACTCCACTAAAGTCCAACAAATAAGGTTTATCGTTAACAAATATTACTGGAATATTCTTAACCTGCAGGCCTGCAGGGATCGTGTTACTCTTAAGATGTTCCAATAATACTTGTGCGTGTAATTGTGTTCTGGTATTCTTTTTTCTTAATTGAATCAAACGTTCGCCCTTGTCTGAAGTGTAAGTGCCTGTCGTTACTTGGTTTCTACCTAGAAAGGAGGGGATTTGCAATAGTCTATTAATCTCTTCTTCCGAATATTGTACCATATGTGGTTCTGACATTTCAGTCCTAGAGAACTAAGACACAACCTTGTCCAAGTAAATAATAAAGACAACACAATTTCTGTAAGTCAAGAAAGCAAAACATAAATATCTTCACGATATGTAAATGTGACTGTCATTCATATAACAAATCATCAAGTGAATACTTATAATAAAATTACAAACAAACAAAAGGCCCTCACACTTGAAAAAGTGTAACAGATTATATTCAAAGATATAAAGGGGTATACCCAAATAACCCTCCTGTACCTGGGTATGGTACACAATGGCAAAATAGAGCAAGTGGCCAGGAGGAAAAAATATATAGGGAAAATAAATTCTCAATAGAGGGCAATATATTCCACTATTGGTAGTACACAGTCCTATTCTTCATACACAAGCAATTCAACACAAGAAACAATCACATACCAAAGATCACATAATTTAATTAGTGTAATCTAGGGATTACTTCATCCAGATTAAAGGTTTTTTTTTCTCTGCAACGGACATATGTACATACATATACAAAAAGACATGTTTAACACACATATATAACACTTATGTACAAGAATGGCAAAAGGGAAAACACAGAATGTTTAGAATAGTAGTGCGAAATAATAGCAACAATATGAAGTTCCTAGCACCCAAATTATTGGAAAGGAAGTGTTCACCTATAACCTATAGGTAATACACTAGGAGGAAGTCTTATAAACACAATTGGCTCTAGGATCACTACAGAGCCTCAATCAAAAAATTGTGCATGAATTTGTCTTAGAATAAATCATATCATTTCTCATCAGACTCCTGGAAACAAAGTCTCAGGACAGGGGTGAAGAAAAGTGACCTAAACAACAAATTCCAAAACGGTAAACAAATATAAATGTCCATTTATAACACAAGCTCTCTCAATCTATGTGCCTAACACCGAAAGAGCCCGAACTGATACCAAAGCAAGGTATGAAATAAAGAATCAATAATAAAAAGCAAAAGAATAAATCAAGCAAGGAAAACGAAAAGGAATTTGAACAGCCACCATGGAAGAGGAAAAAATCAACCATCTCCAAAGCAACGTGTGTCACACTAAAGAATCTATTAATACCAATTCTAGAAAAGGGGAGAAAACAAAGGAGAGAAAACTGTGATAGGGAAACCACCACTCACCAATATAGAGGTGGACCCAGTCTCACCACTGATAATAGATCCCAAATGTGTTATCCAAGTCAGGACCAAAGTGAAAATCACATACCAGAATTCCATCTGTCAGCACTAATCCAGAAGGACTAAATCCAACTGCGGCAGAGGGGAGGAGCGCCTTTTTTATCCCAATCACAGGCACAACTCCAGGACCTCAAATAAACTATGTGGTGCCAACTTCATTAGGGAGACATAAATCTAAAGGGGAAATCGAGAAGGATACTAAAAATCAAGTCGGCCAATCCTCCGAATAGCTAAAAAACATAAAGTCAAAATGTCCAAATCCCTCGCGCAGAAATACTGCCACAGGTGAAAAAACACACACGGTCCCACATAAAGTCTTACCTTCACACTAACGGGGACCGGCACGGACTAAAGGACCTTCCTTCTACGTCTTGGCACAGAGCACCGAGCCCTCCTCGCAGCCTCGGTAATGACTGCAAATCGGCATCCCACGTGATCGGGACCCGAGCCAAACAACTAAAGTAGAAAGCGGACTAATCATGCTACTGCCAGTTGAGATAACACGGAAATAGGACAACGTGAACCCACTAGTGATGAACGGATATATAAGTGGAGGGCATAATCCATAGAGAATAGCCTTTCGTCTCAAATATGGCGCTCAAAGGAGTAAATGTGTAAAAAGAGAGTAAATATCTCAAAGGTAAAAAAATAATAAAAAATAATAATGTGTGTCCAGCGCTATACAAATCGAGTCACCAAAAACTAAAGAACAACAACAAACCGGTTATATGGCCACCAGTAGTCCCATAATCAGCACAAAATACAAAGACACCCCAAACCAAAAAAAGTGATAAAAAGGGGGGAAAAAGAATAGACCTTGGTGACCAATCGGGCATTCAGTGTAGGCACAGAGAGGAGCTCACAATCTAGGACTCGCATTAACCTCTTGAGTGCCCATTTCGAGACGGTCTCGTCATGGGCCGCGGTTGCGCTGTGCCCATGACGAGACTATCTCGTCATGAACCCCGCCCGCTAATTCAACGCCCGGCACAGGGCGGGGAAAGGGCGGGGCACTCAAGGGGTTAATACCAACATGTAGGGGAGAGGATAAAGTACCAATATGTCTTCCCTATACATATTACGGCAATGGCATCGCAAGGGGCTTGTAAATCTGCCCACAGTCTAGTATGTAACATGCGCCACAGCATGACATGGATTTCTGGTATGTTGCTTAATGCCTAGTGATGCCAAAAGAATCCCAGGTAGTATCGGTGGATGCTTCTTTCTGAAAGGGATCCATTTCCAGGTGAAAAACACAATAACAAAAAATGATGTCAAATGACGACCCCGTGGTAAGGCTCAAAGCTACAGGTCTAAAAATCTATGGGGCATATTATCAAGACAGGCGATAAAATTATCGCAGCTTTAGCGGCAGAAAACTGCCGCTAAAACGGCGATAATTGTCTTGATAATATGCTCTATGGAATTCCAATTGAAGCCCATGTTAGATGTGAAGGACATCTAACATGGGCTTCAATTGGAATTCCATAGAGCATATTAGCAAGCCCATTATCGCCGTTTTAGCGGATAATTTTATCGCCTTTCCTGATAATATGGCCCTATTTTCCTAAGCACTCAGTAAACTTTACAGCGAGGCTTACTTAAAGGCTGCAGGTACTTTTAACATACCAATTGGCATTAGTCCTTCTATTACGATGACGATTGTGTTTTATATGCTACGAATGCAAGCTTTTATCATATTTTAAGACAAGTAACCTTTCCTCTTACTGTGGCTCCCACACATTTCTGCTTTCGCAGTCTCTACCATTATAAGGAATTTCACCATAAAAGATTTTCTTTCACAACAAACCACGCGCATCTCTTCCCCTACACACCCCATTACGTCACATATTATTGCCATGTTTTCCATAGCTAAGTAAGCCACCGAGGAGGGTCCATTACGGTTAGGTGAAAGAATAATATTCAAATAATATATATCATCCAAGAAGTGGGGCTAGAACTCTAGTGGAAGAATTGCCCAACTTACAACTTTCACCACTACACCAATCACCTTAATGCAAGTAGTTTGCCACTAAAAGCACAATTGTGAATCTTGAGTCAACTTTCCTCTATTTGACTATGACACTGGCCCCACACATTTTTGCTTCTCTTAGACCCTTCCACTACAAGTCATTTCAGCAATTAAACCACCCCTCCCTTGCAGTCCACCACATGTCTCTAATTTCTGATCTGCTATTCCATGCAAATCATGGCAAATACTTGGCCAGATAGTGCATTAAAGTGAGTAAAATAACAATAATTACATTTAAAAAATGAAAACTTGGGCTTGAATTCTTGTTAAGAAGAGGGTAAAATAAATCGAAATATTCCAAGACAACTGACCTGTTGTGTTTATCATGTGGCTAAAACAATTGTTTACAGAGTAACTTTACATTATTAGCCGTATTAATCTGCTGAATTTAGTTTATGTGCTACAGTTAGGCCTGGGCTAAATTTCTGTTCCGCTCGCGGAACTTGCGATAATTTGACATTTTCGCGTTCTGCGGAGAGCGCGAAAATTTCAAAATTTCCGCATTCCGCAGCTTAGCGATAATTTGGTTCTTGCTCGCGCTGTAAAATAATACATTCTCGCGCGCGCGCAATCGCCTTACCTGATTCCCCGGGTTCGCCGACAAGTTTTCCCGATCCGGTCGCGTTCTCCACGAGATGTTGGATTGTTGGTAGCCATTTGCGCTGTCTTGCGACAGTTCGCGCCCGCAGTAACGTCATGCGTCGCACGATCACGTCTTTCTTCTCGCGATCATGCACCGCGAGAAGAGTGAAAACAAGATGGCCGCGCCCGCAAGCAACCACATGGGTAAGTTGGCGAGCCGCGAACACGCAGAAAATACCGCGAACGGGCGGGAAAAAAACTTCCGCATCTTCGCGATATTTCCGCGTGTTTGCAGAGATTTTAAACATTTTCGCGATAATTTGCGAAAGTCGCTTTCGCAAATTCCGCCCACCCCTAGCTACAGTCTCACAAGTTTTTTATGCCTTGAAAACAAGTAACCATTTCATTCTTTCTTATGGCACTGCCCCACTGTTCTGTCTCTTCTATTAAAGTAAAGGTTTTCTTACACAAGAAACTTTTCACCCCCTCCCCATACCATACAGATAAAATTCAGCGAAAGTTGCCACTGGGCCAAATGCTCGATTACAAGGGTAAGGAGTCGAGCAGTGTGTTTAGCATATTCATTTTTCTACTGTCGTCCTTCTATTTTTATGTTGTATTTCCTTTACATGGCACAAACTCACACGTGTACCTTTATGCCATAAAAAGAAGTGCCCCGTCCTCATTTACATTGGTCTCACACATTTCTGCAGTGTCAACAATTATCACCTCATAATTATGTTCTGTAGAGGCTTTAAAGAAGACACAAATTCCCAAAATACAACTCCAATACATGCTAAGTGTTTCTCCTTGAATGTTCTTCATTTACAATTAATAAATAAATAAATCATAAGCAGTGTTTGGATCTTACACTAAAAATGCAAACAAATGGTATAGCAATCTCATAACCTTCACAACTAGGCCCAAGTTCTGCTAAGAATAGGTATCTTCTTATAGAACTGTAATCATAGTGATCTTATATTAGTCCCATTTTCAGAGCATGCCATCTTTTAGTTAAATTCTTCTGTCCTGCATCTCACAGATAGCAGATACATACAGCATCATCTGTGTATTCTGGATACAACAGAGAGGGCCTCATGTAGGTAGCCAAATACCGGTAACGGCCCATTTTCGGTAATTATACCGTTACCGACCGGTATTTAGGCTTTTGGTATGTAGGGGGACAATTTCTGTATTCGGAATTTACCAAATCGGTAAAATTACCGAATCGGTAATTTTACCGATTCGTTAAATTCCGAATACAGAAATGAGATGTAGGGGGAGTGTGTGGGTGTTGTTATGAGTCGGTATTTACCACCAACTAATAGTTGGTGGTAAATGAAGAATGGATGTGGAAATGCATTTCAAAGCGCCTACAAGTGTGCAATGTGGCAGACATACATGCCCTTAGGGGTGCAACAGGGTGTCAATGTGACACCCTGCCACCCTTGCATGTGTTCCCCCCATTACCGAATCGGTATTTACCGATTCGGTAATGAGGCATACCTTCCCATCAATGGGAAGGTATGCCTCATTACCGAATCGGTAAATACCGATTCGGTAATTACCGAATTTTACCGAATCGGTCAAAATTACCGACTCATTACCTACATAGCATTTACCACTTCATAAATACCGAATCGGTATGATTCGGTATTTATGAAGTGGTAAATGCAAGCCCACCTACATGAGGCCCATAATGTCTCAGCTATATGGCTGATACTCCATTATAGAAGCACATCATAAACTATGAAAATTCAGCTAATAATGCTCCTTTGGTCTAAGTGTCGGAGCATCTCTCTACTGCATCCAGCCTCCTTTGAGGGTGGTACTGCTGAACCAGGCCCTCAGGCTTCTATTCTACCTGTTCATGATCAGTGCATAAGGATCAATGTGCCTGTGACACCACATCATTACGAACTCAGATGCCATATAGCAGATGCATTTACATTCTAGAGGGCTGTGTAGAGTGTATATGTTGTTCGTGGAGTTAGCCCATTAACTGCTCCTACGCAGTTGTAACATTTTTTGTTCAAGGCAATTAGAATTATTTGAGGTAATTCTTGGGATAAAGTACCTGTGGCAAAGTACCTGCAAACTAGACGCATTTCTTGGCATGTGGGTTCATCTAGGAAAAATGTTGCACTGCAATACCGGACAAAATTATTGACATAAGCAGCACCCATGGCAAAAAAGCGAGCATTGGCATATTGCACGTAATTTTTATCATAAGGACTCATTTATTTTTTATTGTTTTTATTAAGAACCACCATAATTTCAAATTCATCCATTTAACACAGTACCATATCTTGGTCATGCACCAATAGTCAATAAATACAGCCTACATGTTCAGGAATAGAAAAATATACAAAGCAAAATAAGAACAAGAATAACATTACTTTGAGAATGAATAATCAAGAATCAAAAGAAACAAGATACAATACAGATTTTTGCAATAAAAAGCGCTTAAAGTGCATAATATGCTTAAAGTGCAAACATGGAATGAATGTGCAAATGTGCAAATTCGCAATCCTAAAATGTGTAAATAATCATTCTAGCAACCCCTTAAAATGGGCAGTGTGCATCAAAAGGAATAAATAATATGGTATGAAAATTGGAGACGCTAGAGGGCGTGCAGGCAAGATTGCCGCACCTTAGTGAGGCTTTGTCAGTCCTGAAATAAAAATTCACAATCCATCCTCAATGAGGGGGATTAACTCTCCCAATACTGTTTCATGTGGCATCAGAAGGCTGAAGGTAGTTGCGCACGCCACCTGCAAGGAGACAGATAAGAGGGCGGCCTACGGTGCGCGTCTCTGCTGCCTAAGGCCGCTATGAGCATGTGAAATGGGATCCCCGCGGAAGCTGGAGGGACCCGCTGGAACGGTTCCTCTGGTGTCCCCCTGAAGTATAGCCAGAGCCGCAGTGATGATACACCTGAGGTGGCAGTCGTGGCCGAGGTGGTGCAAATACAGATGGTGGCTGCTTCCGAGGTCCCGGATCACGTGCTGCCTGGGGGCCGTCCCGGAGTGTGAGGCGGGCATGCTGGGCCGGGGGCCCGAGGCTCATCTCCTACACGCAGGACCCTGCAGCAACAGTAAGTCGAGGCAGCGACGGCCTGGGGGAAGAGCTGTGAGGGTGAAACAGCAGGTGACAGACCTGGCGCTGCCATTGAGTAATCGCCCACCTGCTGCCTGGGGACCGCTCGGATGCGACGGCCGGCACGCGAGGCTGGGTATTTGGGCCTCGCTGGTGCTCGCTGCCACGATATGGCGCATAACAGAGGGGACCGCAGCAGCTGATCAAATCCCACCCAGGCAAATTGCCTCATTATTGCCTGCTACGGAGACAACACGACATTGCCTGGGGAAAGGCTTCCCTGAACCACGCGCATACGCCACGGCTGCGACCTATGTCAAGCCTGGGAGGGGTTACTTGGGCACCTCAGTCCATAATCAGAGGGGGGCAGAACTCGCAATTTATAACAGCCCGCCAAGAACTTTGTTAGAAAGGGACCCACCTGCCTGCATGCTGTCGAGTGGCCGGCCCTTCTGTGGATCCCACTGTGAGGAGTAGGGACTGACTGACTTGCCTTACGCCACCCATCCGGGCGGGTTGCTCTGGTTGGGCACAAAGCCTCTGGTCTCCATATAAAGCCTGTTAGGGTGCTGCTCCTCCGCCACCTGTGGGTACTGAGCGAATGCACTGAAGGGAAGCATGCAGCATGCAGGCCAGTACACAGCACCGCCGCTGAGCACAAATATCCATCCGTGAACAGAGGCTGTAGCTAACCACCGTGGAGTGGTGAGCTGCCGCCTGAGAGGGGCACTATAATAGTTCAGCGTGCCGAGGGTACTGTCTGGGAGCAGCCCTGCAAGGGTTACACTGTGCGTTACACCCCAGGAGTGGGGACCAGGGACAAGCCTGATCAGCCCAGCCGCCCCTGGCCCAGACTACATACACCAGATCCGACTCCCCATCAGAGCCATATACACGCCATTATCCGCAGGCCCTGCTTCAGGAGAGTTGCGGCGTGAGCCTCTGCAAATTGATGCCCCATTGGGTAAGGGCTACAACCATGCCACCTAGATTCTGAGCACCCTTGGCCGCCCCCTACCGCCCCCTACTCCTCAGGAGTACCTGCCCTGCCCCCACTGGGACAAGACAGGCGGAAGACCAACCTAGAGCCTTTGAAAACACCTGCCACTGGCCTGGCTGAGGCGGATAGCGGGGAAGCCCAATGGCAAACAGCCTGAACTCAACTTTGATACTCACAAAACGCCCAGAGGGCAACCGCCGGAGCAGGAACACAACGGTGCGGGCCAAGCAAGCCATGTCACTGAGGAGCTGGACATGAAGACGCTGCTTCACATAATGAAAACCAGTTTGGCCTCCATCGAGTGGGAAGATGGACTCCATGTGCGCCAGAATGGACCAGATCACCCAGAAGATCGAAAAACAGGATGGCAGGATAAAAGAGGCCGAGACGGGCATTTCAACATTGGAAGATGAACACGTACAGGCGGCAGGGCAACTCGCGGACATAGACAAGCTCCTTTAGGTGATCATGGTGAAGAATGAGGACATCGTAGTCCGCTCTAGGCACAATAATATCCGTATCACAGGAGTTCCCGAGTCAACCAATACAGGGAGACTTGAAGATGACGTAGAGCGGCTGCTCACCACCTGCTTTGGCCAGGAGGCCTTCTCCAGAATGCTAATTGTGGAACGAGCACATCACACTCTGGCGCCAAAGCCCCCACCTGGGGTGCTGCCCCTGCCCATAGTTGCGAGACTACTTAACTACCGAGACCGCGATGCTGCCCTGTGCAGGACGAGTGAACTGAGAAATGTAGTCTTCGAGAACAACGCCATCTCATTATACCCTGATTTTACCCTCAACGTTCAGGAAGCATGGAAGAAGTTTGCCCCCATCAAAAAGAAGCTCCAGCAGGAAGGAGTGGAGTATGCCATGCTGTACCCCGCATGTCTGCGGCTCACACACAATGGCCTACACCACATCTGCAACACTCCACAACAAGTGGCGAACTTCCTCAAAAAGACAGTGCTGGCTGCCAAGAGAGCGGAGCGTTCCCCATCGGGGACTAGAGATGAACCCACGCAACGAGAAGAGGACTAAGTAAAGAGGATACAGACCTGCATACTCTTGCTCGCAGGTTGGCCTGCGGACGCTACCTTCATAAATGCTCTCTACTATACGCAGGTAACACCAGATGTTGTCAATTAAATGCCTTACGACTTCCCATCAATCTATTTGTTGATAGCGAGCACCCCACGGGACATTGACTCTGTATTCCGGGGACACCTTCTGCCCGTCACGAGGGTGCAGGAGGAGCTGTTACGCCCCCTGGGACTCACATCTCCTAGGATGTACCCCTTTTCTCCTCCAATGGAGATTGTACCTTTTGGTTGTTGTCTTGGTTACCTTGTTGTGGGGTTACTGCCTTTATGGGTCACCAACACCCCTGTAATTAACGCACTACACATTTTTTGTATTGATAAAGCTTGCTTGCCCCTGTCCGCACGGTTCATTCCTTCATGGTCACTGTGCAAACCTAAAGTAGGGACAAAGCAATGTCAACCCAGGGACAATGTGACCCATACGACACAATTGTTTTACGATGCAACGGGAGGGGTTGTGAGGGAGGGTACTGTACACGGCAAGTTGGGAACACTGTTGTGGGGGAATGTTGGGGCAGATGGGCAGGCATTTTCATGATAGCTATAACAACTAGTTTGCGCATTTAACCATCGGTCCAGAAATGCAGTACATATATACACACATGAACTCAGACAAAGATGGGTGAGGGACAGAAGACCAACACCATAGCGAGCATAAATCTAGTCACCTGGAACGTTAGAGGACTGGGAGACCCTAGAAAGAAGCAACACATTTTGGCCTACCGAGACAGGCATCATGTCAGCATAGCTCTGCTACAGGAAATGCATACCCTACCCACACAACAGCCCCAGTTTGCCTCAAGATGGGCCTTGCAAAGATACCTCTCCTCGTAATCCGCCTTTTCCAGAGGCGCGGCAATCCTCATTCAAAAAGCAGTGCCCTATATTGAGGAGGGATCTGCACTGGACCCGCAACGGAGGTACTGCATAACATGGGGGCGGTTGGCATCTGCCTCCATCACGTTGGTATGTAGCTATGGGCCCATCGTGGACGATGAAGATTACTACAGCACCCATTGGCATGCATAGTTAGCATAGGCTCGACTCATATGGGGAGGAGACTTTAATTTAACGCGCTATCCTTCACATGACCGTTCCCACCCACTGCCACACCACTACTCCAGAGCACCGTGCCAACTCCAACAAATAATCACTGATAATTTACTGGTGGATGTCTGGCGCCACCATCACCCGGTACAGCGCAAGGGCACATATCATTCGACATTAAATAACAATTGGCCCAGGCTAGACATGTGGATTGCATCACAAGACATCGCATTGCATTCGCTCTCCTCTCGCCACTTGGCACGCACCTACTCGGATCACTCCCCTGTGAATATGTCAATAAACCCCCCTGGTATGACGCCCCATCCCAGACAGTGGCGACTAAAGCCCACGGCGCTCCTTGACACGGTGTTTAAGACAGAGCTGTGGGACACACTAGAAGAATACTTGAGAATTAATATAGACTCAGTGCCATCCCTTGCTACGGTGTGGGAGGCGCTAAAGGTCACCGTTAGAGGACATTGTATGTCTAAAGCTGGAGGCATCCTCAAAGACATTCGCACAACAATAGCACGCCTGGAACAGCAAAATAAACAACTGGAAAGAAACGCAGCACGTGAGTGCCCCATCCTGGCTAAGATACGCGAGTCCCTCTCAGAATACCAGATCGAAGCAGAAAGGGAATTCTACACAGCACGCAGATATGGCCAGGGAGAACGGCCCGGCAAGGCACTTGCCGAGACCATCCGGCCACGTAGAACGGTGAACCATGTCCTAGTCATACGCGATGGGGACGGGGTGGCGAATTGAGACACGTCGGCCATAATGGAGGTGTTCACTGCACACTACCGGGCACTGTATACGACGTGTGCGGCACGACAAGATGAGACTCCAATACTTGCAGCAGATAGAACTGGTCTGGCTCAGCATCCGGCAGAGAGAATTCTTAGCAGCTGATCTGGGAGTGGACAAAATACGAGAGGCCATAATGCAAATAGGGAATGGCAAGGCACCTGGGCCGAATGGCCTTTGCATAGAGTTTTACAAGAATTGCAAAGACACACTGGCCCCCTTCCTGAAGGCAGTCTATGAGGAGGCAGTCCAAACGGGATATTCTCGCCCACTATGTGGGAATTGATGCTGATCTCACTACTGAAACACGGAAATAGCACCGAATCTACGGGCTCGTATAGACCCCTGTCCCTGATCAATTGCGACGTTAAAGTATTGGCTAAAGTCTTGGCACATAGGCTCACACTCTTGATGGATAACCTCATTAGACTTGACCAAGCAGTTTTCATACCTGGCCGATCAACTTCGCATAACTTGAGGACCCTCTTCTCCATCCTGCATGGTATCAACCAGGAGGAACAGGCTGTGGCTATCTTCCTAGACTCCACCAAAGCGTTCGATTCCCTGGAATGGGGATACCTACTTGCAGTCCTGACGCACATGGGATTTACTCCAGGGTTCCTCATGTGGATTAAGTTGCTATATCATTGGCCCAATGCTTATTGATGCTGAATGGAGAATGCTCCCCTGCCTTTGGCATAACCAGGGTCACGCGACAGGGGTGTCCCCTTTCGCCCCTGCTGTTTGCGGTCACCATGGAACCGTTGGTATCCATGTTGCGACAGCATCACAAGCAATATGCACTGGATTACCCCACGAGGCCCGTCCTAATTTCGCTATATGCAGATGATATTACGCTATACATGCGCAATCCCGCTGAAGGATTAAATGCCATGATCCGGGAAATAATCAAATTTGGGGCCTTCTCGGGGATCACCATCAACTGGGGTAAATCCCAGGTCATGCCGCTCACGAGCTGTACCACTCCGTTCCCAATGGACTACCTGCTGCAGTGGTGCATAGACGAGGTCCGATACTTGGGAGTCACCATAACCAAGGATAAAGAAGAACTACTGCGAGCTAACTATGGATTGACCCTCGCTAAGGTGGAAGACCTGATTACCAGGTGGGTGGCTCTCCCGCTCTCCCTCGCAGGCAGGATTGCCTTAATGAAGATGGTCATCATGCCTAGATTTCTATATTTGTTTACAAATATCCCTTTTCCCCCCAGCCGCCCCTTCTTTACTAGGCTGAAGAGCCAGCTCATTCGCCTTGCTTGGGGCTGGAAACAGCCTCGGATCAAATGGAGCACCCTCACTTTGCCGTTTGCACAGGGCGGGTTTGAAGCGCCCGATACCGAACTCTTCTATCTCAGTGCTCAGGCACACTATGCCGCATACTGGCTCAAGCCTCCGCCCTTTATGACACATTTTGCAGTGGAGCAGGGGCTCATGGCGCCTTTGCCTTTTAAGGGGTTCCTGGGGGTCGACGACAAAACAGCTGGGGGAAAGAGATCCACCGTGGCTTGTACAAGCAATGCGTGGCGAACCATTGCCAAATGATCCCAAGACCCCATGCTATACTCCCTGCTACTTCCCCTGCTCGACCAACATGACCTGCCAGTTAAACAAGAAGGTATCTGTAAATGCATGCTTCTCAAGCTGGGCAAACTACACGGGGAGACATGTACCACCTGGGGCGATTCAAAAACGTGTTTGAATTCTTGAGCGACACACCACCCACCATGGACCGCTTCCTATACATTTTCCCACGACAAGCTGTTCAGGCTGGTACCCCTATGTTCCCAGAGGAACCTCTTACACTGCTCCCATTACAGCAAATGATACAGGCAGGGGCACCACATGCCGTGTCCCGCATATATAAGGCCCCCGTAAGGGCGGGGACCCACAACACTCTGAAAGCAAAACAGGGGTGGGAAGCCGAATTGGGACACCCTATCACAAAGGAGGCCTGGGTGTTCAGTTGTCAACAAACTGAACGCATCACAGCTAGCAGCCGGTTCAGAATTATCCATTTTAAATTTCTTCACAGAATGTACTATACTCCAGTAAGGCTGCACAAACTCAAATTACGGGAAAGCGATAGATGCGACCAATGTAAGCAGGAGGGTGCGGGTGTTCTACATGTGGCGTGGGAGTGTGGGTCCATAGCGCATTACTGGACCGAGGTTGGGAGAGCCCTGGGTGACATGATAAGGGGACAGCTCAAACTCACACCAGAAATGGGCCTCCTGGGGTACCTTCCAGGGCAAAAAGGTCGCATTAAACGATTCCTGGCGATGGGCTTACTCATTGCTAAGCGCAGACTTGCTTGCAGATGGGGAGGGGTAGGGCGCCTAAATTTAAGGAATGGCTGGCTGACCTCTCTTACTGTTAGGAGCAAAATAATATCTTCGCTGAGTTGCTGCCCCTCCGCTCATGGCCCTGCGATATCTGGAAACCCCTCACTAGCTATCTGTGCAGGACGGCTGCGAGCAACATGGAAGATGGTGCAGCACCATAGCAAAGTAGCTGCCTCGCTGAGAGCGGTGGGCCTAATAACAAAGGGGCTGACCACTAGTGGGACTGATGTGTAATTCTGCCTGCCAGTTATACCTATGCCCGATAATGTATATTGAGTCCTGTATATTCCAACTCACCCTCTGTACTGTACTGATTTATCCACGCTTTGTTAATGTAATGCCTGCCCTACACTGTAACTGTTGTGTTGCTGTACCGAAAACTGCCAATAAACAAAGTTAAAAAAGAATAATAATAATATGGTATGAAAATTATCATGTTGCAAAATATTGGCACCGGTACACTAGAAGTAATTCTTGCCATACGTGACCCATGTAGCTAAATGGTGACACATGTATAATATACACAATTCTTGGCATAAGGGGCACCCATGGCAAAATGCTGATACCAGCATTCATTAGCTGTTTTTTGGTACAGAACATACCCATGGCAAAATGCTGAATGTGGTAGATTGGATGACTTCTAGACCTAAGGGGCACCTGTGGTGTAATGCTGGCACTAATGCATTTGGAATAATTCTTGGCATATGGGACACACTTCAGGTCTTGACATTAGGGATCACAATTATGGTATGTGGGGGATTGATGGAGGGTGAACAGACACTGTGATAAAATGCAGGCCCTAACATACTGCAGATAATTTGCGACATATTGGTCACCCCGGGTTCTTAGCATATGGGGGCGCTACTAGCATATAGGAGCAATGATGAACAAATGCTGTCCCTGGTATGATGGAGGTAAACATTGACACATTGATCACCCACTGCACATTTTGAGTAAAATTTGGTCAACTACTGAGGATTATCAGGCTTCCTTTGCTTGGGACAATAATGTCTGTTGAGCAAATTTAGGAGAAGACCTTTCCTATACCCCGCTAGGCTTGTTTTGGTCACATGCTTGAATTCAGGGCTCCATAACTTTCAAAGAGTGTCAGCTGCTGTGGCTGCTACTTTTCACCTTGTATAGTATACAGATAAATTGGTACTATTTTCTTTGATATCCCAGCTACGTCCCCCACAATGATCAGGTCACACTTGACTCATCTAGGCAGATCTACGTCTAAATTGAATGATGGGAAAGTGAACACACTTTTAGATTCTTCATTTCCCCTTTTCTATTAGCAATATAGACTTGGCCTCTAATTCTTTTAACCACTTGATATCTACAATGTTGAACAACATAATACGGCTAACACCCAGTAAAAAGTATAGACAAACTCCCTTGTCTCCCTAGTTCATGGATGAAGTGGCTGAGGCAAAGAGGCCTTTTGATAACCAAGAGTGCAATTAGTGAGGATTGTACTTCGCTGATGCAAGAAGCACCTATACCTCAGAGCTTTGTAGCTGTAAAAATCTCTTTCATCAGTTTAGGATTGCTATTACTCATTTGCCACTGACTTTGCTCATAATCCCACTAAAGAAGTCTTTGCCATAACAGTTTAGTCAACCCTCAAGCTTGTAATTCAGTGACAATTTGTCACAAGTTTTGTGCTCTAATTTACAGTTTTTTTCAATTCTAAAATTCTAAAGATATTTAACTCTTTCTGTTACCTCAGAAGCTGCTTTCACTGGACATCACATTTAGGGCCTCATGTAGGTAGCCAAATACCGGTCGGTAACGGCCGATTTTCGGTAAATATGCCGTTACCGACCGGTATTCAGACAAGTGAGATGTAGGAGTCCAAAAACGACTTTTCGGTAAATATGAGGCGGTAAATACCGAATCATATTTACCGAATTCTAAAATACCGAATCAGAGTTACCGAATACATACTTAACGAATCGGTAAATATGAAGTGGTAAATATGAAGTGGTAAAAATCATAATGACATGTAGGAGCACTCGGTAATTAAGAAATCCAAGAAAATCGGTAAATAAGAGTCGGTAATTAACACGGATTGAAAGCAGGTGGTAACCATCAACAGTGCATATTAGCAATCCCAAAATGCAACAGCGTGGACAACATGGCCGCTATGTATGTCATTGCAAGGCGCCTACGTCTACAGGCAGCAGGACTGAGGGTTTGGCGACGGGAGGAACGCATCTACAGACAGCGCATCACACTATTCCACCTGACTGATGCAGAGATACATGAGAGGTACAGGCTACACCCCGAAACCATCATGGACTTAATCAGGGACCTTCACCCACTCCTGGACCAGCCAATAAGAAGGGCGCACGCCATACCCCCACATGTGCAGGTGCTCTGCAGCCTACATCTGCTGGCATCCGGCAGTTATCAGGTGGTGATAGCTGCGGTGGGTGGTGTATCCCAGAGTTGCCTGTCACGTTTCTTCAGGAAGTTCCTGGATGCCATGATGCAGAGAATGCACCACTACATCAGCTTCCCCAACACACAGGCTGCACTGCAGAAAACAAAAACAGACTTTTATCACATGGCACAGTTCCCCCATGTCATCGGCTGTATTGATGGTACACACATCCCAATCTGTCCACCAGCTGACACAGAGCACATCTACAGGAACAGGAAGTCCACCCACTCCATCAATGTGCAGGTGATCTGTGATGCAGGGAACATCATCACAGATATTGTTGCAAAGTTTCCTGGGAGCACCCACGACTCGTACATCTTCCAGAATAGTGGGATCTACACACGACTGAGTGCCGGAGAATTTGGAGAGGGATACCTGCTAGGTGAGTAACAGTGACGCCCCTTGCAACCTGCAAATCATAGTGTAAAGAGGCATGTGACTGATGTTTCCCTTCAACTCATATAGGCGACAGTGCATATGCATGCCGGTCATTCATCCTCACTCCCTACCTACACCCAGCAACCCAGAGCGAGAGACGATACAACGTGGCACACAAAACAACACGCAATGTGGTGGAGCGCACGTTTGGACTACTGAAGAGCAGGTTCCGCTGCCTCCACAAGAGCGGAGGCGCACGCCAGTACACACCCATCACCTGCTGCAAGATTATTGCCACTTGTGCAATGCTGCACAACCTTGCCACGAAAAAAGGTACAGATGTGGAACTAACATATTTTGAGGACAACGAGGATGAGTCAGGCCAGCCACAGGGCAACGCAGCTAGAGTGCCAACTGCAATCGATGGGAGAGAGAGACGGGCAGAGATCACATGCAACTATTTCTGAGTAAGTAAGGGGACACAGCCAGTTGTGATTAGTCATGACGTGGTTTTAATGTGGCACCATGCCATGAACACATGAACAAGCCAATCTGGCAATATAACATCTATACAAGGAGTATGTCCAGGGTTACGTCACCCATTGGGAAGTGGCTAAGCAGGGCCACATCAATGTTTGCGCATACGCGCTGCAGTGGTGGATGGCACGGCCTGTGCATCCTCACTAGAGCCAACCCCAAGCCGCCTGCTGCTCCTGCGTGCTTCTGGGATGGGGGGTGTGATGCTGCTCCTGCTGCTGGTGTCGATGCTCTCCGCAGCATCCCCTGCAGCAGTTGTCGACGCCTGACTAGTCAATAGCACCCCTAGTGCACTTGTCACCTGCACCATCCCCCGAGACAGGTCGCTGCAGCAGTGTGTTAGGCCCTCCTGCATCGTCACAGAGCGCCGGCACAGTAGAGAAGTCGCAGTTGCCAGACGGTTGAGTGCCCTGTTGGTAGTGTCCCTTCTCTGCCGTTCCCGGCGCCGTGCCTCGATGTCAGCATCCAATTTGCTGCACAACTGCTGGACTGACTGGGACATGTCCCGAATGCCCGCAGCCATGCCGCTGATGTTATTGTCCATGTTGAGTAATGTAGTTTTCATCACCCGCATGTGCCTCTGGACTGTCATGACTGCCTTTGTTTTCAGGCGCTGTTGTCTCAACATTTGGCCCTCGAGACCCAAGAAGACACCATGGCCGTCAATGGGTGCTGGTGGATTCTGGACACGCGACCTGCGGCGCCCTCTTGCTCCCGTCTGTGCTGCCTGTGAGGTGTGGGGCACAGTGGCATGGCTCCCTTCCTGGGGCCCGGTGAGTTCTTCAGGGCCCATGCTGTCGTCTGACGAGGTGTCTAAGGCTCGTAGCCTGGCTGCTGGACGCCTCCTCATTCCCACACCTGCAAGCGGAGATGTGGCCGGTGATTCAAACATGAGTGGCGATGCTGGCTCTGGGTGAGGTGATGCTGGCTCTGGGTGAGGTGATGCTGGCTCTGGGTGAGGTGATGCTGGCTCTGGCTGCGGCGAGGCTGCCTGTGTTGGTGGTGCGGCTGCCAGTGGGCCTGCTCCCTGGTCTGAACTTGTGCTGGCTAGAGGTGATATTTGTGGCCGGTGTGCCGTCTCTCCTGCAGCATGCCCTGTCCTGCATGATGTCACATCTGTGGACAGAAATACAACATTGGCTCAGTGTCCCCGAAGGGCTGCATTGAAAGCGTCACAATACATAATTTCACATTCCAAAATGTCCTCTGTCTCCTTGTGCCTCGAGTGCGTGACATGCCTTGTTGCCCTGTAACATTTACGTCATGGTTGGTGTTTCCCTGACTACATCTCCCGGAATGCATTGCCTGTCTGCACTGACACGTGTGGACTGCAGTGTGATTCTCGTTTCACATTGGGGGATGTGGGATAGGGATAGGGGGTGCTACATTGCTGTGCTTTCGTCTTACCTTGTTGTGTGGCGGCTCTGGCAGAGCTGTCGGCGTCCCCAAGACCCACGACGCTCTCTTGCTCGATTGTGGCCCCCACCAGCTCCTCCAGTTCGGTGAGGGCAGGTGCCCTGTTGGTTCCACCTCCAGTCTGGCTGGCCTCCTTCTGGATGTCGCCCATCTTCCTCTTGGTTACAATCCTCAGGTCATACCAGCGCTTCTTTAGGACCTCTATGTCCCTGTGGGTCACTCCCACGGCATTCACATGGGCCTGGATGGCCAGCCATATGTTGCGCTTTTCAGCCTCAGGCACTTGCAGGGATTGCCTTCCAAACAGCTTCTGGTGCTGCTTCACCACCTACTCCACCAGCACCTGGAGTTCCTTGGGGCTAAATTTCAGCTTCCTCCTCCTTTCCCCTCCGTCTCTCTGAGTTCTCTGGCTGGACATGATGTTCGTTTTCCCGCTCGCACAGGCACCGGCTCCCTGCCTCTCCTCTGCACTCCAAGCCTCTCCAGGGTCGGCTAATTATGTACACCTGCCTGGGTGTGGCCACTTCCTGGTTGGGTGGGCTGTGGTTGCACGGGATTAGCTGTTTCGTCAAGTCATGTGATTTTATTTACCGATTCCGTACATACCGATTCGGTATTTTCCGATTCGGTAAATACCACCTCGGTATTTTCCGATTCGGTAAATACCACCTCGGTATTTTCCGATTCGGTAAATACCACCTCGGTATTTTCCGATTCGGTAAATACCTCCTCGGTATTTACCGATTCGGTGAATTCCGATTCGTGATTACCGAATGTTACCGAATCGGTAACTGTTACCGAATTTTTACCTACATATAACTTACCGATTCTAATTTACCGATTCGGTACGGCTCGGTATTTAAGAAACGGTAAAATTTATTTACCTACATGAGGCCCTTAATGTGTACCAGCACTGGACTCTAAGACTCAACTCTCATACCTTCATCATTTTCTCAGATTAATGAAGAACTTGTGCTTGATAAAATCAGTTCTGCCTTTTCAAGCTCTCATTTTGATACCTTCTATAGTAAAGAAGTTTAAATCGTTGTTGCCACCATTACTCCTGCTCTAACAAAACTTCTGAATCTGTGACCAAGAGAAACCTTGCAGGAAAAAGGTCTTGGCCACTCCTCTTTTGACAACATACACTGCTGAAGATGACATCATGGTAAATTAGAGATCTTTTCAACTGTTCCTTTTTGTAGCTGAAATCTTTGAAAATATTGCCAACTTCCAGATTTGTGACTGTTGAGGCATCTAATATTTTGGACCTTCATGAACCATAGTTTAAGCCTCCTTATAACATAGAAATTAGTATGTAGGCCCTACAATAACAATGATATATGTATGATACTTGATGAGGATGGTGAAGGTGGTTTAATATTGTTGGATCTCTTTGTTTTTTTTGTATTGCCTTACATTCCAACTTGTTATATCCTCTTCAGGATATTCAAATAAACAAATCTTACCCTGAGTTAGCTTTTCTCGTTTTTGAAGATCAGGTATAAGCTTTTACCTGAGTTTTTTATCTCTCCCACATTATTTAGCATTTATAGTACAGTGCCAGTATATACTAACAGTGGGATCTTTCGAGGATTGTACAATTGCTTCAAAGAGTTACATTTATCCTGATCACCTAGGAGAACCAATCAATGGTACACAATCAACAGTGATACCCACAAAGACAACACAATTGAGACTGACGCTAAAAGCTCATACTGTGCACAATCTATTAGAATTCATATGTCATGTAAAATAATACATCAACTAATATCTTAAAGACGCAGGACTGTTACACAACATATAATGTTACAGTGCAGGCTCTAGGGTGGTGCACCTGGTGCCACCGCACCGGGAGCTAACTACGGGTGGGGATGTTATATATTATGATTTTTAAAGCACCTGCTGCTGTGTTCCTGGCATCAAGCAATTTTCCAGAAACAATAATAATGTCAAGATAACTCTGGTGATTAATGTGCCTGCTGGAGAGAGAGAGTTTTGGATGTTTTAACTCATGTAAGGTAGCGCAGCAGGTTAATATGTCAGCTGCTAAGAACACGTGCCATGCAGATTATAAAGTGTATATAATGTAAATAGGTCAATGCGTTACTGCTTTTGTCAGAGAGATCCTATTGTTACTTGCAGTTGATACATTAAAATCCTATTCTAGAACAGTGAGCAATTAGCTTTCATCAAACAGCTGGAAGAAAGCTGTGAGGTATAGGTTAGAACGTCATGATTATTTTGCCAGTCTAATCCTAATGTTGGAAAATGGGTTCATTTGGATAGAAATGAATTCTTATTATCAAAAAGAACCACCAACCATGGTGTTACATTTTAAATTCTGAGTTTGTGCTTCTCCAGACCAAGCACTCTTAAACTATAATGCCTGTAGTATGTTATCCTTGGACTACACCACAGGAGGAATGCACTCAAAAAGACTGGCACAACTGCACTCTCCAGGCTCCACAAAGAAAGGACTGAGCCTGGTAGTGGACTTTCTAATCAGCAACAGGTACAGCAGAGCTAGGAGACGTCAGCTGCAAGTCATAGGACAGGATCACCACAACTGACCAGTTACAACATGATTTTTCCTGGTCTGTGCAGTTGGAAGGTTGAGTCCTAGCCCTCCCAGGAGGCAATTCAGAGTCTCTGGATGCTTGACTGGTGCTGCTGGACACTTTTCTTCCCAAAGGAACCAATAAAGAACAAGATCTTTGTGGAGCCTTGAGAGTGCATTGGATACAGTCCTTTCAAGCGCAAGCCTCCTGTGGTGCAGTCCAAGGGACCAGCTGGGCAGTCCTCCTTCTTCTTTTGTGTTAGACAGTGTTCTGAGGAGCTCCTGTAACTCTCCCATATTCCTTCTCCATTCTGGGATGGCAGGAGGGGTTGACAACCCAGTCAATAGGAGTTGCCTCCCTCTGCTATGACCACCTCCTGCGAAGTGTGGCAATCTTTTGACCAGAATGCACTGTATTGCAAAAATCAACATAGAGAAAGTCTCTACTTGGTGTGTGTGTCTGTGTAACATAACCCGTAACCCAACTCAGAGGTGTGGGTAGCAACTCACTAAACTCCCCTTCCAGCCCCTCTCCAATTCTAATTAGGGGGCTCCTATCTGGTTGGGAATCAAAGAAGTGATTGTATAATGTGGTCAACATGTTTCTTGCCTATGTCTATCCACAAAGGATCAAATGGCAACTCTTCAGGACCTAATTTCATAAACCTAAACTACTGAGTGACTGGATGCAATAGTTAATAATAAGAGATACAGTAATCAGTCACACATCAGGTCACAAAGCGCAATTGTACCTTGACCTGGTCTGTAAATAACCCTCATTAGGGCTAACCCGGACCCAAGGAGGATGTAGCAGAGTGAAGCGCTAAGTTGCACCTCATACACAGAGCAGCGTCTTCTTTTAGACCTACCCCAGCTTTGCTTCCTCTCCTTGAAGCAAAACAGGATGCCTTTAAAAAAAAATTAAAGGTTTCCTTTTGAATTTTTAAAGTGAGGGACCACTGGCTGCACTTAAAAAATATTTTCTCATACATTCACAAAGTTTGTGACTGCCTTACCACCTACTTGTAGTATGTGGGAAACGGCAATTGTTTTTCGACTGCATTTTCGGTTGCAAAACAATCGTACATCTCTCTGCAACTCGCTATTAGGAAGGGACAGTCTTGGCATGCCCCTTCCTAATAGTGACTCACAACCCCTATTTTGGGAGTTGGTAATAGGTTACATGCTACAACCCTTTTTAGTGGTCATAAACAGGCAGATTTTCAACTGTGAAAGTAGATTTTGATCATTATAGTGGAAAAGTAACTTGAGAAAAGTGAAATTTGTGCTGCCTGGTTTAGAACATGCTGCCTCTCAGCGCTGCTTTAGAGACTGAATGCTCGTCCTCGTTGAATTGCAATGACTCCTCCGGTAGGACAGTGGATTGTCCTGTGGCAGGAGGAAGATAGGTGTGCTAAAGACAAGTGTTCACTTAGCAAGGATTAGCCATTGGGAGTGGGACAAGACAGCTAGCAAAAAGGGTAGAGTTTCACAGTCTTTCTTTGACTTAGGATGTCAACTAGATCTGTCAGGAATTCCTATCATTCAGTGAATATCGTCTCCATTGGAGAGTGACTAGGGGAATAGCCAGAGATTCTCCAAGGGAGCATGGTGAGAGCCACCTTGAAAGAGGGACTCTGGGTAGATTTACAGTAAGGCAAGAGAGGAAGTGTTGAAAAAGGAAGAGGGGGTTTCTCAGCCAAATAGACAAGTTTGGATGTACATAATTCTCAAATTACTTCCTTTTATAGAGGATAAGATTGTCAACTCATCATCGCTTTCTCAGAACATTGTTAGAAAATTCTGCATGACTGGTGGAGAAAGAAGGCGGAAGGATTCCTGACTCTCACTGCACCCAAGGACTGAAACAATTCTCCAAGGGGCAAGTGGTTGGACTCCTTTTGTTGCTACTGGCACACAAAGGACAGAAGGCCCTTTAGATTGGAAGAAGACCAAGCTGATGACTTGGGGCTTGATCCTGGGAGAGCTTGGCTGGAGAGGAGCCTTCTGCATGTAAGCCTGCCATGAGGGCCAGAGGGCTGCGGGAGAGACCCAGTACACACTTTACGAGCATCAACACACTTTTGGGACTCTTAGTTGTAGCAGGAAGGAGGGAAGAAAAGTGTGTCTCCGCTTGGGCCTGTAGCTTGAATCTACCAAGAGAGCTCCAGAAATATTGCAAGCACTAGAGTGTACTTTCAAATCAGATTACTGCCTCTGACTACTCAGACTCTGTGATGCAGAAGTCTTTTTTGTGTTTTGGTTACTGATGCAACAGTGGCCTCTGATAGGTAATGCACTTGGAATGAAAGTGGCCTTTAAATTTCCATCATTCCTAGGGCATTGTTTGAGCATTTTGTCTTAAAATATCACTTGTTCCCCTTGTCAGATTTTAACCATTTATGTGTCTTTTTATTTATTATATTTTTCACTATTTATTTAAATTGGTTCCAAAATTGTATTTAGTTGTTTTCTTGTTTTTAGAAATATTGCTACTGCTTTAAGTGAATACACCTTTCTATGAGGAATTGCCTGTTGCTTGTGTTACAGCCACGGGAGGGGGGGGGGAGTAATTCTGGGGCAGTGTAGGGTTTCTTTTAGAGCTGTTATATCGACCTAACCTGGTTGTGTTTATTAAATTAGCAATAGAAACATTCTTAAATTAACAACCAGCTTTCTGATTCTTCTTTATTTTTTAGATTGAGTGTGAGATCCCGCCAAATTAATTACAGGGTTATTTCACAAAAGAGACATGGCCCTAAACACACTTTTGGGGGTAAATTGTACTGAAATTATCAAAAGGTTTGGTATCAAGGGCACTAACAACTCAAAGGAGAGGCTCATAAAGCGATCATAATATACCTTTCTTTGCAACTATTTGTAAATCGAGTGCATTTACTTCACTTTTTCTTTCATAACTCATATCATTTGAATACTAAACTCCTGTTGAATGAAACTCCTTTGTAGAGGGTTTGTACATTTGTTTATCTAGGGATAACCCTTAGTGAGCATATGGATTGGTCTGTCAATATCGCTAAGCAAAGGCTTAAAATGGCTCAACACACAATCCAGGGCATATAGGGGATCCTTTTTCAAAACCATTATCCCCACCATTTACATCTAAAATATGCAAGCCCTAGGTGCCACTGTGTATGGGGCTGAGCTTTGGAGACACAAACCAGTAAGAGACATCTCACAGATTGAAAACAGCTTCATCAGTCAATTGTTGAACCTCCCCCCAGTATCCCATTAGTCCCGCTTAGACTAGATTTAGGTGTTACACCAATAGCGGAGGGAACTAGGCTTAGACCCCTTCTCTTTTGGAGAAGAATCTGGGTTACAACCGGACTGATCTCATACAGATTGGCCCTGGAGGAGATCTTAGTGTTACTGTGGGCAGGAAAGCTGCAGTGGCTACATTATATCAGGGAAACTTTACGAAGCATCGGAAAAGTGAGCCAGTGGGATTATCCGGCTGAGGCCTGCCTGACCGTTGTAGAAAAGTGCCCCTTTGTGTAGGAAAGTGCCCCTTTTTGCATGGTTGCCCCCACTTTTGCCTAATGTCTATGTACTTTGTTTGAGTGTGCCCTGTGTTCCTGCCAACCAGGTACCCAGGGCCTATGTTCTTTCCCCAAATTGAACTGTTCCAAAACCCAATAGGCAACTCTCTGGTCACATGTAAGTCCCTTGTAAAAGGTACCACAGGTACCAAGGGCACTGTGACCAGGGAAGACATCTAAGGGCTGCAGAACTTATTGTGACACCCTTAGAGGCCCTGTACCTTTACAGACACACACTGTCATTGCAGGCTGTGTGTTTTTGTGCAGAACAAAGTGAAGAGTCAATATGGCACCTACAATGTCTAAGTCAATTCTTAGACATTGCAAGTGCAGCAATGCCGTAAAGAGTATATAGCCTGGGGGTTTGTCATTACGAACTCCACAGCACCATAATGGCTGTGAAGTTTGGTATAAAACTTCTCAGCCCATTAAACCCACACTGATGCGAGTGTGGGATTTAATGAAAAATGCACTCAGACGGCATCTTAGAGATGCCCCCTGAAAAACTACCTAACTCTAGTGTCCTGGCTGACTGGCTGCTGACCAGCTGCCACCACCAGACATGTTTCTGGACCCCTGCGTCGAGAGCCAGCCAGTCTTGGGGTCCTGAAACAAAGAACATTATGGGTCGAAGTGCCAAGCCTCCTCTGCCAGGATGCCTCTTCAGACAAGAATAAACACAAGAAGAAGGACCCAAGAGCCATGCTGAAGAAGAAGAGGAGGACACCAACTGACTTGGCCCCAGCCCTACCAGCCTGTCCTGACCTCGACCGACTACAGCAAAATCCTAGTGTGTCCTGTAGCCCCCAAGAACTAGGAGGACCTGCCCTGCCTTCCCAAACCAGACTTTGTCTCCTGTGAGCACCAGATGTGCTCACCCACAGACTCTGGCTCTGGCCAAATCCGCACGTCTGCACAACTCTGCACTCGATGCCCAAGGCCCAAGTTGGAGTGGCCCACATCACAAGGAGGTCTCCACGGCAATCCTGACCTGGGATCTGGTGACCCCTGACCTACCTCAAGACTCCAACCGATTTCTGCAGCCCCTTTCTGGATGATCCCCTGACCGTGACAGGAGCTGGTAAGGGAAACCCAATGCCAAAGGACACCCCTGCACCCAACATCCCATGGCCTTGGGTGGCCCAATCTACAGTGTCCCGGCATCCCAAGACATCCCAACTTACCTCTCTAACCAGTGGTCGCTTCCAGAAAATCTTCATGCCGAGCCTGCAGTGTTTGTTGCAACTGGAGAATCCCCATTGAAATCAATAGGGCACCCAGTGTCAAATCAGCACCCTGCAACCGGCCGCCCGTGTGCCGCTGTGGGTGCACCTTATGTGTTAAATCGGATCCCCCTTTACTCTGAGCCTAATACCAGGAGCTTTGCTCCAACAACCTTGTGGCCTGCTTGTGAGCAGCCACCAACCGGAGTCCCCCTATACCCTATTGGATAACATTGGGCCTCAGCACTCTGCACCCGGCTGCGCTAGTGCCACTGAGGGTGCTTTGAGACTGCATCCTTGACCCTTGGCGAACCCTGGTTCTAACCCTAGAATACCAACTCCAAAACCTAAGTACTTACCGATAAACCGAAAACACTGTTTTCTCCCATAGGACTGCATTGACAGCTTTTCTGTGGAAAAATCTTCTAAGTGTGGTGTTGGTTTGTATGAAAACCCTAAGAAACCGCATATGTGTAAAAACTGAATTACTTACCCTTTTTGTAGGAAATGTCCCAGTGGGAAATATAGGCATATCACACTTATTAGCAAATGTAACTTAAAAAGTAATCCAAGAAATAACGTACACCGTAATCTACAAAGTAACTGAAAAGTAATTTTACTGTTGCCACACCTGTAAATCAACCAACTGCATTCAACCTGCATTTCACTGCATAAATATTGCCAAGTATTATTATACTTATCTGTACCAGGCCTAGCCTGGTTCTATAAAATAAAATGCAACTAAATAATATTTTTATGTAAACAAATTGGTCTGAGTTCAATCTTTGAATGTGTGAAGTCATTTCTTGCCTACATGTGTACAGTAAATGCTTAACACTACCCTTTGATAAAGCCTTACTGCTAGCCCACAGTACCACAAATAGAGAGTAAGTTATTATCTACTTTTACCTATGCCTACCTTTGGGGATCCACTGGACTCTGTGAACACTATACCTTACTTTGGTATAGTATATACAGAGCCAGCTTCCTAAAACTGTGTCTAAGCAGGAACTTGTAAAGTGCTACAAGGGGTTTAAGCTGTCTTCTCTCCTGATGAGCTCTTCCATGGGTGTTTTGACAGCAATATTGATAGGACACAAAAATATTTACAGATTTGAGGATTTTTTGGATGAAGTCCAACCGGCTCTAGAAAGGAAGCTCTATATTTAGTTTAAGCATGGATCACTTCCACTGCGCACAATTACCTACCGCTAGAGAGGTGAGGGCCATGACTTGTTTTAGAAATGTCAAATCCTGTGGTATAGTGGAGGTCCACGCTTTTTTTGCTCCGTTTATAAGAAACTTAGGTCCAAATAGTTAGCCCATCTCTGTAGAAATCTAGGAACTTTGCACTTTTCCAGTTTCAGGAAAACTGATACTTATCAATCTATTGTTTTTGCCGTCTTATTCTCAATCTGGTGCTTGCGGAAAAGGTGCCTGTGACTATTAGTTTATTCTATGTTTGGTCTTTGACAGCTACTTGTGCTTGGCAACCATCTAAAAAGCCATGAGCAATAGCACGGAAGACAGAATGTGCACTATCCTTTGCTCAATTTCCAGTCCCTCTAGGCTCAATCTGGAATAATGGACAAAGGTTGGGCGATTGATTTCATTCCAAGGGTGGTGTTTAATATCTCAAGGCTATGTTGATTTTAAAGTTTTTTAATGCACTACGCACTTTTTGTCCGAATAGTGCATGCTGCTAGACATCATGGTTGTTATATCTGACCCTTCTAGAGCTCCTTCTTAGATCCTTTCTGAGCATCTTGCCTTCGCAGACTCTGTTTAGCAGGGAGGTACTCTCAGGTGCTTTATTGCAAACAGATATAAAAAGTCCATAACTATTTCTATTTTTTTATTAATTGCTGTCCAGATTTTAGCACTGAGATCTATTGTAATGAACAGTGTATTTCTTTTATTTGTTTTGTACTTTATCAAGATGTTTGTTATTGTTCACTTTTGTGGTCTTTGAACCAAAGGGAAGTTGATTGATGATGATATCGTCTGACTAGAATGGGCTTAAATTGACTTAATTAAAAGCTAACAAACCCATGCCTCTCTGAGTTGTGGGAGCATTATGACCTGTACGATGATCATGACTGGAAAGCTAGGGAACACTCTTTGACACCAGCAATGTTACAATGAAGAAGACGACTGTTCACTCGTTCAGTAAGAGGAGATACAAACTGAGGAGAAAATAAACAAAAAATCCAATAACAACCTCTACAGCTGAAGGGAAAATTGACTCCACAATCAGGAACAAGCTTACAAATCCGGGAACGATTTTATGAATCATGGAATTCTCTCCTATTGCAGTGAAGACAACTAAATTCAAATAAAAAAATGTCATCAATATACATCTGCACAGTAGCAGCTCTTGGAAGGAGTGCTGCGGGGCAATTAGGTGAGGCTGTGGAGGGCAGGGTGGGGGGTAGTAAACTCCGGCATACGGCCGAACGGAGGTAAATACATAAATAAATAAATAAAATGAATTACATTGCGCGCCTGAATCGCCATTTGGCGTTGCAGCGTGCGTAATGTAATTTGTTTTATTTATTTATTTCTGTACTTACCTCCGTTCAGCCATATGCTGGGGTTTACTACCCCTCACCCTGCCCCTCCCCCGCCGCACTGCCCCGCAGAACTCCCTCCAGGAGCCGCTACTGCACCTGCAATCATTTCTTGTTACCTTAAATATGTCAAACTGTTCCTCATCTTGGTCATACGGTGTAAGAGAGCATTCCAGTATGTTTGTGAAAGAACTGCACCATTCAAAGATTAAATTCTTAATTACCCTGGAAGGAATGGATGATACTATGACCCTGATTACAATGTCGGTCAAAAAGCCAGTCGGAGGCTTTCCGACTGACATTGTAGGTTTGCACTCTGACTGCCATATTACAATGACGGTGGTCAGAGTGTGAACCGGCTGGGGGAACCGACTTGGTTCCGACGGACTCAAGAAGCCCATCGCCCACTCAGAATGGGCTCCAAATTTCTTAGGGACAGCTTTTCTGCCGTCGTGATTAAGATGTTGGTTTCCGACATCCTTTTCATGTCAGCCTTTCACGCATGGAAAGGCTGTCATAAAGCGACTGTGGGGGCCACTAGCAGGGCCTCCTTCCTCCCTGGCCCTCCGGTTGTGGCCCTGGGGGTCAGCTTTGGTGCCTCCGTGAAAAACCCAGCACCGTGTGGCAGGCATCATAAGGTGCCTGCCACACGGTGCTGGGATTTTCACAAACTCCCATTTCTTAATGGGATCTTGTCCTGCAGGCGGTTTCTGCCAGTCGCACAAGGTTCAATAGAGAAATGGGAATTTGCGACCACACATATGGTCGGCCGGTTGCTGCACCGAGACAGTGTCGGTCGGAGGCAACTCCGACCAATATCGTAATAAGGCCCTATATGTTTAATGGTATTCTGTCATTGTAGTTCTTGGAAAGCTAATATATTGATACATAATACCTGGGAGCCCATTTTCTTTGTATTAAAACCTTTCTCTGATTTCCCCAATACAGGCGACTTGTGATGTTTCTAGGCACCTGCAATAACAAAATGTCATAGCACCTCAACTGTAATAATCTATGACAATCAAGTTGTGACGTCGTAATGCCTGCTGCCAGAAGCCAAGTTGAAAGGACATCACATACCTTATTTATAGCTGTAGTTGAAACAAATCAACGAAAATGAGAACTGGCTTTTAATTTTGGCACTTTTATCTCAAGCAAACAGCCATGACCATAAAGAAGATATTTAAAGGGGCATTTTACTTTTTGCACACCAAAGGTTATTAAACAAAACATAGAATATCACTACATTTACCTACACATTGTTGGTCCCCATGATTTTTTAAATCTGACTTACACTAACTGTTTTCAATATCTTTGTGCAACCAATTGCTATCTGATTTTTGATAAGTTTAATTCACGCTAGATTCTAATAATGATATTGCAGATCATCTCGGAGTTCCATGACCTAATGAAGGGTTGTAGCCTTTGACCTTCTTCACCTATATGGTGATGGGACTACTCAGTGACTTGCAATATCCTTAATATTATTGGTGGGGTACTCTATCCCCTATGAATAGAGTTAACATTTAAAATAATTTGCAGGAAATTGTTTCAATGGGGTGTAGTCTGGATGTTGCTGAAGATTGTGGCATCCCTGTGAAAATCCAATGCGGCTCAGATGAATTTGCCGTGGTGGAGTGCCATGGGGTTCTTAATCCCCATTTTCGTATGTTTCTAAATCTCAGGAGCACCATGTGGGCCATAGATATACCTTTTACCTGTTGAGGTTGGACCAGGTCACCCTTTTTGGATCTCCTGAAGCACGTGGTCACCCTTTTCTTTCATTATAAATTGCTTATCATAGTAAGGAATTGTTGCACAGCAAGATTAACATTGCTGATAATGATTGTTCTACTGGGAAGTATTACTAGTTTCTGCTATCTTGACTGGGGTCATCGCACTATCAAGTTAGTTTGTTTGATGTTTTTCTTGATAAAGAAAAATTGTGCCAAATATTTTCTTAGGTTTGAAGGCGCCTTCGTTATTGTGCTGATGACCGCTGATACTGCCTCATAAAATCTGCAGTTCTGCACAGCCCTTGTGCTAAACTCCAATATTATACATTTTAGCCTATCATTATAAGCCTTGCTTTGGTTTTTTGATTCACACTGTGATTGTCGGTTTATGGATAGAAAGTTACACAGTACTCTTCCACCTGAATGGGAAGAGCTAAATAGAATAGGATCATTAATACATCATTGTCTTGTTTTTTAAAACTTCTAAGGATTACTCAACTCCTCACAAAGCCTCAGGTGATACTTGAAAAAAGGGACTATTTCAAATTTGGTTAAAGGGGCTAAAAAAGACGTCAATTCTCCTCTTAAATATCCATCTCTGCTGTCTCTGGAATATCTTATGAAAGAAATAAAGGCTTTAACACATCATTGACACTAGTACAACATTACAAAGAATGGAGCAAAAAATGTTCTCCTCTAGACAGCACAATATCCATGATGGAGCAGCAAATCAGTGCTATGGTTCCTAATGTTTCTCATTTAGCAAAAGAAATAGAACTGTTCAAAAAGACAACAGAAGGTTTGGAAAACAGAAACAGGATCGACCATCTCTGACTATATTAGTATACTGGATGGCACTGAAGGCTCGGACAGGATTGCTTTTCTACAAAGAGCAATACTAAAGATTGTCCACATTGACAGATGTACTCCTTTCATAATCTGGACAGATCATTGTCATGGCCCAAAATCTGCATCATAGTTTAAATTAAAACCCAGAGGTATTATTTTACTCTTTCTACAACTCACAGATCTGATGGTCGTTCTTTCTGCTGCTGATTACAGAACTAATTGCAGTGGTCGGCCAACACCATTTATTTCTCACATGATGTTTAAAACATGATTGCTAGCTGCAGGAAGCAATTTTTTAAATAAAATTTCAACTTAAGGTCATGATATTTTCCACTAATATGTATTGTCTTTTGATATCATGTCACCTGACATTTATTATTATTGCATGGCAGCTGTAAGAAATTGAAATACTGATTGACTGGGGTGTGACACTCCTTGTCAGGGTAAGGCACAAGCAAACCTTGCCTGTGCTCACCTTCTTGGTAGCCTGGCACTGAGTAGATAGGCTTACCTTAGAGGCAATGTGCAAAATATTAGTGCTACAATTCAAACAGTAAAACAGGGAAAACTTCACACAAAAAGTTCTCACACCAGGTTAGAAAAATAGAGCTTAATTTAATAAATAAAACAATACCAAAACAATAAAAATCTAATTATTAGAACCACAGATATTCAATTTTAAGGTTTTGATAGGAAATAGTGTGAAAAGCACAAAGTGCCAACTGTGGATATCTGATCGCGTAGGGCCAGGACAAAGTTACAAATTCAGGCCGACCACAATGAGCATGGACCCGCAACAGGGACCCAGTAGGCTCACTGAACAAAGTCCCCTATATCCTGGTTTGTGGAGCATTGTGTGGATCTGCTGCGAAGATGCGTGCTGTAGCCAAAGCAATGCACTGGTTCAGAGATGCAGAGAGGCTGCGGTGCAAGATCCTGTTGTGTCATCATCGAACATCCTGTTGTCGAGAGCATGAGATGCGGAGGCTGGCGTCAAGGATGCAGCATGCAGTTGGGGCGATGCACCCGTTCTGAAGAGCTGCAAGGTTGCAATGTGGAGTCCGTGGTTGTCTTCGAAGCTGCAATCGATGAAGGATGTGAGGGTCTGCGTCAAGGATGCGTTGCACAGTTGGGGCAATGCAGCGGTTCTGAAGAGCTGGAATGCAATGCGAGTCTTTGTGATAGGTCCAATCCACACAGTAGCAGCGGTGCACCAGTTTTGCTCGGGCTTGCGCTGCACAGCAGCGGAGATGGATCCCTTCCTCTGGATCAACAAACATTGGTAATTCACCTTTAGCCCACTTCCAAGGGTCCAGGACTGGGGTGGTACCACTTGGGAGGATGTACTCACAGATGCGGATGCAAGGTTGTTGATGTCTGTTATGTCCCTGCGGATTAAGATCAGTAGGGCAGTCATCCAGCCCTTGAAGTCACTCTGGGTTCTGGGGTTCAATGCGTGCAAGTCCAGTCCTTCTCCCCCAGGCAGAAGGCAGCAGGTCAGTACAGCAGGGATGCAGTTATTTCAGGGCAGCAGTCCAGCAGAGTGGCAGTCTTTGTAGCAGCACAGCAGTCCTTCTTCCTAGCAGAGTACCGACATTTCCAGATGTGTTCTGAAGAGGTGGTGTCCGAGATCCAGAGTTCGACTGTTATATTGGGGGAGAAGCTGCTAGAGGCTTCCTTTTGTGTGGAGGCAGGACATAGCATATTCACGTTTAAGTCGGGTTGTGCCCAGTTCCTCTCTCCCATCCAACTAGTGATGGCCCATCCAGGCACAACTAAGCTCCCTATTGTGTGTGGCTGTCTAGGAGGAATACACTAAGTCCAATTGCCAGCTGCACCTAGGCATGTGGCCAGAGACAGACTTCAGAAACTAAATGGCTAAGGCAGGAAAAAGACAACTTTCTAAAAGAGTGGCAATTTAAAATCCAACTTCACCATAAGTAGTTCTGATTTAAAATTGTGATTCCGGGCACACCAAAATTAACTGCTTATCTCTTTCTATTTGGAAATGCCACTTATAAATGTAATGAGGCGACTCCTACGTTATCCCATGAGGGAGATAAGCCTTGCAGTAGTGAAAATGTAACCCAGAGAGAGGCTGCAGGCACTAAATGACTATGGCAGGGAAATGGCAACTTTCTAAAAGTATCTAAAAAATCTCGAGAGTAACCCTTCAAAAATAAAGGGAACTGGGTTGGAACCAATAATAATAAACTATTCCCTTTGATGTTTTTTAAGCACGGCCCTACTTTTATGCAATCATACCAACATTTATTCCCCCTAGTAGAGATAGGAAGATAAAAAAATCAAGAAATAAGAATAATTTCCCTTGTCAGTACTATAAAATAACTCTTGTTTATTAAAAATATCTAATACAGTTCAGAATTACAGTTCTTCACATTATAATGCATAATACAATTAAATTAAAAACATGATTGTTTCATGCATATAAAGATCTTATATCTTTTGCGTGTTGTAAATCATAGATGTTATATGGTACACCACATTTCTTGAAATGCCAGTTCTTTTAGCACATGTCCACTACTATATCATGTACACAAATATCATTAAAATCACACTTTAAAAATGATTTAAAACAACAAAACTCTAAACGTGTCTAAACAGATATAAACAGATCTTTTAAATCCTTTTGAATTCAAGTGTTTGGTGGAGCAATGGGGGCAGATTGATGATAGGGACTTTATTGGTTAGTTCCAGGTTTTTTGACTCCTGGTTTTCATATACTGGTTCCTGTAGGGTGGTGCTTGTCGTTGGAAATTCCCACGACCTCTCCCCCTTGTACCCTGATTCTGTCTTGGTTGTTGTTGTCCTACAAAAGAGGACCTTGGATTATCTCTATTTTGTCCTCCATTGGTTTCTTTTCTATTTCTTTTCTCAGTAGTAGTCTCATCCTCAGATTCTGTACTTGAATGGAGGGATGTTTATCTGATATATGCCTTGGCGTGCCAGTATAGGGACGCTAGTAACCAAGACCCTCACTCTGTGTTCAATGTAATCTCTGAAACTCAGAGCACGAGTTGATGAAAGAAAATCATACTTCAACTCTACAATTAGTGATACTGAGGCGACATGAATCAAGTAGAACAGCAGTAATATTAAATTAAGATTCTGGACAGTTTAATTCAGTTCTAATGAATAGGGATAAGGAAGCATGATAGCCTAATCTGAGTATTAACCCACTAACTCATTCAATATGGCCGCCACATAGAATATACAGGTCTTCTGGGCGATGGCTGCCATATATGATAGAGGTATATAACTAGATTGATTCACAGAATTATCGCTAAGGTTTCTTAAAAGGATTCCAGAATAATGTAGGAGTATGAGTTAGAAAATCTAACCATTTTGAAGGATAGATTTGTTGAATATGACTATTATTTATTTATCGAATATGGTTGTTATGTATATATATATGGGGAAAAAGGTAATCATATCTCCGGAAAATCTTAATTAAGATGGCCACCACGCACGAATACAAGGAATTTACTTAATCAATATGGCCGCTATGTAGGAAGAACTGCATTGTAGAAACAGGAAGAGGGTATGACTTCCCCGTAAAACCTTACTTAATATAGCCGCCGTGTAGGATTGTCAATACTGAGGGTTATTTGCATATCGAGCGAGGCTCTCCCTGGATATGACGTTGGATGCATAATGTTAAGCATTGCGGGAGAATCAGTTAACGAGAAGGACTATAAATAGTGGGCTTTAGCAGTATGCTTCCAATCATTGGAAATACGTCCTGGAGTATCGGTATGCGGAGCGTGCTACGCTAATGGTGAGTCTCTAAAACCTAACCAGAATGTAGAACGCTAGGTAGATAGGGCAGATTAGGATGGTATCTAATCAAAATAGCCACATGGATATAATTGTTTTTCACTTAGTAAGCCTTTTGGAGTGATGTTGCACCGAGAGGGTAACTGGCAGAAGACTGCCAGGATCGGCGATAACGGCTGATTTTGTTGAATGTTGGTACAACTTAGAACGCACCTCTAATTAGATTACTACATTAGGTCCGTGTTGTTCACACACGGGGTCTCCTATACCGGAAGGGTATATTATTGTAATTCATTGGAGGCAAAAGTAGGCCCATAGAAGATAGCTGTAGAGGTAGTAGATGCCGTTATGTAAAATCGCCTCTCCTTAATACACAGGGGCTGCACACTAGGCTTTCATGGCTGATTGCGGTAGTCTCTGTTTAACTATATCTGCCTCAATCTTTGAATATTAAGTATGCCATGATGTACTAGGATCATGGATCCAATGGGACCTTTCAGAGAAATGAGGACAGCCCGAGAGGATTACTTTACATAAATTTATATTTTTCTGTAAAAAAAATTTACATTGAAACTGGCCGATCAATTAATTCAGGTTGTTTTCTTTGTTTAGTTACAGAAAGTGTTACTAAGGCGAGAAGGTGTCAAAGTAAGTTATCTCACCTCGCAAATAGAAGATCCACTCTAACATTAGTTGAATAAGGAATTGAAACAGGTGAGCATTTAAAAGGAGGGCAAAAAATTGTTTCATTGAAACACTAAATAATGTTTAACAAACCAACTGAATCAGTCCTTTTGTTCTTTTTGTTAGAACACTCCAGGTACACAATCAGGAATTTTTATATGGTTTTTAATAAAAGTAACCATAGAGGAATTGATTGACCTCTAGGACAACATATACTTGGATAAGTTGAGCATCTATGAGACCAACCGTATCTTTCTTTTCCGCGAGATAAAATATAGATTGCGGAATAAACTAAAATAGACCTTTACCTCATGTTAGGATATATTACCCCCCGGGGACATAACCAGAAGTGATCAAGTCTTATATAAATAAGTCAGCAGTGAGAAATTGAATAACCTCACAAAGAACATATAGTTGGTCCCCCGAAAAGGTGGGTATGGTACACCTATATTAGATTTAAAATTCATTAACAATAATAAAAACACTGTCTTAAACAATGACAAAATGTTTTCAGACAACCGGATAGGTATCTTAGATGATAATAAAGTTATTGACACATCAAACCAAGATGGTGTTACAACAAGACTACAAATAAACATGTAGGTACGAATTAACTGGAAGTTATATTTGCCTGATGTACGTGTGAATGAATGTTGAGTGGGACATGCACCTAATAAGGCATGCTGGGTTTTCTAAAAAAGACTTTAAGGGATGTATGACCTGTGGGGGAACTAGTGTCTCTTTTTTTTCCTCTACCTCCTTTCAATAGTACTTTGAATGTTCTATTAAATAAAACAATACGAGTACAGCTTTCGGTTTTTTGGTACTTAATGAACAATAACAGCCTTGCACAGTATGTGAAAATATCTCAGAGTTAATACATCTGTACTTTTCTTCTGTTTCATGCATGATTTAAGATTCTGCAATACTGCTTTCTCTGTGCTCAAGAAGATGGTGTTAACCAGTCTTTCCCACCGAAACGCCACATTGACACGTTTAGAGTATTGTTGGTTTAAATCATTTTTAAAGTGTGATTTTAATGATATTTGTGTACATGATATAGTAGTGGACATGTGATAAAAGAACTGCCATTTCAAGAAATGTGGTGTACCATATAACATCTATGATTTATAACACACAAAAGATATAAGATCTTTGTATTCATGAAACAATCATGTTTTTAATTTAATTGTATTATACATTAAAATGTGAAGAAATGTAATTCTGAATTGTATTAGATATTTTTAATAAACAAGAGTTTTTTCATAGCACCGGCAAGGCAATTCATTCTTATTTCTTGATTTTATTATCTTCTTATTTCTACTAGGGGGTATAAATGTTGGTATGATTGCATAAAAATAGGGACATGTTTAAAATACATCAAAGGGAATAGTTTCGTATTATAACTTTCTAAAAGTGACATTTTCAAATTATAATTTTAATACCCACTTCACCATGAGAGGGGACTTTTTGCTATAATTCCAAAGACACAAAACATGAACTGGTTCCCTTTTCCCATTTGAAAATTATCACCTATTGAATGTAATAAGGTAACTCCTATATTATTCTCTGGGAGAGGCAGCCTTTGCACTAGTGAAAAATGAATGTAAGAGTTTTTACTGCCAGGACATGTAAAACTTAAACGTACATGCTCTGCTTTTAAAAAAACATTGCACCCTTCATTCTGGGCAGTCCAGGGCCTACCCTAGGGGTGACTTATATGTATTAAGAGGGACGGTATGGGCTTGGTAAAAGGTTTATTTTCTCAGGTCGAATTGGCAGTTTAAACTGCACACACATGCTCTGCAGCAGTGGCAGGTATGAGACATGTTCAAAGGGCTGCTTAAGTGCATGGGACAATCGGAGCTGCAGGCCCAGTAGTATCATTTTATTTACAAGACCTGAGTACATGTAGTACTATTTTACTAGGGACTTATAAGTTAATCAAATATGCTCGTTAGCGATAAGCCGAACTTGTTATGTTTAAATGAGTGTTCACATGCACTTTAGCACATGTTAGCAGTGCAATAGTGTGCAAAGTCCAAAAGGCCTGCAAAAACAAGATCAGCACAAAATGAGGGAGGAAGGCAAAAAAGTTTGATGGAAGATCACCCTAAGGCTGACATAGTCCAGCATCAGCTTTGTTACATATATTGTTAGAGTCTTGGATTTCTCATCTACCTCTAGGTGTTGCAACATTCCTTCACCTTCTATGGTGTATGTCTCTTCCCTAAAATGCATTTCTGTGAATTTGTCTTTAGTTGCTCCTTCTGTCTTATCATTATGTTTGGAGTTATAGTCCTCTTACTGGTTCTTGTCTTTTTATACTTTCTCTATTTCTCTCTATCTCTTTTATGTTTCTTTCTTTCTATCTCTTTTATGTTTTTACTCTGTGGACTCAATAATCAAATACTTTATGAGACTTGGTGTATTGCTGCACTTCAAAATGGGAGAACATTTAAATGATGAGTTTTATGGAATCCATATAAACAAATGTACCTCTTCAGTTTACATTTCTCCCATTTCAAAGAGTCAGCCTTACACACAATAGGCACCTTGTTCCCAGAGGTTGTTGGACGCTGTGCCATATTTATAACTGAAAAATGCAGCCAATATTTTAAGAGGGAGGCATTTAAAGTGCAGAAAAATATTCCATATTACAAACATTTTTGCAGAACATTTTTATGCACTTTAAAATTCTTCCATTTAAAAAAATGGCTGTATGTTTGTGTTGTACATGTAACTTTGCCACATATGGTGAAAAGTATGTTCTTTTCCACAAGTACATATGACACAGTGTCTCAGGCACCCATACACCTATATCCCATTCATATGCACACATATTCATACATATGCACAGATCACGCTATCACTGACACACATGGCAGCCATGTAATAGTGCCACTAGTTAAAGTATTATGTTAAACCATATGATCTGGTAAATGAACATTAGGATTACAGTCAATGAAGCTGCAAGTTGCTTGGTCTTCAATAGCTCCCAATGATCTTCGCTGATCAGAAGTAGCTCTCACTACAGAAAAGGTTTGCGACCCCTCATCTAATGAAAGTTTGATAAGGGAGAAACAAAAGCCCTAAATCAAAGGAATACATTTGGAACATAATAGAAGACACAAAATAATTTATTTCCATGAGCAGAAAACTGCTGACTTTGGTTGCATTATTAAACAGATAATAATAATGAAATGTATTAAATGAATGTTTGCTTAGATCCTCCTGCAGCATTTCTGTACAAATGTTGTTAAGTGGTCATGAAGTCTGGTATTAAGTGTGTGTTGAACGACCATTGACATTCAGCTATCTATAAATCAGAATAAAGAAAATGTTCAGAGTGATATCAATAATTAATGGTATTGCTTTTAGCCATTACTGGCAGTTCTAGCCACTGTCTCATACTATACATCACTCTAAGTCTTAGATTTCTGAAATAGCCTTTTTAATTTACCTTGTGCCAGTCTTTTTTCAAAGTGGTTTATTTATATGGCAGGAAAATAAACCCAAAAAATTTGAAGAATGCTTTCTTCCATTGAATCAATTGAAAGACACCGAACACTTTAACATAAGTCCAAGTTGATTAATTTATAGCAAATAGTAGATTAGTTTAAGCATATATTTCAACAAAGAATGGATGGAACAATTTTTGGCAGTGAATTGCACCATCTACTGAAGGTGGAACTCTGTACATTTCATATAAAGTCGAAGCTAATAATTGCCCGCATTAAATTTGGAGTCAACATTGAATTTGCCATACTGACCCATGTCACTCAGAATTGTATACAAATGTCTTGGTAATGTTTGCTAATGGGGTAAAGGCCCTTGCCCACTGTTATCTATTCAGAAGTTTTAGTGAAGCACTGCATGCTGCAAATCTTTAGCCTCAACTGCCTAACTTAGGTAGGGTGTACAAGGAAGCTGGGAAAACGATTGGACAGGTTTGTGGCAACAAGCTCCTGTAATGACACCTTTTGTTTGAAAAAGGTGAGGTGAAAAATCTTTCAGGATATAGTTCAAGGTGACCCCTGAATTTGTCCAGCAGTAGGAGAAGGTTGTGAGCTTTATTGAGGCTAGGGCCAAACATACAGTGACTAGAACGAGACGATTGGGCCATCGAGGGAATAAAAAAAGTGAGTGCCCAGGAAATTTCTGAATTTTTTAGGGTATAGGTTATTCAAAAGAGTAAAACCCTGTAACTAATCGCTGGCCATTGACTGATGACCAGTAATTGCGGGGAGGCGAATCCCAGGAATCTTTATTTCCTATCAACCAGTTGAATTAATCAAGATCACTGGAATACCTTGGTGAGACTAGTACAGCGGCAAAATGACTTATGACTGTTGCAAGGGTCTTGAATGGAGATCCTTTGATGTCCAGAAGCTATTTAAATTATTTCAATCCAGGGGAAATAAGTAACAATACAGCATGGTTTGTTTCTTTCACGGAGCGCTATTATCACAATTATGAGATCTGGAGTGCAGTCTTAACAATTTTACCTCATTCTGCACTAAAGAAAAAAAAGGTATTTTTTTTGTTATCCCCCACCCAAAAAAAATATTTGTAATGCAGCTGAGGCATGAAACAGATGTGATCATTTCTAAATTTATTCTGAGAATAAGTGGAACGTAGCTGCCTGAGCGCACACCGGCTGGAGCTCATCTGTAACTGCCACTAAAGCGTGAGAACATGCGAGAAGAAACATTCTACAGAACATTGTTCCATATCAATTCCAATGCAGCACCTTCAGTTGCATCATAGAAACACACTGGGGCAGATTTACAAGCCCCTTGCGTCACTTTTACGCTGCCGTTGCATCACGCAACACGGTGTAAAAAATGCGGCAAATTTACAACATGATGCATCTAGGAAGATGCGTCACATTGTAAAATCCTGTGGGACATTATACCTGCGTCAGGTATAATGTATGCAGGGTAGTAGTTCCCACACAAGAAAGCCTCATAAAAGTGATGCAGTGAAATCTACAAGATTTCACTGCGTGACTTTTAGGACATCACTCACTACGTGAAAACCTTGTGCCTGCTTGAAGCCGGCGTAAGGAGTGACGCAGTGTAATGGGAATAGGCCACAACATGCATTGCTGGAGTTGTCGTGCTTGCGACACGACTCCAACAATGCATGACTCTTCCACCAACAGATGCATCAGAATTTCAGACTCATCTGTTAATCCTTGCGCCATAGTGCGCCGTATAGTAAATACGGAGAATCTGTTGTGGTGCAAGGATTTTTCACACAGGCGCAGGGAAACTGACGCATCTATACAGATGCATCAGTTTCTTGTAAATCTGCTGCACACTGTTCAGGCAGACCCAGCACATACGTCAACAGTTTGAACATGACACGATTTGTGAGGGGGAAACCGCGGTATGCACATAAGTTGTGATTACTTCAGTTCTTGCAATGAGAAGTTTAGTGGCAAGTTTTTGATGAGGTTACTACCTGTGAAATCGAATACAACATCATTTGTACTTTGAAATGCTTGGTTTTTACCTCCTGAAGCTCTTCTTTGAATAAGCTTCGTAATGTCCTAAATGTAACCAGCAGATATTAGCAGTTCCAAATCAAAGATAATGTAGTGAATCAGCAGTGAAAGAAAGATTGCATAATAATCTTTTAAGTAAGAGCACTTCTTTTGTTTTGTTGATCATGAACAGTGCATATATCCAACCAACATCACTATTCATGCATTATATTTAGTTTTACAACTGTGCTAATAATGGTGATTTTTTTTTCTCCTCAGCCAAGCCTTTCTGACTTCATCTTCACTTTTTACCCTTCTATAACCTCTTATCGAAAATCCTGAAGCTCTGCATGGGCTAAGGATATGAAAAGTAATCAACAATGTGCTTGTGCAATGTGACCCTTCCAGGTCGCTCCACCTACCGCACGGCCCCCGTGTGCCTGGTCTCCACCGCTGATCCTGCTTGCTGCCGCCGCTGCCTCCAGGGACTCCGCCCTCAGGCCTTCCCCCTCGCCGCCTCCTTCGCTCTCCTTCCCACCGTTTCCTGCCTTCCAGACCCCTGCCGCTGCTCCCCTACGGCCCGCCCCCTTCCTCAGCCCCGATCCCCATTCGCTGCCCCGCTCCCACCTCCCAGCTGCTCCTCCCTCCCAGTTGACCACATATAGCTGGGACCGCACGGCAGTGAGCTGTGACCCTTCCAGGTCGCTCCACCTACCGCACGGCCCCCGTGTGCCTGGTCTCCACCGCTGATCCTGCTTGCTGCCGCCGCTGCCTCCAGGAACTCCGCCCTCAGGCCTTCTCCCTCGCCGCCTCCTCCGCTCTCCTTCCCGCCGTTTTCTGCCTTCCAGACCCCCGCCGCTGCTCCCCTGCGGCCCCGCCCCCTTCCTCAGCCCCGATCCCCATTCGCCGCCCCGCTCCCGCCTCCCAGCTGCTCCTCCCTCCCAGTTGACCACATATATCTGGGACCGCACGGCAGTGAGCTGTGACCCTTCCAGGTCACTCCAACTACCGCACGGCCCCCGTGTGCCTGGTCTCCACCGCTGATCCTGCTTGCTGCCGCCGCTGCCTCCAGGGACTCCGCCCTCAGGCCTTCCCCCTCACCACCTCCTCCGCTCTCCTTCCTGCCGTTTCCTGCCTTCCAGACCCCCGCCGCTGCTCCCCTACGGGCCCGCCCCCTTCCTCAGCCCCGATCCCCATTCGCCGCCCCGCTCCCGCCTCACAGCTGCTCCTCCCTCCTCCCGCCCCCCCACTCTCCATTTATGGCAAAGTCCACGCGTGCGCGCAGCGTCCAGGTGCAGCGGGAGCGCCGAATGTGCGCCGAAGGCGTGCCAAAGGCAACACCCCGTCTGCGCCCGTCCGCGCCTGGACCGCGCCCAGCGCCAGACCCCCTGGCCCCCGTAGATGCCAGTCGCACTCAACACCGGCCGGATCCCCGGCTGCCACCGAGCCACCCCAGGACGCACCCACGGACCCTTCACCTGCCAATCCTGCAAGTTCTCCTGCATCCGGACCTGCACCGCACCCGCCAAGACGAGCACCGGCAGCAACCACCTGAAGTGCATCCTGCTCAACACCCGCTCCGTCCACAGGCACGCCGTGGAACTCTGGAACCTCCTCGACACCACATCTCCAGACGTTGCCTTCCTCACGGATACCTGGATGAACGCCTCCTCAGCACCCGACATCGCCATTGCCATCCCGGACGGATACAAGATCACCCGGAGAGACCGCGTCAACCAGACTGGAGGAGGCATCGCCATCGTCCACAAGAACACTATCCGCATCACGACCAACTCCGACGACACCCTCACAGCCGCCGAACACCTGCACTTCCAGATACACACCAACTCCAAGACCACCCTCAGAGGCACCCTCATCTACAGACCCCCGGGACCACGCACACAATTCAGCGAAGACATCGCCGACTTCATCAGCCCGCACGCCCTCCCCTCCGCTGACTACATCCTCCTCGGGGACCTCAACTTCCACCTGGAGAACAACAACGACCGCAACACCACCACCCTGCTGGACAACCTCGCCAACCTCGGACTCAAGCAACTGGGGACCACCCCCACCCACTACACCGGCCACACGCTTGACCCCGTCTTCTCCTCCAGCAAGGACATCTCCTTCAGCCATGCCTCCGGACTCCACTGGACAGACCACAGCTGCCTCCAATTCAGCTTCAGCAAGACCACGCACCACCACCACCCGCAACAGGTCCCCCGCAGAAGCTGGAACAAGATCACAGCCGACCAGCTCACCACATCCCTGAACCAGAACCCTCCCGCCAGCTCAGCGAACCCCAACCAAGCTGCAACCAACCTCACGAAGTGGATCAGCAACTGTGCAGACGACCTCGCTCCACTGAAGACCCCCCCCGCCAGACCCGGCACCAAGAAAGCATCCTGGTTCACCGACGAACTCAAGAGCTCCAAGAAGAACTGCTGGGCCCTCGAGAAAGCCTGGCGCAGAGACCCAACTACAGACAACATGACCACCCTCAAGTTCGCCACCCGAAACCATCACCAGCTGATCCACACCACCAAGAAAACCGCATTCAAGGAACGACTAGACAACAACGCCCACAACAGCAAGGAACTCTTCAACATCGTCAAAGAGCTCTCCAACCCCAGCGCCGGAAACAACGACATCACTCCCTCGCAGGACCTCTGCAACTCGCTTGCCGCGTTCTTCCACAGCAAGATCGCAGACATACACAACAGCTTCAGCACACAGCCGACGTACCCTACAACTGCACCAACACCCCCCACCACCACCCTCCGCGCCTGGACCCCGGTCAACACCAAAGACACCATCCGCACGATGAACACCATCCACTCCGGATCTTCAACCGACCCCTGCCCCCACCACGTCTTCAACAAGGCCGCCGCCGTCATCGCGCCCCATCTACGAGACATCATCAACGCCTCCTTCGACATTGCCACTGTTCCAGAGAGCTGGAAGCACGCCGAACTCAGCGCCCTACTGAAGAAACCATCAGCGGACCCCACCGACCTCAAAAACTACCGCCCCATCTCGCTCCTTCCTTTTCCTGCCAAAGTCATCGAGAAGACCGTCAACAGACAGCTGGCCACCTTCCTCGAGACGAATGGATCCCTCGACCACTCGCAGTCCGGCTTCCGGGCCAACCACAGCACCGAGACCGCCCTCATCGCAGCCACTGACGACATCCGAG
Organism: Triturus cristatus; assembly: GCF_964204655.1. NCBI lineage: Eukaryota > Metazoa > Chordata > Amphibia > Caudata > Salamandridae > Triturus > Triturus cristatus. Next base: position 1,406,369,434 of record NC_140591.1, read on the forward strand.
TCCTGCTCGACAACGGGGAAACAGCGGCCCTCATCCTCCTGGACCTCTCCGCGGTGTTCGACACGGTCTGCCACCGCACCCTAGTGCAGCGCCTCAACAACATTGGAATCCAGGAGAAGGCTCTGGAGTGGATCATCTCCTTCCTCGCCGGAAGAACACAGAGAGTCCGCCTCCCCCCGTTCAGATCCGAGGCCACTGAAGTCATCTGCGGCGTACCACAAGGATCATCACTCAGCCCCACGCTGTTCAACATCTACATGAGCCCCCTTGCGGCCATCGCACGCCAACACAATCTCAACATCGTTTCCTACGCTGACGACACCCACCTGATCCTCTCCCTCACCAACGATCCCGCCACCGCCAGAACCAACCTACACGAAGGGATGAAAGACGTAGCCGAGTGCATGATGAACAGCCGCCTAAAACTGAACTCAGATAAGACGGAAAGTCCTCATCCTGGGATCCTTACCCTCCGCCTGGGACGACTCCTGGTGGTCCCCTGCCCTGGGCAGCGCACCCAAACCTACAGACCACGCACGCATCCTGGGCTTCATCCTGGACTCCTCCCTCTCCATGACCAGACAAGTCAACGCCGTTTCCTCGTCATGCTTCAACATCCTACGCATGCTACGTAAGATCTTCCGGTGGATCCCCACCGATACCAGGAAGACGGTCACCCAGGCCCTTGTCACCAGCCGACTGGACTACGGCAACTCCCTCTATGCCGAAACCACAGCCAAACTACACAAAAGACTCCAGCGCATCCAGAACGCCTCAGCACGCCTCATCCTGGACATTCCCCGACACAGCCACATCTCCGAACACCTGAGACACCTGCACTGGCTCCCCGTCAGCAAGAGAATCACGTTCCGACTCCTCACCCACGCACACAAAGCTCTCCACAACCAAGGCCCAAGATACCTCAACGACCGCCTGACCTTCTACACTCCCACCCGCCAGCTACGATTAACCAGCCACGCCCTCGCCGCCGTCCCCCGCATCCGAAGAGCCACAATGGGAGGAATATCCTTCTCCTACCTGGCGGCCAAGACATGGAACTCCCTCCCCATCCACCTCCGCCTGACCCAAGACCACCTCTCCTGCAGGAAGCAACTCAAGACCTGGCTGTTCGAGCAGTAGCGGACCCCCCTCCCCCAAGCGCCTTGAGACCCTCCGGGTGAGTAGCGCGCTATACAAATGCTCTGATTGATTGATTGATTGATTGACATCCATTTAGCCCCATGTCTCCTGTTCTCTATGATCAGTTCACAGTTCTCCGTTTTCTTCTTTCATGATATGCCTTCTTGGTTCTTACTTTCACTCTATGGAACACCCTACCCTTGCACAAGCCCCCCCTCCCTAAAAACCAGACATTTGGGAAAAAACATTAAACACACATTTTTCTGCCTGAGTCCACCAAAGTCTGCGGTAGTAATGAGAGGCCATGGGTAAAATGACACTATGAAATCCTACTAAAATCATACAGTTCTATGTTCTATTTTCATTTCTGATAGGAAATGAACATTAAGTTTAATACAGCTAAAAAACACCTGAATTTCCAACGTTTGCAAAAGGATCACAATTGTCCAATAATATGTAGAAGGTTCAAGCCGCCTACATTCGCTCTAGAATTAGCACCGAGCAAACTATATATTTCACGCTTAGAAGCTTCTGTCAATTACATGAGCATAAATGCTGTAACCTAAAAGCTCTATTCTTACCTTTACATTTAAAGTGAGCGAAATGACTCAAACAATTGGCTTCTCACTCCAAATCAGGGCTTCTTTCACAGGTGACATCCACTTATCACAGCTATAAATAACATGAGTCTGTCAGCTTTAAACAACATGAGTCTGTCTAGCGTAGAACCACCAGCATCAATCCATCAGTCAGTGTCTTTGTTGCTTTCTCCCAGTGGTTATTCACAATTATCCTTTATCTCTTTCCCACTTAAATGTACGAACCCATCTATTTAATTTTACCTTTGTCTGGATCTCATACTCCTGTCAGCTAAAGTATTGTTTACACATTTCTGAATTCGTATTATCGTCTGTATTTGAGAAAACAGCCCCCTGCACTGTGTCTATCAAATTATATTTTACGTGGCTATCTCTTTTAATACTTTTTGTGAAATAAAATAGAAAATCGTTCACGCCATTTAAAATATGAAGATTGTGTCCTTTGTTGCCATTATGAGTGCCCTATCCAGGCCACTTTTCTGCGCATTTCTAACTGAAATTATGTTGAACAGACCCACATGGATAAGGAACTACCAGCCCCATCATGCTTTGCGCGCAATGTGATTTGCCAGCCCACTTGAGGGCGTGACTTGAATAAATGGAGGGAAAATGCTGGCAGTAATGTTTGGCCGTCCTGGAGAGAAGTTGGCTTTGAAGAAGGGCGTAAGTCTGAAACGCATCGCATTAAACTGCTGGTCAGTGTGTTTTAACATTTCAGTTCCTGAGTCTGCTTACTTCCTGGGAGTGCATCTCACAAGACTGATCTCAGTGAGAGCTGCAGCAGTTGCTCTCCTCCTGAGGCGTCCAAGGATGTGCAGTTAATGGGATATTATGGTAACGCGCACTTACCTGTTTGACTCGCTGATTCGGCTGCTGGGGTTCGGATGTCACGAATGCCTGCCGAGATCAAGGAAATTCATTTTGGCTCTCCAGCTGTTATCGTTGTATCTCCAGAAGTGCCGTTGGAGCTGTTGGCAAGCTATGGCCCCTAAAGCTTGCAAGTCTGTTAAAGAGGCCGCCAAGGACCCCCCAATGGAGGCTGTGCGGGGACAGAATCAAGCCTAGCGTGGGGCCCATCAAAAAAGGGTGACGAAAGTGGGACTAAGTCAAAAGATGCCGGCGATGCAGGCAGAACCCGTCTCCGTGCGGTGGCTGTGGAGGGCTCTCTGCGGCAGCCGACCGTTGTAGAGGCCTTCATGTCGGCTTCAGCTTCTACCATCCCTCTCGGAAGACAGAATACCCCCAGTTTGACAGAGGCCACAGCACTGGGCACGATGGAGGTTGCCGTGCCGGAGAATAGTTCGGCTAGTCCGGCTCAACTTTCTGCCGCGATTGAGCTCGCAGCGGGGCTGAGCGCACAAGCCGGATTGGAACAGGACTTGCTTGTAAACCGGGATGCCAAAGATGCCGAAGAGGAATCCTAGCCACCGCTGCTGTCTTCCCCAGAGCCATGTGGAGACGGAAATGGAAGTCCTGTGGAATCTGGTGATCGGCCCCCCCCAGGTTAGTGCCAATGCTCATTGCGGCAGGGCAGGTGATAATGGTCCTGTTTCCACGGGAAGGTGGTTTGACTGGCAATAATCGCCCTGTCTCCTTAATGGATGCTTCGCATATGGCCGTATCTCTGGCCGATGTTGTTCCCGATCCCATTGTGGTCCAAAACACCCTTGGGTCTCCGGAGGGGGACATGCTTTATTCACTTAATGACGACTCAGAGTCGCCTATGCCCATGGATCCAAATACCTCCGATGTGACAGATTCGGGGCAATCTTCTACTACACAAAAAACGCATCGTAGTAGGTCTTCGGCTTCGAAGCGATGGGCAAGGTCCAGAGCTAGACTCGCAAAGTCAGATTCAGCCACGGCTCGTAAGCTTGAATGGGACTATTCTGCCACAAGTATGACCACAAGTATGACCTATGGAACTGACTCACTGGTCGCTGCGCAAGGAGGGTCCATTGGCTCTGAACCTGCTGCTGCTCCACCCTCGCTAGAGTTACTGTATGCGTCTCTCAAATAGATGCAGGGGGAGGCTAGACTGGAGAGCAGAAGATCACTCTAAGCCACCAAAAAACTGCAGGTCTCCATGCGCCAAGTAAATAAGCTGTGCACAGAATTGGCTGAAAGGGTTACCCATATGGAAGATAGAACTTTTGCCTTGGAGGAGGAAGTTGGCAAGCTACAGGTATTCAAGGAATCCCAGGAAAAACAATCCTTGGATATGTGTTGGAAGCTTGAAGACTTTGAAAATAGACAACGCAGAAACAATGTACGGCTATGGCAGAAAACGTTGAAGGGGAAAATATCATGTCCTTTGTTGTCTCTTTGCTGAAAGGAGCCTTTCCCGATCTTGTCCATTGGAACTGAGAGGTGGAGGTACAGCAGGCACATCGCTTTCCAATGACTCGAAGGAAAGCCAATGCAGCTAGTCAAGGGGAGAGACCAAGAGCAATTTGAATCTATATCTGGAACTTTCTCCTAAGACAGGCCATTATTGACAGAGCAAGACCTGATTACAAATGGACTTTTGAGGGACACACCTTCTTTGCTCGCCCTGATTTCTGCCACGGTTGAGCGGAGATGGAGACTCCGGCAGCTGATAACTCCTTTTCAGGGGATGGGCTTTGAGGTGCTTTATGTTATTTCCCGCCCGGCTTAAGGTCATCCTAAATGGGAGGGTGCAAATGTTCTTTTCGGAAGTCAAGGCACAGGAATACATTACCGAATTGAAGGATGCAAAGGGGAGGGGTGGAGTTGGCCATATGTCGCATGGGGGTCCGACTGCCGATTAATTATTGATTTTGAATACTGTTTAGTTGATTAGGGGTCTGTGCTGCGGCAACCTGAAGCTTATATTAAAACTGGTGTAACCCCCTTTTTTCCTTATATTTCTAGGTTTAGATTGCAACTGGGGGTGGGTTTATATGGTGTTAGAGATGTGAGGTCGGCTGCCATACATAGGTCATGCTTGACCTATCTGTCTGTAAGGGCTGTTGGGGGGGTGGGGGTGGTTTTCTGGTATGGGAGTAGGAGGGGTGGGTAAGGGCACAGCACAATATTGCACAATACAATACGTGTGGGAAACCTTGGTAAATAACTATGGAAATGGGAAGAAAATTAGCTTTGGTGGACCAATTTTTGTTTAATTAAAGATGCAATCATGTCTGTCTTTAGAAGGAAATTTTCATAATATGGTATAATGAGTCTTCGAATTGCTTCAATTAATGTCTGCTGGCTAAATGACCAAGGTAAAAGGCAAAAGACTGCAATTTTATTTAACATTTAGCGAATTGATATACTATGTATTTAAGAGACCCACATAGAGGGCACCAGAGCTAACATTCTGCATCAACTTGTGTTGTCACTGGGTTACTGTATGTGTTCACAAATGCTTTACACACTGCCTCTGAGATAAGCCTGTCTGCTCGTGCCAAGCAACCAAGGGGGTAAGCAGGGGTTATTTTAGGAGTGTACCCCCTTACCCTGACTAGATGCAAGGGCCCCTATTTGGTCAAAGGTACCTACCTCTGCCAACTAGAGACCCCAAATCTAACAACTTGGATATAAGCTCATGGTTAATACCAAGCAAGATACTCGAACAAGAGGGGTTAATTTTCTTACTCGGAGGAGGGATATAATGGTTAAAAGAAAATTATCTGATAGATGGGGCCGCTGGCCTGTGGTCGAATGCTCATGGGGAGGTGAAATGTTTACAATTTGTTCTGTTTATGGATCAACTGGTGACGACCCTGAGGTTCTTGAATTCTTGGATACTGAGCTTGCAACATGGCCCACTCCTGTAATAATCTGTGGGGAATTTAATATTAATGGGTTGGGTGGGCTGTGAGGCTATCTGGGAGGTGGATATTTCGTTAGAAAAAGAAGGGTTTTTCGAGCTCTCACGAACTTAGTTAGGAATAATGGACTTACTGATGCTTGGGCTTATTTAGAGCCCGAAGACGCTGGTAATATATTTTTTATGGCTCCCCATGAGGCTGTTTTTCAACATGAATATTTCTTTGTGTTACACTTTTTCATCTCAAGGTTTAGGATAGACAAATATCCCCGGATACTCTCGGACCATTACCCATTAGTTCTCACAGTTGCCTTTACTGAGGAGGTAAGGCCTGAGCGGGTCTGGACCTTTGAAAGGGGCCTTCTAAAAGACCCAGAATATGTGCTCCACATGAAAGGATGGATTAAGGAATTCTGGGATATTAATAGAGAGAGCGCTCGCACAGGGATAGTCTGGGACGCGTTTAAAGCGGGGGTTAGAGGTGGGACATTGAGTTACAGTTTGCACTGGCAGAAAAAAGGCGGCACAGCAAGAGGAAGTACTTAGTAAAACTCTGATCGGGATAGAGGAGGAGCTTGCTATAGCTATTAATATGAGTAAACCAATCGAGGATATATTGCTCTGGTTGGCCCTAGTCAAGGCCGATGCTGAAGATCGGATGGCTGTTAATGCTGTGGAAAGCTTCCTGGCAAAAAGAGAGCATTGCTATGAGTTCAGTGAGTGGGTGGGGCATACTCTCACTGTTAGATTGAGACAAAAGAGCACAGCAGGGGAGATACTTGAAATTGTGAATGATAGTGGGAGTATAACGGCTGACTCATCCGGGATCCAGGAAGTGTTCAGTCAATTCTATCAACGCCTATATAGTGAGGAACCTCCGATGGAGCAGAGCTCAATTCAGAAGTATTTAAGTAAAATCCCCTTGCAGAGCATTGACCCTGAAGACAACGAGATTCTTGAGGCCGTGCTGACCCAGGACAAGATCTATGGTGCATTGTGCATTGTGCAGTCTACCCTCTGGTAAGGCTGCTGCTCTGGATCAGATCCCACTAGAGTTTTACAAAACCTTTGTGGATGTAATTGGACCTGATTTTGTTGATATTATTTGTCAAGCTCAAAAGGATGGTTTTGCTCCCGAGTCATGGGCAGGAGCAGATATTATAATTTTTTTGAAAAAGGGTAAGGCACCTAGAGAACCGGGGTCATATAGGCAGTGACGTCAAAATCTTTTCTAAAGCTATGAAGACAAGATTAAATCATATTATTGGGAAAACAATTCATCCTTGTCAGCATGGTTTTATACTTGGGAGGGGAACAATGCTGCATATTCATCGGGTAATATCTCTTTTCGATGCTACTGAAGTCTCAGGGGACCCTATGGCTGTTATGCTTTTGGATGCTGAAAAAGCATTTGATAGGGTCTCCTGGGACTACCTATGGGAGACTTTGAGATGGTTTGGCAGCGGGAGAGGATTCATTGAAGCTATTGAGGCTCTGTACAGAGCACCTACAGCTCGGTTAAGATTGAATGGGGGCTATACCGCACCTTTTTTTATTAAGCGTGGGGCAAGGCAGGGCTGCCCGTGCTCCCCTCTCCATTTTGCCATCTATATAGATCTCCTAATATGGTTGCTGGAGGCTAATAATGGAGTTAAGCCTATTTTTTGTCAGTGGTTAGAAACAAAAGTATTGGCCTACGCGGACGATGTCGCCATCGTTACTGCGAATCCCTCAACTGCGCTAGTTGCAGTTGAGCTGGTAGCACATGACTTTTTGGCAGATTCTCTGGGTATACCTTAAATAAGCAAAAAACCCAGATAATTAAGAACAGGAATGTGGATTTGGACGACCCGAGAGTAACCGAATGAGCTGTTTACCTGGGCATTGATATTACGCCAGAACTGGGGAAGCTAGTGGCAAGGAACATAGGGGCAAATGTATCAAACGATTTTTTAGTTGCAAACGCTGCGATTCGCAAAATAACAGCGTTTGCGATTAAAAAATCGGTAATCGGGATGTATGAGACAAATCCCATCGCAAAATTAAGGAATTGCTAATTTAGCGATTTCTTAATTTTGCGGAAGCATTTAAGAAATCGCAAATTGCGATTTCTTAAATGAGATGTAAAAAGCACCCAAGTTGTGCGAATTATCCTTAAGAAATCGCAAATTACCACCAACTTCCAGTTGATGGTAATTTGCGATTTCCTTTCAAAATGCACTTTTTTTAATTTTACAAAGTGCCACGTGGCGCTCATACATGCCCTTAGGGCATGTATGTGCGCCATATGCACACACATGCTCATTTCAGGGGTGCATCAGGGTGTCATCATGACACCCTTGCACCTTTGAAATTATTCCCAAATTGCTATTAGCAAATTGCGATTCGCTATTTGAGAATTACTTCCCATTCATTCCTATGGGTCTCCTGGCCCATAGAAATGAATGGGCAGGTATTCCTTAATTGCGATTTCGCAATTTGCTAATCGCAATTAAGGAATTTTAAGAAATCGCAAAAAGTTTGCAATTTTTTAAATACATCCCGTTTTGCAATTCTCAAATAGCGATTCTTTAAAAATCGCTATTTGAGAATCGCAAATGGTGTTGTTGATACATATGCCCCATAGAGCCCAAAATTGGGAAGGCAAAATCAGATTTTGACAGATTCAATAACTTACATATGTCATTAGTAGGCTGCTGCAATGTGGTAAAGATGGTGTTTTTACCTAAAATACTCTACCTGCTCAGGGCAATTCCTTTAGAATTTGAAAAACATTGGTTTGCGGCACTGGAGAATATGGTAAATCGGTTTATATCGGCGCATGAGAAAACCAGGAGGGCTCTTAGGTTTATGTCACTGCCTAGGGAAAGAGGTGGCTTCACCGTCCCTCATTTTAAAAGCTATTATTGGGCGGCAGCTCTCCAATATATGAGTAGCGTGTTTGGTGGGTGCCCTACTGATCCCTGGGCCGAAGCAGGGCTCCCGGATGTGAATAAGCTATTGCTTGGCGAACAAGCATTGAACTGCTTTATGAACTGTATTGAGGCTATCTACTATAAGAAAACAAAATTCAAGACTTTGCTGGCAGCTTTTAAAATCTGGGCTGCACTTAAAAAGAAGACGGGTCTTGGGAGGAATAATTGCTATACTCAGCTGTATAAAAATCCTATGCTGCCTGGAATTTTTTCTGATGTAACTATGGCAGAGTGGGCGAGGTGGGGGTTCGGAATGCTGGGGATCTAATATGGACGGACGGAATCCGTCAATTTAGCGTTACTCAGACTGAGTTTGGCCTTGCAAGGAGTAATTTTTTAAAATATCTGCAGTTACGAAGCTTTTTTAGCAAGAAGGTGGGAGGGTTCAATGGCTTCAGCAAAGTCAAAGTCATTGATGCTATTAAAGATGGTAGGAACTGCACTATAAAGATAATGTATGCTGAATTAGTGGTGCTCAAGCAATATGATCTGGAAAAACATGGGGAAAAATGGGCAGAACAGTTGGGTGTGGAACCGGAGAAGTTTCTTGACTCCTTAAAACTGGGTCAGAAGGTTGTGTGCTCGGCAGGGCTTCAAGCTCAGCATTATAAGACTATCTTTGCTCTTTATTACACCCTGGCAAGGATTGCACAATGGGCGGGGGGCAGGTAGGAGTTAGATGCCCTCGGTGTGACTTGCCGGATGCTGATCTAGCTCATATGTTTGCGTCCTGTCCACATCTTGAAACCTTGATAAACTCCATCGAGAAATTTTCTTGATCAGACATTGGGCGTGAAAACTAAGCTAAACCCGGCTCTGATACTTCTCGGGGTTAGTAGTAATGGAGGGCAAGACCCATCTTATCGCTTCCTTTTCCTGGCTATGGCCGTGCTACGTATATGCCTCGCTTCTGCCTGGTTAGATCCAGTAGCCTCAGCATTCCAAAACTGGCTCGCGCGGCTGTTGTCAATGTTTAATGTGGAAAGAGCTATTTATGAGAGAAAGGGCAAAAGAGGGAGACTGCTGGGTAGGCACATCTGGGCTCCTATTTTGAGTTGGAAGGAGTCTCAGGCTCTTAATGGCCCCTGAATTATTTGATTGTGTGGGCGGGGGAATTTATTGTTATTGCTAGTCATATCAAATTTAGCAGTTTGTCAATTTTGTTGGATACATTGTGATTTTTATGTGCCTCTCTTAATTGCTTTGTGAAGCAGGATGAAGTTCTGTTTTCTTTTTAGATTGTTAAGAAGATTAGATCAACCCTCACGTTTTAATATGTCATATAATCCTGTGCTGTTTATATAAAAAACCATAATAGGAATTAGAAATTTAAAAGAAAAAAAGAAAAAGGGGTAAAAAAAAGAGAATAACTCACTATAAATCCTAAAACATATTTGTGGATTTAAACAATGTCATAAGCTTATGTACGCTGTTGTGCTGTTGCAGCTGTAATGCTATTAAATAATCGCAAAATTGTCAACTTCCACCTGACAGTGTATCACAACAAAAATACAGCATTTCATGTCTACAATCGGTGTATCAATTATAGCATTTCCCCTGTATTGATTAAACTCATAAGAGATCAATTCAGTCCCAGTGGGCAAAAGTATTGAACAAAGAAGAAATCAACAAAGTAACAGCCTACTGTTACTGTTACTGTTACGGCTGTAGTAGGCTACTGCTACGCTGCTTCCAAGTGAAGTGTGCTAAGTCACGCTCAAGTGAGCACAGAGTTCCCCACACCAAAACGTGACAAAAAGGCTTTGCTTCCTGTGTCGATCATTATTAAAACTGTTCAGCAATTCCCCTTGATATCTGTAATAGACCAGACAGAGATGTTGATATTAAAAACCTTGAATAATAAAGTGCACAAAATCAAAAAATCAATAAAACAACTGAAAACCTTAAAAGACATGAAAATAAAACATGAGGACCAAAGGCAACCACTAAGCCTATCATAAATGTACCAACATTTCTTCGTCAAGGTTCAGACCTCTTGGAGATAGAGTTTGGTATTTGATAATCATTTTAGACTCTTTTCTCCTGAGTTCCAGATTTCTATTGCCCCACCCCCCCTCAGGGGAATGCAATCGAGGACACAAACTTTTAGCAAGTTGGCATTTTGGTTGTGACATATGTTAAAATGGCGTGCCACAGGTTATTGTTTATCATTTCTTTTGATGGCCCAAAGGTGTTCTAGTACCCTCTTTTTACCTTTATGTATCATACTCCCTCTGTACACCTCGTCACAGGGACAGTTCAATGCATAAATTGCAAATTCAGTGTTACAGGATACATGCTTTCTGATAATGTAAAGTGGTTTGTCACTGCATAGTTTGATAGTTTTACAACTAGCACTAAATGTACATGCCTTGCATTGGTTACAAGTAAAGAAACCCTGGATATTACTGTGTTTAATGGTTTGGTTCACAAGACTTTTATGTAGAGAGTCCCGAAGGGATTGGGGTTTCCTAAAAGTCAGGAAGGGGTATTCACCTACATATTCTCTTAAGCTCACCTCTGAGCACTTCCCAGAATTTCTTCAGACTTTTCCTGATTTCCCAAGCCTGACTATTGTATTTGGTGACGAACCTTATACACTCTTTTCGGGTAGTCACATCCTTATTCTTGGAAACTAGTAACTCCTGCCTTTTGATATTGTCAACTTTGCAGGTAGCTTTTTAATGGTGCTGTTACTGTATCCTCGTGATAGGAATCTCTGGATCATTGTTTCTTTTTCCTTTTGGTAACTCTCCACTGTGCTGCAGTTCCTTTTGGCACTGAGAGGTTTTCCAAAAGGAATGCTGCTGATTAAGCTTTTAGGGTGGCAACTGTTAGCATGAAGCAAACTGTTGCCTGCCATAGATTTTCTAAATAATTTGCTTGTGATTCTGTCTTTTTGGATTTCTAACTTAAGGTCCAGGAATTCAATGGTAGTAGTGTTCGTTTCACTGGTGAAATGCAGATTCAATGAATTTACAGTGAGATCAGTGACAAACTCTTGCACCTGGATTTCTGTCCCTTTCCAGGTGCAAAAGATGTCGTCAATGTATCTTACCCGGAGGACGACGTGGTCGATTAATTGTCTGATGTTACTGACAACTTGTCTTTCCCACCAGCTGAGGTAAAGTCCTGCAAAACTGGGGGCAATTGCTGGGATTGCCATTTGACAACCGATATGCAGCGTGAGTGAACCGTGGAGTGGAACTGGACAATATGCCTGTAGCACACTGGAGGGCTGTAAAAATGAAAAAATGTATAATGGCGTGCAAATTGTAGATTTGAAGCACTGACTCCACCAAAGGAGAAAAAGTAAACTATCACCTGGGAGTGCATGCGTATTGGATAAATATGGGTGCAGGGCCCCGTTCCTCAATGTTGTGCCGTCCCATGAAGAAGAAGCAAGTGCTTCGAAACGCGTCAGGACTTTGTTGGTATCAGACGCATTGTGAAGTTCCTTAATAAGGAAGGTTAGTTACCTGTTCATTCACAAAGTGGCGTCTTCATGATCTGAGGCACTTTTGTGGTGCTATATATATATACATCTCCAAACAAAAAAGCTCCCAACGTTTAGGCGCCACACATAGCATATTTATTTTCACCTTCTTTATTGGTTGGTTTTTAAGGGATTCAGCACTATCCCTCGAGCCTCATTTTAGCATTTTCATTAAATCAAGTTCTTTTAGCCAACATGTTTCAGGTAATCCTTCGCCCTTGATCACGGCGTGGCTCATGGAGGGCAGCGGCAGAAAAATTACGTCGCACCTGCAACTGATTTTAATGTCCTGCCTCAGTGGGCGTGTGCACGCTGTGCATTGTGGTTGTAATAGTCCAACCCGTTATATTTTCAAAGTTTTGTGCCATCGCCGCCCAAAAAACACTGTTAAATTAAAAACCACAGTAGGTTTGCTCAATATGGCATGGTGCTGATAGCCTTACTTATAATGTCCAGCCAACAGGCATACGCTGTTCCATCTGTGCTCAATTCCTCGTGCATTAGACCTGCTCTTTCAGCAGCGGGGCATCCTGTGTCCAAGGAAGGCCACTATGAAATCCAAACAAAAAAGCTACCAACGTTTAGGCGCCACACATAGCATATTTATTTTCACCTTCTTCATTGGTTGGTTTTTAAGGAATTCAGCGCTATCCCTCGAGCCACATTTTTGCATTTTCATTAAATCAAGTTCTTTCAGCCATCAAGTTCTTTCAGCCAACATGTTCGAGCAATCCATCGCCATTGATCATGGCGTGGCTCATGGAGGGCAGCGGCAGAAAAATTACATCGCACCTGCAACTGATTTTAATGTCCTGCCTCAGTGGGCGTGTGCACGCTGTGCATTGTGGTTGTAATAGTCCAACCCGTTATATTTCCAAAGTTTTGTGCTGTTGCCCCCCAAAAAACACTATTAAATTAAAATCCACAGTAGGTTTGCTCAATATGGCATGGCGCTGATACCCTTACTTATAATATCCATCTAACAGGCATACGCTGTTCCATCTGCACTCAATTCCTCGCGCATTAGACCTGCTCTTTCAGCAGCGGGGCGTCCCGTGACCAAGGAAGGCCACTATGAAATCCAAACAAAAAAGCATGTTTCGGGCAATCCTTCGCACTTTGTTTTACGGACCCAGCCCCTACAAAAACGTTTGACATGTCTGCCTTTCACCACTTCTGAACAATCTCGAACAAGGGGTGTGCCTCAGGGATTTAACATTAGCCCAGGGTTTTTCGTTGCATTCTTCTGAACCTCAGCCAGGCTGTTTATGAGAATGGGACACTCATTGTGAGTTAGAGTATTTCACCCAGAGTGATATCTCTGGGGGAAATACCCAAGTCGCAGTTCCATGTGCATCCAGGCCTAAATTATCAGGTCCAAAAGCTTCAGACCAGATAATTCTGTTCCCGGAGACACTAAGACTCTCAGACTTGCTGCAGGTGTGGGGCTCCAGGCAACAGCATTGCCTTTACTCCACCCATGACATGCACTAGTTCATGGAGTGCAGACTGTGCACTTCCTGGCCAAATGCAGGCACACCCTGCACCTTTTCCACCACTTCCCTCATCAGTCTTCCTGCTGACACTTTCTGCCTGCTCAGAGCAGGTAGAGAATATCACATTTTTCCCACTGAAATGAGGAAAAATTGCCTTGTAAAGGACTTTGTAGTTGTGGGCCTGCTCCCGCCGACGCTTGTCTTGGAAGTCTTCCTGCCCGCCGACCTGGCGGTACTCCCGCCGTATTTAGATGTTGGCTGGCAATGGGAGAGAAGACTGCCACGGTCCCGCTGACTCACCCAGGACTACACTTCCCGCCTCTATGGCGCTGGGAGTTCGGCTAGGATTCCCGCCCTCCAGATGGGAATCCCTCCTACTTTGGATCGGCAGAATGGGTAGAAAAGGGGTGAAAACTCACCTTTTTTTTGGAACAGGCTGCTATATTGTCCTTTTCTGCTCAGGCTCCCCCGTACCTGCTGCACCTTCACTGCGATGGACCAGCTCCCCGTTTTTACCCAAAAATTTTGTTCGTGGTGTATGTGGATATAAATTGCATGGCATACATATGTAAGTGGGGTGCACTGCAGAATGTACAAAATATGCTCACTACACATAACCTACATGCACATATGCACTCATACACAAAATATGTGTGTTGCATGTTTAACAAATTGTCACTTACCTGTCTCCCTACAACCACGGTCACCCACCATCAGTACTCTGCCGACACGACACCACCCGCCCAACAGGACCATCCAAATCTACTGTGCAGGACCCTGCCATCAGGACGGCAACATCAGGCACTTCGCCAGTATAGAAGACTGTCACTGCTGCGGTCTGCTGTGTATCGTTTATACATAAAAATAGGGCGGGTGGACTGCTGTCAGCTAGATGGTCTTTCTATGACTGCCACTGCACTGGGCTTGCAGTAAGTCTACTAAGATCTAGATATGGCCCCTAGCCTTCATTCCACCACATGCCGCTTTCGTCCACCATCGTACACTTCCTGTCTCTTTAATTGACTCTTCAAGGTTCTTTTTGTATCCAAGCTTTCTCCCTATGTGAATGTTTCCCTATCTGATCCTTCCTCTTTGCTAATTTATCACATCACTCTCTCTTACTCTGAGTTAAAGTTTGATGATAGCAAAAAGTCCCAGTTCCCAAAAATGAGTGTGGGTACCCACCACCTGACATCACCAGTACTAGCTAGGCACTCCATCTTTGGCCAATACATTGAACAACTTTCTTGCTGACATATCAATCTGGGTGCATCTGAATGTCCTCAAAAACTACTAGCAAGACAAAATTCATGATGTATGGTGTATGGTGACAAGTGACACTGATCGTGTAACCCTTGGCCCATAGAGCTGGAATACCTTCCTTACCTTGCTGTTGTGGTCAGAGTCAGCAAAACCATACATATAATGTCACCGGTGCCTATGTATGCTATTACAGGACAGCTCATCAACTATACTTGCATACTGCAAGAGTCCAAAAAATTCTGAAGCGTTATAATTCCAGAGATAGTGGCATTAATGTGAGGAATGAATGAGAAGTTTTTTTGGAGATCATTCCCAGGTTATTACGTTTTTGGAATGTAGCTGGTCTATTTCCCAGTTTTGCAGACCAGTCCAAGTGGAAGATTTGGGGTTCAGTCTTCCCTATGCATAGGGAACTTTCCTCCTTCAAGTGATGGGCATGCTCTTCGCATCTTATGTTGTTTGCCTGTCTCCCCAGATCGCTCTCAAGATGAATGTAAGTTTGGGAGCCATTCACAAATCATTTTTCAAATTCCCTCATGATGGTGTTGGACTTGTGTTAATAAATACATGTTGCCATTCAGCTAAAGAGGGAAGTGTAAAGACATAGGGGCAATCCATGCACCATTGTTCAATTGGAAGATTCCATCAATGTAACTGAAGAATTCTTACTATGCTCACAGAGAATAAATTACTCCTGCCCAAGTACTTTGAGAAATCCCAATCACACATTCAATTTAGAAAATAAAATGTTGTTGCCCATCGTCACATATCACAGGCTACTGAGATGTTAGGGCAGCTTGTGCCCCATGGGTTTACTGTAGAATCTTCTCTGGGATTGATGTCTGCTTTTATGGATCTTCTGCCCCTCTCTAGCATCTGTGTGGAGGTCGGTTTCACCTCACCTTTCATTTCCAGCCAAAACCACACCTCCTTTCTGCTGTAAAGAATAATGTTTTGCCACCATCCAGAACGCTCAATGTTGCTGGGTACAGCAGTGCATATTTAAATTTTAGACAGTGAAGTCACTGTTTCACCTTGTGAAATTACTCTTGCTGCTTTTTGACTTCCTCTGTGTTTTCCGGCCATATTGTAAAAGTGCTGTTTTCCATTGTCAACAGGCCATTGGTTCTGGCTATTTGTAAAATTATGTCTCAGTCCCTAAAATTTAAACACTGTGCTAAAACTGACCGTGGGTGTGCCTTGCTTTTCGGTGAAGAGGGTGGTACCCTGTGGGCCTGCTTCACCCAAAACAAATTCGAAGTCTTGCCACTCAAGACTTACTCTGTCAACTATGTCTCTAAATATAGGTCCATACTCAGCCGCTCTACTCTCTCAGGTAGTCCCACTACCCAAATATTATTTTGTCTACAGCGGCCCTCCATATCATTCAACCTGGAGCCCAGCACAACAACCTCTCTTTGGAGCTCCTCTATCTGTGCCTGGGTTTTCGCCATGGAGGGTCGCAGAGATGTCAGTGTTGATTTCATGTTGCTCACCATCTGCTTCAATGTTTTGAGGTCTTCTCTGAGATATGCCAAATCCACCATCAGGGTATCCAGCTTGGGTTCTAAGGAAGTCCTGAGTTTAGTCACAGTGGCTAGGATCTTCGTGAATTTCTCTGTATGTTCGTGGAGCAGCCACTCCACAGTGGTGGATAGGGCTGTGGTTAACTGGTGAGCTGGTGGTTGCTGGATCGGCATCACTACATCTCCCATCTTGCCTGCCTTCAGCTTGACCATGACAAGCCAGATGGCGTCCCTCAGACCAACCATTCAGCAGCCAGAGGCAGTCGCCCACCTGAAGATACAGTTTGTAAGTCGGGCAGTGGGGGCACCAGCTCCTCCCAGGAGTCATGCTGATGCGGTAAGGCTGCAGGCAGGCTTCCATTGTCATTTGTCAATTGAGGTCACTAGCATTCCCGATCTGCCCCCACTGGTGTGGGGGCAGGAGGGAAGTTATACAATTTCAGGCCTCAATGGTTATCATTGAGCATAGGGCAACATTCCCAGGCATGCCCCGTAATCCTCAGTAGTAGATTCCTTTTATATCAGGTCACAAGACAGCTGAACTTCCCTGGGGTTAGAAGGCTTATTCTCACTCATAGGAGGCACCTCGAAGTCTAGTCCTAAGGCCACTATCAGTGCACTTCTGCTTCCCCTGTCTCGCCCTTGTCTGGGTGGCCTGGGCCTCAGGAGAGTCTGCAACTGTCCATGTGGCCCCCACTTGATCCACCTTCAAGGCACGAGTGGGTGCAGTCAGATGTTCATGCCAGCATCACTCCAGGCCTGCTGTGTGAGAGTCACAACACAGGGAGTCTGCCAGTGTTTGCCCAGTTGGGCAGCTTCCACAGCCCCTGTCTGGGCCTGACACAGTCAGCCTTCTCCCCGGGCTGCACAGTGGCTCACTGAGCAAGGGGGAGGAGGCGCAACATTCCCTCGCAGCTGCTGACAATGGTGGAGTCTCGCTGTCACGCAGGCCGCGATTGCCCAGGGGCACCACACATGCCCCAAACCCACACAGGATTGGGCCAGAAAAAGCACCCCACATGCAGCACCAACACTGTTTCCTCAGGCTCCCTCATCGAAGTGAATTGCGGGCTGATGCTGCAGGATAAATGCCAGAAGTGGGATGGAGCACTCATTTATGCCTTCAGCCCTGACACCATCTTGAACCTCATTACGTTGCTCTTTTCTGGGTAGGGAGGATAAATGATACATAAGCAAACTCTTAGTCTTATACTCCCTCTGACAGTATCCCCTTAACACTAACAGTTTTGCAGCGCCAAGATGCCAGTTGAGTGATAGTTGCGCTTTAAAAATTACGGATAATAATAATAGTTATTATTATTCGTTATAGAGAAAGTTGTGGTCATGATGAAGTTGTAGAACAGAAGAAGACCATAGTATAATGAGATTCTAATGCCTTTTTTGTGGGCACAGTGCTTAATTTGCAAAAAAATTAATAAATATGTGCAGGACCCAAAGATTTTCTTAGGAACCGCCAGTGGCACTAACAAATGCCAGATTGCTGAACATCAAGACAGCCAAATATGGATTCCAACTCATGTCTCTTTCTTCCTCCACCCAAAATATCCTGTCTTTCTTTCACTCGTGCAGCTTCTATTTCATCCCTGCTTTCTCACCTTGTCACCGTTTCCCTATCTTTCTCCTACTCCTTCTTCCTCTCTATTCAGTGACAGAATGAAACTTGAGGGGGAAACCCTGCTGAGCAAATGGAGGGGACCTCTCACCCTCCGGACCCAGTCAGAAGCTCTCAGGCCAGGGGCCTACCACCTGTACACGCTGCCAGAGGGGGCCCCTGGAGCTCCGGGTCCCCCCACACCATGGGGGCTGCAGGGGCTATTGTTACACCACTGTCTCCATTCTGTCAAACGTTTTTGCTCTGGGTTATAGTCGGATCATAAAAAAGAAGACGCAATCCCAAGAAATGATTTCCAGTTTCCTTCACCTGCACTGGTGAAGCACTGCGTGTGCCACCACCATGGACCTACCGCATGGGGGAATCGCTCAGGCGGTTGCACGCCTTTGCCCTTTCGTTTATTGCCAGCTCCAGGAAAAGAATGTCCAGGGACCAATGCTCATCGTTCTGTCTTTCCCTCCTATCCCTGCGCTTTCGCTGTTCTTTAAATGGATCGTAAATATTACTAAGTACTAGGCTTTCATGCTATTAAATCCAACTTCAAAGTATTTTGGCAACAACGTGTTACACTCAATTCCTGGAAGCCGATGACACCACACAGAAAAGGCCAGACAAGGTGCATTTTATTTTGATAGCGTTGCGTATATTACTTTATCCCATTTAAATAAAGTTACATCCTTTATTTCACTCCTATGATTTCCACAGTGACTTTGCAATACTTTTTGAAGAGACCTTGTCATCTTCGTGTTGTCCTTTTCTTTAATCACAGTTCCTCATTGGGCATTGTTCTCTTTGTACTGCATTGCGTCACTCTGCAGCTCCTTGCAACAGTACATTTACATTCCTGTTGTTTGAAAGTGCATAAAGAAGTACCTTATATTTCGGATATCTCACAAATATAACTATTCAATATATTTTAGTGGAATTATCGTAAGATTGCCTGAACTCAACAAGTTAATTTATGGTTTTTTTTCTCCTGTGCATTTATTGGTGTTTTCAATGTATTTCTGCTTTCATAACTCCTTGTTTCATCTTTACTGTTGGAAGCTGGCTCCGTATATACAATACCAAAGTAAACTATAGTGTGCACAGGGTCCAGTCGATCCCCAAAGGTAGGCGTAGGTAAAATTAGATAATACCTTACTTTCTATTTGTGGTAGTGTAGGCGAGCAGTAAGGCTTCATCAGAGGGTAGTGTTAAGCATGTATTATACATAGTCTGGCAAGAAATGATGTCACACACTCAAAGACTGTACACCAATTTCTTTGTATTAAAATATTATTTAATTTTTTTTTTTTCTAGAATCAATCCAGGCCTGGTACAGGGAAGTGTAATGATACTTTGCAAAAATATTGCGGTTAAATACAGTTTAAATGCAATTGGATTGGTTACAGGTAAGTCACTTGTTCATAAAACTGTTGAAACTACTTTTCAGTTAATATTGTGATTACTTTGCATGTTACTTTTCAAATTACTTTTTAAGTTACTTTTTCTACTCAGTGTGTTATGCCTAGATATTACACTGGGACATTTCCTAGACCAAAGGTAAGTAAATCAGTTTTAGTACATATGCAGTTTCTTAAGGTTTCATACAAAGCAACTCCACACAACAATTTTCACAAGAAAGCAGTCAATGCAGTCCTATGGGAGAAACAAATGTTATCGGTTTAACGGTAAGCACTTAGGTTTGGGAGTTGGTTTTCTGGGGTTAGAACTAGGTTTCCCCCAAGGTCAAGGATGGACTCTCAGAGCAACCTCAGCAGCACTACGGGGGCTGAGGCCCAGTGTTATCCAATAGAGGATAGGGGGCCTCCGGTTTGTGGCTGAGCATGAGCAGGCCACAAGGTTGTTGGAGCAAAGCTCCTGGACTTCAGCTCAGGGCAAAGGGGGATCCGATTTAGCACACAAGGTGCACCCACAGTGGCAACGGGTCGGCTGGGTGCAGGGTACTGTTTTGGCGTTGGGTGCCTGGTTGCAACAAACACTGCAGGCTCAAGGACGAAGATCTTCTGGAGGCTGCCACCAATTGGAGAGGTGAGTTGGGATGTCTTGGAATGCTGGGACACCATCGGTTGGGCCACCCAAGGCCGTAGAACATCGGGTGCAGGAGTGTCTTTTGGCGTGTGGTTTTTCTTATCTGCTCTGGTCGCTGTCAGGGGGATTGTCCAGAAAGGTGCTGCAGGCGTCGTGTCAAGACTTGAGGTAGGTCAGAGATCACCAGATTCCAGGTCAGGATTGCTGGGGAGACCTCATTATGGTGTTGGCCCACTCGAACTCAGGCCATGGGCGTCGGGTGCAGAGTGGTGCCGGAGCCACAGTCTTTTTGTGAGAAAATCCGGTGCTCACATGAGACAAAGTCTCTTTGGGAAAGGCAGGGCAGGTCCTCTTGGTTCTATGGGGCTGCTGGCTGCAGGACAGACACGGGGTTTTGTTGTAACATGTTGAAGTCAGGGCAGGCCGGTAGGGCTGGGACCAAATCAGTTGGTGTCCTCCTCTTCTTCCTTCAGCACATCTCTTCAGTCCTTCTTCTTTATTCTTCTTGTCTGTGGAGGCAACGTTCTGGGTTGCCCTAAATACTACATTTAGGGGTGTTACAGGTAGGTACAGGTCGGACCAATGGGACCCTTCCTTGGAGTGGGTACGCCCCCTATTATGCCACCCTCCAGTGGGAGAGAGGCATAAGCCTCACTCTGGTTGGCCGGGTCCCACATCTTCCAGATGGTGGGACTGAAAGTTGTGCCTCACCTCGCCTCCCCCACCTGAGTGGTGAGGTTGGCAAAGGTGGGCACACCTCTCCTGCTAACTTGGTTTCCCAGATGATTTTCCCACCCAAAGTGGTGATCAGAACCGATGGGGGCCAGTTGCTGGGAGCAGTAAATGGCTGGGGTAGGTCACAAAGGTGGAAAGCCCAGTTTTCAGTAAAGCCATTATGGTGATGTGGAGTTCGTAATGACAAACTCTCAGACCATATACTCTTTATGGCTTTACTGCACTTAAAATATCTAACAATGGACTTGATACTGAAGGGGCTCATGCACCTGTACCATCACCACGGATGTAGTGTACCCAGCTAGAAGACTGGCCTACTTATTCCAGGTCAGTGGTTTGTAGGCATGGCACACAGGGATGTGTGGCATGTCGACTCTTCACTATGTTCTGCACCAGAAAATGCAGCCTCCAATGGCAGTGTGTGTGTGTGTGTGTGTGTGTAAAGGTACAGGGCCTCTAAGGGTGGCACAATAAGTGTTGCAGCCCTTTGAGGCCTTCCCTGGTCACAGTGCCCTTGGTACCTATGCCACCTTATACAAGAGACTTACATGTGGCCAGAGAGTTGCCAATTGGGTTTTGAAACAGTACAGTTCAGGGAAAGAACATAGGCCCTAGGTACCTGGTTGCCAGGAACCCAGGGCACACTCAGTCAAAGTGCATCAACATTGGGCAAAAAGTGGAGGGAAGCCATGCAAAAGGGGGCACTTTCTTACATTTACTTCCTATGCCAGCATCAATTTCCTTTTTTAGAGTGTATTTTACCTGTTTATTCAGTTTAAAGCTGCAAAACAGTGCAAATCCCCTCTGAATTTCCAAATAGACCCACAACTTGGCACAAAATATTATCAGGATGACATTTTCTTTTCTTTACATAATTTCCTTCTCCAAATTTGTTATGTAAACATTTTCATGTTTGATAATAATTTTAGACAATACATTTAACATCCGTTTATAAAGCAGATAACAAATACATTTTAAAAATTGCTGTTTAGGTCTTAACCAGCTGTGAGAGCCTAGATCAAATACCGGTCCCATTGTGAGTGTGAGAAAATGGTGAAATCACTCAGGTAGCACAGTGTTCATGTCTAATTTTACATTATGATGAATGCAAATCGCAATAGGTTGAGGGAGATTTCCGACATTAATTTCTTTAGGTATGTTCTATAGCAATTTTCTTGGGTAAACAGTGCTTTACCGAAGACTGCCTTGTGGCTTTAAAATCAGTAAGACCCAACCACAAATGATTTCCAATTCTAAAAAGGAAACTTTGACTCAAATGCAAATATTGTTGGGAGCGGTACCGATATGACGAGGAAATGGGCAGTTTTTGAGCCCAATTTTTCTGCCCCGCTCAAAATAAGGGTATAGGTTTCTAGGAAGGCTAGGTTACTCCTGCAGCTGCTAGGGCTTGGCAGTAATAGGCAGTGATGGAAAAATGTTGCAAATTGTCTCTTCTGTCACAACTTGGATCTTGTTTGTTTCACATCCAAGACGATTCTTCTTGCAGTTGTAAAGGAGAGCTGCTCTTCACGTGGGTTTTGTGCAGGGCCGGCTCAAGTAATGGTGGCGCCCGGTGTGACATTGTTTGTTGGCACCCCCCAATTACATTCTTTTCCACAAATTCCCTCACTACCGCCCTTCAATAGTGCCCCTCAAGTCTCCATAGCAACTCTCCCTAACATGCATTTTCTTTGCTTTATAGCACGACTCAACCAGTGTACGGTGTCCTAGCCCTTTACATCACACACACATTATACAGAGACAATGAACCATACATGTGCAAATCAGTGTATAAGAATTGCTACATAAGACAAAGAGGACCACAAGGCGCAGGCGACACATTATCCATACTGGTATATAGTATAGTTGAAAAAGTGCTTGGTCTGGAGAAGCAGAAACTCAGGGCCTCATTTATGAGGTTTTGCCGTAAGGCAGCGCTGCAGGCCTTCCTGCTGCGCTTCCTACGGCAAAAGAAAAGGGCAGGAATGCGCCGTATCTATGAGATACGGCGCATTCCTGACGTTTTCCCCTGCGTCGGCGCCCAATGGGCTGCCGTGCGCCAACGCAGGCATCCTTTCACCATGGTGCAAGGGTGCCTGTGTTGAGGGAGTGATTATTTTTGGACAGGAAGGGAAACCTTTCTGTACAAAAATAATCACAGAATGCAGCACATGTAGAAAAAGGAAAAACGAGGAGAAATAAAGATATTTCTCCTTGTTCTGCCTCACTTACGCCTCCCCTGGGCAGGCGTAAGCTTTTGGCGCTGCTTCAGATTTACAATTTCTCATGAATCTGGGAACGGCCCCAGCAACACCGATTGCACACCCCTTTAATGCAGAACACTGCGTTAAAGGGACTGATATTTATCAAGCAGCATTAATTTTAAAAAAGTGGCTTAGTGCTGCCTGATAAATATCACACAGGCTTCTGCGCCACGGAACTTCACGCAGTGCTGGCTTTAGGGCAGTGCGACCGGTGCAGCCACACTGGGTGCTGACCTCAGGAGAGGAGCTGTGTTAAGCAAAAACTTATGATTGGAGAGATGAGGGACACTTTTATCCAATGGTAGTGAGAGAATCCCAGGTGGCGGTCATAATGTTCTGGGGCGCCAAAAATGATTGCCGCACTGAGCGCCACTAGCGCTAAAGCCGGCTCTGACTTCACGAAAAGTGACGTTCTGGAGGCGCAAGGAGTCTCATAAATGAGGCTCTCAGGATTTAAGACTTGACACCATGGTTGTGGAGCGGGCTTTACTAATGATAGAGTAATTTATTATTATCTCTTTGTGCAGAATCATAATGCTTTTTCACAGTACTCCAACCGCACTTGAATCACCTACGATTGGAGTATACTGAACTGCACCTTATCTCTAAATAGTCGATGGACCTTTTTTAGATGCTGTGGGCAGTGAATTCCAATATACTATCTAAGAACTTTTCTTCACTTTCTTAATTGTCCACGTTCCCCATCCTCCAAATGGCTGCACAGTTCAGTGAAATAACATTAGAACAAATAACATTCACAGACCAAATTTAGTTTAAGTTAATATATTAGAGGTCCAAAATCCACTAAAATCAATAATATTTTCAGTATTTCAGTTAATACAACAATCTCTTTAATAAAGCTGTCTGGATTACGCAAGAAAGTCAAAACTTTAAATACAGAGGTACAGAACCTGACAACCATTGGTAAAAGGATAATTCTCCAAGTCTAACAAGGAAGATTTGCACTTATCCAGGGATGGAAAATTTAAAGTCTCTGTGGGCTTTGTGCATTAGCTAAAAGAGACAGTCTATCTCAAGATCAGTTCTGGTTCAGCAAGGCAAAGCTCAGTGCATCTGCTACTGAATGTAGCATAGAGCCATACATCCAAAAGCAATTAGCAAATCCTCAAAGATCAGTCAGAATTTCTTTAGGTATGTTCTATAGCAATTTTCTTGGGTAAACAGTGCTTTACCGAAGACTGCCTTGTGGCTTTAAAATCAGTAAGACCCAACCACAAGTGATTTCCAATTCTAAAAAGGAAACTTTGACTCAAATGCAAATATTGTTGGGAGCGGTACCGATATGACGAGGAAATGGGCAGTTTTTGAGCCCAATTTTTCTGCCCCGCTCAAAATAAGGGTATAGGTTTCTAGGAAGGCTAGGTTACTCCTGCAGCTGCTAGGGCTCGGCAGTAATAGGCAGTGATGGAAAAATGTTGCAAATTGTCTCTTCTGTCACAACTTGGATCTTGTTTGTTTCACATCCAAGACGATTCTTCTTGCAGTTGTAAAGGAGAGCTGCTCTTCACGTGGGTTTTGTGCAGGGCCGGCTCAAGTAATGGTGGCGCCCGGTGTGACATTGTTTGTTGGCACCCCCCAATTACATTCTTTTCCACAAATTCCCTCACTACCGCCCTTCAATAGTGCCCCTCAAGTCTCCATAGCAACTCTCCCTAACATGAATTTTCTTTGCTTTATAGCACGACTCAACCAGTGTACGGTGTCCTAGCCCTTTACATCACACACACATTATACAGAGACAATGAACCATACATGTGCAAATCAGTGTATAAGAATTGTTACATAAGACAAAGAGGACCACAAGGCGCAGGCGACACATTATCCATACTGGTATACAGTATAGTTGAAAAAGTGCTTGGTCTGGAGAAGCAGAAACTCATGGCCTCATTTATGAGGTTTTACCGTAAGGCAGCGCTGCAGGCCTTCCTGCTGCGCTTCCTACGGCAAAGGAAAAGGGCAGGAATGCGCCGTATCTATAAGATACGGCGCATTCCTGTCCTTTTCCCCTGCGTCGGCGCCCAATGGGCTGCCGTGCGCCAACGCAGGCATCCTTTCACCATGGTGCAAGGGTGCCTGTGTTGAGGGAGTGATTATTTTTGGACAGGAAGGGAAACCTTTCTGTACAAAAATAATCACAGAATGCAGCACACGTAGAAAAAGGAAAAACGAGGAGAAATAAAGATATTTCTCCTTGTTCTGCCTCACTTACGCCTCCCCTGGGCAGGCGTAAGCTTTTGGCGCTGCTTCAGATTTACAATTTCTCATGAATCTGGGAACGGCCCCAGCAACACCGATTGCACACCCCTTTAACGCAGAACACTGCGTTAAAGGGACTGATATTTATCAGGCAGCATTAATTTTAAAAAAGTGGCTTAGTGCTGCCTGATAAATATCACACAGGCTTCTGCGCCACGGAACTTCACGCAGTGCTGGCTTTAGGGCAGTGCGACCGGTGCAGCCACACTGGGTGCTGACCTCAGGAGAGGAGCTGTGTTAAGCAAAAACTTATGATTGGAGAGATGAGGGACACTTTTATCCAATGGTAGTGAGAGAATCCCAGGTGGCGGTCATAATGTTCTGGGGCGCCAAAAATGATTGCCGCACTGAGCGCCACTAGCGCTAAAGCCGGCTCTGACTTCACGAAAAGTGACGTTCTGGAGGCGCAAGGAGTCTCATAAATGAGGCTCTCAGGATTTAAGACTTGACACCATGGTTGTGGAGCGGGCTTTACTAATGATAGAGTAATTTATTATTATCTCTTTGTGCAGAATCATAATGCTTTTTCACAGTACTCCAACCGCACTTGAATCACCTACGATTGGAGTATACTGAACTGCACCTTATCTCTAAATAGTCGATGGACCTTTTTTAGATGCTGTGGGCGGTGAATTCCAATATACTATCTAAGAACTTTTCTTCACTTTCTTAATTGTCCACGTTCCCCATCCTCCAAATAGCTGCACAGTTCAGTGAAATAACATTAGAACAAATAACATTCACAGACCAAATTTAGTTTAAGTTAATATATTAGAGATCCAAAATCCACTAAAATGAATAGTATTTTCAGTATTTCAGTTAATACAACAATCTCTTTAATAAAGCTGCCTGGATTACGCAAGAAGATCACAACTTTAAATACAGAGCTACAGAACCTGAAAACCATTGGTAAAAGGATAATTCTCCAAGTCTAACAAGGAAGATTTGCACTTATCCTGGGATGGAACATTTAAAGTCTCTGTGGGCTTTGTGCATTAGCTAAAAGAGACAGTCTATCTCAAGATCAGTTCTGGTTCAGCAAGGCAAAGCTCAGTGCATCTGCTACTGAATGTAGCATAGAGCCATACATCCAAAAGCAATTAGCAAATCCTCAAAGATCAGTCAGAATTTCTTTAGGTATGTTCTATAGCAATTTTCTTGGGTAAACAGTGCTTTACCGAAGACTGCCTTGTGGCTTTAAAATCAGTAAGACCCAACCACAAGTGATTTCCAATTCTAAAAAGGAAACTTTGACTCAAATGCAAATATTGTTGGGAGCGGTACCGATATGACGAGGAAATGGGCAGTTTTTGAGCCCAATTTTTCTGCCCCGCTCAAAATAAGGGTATAGGTTTCTAGGAAGGCTAGGTTACTCCTGCAGCTGCTAGGGCTCGGCAGTAATAGGCAGTGATGGAAAAATGTTGCAAATTGTCTCTTCTGTCACAACTTGGATCTTGTTTGTTTCACATCCAAGACGATTCTTCTTGCAGTTGTAAAGGAGAGCTGCTCTTCACGTGGGTTTTGTGCAGGGCCGGCTCAAGTAATGGTGGCGCCCGGTGTGACATTGTTTGTTGGCACCCCCCAATTACATTCTTTTCCACAAATTCCCTCACTACCGCCCTTCAATAGTGCCCCTCAAGTCTCCATAGCAACTCTCCCTAACATGAATTTTCTTTGCTTTATAGCACGACTCAACCAGTGTACGGTGTCCTAGCCCTTTACATCACACACACATTATACAGAGACAATGAACCATACATGTGCAAATCAGTGTATAAGAATTGTTACATAAGACAAAGAGGACCACAAGGCGCAGGCGACACATTATCCATACTGGTATACAGTATAGTTGAAAAAGTGCTTGGTCTGGAGAAGCAGAAACTCATGGCCTCATTTATGAGGTTTTGCCGTAAGGCAGCGCTGCAGGCCTTCCTGCTGCGCTTCCTACGGCAAAGGAAAAGGGCAGGAATGCGCCGTATCTATAAGATACGGCGCATTCCTGTCCTTTTCCCCTGCGTCGGCGCCCAATGGGCTGCCGTGCGCCAACGCAGGCATCCTTTCACCATGGTGCAAGGGTGCCTGTGTTGAGGGAGTGATTATTTTTGGACAGGAAGGGAAACCTTTCTGTACAAAAATAATCACAGAATGCAGCACACGTAGAAAAAGGAAAAACGAGGAGAAATAAAGATATTTCTCCTTGTTCTGCCTCACTTACGCCTCCCCTGGGCAGGCGTAAGCTTTTGGCGCTGCTTCAGATTTACAATTTCTCATGAATCTGGGAACGGCCCCAGCAACACCGATTGCACACCCCTTTAACGCAGAACACTGCGTTAAAGGGACTGATATTTATCAGGCAGCATTCATTTTAAAAAAGTGGCTTAGTGCTGCCTGATAAATATCACACAGGCTTCTGCGCCACGGAACTTCACGCAGTGCTGGCTTTAGGGCAGTGCGACCGGTGCAGCCACACTGGGTGCTGACCTCAGGAGAGGAGCTGTGTTAAGCAAAAACTTATGATTGGAGAGATGAGGGACACTTTTATCCAATGGTAGTGAGAGAATCCCAGGTGGCGGTCATAATGTTCTGGGGCGCCAAAAATGATTGCCGCACTGAGCGCCACTACTGAGCGCCTCTGACTTCACGAAAAGTGACGTTCTGGAGGCGCAAGGAGTCTCATAAATGAGGCTCTCAGGATTTAAGACTTGACACCATGGTTGTGGAGCGGGCTTTACTAATGATAGAGTAATTTATTATTATCTCTTTGTGCAGAATCATAATGCTTTTTCACAGTACTCCAACCGCACTTGAATCACCTACGATTGGAGTATACTGAACTGCACCTTATCTCTAAATAGTCGATGGACCTTTTTTAGATGCTGTGGGCGGTGAATTCCAATATACTATCTAAGAACTTTTCTTCACTTTCTTAATTGTCCACGTTCCCCATCCTCCAAATAGCTGCACAGTTCAGTGAAATAACATTAGAACAAATAACATTCACAGACCAAATTTAGTTTAAGTTAATATATTAGAGATCCAAAATCCACTAAAATTAATAGTATTTTCAGTATTTCAGTTAATACAACAATCTCTTTAATAAAGCTGCCTGGATTACGCAAGAAGATCACAACTTTAAATACAGAGCTACAGAACCTGAAAACCATTGGTAAAAGGATAATTCTCCAAGTCTAACAAGGAAGATTTGCACTTATCCTGGGATGGAAAATTTAAAGTCTCTGTGGGCATTGTGCATTAGCTAAAAGAGACAGTCTATCTCAAGATCAGTTCTGGTTCAGCAAGGCAAAGCTCAGTGCATCTGCTACTGAATGTAACATAGAGCCATACATCCAAAAGCAATTAGCAAATCCTCCAAGATCAGTCAGAATCAAAAAGCGAAGTGTGTCTCGCCACTCAAGGAAAACAAAATGAATTGAACTAGAAAACAAAGCCATTGCCTCTCCTTCGGGGTTTCATCTTTTATAAGATTTCTTACAAATGAACAAATCAGGTGGTGCCATGCCATCCTGTAGAGACATCACCATTCCAGGATGTAGAATTAACTCATTTGGAAAGTAGATATTTCATCAAGTATTCACATGAACTCCATGAGAACATAAAAGTACGAGTCCATATCCAATGCTGAAAAGAAACATAATAGTAACAAACATCCTACGGTTAGCATAACTTTTAGGGTCTCAATATTCTCATGAGTACCGAATCACATATTGTAAATTGGAATGTTCACTCTGTAAGCATGGAAAAATAACAATTTATGATATCACTAGCCCATTTTTATATCTCATAACAAGTTTAAGCTAGTCACTCTAGCATGACGCATTGCTCGATTTCAGATTCGCATTATTATTTTATAAACATCTTTAAACTCATTTGATATCTAATTAATTTCATAAATCAATGTTAATTCTCATATATCTTGAGAACTACCCATTATTCTTGCCTTGGTATACTCAATTACTGCAAAATTATTGACTTTACGTGAAATCTTCACGTTTTTATTTTTTAACAATTTCTTTATCATTTCTATAATTTCATAATCTATATCACTTTTCTTCATTTTATAAAAGCACTGTTATATGATGCTTCTGTTACTCTAAGGCCCTTTTTTCAATATATTTCTATCTAATGTGTGCAACGTGTAAAGTCTCCAAATTCGTGTTTCATGTTGTTTGCTCCTTGAAATATAATTTCAAGATTCATGCCCTATCACTGATAAGAATTGATTTCTACCCAAATGAACTCTTTTTAGCAACATTAGAATACCGATGCTCTAATCTACATACATTGCAGTTAGCATGCAGCTCTTTGATGACAGGTAATAGCTCACTGTGCCCATATTAGGATTGTAATTTTTAAACTGCATGTAACAAAGTATATCTCCACCAAAAACAGTAATCCACCGAACTATTCACATTATATGTACTTCTTTGATCTGCATGGTACATGTGCTTTGTAGCAGACATGTTAACCCTCTATATGATGAATCAAAACTTCCACTAGATAAAACTCCAATTGCTCTCCAGCAGGTCTATTAATCACCAGAGCTATATTGGCATTTGTATTGTTCTCGGAAGGTTGCTGAAGGTAAGGATCTCTGCAGCAGGTGCTTTTAAACCTCTAAACACTCAGCACCCCCATCACCCTGCCCCCAAGCCCCTCCCCCCAAGGTCAGCACCCTTCACGGCTGCACTGGTCGCACCAGTCTTACCGGTAGCACCGCCCTAAAGCTGGCCCTGGTTTTGTTTGCTATATCTCAGTTGTTCGTGTATGCTAATGATTCAGAATGTATTCTTGATGCTACTGGAAATACTGGAAAAGAGTTGCCAAACATTACTGCAGCCCTAGCAGCAGTCCGAAGATGGATGAGTTACAGTTTTTTGAAACTCAGTCCCAGTGTTGTGGAACAATTCCCAGAGCGGGGGTGCTGCCATGAGAGTTACATTACCGAAGTGATAGTGACTGTGAAAAAAAATCCAAAGAAGTATTGTAGCAAATAAGCCACAACCATTCAACAGGAGAGTAGTAAGGGTGTGGTATGTTAGCAGTTGTGCATTTTGGAGCACACTGTCTCAAACATATTAGTATGGCGTGGTAGCGCATTGTGATTTATAGGCAGCACATTTTCCATTGAAATGGCATTTAAATTTTCACAGACATATAGTTTTACTGCTAAAACTCTATAGCGCACAAATGCAATGTGTGAAAATCGAGTTTTTACGACTAATTATCATTTGCACATCACTAAGTAAATTATGTTGATCTTCCATCACACTTTAGAATGACAAAAACAGTGCTTCATTTGTGCTTTTTTAACTGCAGGTATATTTTGAAATACTTGTACGATGCATATATATATATATACATTACCTACTGGCGGTCGCCAGTAGGTAGTTATAGTTAGGACCCTGTTTCCATAGGAAATCCGCAACATTCTATTTTGAATAACTTTGGCGCCGGTCGACGAATCCTCGCGAATTTCTCAAAATAGGTGGGGCGCTACGCTCCGCTCCTACCCTGAAAGTCTCGGGGGGATTCGTCAAGCGGGGGCTGAGATAAAAGGGGGGTCCCAAAACGCGTTTTTCCCATGCATTTTTCCATAGGACCTTTAGACAGGGCTACAGCCCGAACGGCTGAACAGAATTACTAGAAATTTGGCAGAGAGGTAGTCCTCAGGTCAAGGAAGTGCCTTTTGTAGGTTTGGTGTAAATCTGTTCAGTAGATTCTGAGAAAATAGCCTTTAAATCAATATATATATCTGAGCCAGCTTACGGTACGCTTACCGTAAGCTTACCGTACGCGTACGGTGGCGTGCGCGAGCGCGATTCTGATTGGCTGTTACATCTAAGTAAACATTCGAATCGGTCGAAACCCGGAAGCGGCGGCCGCCATTTTCTCTCTCGCACTCTGAGGGGGGGGCTGTAAACAAAGGCAAAAAACATATAAAGGGGCTGTTTAGACAGCGCCCATGCACATAGCCATGTTAGTTGAGTCCTCAAAGATCCCCCAAGGCCAAAAACGGTAAATTTTTATTTTTTGAAAATTTCGCCGATTACGCTTACCGTACGCGTACGGTGCGCTTACGCTAAAAATTTTAATAAAAAAACACTCTCTGTGCATGGCATATTATTGTCATCACTTACAAATTAAATTTAACAGATTACCTATCACAAGGAAGCGCATAATATGTTCTCCATGTGCGCACGGTGCGTAACGTGGGCATGCGGTGCGCGTAGCGCACTGCGTGCCCACCTTGCGTGTACGGCACTAACTGCGTAAAGTGGGCGCGCGGTGCGCAAAGCGCACCGCGTGCTCACTGTGCGCGCATGGTGCGCGAAGCGCACCGTGCGCGCACGGAACGAACTGCGTTAAGTGGGCGTGCACGCCACGAATGGCGTAAAGTAACTTAGCATTTAAAAAACCGTACAAATTCACAGAAAAAACCATAGGTTTCACACACGTTATAGTTAGGAATTAGCATTTAAAAAACCTTGCTAATTCACTGAAAAAACCATAGGTTTCAGACATGTTATAGTTAGCGGAAATTTTACTGATAAAAAACCAATGAAATTCCCCCGTTATAGTTAGTGCAGGCAACTATAACTCACGCGACCGCAATCTTCTGCTGATGACATATGTGTCTTTATGAAAAAAAAATATTTGTAATATATGTATAGCTAAAAATTTATGGAAGAAGACATGGGCAAATAAGTGTCTAAATACAGTATTAGCATCAGCAGAGGATTGCGGTCGCGTGAGTTAAAGTTGCCTGCACTAACTATAACGGGGGAATTTCATTGGTTTTTTATCAGTAAAATTTCCGCTAACTATAACATGTCTGAAACCTATGGTTTTTTCAGTGAATTAGCAAGGTTTTTTAAATGCTGATTCCTAACGTGTGTGAAACCTATGGTTTTTTCAGTGAATATATCTATATATATATATATATATATATATATATATACATGTATTTATATGTATTGTGTTAGAAAACAATTGACATCCTGCAGCCTTTCCTTTAAGTATTATAAGTTTGCAAAGAAAACAGTGAGGTTGTAGATCAATGACTTGTGCTTTAGCACGATTGCCACATAGTTCACTTTGCAGTCAGAAAATGAAAAGTAAATGCCAATCTCCATGGCGCAAGAATAAGCAGCAATTTTTCAGAAGACACAGCCTTACATTTGACCATTGGCTTCGAACAATTGACAAATGTAACAGAATAAAGACACAATCAAAAGGCATCTTTATTGCTCATTCATCTTCTGAACACTATTATGTTTAAACTGAGGGTGCTGCAACACCCCCCCCCCCCTTACTTCCAGCAACCTAGATAAAGCCTTCTCTATAAAGCCACAGAATCTGGCCATGGTCTATGGGTGTTTGTTTCCCTGGTCAGGAACGTAAATATGTTAGACGATGTAAACATATCCAGAAGCCTTGCATTTCATCTCTTACTAAAAGTAGTTTCTTTCATCTAAAAAGACTGAGAAGGCGCTTGACTTTTTCCTCCCCTTTTAAGATAATTACCATTGTGGGAGTAAAACCCCAATATTCACCTGAACCCCAATATTTGATCACCCCAATATTTACTGAAATAATTCCGCTCTAGTGTCTCCAGTTGATCTATCGGTTAGAGACTACACTCTTCGTCAGGGAAACACAATTTAACTGAGTTCAATAGAATAGAATATTGAAAACATAAAGAACTGAGCTCTAGATAAAAAGAGCAAAATTGTATAAATTACAGAATAGTCAAAATGTGGTACAAAGAAAAATGCATGAATTGTCCTGAAGGCCAATTACAGAAGTAGAGATAAATGCAAAAATCATAAAACCATATAATCCCTAGTTAGGCAGAATGGAAGCACAAATTCTAAGTGCCAAACCCATAAAGAGCACTGGAAGCAAACGAGGAGCATGACAAGTTGCCTATGGGGACAATAGTAAAAGAATCCCAATAAAACAGACACCCAAATGTTTTATAGACAAATCGCACAAGCTATTAATAGATTCTGCAATTTCAGCATTGTATGTTCGTTGTTCGGGTTGCAATGGCAAATCAGAAACAACAATACAACTTTCTAAGGGGCATATTATCAAGCATGGAGTTAAAATTATCGCCGCTTTAGCGGCAGAAAACTGCAGCAAAAGCAGTTATAATGGGCTTGATAATACGCACTTGAGAATTCCAATAGAAGCCCATATTGTCACCAAAACATGGGCTTCTATGGGAATTCTCAAGGGCATATTATCAAGCCCATTATCGCCGCTTTAGCGGCAGTTTTCTGCCACTAATCCGGCGATAATTTTAACTCTGTTTCTTGATAATATGCCCCTAAGTCTTTAGTACTAACCCATTTCCTAAGGAAACAGAAATCTTCTGCGTGCTTCCTCATCAACTGCACCCCGGAAAGGTATAATCCAAAATGAAAGATTTCTTAAACAATTGCTCAAAGAATTAGCACAACTACACTAACACTTCCAGCAGAAGTCCTTGAATATGATACTTTGAGTACACAATGGAAGCTTCATTCACAATACACGTTTTCTAAACAATGTTGCTTATAACTAATACATTCACACCATTCACTTGATGCTCTGCGGAAGCAAGGGGAGAGATGGCTTTGCAGCAGGGCACTGATTGGGAGGGGGAGTGAGCAGGAGCAAGTTGAGCAGAACATTAGAAACTGCATCCATTCTTAAAAATAATGGCATATTACATGAAAATGTGTCAAAACTATTCATGGCATCATTTACACTTCTCAGTGACCTAGAACACCCATTTCAGGTGCAACATCATTATTTCATCAGATACAACTCTGTGCTTCATTAAAACCCTAATTATCAAAAATAAATTTCACACGATATTTGCACATTTTGCATTTTTCGAGAATGCTACAACATCATAAACACAATTGTGCAGATTGGCCTGGATTGTGGCGATTGGATTTACTGCCCACTTCCTTCAGTTTCAATTACATAGGCACAAGGCTGCAGGGAGAGTTCCACTTGGCCAACATAAATGAGACCACAACATTAATAAACATCCGTCTCTGCATTGGCTGTCCAGTCCCTAGTATAATATATTCTATGTCAAGCCACTGGGAGTGTTTTAACCAGGGACCTATATTTTTGAGGGAGATATCATAAAAGGTATCCCCCACCATGCCCCCCTTACTAAACATCCATGTTTTGCTTAGAGTTCCACCATTCTGGTTCGAATGACGCTGGGGTTGAGCCTTTAAGTTACAATGAGTGAAATGAGTGAAATCCCTTTACAGAAGTTCAAGGACTTGCTATTTAACATTGAGTTTGATTGCTTGAAGCAGGAGAACCCTGGCACTCCCTTTCACGTTCTTGCTTTCTATAGCCCAAACATAGCTCACAGTGTCAAACAGCCCTCTTGAAAAACAATTGCACATACGATTAAATACATATTCATGAAGGATGCACTTAAAACCTGCCTGGGTTTGTTGTTTAGCGATTCTACAAGCCCAGCTTTAAGGAATGAAGACTTCTTCTAGAACGAGGCTGAACCAATCCATAGCATTGCCATTGACTGCAATGCTTGTAGAGGTGGCTGAGTGAGGTCTAATGTGACATTGTCGCCTATGCAAAAGACCGCCGAGATGTAAATGAGCACATGTGGATATGCACGTCTATCAATCGTAATATGCAACAGTTAGGGGAGTTTCCTTGAGAGAGAAGAAAGTGTTCAAGGCGAGAGAGGTCTGCCTGCTGAATGTTAGGAGTGTTTCATGAATTTTGTTAGACAAGCAATGGTTCTAGCCACATCGCCCCACAGAAAATAACAATTCAGTCATGTCTTTAAAATGAATAACCTCCGCTAACATTCTTTGTAGACAAATTGGCCTGGGCTAGGAGATGAGAAGATGTAGCCGAATGGCGAGGGATGTCGATCAGAAATCTGGGGAAGCGGGTTCGAGGCTCGGCAGGGACGCTCAACATCCTGTGATTCTGAGCAAATCACCTAATCACCCCATGCCTACCAAAAATGAATATGTCCCTGTGCAGGCAGCTGGTGCTCATGTAAAGCGCTCTGATACCTTCGTGCCAAGTATGCACTATATAAATCTACAAACAAAAAATATTCAGGCCCAGTTAACAAACCATATCTTGCGACTAGTTTCCAAGAACAAGGTATGCTTTCGCTTGGAAATCATGAGCATAGAAACATTCTGGCAACGCAAAACAATGGCCCCTCCTTAATATTTTCATCAGCATTCTAGGTGACTATCGCATGCACATGGGGTCCATTTTTGGCATACCTTGACCATCTGGCTGCACTTGGCATACAAGTGGCCCATCATTGAAATAATGTGGGCAACATCGTGGGACTTTTGGCTATCCCCCGCGTAATATTTGCCCATCATTGGCATATGGTGGTCATTCTTGATATCATTCTAGACCTTTTTGGCATAATGGTGCTGATTCTTAAAATACAGTGGGCCTGTAATGACTGCATAATAGTGAACGTGCTCCGCGCTGACTGATTGCGGCCATGTTAACAAAATTCAGACTACTCCTGGCAAATTAAGGATGATAAACCATGCAATATTCTGAATGTCCTGATATATTATGATTGTGATGATGAATGTGCATATATGCAGGAAGCGTGTTTAATAGTAGTACGTGTAAGTAGTTGGTAAAAATGACACAATAATGCATTGTTTCCATTAAATTTGCAAGCACTGCTTCTGGGAACTATCTTAATTACGCAAAAGAGAGATTTAGTATTTCATGGTTAAATGTGTCTATTTCTGAAAGCTAGTATTGTTCAAAATGAATGCATTTCTGAGAATGTATGGAAAGGCTATATTTGAAGCTTAATTCTTAATTTTCGGGAGACTTGGCACTAGGTGGCGCATAATACCATGGCTTTCATTTCATGTCTTGTTTGGAGGCTTTTCATCATCAATATTAAATGGGCTTCTGTTACTCCTGCTGCTGCCTGAGCCATGAAGAGTAAACCTGGTGTAACCTATCTTCTGCCTGATTCAGGATGTTCGACCTCATTTAGCATTATTCTGTAAGCCTGTAGGATATGTCTAAAGACTATCATTGTGGGATTGAATAACATTTCCATTTTCCTCTCTGCCTGTTCCAAGAAGATTATCTGTCATAACTTGTGGCTAAGAATCGACTTGGAAGAGAAGAATGGAAAAATTAATTCAGGAAAGATTTGATGTACTCTTTGGAAAATGATAGACAATGTGACATTACAAAACCACATTTTTGAACTGTCTGTTTAGCTAAATTGTATCGAATTAATGCTGTAAAACCACAATATTCTACAGTTTAAATAAGCAACTACCCACTCCCAGAACTTTGCTAGCAGACATTGGCCTCAATAACTCTGCTCACTTGTTTTGTTCAAGGCAGGTATTCCACCATTAAACCTCAGAAGCCACCACTGAAAATATTTGTGGAAACTATCCGGGAAAAAGTCCTGCAAAGAATATAGACACCCACAGACTTTCTCAGCAGATGGGCTCGGGCTGTGAACTGACCTCCCTTTCCATCACAGACTTTCACATTATTCTTTGTTTTTCAGAAGGGTCTAAAAATACCATAATCTTTCTATCATTCTGAAATATATCCTTTTCTTCCTGCATCTAACTACTGTGCAGTGCGATGTTTCTCCTTCATTCTCGATTCGAATAGACGTATGGTCCTCATTTAACACACAGCTGCATGTCTTGGTATTCACACATATCCACTACATTTCTTTTTCCTAGGATAGATGAATGCAGCAACGATAGGGTCCATGCCTTCAACAAGCAGCTGATGGGAGGTACATACAGCAGCAGCGTGGAAGTTGGAGGAGGGTAAGACACACAAGAGTTGCAAATCTGCTAGAAAAAAGAGAAAAAAAGAAGCAATAACGAGTCTCCTGGGGGCTTCCGGAGGGAAAGTGAAACAGAATACCGATGTTACTGTTTTGGAGCTCAGATTGCACAATGCTTCATGCACCTCCTT
This sequence comes from Triturus cristatus, assembly GCF_964204655.1. NCBI lineage: Eukaryota > Metazoa > Chordata > Amphibia > Caudata > Salamandridae > Triturus > Triturus cristatus. The sequence goes on from NC_140591.1 coordinate 1,406,406,686, forward strand.
CTCACGCTATTATGTGTTCCCTTTTGCAGCTGGGATCAGAGTCCCAGTAAGATGGCGCCGAGCCATCCACATCACCTGCTGAAGCACTGTCTTCCTCCTGGGCCTAGGGGCCAGTTCAGCACCACGGACAGTTCTCACCATAGAATGCAGCAGGTGAGAGCTGAGTGAGCATTTCGGATACACAGCAGGCAGCATCGAGAACTTAGCAGAAGTAGCCAACAACAGTTGCCTCATTTTATACACAGTTCGGGAGAGGTCCCTCCCTCTTCCTCTCTCTCCTTCTTTCCCTCATTGGCGGTTAGGCTTGTCAGACATGAAATGAGAAATTTCAAAACTCCAAGAACCTAGGGGCATATTATCAAGCCAGGTGATAAAATTATAGCCGCTTTAGCGGCAGAAAACTGCCGCTAAAACGGCGATAATGGGCTTGATAATATGCTCTTTGGAATTCCAATTGAAGTCCATGTTAGACGTCCTTCACATCTAACATGGGCTTCAATTGGAATTCCATAGAGCATATTATCAAGCCCATTATCGCCGTTTTAGCGGCAGTTTTCTGCTGCTAAAGCGGCGATAATGTTATCGCCTGGCTTGATAATATGCCCCCAAGGCTCTGCACTCACAACTGCCCTCTGTCACACACACACTGTGTAGCATCCCCCTCCCCCCCCAGCGCCTTAAGACCCTCGTGGGTATGTAGTGCGCTTTACAAATGTATTGATTGATTGATTGACACTGCTCATGGGAGTTTTGGGCGAAAGTTAAGAGGCCCCAGGTTTGCATGGGCAGCTTGTAAATGTTCTGCTCCACCACACTCAAAGCACTGACTGGCAGTACAAAAAGATTAAAGTCTGGAGTTGTGCTGCCTCTTCTTTCTCCTCTGGGTAGGCCTCTCTCAGCCCCCCCCCCCCCCCTTGGAGAAGCCACCACTGAAGAATTTCAGAGCCTAGATGGTTCCCGTTCTGTGGCACAAAAAAAACACTTCCTATTCTCAAGCATGTTATTGTGAGACGAGGTCATTGTGCTGCCACTAAACAGGTCTAAATTCAAAGGGTGCAGAATTGCTGCGGCTTGGAAAACATCCCTGAAAACGTCTACAATGGGTGACATTTGTTGGCCCGACTAGTAAAAGCCCTGGCTGTTGCCAGATCTCATGTCATTAACACACAGACACAGAGTGGTTTTGGAATTCTCCTCCTTTAGCTTTTGTTTTCGAAGAGCATTTCACATTTTTGGCTTGTCCACAGAATTATGGCAAAAGCGTGGTATTAAAAGATGTATTCTCAATATACTTCGCACAAGGGCAGCATTGAAAATAGAAGCTGCATTGTCCGTGCCTGTTCCCCTGTCCTCTTTTCTAAAACCTCAATTGCGAACGCAAGTGGCAATTGAAAGGAAGGAAGGGCCACCAGTGAATGGTCCTTGCCCACGGCATAAAGGGAATGCAAATGAATTCTGACATGGCTATCTTCCTGAGAGCTGTTTCTCTGTTACTCTTTGCAATTTACAGCAACAAGAACACAGAAAACAATTTTGTTAGACATGTTGTAACCTCTTTCTATGCAGTCGACAACTTATTTTTATTTTGCACTTAGGTGGCATACCACGCGCCTGTTGATTCTTCATCAGATGTGATTTTGCACCTAAAATGCGCACCTAAATATGAGATCAACCAAGCACCACTTAGGAAGAAAACCAAAAAGAAAACCAGACAGCACGAAGTAAGCATTAATCAAGGTAGTCAGGACTGCAAACTTGGGTACAGACTCTGGCCAACTAAACTTCCAATCCAGTCCACCTGCATCATAACTAACAAATAAAACAACTCTTCAGAGATAAAGGGGCACATGCATCTAGCCCGCATGCTGCGATACCCAAATAGCGAATTTTACCAATTCGCTATTTTGGAATCACAAACTGCTATGCATATAGAAATCGCAACAACATTTGCGATTCCTTAACATTACCTAATTGCAATTTGGGAATTGTGAATCACTATTAGGTATGTGACTCCATTCATTCCTCAGGGACTACAATGAATGGTATTGCATTTGCTAATTGCGATTATCAAATTGATTATCTCAAATAGCGAATGCAAATCCAATGGTGCCCGGGGGCCTAAGGCCCCCAGAAAACACCCCACAAAAAAGGTAAGTGTGCACATGTAAAGCACACACATGCCTTATGTGTGCGCTAAATGACACTTTGAAAAATGTATTTTTGTGCATTTTTCAAAGCATACACATATTACCATCAACTTGAAGTTGATGGTAATTAGCGTTTCCTAAAAAGGCTACCTGCATCGGCATTAGAGAATCGCAATTTGTGATTCCCTAAATACATTCATGATTTAGGTCATTGCAAAAAAATACGATTACCTAAATTGCAAATGTCAAAACCTACATGCATTGGAAAATTCTGCGATCCGGCCCATTTGAGAAAGGGAAAAGGCTTGATGCATGTGCCGCAAAATATTTACACAAAGGCATGATTCGCAGGCACTGCATGATTGCCAGACACGTACTTAATTACAGGTACTTACTATTGACCAGAACCCTGATCGGTTATTGCCTCCCCTAAATAAGTTGCTTCACATCAATTTGAAGCTCGATCCCCTATGTGTGATCATACAAAGTCTGCAAAGCACACTGTTTCTCTGGACAAGCACTCACCTCGTAGGGGCTGCTATTCTGACCCTGCATTACACTTCACTCAAAATGCCTACTCCTGAAGAACATCGGGCCTGATTCACAGAACTAATTTGAGACAAAATACCAAACGTACTACTTTTGGTATTCACAGAAGGCATTTAGTAGTAGTAAAGTTAGGATTTTGCCTTAAGTCTGTCTTAAATTTGTCTTAAGTCTGTCTTAAGTCTGTCTTAAGTCTGTGTTAAGTTTGTCTTAAGTCAAACTTAAGACAAAATCCTAACTTTACTACTACTAAATGCCTTCTGTGAATACCAAAAGTAGTACGTTTAGGATTTTGTCTCAGATAAGTTCTGTGAATCGGGCCCATAATACGGACTTTCACCATCAACCACCCATATTACCTCTCTCTCTCCCCACAAATCTCAACACATGATTATCACAGAACCCACTACACATCCTATTCTCACAACCTCCTGAGCTAGATTTCTTTAAAAAATCAAATATTAATCTGCTCATCACTATTGAGTTATGATACGTTAAGATGACATGTAAGGCTAACGCAAATCTTTTGGTCCTGCTAGTGGCAGGTCGAGGTACATTTGCTAAATCGGTACAACTTTTTTTGCTTGACAAACTCATTCTCAGTGCACATTTGGGTTTCTTGTTAATAACACTTATTTTTCACTACCATATAATTCTACTTAGATATCACTTATTCATATAACGTCATCTATGCATCCTTCCACATCACCTATGAACTCTGAAAACAGTATCTGCGTTCTCTCTATGATCTTATCTTGACAGGTAACAAAACATAATGTGGTGGTTCACAGGTAGTAGATTAACACATGCTTATAATTTATGTAATGTGCGTATAATGACAAACTGTGTATTCCCCCAATTAGCATTTATTGGCATCCACTGTACATTTTGGACACCCTTACATAATATCTAACTTGAAAACGTTACCAGTGCAACACACCCAAGTGCCATAGCAGATCTCCATGACAGATCATAAAAAAACGATAAAGCTCTCAATTTATTCAAATTACAGTGAGAATGTTAAAAAAAAATCACAAGTATTGAATTCATTCATTTTAAATTGCATATATTTTCTGCATATTATAGCCATGGACAACAGGGAGTGGAAAATCCGATGGTGACTTGTGTCCAGCTCCTCAATTCACCATTATTTCAAATATTTCTAAATTAGGAAAATATGTGTATTCTAGAAGTATTGCAGGTGATTTTAGTTAAAGGCTTAGAAAATGTCAATTTGCATGTTTCTCATGTTAAAGAAAAATCTTTAAACTAAGAGAAAAGAGAGAATTTAATGTCATGTTGATTGTATATCAATCCAAATGTGAATGATGTATATGATATTTTTAAAAACTGTACTCCTCTATATGTTCCATGGATAAATAGAATAGCGGTCTGTTCGAGTTTGTTTAGCTATTGACTCACTCCCTTTGAAAGTTTCAAGGCTTGAAGTGTCAGCTTCAAACAATCAAAATGAAGTACGACGATCTCATCAGAACGAGAGATATTTCCAGAAAGGGTCCAAATTTGTTGTAGAAGAGTGCCTCTGGTGGGTGTAGCAAGAATTGTCTTTGATAAAGTTTTATGTGTCATAGGCCTTGATCCATGTTATCTTTCTTTGTTTACTGAATACATTTGAGTATGCAACAGAAGTGCTAGGCCCATGATTCAGTCCTTCATTAACATGGGTTTCTTACCTTCTCTGTTGCTAAAAGAAATGATAGGTGCTAAATTCTCACTTATATGCTACTGCTCACATTCTGACAACCAAAGAAGGCTTTTTCCATTCTCTGCAGCACTTCATGGCAGCTAGAAATCTACTGGATCAATGCTCATAGAATTAAAAGTAGTCGTCTCTGTATGCGTTCCTTGCTGTCTATCCTGTGTAACAAATGGAGGATCTGACTATAAGGGAGCCCCCTCTTGGTCCATAAAGCCTAAATCATGAAAAGAATATAAAGGATCCTTAGAATTAGGGTGAGGCCAGCAGTCTGACCAGTTGCTGTGGATTGCTGCTGATAACAGGGCTTCCGATTTGAGACTTACTTAGATACAAGTATGCTGGTGGGCGCTAAATGACTCGGCAAATATTATAATACATAATCCAGCTGTGTGTCAGCTGAATATTAGATGTTTAGGAATAGTATTAATATCATAGGGGTGTACTTAGTTTTCAACCATATTTAATTTTTAAACACTGAAATGAATACAAATATAATATTTATTCTTGTCCACGTGATTTCCTTGACAATAGCACATAATAAAGCCTAATACTTTATAAATATTAGTATGGGAGAGTAAACTAATTCTGGAGTTCAGGGCGGGGCTCTGTAAAAAATTCTCTGACAGGTTTCTCTGATTCTAACAACATTGAGAGAAGTAAGAGGGCCTGCCAGATTTGCATTTCCCCAAAAGTGGCATCGTTTTTGTTTGGGGCTTACGGAATCTAACGGATGTGACCCAAAATCACTGGAGCAAACATATCCCCCAGTGTTTAAAAAATAAATAGACCCACACACTTGACATTTGGCCAGTGAGTGGAGGCTAGATTAACACATAGAATGCCTGGGGAGTCATCGATGTTAATAATGGAGATATGTATTTAGAGTAGATAGTGAGAACTGGGGAGTTCTTATTCTAAATCTCCAAAAATACTTTTTGCCGTAGGCATTTTCTCCATGCACTTTCGCTTGCCTGATCCTCCTGTGAAATTTCTTTTCCTGAAGTCTAGCAGCTTTGACCAGGGGTGCTTCAGGTTTGCCTAGTTGCTCTGGATTCTCCTCATTTGTATTGGTCAGAGGTCTGGCCTTCTGAAAACTTGTTGGTTGAGTGAGGTCTCCAGTGGAGAAACCGGGAAAACAGTCCAAGAAAATCTTTGTAGACAGGTGCATTTAACCATAAATTCTCCCGAAAATTCAGAATGATCTTTAGAATTTGTGCATTTTTTTAAAGTGGAAAATAGCTCCGGATTGAGTAGAATTTGCTGTCCTCAAATAGACTTCTCACAGGACATGGAAAGGCGGTGATTTACTGTTGTCAGTAACCTGCTTGAAAAGTGAAGGGTCCCTTTTGGTAAATATGACTTTTAGCCTGTGAGCATTATGCAAAATAAAGCTGACTTGAAATGCAGGTCGGATTTTCTGAGTTGCAAATGTCTGTTCTTTTATTAACAATAGAAAAAAGATTCCTTGGTGACTCAGTTGTACACATTGCATTTTCCGTGGTATCAATTGTGTTGATTATGCCATTGCATTGCTTTAAAGTAACCTATAAAATGTCCTTATTTATTGATTTTTAACTAATAACAGGGTCAATCAACAGTTACTTTTATTAAAATTGTTACAGAACTAAAACACTGTTCTTTATCAGTTTCTCCTATATAACTTCCTGGTAATCACTATGTTGGCAGTTTCTGCTATTATCCCCTGCAGTCACTCCAGCTGTCTCTTAGCCAACTGTCTCTCTCCCTTCATACTGAGCCATTCTCGCTGTATCATTCTTGAGAGCTTTAATGTCTGGACAGAGTCCATGTCGAAAACCAAAAGTTCTCCTCTCATTGCCTCTCTTTTAGGGCTCAATTTAGCTTGAACGGAGAAGAGTGCTATTCATTAGGCTAGCCACCGTTTGACTTAATGTCTTACCCTCCTAAGTGACCTTCCAGTTTTTCTGGTATGGTTTGATCACTATCATATACCTTTCCTCTGCAGCATCCTTGACTCTAACAGCAGTTATACCTCCTCACCTCACCCAAATAGTTGTTCATGCCTAGTTTAAACTCCTAGACGGCAGCTGAGCACTGATGAATCGAGCGCCACTATTAAGGACTGTTGCCTGGCACCCCGATGGACCTCATTTGCTCTGTGTCCTCCACGTTCTGGAATTAAATACAACATTGTGTTAGGGTTTCCACTTTATGAAGCAATCTTCACTCCCTGAGCTTATCAGATGCGTGCAGATCCTCTGACGGCTTCCACCCAGCAGAGACGCCTCAGCGAGTCATCCCTTTTTGAGCTGTCAGCACTCCCACTTGTCCTGAAGAAGACCCGCCATGACATTCCAATTACGCTCTGTCAGGGTCAAAACGTCGACGAATACATATGGTTCAGATCAATCAAATCTCTGGTTGGTAAATCAATTAGCTAACCGGCTGTTTACCAGAGTTATTGCCTATCTTCATTCTGACCCCATTCTAATTCCCTGTGTAATTAATTGTACATAATATCACCTTGTATATATGCACTGCACCACCATCACTGAGTACTTAATGTCACCGTACCACATGTCAAGTTTGTCAGTATTTCTTGTATTGACAGCCCTCTAATCATTTGTAAATATTGATTTAAGCTTTAATTGATTTAAAAGAAGAGTTTTTTGCAAGCATATACTAGTAGGTGTTTTGCATTAATCTGTGTTCCTACGTCATTTGAAATGCGTTGCACAGTTTTTGGAAATGTGTTTCATGATTTAACCAATGTAAATGCTATACTTGCCATACTTATTTAACAGGTATCAAGCAACTCTTCCTGTTTCTTTTTAATTTGATTTTCTTCAAAACAATTTGGTTCTCCCCGACAGAACCATTGTAGTCTATTATATACATACCCAGGTTCTGAGGGACACAGGGTCGCCCCATTGTTGCCATATCACTAGTCCGAATTCTTAGCAGATAGCTTTTCTGTCACCCTTTGTCCTTTGCACCTGTCTCTCAATTCCTCTGTAGATAGTGACCTTGCCTCTTTTAATCAGTCCATCTACCTTGGACCTTGTGATCACCCCCTTCACAGGCACACATCTTCAATCCCATCTTTGGCCCCAAGGTATAATCAACAGCTCAGAGATGCTAAATCTCATTGTAACCATTTCGATCATTACTGGCACTTGGACTCTTCTTCAAGCAAAGAAGCCTTCATATTTACTTTTTGCTCCTATAGACTTCTAGTCTGTTCTACCCGGGTAGTTTATTTAATCATTTGCAAAGGCAATTCCCATAATTCCACCAATTAGCTGTTTAAAATTGCTCACTCCTTAGTCTCTCCATATTGTTACTTTTCCTACTTTAAGCCCTGCTATTCTTTATATGAAAAACTTTCTGTCTTCTTTTGTCTTCTGTCTCTATCTGCAAATCATTTCCTCTTACCTCTCCTGACTGAATCTACTCCGGTCAGTCAAACATCCAGAGACCAAAGTCTCCGCATATTTTACACAAGTTCTTCCTTCTATTTCTAGATTTAATTAATTAATTCATGTCTTCCCTTTAGTCCGGCTCATGGCTTGATCTCTGTGCTCCTTGCTTTCTTCTGTTAGGCAAATCTTCATTTGCCCCTGTTCTTCAGTCCATATGCAATAAATCTAATGGCTCATCCTATTTCCCACTTCCTAGAAACAGGCTCTAGTGGGCACACTGTTGAAGAAACATTCTTCTACCCCCTCTATCTTTAACAGCAATTGACGTATCTCCCTACTTCAATTCTCCACTAAACCAACAGACATTTATCCCCCTTTCTGGAAGTAAACCATATTTAAAATATAGCTCGATCAGGAATCCATCCTCCCTATAGAAATGATTTTGCCCTGACATCTGACCTCCACAATCTTCATCTTTTGTTTGACCAGAGCGGTTGTTTTGCCCCAGTCCTGCTTGATCTCTATGCAGCGTTCATTACAGCATTATGCATCTTTTGAACACTTGTCAGAGTCTGGAAATCATAGAAATGTACTGGTTTTGATTTAGTCTCACCAGTCTAGCCAGGCACAGGATGCCCCCCCACTGCTTAAGCTCATACCACTTTTGCTTGGTGTCCCTCCAGTCTCCTCTTTCTTTAAGTCCGACCCTTTGTGACCATTTTTTCCTATCCTGGGCTTACCTAATATGCTCTGCTGGCTTTTGTTTCATGTGCTATGTGGATGACAAACACATTTTGATAACCCTTAAAGTTCAGTCTACTGCTGCCATGCAAAGTTTCCAAAAATGTATTTTCGATAGAATCACTTGGATGGGAAAAAATTCCCTCAAATTGAATACTGACAATACAGAGATTTTGATGATAAGTGCTTGTAACAAACCCTAAACTTGGCCAATTCAGTTTTGAACCACCCAACTACGAACCTCTCCATTTCTGGCGTCCACGTCCACCAATTTACGATCTCCTTTAATCAGGATCTCTCTCTTTGTATGCCTGGCAACAGGATATGTTCATCCTGTGCCTTCCCCCTAAAATTACTTTGTAAGATTCCTCCATTTCCTCCTTTTGATTCTCATCACCTCAAAGTTCAAGCAATCCTACTCAGCCAGAAAAAAAATATCTTTATAGCATGAATCTGCAGGTTATCTTCTGCATCACATCTGGCACATTCAAAATGCTGCTCCTCATCTTAGGTTCAATTTCCCATCTCATTTTCCCATCTCCCTCATACTTGAATTTCATTCACTGGAGTCCCCTTTCTAAAAGGATTATCTTCAAATACTTGTGCCAGCCCTGTCGATCTAGAACATAACTTTGCTCACAAGTTGCCTAAATGTACACTGAGATCCTCCTCATTTAATCTGATTGATCATCCTCATTTTACCTGCTCTTGCAATGGGGGCCAAGCCTTCTCTGTTCATGAGAACAAACAAAAGAATTCCCTACCACAGTTCTTGTAGGCCATCTAACACCTTCTGACTGTTGGCAAAGCCTGGAATTTTTATTTTCTCCTGGACTTCTTTTTGCCTATGTTAGGTGTGCTGCCCTGTAAATCTGTATTAGCAGCAGAACATCCTTTTAGGTAATTGCACACATTAAAAAATGTGTCCCTCCTGGTATTCATAGTGAATTTGGCTAACTCAGCTATTCTCACCGTAGTTACGTTACATAAGTAGATCACTCGCATGGCAGTGGTGTTTAATATCTAATTGGCAGTCTTTATATTTAGATATACTGGAATTTATTGCACCCAACCCCTCCAACAATGAAGAGTGTCTGAGTCTGTGGGAGCCTGCAAACATCCACCTCACCACCCATTAAGAGATGCCATGACGGTGGACAGGGGATAGTGTAGTGTGGGGGGGTTTCTCCAGCTCTCAGAAGGAGAAGATGCAGAGGGGTGTAGAGCAGGAAAGGTGTTGCTGCGAGGTCAGGTAGATCGCTGGTCAGCTGCGGGAAGGGAGGCAGGGTAAGGAGAATTGGGCTGTACTCATCTTTGATATGGTGCCCAGCATTTTTTAAGGTTCCTCTATCCTCTATTGGTGTCGTGTGGGGGCAAGAGTTGTTTTGCTCAGTTGTTCGGTATTACAGGCAAGAAGTATTTAATTTGATAAAAAAGAGTTACAGTTGTCGCCTACCTCTTGAACCTGAGTTGATGCTTGTGACTGCCCTATTATTCCTCTTCAAACACCAGCAACCATCTTGTGCCAACAGAATATCTCTTACTTCATAATGGATGCACTATCTCCCACATACATAAATCCCTCACAAGAACAACATAACTGCATAACTTGCAGCTTCTTACGCACAATTCAAATGGCCATATCCCACCCCTTTAATATATCAGTGTTTTTATACGGGTCGTTATATCCTCCATTCTCTTTCCCTTTGTTGATGGTGATAGCATTCCAGGAATCATTATGTTTGTAATCCCAATGCCCGATAGGAGGTGTGGCTTAGACTATGATTCGTGGAGTGTTGTTTTCCCCTCACCAGACTCTTGGTCACTCTTGCATTCGCCGAGAATGCTGTATGTATTGGAAACTTTCATATTTAGCAATTAAGTACAAACATGATGATGCAGTTACTTCCGTTTGAAAGTCTTCAACAGTTATTTGTGATATTTTATGCTTTTCTTCTATTATTATATTTTGTATATTTAATTTCCATATTTCCTTTATTGTTAGTTCTGGAATTGTTGATTTGTATTTATGATTAGGTTATTCTGTGTATAGATAGATACACGTTTGAATGTTTAAATTCATAGCAGGCTGACTACGAAATAATAGGACTATTGCACAAAAGTGATGGCACCCCCTATTGAGTATTGATTGAACAGTTCCCTAAAAAGAGAGGTTTCTTTCTCATTATTATCAGAAATGCCCTACCTTATTATACAAGTCTCAAAAGAGAGGGTTCTTACCCATTAATATCAGCAATGCCCCACCTTATTCTGCAAGTACTGTATTGCTGACTTTATTAATACCTCAACCATCTTAGAAGTGCCTGTACTGCACCAATAGAAGTATATCATTCACAGGGACAAATTTGAGAACTGTTTGATTTATGGAAACCCTGCTGAGGAATGATAGCATTGTTCGATTACAGAAATATAGCTCAGCAGGGAAGTACTGCTAAAACTCCATTGAGTACATCAGCACAGTGTCAGAATCCTTGCTGATTTTCTGTTTTTCTGTAACTTTAAATATATTTTTAGTTCTGACTATCTGGGAAGGGAAAACTAGAAAGAGTCACAACAAATAGCTGGCAAAAGCACTTTTTTTGGTAACTGGGCACACAGACCAGAGTTGCCGCACCCACGAAATTAGTGTAATTATAGAAGCTGGTTGTGATTTGATTTTTAATTTTTGTATAGTGCCTGAATACCCTAAGGCGTCTTGGCACTGCTTATAAAAAGAAGATATGCAAAAGGCAATAAAGATATGGTGTTAGTTGTTAAAATGCCAGGTTTTTAATGATTTTCTAAAAGACTGTAGATTGGGGCTATCTTTTAGTGTCAAGAGAAGAAAGTTCCACAATTTCGCTGTACCTAAAATTAAGTTTCTCCTGACAGTGGGCTATTTTGGTTCTGGGGACCGCTAAGAATTTAGCAGTGGCTGACCTTAAATTCCTTGATTGAAGCGGTCTCAGGTAATCGGGACCAAAATTATGAAGAGCTTTAAAGGCTATACACAAGAATTGAATTTAATTATTTTGGTAATTGGTAGCCAGGATAATTTAGTCAATCCCTGAGACACAGATTGATGCTTAGGAATGCCCAGGAGCAAACATGCAGCTGCATTTTGTAGCATCTTTCGTTTCTGAATAAATCTTGTTTCAATATTTGGAAACAATGCATTTCCATAATCGAGTTTGGACAGGGCTAGGGGAGTCATAACTGTCTTCTGGATGTCAGATGGAATGAAGGGACAGATGTTCCTTATCATATTTAGGATAAAAAAGACTGATGTGACCGGGACATTAATCTGAGGTTTAAGGCTGCTATCAAAAATAATCCCTTGATTCCTCACCTTACTCACTGGCGAAGGTAGGGGACCCATGTCCCAGGGTCACCAACTAGATGACCAAAAATAAGTTTGCTGCCCTGGGGGAGAACCTCTGTTTTCCCAGAGTTAAATTTTAGGCGATCGATCTTCATCCATTCATTGATCTGAGTCATACAGATGCTAAAGCATTCAGTTGTTTCCTCAGGATTTTGCAGCAGTTATTATCAGGCCCCAGGAATACACTGCAGAGGGTGGATTGGTGCCACATACACTGGGTAGTGATGTCATACAAATCGATGGAGCCCTCCTGCAGATTGTGGGGAGGGGCGGATGAGATTCCTGCATCTCACATAAATGCATAGGCTTTAAAATGAATGGGGGCCCTATGGTGTATGGGGGTCCCCAGAACGCTGGAGACCCCCAGCTCCTTAGGGTCTGCCGGGGCCTGCGTTATGCATCTGTAAATAGCACAGAACAGGGGCAGAATGAGGTGCTTATGTTTTTTTTTCATAAGCATCATATGCAAATGGTAGACTATCACAAAATGGTGGTTAGGAATATATTTTCTACATTGTACAGTTCCCACCCTAGAACTGTTCGTTTCCAAGTATACTGTACTCCATACAAAACGTTCCATAGTTAACTTCCCGATGACAACATATTTTGTGAAGTATCTTTAATGTAGGGACTGTGACGTACAGAGCTGGCAACAATGTAATATTCTTTCATGAGGCCATTCTCTCTGTGCAGTCTGGCAAATAGCTTGCCTGGTAATACCCGTTCATGATTTTTTTTTTTACATTTTATGCCTCGACCTTAAATTTTAGTATCTAATTCCTTTTTGTATTCTTCGCAAGAGCTAAAAGCGGTTGTGCTACAATCCCAATAAGCACATTTACACTCACGCACAGCCGAATCGGAGAAGAAACGTCTTTCACCTTGTACATTTTCCGGACACCGGCTCCGAGTGACATTGAACCAAGGTTATCGCTTATCACTATGAGTTTCCAATAACACGAGAAACTGACCTTGTTTAGGACGTTTTGATTCTATTGGAACACAGAAATTGATACACGGGCATCCAATTTCATTTTTGTTAATTCTTTTTATGCCCATCAATTACATGTTTAGCACTTACATGCTGGGTCGTTACATAAAGCTGACAATATACGGTTGAGCAACTTGGAAAATTCTTAAATTGCTATTTTCATTCTGTATTAAGAGAGATGCTTCATACATGTACATTGCATGCAATAAATGAAATGTCCCTTTTACTCACAGCTCTTATATTACAGTTGTTGTTATGATTTTTGCTAACCAATTATTCATAACCAATAGGCTTTGGGGCTATCTGGTACACACACGTGGAAATATAATGATCTAACATGTACATTTCAGCATTCTATTTTCAGATTTGATACAGAAATCTTCACTGCAAGTAAGACCATCACAGGACTGCAACTCATGTCAACAAAGACTATTTATCATCATCAAAATACTTTATTTCCGTCAAATGACCAAAAAGTGCAAATGCAATAAATACATACATTATATAACAAGCATTGGCATAGCCAATAGGTCTCGCCTTTCGGACCTTTTAAGTGTTTAGCTAGGACAATTGCCTTTGCCAATGTCTTTAAGCTATGTTGTAGAGCATCGTGACTGCTGTTTAGCATGTTGAAAAGTTATAATAAAAAATTGTTATAAACATTTGTTACCATATAAATATATAACCAAGAAGACAATGTGTACAACTGAACGACCCTATTAAAACATTTACATAAAAAATGTCTTTTCATTTTTTTTCTTGGTCATGCTGGCAACTTCTTCCTGCCTGTTGTAATGTGTGTTTGTTATTGGGTTTTTTTGTTATGGGGTTACATAAACAACGGAATGGTGGAAGTTGGGAAATAGTACCTGAATTATCACACAAGCAGTGGGCAGATTTTAGGGGCGAATCAACAGATTTCAGATAACAGGGGCAGACTGAGGTGGTACTGAGATGGTGGTGTGCTGATGCTTAGGTGATGCTGAGGTGTTGGTGTGCTGATGCAGAGGTGATGTTTAGGTGATGCTTAGGTGATGCTGAATGATACTTAGGTGGAACTGAGGGATTCTGTGGTGCTGAGTCATGTTGAGGTGGTGGTGCTGCACTAGTGCTCAGGTGGTACTGAGTAATGCTGACTTGGTGCTGTGCTGATGCTGAAGTGCTGCTGCGTTAGTGCTGATTGCTGCTGAGGTGAGGCTGCACTTGTGGTGGTGTTGCGCTGGTGCTAAGGTGGTGCTGCACTAGTGCTGAGGTGATGTGCGCTGGTGCTAGGATGGTGTGCGCGCTGAGGTGGTGGTGCGGCAGTGGTGCAGAGGTGGTGCTGGGGTGGTGCTGAAAACACGACTAAATAGCATCCCAGTAATAAATTTGACCTGCATGGAATAATACTACCACAAACTAAAGTCAAATGCACAGCAGAACATAAAGGCTAAAGGAGTGCAAATTACCCTGCAACTTCTAGTAATGCCGCAAACCCGGTGGATAGTCAAAAAATGCAGTAGCCCATTTTTCCATAAAGGGCAAAGGAAAATATATTTGTGAAAATGGGTATTGTTTTACAGCAATTACTGTGTCCGCTAGAAACAGATAGGTAAATGGCACACTTACTAGTGAATGGTGACCATTCAAAAACATGCGTATTTAACAGATCCTTGAATCAAGACCTCCATAATTTGCATAATCTCGGCTTGCAGCAGGAACTCTTTACTTGAAAGCAGCATAGCCTTGTATACTGTTTCAATGTGTGTGCTTCCTAAGTAAAATAAGAAGCAGCCCAGCAGCCAAAGAAGTATTGAGCCTGGTGAAGAGGAAGGCAGTTCATGTAAAGATCACGGATTGTCCGGGAACCCAGAAGAAAATTGGTGTGTGCATGAGGTGCAGGCCTGACACACATGGCACAAGTGATCAGATCGTGGGGTGCCTGGGGAAGCCACCCCCCGTAGCATCACTACAGTGTATAGTCGGTTTTTTAAAGTATCCATGCAAGTGTCAAGCTGTGGCTTTCCCATGGAAAAACATGAAATTACTATAATTAAGCACCCTATCCCCAAAAGAGTTCAAGAATATATTACTGTTTCAGTAAAAACATGAACAGTCCGATTGAAAGTATACACCACTAAAAAAATCTGTCCATCACATTGCACTACAGCAAATGGTCACAGTATTGACAGCTGTGTCAGTGAGTGCAAGGGTTATTTTGCTTTTAAAAACACACTTTCAGCTGAGTTTGTATCACAACAAGGGTAAAGAAACATAAACATTTTTATTTGCAGAACGGACCCCTTGATGTAGCTCTGGTGTGCAAGGAAACTATTAGCAGGGGATTTTAGATCACTGAAGCCTATGGTGAAGAAATCTGCCAGCAAGCAGCTTAACTGCAGAGAAAACAACATGGGGGACTGTCCATGGACCCTGCGGATTTGGTTGAGCCTGGGAATTTCCGACACCATTCCCGGGTGGCTGCTGGAGGAGCACCGGAGGAGCTACTGCTGCTGCTATATGTGTATGAGCAGCAGGCAAGGGTACTGCCCCAGGACAGGGGACGCAGGCATGGCGCTGGGAGGCTGATGGTAGCATGAGGAGAGAGACAACACGGACAACGGGAGAGGGGTGGGAAGAGAGTCAACACGGACATTGGGAGGGGGCCGAGAAGAGAGACAACACAGACAACGGGATGGGGCGGGAACAGAGACAACATGGAAAACAGGAGGGGGCGGGAAGAGAGACAACACAGACAACGGGAGGGGGGCGGGAACAGAGATAACACAGACAGCGGGAGGGGAGCGGGAACAGAGACAACACGGAAACAAAACAAGTCTAGCAATCAATACGAAACATAACAAACTGTGGCTGCAATTATGCAAAGCTGACCTGTACAGCGACAATTAAAACAGATGCCTCACCTCTTCCCCAGGCAGTTACGGCTGTGTGGGCATGGTGAGCACGGGAGGGGGTGCTGGTGGAAATAAACAGAAAGAAACGAGCGAAGGGAAACGAGCGAAGGGGCGGGAATAAAGACGCGCACACAACGGAGAGGGGGGGCGGGAGCAAAGGGAATAGGACAACGGGAGGGGGCGGGAGCAAAGTGAAACATGAAAGTTAGAAAACAAGTGGAGGCAAAAGAAAAACAAGCATTCGGCCGCGCGGCCATAAAAGTAACGGCTGAGCGGCCGTGAAAACGAAAGTAATAGCGATCGCTATCAAAGCAAAAGTGATCGCGATCGCTTGGACAGGAGCGCTGTGTGGCAAGCATGTGAGTGGTGCGCGCTCAGCAGTGATTGGCGGCTGCGCGCGTGCACGCTCACGTGCACTCAAGCTTTAGGCCACAGGCAGCACTTTAAAAATCCCAACTACAAAATGTCTCTCCGAGCCAGCGCATGCGCTGGGCTCAGCGAGACCTAAAAATAGCCACCATTATAACTGCATGTTCACATAATCAATGAGTGACCTTGCGTGCATTCACTAAAGTCCTCCAAAATCGAAATGAACTCAAAACAACATCAACCCTCCAAAATCATAAAGACTATTTATTAATGTGCTGCTTTGGGTCATATTTGCTAAAAAGAGGTGATGGGACTGACTGCAGCCAAAACAGCAGAAGTCACGTTCACCCTCCTCTTCATTCCCTTTCTGTACTAAGGGAGGGAGAAGGTGGCATTCCTTATGCAGACCGCTAAGAGTTGCATCATGCCGTAGACTGTTGTCCTGAATGTAATGCTACTAGGAAAACACTGTATCTCCAAATTTGAGGAGAGGATGTAGCGTTAGGGCCAGAGCTGCTGACTCTGGAGCTAGGGAACAAGGTTTGAGTCTCGGCGTCGGCTCAACATCCTGTGATTCTGTGAAAATTGCGTAATCTCCCCATGACTACCAAAAATGAATGAATGTTTGAGTAATGTAACTGGCTTTCCAATCAATACCTTCGGGTCGAGTTCATGCTGTATAGCAAAAGATATGTGGAGTTGCTGGGCAACAACCACTTCCGGTAGCATCCCCTTTATGTAGAAACATAATATAGATGACAGCAGTCTTTTCCTGATCAGGGGTGTTACTCCGAAACCGGTCCCATGATGCTTGTTTCCAGCTCAGTGAAGACCTGGCTTGACAGTTCGGGCTGTACCGTTACCATGAGGAACAGGGTCAAGTCTGATTTGCATATGGCTAGGTCTGAACTGGGGTGGCGAAGTGAGCTAAAGAACGATTATGGATTCAACACAGACCTAATAGTAACTGGGGGTGAGTGTCTGAAAAGTTTCAGCGCTCCATCCATCTTCTCCTTGTGTTTGCAGAAGTCTTTTCCAAGCACGCAGGAAGAAAGCTTAAGAGAGAACTTGGGGGAACATTTCCAGCTTTGAAATTGTGACAGCGATTCTTCCAAGCTGCCAAGGCACAGTGGACTTACTGTCAAAGACCTTTAATGCCGATGCAGGTGGGATCCACTGGCAAATTGAGTTTGCTCAACAAATGTAAAATCAACCCTGTTGCCACCAAACACTACAAGACGCATCTTCAGGAGAGTAGAGACCATGAACTCACTATAGCGATTGCCACAAAAAACATACAGCATTGAAGGAATTTGGGATACTCTGTAGTCAGCTTAGGGACAGTAGACAACTGGGTTAAGGGTTATGCGTTTCTTCTTCAATGCTGTTTCAGCACAGGGTTCCACACTCCTGCTTACAAACACCACTATAATGTGCTTTTAAAGCTGCATTGTGCAGGACGCCGTCAGTGCTGCAGATTCTCCCTCCCATTTACCATGTCAATAAGCATTGGCCCGCAAACTGTGAAGGTCTACAAGATGATGGACACCCCTCGAGGCCACGTGAGGCTTCTCTGTCAGCACCTGAACGGTATATTGAAAATATATATATACTTTCTGCTTGCAAAGGATGCGACACTAACACAGTTTCTACCATCGTTTGAAGGAAATCTTTGATTTGACTGACCAAAAAGTGTCTGATTGGTCTGTTACCTGTGGAATAATTTCATATGTTTTTAATCCCAAAATGTAAACCATTTGAAACCATAATAATTGATAAGTCAGCAATTTGTACAGATATTTTACACCTTCCTATTTAAAAAAAACATACATTGGTTGTAAAACTAAAATTTTAAATATTTCTAACTTTGCTATGGAAAGGTAGTTTTACATTACCTCCTTCTCTGTGTTTATGTACACTCTCAGGGAAAACATTGGTAAGTATGGATGTCGATTCACCAAAATGCCTGGGGTAGCGGAGGTGACATCATGTACCCTTTGACAATAATGATGTCACAGGAAGTGACATCATATTACCTCTGATCCTGCATCATACCAAGAAGTGGTCACATAACCTTCATCCTGATGACATCACAATAATTAACATTGCTGTAGTTACATAATTGCATAATTAATAATATATATTCTTCTATAGGATAGCAAAGGGTGGGGGTTTCTCTTCCCTGAGCAAAGTTAGAAAAACATGGGATTTACAGTGCATTTTAATCCACGATTTTCACATAAATTTGCTAAAAAGTCATAGGCTCTAAAAAACACAAAATATTCAAGTCCTTTCATGGCATGCCAAGCTACTGTAATCTGATAGTCCCCATGAGTTCACCCAATTATGTTTTTAAAATATCCTATGGGTGCCTCCTTATGTCAAAAAGTTCCTCCATTGCTAGGACCAGCATTTTGTCATGGCGGCCTCTTGCTCAAACATTAGGCACAACATGCCTGTTCCAAAATGTTCCTAATACTGCTTCTCTTGCAAAATGGAGGTCTCTTCTGTTGAAGGTTATGTCTAATGTCAAGGACCACTTTTTGTCATTGATGGCCCCATGACCTTGTCACAGTTGTCTTCCCATATGCCAAGAATTTCCTCCAGGCAGCCAACCCTGGCATTTTTTCATGGGCCCCCATGCCAAAATTTACCTCCAGAGTGCCAGCAGTAGCATTTTGCTGAGGGTATCCCAAATGCAAGTATTGCCTCCACTATTCCAGTGCCAACATTTATCAAGGGATTTCTATAAGTCAAGAAGTATGTCAGGTCCAACACCGGGTCTGCTAACATAACAACAAATACTCAATTAAATTCACTTATTCACACTCATTCTATCATTAGGACTGACGTGCACTCATTCATTTTCACCTACTCTTGTGCATTCTCAACCTTAATCCTCATTCGCACTATCTCTCTCTCACTCTGACTCACTTATACTTACTCACTCATTTTGGCACACACACACACACATCCATGATCCCATATACAAACATACATCCTCACACATATACACGCTCTCTCACTCAAACTCACTCTCACCCACATGCATGCACAAAACATACATTAAAACCATTTTATTTTTCTTATCTAAGATGTCAATGAAGGTCCAGATCTCGCTGCTCCAATTTTTATTATACTAATAGTGAATAATAAACAATTAATCATTATTAATGTAATAGAAATGAGCAGAAAATCAGGTTAGAGCCTTACAGACTTTTCCACCTCTGAGATCAAGGGTCGCAAAGCCAGTGCCAGGGGTAGCAAAAGCGGGTTAGGGGTCCCAATTGCAACCCCTACATGACGTTGATAGAGATCAGGGTACCTAAAATAAACCCACTTCCACGGATAGAGCAATCTCACAGTTACACGCATATACATTCATCATACGCTAGGGCCCATTTCACTAACATACACTCAAATACTCTACCAGCAATAGACCTGTGGGAAGAAAACTCCAAACCACCCTGCATCTATATCTGGGACGATAGGACCTGATTATAGTGGTTGTCCTTAAACATACTCTATACAATCTATACAATAATGATCAAAATGTACACAATAATTGACAAGAAAGGAAATTCAACACCATGTTTTAAAGTTATATTGCTTTATCTAAAATTAGTCAAAGTAAATCAGAATAAATCATTTCTCATAGTTACCTATTCTAACTAAGTGTCAGAACGGGTCAGGACAAGTCTCTTGGTAAAGTCTCTCAAGACGAAGTCCCTCAGCATCGATCCTCAGCAACGCAAGTTCACGCAGCAAAGGTAAAATGGCAAGTGGCAAAGCCCTCCCTAAGCTAACAATTCTTATAGTGAAAATTACAATGGAAACACACATAAAGTTGGCAGAATAAACTGTATCACTGAGCAGAGCGAGAAGGAAGGGATGTAACATTGCTACATCTGAAAATCTTCGCTCAGGAAAAGTCACAAGACGTGAACTACGGAACAGGAACCAAGAAACTATTAAAGTATCCAACTTCCCTCGGCAGCCGAGCCACAGTTCTTTGTCCGTTTCTGAAGCTCCTTTGTTTGCCAAGGACGTTCCATTTCTTTGGAGATCCTCCAAACTGCTGATGTCCTCATGGAAATTTACAACAAGGACCATGGTCAGTTGTCTTCGACCTTTTTCCAGCAGGGGTCTCCCTTGCCACATCGCAGAATATGCCACAGCCAGGCTTCGAAATACTGTCAGCTCGGTTAAGGCCTTCATAGGCCACAATAGACCATCTTAATTAAAGAGACAAAATAAACGTTACTACAGCATAATGATTAAACAGTGTTAACCCCACTAATACCCTTATGTGTATGTATTTATCTAGCTTTGCGACATAAAAAGCATTAATTCAGACAGCGTTTTGTGCTTAAAATAAATAGCACACAGCAACGTTTAAACATGAAAACTTGCACGTTATTATTAAACAGGAACAGCACAAATAAGCTAACCCTCGTATAACTCTCTCTTATGTTAGAACAAACGGATTGATTAATAGAATCACACTTGCACAAGACAAATAATTAATTGTTAATTATTAATAAATTAATAAAACGCATAGACATGCCAGAGCTTCAAAAGCCCATGAATTTTCTAAAAGAAAACTCTGCTCCAGCAATCCCCCCTTTGGTGATTTTATCACCAAATAAACCCCCAAAAAAAAATTAGTGAAAATTTAGTCCCATTTTAGGAGAAATCAGAAATGTCTTTTCCCCTTACACAACATTAAACACCAGTCACTCTTTCATCATCTCTCTTTGTCTCTAAATAAACACTCTCCCTCAATTCTTCTAGTTCAATTTCTTGAGGTTCTCTTTTCAACTTCTTATTTTTCTTTTCCTTATTCAATTTCTTCTTCCCTCCCCTGTTTTTACAACACATACACACCAATCTTATTATTAACAAAGCCACAATTATACAAGACAAGGGAAACAATATTCTACCTATAATAGTACTACCTATTTTTGCAATAAAATCCTTAACAACTATCATCTTATTAGCTATTTTAGTCCATAAACTCCCAGTTTCAAGTGGTACTAATTCTTCATGCAAATCAGTAATATTTTTGATATAGACCTTCAGGTCTTTACTTTCGTCAGGAATGTAAGTACAACAATGTTGAACTTTCAAAATTCCACAGACTCCACCCTCCTTGGCCAATAAAATATCAAGAGCAAGTCGATTTTGCATTGACATGGCACGTACGGCACTTAATTCCGTATTCACCAAAAGAAACCCTCCTGCGGTATTTGTCGATAAGCGATCAACCACTGTGGACAGTTTCCGAATTCCATAAGCATTTAAAGAAATTCCCACTGCTGGAATCAAAACCCCAAAAATATCACCCACAATTTCAGACCAAGTTTCTCTCTTAAAACGTGTTAATAAGTTAATATCTTCTACATCTCTTATTTTATCTGTATGAAAAATCTTAGGAAAAACCAGGCCCACATAACACGTACCATACCAATGGTCAGGCAACTTGTAATAAGCCTTGTTCCCACAAACATAGTACACTCCTGGAAAAATCGTATCTTCTCCACCTCTGAAACCCCAACCTGTCGCAATGAAGTATGTATCATGGCACTCACTAGTTCCCACAAAATATGTATCATATTGGGATTTTCTTCTGGTAATGCAAAGTTTACCCTTCTGCGGTGCATCTAGAGCCAAAGTTGGACTAGCCCCATTCTTCAATTCTTTTCCCATCTCAATGTCCCAAATTGTCTCACTCACTTCATATTTTCCCCTTTTTTCATGCATGTTCACTCTCCTTTCTTCTACCATATCCAGGAAAGCTCTCTCCTCTTCTTTCAAACTGCAAGTTAAATTATTCTTAAAAATATAATCTAATGTTAATCCTTTTTCTTCAATAAAAATCTCACCAAAAGTGTTAGCTTCTTTAGCTGGATTCAGCTCTTTGTTCATTGGCAAGTGCCCAAAAATACTATCTCTGTTAGACATCTTATAATCTATTTTCCCTAACAAATAAAAAACACTACTTAAAATACTACAAGAAATACCATATGTAGCTAGTAAATGGTGATAAGTAACACCCTCTGAAACGGATGCAGGTAATTGCATACAGACGTAGCAATCCCTTACTTCCATTGTCTTCACATATTCATATAACAGTTTAGAAAAAACATTACTAGAAAAATTATTAATCGACCTATCTTTGTGTATATAACTACTACTTCTAATTGGAACTACTTCTTGTGAATTCTTCTCTACATTTGTCACATTCTCTATATTCATTCCAAATTCTACTCTAAAAGTAACTAATAAAACTAAAACACCCCATAGAAGCATTAATAATCCAGTACAACAGCAGCACATTCTACACCACCTCTTAAAGAAGGCACATCTATTTCTATTATCCCCTATGTTAGCCATTTTAGTTTTAGTTTAGCCTTTACTACTCCACTACTGTTTGAACTTTTTCAATTCTTCAGCAATTCTTCAGCTTTCAGTTTATCCAAATGATCTCTTCGTTCACTTGATCCAAGTGAATCTTTCTTTCACTCAGTTTGGATACTTGTCATTCTTCACTTCAATTTCTTCAACATCAAATTGTATCAGATCTCCAACGTCCTCAGTACTCGACTCTTCTCCAATGTCAGTCAAGAGTACTTTCAGAATTTCACCAGTATCTTCCTCAACCACTTCTCTCAAGACCACTTCCGGATTATCTCGAGTCACTGTTTCTTCTTTTCCTTCTTCAGACAGTGTCACATAAGACCATTCCGGTGATCTGTACTTTTGGTTGGGTCTTTTAACTCTTTTTATTTCTACTGGTTCTTTTGATCTCTTTGATTCTTCTCCTTCAGCCTTTGAAGTTTGACTTGATATTTCATTTACTTGTTCAGCTTTCGATGAATTTGCTCTTATTACTCTGTATCTCACCCTTTTAACTCGGTTGTTAGGCCAACGATCTCCTTTCACAACCTTTTTCGGCTTTAATTCTTCAACACTCTTCTCTCCAATCGAAGTTCTCTTTCTCAGAACTCGACCCTCTGTTTGTTCATTTTCATCATCCGATTCTGTTTCAATTGCCTTTTGCTTTCGTTTCTTAGCAGTTTTCTTTTCTTCCACAGATTCTTTCACCACTATTTGAGACTTCCCTACTTCTGTCCCTCCTCGGGTCTCCGACACGCAATCTTCTTGCTGTCTACTTGTCCCTTCACCTAGCTCCTCATCAATGTTCCCTACACCTCCTCGGGGGTCTTCCGCAATCTGTCCCTCTCTATCTTCTTCTGACCCTGTTTCTTCAAGAATAATCTCAAGTGGTTCTTCAATCTCCTCCTCTTCTGATTCAGGAGTAATCTCTGTGTGATTTCTTTTTTCTTTTCTTTTCCCTCCACTGCTACTTGAAACTTCAGGCTCTTTAACAGAATCTGATCTTTTCTCTGATACTCGCAGTGATTCTCTTGAAGCTCTCTGTGCTTCTTTTCTCACTGATTCTGTATCATCAGTATCTTCATCATCACTGGAATCTGACTCTTCAAAATACTCTTTACCAGTTCCTTCTTTTGGGTTTGGAACTCTCAGAGTATGACTTGCATGTACCCAGTGCTTCACTCCAGCACACTTTACTGCAGTCGTTGTAGTCAGAATAACTTGTCTCGGCCTTCCCCACCTTGGAATCAAGCAATTTCTTCTCCTGTGAACTTTTATCCTCACCCAATCTCCTGGACTCAGATCATGGGCTTGCTTCTTCTCAAGTGTGGTAGCTTCTTCTCCAACCTGGTGAAACACAGAATGAACTGCGTCAGCCAGGCCTTTACAGTAATCCAAAATCATGTCATCAGTTATTGTCACCAACTTATTGACAGGCACGAATGCATGGCGCATAGCACGTCCCATGATTATTTCATGCGGGCTCAAACCAGTAGTTCTATCTGGAGTAGATCTCATAGTCATCAGAACTAGAGGTAACACATCTGGCCATTTCATGCCAGTGGCTAAACACATCTTTCCAATTCTATTCTTGATTGTGCCATTGATCTGCTCAACCACACCAGAAGCCTCTGGTCGGTATGCACAATGTAGCTTCTGCTGTATTTTCAATGCTTCACAAATCAAACCTATGAGTTTATTTTGAAAGTGTCTACCTCTATCAGATTCAACTGTAACTGGAAACCCGTACCTAGGAATCAACTCTCTCAACAGTAATTTTGCCACTGTTAATCCATCATTTCTTCTAGTCGGGTAAGCTTCCACCCACCTTGAAAACAAACAGACTACCACCAAAACATACCTCAGTCTGTTCACTTGGGGCATTTCAATGAAATCAATCTGCATTCTTGTAAAAGGACCTCCTTCTCTGCCTATTGTTCCCAGACTCACCACTGTCTTTTTCCCAGTGTTAAATTGCTGACAAATTAAACACCTTTGACAGATGCTCTCTGCAATTGTCCTGAACTTTGCATTGTACCAGGTCTGCTTGAACTACCTTACCATCGCATCCCTCCCCAGATGTCCCTGGCCATGATACATCCTTGCCATTGACGACAAGATTGAGTTTGGCATTACTGGTCTGCCATCTCTATAGACCCAAACATGGTCTGTTTCTCTTGGAGCACATCCTGCCTTAACCCAATCTTGTTTCTCTTCTTCTCCTGCCTCATCTTGTAACTGCTTCACTTCATCCCACGTTTCTAGGACATTAGTAAACATCACAGAAAGGAAAGACATTTCTCCTTCTCTTTCCTTATTAATCGATTGATTTGTCTTGGCGCAATATTGCGCCACATCATTGGCGTAACGGTTACCAACCGTTATAAAATCATCCCCTGGACCATGGGCAGCACATTTTACAACTGCTAACTCCTTAGGCAGCTGTATCGCCTCAAGCAATTTTCCAATCAATTCAGCATTCTTTATCGGAGTTCCACCCGATGTCAAGAAACCTCTTTGCAGCCACAGCTGGCCAAAGTCATGCACCACTCCAAATCCATACTGACTATCAGTCAACACGGTTGTTCTCAAATCTTTCCCAATCTCACAAGCTTTTGTCAATGCCACTAATTCAGCAACTTGCGCAGATTTCACTCCTTTCAATGGTGATGCTTCCATGACCTCTGAAACTTTGCACACTGCATATGCTGCACATAGCACACCATCATCATTCCTCAGGCATGATCCATCCACAAACAACACATGGTCATTCTCAGGTAAGGGAATATCCCTTATGTCTGGTCTCGGTTTTGTACAATACTCAAGCACATCCAAACAATCATGATCATTTTCCATCTTTATACCCACATTTTCAATATCTGGCAAGAGTGTCGCTGGATTCACATTCACACATCTCTCAAGAGTCACATTTGAAGCTCCCAGAATCACTTTTTCGTACTTAGTCAGCCGACTATGTGACATATGCTGAGTTCTGCTTCTTGTCAAAAGAATTGCCACATTGTGAGGTACGAATACCCTTACAGGATATCCCATTATGATCCCCTCACTCTGTTCCAGGCTTCTGCATGTTGCAGCCACAGATTTTAGACAACCTGGTAAACCCACAGCTACAGGGTCAAGTGTCGATGAGAAGTATGCAATAGGCCTTCTCAATTGTCCATGTTTCTGGATTAACACTGAAAGTGCACATCCATTTCTCTCACTGCAGTACAGTTCGAACTCTTTTTCGTAGTCAGGCATACCCAAAGCTGGAGCCTCACACATTTTACTTTTGAGCTCTTCAAATGCTGCCAATTGTTCTTCATCCAGATTCAATGGATCTGTCATTTCACTTTTTGTCAATTTAATCAATGGCTTTGCTATCAGGGAAAAATTAATTATCCACTGACGACAATAAACCACCATACCCAAGAACATTCTCACTTCTCTCTGGGTTTTTGGAGCTTTCATTTCTCTGATTATTCTGATCCTGTCAGTAGTCACTTTTCTCAGACCTTTTTCAATATTGTGTCCAAGATAATGAACCTCTTTCTTGCAAAATTGCAATTTGGCTGGAGATACCTTTAACCCTCCATCTGCCAGATGCTTCAGTAAAGCTATGGTATCCACTTCACAAGCTTCACGTGTCTTTGATGCCACCAGTAGGTCATCAATGTACTGCACTAACACTGAGTTTTCGGGCATAATCAAACTCTCCAACGATTTCTTCAATAACTGATTGAATATCGAAGGACTCTCCGTATACCCCTGTGGGATTCGACACCATGCTAAGATACGCTGGCCAAACCTAAATGCAAAAATCGGCTGGCTGTCATGATGCAATGGAATTGAAAAGAACGCATGACACAAATCAATCACTGTATACCACTCAGCATCATGTGGAATTTGATACAGAATCACTGATGGATTTGGCACAATAGGACAACATGCCACCACAATTTGATTAACTTTTCTCAGATCCTGTACGATCCTAAATTTGCCATTGGGCTTTTTCAGTCCCATTATCGGTGAATTACACGGACTACTCAGTAGTTCTCTCAGAACTCCTTGCTGAATCATTTTCTCAATTATAGGAGTTATCCCTTCAATTATTTCTGGTGTCATTTTGTATTGAGGAATGTTAGGATATGTAATTCCCTCTTTCACTGCAATTTTCACTGGATCTACATTATTCATCAATCCTACATCCTCTCCAGTAAAATCCCAAACTGCTCTTTTCACTGTGTCTCTCAGCTCTTGAGGCAAATCCTCCGGATTGAACACAGCAAATGCACCAATTAACTCACTTTCTCTATTTTCTAGAGTCATTCGGTAGAAAACATCATCATCTGGTGTCTCAAAAGCTATTCCATCTGGTGTACAAAAAATTGTGCAATTCATCTTACACAATAAGTCCCTACCTAACAGGTTCACTGGACTCGTATCACAGACAATAAATCTGTGCATGTCTGAAAATTTCCCTATCTGTACTCTTACTGGTTCAGTAAGACGTGTTCTGATTTGTGTATTGGCTACACCAACTACTTGGATTGCTTCATCCGAGAGAGGAAGATTTCTAACATCTGTTGACCTGACAGTTGATCTTGTCGCACCTGTGTCTACCAAAAAAGTAACACTCTCCTCATTTATTTTCCCATCCACAAATGGTCCTGCCTGGTCTATTTCTAGAGTTGCACCAAGTATGCACTCTTCCTCCTCTCTTCGGCACCGTCAATAATCACCCTCAGATTCACTCCCTTCACTCTTTAACAAGTACTGTTGTACTTTGTTAGAACGTCTTGGTTTGTTTACCTGCTCATCATTGAAGAATCCCGAGTCCTGATTGTATTTTTGTACCCCTCTATTCTGCGGCAAGGGCGGTTTTGGCTCCTGACTCTGCTGTCTCACAACTTTCTGTTGTTGCTGTTGATTATTCCCTTCATTCTGGTTCTGCACCTGTTGATTTAAAGGTTTATTCTCATTACTCACTAATGGTGGATTAGGACATTCAGATCTCCAATGTCCCAGCTGGCCACAGTTGTGACAAGGGAACTTTTTCTTTGCTTCCTCAAGACTTCCTTTCCCCTTTCCTGCATATCTGGGTCTATTTCCTGCATTATTTCCTGGATTATTCGCCTGTTCCACTAACTGTGCTTCCTGTCTTTCTGCAACTTTCACTTGTGCCCACATTGCTTTCTCTTTCAGCTTTCTTTGTTTTGCTTCAATTTCATCACTGAAGTATTTTGCATGTCTCAGAATCTCATCTACTTTCTTACTCTGCCAATCCACCGTGTGCTCACGAATTCTCTCACCAATTTCAGGTCTTAAACCATATACAAATCTGTATACAAAATGACTCAAATCCTTGTCACCCAGGTGTTCATCTCCACTGAATTGTTTAAAAGCCAGTATCAGCCTTTCGTAAAAAGCATGAACTGATTCTTTTGCTTCCTGTTGTGTTCGATCTATCTTAACCCAGTCTGTCTCTTTCGGAGGAACTTTACTCTTCAGGTATACCATCACCTGATCATACTTCCTCATCACTTCTGGATCTGGTGCCCCTGTTCTCGGATCTCTTGGATACTCTTCAGTAGGCCAACTCACAACTATTTTACACTCAGTCCACAAGTCTGCTGGAACAATTATATCAAACAGACTATTCAGGTCAACCCACAGCACTTTTGACAATTTCACAAACCTATCTACCTGCCTATACCACTCGACGGGCTTTTCTCTCAATCGAGGGAAATCATTCGTAAATGATAAAATATCCTGTCTGGTCCATGGAACATGTACATATCCTCCTCCAGGTATTTCTCTCATAGGATAATGCTCCACTGGTTTCTCCTTTTCTCTCACTGGAAATGCTGAATAAGTTGTTCTATCTTCAGATTCCTCTCTTTTCTTATACCACCTATCCTTCCACTTTTCTACATCACCCCATCTTCGCAATAATGCCACCATTTCTTTAATCTGTCCTGTTCTACCGGAAACATTCAAATTTTCTATGTCTTTCTCTGTGAAATCCATCCTGTAAGTTTTCTGCAAAACCTTTACTTTATCAATGTCAACTCCTTGCTCATTTGCTATCGCTCTTAGTCTATCATGAGTATTTCTTGCTCTCCATGTTATGCTTTTACACATAAACATTAATTCACCATCATGATGACTCTTCAGAATTTCTGTTGGAACTGTTCCTGTCACAAGCTCTTCTAATTCTATACGTAACTTAACCACATCAATAACTTGTGAATCCTTATCCTTTTTCTGAAGAACCTTCATCCAATCATTCAAATCATCAACTGTTATTTCAGCAGTTTTTCTCACTGGAACCACTTTTTTCTGCGGTTCTAAAATTGGCATCCCTGAACAACTGGGTTCACTAACATCCAATAGTTCACTACATGTGTCATGTCTTGTTTGTCTCAGGTCACTTCTTTCTGCTCTTTTATCTGAATCTCCTGAAGGACCAACTGAATTCGTTAGGTTATTCCCAACATATGGAATCACTAGTCCATTCTCACCTGCTCTCTGTTTGTCAAACACAGGCATAACCGGACCTATTGTTACAGGCACCGTAACAGCTTCCAGATTCTTCATTAACTCCCTAATTTTCTCAGTCAGTTCTGTTGTCGTTTTTGCTAATTTTCTGGCATTTTCCTCACTACTTCGATTCTCTCTCTCCCTGAAAGAACTATTACTTCTTGATTCAGGTGTCATTTTTTCTTTCTCAACTGTATCTCTTATCGGAGAAACAACTGGTGTACTCTCATCCGGTTCTGGTCTATATGGAGGTGGTCTCTTGTAAATCATGTCATTTAAGACCTCATCCTCATACTCTCCATATCTTCTCATATCTGACTCAGGAACCCTTTCTACAGAAGGAGCAGAAACTTCAACTGTTCTCATTGGATATAATCCCTCCGTCATATTAACATCTCGCCATCTTTTCATCCGATCATGATGTGTTTCACGATCATGTCTCCTCCCAAACATGTTCCTGTAATACCCTCCAGATCTTTGCTTTTCTCGCTCATGAACTTCCTCTTCCCATTCCACTAAAGCCTCAAACTGCGTAGGTCTCGGCTTCGGGTCCAAACGTACCATTTTTCCCCGTAAATTTCTCAACACGGCCAAATTAAATGAACCATGTTCTGGAAATGCTAGAACACCATCTTCTTTAGTATACCTAACCCAATTCTGCAACCATATACAGGTATGTAATCCATATTTCGCAACCATGAAGGATGCAGGTGTTTTCGCTGGAGGTAGCAACTCACCCTCTCTCGTTTTAACCTCTTTATCCTTGCTAAACCACTTCTTAACTTTTCCAAAGAAGGTTTTCTTTTTTTTCTCTTCTTGGTAATACATTTTAGCGCTTACCAAAACTCTCTACTCTTTCCGTATTATAATTATACAATACAAGTTTTTCAACCAATAGCAGCGCGACTCACACTAACGCACCAATCCTGGAGCGTTTACGTCACTAAACAGCTCTTCCAATCCCTGTGCGACTCACACCAACGCACCAATCCTAGCGCGAACCCTATTCTGATCCACTATCCAATCAGAGCGCGGACTTTCTGACGTCAACAGTCGCTGCAGTTTGTCTCTGTCTTCTGTCACTCGTCTACCCCTCCTTTACAAAATTTCTCAGTAGACTTCGTGTCAAGATTTCTACAAAATCTATTAGCTACAACATAAAAACATCTCCATTGTCTGCTTCGCTAACCACAGGATAGTAAAAAAGAGTCTATTTCTCAAGAATCAACAAACTTACATACATCTCATAACTGTTTCCTCTAGGACGTATCCAAAGAGTCTTACAATCAATAAATGTATATGCATTCACGCACATTCATACAAGAAAAAATATAGTACATGCACACAGAATCCTGCTTCCCGAGAACAGCGCATAATCTGTCCTATTACAGAATTATAACATACATCAACTAAGCAGCTTACCTCCGCCCAGTTCCTCAAACAAGCTCAGAGAATACCTATTACTCCTCCCGCAATAAGCTTTAACGGCAATCCTTACGGATCCCTGGGACTTAAGACCAGAGTTTCACAGATAACCTTCACTACGATACACACTCCTTATATACCAGAAATGTTTTCTAATAGTAACATACAATAATGTCACTGATTCCGAACCCAGACAATGTGAACGCGCAACTTCAATTGTCACACGTTATTCCTTACAATCCCGTCTTTCCCGAGAGCAGCATATACACCTTCCTCTGCCCTACTACGGAACTGCTACCAGCTTCCAAATTCCAGAAGCACTACATATAACTCAACATGACGACTCCAACATATAGTATTAGTACATATACCAACATCAACCAAAATAAATCAATAATCAATAAGCTAATATACAAGCAATCTTATCTTATCAGATCAAGACAACCATCTATAACCATCCTCTGCTACCAGAGAAATTGATAGAGATCAGGGTACCTAAAATAAACCCACTTCCACGGATAGAGTAATCTCACAGTTACACGCATATACATTCATCATACGCTAGGGCCCATTTCACTAACATACACTCAAATACTCACTAACATACACTCAAATACTCTACCAGCAATAGACCTGTGGGAAGAAAACTCCAAACCACCCTGCATCTATATCTGGGACGATAGGACCTGATTATAGTGGTTGTCCTTAAACATACTCTATACAATCTATACAATAATGATCAAAATGTACACAATAATTGACAAGAAAGGAAATTCAACACCATGTTTTAAAGTTATATTGCTTTATCTAAAATTAGTCAAAGTAAATCAGAATAAATCATTTCTCATAGTTACCTATTCTAACTAAGTGTCAGAACGGGTCAGGACAAGTCTCTCGGTAAAGTCTCTCAAGACGAAGTCCCTCAGCATCGATCCTCAGCAACGCAAGTTCACGCAGCAAAGGTAAAATGGCAAGTGGCAAAGCCCTCCCTAAGCTAACAATTCTTATAGTGAAAATTACAATGGAAACACACATAAAGTTGGCAGAATAAACTGTATCACTGAGCAGAGCGAGAAGGAAGGGATGTAACATTGTTACATCTGAAAATCTTCGCTCAGGAAAAGTCACAAGACGTGAACTACGGAACAGGAACCAAGAAACTATTAAAGTATCCAACTTGTTCAACTTCCCTCGGCAGCCGAGCCACAGTTCTTTGTCCGTTTCTGAAGCTCCTTTGTTTGCCAAGGACGTTCCATTTCTTTGGAGATCCTCCAAACTGCTGATGTCCTCATGGAAATTTACAACAAGGACCATGGTCAGTTGTCTTCGACCTTTTTCCAGCAGGGGTCTCCCTTGCCACATCACAGAATATGCCACAGCCAGGCTTCGAAATACTGTCAGCTCGGTTAAGGCCTTCATAGGCCACAATAGACCATCTTAATTAAAGAGACAAAATAAACGTTACTACAGCATAATGATTAAACAGTGTTAACCCCACTAATACCCTTATGTGTATGTATTTATCTAGCTTTGCGACATAAAAAGCATTAATTCAGACAGCGTTTTGTGCTTAAAATAAATAGCACACAGCAACGTTTAAACATGAAAACTTGCACGTTATTATTAAACAGGAACAGCACAAATAAGCTAACCCTCGTATAACTCTCTCTTATGTTAGAACAAACGGATTGATTAATAGAATCACACTTGCACAAGACAAATAATTAATTGTTAATTATTAATAAATTAATAAAACGCATAGACATGCCAGAGCTTCAAAAGCCCATGAATTTTCTAAAAGAAAACTCTGCTCCAGCAACGTCCATCATGGTAAATGTCTATACAACTAGAACTGAGGGTGTGGTGCTTGTTAGTGCAGCAAGTGCAGTGACATTTGGGTCCAGAGGTGCGAGAGACCCATTTCTCACCAAGTATGGCTCTTTTTTACAACCCAACAAGGAATCCGGCATGTTGCTTGAATTGTGGCCCACGGCACCTTTGCTGTGCCTCTTTTGAAACTTTTGAAAACCATGCACATAGAGAGAGTTAAGCCTTTCATAGAGAAAAGCCTGCTTGTTTACAGCAGGTAGAGTGCAAGGCTCTTCTACAAAGGCAATGGATCTAAATATGGGTTCATCAATGTGTAGTGTCAAGAAACATCAGCTGTGCAGACATACATATTCTATAAATATGTAAATGTAACACGTACAACGTTAAAGCAATTAAAGTCAAAATATAAAAAGGAGGACTGAAGTAAGATATCCAGATGAAAATAAGTAGATTGAAGTAGTAGGTTTATTCAAGAACAACTCCACCCAGCACACGGAGCATCCCCTTTAATAGAGATTCGAACGGCAACTCAGAAGTAACGCCCGAGTCTACAACAACGGACGCCCCATGAGTGAGCCACATATTTCAAACATAAACAAAAGTACCAACAAAGCATCAATCAGATGCGCGAGTACAATATAATGTGAGTGATACATCGCGCGCTGCCCGCATAGAATGCAAATACATCAGTACATTTACCACTACATCACCTTCCCCCTTATAAAAATAAACAGTAGAAAAAATACAAATCAAACATTCAATACCTAACATACATATCAAATCTTCCTGGAGCTCTGATTGTGCGTCCCCGAGAAGAACGAGGCTAAACCCTTAGAGAGTTTTGACTGATAATAGGAGGGGAAGAAGATGTAGAAGGTTGAGTGGAAACACCGGCCTTACTAGAAGGTTCTAATCAGTGGCTCCAATCGAGGTCACCTTCACCACTCTTGCGCCTGTCCTGCATTATCTCAACTTGGCGGGGGGATACCTTTACCAGATGTCTTTTATTCCACCAACCTTTTCTATCGGTAAAAGCAGCTCCCTTACTGACATTCAGGATTTGGACTGGATCATAGAAAATTGACTCACCCTTCCTGACTCTATTCGTTTTTTTAATTAAAACCCAGTCACCAACGAGGACATCCGCGTTGAGAACATTTTTTTAAATCAAAACTGGCCTTCATTTGTGTCTGTTGAGGAGAAGTGTTATAACTCCAAACTTTTTGTTTGATAAAATACTC
Organism: Triturus cristatus; assembly: GCF_964204655.1. Lineage (NCBI taxonomy): Eukaryota > Metazoa > Chordata > Amphibia > Caudata > Salamandridae > Triturus > Triturus cristatus. The sequence goes on from NC_140591.1 coordinate 1,406,440,315, forward strand.
CACATTAAGACTAGATGATAAAGCAGTCTGTATCCCTTCTTTGATTATGTTATTACCCCTCTCTACAAATCCATTCAAAGAAGGAGAATACAATGCTACCTTCAATTGTTTGATGTCTAAGTCCTTCAAAAATTTACACATTTTTTCTGAAACAAAATGGGTACCGTTATCAGTAACTATGATCTTCAGGGAACCCTCTAATAGAAAAATCTTAATTAAAAATAAAATTGTTGTGTCTGTGTCAGGAGAATTAACAAAATCATAGTACGTCCACTTTGAATAATAGTCGATCAGTAAAATGATATATTTTTTTTCTTGGTTCAAGATGGAATATGGACCAGAAAAATCAAGGCCTACTTTTTCCCAAGAAGAACGAGGAAAATCAGTAGGATGTAGGGGTACCTTAAGCGTTTGCCAGTGCTTGTCTGACAAAAGGCATTCAGGGCAATCGTTGATTGTCTTTCTCACCTGATCATCTAGAGAAGGCCACCAGTAGTGTTGTTTAATTCTCATAATGGTCTTGGTGACTCCTGGATGTCCCTGGTGAGCTTTTTTTATAATTAAGGGGCGCAAATTCGTTGGATGAACAAATTTGTCCCCCCCTCCGAACGATCCCATTCTCAACCGAAAGTTCTTCGGCTACTTGAGCAAATACTCGTAAGTCACCATCAAGCCACCTCGGTTCAGGCCAAGTTTGAGTGTAATACTCCATCACTTTCTGGAGTACTCCATCCTTCTCGCAGGCAGAATTCCATTCATTCTCTGACAAAACCGAACTAAGTTCGGATACTGCGTCTGCAACTGTGACACATTCTATGTCTTCAGGTATAATATCATCATCATCGTCTTTGCTCATAGGCAATCTAGAGAGGCAGTCTGCCCGAAAATTCTTTCCTCCTTGTATATGTTTAACAAGAAAATGGAATTCTTGTAATCTGGAGACTAACCACATTAATATGGCGGATATAGAAGAGGAATCTACTGTATCAAAGATAAAAATAAGTGGTGTGTGGTCCGTTAATAGTTTGAATTTCCGGCCCCAAATGTACATTTTAAATTTCTGAACTGCTCACACACATGCCAAGGCCTCTCTTTCGATTGTACTGTATTGTTGTTCAAACAATTTGAGAGACCTAGACGCGAAGGCTACCGTTTGTTCATGACCGCGAACTCTTTGGGTGAGTACTGCACCCAGACCAGAGATGCTAGCGTCAACAGCTATAATTGAAATACAATTGAAAACGTGTAAGGCCTGTGCTGAAACAATCATCTTTTTTACCTCGTTGAATACTTTTTCTAGGTCCGCCCACCAGTTAAAACTAGCCCCTTTTCTTAGAAGTAAATGTAAAGGTTCAACCAACTGGGAATATGCCAGGACAAACCTGGCATAATACTCAGCTAACCCCAAAAACGACCGTAAAGAGTCTTTATCGGATGGATGCTTTGCATCTTCAATAGTCCTAATAACATAAAATTTCGGTTTGATCCTGTTTTTGGAAATTGTGTGACCCAAATATTCCAGTTCTTGGACAGCTAACTTGCATTTATCCGAACGCACCATCATGTTCTTAGACAAAAGAATCGATAAGACTCTTTTTAAAATCATGTTGTGTTCCTCAAATGATTTTGCAAAAATCAAAATATCATCTAAGTAAGCCTGTACCCCACTGATCCCATTAAACAGCGTGTCCATAAGCTTTTGGAAAACGCTCCCGGCCGATGCTAGACCAAAAGGAAGGCACAAAAATTTGTAAGCCCCGAACGGGGTAACAAAAGTAGTCAACTCTTGGGATTCCTTAGCTAGCGGAACCTGGTGGAAGGCGGATCTTAAATCAATAAGAGAAAACCATTTCGCACCCCCTAGGTTTGCTAGCAGCTCATGGATTTTAGGGAGAGGGTGGCAGTCGATGAGAATGTTTTTGTTTAAAGCGCGCAAGTCCGCACAGAGCCTGTTCTTGCCAGATTTTTTCCGTGCGACCACAATGGGTGCGACCCATTGTGAAGAATCAGTAGGTTTTATAATACCTTGGTCACACAGGTTCTTTAAAGAGTCTTTCAATTCTTTCCTAACGCTTAAGGCAACGGAGCATACTTTATGGGTTACAGGTTGTGCCCCAGTGATTAATCTGATACGGTGTTCGAAACCTTTTACCACCCACACTGAGTTACTAAATACAGATTTGAACTCAGAGTTAATCTCCTTCATGAGGTTAGACTTAGCATTAAGGTTGTCGCACTCAATATTACACACTGGTAATTCTCCCACTTTAATCGGATCCGCATCACCTGGGACTAAATACAAGCCCATAGGAGCAAGATCCTTCCAACCGATAATATTCTTGCCCTTCTCAGCAACATAGATCTTCGTAATAGTCTTCCTACCAAGACACTGTACTAGACCTGAGAAGTACCCAAGCATGTTAATATCTTTCTCCCCAAATGCTTTTGGGTTTACATCAGATGTAAGAAGGTTAGTCTTTTTTTTCTACAAATCATAAAAGGTTGAATCCCTCAGGATTGTGATCGGAGATCCTGGGTCTGCCATTATCTGTAAAGGAACATTATCGATTATGGCTGAACACAATGGACCCTTTATATGATTCTTTTGATCACCACAATCTAAAGTTATCACAATGTTATTCAAAGAACTACCACAAGCGTCAACGTCAGGGTCAACATAGTTTACATTAAATGATTTCCTAACATTTCTACAAACCCCCTGGAAATGTCCAATTTTGGGGGAAATAACGCATTGCTTGTTGATAGCTGGGCAATTTGTAGAATTGGCAATGTGGTTCTTTGATCCGCATCTATAACAAAATATTGAATGTTTCTTTTGAAAAAAAATTTGAGGCTTATTCTTAATGTTTATAAACATAAAGCGCTGTCCTTATCTGACTCTGGTGGTGAAACGGTGTTGACTCCGCTCTTAGAACCGTCTATCTATTACCTTGCTGGAGATGGTGGAATGCTCGATGCTCAAGGCTTGGTCGATTACTTCAGACAGAGTTGGGTTTTTACATCCTAGGATTCTCTCTTTAATTTTCCGTGAAGCGCAATTGAAAACAAACTGATCCCTGATGTAATTGTCAGACAGTGGACCAAAATCACATGTGGTTGACAGAACTCTAAGTGCAGATATGTATTCTTCTACTTTTTCTTCTTCTTTTTGTTTCCTGCTATAGAAATTGTGCCGCTCTAGAATTATATTAGGCCCATCCGAGAATATTTTTTTTAAACGAGCTACCGCTTCCAAGTACACATTCCACTGACCATCCCCTGCGTGGGATGCAGGCGGTGGAATGGGGACAATACTGTCAAAGATTCTTTGTGCAGCCTGGCCTAAACATCGAAACAGTAGGGCAAACTTGCGAGCAGGGAAGTACCCAACAGCATCGATATCCACCAGATGATTTTCAAAAATCCTAAACCATTCAGACCAAATAATTTCTGGGCTACCAGGTTTGCTGAGAAACTGAGGTGGTTGAGTAATCGGTTGGACATTAGCCATTGTGCTAAATACCTTTGGAAGCAAACTTATAAAACACAAATAAATGTCAATATAGTTATTGGTCAATGCATAAATAAAACATTCTAGAGTAAACAGCTATTGGATGAACCGTGGCACTATAAAACCATCTATAAATGCAAATACCGCTATTGAAATTTACACAATTGATGTATTCAAATAAATTAGAAATGATATAGTGTGTATGTGTGTGTATGTGTGACAATAAAAATCTTAGACATTCTGATACCTAATGTTTACACCACAAGATGTTTATAGATTGGATAATTTGACAAACTGATGATGCATACAGTAAATTCAAGGAAGAATGAGTGAGTGTGTCACTGTTGTAGCATGAGTTGCGCCGTCAAAATAGCCATATACTATGTTGGGGTATAAGTATGTTTCTTTTTCTTTAAAAAAAATATATATATTCCAAATTTGAAATCAGGGGTGTTAAGCGTGCGCGTCGCTGAATATACGCGCTGGAATGGCCAAATAATGTCAAAGCGTGCGCATCGCTGAAGGTTGGAGTGACGCGCTACTCAGGTAGGTTTTCACGAATCGATTCGATAATTATTGGTAGAACATCAAAGCGTGCGCATCGCTGAGAAGAAGATCGATGCGCTAGCAAGGCACGATGAGAAATGAAATATTAAAGCGTGCGCATCACTGGAAAATCAATCGACGCGCTGGCAAAGCGGTCAGACAATGGATACAATGTATCCGCATGTAGACAGGGTGAAATGCCGTGATTGGTTAGCTGGTAAGAGGAATTAACCAGTCACCGCTTGAATAAATCGTGGTGACCTTGACCAATCCGAAAGTGTCTCTCAGTACGCTTGTGAAGGGAAGCGCGCGGGCCAATGGGGGCTCCGTGAAGTGAAATTTTAGGACGTACCTCTTCTGGGTCAAACCCTGATGTACGTTGATTTCGGGATCTGATGGTGTCTTCGCAGGAGTCGAAGAAATTGAATGGGCGGTGGATCGTCACGTCCTCGAACAAATTCAATTCTTCGGTGTGCGTGGGTGTGGGTGGAGTTTCCCCAATCGTCGCCAAATGAAGTAAGATATCCAGACGAAAATAAGTAGATTTAAGTAGTAGGTTTATTCAAGAACAACTCCACCCAGCACACGGAGCATCCCCTTCAATAGAGACTCAAACAGCAACTCAAAAGTAACGTCCGAGTCTCCAACAACGGACGCCCCATGCATGAGCCACATATTTCGAACATAAACAAAAGTACCAACAAAGCATCAATCAGATGCGCGAGTGCAATATAATGTGAGTGATACATTGCGCGCTGCCCGCGCGATGTATGACTCACATAGAATGCAAATACATCAGTACATTTACCACTACAAGGACTTAAAGTGAATTCATCTTCTCTAAAATAATGAAGAGTGAGATGCTAAGAAAACTGCAGTATTTTACATGATGTCTAATGGCATGTGTTGTGAGCCAGTGTTAGCTGAAGTAGAATGTTACTGCATAATGCCTTCTCTTCTTTGTGATAGAATGTGACTTGGTTACCAGGGAGTGAAGTGAATAACGGTGTTGGGGAAAACCTGAAGGTCGCTGTGCTGTGTAGGCTGAAGTGTATTTCCTCCTACTCAATAAACAACTACTATTCACCTTTAATGTTGCTTTCTTCCTCATTTAATTGGCGATGACTTGGAGAAGAGCGGATCTACACATTGGGGAACTTCACTTCAACACAAAGCTATTACTTTATTCAAGTATTTGACAAGCTATAACGGAAAACACTGACTGTTGGCTTCATGGATCCTGGTGAGTGGATTTATTTTCCTAACATTTCACACATCCATTTTGTGTGAAATAGATACTTTAATAAAAACTTTATTCATCTCGTATCGCTCTTACAGTTTGTCAGAGCACGTGTGTCCAGCGCTCGAGCCACAGCATATATTCACCCCTCGAGAGAAAGCGAGTGTCCAGTGGTCGAGATACTCACTACACGTCCCCGTGGTGATGTTCCAACCCCTTCTGTGACGGAAGCCGGATGTGAGAGATCTTCATCACGCTTTCTCTCTCTCTAAGCGTTCCATCCCCTTCTGTGACAGAAGCTGGAAAGCTGGAAGCGACCTAGCTCCCTTAAAATCGGTTTCTTTACTTTCTCGTCATTCTACATTTGCATATAAGTTCATCGGCCTTAGAAAATGAGCTCAATGTTTGTGTCTTGATGCATCACGGCTATTTTAGAAGATTGGGCTCTTCAAAACTTTCGTGCTCAGGGACAGGCACACCTTTCTTCTTTTATTTTTACTTACACATTATTATCCAGTGAACTCAGTGAAAATATTTCAACAAGAGATATCTTCCATACTTGTCATCAGAGACATCCATGTTAATGGTTTCTGTGCACCGTTTTGCATATCTTCGCCGATGTGCACGGCTCTAAGCTTCAGCTTTTCATCTGTGACAATATGAATTGGTTTTGCATATCTTCGCCGATGTGCACAGCTCTAAGTGTTTGCGCTAAGCTTCAGCAGTTCATCAGTGACATTTATATTGGTTTCTCTACAGTGACTCACATCTCTTCTAAGCTTTAATTTTTCATCACACATGTTCATTGTGTCGGTTTCTCCACACTGATTTTGTAGATTTTGTCAGCGTATCTTTGCTGATGCGCAAGTCTCTTTTTTGACAAACTTATTCATAATTTCATATTTACTGGGCACAAATATCTCTTTCTTTTCTCTGTTAGCTCTGTATGGTGCCATCGTGCAGAATGTGCCTGCTCCACCTTTTTTTCTCATGAACCCTGGTGAACCACAAATTCCACGGAAAACATAGAAGAATGTTTTTATAAACTATGCCAGGGTTTGCAGAACATTTTTAAGTGCGGAACAGAGAACAACATTATTATTCCATTGTCTTGCCTCCGAAGGTCAAGAAGTTGTTCGACACTTACCTGACTTAGCTGCTGAATTAAGTAATGATCTAAATGAATATGAAATATGTATTAAAAATGTTATTTACATTATTTACCTAAAGTTTCAAGGGTTTTGGAAAGGTATCAATTTGGTAAGCCCATGCAAAGATCTAATGAATCTGTAGAGGGATATGTTTCTGTAATAAGGAAACTAGCATTCACTTGCTCTTTTGGTGTCAATATTTATGAAAGACTTCGTGACCAGTTTATGTTAGGATGTTGTGTTGAAAAAGCTAGAGAAAGCTTTTGGCAAAAAGATCACCCTTCCTTATCAGAGGTTATTACACTTGCAACAAGTTTTGAACACAGTAAAGCATGTGTTGAGGAGATAATAAAGGGTAGCATTAATTCCAAAGAAGAAACAGCACAAACGGTTTCAGTGCAAAAAAAAAAATGCCAGTTCCACTTCAAACTTTTTTTCAAAAAGATTCTAGCAATGATGTGAAATCCAAACCAGGAAAGTGTTATAGATGTGGTGATGTCGGACATTATGCCAATTTTAAAGGGTGTATGGGTTCAAAATCTACTTGCAAGAAATGCAGGAAGAAAGGTCATGTTTCAAGTTGTTGTCAGAGTTCCAATACTAAGAACTATCTTGTACAATGGAAGAAAATTCATGAAGTCTCATGTGAATTTGTTGGTGATTCTTCTGAAGAATAAATTATTATGCAAGTTCAATATGGTACTGGAGGTCCTTGGGAAGTGGCACAAGTGGAAGGTGTATCTGTTTCTATGTTGTTTGATTCAGGTGCAAAGGTGACAATAATTCCCAAGATTTTCTTTGAAAAGAATTTGTCACAAAAGGTCAAACTCTTTAAACCAGATATTTGTCCAAAAGGATATGGAGGCCAACCGATAAAGTTAGTAGGCTATTTTAATAGGTCGATTCACTTTAAAGATAGAATAGCAGTAGGGAAAATGTATGTTTCTGTGAGGGGTGATTCCCTCATCAGCTGGTATCACCAGAAAGATCTTGGTGTTTATCTTGATCCTAATGAGATTCCTTCTGTTAAACTGAGACAAACCTTTCAGGTTGACAATGTAATGTCCTGCAAACCCGATTTTGAGAAAGAGTTTCCAGAAGTTTTTGACACAAAACTGTGAAGAAATATGTTCACTAAATTAGAGTAAAAAAGGGAGCTAAACCAGTTGGAAGTAAAGTCAGAGGTGTACCTCTGCTTGTTAAAGAAAAAATGAAGGCTGAGTTAGATACATTATCTAGTAACGGTATCATCGAGGAAGTAAAAGCAGCTGAATGGTTGGTTCCCGTTGTCATGGCAAAGAAATCTAATGGTGAACTTCGCCTTTGTGTTGTTTTAAGTGAGTTAAATAAGAACGTTATTGTGGATCATTATCCTTCACCGAATATGAGATGCTTTCTATGTTAAAAAAGGACAAAATGTTTTACCACTGTCAACCTCACATCTGCATACCACCAAGTTAGACTTCACCAAGAATCTCAAGATTTAACAGCATTTGTTACTCCATTTGGCACGTATACATTTGTGTGTATGTCTTTCGGATTATTATCTGCTGCTGCTGTTTTTCAGCGCTTTATCGAAAGATTGGTTGAGTGGAATTTCGAGAATTAAAATTTACCAGGATGATGTACTTGTGTATGGTGAGAATGTCATTTTGCATAATCAAAGATTGTGTGAGGTGCAACAAAGGTTTAAAAAGAATGGTGTAACATTAAAAGCAAGCAAATGCAAATTTAATCTAGATCAAATTGATTATCTGGGCCACAAAATAACACCGAATGATATTGAACCTAAACGTGAACTTGTTGAGACCATAAACAATTTTGTTAGTCCCTCATCTAAAGAAGAAGTGATGACATTTTTGGGGATGACTGAATACTATAATAAGTTCATAGTGAATTTTGCAGAGAAGACAAAAAATGTGAGGTCTCTGTTAAAGAAAGGGTCTTCCTTTGTGTGGAATTAGGTTTGTGAGTCTGAATTTCGTTCATTAAAGGAAATACTAAGTGAGGCCACCTGTTGGCAGAGCTTTGAGCCAGGGAATGAATCTATAATTATGTCTGATGCTAATTCAAAGGGCCTTTGAGCAGTACTTTTACAGAGACATAACGGATTAGAAAGAACTATTTTGTTCATTTCCAGGAGTTTGAGAGGAGCGGAATTGAACTATTCAATTATTTTAAAGTCCAATCAATTCTTTATTCGATGAAATTTCATCATAAAAGAGCAATATAACAGCACAATACAATATATAAAATACCAAACATAAAAATAGAAGCGACATTTTACCAATACCCTACTAAGGATAAACACAAGTCACATATCAGACATGATAGAAATCCTAACTAAGAACTTTTAACTAATAGGTGGGCAAGAGTAAGTTTTACAACACCTCATACGGGATCGCCAAGCACTGCCCAGAAATTTTGCAACTCCACAGACCATAGCAATAGAGGAAGTATCAGTGCTGAGTATCCGCAGGGCCGTTTTATGACATCTAAGGCCCAAACCCCTGCATACCGGCTTTAACCAAATCCTCCTGGCAACCCTATAGGCTGGGCAAGCAAAGAAAAGATGTGCCACGGACTCTGTAGGGGCTGCACAGCCTGGGCATGAATTATCTTTGCCATCATGCTTTTTCCAACCCGAAGTAAAATCGTTTACTGGGAGGATCCCGAACCTAACCTTCAAGTAAAGTGCTCTATCCAAGGGCAACTCGATATAGTCCAAGAGAGGTTCGAAACTCCTAATCCATTTGAAGGACAAGAATCGCTCAGTAAGGGGACCCCCAAAACTATTGGAGAGGGTCTCTTGCTGGACTAGATCCCAATATAGCTGTTTAATCACCAGCTTGGGTGGAGGTGATTGGCTTTCCCAGGAGTCGCTCAAACCCAAGAGAACTACCAACCGCTTCAGGTTGCTCAGCCATTTAATCCTATTGTTGGAATTAAGCTGGATTAATTCGTCTAGGGCGGCGGCATAATCCTGAAGCTCCCTTGTCCTTCGCAAGCGAACCCAAAAAAGTAACGGGCGCAAGCGCACTAAATCCTTGAGAGGGCGCCTGCCCATATCTGCCCGGAGAGGAATTAACGGGGTAGAGACTGGGAGGGCTACTGCTAGGCCTGGGCGAAGCACTACGCTACGCTCGCGTAGTTTGCGAAGTTCGCGCTACTTCGCACTACGCGAACTGCACGTAGCACAGTGCGAACACGCGTAGCGTAGTGTTGCGTAGTGCTGCGGTCATTTTTTGCTTGCTCGCGGTCCTCAACGTCAAGTTGGCGACCGCGAGCAAGCAAAATGACATCCCGGCGAGACTTTTTCCTTGTTCGCGATCGGGAGCATGGAAAATAAACCTCCCGGCGAGATTCCCAACGCGAGGAGGTCAGGTTTCTCATTGCGAGGGGTCGCGTATGCTCGCGACTGCTCGCGATGAGAAACTACCAGTTCGCGTTGAGAAAGCTGCCGCTCGAGTAAAAATCTACTCGAGCAGCAGAAAACTACAGCTCGCACTGTGCAAGATGCCATTTTCAATGATTGCACAGTGCCGGTTGCTTGTCCGCACTGTGCACTCATTGAAAACAACATCTTGCACAGTGCGAACATGTTACTACGCAGTTCGCGAAGTGCTACGCGTAGCTCGCGTAGTGCGAACTTCACTTTGCGTAGCTTCGCGAAGTGCTACTTCGCGAACTACGCCCACCCTTAGCTACCGCATCTCTCAAAAACTTATTTTCAGCTCTGTCCAGCTCTATAGTATTTTCAAACCCCCAAAGTTCTGAGCCATATAGGGCGGATGGGAGAAGTTGGCCCTCATAAATAGTTAGGAGCGGTGATAAGGGCTTACTCTTGGATTTCCGGTGTTCTCTCATAACTGCCCCAGAAGCTCTTTTATAATTTAACATCATTTTAGCCAAGTGGTCCTTCCAGCTCATACGATTATTAACCCTAATACCCAGATAGTCATAGGAGTCTACCAGCTCCAAGGGCTCCCCATTAAGTAAAAAATTGTTTCTAAATCTGGGTGATGGAGCTAAGGCCATGAGCTTAGTTTTTAGAGTGTTGATGGTGAGACCTCTATCAATGCAAAATGTGCTAAAACGATTCAACAGCTTTTGTAGGCCAGACGGGGATTTAGAGATCAAGATGGTATCATCCGCGAAGAGGAGTGTGGGGATTTTTTCACCTGCCAGGGATGGAGCATCAGCTGGTTCACCTCTCAGATAATCCACCACTCCGTTCACAAAGAGAGAGAACAGCGTTGGAGCCATAACACATCCCTGGCGTACACCCCTCTTCACGGGTATCTTCTCAGTTAATTGACCTTGAGTACCCCACCTGATTCTGGCATAGTTCCCCTCATGGAGATGCACAATTAAACTCAAAAGGGGTCCGGGGAACCCCATATTCTCCAAAACTTCCCACAGCCTCTCACGAGGGACCAGGTCGAAGGCCATCCTGAGATCTATGAAAGCCAGGTATAAGCTACCTTTGTTAATGGTAACCGACTTCCAATAGATCGCAAAGAAGCGAAAGACCTGGTCCATCCTACCCACCTTTTGGCGAAACCCCGCTTGCAAATGGGACAAAACATGCATCTCTTCCATCCAGGTGCCATCCCTCGATATAATTACCCTGCCAACCACCTTCTGTAACACATCAATCAAACTGATTGGTCTATAGTTGGCAGGGTCGTCTCTGGCACCCTTTTTAAAGACCGTGATTACCTCCGCTCCCTTCCACGAGTCTGGAACGGGGTATCCGTGAGAAATGAGGTTCATTATGTTTGCAATGAGTTTGGCCCATAGCTCTGGGTCCTCCATAAGGAGGTCTCCAGGGATCCCATCTGGGCCGGCTGCTTTCTTTGGGGTAATATTCAATTATATAAAAGGAGGCACTGGCTGTATCTTGGGCAGTACAAAAGCTTAGAAAATGTTTGTGGGGAAGTTGAAAAATATAAAAGATCGCAACTTGGCTTCTAAGAGGAAGGAGTTGTTTGGTTCTCGGAAGGCTACAAAGTAAACAGTGGTTCAGGCTGGTGACTTAATCAAAGAAAAATATCCTTGTAGTGGTGTTTTCAGATCTAGATCGAAATTCTCCTCTCCCATGAAAGTTATTAAAGTTTTTGGGAATGTGGTGAGGATAGAAGATCATCGTGTTTGGAATTTGGGTTGTGTAGTGAAGGTGTTTGCGAGAAATGTAAGGAAACACTGATGATGATACTGGTTTTGAAACTGGTGCCAACAAATTGGAGTTGAGGAAGACTTCTAGAATTTGTAGAAGACCTCTTTATCTAAATGAATATGTATAAACTTTAATTTTGCTTTTTTCCTTTAGTACTTGTTTAGTTTACTGTTGCATTTATTTTTTGGGTTGTTAGTTTTTTACTATTGGGAAAGGAGAGAGGAGTGCAGTATCTTACATGATGTCTAACACTGGCATGTGTTGTAAGCCAGTGTTAGCTGAAGTAGAATGTTACCGCAGTATGCCTTCTCTTCTTAGTGATAGAATGTGACTTGATTGCCAGGGAGCGATGTGAATAACGGTGTTGGGGAGAACCTGAAGTTCGCTGTGCTGTGTAGGCTGAAGTGTATTTCCTCCTACACAATAAACAACTACTCTTCACCTTTAATGCTGCTTTCATCTTCATTTAAAAAATGCTGCATCTGATGGAGAAGATAGGGGGAAAATGGAGGCGTTATTTGATTTAGGATTTATGTATTTATTTATTTATAAAGTTTTATATAGCGCGAACAAGATCCCAAGAGATATCAGAGCGCTTTACAATCAAACTAGATCTAGAGGCTAATAAAGTAACAACCACAAGATGAAAACACAAATGAATCGTAAAGTGCATAAAAGTTCACATATAAGTTATGTTAAACAGAAGACAGTGTACACAGTAAGTCAAAAAAAAAAAAATAGTAGTAAATGTAGAAACAACGGAAGTAAGAACAATGTCAACGGGCCAAGGGGTTAGCCCAATTACTGAAGGAGTTTATTCATCAGGAATCTTTTGACTTCCAGTTTGAACACCGTTGTTCTGGTGATTCTGCGTATTTCTGGAGGAAGAGAGTTCCCAATCTTTGGAGCCGCGCCGGAGAAGGCTCTGTTAGAGGTTCTCTTTTTGTTCAGGATAGGTGGTTTCAAGAGTAAGGTAGTAGCGCTTCTAGAGGCTCTTACACCACAAGATAGTTCAAGTTTTTGCGCCAGATACCTGAGCGTCTTGAAGTGGATAGCTTTGTGCGTCATCGTGGCAATTTGTAGCTGGATTTGTGCTTCATAGGGGAGCCAATTTAGAGTTTTTAGTACTGGCGATATGCGCTCATTGCGTTTGGTGCCTGTAACCAGTCTAGCAGCAGCGTTCAATGAGGCCCTTAGCGGAGCCAGGGTGTATTTGGGCAGGCCACAGAGGGTTGCACTGCCATAATCTAGCCTCGGAAGGACAAGCGCTTGAACCAACTGCTTGAAATCCTTAAGTGGAAGGAAAGGTTTGATGTTTCTGAATGTCCTTATCAAGTGGTTTGCTCCTTTACAAGTATTGCTGATATGATTTTTCATATTCAGGTTCTTGTCCATGGTGACTCCTAGAGATTTGGCTGAGTTTACGATGAGCGGGGTGCAGTTGAAAGCAGTGAGGTGGCTCAGCCAAAGGTCGAGATTAGGGGTGTGATTCTGAGGGAAGATGAGCAAGAATTCAGTTTTTGAGGTGTTGAGCAGGAGATGGTTCTCAGTAACCAGTTTTGAGTATACGTTAGGATGGAGTTGAGTGATATGAGGTTTTCCGGGGATGAGATTTTCAAGTAGAATTGCGTGTCGTCGGCATACATGTGGAAATGAATATCCATGGAGTTAAGTGCGTTAGCTAACGGTTCCAAGAAAAGGTTGAAGAGGATAGGAGATAAGGCAGATGCTTGGGGGACCCCCATCAGAACAGGAGAGGGCTGGGAGAGAGAGTGATTTGCCTTGACTCTTTGCGATCTGTGATGGAGGAAGGATGAGAACCACTGTAGCACCTGATCACCAAAACCCATCCTGTTTTGCAGGATAGCTAAGAGATTGTCATGATTGACCATGTCAAAAGCAGAGGAAAGGTCAAGGAGGATCAGGAGGCAGGAATCGTTTTGATCGAGAATCTTTAGAATGTCATCCATAACATGAACAAGGGCCGATTCAGTGCTATGCCATGTCCGAAAGCCGGATTGATGTTGGTTCAAGAGCTGGTAGTTCTCAATGTGAGCACAGAGTTGGGACTGAACGCATTTTTCAAGGAGTTTCGCAAGGGTGGGTATGTTGGAAATAGGTCAGAAATTATTGAGGTCTGACCTATCAGCGTTAGGTTTTTTTAGTATAGGGGATACTTGGGCTGCTTTTAAGCAATCAGGGATTGTGCCTTGTGACAGAGAAGCATTTACAATCCTTGTTCAGGTAGGGATGAGTGCATTCATGATTTCCTTGAAAATGGATGGGGGTAACGGGTCACTGAAGTGGTTAGAAGGATTGATATTCCGGAGAATCTTTTTGATATCTTGTTCACTGAGCGGGGCAAAGGTGTCCCAGGCCGCATTGTTCTTAGGTATCAGGGGGGTAGAGTTGAGCTTTTCAAAGAGGACAGGTGGAGAGGCTGCCCTGGAGGAGAGGAGTCCGGCATTCTTAGCAGCGAGCTCAGATGATATGAGTTTAGATTTCTCAATGAAAAAAGAAGCAAGATCGTCACATGAGGGTGGGCTGCTTCCAGGTTCAGATAGGTTTGGACCTACAATTGATTGCTGTTTGACCAATTTGAACAGTTTCTTGGGGCGGTTTGCCGCTTGATCTAATTGGAGTCTGAAATAGTTAGACTTGGCGTTCCTGATTTGTTTGTAGTAAAGGCTCCTGGCGTCTCTTAGGAGTTTGAGTTGGTGCAAGAGGGATTCGATCTCCAGGAGCGTTCAACTGCCCTAACGTTGCGACTTTCCGTGTTTAGGTTTTCATTGTACCACGGTTTGGAAATTTTAGTTGAGGCATTTTTATGTTTGAGTGGAGCAATGTCATTCATGATGTTGGAGATGGTCACATTGTAGGAGTCAGTGAGTAGCTGCACCTCCATCAGGTCCGCTTGAGAGGAGAGGGTCGATGCACAGAGGGCTGCTAGCTCAACAGGGTTTACTAGTCTGTGGTTCCTTTTCCATATCTTTGATTTCGTTGGTTGGGCCTTCCACAACTTTACCTCTTTGTTGATGTAAAAAAGGATGCAGTGATGGTCTGACCAGTCACATGGAGTAATAGAATCCAAGGAGACGGTCTGCCCATTAGAAATAATGAAGTCAAGAATTTTTCCTTTATTATGGGTTGGTTGGTCACAATGCTGGGTCAGATCATGATCAATTAGAAAGGCTTTAAGGCTTGAAACTGCAGGGTCTATGGAGTTAGCCCAGTGCAGATTAAAGTCACCAAGGAAGATTTGGGACACGGCTGAGTCAACATTGCTAGAAATGATTTCAAATAATTCCTCAATAAAGGGGAGATTGTCTCCTGGGGGTTGGTAGAAAGTGTGAAGTTTGCAGACCGGTAGGTTTTTACTTGAGATGTTGAGACAGAGATATTCATACTTATAATACTCTCATTGTCATCAGATTTCTGTGCAAGGTCTCTCACACATTATACCACAGCACATCATTCAATATCACAATGTGCCACATCATGTCACTTCACACAATACCACATCCCTCCATTCTAGTTTGTTAAAAATCCCATTGCGCTATTTCATCCCTACAGCAAAATATAATATCTTCGATAGCTCTCCATAAAGTACCATGATCCATCAAAAACACATATTTCTGTACCAAACCATCTATTTACTTTCACACACTACATTGGAGAAACGAGTGTCACACATTATAGTTTTACACTGTCCCAAGTCAGACCACTTAACATCACATCGAACATCACTCTACTTCCTTCGCCCCATACATCACACCAGACCGTTTATAATATCTTTCACTGAAGCAGACATCCATAACTACAATTTTAGATATAGCACCCTACTCAAAGCCACACCTTAATTCAATGTCCTTATTTCAATAGACCATGCAATGCAACATGCTCCATAGCATGCCAAATATTACCTTTACACCCCATGCTCTCCTGCATTTCATAACCCATGTCTCATGCACTGACCTAATGCAAAATGATACCCCCGCAGAATGTGAAAAGGGGCCCGGCGCTTTTCCTTTTGCACAGATATTCATTGGATTTGAGCTTAATTGTGGCCCCCGTAGAATGGGGCCCCCTATGCTGCAGGGGCCTGCATTCCTGCCGTAGACACCCGGGGTGCCTTTTGCTGGACCTCTCTCTTCTTGGTATGCTAAACTAACAGTGTTGATTTTCAGTTTTTTTCTGCTTGGGGAAGCCGAGTGGCTTTATGGAGCATTTATATGTTTCTTATTCCATGCCATTGCACATATTCTGCCAGGCATGCAAAGGTATGGCTTAAAGGCTGAGGGGGCTCTCCCGAAAGCACAGAACTCTGGGAGCCCCCCGCTCCCATTCCCTAACATTCCATGACACATGCTATCCTATTCCATGCCATAGACCCTTTCCATCCATGCCACACACTCTTCTAGTTACACCCATGCCCTGCCCCTTACAACCCACATATTCTCGACGCATCTCAAACCTCATTTGTTAGTCACCCTCCATAAATATACATCCCCACTTCAGTTTCACTCTTTTCTGCCCTGTACTTTCCACTCCTCTTTCCTTTACCTCCTTACCCTCTCTCTCATTGTTCTTCCTCCCCTCTCCTGAACTGTCCTCTTTCTCCTGTAGCTCTTATTTCATATCATCCCTTTATCCTTTTTTTACATCTTTCATTATTATGTCCCCTTCTTGCTGTGTCTTTTCTTTGCCTCCACTTTCACTTCTCCATTTCCCCAGCCCATAGCCCCTATCTCCCTGTCTCTTGTATGTTTTGACCTGCACCTCTCATATATCTGCACCTGAACATACCACGAAAAAGTGTTACAATATGCCCTTCCCTGCAAGGCAACATTAGTCCTTACAATCATTTTATCACTGAACGTAGCGAGGCAAGGGTTTTGTTATTTGAGCCTGATGTTTTGAGAAAGTATCTAAATGCATGGTGGAGTTGTTATACGAGTTTATAGTCTGATTAGATATTTATGGGGACTCTAATATTACCTCTTAGAGTTTTTGAAGGTTTGAGGAGTCTTCCAAGGAGTAGGATTTTTTTCTTTTTTATTACAGGTACTAGATCCAGTTTTTGCTTCAAAGCCTCACTGACCCAACTTTTATTTGGTCTGCATGCCTTAGTACTAATAGGATTATGTGGGGTCTCACAAGTGAGACTCTTGACTGACAACTTTAAAATAAAATACTGCCTTGTCCACAGTAGCGAAGCTATTACTGTATCACTGTAGCACTGTAGTACTGATTTTACATAGGCTATCTCGGTTTTGGTTTACACCTATTATAAGTGATAACTCCCCACCAAAAAGGAAATGAAATGGCAGGCTTGGGCTGCTACTTAAGTGAGTGGCACAATTGGTGCTGCAAGCCCACCGGTAGCATTCAATTTACATGCACTGTGTATATGGTGCAATACTCTACAAGGGACTTATACGTATATTAAGTATGCCAATTAGGTATAAGCCAATTGAACCATGTTTTAGGGGAGAGAGCATAAGCAATTTAGCACTCGTTAGAAGTGATAAAGTACATAGAGTCCTAAGGCAAACAAAAATCGGTTCAGCAAAATGGAGGCAGAGATCAAAAGGTCTGGGGAAAACCACCCTAACATTGACAGGTCTAACAATTATTTTTTTTAATGAGTGAATAGGAGACTTTCTCTTACCTGCATCAGACATAAATTGCAGCCTCAGCACCAACCAACAAGGGGCCCTACGTTCCTATACCCATGTGAAAATACAGACTCAGGGAGGTTAAAACTAAGTAAGAGCCTCCCCATGCCATGTAGCCTATGACTAGGTTATCGAGTTTAAAGTTTAAACCTAGAATAACTTATAAAACCCCTCTAAAGGAAACAGCCCTTATTTGTGTAAACATATAAACACTGATAGGCATCAGTACAACTATTAACTAAAATGCCATTAAAAGAAAGGAAAGTGTGAATGAGACATTTTGTTTCTTCCTCAAGGGGCCAACACAATGTAAGTTTGACAGACAAGTTAGCAGCAAGAATGATTGGTCTAAAATTATTGAAAAAGGGTGCAGGGTTTAGAAGCATGTTTTAGGTCTGATTTATTTTATATCCTGAAGAGAATCTGAGAATATCATTCAAGCTTTATTTAGACTGTTCAAGTCATAAAAGCTACACAAAACATATATGATAGAACACAGTTAAAAATGCAAGAGAAAACCGTTCGTACAGCGCATCTACAATGGGCATGCGGAGACTTTGTATCACAAAATTATTGTTTTGGCAGCAAATTGCCTGCGGGGCTAGGACATGTTAGACCAATGTGTAAAAATTACATAGGGTTCTCGATTGAACTACCCACAACTACAATTGAAAACAAGCCAATGTATGAGCCGACTGATGGATACCATACCCGTTCGGCAACAGCCAATTAGGAGTTATGCATCACACAAAATCATTTGTACATTTAAAAATAGAATTCATTGGTTGAAAACTAGTGTAAAGTATAACAAAATATAATAAAGGTTCATAAAAGCATCTGTCATGGGATATTACATGTTTAAAAAGAAAGCTTAGAGCTGTGTTGATAAACAGAAAGGACCTAGCTCGATCTTACAGCGGTTGGGTGTATAAAATGGAACTTCGTACAGATCAAACAGGTTGATAACCTTTGGGCCCTCCCATAACAATCTGGTTGTACAATCAATGTCCTGTAAAGTGCATGTGCAATACGTCTAGTGCAATTGAGGGTTTCTTTAGTTTAATAACTGAGGACCGAAAACAACTCGCTCCAAGGGTCAACATGGCCGATGCTGAAGTGCTCTTGTGCTTGCCTTCCTTCTAATACCCCACATATGGCTTAGAAACTTAGCCACTGCGCAGGCAAAGAGGGGCCTGGTGTCCGACTTCAGTATGAGGAGTGCTTCCCAATGGTTCTGTGTGCCCATTTGTTGGCAGACCGGTTTGAGTCATTTGTCCCTGTTCTGTGCATAAGCAAGGCATGAAAACAACACATTGGCTACAGACTCCACTGGGGCATTGCAGCCAGGGTAATCGCTCGGACTCAGGCGCTAGGGTGCTACTTGGCTGTTACCTCACCCACAGGAAGGGTGCCAAACCTAAATTGAATATATAACGTCATATACTGGGGAATCTGGATTATGTATAGGGAAGGTTCCAACGAGAATATTAAAATCCTATTTGATCTTTTGGCAATGTGTAATTCTGTCACTGCTTGGCGAAACGCCTCATAAGAACTTTGACCAATATGTATTATCACATTTGCCCACAACACAAAATGGGTAAAAGCCTTTGAAACATTGGTCCCCTTTTTTAACAAGCCAGTATTGATAACAGGTCAACTGCATAGCACCACAGGCTTTAAAAATTCAATGGAAGGTGTGGTGGTGAGCACCTGTGAAAAAAAGGCTGTCACCATGCAGATGGGATAATTGTGAAACTCTGATCCAAGACCTTCCACATCCCAACTAAATTCATTGTTGCAAAGTGTTCCATTGTTATATGTGATACTTTCAGCTAATCCAGGCTTTTTACACAACTGTGCTTTACTGCTGGGGTTTTAGAGCCCATAGTTACAAAGTTAACATCAAAACGTCAAGTCCCAAATTACCATCTGATGGCTGGTAAATAGCCACAACTGCCTTAAAGTTAAACATTTGCCTTGTGAACAAATGGCAGTTATGAATGTCCACACAACTGTAGCATCACCTTAAAATAGCTTGACCAGGATTGCAGAAAAGCAGTGACAAGCATGCTTAAAGCATCACGTTTTAGGTCCCTTAGAATGCAAGGTTACAAATTGATCTGGTGACATTCAAAGTTTTAAAGGTTAACAAGGTAATATGCTGTTGTCTGGGCTGACCACCGTACAAAGTCTTCATATTCAGTAAGCAGTTGGTTAATTACCTCAAAATGTGCCAAGAAATTGCTTTATAAACATTTGAACATAGCAATCATACTTTGTTGATTCATTAATAGCCCTGTAAACCAGACAGAGTCCTAACAGAGTAAGTGTGAGATGTAATGAGATGTGGGAGAAGGTAATGAGATGTTAGTGCACTACACACTGCCGCGGCCCTTGCAGGTAAGAGCAGTGAGGTGGTGGGGCCGGGTTAGGAGGATATTTGACAGACGATCATGAGGGACTTACTACACAGACTTTCTATGCTGAAAAAAGTATTGCATAAGTCTACTGGACAATCTGCCAATAAGAAGACATACATAGCCTGCATTAATTCTCCTTTAATTAAATATGTGCTTTATAATAACTGCTAAAAAGCATCTTGATTGGTAAATATATGAAATAGGGCGTTTGTTGCAGTAATCGTCCCGCTTTTTTCCCTCTTTTTAGCTACTAGATGCTGATTTTCATCTCTGACAGTGCACTGAGGCCTGCTAACCAGACCTCAGTGCCAGTGCTTCTTCCCCAAAACAAGGTGCTTTCTATTTGTGCTACAGTTGGTTAAGGACTTTAGAACCCCTGTACATCCCTAGTAAATGGTATAGCCCAGGTACATAGGGCTTAAGTGCTAAACAGGGTCCTAAAGAGATATAGCATATCTTATGCAACCCCAAGGGACTCACCAACAAATTCCACATAGACTGCTTTTGCAGGCTGTGTGACATGGTGCAAACTTTGAGTGAGAATATGACATGACACACTCCTGTGTGCCATGTGAAAGTCACTGCATCTAATATATGTAAGTCACCCCTACATCAGACCTTTGAACCCTAAGGCAGGGTGCATTATATTTTATGTGAGGACATATCTGTTTGAGCATATGTGCCCCTGTGATGTCTAGTTCTATTATTAGATATTACAAGTGAGTAGGGAAGACATCTTAAGGTATGTACTGGGCACTGGTCAAAACGAGTTACCCAGCTACCTAATGGCTTCATTGGAACCTATGATCATTGGTATCAAACACCTGTATTAATAAGCCCACACTGATTCCAATGATGGATTTATTAATACATGCCAGCCCTCTGGTATGCTGGATAACTGGCCCAGTCCAGCCTGCCACCACAGATGAGTTTCTAACCCCCCGGGATAAGAGTCCACACTCTCTGGAGGTCAGAAACAGTGCCTGCTCTGGAGGGATGAGTTTTACACCTCTTGCAGGAAGGCTAGTGACTTAGCATTCCAAGGCAGGGAGCTTCAAAGAGCACATTGCCTTTGTTATGTGAATCTGGCTTCTTTGAGAGGTGAGTGAAGGGAATGCCATCCCCCCTGGCCAGGGCCCATTTGGCACCAGGACAGGGGGGAAAGTTAGTAGTCAGAGAGGCTTGTCCACCCTCAGGCTTGTTCCACCCCTATGGTGGGCTACCTGATGTGGATATAACATTTAAAAGTCCGAATTATGGGAGAATTAGTAGTCAGAGAGGCGTGTCTATCCTCAGGCTAGTTCCACCCATAGTACCTAATGTGGATACATTTAAAAGGCAGAATTATGAGCTCTGGAACAGGGGAATGCCCGCTTCCCACAGGAAGTGGTCATATGGGGGTTGTGACCCAAGGGGTAAGTAGCCCATTGGCTAACACCCTGCAATCCCCTAACACCTCTGAATCTAGTATTTAGGGGAGACCCTGGTACAAAGAAATCAGATTCCTACTGACCTAAGAAGAAGAAGATCACCGAAGAGCTGCAAGAAGCAAGGACTTTGGAGAAGCAACTGACTTGCCGCCTACCTTGCTGGCCTGATTGTAAGAAAGTTGTCTCGTCCTGCAACTGCTGTGCCTCCAAAAGCCTGGGAGAACTGCCTGCCTTCAACAAACACCCAGGAACTGTAGAGTAGCAGAGTTGCTTTTCTGCATCCTGCAGGCACTCACAAGAACTGTGAAAAGTCCAGACTGCAGTAAGCCCGACACCAGAAAGCACCACTGCACCCAAAGCCACAGCTGAATTGGGCCAATAGTGTCTGCATGGTCCCGCAACCCTACAGAGACAAAGCCCACCTTAGGCTTGCCAACAGTGGACTCACCGACGACGCCTGCCGACTCTTTGTGCTGAACCCCTCTACTGTGAGTGTCTCCAGTGATGAAAACCCAACACCTCAGGTCACCTCTGAACCTGGCTCCTTGGCCTGAGGAGAAAAGGACCAAAGGTGTCCCAGTGAAATTTTGCAACTAGACCGTTCCCCATTAAAGTGAATTGAACACCCAATGCCATAACACACCTCTGCACTCCTGAGGTGGCCTGTTGGTGTGGCCTATGACCTTGACCCATACTCACCTTAAGTCCAGAAGATTGGTTCCATATGTAGCTGTGAAGCGCCTGAATGCAGTTTATGTCTTTCCTCCATAGGCTAACAATACTATTTCCAAAATTGCAGTGCCCATTTTTAAAAACTGTCAAAATTCATAACTTGAAAAGTACTTACCTGATTCCGATGATCTTGGCATCTAAATTCATATAAAAGTATGTGCAATTTTTATAAGTTGGTGTTGGATTTCTTTTTTGAGTGTGGTCTCACTTACTGTCTGTGTACAATAAATGCTTTGTACTTCCCTCTGATATGCCTAAGCGTTCGCCCACACCACCACAAAAGTGAGCATTTGGAGTGTCATTTATGCCTCTGTAGTTTCTTTGGGGTTTGCCTGGACTCTTTACACAGTGTCCCACTTTTTGGTCCACTATATAAAGAGCCAGCTGCCTACAGTAAACTTTTTAAAAAAAACCTTTTTTATTTATAATTTGGGGGTTAGACAGCTGAATAAACACGGATAATCATTTATTTCAAAAGGTGTGGAAACCACTTAGGAAAAACTACTGAAATCCATAAAAAATAAACACAGAAGTCAGGACAGCCTAAGTTTCCTCAAGCACAACCATATTTCTGTGGGACTATATCTACGGGTTAGGTTTTAGGGGGCAGCATAATCATTAGGAAAATGCATGAGTGATCAGTCTATATAATTTATGAGATCTCTGTGACCCTGACCGAATGGTTGTGAGCAATGACAAGGGCATGTCTTTGCTTCTTTAGATAGTGTCAGCGCACAAACCTGTGTCTCATTTACTTACCCAATGCACACCAACGGCTTGGACCAGGAGCAATGTAGTACCTAGCAGACTTTAGTGTACACCGATGGACCTGTCTCTACTCAATTAGAGCTTACACCTTAGGATGAAACTGTAAATATTCTCAATAATAATACCATACAATGACTGAAGTTTAAATGTTTACTCAAAGAATATAAGTACAGAAATACATAAACTGGACCATCACTCAATTAAGCATATAGCCATATAAATCATAAAGTACAAGAAGAAATAAGTAAAGTTCTGCTGGAAATCCGGCATAAGTTTGCCTTCTAAGAAAGGGAAAAGGTGATCTCCCAACATAGAGAAAATGCATCCTTTTACAGAACTTTATACAAAGGATTTCATACATTTACTACACAAGTACATGGTTCAAAGGTATGCACAAATAGGGAACCAGCAAGAATAACATTTTCTTACAAAATACTTTCAAGGATTCTCCTTGTCTCTCAACACTACTACATTAGACTCAGGCTTCCCAGAGTCTATTCAGCTGACTTGACTTGTTACATAGTATGTTACTCGGTCTGCGATTGTTAGGTTCTCCTTGACTAGAGACGTTCAATTCAGTGTGTCTAGGAAAGCCTTAGGGCCAGATGTATCAAGCATTTTTCCGGTCCCAAACAGCCCTTTTCACAGAATCGGGTTGTTTGTGACCTTAAAAATGCATTTTGTTATGCATCATTCCAAAATTGTGATTCGGTAACATGTTACCATATCGCAAGTTAGAATTGCAAATACGTACCGATTCGGTATTAGGAAGGGGTGTGTTTAGGGCATCTCTTCCTAATACCAAATCGCAGTGGTATGTCAGAATATTTAGCAATCGAAATGTTTTACCACCTACTTGAAGCAGGTGGTAACCCATTCGCAAACAGGAAGCGGTCCTCAAAAGATCCCTTCCCCTTAGGGAATGTGGACGCCAATATTTTTTAAGAGCAGGCAGGGAT
This sequence comes from Triturus cristatus, assembly GCF_964204655.1. Classification (NCBI taxonomy): domain Eukaryota; kingdom Metazoa; phylum Chordata; class Amphibia; order Caudata; family Salamandridae; genus Triturus; species Triturus cristatus. Next base: position 1,406,463,932 of record NC_140591.1, read on the forward strand.
CCCACAAACACTGCCTACTCTTAAAAAATGGAAAGAATATTTTTCATTTTTCTTTTTTAAATGCAATCCGTTTTCATTGAAGGAAAATGGGCTGCTTTTAAAAGAAAAATATTGCTTTATTTAAAAGCAAACACAAACATGGTGGTCTGCTGACCCCAACAGGCCACCATCCCTGTGTTTTTGATGATTCCTATTTGTACACAAATTGGGACCTACCTCATTAATATTCATGAGGTAGGTCGATTTGCGACCCAGTAGGAATCTCTAAATGAAACTCTATGAGTTTCATACATGAGGAATAGCAATTACCTAATTGTGTTTCGCAGATAATCACTATTCCCAATATTGACACATCCAGCCCTTGGTCTTTTCAGTGCAAAGCCCACAATTCTTTATTACAGCAGAAAACAATAACAACAATGATCACATGATGTGTTACGATGTCAAATTCGAAATGGAGGAGAAACAAAGGGCTGCCTTCAAATTAGCGTATGCTCGGTCTATCATATGTTAGACACTACAATAAAAAAAACGTTCCCACAGCAGTAGGGACGATAAATCAACTGGCTTAAATTAAAGAAAGTCATGACAGAAGAACAGCTCAAAGTCATTGCATCTGTTGGGTAATCAAATAACGTTACCAAATGAGATAAAGACATCAACTTTTCAATTAAGAATTGCCAGGCCACACATTTCCAGAAATGTATCCAAACAATTGCAACACATATCTGGTGGGTGGTACATCATGATAAATGTAATTGTTAAGGTGACAGTCAACAAAGGCAGGCGAGCACAACTGGGCAATAATCTTTCCATGACAAATCAATTCCAAATTTTAGCACATCATTGGAAACAACTGCAATTTACCACCCCCAGAACACAACTCAATCCCTACACACAATTTCATATCTCTCAGGAATAGCAATAGATAGGTTTGGGGATGTAACTTATGAACAAAATGTCTGTGATAAAAACGGAGTTCCAATTATTAGATATTGTAAGAAAATGCCTTTGTATTGCCATCCCCTATTTTGTAGATTGATGCTGCTGGCTTTTGAAATCTGCACACTGAGGCACTGCTGAGAAGTCCCCAGTGTTTGCTCTCTTCCCCTAAAACGCTGAAAAGTTGACTTATACCAATTGGTATATTCAAGGTTCCAATAATGCCATAGTATATTGTCTAGGAAATATGCCAATGGAATGGTAGGCTGCAGCACTTATTGTGCTGTCCTCTAGGCTGAAAAGAAAACGTTGGCTTAGGGCCTACATGTGCAGCCTGACTGCTACAACTTTTAAACCTGCAGGGAAAACTGTAAAAATAATCCTTTTGACAGGAAGGAACCCTACTTTGAAATATTAAGTAGGTAACTCATAAGCAGCCTTTCAGCCAACAAGGTAGTGGTCATAGCATTTAACTGTACAGCATGTAATAATTTATGGTCGGTATGTTCCTCCAGTAACTACCCCCAAAAAGTTATTTTCACTGTAAATGGCTGTAGCTAATTCTGTGGGGAAAAAATAAAATACTATCTTTAGAAACTGCAGCTTGGAATAAGATAATGGGTCCATTCAAACACTGGTTTTTATATTCAGTAAAAATCCAATTCAAAGGTGAAGTTGTATTTTGATAAATATACAGGACAAGTAACGTTTAGCATGCTAGACTTTCCCTGTCAGAAGCCCCAGTCAGTTAATTAGCATTAGCTTGCAGCTGCCTTCCCTACTAGAGATTCCAATTGACAAGATGTAAAAACTACTCTCAGAGCAGAGACAGAGTCTTATGCCTTTTGGCAGAAAGAGCTGGGCATGAGCTACATGACTCATCCTCTGTCACAGAAAGGTTGTCACCTTGGAAGAGAGGGCAATCCTGCCCATTCAGAGTTTAGTATAAAGTGATACCTGGGGAAGATGTGTCCTTTTATACCAGGGCCAACTGTAGCTACCCTATCTTCTTTTCAGTGGCAGGGGTAGCTAGTTCCAGAACTAGTTTGGTGTAGTTGAGGGCAGTGAAGAAAGGCTTCATAGCCCTTTTTTATAGGTTGAGCAGGTCATATGCTTAAGCTAGACTTAACCAAAGAAGAAGGTGATGTGTGTAATACTTCAATTAGTCTCAGTCACTGGTAATTACTCAGGTGTCCTCCCAGTCCAGACAATTTGTAAACCAGAGTTTTTTTACCTGAAGAGAATTCATCAATTCTTCACTCCTCTAAGCTTTAGTTAAATATTTGTAATACAACATGCAACAGTAATCAAGTTGTCAGCTAGAAGCTGTGCATCAATATTGGCTTTACATGGATTCAAATACAGAATCATAGTCATTAATTAATTTTGAGGCCTCCTCTTTGATACTACCACAAGTACTTTTTTTATTTTATAAGTAACATTATGTAAAAGTTATAATTGATGAGTTCTACTTTTTAGAGTATTTTTCTTATTGTGTAACATAAAGTATCAACAATCAAAATCTTGTTTATATTTTGTTTGAAGTAGGCATACCACAGATTCACAAATTAGGTTAATAATATGGGATGAGTTTACCAATTTAATGAGCACAAGCTGGTTAAGTGAAAACACAGTTCTGAGCGAATCTCTGTTTGACCTCTTGTAGCTATAGTACAAGCAGCAGGCAATCAGAAGAAGAAGAACATATGAAGTTCAAACAACACCAAATTTTTAGAGGAGCATATCACGATAAAATTCAAAAAGCACTTTAGACCAATAGAGCAAACGTTGAGAAAAAAGGCACCCCAATCATCAAAATAGTATAGGTGGAAGCAGAGGTATGACTATTTAAGTTTATAAGGCAAAAAGTAGCAATAAAAACAGCAGTTTGTGGTTGACTGGGGCAAAATTTCAGGTCAACAGTGATGGAGTAGAGGTCAGGTTGACAAAGCAAGTCATCCTGGTCAAAGTTTTTACTTTACAACCTAATCTCCGAAACAGAAGTCAAAAACTTCCAGGGGGGTAAGTTTCAAGGCTGTGGCTGCTGAAGATCCCACCAAGCCAGATACATTGTCGTAGAGCTTCCACTGAAGCCTTGGTTTTGGCACCAAAAACTCCACGTGGAACAAAGGCAACTTTTTTATCCACCACTTGCAGTGAGGAGTCCAAAAGGGGTCCTCACTGGGCCCCACACATTTTGACTTGTATGTACTCCCACTAGCTTAAATTGTAGGGCCTCATGGTCTTTACTTTAGTGTCATATGCAGAGGATACTCAAATCATCATAGCCCTCAAAGCCAATGTCATCTGAACCTCCACCCAACTTGACTCATGTCTCATGGAGTTCACAGACTGGATGTTTGCAAGCAGGCCGAAACTTAATGTCAACAAGACAGAGGTATTGGTAGTAGGTAACAATAGCTCAAGGTGGTGGGCATTGTACTGGCCAGACCAACGAGGTGACCTGTCAGAGTCAGCTAAAGCAGAAAAAAGATAGGCATATGAATAGACTAGATGACGAGCACACAAAAGTCTTGCAGATGATACTAGTTTCCACGAGGAGGATAGTTTACAGAGTCTAATAAACTCACGTCTTGACTATGGTAACTCCCTCTATTTAGCAAGTCCTAATATACATGATAAAAAGCCTCCTAGTGGTGCAGAACACTGCTGCTTGAATACTATTCAAAATACCCAGGCACCATTCTGCAAGACCAGCTGTCCCTACCCTTCACTGGCTATCAGTCCAATGGAGAATTCCCTTTAAGGCACTGTGAATGGTCCATCGGGCTATCCATGGGAAAGGTCCACTCAGCATCCAGAACACACTCACTCTGTACATTCCAGGGAGTGTCCTGCGATCTAGTGATCAAGAGTTCCTGGCGGTATCCAAGATCAAATGAATGAGAAATGGTGGCAGCTTCTTTGCGTACCTTTATTCCAAGATGTGGAACACCTTCTCAGCCTCCCTTAGAAGCCAGCAGTCGGAAATATGCTTCATACAATCTTTAAAACACTTATTTTGTGAAGACTGGATGCTAGTTAATTGATTTTTCATGGTAGCTTGGTGATGTTGGTGCAACAGCGCTGGGCAGCCCGGTCGGGTAGCCATATACTATAAAAAAGATACTGAATTGAATTGAACTTTGGTCACTTCATCAGTCAAACCCGTTCACGGTTCATCATTAGGCTGAGTTACTTATTGTAATTAAAAACACTCAAGCAGTGCAAGACTGGAAGCTGTAGCCAGGCATGCCTCCACAAGGTTGCATATCTTTACTGCGGAGACGCCCTGAAACTGTTTTCAGTGTACCATTAAGTGGGACAACCCTAGTTTTGTTGCCCGTCAAGTGTAAGACCTTCCCATATTTCTCCAACTGCTGGAAAATATATTTTTGGTCAATCCTGAACACCTTGCTCCTCAGGACAGGCATCAAGACACCATAACCTGTAGGACCCAGTTCTCTGTGGTCAGCTGAGCCTTCTTTGAGTAAGGAGTCCTTCAGCTTTTTATGTCTGTGAATTAGGCAAACAGAAGGGCAACCACTTGGTCCTTGGAGAGCAGCTTCAGTCCTTGGATGCTAGCAAGATTTATGACTCCTAGACAGAGGGCCTGATTTTGATCTTGGTGGACGAAATATCGAAATATAAAGAACATTATATCCTGTGAGATTTATATTTCAGCGGATAGAATATCCATCATCGCTGTGACAGAGTAACCCGTCCACCAAGGTCTAAATCAGGACATGAGTCCTATTCTTCCAGCATGAGTTTCCTTCCAGCGGAGTCTTCTTCAGGGAGATTCTTTTCTGGATGTTCCGAATAGATGCTGGATGAGGTGCCAGATTTGTCTTGTTTACTGTCCGTTGACTGGTGTAACCCTGACAACAATCCCTAATTATTTTTTCACAGTGCCCCCATCTCATTTGCAGCACTTTCTTTTTGTCATACTGTAAAATTACCCAGGAGCTCACCTTTCAATATGGCTAAATCCTTCTGCCACAAGGCAGGTCTGTCTCTAGATCCTTGGCAACCTCCCTGTGAAGATGAGGTTGCCTCCCACCTGAAAGTTTTCAAGTAGGGGTGGGAGTAACTCACGTAATTTTCTCTAGCATAATTCTGTGAAATTACAGCAAATGTATGCAAGATTATGTGGGATTACGCAGAGAGCATAACCCATTATTTTTCTCTGTTTTCTTAGAGCTAAGCACACCCTTTCGTTCAAAATGAAGCAGAGTATACATTTTACTCTAAGAAAATTGTGTTAAAAACAAAAACCCATGAATAGCAGCAGCCAGCAGTTGCTTGTGGTCACTGACTTTGCTGGTCCTCTGCTCATGCTGTAAGATTTCTGTGCCAAATTACTCATAATTACATGAAAAGGAATAATAACTTAATCTTCTAAAATTTGTGTCAAAAGAGTAAAATGAAATTACTGAAATTACTCCAAGTACTGTGGCGTAATCAAACTTCTGACTGGGGGTGAATGTTTTGATTTGTTCTGCATTTTGTCCATCAATTGTGTGTCTTTTGCTTTCTCACCCTAAGTGTGCCAGGTATGCTCAGACATGAGTCCTGGGCTCACTGTGCCATTTGAATCAAGCTATCCTGCCTGAAGAGGGGTGAAACCCCGAAACCGGTCCTAGGATGCTTGTTTCCGGTCCAGGGAGGACCTGGTTTGGCACTTCGGGCTAGACTGTTCCCATGAGGCACAGGGTCAAGACTGATTTGCATATAGCCAGGTCTAAACTGGGGTGGCATGGTGAGCAAAAGAATGATGGATTTAACCCAGATCTCTTGACTGGGGGTGAATGTTTTGATTTGTTCTGCATTCCTTCCATCAATTGTGTTTTTGTAATCAAACTTCCACCCAGGTCTAGGTCCAAGCTGGTTCTTTACCCTGCTGTGACTGGAGTCTTGCTACCTGGAAAGGTCCCTGGAAAAAATAGGAGATGCCCTCCTTGGCATCTTCAAGTCACAAGTGGTAGTGCTAAATCTCTCCTTTGTTCTGCCAATGGTTACTCTCCACTCGCAGATAGTAAAGGCCTGCTAAGTGGTCGGCTGTGAGAATCTCCCAGCCCTTGCAGGACTCAGAGGCAGTTCAATGTACTCTGAGCTAGGGCTGATAGCTTTTCCAACCAAGACTGTATATTCAATTTCTGGAGATGTGATGAATGGCAAACTGACTTTAAGCCAGTTCTTGCTCAGACAGCCTAAGGTAGATTTTAACAAAGTTTTGAGAAATCTGATTTCACCATTAACCCGCTCAGTGGTATGGACAACCAGCTGACATCTTCAACACTACCTCCGTAGTGCAGAGGATGTCAAAAGGTTAGCTGGGGCTCACACCAGAGGCTTCCACCCATGTGTGCTCCTATGAGGGCCGAAGTGTAATTGCTTCTATATCCACCACTGCACTTTGTCAGGTCATGAGACAAAACAGAAGGCAAACTTGGATGAGATGGCACACAGGACAGTAGAAATTGCACCGTTCTCACTAACACTACATTTGTCAGAGTTGCAGTCCCAACCACTAGAGGACTGGCACATGCTGATTCACACTGAGCTCACATGTCTGGTAACAGCAGTTGCTGAGACACCTCACTACTCACATTAGTTCACACTTTGCTTGCATAGTTCTTTAATTCTGTTATTTCTCCGTACACCCACCACAGCATACACCATGGGAAATGGATGATGCCACTTTTGTCATTGATCAGTTATTTATCCATTTACATTTTGCTCTGATGACAGCATTTAGGAGGCTGTCATGGATGGGAGAAAAATGTGAATGGCAGATAAGCATATCGATGCCTGAAAATTGCTGGCTCATTGCTGTATTCCGTGGTGAGTGGATTCAAAACATGAATGGTTAAATCATTCATCAATGGTTGAATTACTCATCAATCATGGCAGCTGTCCGGGAACTGCCTACCATCAACTTTGACAACGCAAAAGTTGGAATCTTCCAAGATCTCTCTCCACTCACCATCTTGCGGCGCAGAACACTGCCAGCCTTCTTCTGAGAACAAGGGATTCGCTACCCTTTCCAATTACTTTTTGTGTGGAATAAAGAGACTTGTGCAATTCATACTCTTGAGGAGGTGCACTCTGTTTTATGGTTTGAACTGGCATTGGAAAATGAAGCCTGCCACCTTCAGGCCCAGTCCTCCTCCCACTAGGTCGAAATGACAACACTCTGTGAAGTTGTCAGAGACAAATCCCTCAGCCTCAGAAAGTCATAGGGAGTGGACAGCCCTTCTACGACATTTGCAATGACAGGGGAGTGCATCGGGAACTGAAATAGACTGACCTCCTGCCCAATAATTCAGGTGCTATCTGTCTCCACTTCCTTGCAGACATAGACAACACCTCTGATTCCTAGTGAGCCCTGGTGGTATTGTTGCAGTTGGACACTTTGAATTCCTATATCATAGGGCTGCATGGAAAATTGACCCTCATTAATTGGCAATGTTGGTTCCTAAGAGTGGGAACACTGTTGTTTTGTTATTCTCATTGTTTCCCCATTTCCCCCTTGACTTCTCTCTTTTCACCACTTCTACTATAGTCGGTCCAGTCCTCCAGTCTCACCCTGACCGTGTAGGTTGCACCTCCCCTGGATTTACTTACCGTAGTCTAGGCATGACGGATCACTCCATACCAATAAAGTCCCCATCCTTAATGTCCAAGGCCTCAATGCCCCAGTGAAGTAACTGGCCCGTATGTCTCTGCTTGAAGAAACTAAATGTGATACTTCTTCTTCAGGAGGTGTAACTCCTTCAGAGGGATTGACATCAACTGCATTCTCACTGGTTCAATTGCCAGTTTTTCTCTACCGGGTCTCAGAGGCATGCCACAGTGTATGCCCCCAATAACCACCAGAAGCCCTTCTTGCTGGATCCCATGAGTAGGGTACTTACATCCCCTGACACTGTTATCCTGATAGGCAGGGATTTTAACTAGTCTCAGAAGCATGCCGGTGTGACAATCCTCCTAGCCACTCACTTTCCAGCTTGTGTGATTCAAACGCACGCTGAGATAACTTGTAGAACGCTTGCACTCTGCCTTGCCTTGCACAGATACACATTCACAATAGCCACAGTGTATGCCCCCAATGACTCCCAGGAGCCCTTCTTGCTGGATGCCATGGGTAGGGTACTGACATCCCATGACACTGATTTCCTGATAGGCGGGGATTTTAACTTGGTACCAGATACCATTATGGACAGATCAGCTCAAACATTAGGTCAGACTGGGGCCTTTACTGCAGCTGGTCTCCAATAGATGAGGGATATGAGAGTTGGGGATGTATGGAGAGCTAAACACCACACCGACAAGGCATACACATTTTACTTCTCAGATCATCAAACATACGCCTGCATAGACATTTCGTAAACATCCCCACGTTTGCCCACAGCCATTGTGGGAGTGGAATTGGGATCCGAAGCGCTTCCTTATTACTCCCCCATTTCCATTACCTTCTGCACCTCATGTACCCCAACACAGTATTGCATCAGGCATCTGAAATCCAGACTTCTACATCATGCCTCATTCACAACCGAAATTGCCACTGCGATGAGCACATTCCTAGATCCCAATGACACCCTAAATGCTCACATAGCAATGCTATGGGATACCTTTAAGGTATTGATGTGGGGCACCTCCATTGCCATAGCCGCGCAACACAATAGACAGGAAAGCGTAGAGACATGCTCTGGACGTCGCATGAGGGACCTCGAAGAGGAACATAAACGTTTGGGTGCCCGTAAAGTGAGTCATCAACTCACATCAGCCTGCAAAGCGATTAACTCTTTAGATACAGATAAAGCTGAATATGCCTTATTATGCATTAAGCAAAAGTTCTATTCCTGGGGTAACAAGGCAGGCTGCTTACTAGCCCATAGATTGTGTGCCCAAGCTCTTAGGCAATCGATATCTGAGATGGAGATGCAGCAGTGATGCAAGACATACCAGGACCTGCAGATCGCACATGTTTTTGAAAACTTCTACACCACATTGTACACAGCAGAGGCGCTTGACATAGATGAAGCCAACCGATACATGGCCACACTTCCAGTAGCCTTCCTGACATGGACACTGTGCAAATGGATAGAGATATCCAACCGGCGGAGGTGGTGTAGGCAATAGCCCAGCTTCAACAGAGAAAGGCAAAGGTCAGGATGGCTACCCCCCAGAAACTTATAAGACCTTTGCACCTACATTGGTCCCTCTCTTAGCCCACCTATACAACTCTTTCAGTGCCTAGGGGGCTCTTACAGACACCATGAGAGACACCACTATTACTGTGATACCCAAGCCGGAGAGAAATCTGGGACATTGTGCTTCTTACTGCCCTATAGCTTTGCTGAACATGGACGCTAAGATATTCACCAGCTATTTGGCAACCCACTTGGCATGATACATAGAGGGCCTGGTCGACCCTGGAATGCGCATGCGCGGGCTTCCGCGCATGTGCAGTTCTCAGAAGAAGACGCGCTGGAAGAGGTTTGAAGCCCGGGGATGCCGCCGATAAGGTAAGGTTATTTAAACATGAATTTTTTTATGTATTTATTACTGCGGGCAGGAGGCGGGTGGGAGGCGGGTTGTACATAAAGGAACTATGCGGAGAGTGCGGAGATTGGTTCCATCTCCGTGCCTCTCCGCGTAGGTCCCTTACGCACATTGCGCCCACCCTTATTATACACCTGAGAGAATGGCCAAATGAAAGACGGGAGAGGATGAAGGTTGTTGGCAAAAGTGCGGTTACCCAGGGATATTAGATGCATATCCTTTAGTAATGTTTGGCACAAGAGTATGAGAGGCAATATACTTCAAAACGTAATTAAATATGTACAACAAGTTTTAAGTAAAAAGTGAGTCCAAAAGTGGTTCGCGATCGGTGTGTGATCGCGAACCATGATGGACCGGCGCTGAGGCTTCCCGAACACGGAACACCACGCATTTTCAAGTAACTTTATCCTCACTATGGACTTAATCGAAGGAGGCCCTTTTCTCCTCCATCTTGGATAACCTCAGTTAATTCACAGAGAGGTATCTCTACCCCGTACTTTGTCAGCTGCAGCACAGACTAGACTTACTGTCTATAACCAGAGGCGCTCCAACCTACACCTACTCTGCCCTGAAGAAGCCCATGCTTGGGCGAAACGTGTTGGCTGTATTTAACCTCACCGACATCATGAATAAAATACAACTCTAGAAATACAAGCAACGACCTGAACTCACTTTTTACTTGAAACTTGTTGTACATATTTAATTACGTTTTGAAGTATATTGCCTCTCATACCCTTGTGCCAAATCTTGTAATTTATGGTCATATAGCAGCTGGCCATCTGAGGTGGGCAATATCTAAATACTTATCTGTGACTTGTCTTTGCGGTGCGGTCTTCTTTAACCCGGCTGCTAATTTCTCGTATTAGACTTATCCTTTAGTAATGCCCTAAATTGCAGCATTATTAGTCAGAGGTCCTGGCAGATATTAACGAGATGTACGACAACTAACATTTTACACGTACCTAGCTACATTTTGCTGGGACTCCCTAATGTACTTTCTTATCCCTTGAGGTCACCGAAAGGCAAGGCCATCACTCTTTGTGCAGCAAAATAAACCATAATAGCTAGATGGGGACAGACTGCGTCCCGACAAAGCCGGACTGGCTTCACAAACTATGGGGTTTACTGGGTATGGAGAAGCTGTGGTTGAATACAGAATGCCCCAATTTGATGAGACATGGGGACCCTGCATTAAGCCTGGGCGTAGTGGGCGTTGCGGGGATACGCGGAGCGCCACAGAGTTTAAAACAAACTCTGCACACTCCGCTTAGCTCCGCTACGCGCCACCCGCGTCCCACCCTCCCTATTAACAATTGTTATACAAGCTTTAAAAAACAATATAAAGTATTAAAAACGCTTTACCTGAGCTGCGGCATCCCCGGGCTGCCCTTTTCCTCCATCGCGACTTCTTGATGACAACTGCACATGCGCTGGCGCATGCGCATTTCTCGTGAGAAATGCGCATGTGCGGGTGCATGCGCAGTTGTCATCAAGAAGTCGTGATGGAGGAAGAGGGCAGCCCGGGGAAGCTGCAGCTCAGGTAAAGCATTTTTATATACATTATATTGTTTTTTTAAGCTTGCATAACAATACTATATTACCCTATGGAACCAATGCATTACAATGGGTAAAACAAAATTGGCAGTTTTTCCTAGGGCATATAAACCATCTTTAAAATGTTCCAGCTTATAGTTGCAATTTAAAAGTCGAATTTGCATATAATTCTACTTTAAAAGAGGCCTGCAAGCGGGACTGGCTTATAAAATGACAGCAGGCAGCACAGTAGTGCACACTTGAGTACAATAAGTATAATGGGCCTTTAAACCTATATTCCCTACCATATACTAGGAACTTACAGGTAAGCTGCCAGTACCAATTGTAATTGTGGCTAATTACCATGTACTTAATGAGAGCACAGGCCTGGGTCCGGTTAGCAGAGCCCAGGATGCAATCAGAGTCAGAAAACCAGCATTTAGTAGTCAAAACGGGGGCAAAAAGTGGGGGGAAACTGCAAACAGGTCCTGGTTTCACACACTCATGAATTCAGTTTGTGATACAAATATTATTTTATCATATTATCCGAGATTTCTCTAATTTGATTTATGAATGAAATAAATAATTTATAAAGCACAAAGATTGCCCAGAGGTGTCATGGCGCTGTGTGAAACAAAGAAAAAGAGTAAAACCTCAACTAACATCTACTGTACAAAAAGCTAGGTTTTTAGAGACTTCCTGAATGCTGAAAGCGAGGTGGCAGCCTTAAGACTGTGAGGGAGGTGATTCCAATGTAATGCCGTGCATCTGAGGAAACTCCTGTTACCCCAGGAGGACCATTCAAAAGATGGCCCTGCTAAGTGCATGGCAGAACTAGAACGAAGGGTCCTGCCAGGCACATACCAAATTAGGTTCTTCCTAAAGCAGATCAGACCCTGCCCATCAAGAGTCTTATAAACCGTACATAAGGCTTTGAAAATGATTTGTTTCTTCACCGGCAATCAGTGTAATTTGCTGATGCCTGCTGTCGCCAGTCAGTAGGAGCACAGCAGAAATCTTCACAGTGGCCCCACTTGGTATACGGGGTCACTGACCTCACTGGCACACTGGCCAGGGCCAAATTAGTATGACAGTAATCTTCCCGGTGGCTACACCTGGCTCTGCACACAGGCTATATGGCCTGATTAGGATGGTAGAATGCTTCACAACAGTTCCACCTGGCCTATAGAGTTGACAACTTCGCTCTGCAAACAGGCTATGACCTGATTGGTGCAGAAGCCATATTCACACCCCTCACTTCAGAGAATCAATAACCATGATCTCCCCCTGGACCTCACTGCCTTCAGTGCTCTCCTCTTCCTCAAAGAGCACACTGAACTTGGCAAGCTGGCAGGCACTGGTGCTCCCTGCTCCAGAGGGTTGGCGGTCTTGGATACCCTGGGTGATGTACCCTCACCCAGCTGGAAGACCGGCAGTCCTTAGCATCCAGTCCTGGTCACAGGTAGAAGCTCTTCTCCTCCTCGCAGAGATGAACTGGCTACTTGACAGTTGAGAATTTTTGGGGCCTTGTGCTCCCCTTCCTCTAGAACTGGATTCTGATTGGGTTATTGTGGTATGTTTTGCTAGAACAAACTTCCATACACCTGTGCGGTTAAGTTCACATATCACATATTAAGACCTGTGTATTCACTGCTTGATTTGGGGGAAAAGGTGCAAGCCTGCTGTTTGACCTGTCAGCCTTAAACTGGCATTCCACCACACGTTTTGCCTTCACCCCTCCTATTTTTTCTGAGCTCAGTTTTGAAGGCCTTAGTAGTCTGTGTACTTTACCACGGCTAACCAGTGCTAAAGTTCTTCTGCTCACTCGCCTAAACTTGGTAGAATCGGTCTATACCCAATTGGCACACATAATTTACTTGTAAGTCCCTAGTAAAACAGTACCCCATGTACCCAGGCTCTGTAGATTAAATGCTACTATTGGACCTACATCACTGATTTAGCCACCCACTTAAGCAGCCCTGTAAGACATGCCCCAGGTCTGCTATTGCAGCCTGTATGTGCAGTTTTGAACTGCCATGTTGACCTGGCAAAATAAGCGGGAATGTCATCTTAACCCTGCAAATCAAGGTCAGAATTCAGGGTTTACACAGTCTCAAAATATTAACTCTGTGCAGTCATAAAATGTGCTGAGACCAAAGTCTCAGAATTTCAATGTGCCTCAAGCCCTAGTGATGCAAGTTCCACAACCCCTGATGCTGCATCAAACTGCTAATGGCCCTAGATTCACTCCAACCTAAGTTCCAGACATGAATCAGAATTCTTTCAGAATAACAATTCATTCCAGCAGTACCCCATGTTTGACAAGGTTGACAGTTATGAGTCTACCTGACGGTGCCTGAGAGGGGAGAAAGATTGCATGCTTGGTGCAGTCTTGGAGGTAGACCAGAGTGGTCCATTTATAGATGTCAAGGTAAACAGCCGTCCTGTATCATTTTTAGTTGATATTGGTGCTACCTGTTCGACTGTCATAACAGTGGAAGTTCCAAACTTACCCCTCTCTGGAAAGAGAATCCAGGATGTAGGCATTGCTAATAAACAAAAGGTCAATCCTGTAATAACGGATGTGCCTATAAAAATAGGGAATTTTGAGGAGAATCACTAATTTGTGGTATATGTTTCGAATCACGTGAGTTTTTTGGGGCGCAATTTGTTGTGCAAGTTAATTTTCAGTATTTACTGCACTCCAAGAAGTGCGGGATTTATGAAACCATTATTTTTAGATTGGTTAATCAGATTCCAGCTATTGAGCTATTTTCTATGATGACAAGCGAAGAGTTACCCCTGGATCACAGAGATACGGTGAAGTCAGAAGTGTTTTGGTTTTTCAGAGAAAGACATTGGACTCATCAAAGGAGTTGAGCCTGTCCATTTACAGACAAAGACAAATGCTGAATACCCAATGTTAAATTTGGGGGTCTCTAGTTGGCAGAGGTAGGTGCCTTTGACCAAATAGGGACCCTTGCGTCTAGTCAGGGTAAGGGGGTACACTCCTAAAATAACCCCTTCTCATCCCCTTGGTAGCTTGGCACAAGCAGACAGTCTTATCTCAGAGGCATTGTGTAAAGCATTTGTGAACACACACAGTAATATAGTGACAACAGTACAAAGGGACACCACACAGGTTGTAGTATAAAAATAAGTATTATTTATATAGACTTATCACAAGACCAAAAACAACAAAAATCCACAATACTGTTCTTTAAAAATGGTAGGAATAGCTTAGTTCTCTTTAGATGGCAAATGCGACACTTATGTTCAATGTACCTTTGGATGTTTAACGCTATACAAACAAAAGAGTTGCAGGGAAGGTGATGCGTCGGTTCCTTACACGTAAGAACGGGGATGCGTCGGTTCCTTACTCCGGGGGAGGTGGTGGGTCGGTTCCCTACTGCTGCATAGGGGACGGTGATGTGTTGGTTCCTTACCAGAGGGGAGGTGATGCGTCGGTTCTTCTCCGCATGGGGAGGTGAAGCATCGGTTTCTTACTGCGCTTCTGTGGTGATGCGACCAGTAACGCCTTAATGCGATGAAGATCCGGTGCAATGAAACAAAACGGCTTCTTCTTGATGTTGCGACAATGAAGGGGTGATGTGTGCACGCCCGATGGCCGTGTGGCGACTCGCTGAATCTTCTGAGCTGTGACAGACCCTGTGACACGCTTCTCCAGTGATGCGACGGCAACTTCTGCGACGGTGACACTCTTCTCTGGTGATGCGGGGCACTTCGGGGATGTGATGCGACAGCGGAGGCCCGCCTCCTCAGTGATGCGACGACAACTGCTGCGGTGGCGACACACTTCCCCGGTGATGCGACGGCATCTGCTGCGACGGTGACACTCTTTTCCAGCGTTGCGAGGCGCTTTCGATGATGCAATGGCGACAGCGGCAGCACGCTTTCTCAGCAATGCGACGACAACTGCTGCCGCAGCGACACGCTTCTCCGGTGATGCGACGGCATCTGCTGCGACGGCGACACTCTTCTCTGGCAGTGCGAGGCGCTTTCGATGATGCGATGGCGATAGTGGCAGCGACGGCACGCTTTAACGGCAATGCGATGACAACTGCTGCGGTGGTGACATGCTTCTTCATCTTGAGTCGTGCTTCCAGCTCCCAGCGACACACAGTCTCTCAGAAGGCCCAGCTCAACAGCAGGCACTTCAATTCCCAGCAAAGGAATTCAGGAGGAAGCTGGTTGGTGAAGTCTGTTGTCCCTGAGACCTCAGCAGGAAGCAAGCTCTAGTTCAAGCCCTTGGAGATCTTCTTACAAGTTGATGAAAGTAGCACAAATTTCCTTTCTCCTTTCTTTGGTAGTCAGGCAACCACTGCAGGCCAATCCCACAAACAGCAAACAGCACAGGGATAGTCTCCTCCTGCAGTCTCTCTCTCTGGTTCCTCTCCTCAGCAAAGGTTCTTTTTGTTTTCCCAGAAGTGATCTAAAGTTCTGGGGTCTGGGTCCCCCCTTTTATATCCATATTCTCTTTGTTCTCTGAAGGCAGAGAGGCCTTTGCCTAGTCCAAACCAGTTCTGGTCAGTCCTGGAGCACTTTCTTTACAGGACTCCTTCTTTCCTTTGACAGTGTTGTCCAGGGACATCAGACGCACCACAGGGGGTGGAGCCAGCATTGTGGAGGGAAGGCACAGCCCTTTACAGACCCAGGTACAACTCCTCCCACCACTCTCATGTAGATCTCTATATTCAGCCTTGTGCTGACTCACGCTGTCTCCTGGAATCCCCTAACCCCTGTCCCTCACAAACCAGACAAGGAATACACAACCTAGCAGAGGCAGGCTTGGATGGTTAGGCAAGAAAATACCTACTTTCTAAAAGTGCTATTTTCAAACACAGAATGCTAAAACCAACTTCACTAAAAGATGTATTTTATCATTCTGAGTTCAGGCATACTAAACTCAAATTTCTACCATGTTCCTGGGTGAGTTAGGATGATAAGATGTTATAATCAAACTGCCCATTCTGGCCTATTGGGAACAGGTAGTCTTGCAATAGTGAAAAACGGAAATGGCTGTAATTCACTACTAGGACATGCCACACACATCAGGGCATGTTCTATCTTATACTTACAATGCACCCTGCCCTTGGGCCTACCTTAGGTGTGTCTGATATGAAGAAAAGGGAAGGTCTAGAGAATTGCAAGTGGGTGCACTTGGCCAGTCAACATGGCAGTACCAGACTGCACATAGGCTCTGCAATGGCAGGCCTGAGACACACTTTACAGGCTGCTTCTGTGGGTGGCACAACCAGTGCTGCAAGCCCACCAGCAGCATTTGATTTACAAGCCCTGGGCACACTCAGTGCACTGTACCTGGGTCTGACAAGTAAACCAAACCAGCGAGAGCATATGCACTTTAGCACTGATCAGCAGTGGTAAAGTGCCCAGAGTCATAAAACAGCCAACAACAGGTCAGAAAAAATACCGGAGAAAGGCAACAAGTTCAGGGATGACCCTGCAAAAAGGGCCAAGTTCAACACCCAAGAGCCCCGCAATATAATTTGACTCCTGAAGCTATTGCTGGAATTGCCCCTGTGCTCGAGGCTAAGATCCAGCAAGGTAGTTTGAAGGAAATTATTGGGATTCCATGTAACTCACCCATTATGGGCTTACAGAAGCCTGGCAGTAAGTACCGCATTGTTCAGGATTTGAGAAAAAAAAATTCAATTGTAGTTCCATGTGGTCTCATAGTACGAAATCTAGCTGTGATTTTGTTTCAGATTTCATGTGAGGCTGAGTGGTTGGCTGTAATTGGCCTCTGTCAGGCTTTCTTCTCCATTCCATTGCATGTGAACAGTCAGTTGTTCCTCGCATTTCGATTCAGCCTTTGTGTTTTGGCATGGTGCTAAGTCCCTCAGGGATATACGGAGAGCTCCTCCATTTTCAACCTGATCCTTAAAAAGAATCTGTAGCCCTTGGTAATGCCTTGTAATTCTGGCCTGGTCCAGTATATTGACTACCTGGTGACTGCATTGGAAACTCGAGATGCTTGCACGACTGATACCATTCCCTGTTAAACCACTTAGCTGAGAATGGACATAAAGTATCCCAAAATAAGCTGCATTACAGTCTGAAGGAACTTCTGTTTCTTGGACATCAGATTGGAAAGGAGCCAGGAAGGTGTTGTAAAAAAGATTCTGCAGAGGAAACAGCCAAAAACACAGACAGAAGTCAGGATGTTTTTGGGAATGATAGGCTACTGTCACCAGTGGATACCCAATGTTTCCCTAGTGGCCAAGCCTTTACAGAGGCTGACACACAAGGATGTGGCTGATGCGATACCTCATGGACAATGATTGTTTGATTGCCTACCTAGAGATGAGAGACGTTTACAAGTTTACAAGTGCTCCACCAAGCTGACAGAATCGTGGCTGCCCTATTTAGATGTGTGCTGAATGAATTGCTGTCTGCGCGACATAGTATTTTTGTCACGTCAACAGTTCACTGCTGGTGACGCAGCGGACTTCTCTGCTGGCTCACATTACTCTGTCAACATCAGGGCGGCGGGATTGTGCCAAGCCTATTTAGATGTTACAGTTGTGCTGACTGTGTTCTAATCGAGGGCTGCAGATGGTGTAATTACACCATATCTCTGAAAAGGCAAACATGAGGAAACTAGGAAGAGGTGGAATGACCTGCCGGGGAGAGTGTGCTCCCTGCTCTCCATGCATCACCTGGAGGCCTAGAGGACTGGTGGTTGTTTTCCCAGCCCTCTTACAACTTTCGTCATGGGAGGAGAAGGTCTATCAGCTCATACATACTGAAGGCCTTTACAGAGACTGACAGACAAGGAAGTGTCTGATATGGTATATATGGGATAATGATTGTTTGATTGCCTCCCTAGAGCTGAGAGAAGTGTACAAGTTTGCAAGTAGTCCGCCAAGCTGACATAATCCTGGCCGCTTTATTTAGATGTGTGCTGACTGAATCGCTGTCAGCGTCGACAGAGTGTTTTCCGTCACATAAACATGCACAACATTTTATTTAACTTGCCATTTCTAAAACATATTTTTGCACAGACTGTCATCCTCATAAGATTAAAAGTTGGTTTGGCATGTAAAGTAATAAACTGTAAACATATACTCACACTCATGTGAAGACGTTTTCAATAACCTAACGTAAGACAATTCCCTCCTCTTTGTCAGTGTCATCTTTATTTGGCATTTCAACATCCTCACCGCATGGCTTTTCATGTTTTACATCCTCAGCAATGTATTTGATGTTCCAATGCAGGGCTATATTGTGCAACGGGGAGCAGGCCATGGTAATATAGCACACTCAGGTAAGTAGATGGGGGCTCCATCAGTCTTATTCAAACATTGAACAACAGACACATGCACATCACACACTGCAGCTCCCTCTACCTCATAAACCCAATCCCCTCCAACCCCACCTACCCCATTCCTTCAGAGGAATTTACTGCTTACCTGTCCCTAACCTCTGTGACACCCAATCCCACCCGTCCCAAGAAAGATCCTTGAGGTACCTGCTTTTTTCCCACAAAATGCCCATTCCTGAGGAGGGCACCCCTTTGCAGTCTGTTTAGTAGGCACGTTTTGGGCAACAGTCCAATAGGCTGCAGTGCTGCACAAGTTTAATTTTTTACCTGTAAACAAAGATATTTTATGTGAGAGAAGTAGCTCTTTTATTAGTAAAAAATATTTTGATTTTGAGAACGTTTGTCTTGACATTACCATTCATTTCAAATTAAGTGATTATTAACAATTGTATTGTTGAAAATGGGAGATACATATGATTAATGAGTTTATGACAGTAAAAACAAGAGCTTGTTTAAGTTTACAGTGCAGAAATTAGTGATAATAAATGTAATGGACATATCATTTTTTAGTGCAAGCATTTATCATGATAATGGACACTTACACCATAAAAAGAAATGTGAAAAAAAAATATTACGTGTTAATACAGGTGTATTTATTTTAACTTGATAAGTGATAAAAAAGAAGAAAAAACACAGATGCATTACACCTTAAAAATATGAATAATGTAGAACTATAATATGAATAACTTATATTTGTACATTTACATCCAATGCAGTAGACAAGGGAAAATGTGACAATAAAATACATATAAGATGTTTTACGTTTATAACTAACATTGATTTTACATATATTGAAAGACAAAATTTTGCCTTGTCTATTGCAATTGCTACAGTATATTACATTTTATTTAATTCAAATTATGTGTAATGCATATAGCTAGTTATAATTTGGTTGTTAACGAAAAGTAATAAAACACACCTATATGGATAGATTTACATTTTTGGATTTATGTAAATTTTTGTGTGCATGCCCATTAACTTGAAGTCAGATTGCATAAAAAAAATACTATTATACAGGTGTGTCTAGAGTTACTAACAACATATAATTCAAAAGGTAACAAGTGAAAAAAAGAACCCTAACTTCTGGCGACAAGGGTGTTCATTTGCTTTGTGATCAAGTAGCATCAGCGGCGGGAGGACTTGGACGATCGAGTCCATGACAGAAAAAGAAGTGTGAAACAAGAAGAATGTACATTACTGCCTTATATAGTTCAAATTCACCACCTCAGGTGTGGAGGTTTCACATTGTAATTGGTTCGACAGACAAACTGACTGTACTCCCTAAGACAGCCGCTTTTTCCTATAGAGACGTTGGCCCGTGTGAACAAATCTGGCAGAGTTGGCAGCACTCAGACGCTCTTTCGTCCTTCGGCTAGCCAGCATCTAAATAGAGTGGGTGGGTCGCCTAGTCGGCGGGTGGGGAATCTGATGGGTAAACGAAGGCGGGACCAAGCCTATCAAGATCTCAATCAGGCCCTTAGTCCTTTCAGAAGTTCCCCTATTTAAAAATGTAAACCGTCACCCCAATGCCCCAGAGATGGAGATAACTGATTATTTCTTCAAAACTCCAGACATTATATACAGTTTAGGCTCCCAGACACAACTGACAGGAGAAGAGACATGGAGTCTAGGTTGATAACAGATCAAAAAATTAATGCAGGTTCTTATGAGTGAACTCATGTGACGATAGGGGCTTCGCCTAATTTACAACGTGGCGTAACGCTGCCTTGTAAATAAGGCCTCCTTTCACGCTATGCTTAGAGTGAAAGGGGAGGGCAATGGGTGTAGTGGTGGGCATTCCACGGCAACCTCCATTGATTCTGATGCTGCCCCCTATTTACAAGGGAGGTGTAAATAGGAGGCAGAGTCAGAATTAAGACCAGGGAAAACCTGGTCTTACCCTGGCGCAACGAGAAGAAATTTTTAATTTCTCCATATTTTTGCTGTTTTCATGTGTGCTGTGTTGTGCAGCACACATGAAAACAGCAAAAGGCCAATGATTGTTTGCATACAGAAAGGTCCCCCTTCCTGCACATAAACAAACATTTTTCAATAATGCTGGTTTGCAACTTCTATTTGTGCTACATTAAGCAGCACATATAGACGTTACAAAACGGCATTTAAATATTGTTTATGTGAGGGAAGGGGGACATTCCTACACATAAACAATCTTCCCCTGCACGTAGACATCATTGCACTATCGCGCAAGGGTGCCTGCATTGGCACTAGGCTGCTAAGTGTAGTATCAGCGCAGGGAAAAACTAAGGGCTGCACCATATTCTTGTAAATATGGTGCAGCCCTGCGTTTCTGAAATGGCGGAGTGAGGCGTTAAGCCAGGAAGGCTCACACCTCAATCCGCAACTTCCCTTGTAAATCTGCCCCATTGTGTGGAACAGATAGTGAGGCTCGGAGAGGAACCTTGAGCCAGGCCGGAGAAACAATAATGAGCAAAAGGGGGGAGTCCATTAGTGGCCTGTCTGGAGACGGGAACAACCCAAGGACGTTCTGAATGTTAAGTCCCAAGTTAGTAGTATCAAGTACCAATGCCATGTCCTACTGTAGGCAGCTGGAAACGTACTGGGACACATGATGTGGGATTCTTGAAGGTTCTGTGGCAATTAACTTAGTGGTCACACCTACGTTGCAGGCAGAATCCTTTCAGGCTTCTAGGGGTACAGATCTCTTGGCTATATGTCTCACTGTGTGGCTTTGAGCGATACAATACTCTTTGGAGAACTTCTACAGAAGTCTCCACTATACTGACACCCTTCCTGCACTAATGAATTCTTTAGGGGTTTTCCCTACTATTGTGTTTTATCTCAGACTGTATCCTTACATAAGCAGGTGAAACGTAATTCATGTTCTTATCACCAGATTCTCTTTTTGATTTTCTGCATTGCTATAACTGAATTACTTGTATGTTGCATGCTTTTGAGGCTGAATTTTGTAAGACAATTTGAATTGCCACAAGTGAGTCTGTATACCGACAATATATTTTTGAGACGTGTATACATCAGTCTGGTTTGACATTTATAATAAAATTACATTTAATCCGAATTACCAACATTTGGTCCTCACCGTGTGACCACAAGAGATTTTACACTGTAATTTGAACTTTCGATGAAGCTTAACTCTACAGGCATTCTAAAAAGGTCTTGGTACAGCGACTGAGTGCTCTGGCAGTGGCATTTTCACTGGTTTCAATCGACAGCTATTTAACATTTTCACAGACCATGACCTTTTCCTTTACATAAAAGTCCAAAAAGCAAGGATGAGAAACCACAGAAAAATCATTTTACTGTGTAGTTAATGTAAGTAGCACCCTGTGTTATGACCTAGCTTACAACACTATTTGATAGCAAAATAAATGCAGATTTGATGATGCTCTCATCAAATCTGCACACTTCCTTTCTGGCCGTTTCATGCATTAGAAAAATAAGATGCTGAATATAGAAGACATTTGCAAACAGTCGATGTTGCAACCAAATCAGCCCTTAGTAGAAAAGCCTCTTTATTTAATGGAAGTATATGAATAGCAAATAAAAGGTCATCCTGTAGCAGTACCTAGCATGCATATCAAAACATTTCAATTAGGTGAAGTAAGACACAACATTTTAAGTGGAAAGGAAAGGTGGAGAAGCATGTCATCATGTCAGGAACGATTGGATATAAAGATTACTTTTGAATTTTAATAAGGCAATTTGACTTTCATAGCCCACTTAAAAATCCCCTCTATTACTGTATTTTTTATTGTAATATTATAACTCTCTGCTCACATATTATAAACTTTTTCAACAATATATAAAGCTGCACAACGTGAAAACCTGTTACTTAGTGAGCCATGACAACTCTGTTATGTGTGTTCATGTTCCATCACCGAACATGTTTTTCTTTCTTCTACAGCATATGCATGTGATTCCCTGCATTGTGTCATGAACTCACTTGGTCCCAACCATGGAGACGACACTGGAGCCAATTCTGGACCTCCTATCCCTCTCAGGGCCTAGCCCGATCAAGGAACGGAAATCGGGGCCTTTGAGGTTAAGGGGGGGTTGGGATAAAATAAGAAAAGAGAGACTTGCATTATGGGATCTGCTCTGAGGGTGTGCAACACTGCATAACAGGATCTGTCACTTCTGAGACCTGCTAGGTTTTGTAAGATAGATGTTCCTGGAAATAGAACCTCTATTTTTGCAATGACATAATGCACTGAAAATGCAATGAAAATGCATTAACTTCAGTGACACAAACTTACAAGTTTCAACAGAAGCTCAGAATGAGAGCAGAATTACCAGAATGACATATTGAGTGAGTCACTCCTAGAAATAACTTGAAATACAAATTTTGGTACAAGGTCCATACATATATCAATGACTCTGAAGTGCTTTCTCTACGCTGTTCTGTTCATAAAACAAACATGGAGCTCAAGTACTTATCCTTGCGTGATATAGTTCTTGCACCAATGTTGACAGGGTCTAGAGTGTAAACACACAAGAAGCGCTGGAGTAAATCACAGAGAGGAAATGGAGGAAAAGTCCATAAACTTTGAAGATGGGGATGCTCAGTCCTGTTTACTACTGAACGAGGTTTAGTGTGCACTAACTTGATATCAAGTAATTTAAGTTCAAGACATTTTATTGATAATAGTATAGGTGTCAATACATAGTACATAGTCTGAAGCACTTGTCATTACAATGAAAATTACATTGAAAAACTGCTACATTCAGTTTACATGAATCAGTTTTATAAATAAGAAATACAAATAAACAGAAGGAAACAATATAAGTAAAACATGAGTAACAATAAGTTATAGAAAATCCTAGGAACATTTAGGGGAATCAAGGGGGTTTAAGAACTTCTTGCTGAGATGGTTGTATCTGGTAACAACGTTTGGCACTTTCATCGAGATATGTTGTAACGGGAGACCACAAATGTAATTTTTCATTGCCATATGTAGAGGGTATACAAAGGAGGTGTCTAATCTGTGATTATGGCAAACAGCATACCACCAGGCTCTGTAGGAAATTTTTGTGGAGTCCTTCCAATTTATGGTAATTTGCTGAAAAGCCACTGCTAATAGTAAATCAATAACTTTAACATTTTCCCAGATAGGTGATAAACTTCCTAAAAAAATATGAATAAATGAAAAAGGAAATTTGGTGTCATAGATCAGGTTAGTTTGGAACCATACTTGTTTCCAGAATGTATGAACAGAAGGGCAGGAGAATAACATATGAAATAAATTCGCATTAGAGGATGAACACATCCAACATGTATCTGGTACATTCTCATACCTTTTGCTCAGAACCTGCGGTGTTAACAATAGTCTATTATAAATGAAAAATAATGTTTGCGTTGTATTGGCTGCTCTGGATGACTTACGTATCTTGAAACATAAGTTCTTCCATTGAGATAACGACCATGAGACCATAAAATCCCATTCCCATTTTCGATTTCTGCCTAACCATATCACTGCCTTGGAAGTAACTGTATATGGTGGAGGCTTTGGGTGTGGTTTTTAACTAAATGTGAAGTTGTGACGAGGTGTCTGAAGTAGTAGGAATGTCGGGCGCATCAGCAGTTAGGTGTATGTGTCCATAACAGCTCTGTTGAGAAGAATATATTTATGCTTAAATGAGGCAGGCAAATTGAATAGTTGGCTAAGCGAAGAAAAGGGTAAAAAGTCTGAATGTGAAAATAATTGCAGGACCCAAAGAATTCCCTTTTGTCTCCAGGGCTTCCAACAGAAGGGTTTATTCAGAATAAGCAAGTTCTTATTGTGCCAAACTGTTGAATTAAGGAAGGAATGTTTAGTGTTGTGAGTAGAAGGGTAAAGTGACTCAAGAAGTTTGGAGGTAAATTTGATTATGGGATTGGAAAGGATCTGTGGCTTTCGACAGAAGGAGAGATACTCATGAAAGGAAAAGGGAGATAAAAAGAGACACTCAATTGAAGTCCATGAAGGGCATTCTGCTGTGGAATCAAGCAACCACAAAGAGGCCTGATGTAACAGAAAAGCTTTCTGATATACCTGAAAGTTAGGAAAATTAACTCTTCCCTCTGTTTTAGGGCGTATTAATTTTTGCATGGACATTCGGGGCTTTTAATTGTTCCATAAAAAGGAAGAGAGAATGGAGTCAACCTTTCTATAAAGTTTAGCGGGAATAGGGACTGGAATATTAGAAATAGTATATAAGACTATGGGCGTCAGCATAATTTTTATAGTATCCTGGCATCCCCACCAAGACAAGTAAAGGGGATGCCATGTAGTGGTTAGGTCTGAGAGCTTTTGGATGCATTTGTTCATGCATAATGTAATTGTTTCCGAGATTGAAGAGGTGAAATATAATCCTTAATATTTACTATGACTGGGACTCCATGTGAAATTGGAGGCGCTGAATTCCAATTTAAAAGTGTACTTAGTTAAGGGTAATATCTCGCATTTATCATTATTCAGTTTATAACCAGAAATAAGGGAGTATGACTTCACTTTGGCTAGGAAGGCAGGAATTGAATTGTCTGGTTTTGACATAAAAAGCAGAATATCATCTGCATGTGCTGCAAGTTTAATGTGTGAGTTTAATGTTTGGAAACCATGTAAATTTGGGTTTTGATGTAATTTGTAAAGAAAGGGTTCTAGAGCTAAATTAAAGAGAAAGGGAGAGAGAGGGCATCCTTCACATACTCCTCTGCCCAAATCAAAGAATGGGGAAATCAAACCATTAGCACAAACTGCCACACGGGGGTTAGAGAAAAGGAGAAAAATTAATGAAAGAAATTTAGGGCCAAAGCCGAACCATCTAAGGGTATAAAACAGATAAGCCCATTCGACTCTATCAAATGCTTTTTCGGCATCTAATGCTATTGCCGCAAGGGGTTGTTTCAAGTGTGAAGATTTAGATAAAACATTAAAGAAAAGTTGTGTATTGTCTGTTATGACTTGTCCCTTAACAAAGCCAGATTGTTCTTTCCCCAACAGTTTTGGCAAATAGGAGTCTAATCTTATAGCTAGCGCTTTAGAAAAGATTTTGTAATCTATATTAACCAGGGATATAGGCCTATAATTATTTCAAAATTTAGAGTCTTTGACATCCCTGGGAATTAGACAAATATGTGCTTCCGAGAAAGAACCAGAGGAGTTATGTATGGTGTAAAAGGAGTCAATTTGGCATTGTAGTTTGGGCAATAAGAGTGTAGAGAAGTGAAGATAACATTCAACAGTAAAGCCATCTGGGCCCGGTGCTTTATCCTTTTTAAGGTGCTGAAGAGCTTTTAAGAGTTCTTGTTGCGTAATGTCTGACTCTAGAGAGGACAGATCCAGTGGTGTGTGTTGGGGTTTTTGGATATTAGAAAAGAAATGCGCCAGAGAGTGGTCTGTGGGTTGTGTTTCGGATGTATATAATGATTTATAAAAGAGATTGAATTCATTCAAAATATCAGTATCTTTAAATTTTAAATCAGAATTTTCATCATAAATAGACTCGATATTCAGTTTGTTGTGTCTAACTTTTAAATAGTTGGCAAGTATTTTCCCTGCTTTATTTTTACCTCCATAATAGTTTGCACTAAATCTTAGCAAGTATAATAAGGCATAATCTGTCGAGTTCTTATTGAATTGTAGTTTGGCATTTATAAGAGCTGTTAAACAATCCTTAGAGTGAGAAGTGTAATAAGAATGCTCCAGTCTCTTGATGTCATGAAGAAGATCGTTAGCAAGTTTACGCGTATGTTTTCTTCTCTTAGCAACAAAACCAATAATGAAGTCTCTTGCTGAGGCTTTAAAAGTGTCCCATATAGTTGAGAATGGCATATCGTCTGTTTGATTTATTTCAAAATACTAATTGAAAAAATTGGTGAAGGAAGCTGTACACTCTGGATTCAAAAGGAGAGTATTGTTAAATTGCCACTTTCTGGGAGCATTAGTTTTAGGTAAAATGTCAACGCCAATTGAGACAGGTGCGTGGTCTGAGAGTAAAATGGGACCTATTTCTGCATACGAAAGAGTTTGCGAAATATTATGAGATACAAAAATATAGTCAATTCTTGACTGAGTCTGATGAGTCGTTGAGTAAAAAGTGTATCCTCTAGTGGACGGATTGCATAATCTACAAGCATCAAAAAGCTTGTGCTGAGTTATAGTATGAACAAAAGATTTATGTGGTTTATTGGGAACAAAAGAAAATTTGGAGTTCCTATCAATAAAAGGGTCAAAAATCTGATTGCAATCACCAGCCATTATAAAGTTATCTTCAATACACTGAGTAATTTGCGTGGCCAATGAGGACCAGAAAGAGGGTTCACCATTTGTAGGGGCATACACATTAAAAAGAGAGACTGGAACATTCTTTAGTAACAGTTTAACATTAAGCCATCTGCCGTCAGCATCTGATTCCTGTGCTAGGAATGTAATTGAAAGTGATTTACGACACAATATCATTACTCCATTACGTTTACTGTCCCCTTTAGAAAAGAAAATTTCCCCTACCCAACCTCTCTTTAGTTTTAGTGAGTCTGCATCTGTAAGGTGTGTTTCTTGTAGAAATACAATATCCGCACCTAATTTAGCTAAGTGAGTTAAGACTCTCTGTCTTTTAATCGGAGAATTTAACCCCCTGACGTTCCATGAAATCAATTTTAACGGCATAACTTATCAAAAACAACTTGATCTGGCAATCCTAGGCAAAAATCCAATTCATAGAAAGAACAGTAAATAATAGAAAAGGAAAAAGGAAAGAGATGAATGGCAAATTGAGTTCTATGACAAAGCAATATGAAGAAATTAAATATCCAGAGTCCGGAATAAAAGTCGAATATAGCAGTGTAAAAGAAGACAGATATAGCGGAGAACTGATGGAAGAATATAGATGTAATAAGATTAAAAGATGTATTGACAAATATAGTTACGAATGTGAACAAGTGAAAAAAGATAGTAATAAAGAAGACACCAGAGTAAAACAAAATGGAAGAATGCATGACAAAACAAGAAACAAACGACAAGATGAGCAACATACCTACAAAAAGGGAACATGGAAGTGAGGGTGGGTGGAGCCACATGGAACAGACGGGACGTCAACTATGGACTAGGCGAAACCGGGGAGTAAACGAGCCATTACGTAAACCAAAACTGTGGAAGCAAAAAATACAATATTTGACATTAACTAACAGATTAAGGGAGAAACATAGAAGACAAACAGCACCAAGTAACATGAACTAGAATTGTCATAGATAATACTAAACTGTAAAAACTATTAATATAAGTAATAGCACAAACCCTACACTTTAAGACAAAGTGGTATCTCATGTATAAATATTAGGAAAGTCAGGTAATATGTTAGGAGGAAGGTCTTGAAGAATCCATTTGAACCGTTTTGTGTGAGTTGATGAAGCTTTGCAGAGGTAGTGGATCATCATACGTCATTGTTCTGTTGTTATAAGTTACTTTTAATAAGCAAGGGTGAAAGAGGCCATATCGGGCACCCATTGAGCGGAGGTCAGGTCTCATATCGAGAAAGGCTTTACGTCTGGCTGCAGTCACCTTCGAGTAATCTTGTGCAAAGATTAGTGTGGCACCAGACCAAGAAATTCATTGAATGGCTTTAGCGTCTGTCAACACTTTCAGCAAATCTGTATACTCTAGAAAGTAAATGATGACTCCTCTTGGTCTTTGTGGAGAGGAGGTATTGGGAGATACACGGCCCAGTCTGTGGGCACGTTGTATGTTCAATATGGTATCTTCTGGTAAATGAAGAATCTTAGGAAGGAAGGATTGAAAGAAAGCAATGGAGTCCACACCTTCTGTTCCCTCCGCCAGACAATAAATGCGTATATTGTTTCTCCTATTATGATTTTCAAGGTCTTCGGCCTGTTTTTGGAGTGTGGAAACTTGAGAATTTAAGAAGGTAACCCTCTTGGCAGTGTCATTAAAGAAAGAAACATTTTGCTGTACTGCTGTTAGTCTGACATCCAGTTGTGACCAATTATCTGAAAGAATTTGCAATTTGGAGTTGGTTTCCTCAACAAAAGGCCTCAGGGCTCTTATTTCCTGGAGTAAGAGTTCCATAGAAACTGGTGAAGTCGATTTGGGTGGTGAGGGAGGATCTTTTTTCAAACACTTTACATTTGACTTCCCTGCTGGTGGCAATGTGGGGTCCATTTTTGTGCTGCTGTTATCCGACTCAAGGGATTCTGAATTATCCAGCTTGGAAAGTTCTGAGAAGACTGATGAATTCTTAATAAAGATGCATTTTGGTTTTGAAGCAATAGAGAAAGAGCCTTTTATTCTGCCCATCAACTTACAGAATGTGAAAATTAGAAAGAGACTGAAACTCAGGTTAAAATTTGTGGTGCACGAGCCAGCATGTGAAGCATTAGAGTCAACTCAAAAGTAGACACAACCAGACCAAATGATGCCTCCTAGACTCTTTATATCACGAAACCGCAGTGGCAGTTTATGTCCTACGGGATTTCAGCAACCTAGCATATCCTCACCCTTGTAATAAATATATCTATAGCATTTAAATCATCATGACGCGAAGGCAGATAAGTGAAGAGTTCAAAATGATGGGCCAAAATATAAACTTGAGACAAAAAAACGATGGGCACCTGAACCTGGTGTGTTTGTTTTTGTAAATATTCAAATATCATGCTGTTTAAAATCGTGAAATTTCTTCAAAATGGCGGCCGTAACTGCATCTCCTCAAAACATGCAGATTGTGAGGCAAAACTAGGTTGCAGCAACATCCCACAACCCTTCTCGGGTAGGGCGCTTAAGCTGAGCTATTGAAAAAAAAACTGGGACAGTCTTGAAAGACAGTCCATTTTTGCCGCCTTTTATGCTGAATAAACGCTTCTAACGCGGTCAGGCAAACAAAATGGCGGTCATGTTTGCGCGAGTATGAGGTTGGGTGTTTACCTCTGAATACCGTTGTCCGTTTTGCTGAAAAACAGTGTCAGAGCTTATATCCTCGCACCGAACAACTCCGACGCTTGCTCCTTTGTGCAGCTTCTCGTGAAGGGCTCTCTAAGCGCGTTTTCCCCGCGCTGATCCGGAGAGCCTCAAGCCGCCGCCGCCATGTCCTCCGGGCGCCAAGCCACGCCCCCGATATCAAGTAATTAGCCTAGTACTTCAACTTGTCTGATGTTTGCAGACGATCTCATAGCCTTGACTCAGGGAGACGCGGTGGTTCCAGTGTAGCTGTGAAGGAGGGAGCAAGGAGGAAGATGTCAAGGGAGTGGATGCCAAAAGAACCCACTGTTGAGATGAACTTTAAGAAGATTGCAGCGCTTCTTGGTTGCAACAGGATTCTTCAGGTGAGTGGGAAGGGTGGAGCTTGTCCAGCAGGGAACAAGACCAATACATGATTCGGGTTTGGGTACGGTTTCAAATACCCTTTTGAAGGCTCGATGGATGAAGCTAGATCACATGCCGCATATGGGGCACATGGCCCTCTGGAATATTCTTGAAATTTGGGGAAAAACATGTGTTAGTACACTCACTATGACCTTACAGAATGGGCAGGTGCAACTCGTTTATCAGAACCAAATATCAAGAAATGAATAAAATTAATTTTCACTTGAATGCACATAGTGGAAAAAAACACCAAGACCCCAGTAACAGCGAGAGCAAGGCTTGCAAATGACTCACGTGTTTCTTAGGGAAGCTTCCAGTGTCTTAATGGAAAACCACACAACGGCCCTAGGAACAGCAAAAGTAGTTAACCCATTGGTTCACAGAATGTGAGGAATGCTTGCAGGGGCTCAAGCGTAATGGAAATTACATATGCTGGAAAATCAATGGTCATGAGGGTGCTGTGGAAGCATCAGTCATGAGGGTGCTGGGGGAACACTAGCTATGAGGGATGCTGGAAAACACTAGCCATGAGGAACACTGGGAGCGCATCAGTCATGAATATCATAGAGGATCATAAAGCACCACAGGGGTAAAGCAACATGAGCCCTACGTGCTAGACCCACGCACGGAGGGCGCATGAGGGGGTCGTGAAATGTCTACATACAGTGGCACTTGCTATATAGTGTAGGGGATGATGGTCCCTAGTAAACAATCAATCCATAAATATCCAAATGGTATTTTAATCAAAGTACAAAAAAATGAAAGAAGCATTAAAAACAGCGACAAAGTGGGTGCTTTGTGCAGAAACGTACTTGGTGCTCTCCAGAAAGTAATACACACAAGTGACCAATTGTAATCAGTATGTGTATCAATGGAACAGGAATCACACGTATTGTTAATATAAAACATAGTTCATAGGGTCTATGTTTAAAGATTTTCTATCCATGTCAGAATCCCTAGAGGATGAAATAATTGTTTGATATCTGTTGCTCCCTAGAAGGCATGTGCTAATCACACTTGGAGGGGAGTCTGAAGGGCCAGAGGAAATGGCATGAAGCCTGAAATTGCGGAGGTCAAATTGGGACTAGACACTCCACTCAACAAAATGTGTCTGTTCTTGAATCAGAAACTTAATTAGAGCCTAATACTATGTGCTATATAGTGAGCATGCAGGAACCTGTACCCATGCTCTAACTTCTGTACAAGTAAGGCATTGCCTTTGGAAGTGCCATGAATGTAGCGTGCCCAAGCCATGACCTTCGTCCACATCTTATGTAGAATAGTCATGACCACAGTGCCTCTAAGAAAGTGTGTGTCTCCTGGCTTGCATTGCAATGGACACAATGTTTTTCATTTGGCCATCAATTATACCCTGCTTCCATGAACATCTGTGCTCACATTGTGGTTGTGGCCTGAAAATAGTAGGCAGATGACATAGTTTTCAGCTATGCCTTGAATGCAGACCATGAAAAGTATTGCACATACAATCCTTTATAACTGAGCCTATTTTAAGTGGTACTTTCTCACATCTGAATTAGAGCCTGCATTGACCTGACATTGAGATGCATTCTAAAATATTTCCACACTTAGTTAGAGGAAGGAAATGGGTTAGGGGAGGCGTGTGATTCAGATAAAGAGAGGTATTTATATGCACAAGCAAAACGTGAACATATTTCACTGAATGTTACGGCAATAGTCACAACAAGAAGACATATCAGTGCTTACTGTGTATTCATTCCTCTTGCTAATTTTTCATTGTTTTCTCACAAAATGAACTGCTTGCCTTTCATATTTCCTACAGTCATCAGTCTGCTAATTATTGTCAAACTATAAAAGGTTCTTTCAGAGCTCTTCTGTCAAATCATGAGGTATTTTCCTTTTTGTGTTTCCAATCATTTACCATCAGGCTTAAACAATGCTTCTCAGGACTTGCCTGATCCTAAAGAATAAATGCTCAAGGCCAAGGCCTTCTGAGTTCCTAAATTCTCATTAATGACTTGCACTACTAATTGATCTAAGGTCAAATACTTTGAACTCCTTTCTAAAGTCTGCCTATGCATGCATATTCGTGCATGCCACTGGCATGTGCACATGCAAGATTAGGTGCAATTTTATGCCGAGGTCTCTACATACTTCAGCCTGCCTGGTATATGTTGATCCTCATGCATGCTGTAAGCATGGGGAGTTGTATTCCTGTGCCATCAGACTCTTCTGGGTCTGAGAGCTTTCTCAGAGCATTGAGTCAATCCATACTTTAGTGATTCAAAATTAATGTAATGCACAGTGTTGTGGGACAGAGCTGTAGACTGGATCGGTGTTGTTGTGTGTCAGAACACGAGCCAAACGTGTTACCTGTTGGGATGGGGAATTGCCAGAATGAAGAGTTATGGGAGCTGGAGACCTATAGCTCCAATAGTCT
Source organism: Triturus cristatus (assembly GCF_964204655.1). Classification (NCBI taxonomy): domain Eukaryota; kingdom Metazoa; phylum Chordata; class Amphibia; order Caudata; family Salamandridae; genus Triturus; species Triturus cristatus. The sequence continues at coordinate 1,406,496,114 of NC_140591.1, forward strand.
CTGGTATAGGAATCTAAAGCAGACAGTGAAAATTGGACAATGTTACAGCACTAAAGCTATATACCTCTTCTGCATTTCTTAATCTCATACAGTAGTAATAAATCAGTCACTGCATAATCTGTCACGGAAGTGGTAGGGAACTAATCTCAGGGTTACCATTTTTTAGCTTGTGAACTTCTATCAGGAGAACAATACTTTTTAATCGTGGGTGAACTCTGACTGTAGTAGCAAGAGATATTTATTTCCAAGAAGATATCTTATAGAAGGATAACAATTTCACATAGTACAAAACGTTTCAAAGAACCATGCATAATACACATACATACAGCTTAAAATATGAAATTACCAATTTCCTTCAATACCCAGATAATTGAGTTAATTGGATAACAGGCAGGGCATTCTTCAACGTTTCAAAACATAACAGTTCATAGTTCAATGTTATGTCATGCAAATCAGGATAGAATAATTAGCCTTATTAAAAACCTATCAACATTAACAGATTAACTCATAGTTAACAACGACCCAACTCAATAACTACAACTTAAAGAGTTTGTAAACTTCCTAGAATCTTTCTAAATATGATTCACAGAAGGAATCTCATCTAGGTCAACATAAAGTACTTTGCAACTGCAATTGCAATATCTAAAGTTTTCATTCAACATAAAGTGACTCATTCTTCACTCCAAGTTCTCATGCCATGCTTCCTTATCAGAGAACAAAGAATATGTTACCTCTCACTAAAAAAGAAGGAGCAGTCTAAGAGAAACAGAGGTTAAGAACATTTCATTTTTATATCACAAGTACAATATAGGACTGTATCTCTAAGGCCAGCAATTCTCCAACATGGGTCTATTCCTATTCAGAATTGAAGGATAATCCTCCATATTTGTTTATCAGGGACCAGAAGCAAATAAGGGAAGATCTCCATATCCTACAGGCTTCTAATTAAATGATTAATGTGTGTCTTTGCCACAAGTTAAAGTCTACCGCCTTCTAATGTGCCTTTCCTTATCTCATTGTGGAGAATGATCTTCACCTTATTTAGCGCCAAAGAAACTTCACTCTCAAAAACAGCAATTATTGAATTGGAATTCCTTACAAATTTTGCGAGTCAAGAAAATTAATCGGACTATTGCATAATATCATTCTACATTAAAGAAGAAACGTCTTTGTTACAGGAGAAATGTTTAATACTAAAAAAGACCTTAACGCATTGAGAACAAGCAAAGAGTGTTGAAGAATCAAGACCCATTTCTTATCATACTGCTTGAATCATCGAGGTCTTTGGGTGGCCCAAAAGAGTCTTTGAACTAAGTCTTTCAAGCGACTCCCATTTAACTTCCAGGTAAATTAGTATGCAAATATGCAATATACAATGCTTGCTATATTAATTTATCTGATATTGCCTTTTTAGGGCTCCACAGACAATCCACCAAAACTGGACTCAATTGTTTTTAAGACATTGACAATGGAAAGAAGTGAAGTTCTCACATTTGCTAAAAGGTTGGCCCCTTTTAAATATTTGCAAACATAAGACCCATGTCTCTATCTTCACTAACCTGCTCCAAAGGAACACTATTTAGGCACCAATTAAATTGTTTAGGCTTCTTGGAGAAAATCAAAGTCTAGTTTTTTTAAAGCTGACAACAAATCTACTGGGTTCCCAGTAAGAATGAAGAGCACAAAGGTTATGCTGCTGACCTTTTGGACTGAAGTCCATTATAACTAAATTGTCTTTGCATAGAGGACAATTGACATATACACGCCCTATTTTAGGAAAGAATTTGTATTCGCTAGTCCTTTTGGAACATTGCTGATGAAAAGGCTAAATAGCAGGGGTGATAAAACACACACCTGCCTAAGGTCTTTTTCCACTGAGAATTTTTCCAATAGAGTTTCTAAACCATTTAAATCAACCAGGACCCAAGTCCTAGAATGTAGTTTTTGTGTCATAAACAGCAGATCCTGTGTAATTTTCCATTTGCCAAATTTTTCCCAAGGGGTACTATGATCAATTCAGTCAAAGTTGGTCTGTAAGTCAACGAAACAACAGCATAGGTTACTTGTAGTTGTTATGGGCCTCCCTGCAGCTGCCCAGAGTGATCGATCTTAGAGTGATTTTGCCTAAATCACCCCAGCTCTTTTTGAGTAATGCAGGACAAATGTCCAGGCTTCCAGTGATTTAAACATAGTTAGGGCTTAACTCTTAGAAGATTTATCCACATGGGAATTCAACCTGAAATTCGCAGTGTCATTCCAGGATCCTTTCTTGTGAATCAACGATATTTATGCCCCCACAATGAGTCTGGTACTTTTCCTGAGTATGAGAGGCATTTAAAGCAAGGACTCAGGTTGCCTCCTCACCGAAGAATCATACAAACAGTGTTCCCCTAGAAAAGTATATACAACACCATTATATCTGTATTCACAGTAGTCACAATCACACAAAATCCAGAAAATGGAGGAGATTGAAGGGACAGCGTAGTAAAAGTGCAAATAAGTGCAAATAAGTGAGCCAACTATATAATACATAGACAATATTTACAATATATTCAACAGAAAAGGATCCTGCCCATAGGACAAAATAATTTACGAACCCAGTGAAGTGCACATTTGGGTTTGTATAGTCAAACACTGAATGCTATTGGTGAAACCCACTAAGACAACATTTGCACTGCTTGCAATTATTCATGTGGGGGTCGTCATCAGGACAGAGAAGGATGGTAGCAACCTGACCATTGTTAATCTGGTATGTTCCTACGGAGTCTCCATATCACTTTGACACATCAATACAATCACCAGTAACTAATAACAAACAAAGGTTAGGGGTTTTAAAACAAGTTTGGCTGGTTCAAAGGAAACAATTATAAAACAAAACTGATACTGACTGGATATACAGCATAACAGGCTCCCTGAGAACATGCCAGCTCAAGATTCCAGGTAGTGCAGGGCCCCTAATGGAGGCAGTTTGAACTGTACTGCTGGTAGGTTCTCCAGGCTGTCTGTTCGTGACAATTTCATTTTTACTAATTATTTAATTAATTATCCCTGCTTCCTGTAGTACTGACAAATGACAATTTTTCAGATATTTAACAGTATTGTTTTATCGTTTTTTGGGCTGTACTTTTATTTCGTTTTGAGATAAAGTCAGCCCATTGTACTTCAGATACTAGTGATACTATAATCTCACTATTAACCATATGCCAAAAAAGAGTTGGAGTTACTTTGTGAAATCACCTCCTGCAATATGCTGTAGTACAACTCATAAAATATCCTCTTTTTTTGGGTCCGCAAGGTATGATGAAATTTGTTCAAGTTTCTATACTCTTGCCTGTCATTTTCATCCCCATAATCAAACTCTCTATATCATATTCTGTTTAGGGACCTCCTTAAATTGTGGCACTTTAGATAATGCAACATCTTCTCTGTACAACATATTTTGGTACCAGAAACACCATTTGAGTTGTAATCCACCTTTAATAGGAACAAAACTCTTTTTAATAACTGATTATACCACTCAGTACCATTACCACAGGTATCTATCATGCTCTTATTGATAGATATCTTTAATTGCGCTCTTCAGCTATTGAAACTCTTACTCTTTGATTAAAAATGAGGCCTAGCTCCAAAGCAGGCTTCAATGCCTTCTTGTATTTTCCTTTCCAAGCTATCTCAAAAGCTAAATAGTCGCTTGCTCCCAAGGCAACCCCCTTAAAGTCATTCACCACTGCACCACTCCAAAGTGCTCTAGAGGTATAAATGAGAAATTTATGGGCATTTGATTACTATAATGGAGAGGATATGGCTTAATGGCTAGAGTGGGTGACCTCGAAGCCGAAGCAAACATCCTGTGATTCTGGGCAAAACACTTAATCTCCCTGTGCCCAGAAATGAATGTGTCCATCTGTAATACAACTGGTGCTCATGTAAAGTGCTCTGATACCTTTGGGTCGAGTACGCACTATATAACATGGCAAAAGAAATGTTTGAATGCTGCCGCAGTAGGACTAATACTTAAGAATCACAGTTTATAAGTAATCAAATTATGTTGCACAAAAGTTGACAATACCTAGTTGGTTCTACCAGAGCTAGTAGCAGGTTGGGACACCACACTAGAAGTCTCAAGACATTGAATTTGGTATACTGAGAGTTCATCAAGGATACAAAGTGATATTTTTTAGAATAAAGAAGTCTGTCAAATTATACAGTGAAGATGGAAAGTGCCAGCACAAATTAGGTATATTTTAGTCCAATTTTTCCAATTCATCATTAGACATAGTGCAAGTAGGTGGAATATAAACAGTCAAAAAGACTTTCAAATTATTTACACTTTACTCACTGAATAATGAAATAGAACAGGCTAGCAGCCATTTACATAAGGTATCAAATAGTGTGATGTTTTCCCACTCAGAACTGACATTAAAATGAACTAGCTTCCTAAGTGATAACCAGACTTGAAAAGAAAAGCACTCTTTGCACAGATAGCAAACCGGTGAATGGGAGGGCACTCTCACAACCAAGTCTCTTGTAGAATTAGATTAGAATACTCATCTAAAACTCACTTGTAAGAAGGAGAATTAGTCAATGTCTTAAACTCATGAATATTCCAGACAAGGATCTTTTTCACTGTGGGATGGCCATTCACCTAATGGCAATTTTCCTCCCAACATCCTCTTGGAAAATTTGCAAATCCAGATTTTGACTTACGAGATATGATTGTCTCATAGTGACTACTATCAAATAAGTAATTTCAAAAAGATATTGTTATATTTTAATTGGGTACATCCCTTCTCCCCTTCCATGAACGTTTTTTTAATAATTGGGAGTGTTTAATTTGTGTCACTGTCAGACTTCATGTCTTCAGAGAAAGGAGGAAGTATTTGAAGTGGCATATACATTCCTCCCGCCTAAAGGTTCTAGACACTCACAAAGCTGTAGGCCATGAGGCCTTAAATACAATCTATAACAGCTGTCTCTAATTTTGATTAAAATTGTATTTTATTGACTTTTATCTACTTTTAGTTACTTTCAGTTACTTCGGTCCATTAACCAGACTTAACCAGACTAAATCTCACCACCTGTAGATCTTCAGAGGCAGCTCAATTTCCTTCAAGAGTCTGACTCAGACCTCCTCTGCAGCCTGACTCTCCTCTCAACTCTACTACCAAATCTGTCCTGTTGTTATCCAAACTACAAGTCTACGACTTTTTTAAACCACACGTTATTCACAGAGATCTCAATTATTTGATCAACATTACATTATCCACTTCGAAACTCTTGAAAAACAGTGGAAATCATCCCTGAGTGAAGCAAAGGTGTCAACCACACACACCAGAAGCCAAAAATATCAGTGGGCACTACTAAACTGGAATCCAGTAAAGCACAAGTAGACCCTTGCCATGGGTTCCACTTTTTTTGAAACTACTGTAGCTGTGATTTTACAGTGGCTTACAGTGGTTTTGTTTTTACCACTTTACTATAGCTTCATTTAATCCCTATAGATTTCCGTGTGCTTCAATGTGCTTTTCAATGGTTGAGAAAGGGTAATTGTAAGGCTATTAATGGTTGACTATTCACTATCCCTTTGCTGTTGAAAACAAATGATGGTCATTAACTGAATGTCAATGCTTTTGGTCTGGCTATTGGTCTTGTTTCTGTTGCTCTCAAGAGACTTATGGGTTCTATTACTCCTTCCTAAAGCACCACATTCCACAAATGCCACTCCACATTTTATTTTCCATTTTTCCAAACAACCAACCCGATCATCTGGCTAATCAGGGCAGCACTTTAAGCATATTAGACACTACCTTCTACGGGGTGGCTACAGCAACATTGGGAGCGCTAAGTTAAGATGTGAAGCTGGATCCCCAAAACATTTTGGCAGCCACTTTTTTATGTCCATGGTGGTAGATCAAGCAGTGCTTGCTTCAAACACCTTTTACCAGCATATGTGTAGGTGTGCATGTGAGTGTGTGTATGATGTAGATAGATAGAATAGATAGATAGATAGATAGATAGATAGATAGATAGATAGATAGATAGATAGATAGATAGATAGATAGATAGATAGATAGATAGATAGATAGATAGATAGATAGATAGATAGATAGATAGATAGATAGATAGATAGATAGATAGATAGATAGATAGATAGATAGATAGATAGATAGATAGATAGATAGATAGATAGATAGATAGATAGATAGATAGATAGATAGATAGACCTAAAAAGGAAGAAGAGAACTCTGGGTAGTTCCAAAGTTTAGATGGAGAGCAGTTCCTCTACAGAGCACCCTACAACACCAGCGACACTCTGCATCTGCTCACCTCAAATGTATGTTTTTCTTATAAAACTTTTATGCCTAGGATTAGCACGGTGCCATACATTATGAGCTAGAAAGAGAAAAGGGGCCTGATCTTTGGGGACTGCCGTTGTCCCTCTGCAGTATAGTCAATCTGACAGAATCCAGAGCTCCATATTTTGATGTGTGCTGGCTGAATCTCCGTACACGTCGAGAGAGTTTTTACCGTCATGTAAGCGGCTCACTACTGACGACGCGGCGGACTCCTCTACAGGCTAACTTTACTCTGTCACCATCAAGGTGGTCGTATTGAGCCAAGCATATTTAGATTTCACAACTGTGCTGGCATTGCTCTAGTGGCGGATTGCTGACCGAGGGATTCCGTCACGTTATACGTTCAACATTGTAGTATACCTGTGCCTGTTAGATGCATGCTAGCATACCACACCTGATGTATTTTGCCTAATTGCATGCCACCCTATAAAACACATTCTATTTCAGACCATGATCCTTTGCCATTCCACTGCTGCACAACATTGTCAAGCAGAACGTTTGTCAGTAAAGTCAGGTTTTGTTTTGCTTTCTCTGCTTCTTGCCACTTTTTTCCTCTATCATTTATTTTCTTGTGGGTCATAAAATATATTTAATTGTTTTTTGGGATAATAGCAAGGAGAATTGCCAGTCATAGTGGATGAAATTATTAGAGTATAGACACAATTGTTTGGAGCCCAAGTACAAAGTACAACCATTTCTCAGAACAGGCAAATGTGGGCCAGAATAGTTGACAGAGGGAATGCTGAAGCACGCAACCTGCTCACACTGGAGGAAATTAGGAAGAGGTGGAATGACCTGAGGTGGAGATCGCATTCCCTGGACTCCAAGCATCACCTGGAGGCCCAGAGGACTAGTGGATCTTCTCCCAGCCTCCCCTTACAACTTTTTTCCTGGAAGGAGAAGGTCTGGCATTTGAAAGTTTGAGAGTACTTAATGAATTATCAACTTTTGCTAAGGCCAAAGCACTTGAAATTAACAACACAAAAACGAAAACCATGTCTATAAGGAATCAGCCTGGGCATCAAATCCAATTAAGCGGGAGAAACAATCCTAGGTGTAGTCTTCACTTACAAATATTTGGAGCTGTACATACATGATCAATTGAATTTGCAATTTCACAAACAGTACCTTTAATTAAAAAGAAAATGGTTCAGTCTATGCATTCTTTTCCCTTGCAAAAAAATGTATCTTTTCAGCCAATAGTGGTCATAATGGCTGGCAAACTATTGCAGACAGAGGCTTAATCAAATATCATTTTAAATGATAAAATGCAAAACTTTTAAATAATCTTCAAACAAAGACGTACAACAAAGTCTTTGGCCTACCACCAAATGTATACCTGGCACAGGTGCGACTAAAATTTGGTCTTATGCAACAAGAGATAGGGAGAAAAAATGCCGCTATTAAAACATGGTAAAACATCTGGCTAAATCAATCTAGTGTCTTAAAGATCCCTTGTGGCGGGCCCAGGAAGAAGATCCTTATTCAAGTTACAGCAAATTCTTGAAAACAAAGAAACTATTTCTAAAGTGTTTCTTTAGCACTACAAGCAGTTGTATGCAACTAAATATATGGTGGGGCAAGAGGTTATCCAACAATATTTTGAGGACATCAATCTCCCGCAGCTATCAAATAGCCAGGTAGAGGAGGTTCAAGCTGATATTTCTGCAGCTGAAGTTCAACTCGCCCTTGCCTCTATGTCGGGGGGAAAAGTGTGTGGTAATGATGGGCTACCAATTGAATTTTATAGAGCTTTTGCAAAAGAATTGACACCTTTCTTGGTAGAGCTCTTTAATTATGTAAAAATGGGGGGACTGGTTATGACAGATTTTAAGAAATCAATTATTGTCAGCTTTGTAAAGAAAGGGAAGAACCCCAAAGAAGTTATGTTATGTTATGTTAATAAAATTTGAAGAGTGCAACGGTTACCCTTGGGTGTCCTGGCGCTATGTATTGCCTAGACGGAAAAGGGAGGAGGTCATTGGGTAAATAGCCAGCCAAGTCAACTTATATAGACAATAAGTTTACTTAATTCAGTCTATAACATTTTAATGAAAATCTGGGCGCAGCACTCCTCTCCTCTTGCACAAAAAGTGATCCATAGAGATCCGACAGGGTTGATTGAAGGAAGGCTGATGTCCACAAATACAGGGTTTTTAGTACAAGCACTTGACTTTTTTAACTGCATTCAAACTCCAGCTCTAATCATGATGGTCGAAGCCGAAAAGCATTTGACCTTGTGAATTGGGATGCCATGTTTTATGGTCTGGGTAGGTATGGGATTACCTCCCAGGTTATAAAAATGCTTTGTAATATCTATCAAGGTGTTCAGGCACAGGTGATTATCAATTCAAATCCAACTGGAATGGTTAATGTCACTTGGGGAACCAGGCAAGGGTGCCCACTTTCCCCTGTACTTTTTACCTTTTTTATTAAACCCTTAGGGCCTCATGTAGGTGGCATACACTTTACCGATTCTAAAATACCGAATCATACCGATTCAGTATTTAAGAATCGGTAAAGTGTATGTAGGTAAAAATTCGGTAAATGTTACCGAATCGGAGTGAGTCGGTAATTACCGAATCGGTATTTACCGAATCGGTAATGAGGCATACCTTCCCATTGATGGGAAGGTATGCCTCATTACCGAATCGGTAAATACCGATTCGGTAATGGGGGAGCACATGCAAGGGTGGCAGGGTGTCACATTGACACCCTGTTGCACCCCTGATTCGGCCATGTGTGCACATGTGGCACACATACATGCCCTAAGGGCATGTATGTCTGCCACATTGCACACTTCTAAGCGCTATAAAATGCGTTTACACATCCATACTTTATTTACCACCAACTATTAGTTGGTGGTAAATACCGACTCCAAACAACACCCACACACTCCCCCTACATCTCATTTCTGTATTCGGAATTTACCGAATCGGTAAAATTACAGAATCGGTAAATTACCGAATACAGAAATGAGCCCCCTACATGTCACAAGCCTAAATACCGGTCGGTAACGGTATAATTACCGAAAATCGTCCGTTACCGACCGGTATTCGGCTACGTACATGAGGCCCTTAGCCACTAAAATATGTAATAACATGGAGATTAAACCTCCAATACCAGGTATGGCTAAATTGAAGCTGTTTGCTGACGATATCATTCTTTATCTTAGCCCGGGAAGACAGAATATTTATCCAATATTAGCCGATTTTACACAATTTGAATTAATTGAAGGCTACAAAATCAATCGCAACAAGACTAAGGTTTTAACTATGAATACTTCGTATGATTTTCTTCCCGATAATTTTAAACAGCAAGCCCTTAATCCCAATCCAATCCGATATCTAGTCACTAGTCAATACATGGAAATCTACAAATGAAATCATGAAGCCACGAGGAAAAAAATGATAAAGCTGTTAGAAGAGTGGTCGCTACTACCGCTTACATTGATAGGCCGGGTGGCTCTTATAAAAATGTCAATCTTACCCTTACTGGTCTTCTTGTTTATAAATCTTCCTATAAAAATTAATACGATCTATTTTAAGGAGCTAGAAGCACTGTTTAGAAGATTCATTTGAAATAAGAAGGCTCTGAGAATAAAACTTCCAGTGCTCCAACTTGACATCAGTCGGGGGGGCTTGCACTTCCTCAAGTCTGCACATATTATGAAGCAACATTTTTAAATTTAACAGCCCATTTACTTAACCGCAAGGGCTCTATTGACGATTTCTTTTTAGACAAGATGGTGCAAGAGGCCAGTTCACAGGTCCAGGTATTTCTGAAAACAGCTAAACTCCCTAAAAAAATGAGATATAAGACCTTGCAAGAGTATACCTACAGACTCGAGATTTTTTATTCGAAACAGGCCTGCTCCACATGATCTTATTTTTTAGAACTAACCGAATGTAAGAGCTTGGGCCTTCAAATACAGGCCAGCCATCTACGGCCCTGGACTAATTGGGGATTCAAAGAGCTAGAGCACTTTCTAGTGGCTGGCAGAGGCATTACCTGGCAAGAAGTTCAAGAGAGGTGTGGCACCTCGAGTAAGCCTCCCTTTTTTGAATATATTCAGATTTCACAATTACTAAATAAGTACAGCCTTTTACTCAGCCCAGGCCCAACTCCACTTATGACTGCTTTATTTAAAGCAAAACTGAGAGGGTTGGGCAACTGGTATCGTTGTATAGGGTCCCAAGGGGAACCTATCATGGTTAATAATCATTTAGAAACAGTGTTACTGGAGACTGAATGTAGGTTCTCAAATCGGGATTGGAAAGCCACTGCACAGCAAGGCAGCAAGGCCCTATGAGCGGCTAATTTTAAATACTATACTCCCGATGTTCTCCATAAGATTTATCCGGAAATAGAGATCAAATGCTTTCTCCTGCCAGATTCCAGGCGAGGGAGGCTGGCTCCATACTTTTTTTACCTGCCCAACGCTAGAACAATTCTGGGAAAATGTCTTCTTGGCTTTAAGCTAGGGAGTCCAGAAAAGTTTGGATCCTGATGCTCAGATTGCAATTTTTGGTTGGGCAAGCCAGAGACGAAACCTTGGAATGTCGAGAGGGGAGGAGACATTTGTAGCAATTGCCTCCCTCGTGACACGTTCACTGATATTGCAGAATTGGAGGTCCCAAAAAATACCCACTTATTCGGAATTGCTCAATAAACGAATCCGTACTAGGAAATTTAAAGAAGCATACGCTAAGAGAGTAGGTGCCAATAAAAGATTGAACACTGTATGGTGATTTATGGAGAGGCTGGAGACTTACAATATTTGAGGCCCTGGGGACCTCATCCTCCAGGGCCTGACCTGTTTTTTACAGTTACAAAAAAAACGGGAAGGGGCTGCGCGGCCCCCCTCCTGAGGCCAATTTCGGCCCCGGGGACCCCATCCCCCAGGGCATGGCCACATATTTAACTTTTTTTAGTAATAATATTTTAAGAAGGGGGGCTGTGTGGCCCCCCCTCCTGAGGCCTTTATTGGCCTCGGGGACCCTATCCCCCAGGGCCGGCCCTTTCCGTTGGGGACCGTGGGGGGAGCCCCAATGCCCCCACGGTCCCGCCGGCTCCCCGCCTCCAGCTGACATGCAGCTCCCCTTGCTCAAAAGCAATTCTGTTTTGCTTCATTGAAGTGAGAGCAGGTTTCCCTGCTCTCGCTTCAAGGAAGCAAAGCATCATTTGCTATGGCAGGGTGGGAGCCATGCTCCCACCCTTCCATAGCAAACAGCAGTGTCCTGGGGTGGGCACCCCAGGACACTGAAGGAGCCGGCCCTGGGGGGTGGCGGTCCCCAGGGCCATTGAGGGCTCCTGGAGGGGGGCCATGCGGCCCCCTCCCAACCTATGCAAAGCCCTGGGGAGGTGGTGGTCCCAATGGTCCGGGGGTCTGTAATGGACCCCCAAATTTAAATATTAAGTGCCCCAGGGAGGTGGTGGTCCCCGGGGCAGTGTGGGGGGGCTTGAGTCCCTTCACTCTAATTATTATTTAGAGCCCCGGGGAGGTGGCGGTCCCCGGGGCTCGGGGGGCCCGTGAGGCCCCCCTTTCATTTACATAAATGCCCCGGGGAGGTGCTGGTCCCCGGGGCAGTGTGGGGGAGTTGGGACCCACCCACGCATTCATTTTAGAAGCCCGGGGAGGTGGTGGCCCTAGGGCTGCGTGCCCCCGCATTAGATTTAATAAGCCCCGGGGAGGTGGTGGCCCACGGGGCTGTGGGGGCCCCCACAAATTTAAACCACATTGCCCCCGAGACCTGGCCCACCCAGGGGCCTCAGTAAAATGAAGCGTGGGAGCCTGCGCTTCATTTTTTAAACATAATTTCAGCGGGATTCGTGACCCCAATGCGAATTCCGCCGAAATTATGTTTAAAAATGCTTTATTTCGCCCTGGGGTTCCTTGTGGGACCCCCTGAGCAGGCCTAGGGGGTCAGGGTGTTTCTATCCTGACCCCTTTTTTTGTTTTTTATCTTTGTTTTACTGTTTTCTTGTGACTCGGTTCTACTGAGTCACTAAATGGCTGCAAACAGTTCCTGGTTTGGAGTGTTGGCAGCCAATAAGAATGAAGCTCGTGCTCGGGAGGGTTCGCGAACCGACCGCGCCCACAGATATATACACTTTTTATTTTTCTAATTTCTCAGAAACTACTGAATGGATTTACACTATTTAAAAAAGGTCTCTTTCTAAACCAAGGGCTACCTTTTTGCCACTTTTGGTGTAATTCCATTCAGCAGTTTGGGCTGTAGCTTTGTCTAAAGTTTCCTATGAAACTTAACATGGGGAAAAGGCATTTTGGGACCCCCCTTTTTCTTGGCCCCTGCTTGACGAATCAACCCAAAACTTTCAAGACAGGAGCTGACCGGAGCGCCCCACTAGTGTTGAAAACGGGGAACAGTGCATTTTAAATTCATGCATAAACACAGAAACAAGACAGCACAAGTCTACAATGCTCCTTCTATCCGCATAAACATAAGTGAAGGACAAATATACTCTCAAAATGTTTAGCGCCATCTTGTAAGTGGTATTTCAGTTGACTTTGCAAATAGAGTTTTACATGAAGTATGCCATGTGATATACATTTATAGAAATTGTACGACTTGGTTTAGCTCTGGGTGAGCAATTCATCACTATAAAGCAATCAATCTATATAGCCAATTCCTATACATATAAATTGTAGTACCAATCACTGCATGATTTAGCTCTCTATGAGTACATAAATATTTATAATCATATTGCCAACTCATTATTCTGTGTAGGCATGAGCATGACACAAACACATTACGGTAACATGCCCTTGCGCTAAAAGTTACGATTGTTTTCACACAAAAAAAATATATAATAATTTTTCAAGAAAAAAAGGAAAAGAAGAATTATTTATATATAAAAGGACTAAATGATTTGTTTTTCATCACTGTGTCCTAAAACTAAATTATTGTTGTCTCCAAACCAATACAGAAAATGCACTGCGGACAGTCTCACTGCATTTACTCCATAATAGAGCCCTGGAGGGGCAACAGTACTTCACATTAAGTCCAAATCAATCTGAAGACTACATTATGTGATTAAGCCCTGGATGGGCAACAGTACTTCACATTTAGTCAAATTAATCTAGTAATTTCTCTCATCCGTCGGGAAACAGATTTATTACAGACCATCAGTCTCACTTTATTGCTTGATAACTAGGTTAATCGAAGGTTTTGAGCCTAACCCAAGTGGATTGCTAGCTCTTCCTCTGTATTCAATCCCCAAGGGGCTTTGGCTTGCAAATCCACTATATAACGGGACTCTAACCTCCGTAATTTCTCCTCTCTGTTACCTCCCCTTTTGTGTGCAGGTACATGATCTATACAGAAAAACCTTAGCAGTTTTCTGTCACTCTGATGGAATTGAGCGAAATGCCTTGTGACAGGATATGATAAATCACATTTTTCAATGGCTCTAGCGTATTCCAAAACTCTGCGTTTAGTTGGATGTATCGTGCTCCCAATGTAAATCTTTCTACAGGGACATACGAGACAATAAATACAAAATGGGGTGGTACATGTTAAAAATTTGTTAATGGTTCGACTTTCTTTCCTGCCGGTAATTTCATACAAGAGGGTTTTAGGACTATTTGTACATGCCTTGCACTTCAAACATGGAAAGAATCCTGTAAAGTTTCCTATTCTAGGATTCTGTGAGATCCCTTCAAAGTGACTATGCACTAAGATATTTTTGAGGGACCGGCCACGCCTGTAAGTTATTTGTGGGTGCTCGGGAAGACTTTTGCCTATTATGGCATCGGATCTGAAAATGTTCCAGTTGCGTGAAATTATTGCTCTAATGTTATTGGTAGTAGTGGGGGGGTGTATCCTCTTACGACAAATCTGTCTATGGACTCCTTGGCTGCCTCTTGGAAATCACTCTCATTAGTGCAATTTCTCTTCAATCTTAGAAGTTCCCCATAGCAGATGCTGTTCTTAAGAAATTTGTGATGATTACTATGGGCCTTTAAGATCAAATTGCCTGCCTTTGTTTTTCTAAAGATTGCAGTGCAAATTGACCCATCTCGTATGAATACTTTCAAGTCGAGGAAATTGACTTTAGTTGCACTGATGTGCCCACTGACGTGAAGGTTAACTGCGTTGGTGTTGAGTTCTCTGATGTATGCTTCTGCTTGTGCGCGAGAGCCCTTCCACAGAATGAAAAGGTCGTTGATGTACCTGTACCATATATATATTCTGTGTGGTTAGAAAGGGGGCAATCCTGCTGTGTTTGACTTACTGGAGGTAACAGGAGGGGTAGTTGGCACCCAAAGACGTCCTTGGGGGACAACTACCCCTCCTGTTACCTCCAGTAAGTCCCAAACTGTAGGAATTATATTATGTTATCCTATAAGATTTTATTAAGTGCACATTTCACCCGAGGGTCCTGAGGCGCTAGCCTATCCCAAAAAACAGTAGAGGAGAAGGAATGAAGAGAGCAGGCAGAAGGAAGAGAACTCAGAACAGGCAGGTTTTGAGAGCCTTACGAAATTTTCTATGGTTGGTCTCCATACGTAGATGCAGAGAGAGTGAGTTCCATAGGTTGGGGGCAAGATGCGAAAAAGATCTCCCGCCATTTCTTGCTGTACGAATCTTAAATGAGATAAGAAGATGTTTATTGGCAGATCTAAGAGTTCTGGAGGGGTTATACCTGATCTGTTTTTTTGCAAGATAATGTGGTCCATTTCCAAAGATGGTTTTGTGGACCTGACAGTTGATCTTAAATGTTATGCATTTCCTGATGGGAAGCCAATGAAGCGGTCTCAAACTTGGTATTAAGGGGGATCGAGAGGGTAGGTTTAATACCAGTCTAGCAGCTGTATTTTAGAGAACCTGTAATTTGGTTAGGAGCTCTTCATTGATGGAGGCCATTTGGGCGATTCCATAGTCTAGCCGACTGATAATTAATCCTTGAACCAGCGGCATTTGAGATGACAGTGGAACCCATTGGAAGATCCTACGAAGACTGCACATTAATCCATAACAAATGCTGGCTATATGATTGACATGATCAGTCATGGAGAGGTGATTGTCAATCAGCAGCCCTAGGTTAGGAGCTACCAACTTGGGAGATGAACATGGGCTGAAATTGGGATACCACCAATCACTCGACCACAAGGACTGGGCTTTGCCGAAGACGATGATTTGCGTCTTGCTGACATTGAGTTACAAATGATTGGTTTGCATTCAGATGTGTATATCAGACATACACTTCATGAATCGAAGTTTGGTATCAGTCGGATCTGGGCCTAACGTGATTAGCAGCTGAGTATCATCGCCATACGATACTGTATCAAAGCCGTATGATTTACTCACACTGGCTAGGGGTGCCATGTACAGGTTGAAGAGTGTGGGGCTTAGGCTAGAGCCCTGGGAGACACCCTTGCCTATGTATTGGCTACTGGAGACAAAAGTACCCATATGCACTTTCGAAGTTCATTCTATTAGATAACTCCTGAGCCAGTTCAATGCAGTGCCCCTGACACTAGGCCTGGGCGGTAAATTCCGTTCCGCTCGCGGAATTTGCGGAATTTGCGTAATATCGCGTTCCGCGGAGAACGCGAAATTGCCCAAAATTCTGCTTTCCGTGACTTCGCGAAATTTTATGCTTGTTCGCGTTCTCAAAATGCGTGTTCGCGAGATATTTCTCCCCGAGCACGCAAACAGCGATTGTGAACAGGAAAAAAGCATCGCGAACAAGCAATTCCGCGTGTTCGCGGAATTTCTGCGTGTTCGCGGAGATTTTTTACCGTTTCGCGGAGATTTGCGTAACGCGATTACGCAAATTCCGCCCACCCCTACCTGACACCCATCTCCCACAGACGATTCACAAGAGTGCTGTGGGAGATGGTGTCGAAGGTGGCCGACAGATCAAGTAAAACCAGGATGGCTGATTGACCAGCATCAAGGGAGAGTCTTATGTTGTCAACTACCTCCAACAAAGCGGTTTCCGTACTGTGTGAGGCCCGAAACCCAGATTGAGAGGGGTCCAGTAGATTATTGCTCTCCTGAAAGGTGGTTAGCTTTTTATTAATTAGCGACTCCAGGATCTTCCCAAAAAAAGGAAGAATGGAGATGCGCCGGTAGTTATTTGGCTCCTTGGGATCCAGGGTAGGCTTCTTTAATATGGGCTTGACCATATCCGCTTTCCACTTTGTTAGAACGGTTGAGTGTCGTAAGGATAGGTTAAAAAGCTTGGTGAGACCTGTGAGAAGGGCTGGCCCAATTATGGACAGAATATGAGGGGAGACTGGGTCAGGGGGGATTCTGATTTAACCTTACAGAGGGCAGTGCTGACTTCTGCTTGGATGAATTTGGTGAATTCAATCAGGGAGGTTGGATTGGAGGTATGATCACTGACGGACCAATGGTACTGATTTTCACCAGCCTTGTGGGGAAAGAGGCTGTGGATGTTGTTGATTTTGTCCACAAAAAAGGTGGACAGAGTGTCCGCCCAATCTTGCAAAATGAGTTGTTCCTGCTGACATGAGGTGGGACTGGTGAATTCTCTAATATTTTATAGAGTTCTTTGTGGGAGTTGGAAGCCCTATTCATTCTGTCACCTAGATAGATTTTTTTGGCCATTACTATTGGATCAAGGTATTGTCTATGGGTAGATTTATAGGCCTGTCTGTCATCTGCACTTTTGGAGTGCCTCCATTTGCGTTGTGCTTTCGTGGCAGCTAGCTTATCGGATTTTAGGTGAGCTGTAAACCAAGGTGACTTTTTGTGAATACATTGCTGAGAGGCTGTCAGAGGCCACACACCCTTTCGCCACCACTCTGCAAACGCACCTCCTGTTGCACTACTAGTAGGGGGATGAAGTCCACTTGGCTCCACAGGGTCCTTGGGGGCCAACTACCCCTCCTGTTACCTGCAGCAAGTCCCACACAGTGGGTTTGCTGAGAGGTTTTAGATGGCCACAGCCCCTTTTTCCATCACTCTGCAAACATGCAACCTGGCGCACTACTAGTTGTGGGGTTGATGGTTCTTGGGGAACAGATACAATTCCTGTTACCTCCAGTGAGACCCACACAGCTGGATTGATGAGAGGTCATCAGAGGCCACACCCTGTTTCTTCACCACTCTGCAATCATCTCAGCAATCCTACTGTCTGGGATTTACCAGAGGTAACGTAAGGGCTTGTTGGCCCCTAAAGACTCTTAGCATTCAAGGGGACTTCATTCCCCAACCACCATTAAGTCAGGAGGTGCATTTTCAGAGTGGTGGTGAAGGGTGCGGGACCTCCGGCGATTGGCCTGAGTTTTTTTTTTAATATATTTTTATTTTGTTAGGGAAGAGGGCAGCGTAGCCCTTCTTCCCTGGTAATGATTGACCTTTTGGGCCTATTTTGACCCCGGAATACGATCTCCCTTGGGGCTTGCCCCTGTTTTATTTTTATTAACCCTGGGCGGACAACTACGCTACGCTCACGTAGTTTGCGTTTTTGCACTGTGCTACGTGCACTTCGCGTAGCGCGAAGTAGCACAAACTACGCAAACTACGTTGGCATTTTTTGCTCGCTCGCGGTCCTCAACGTTAAGTTGGCGGCCGCGAGCAAGCAAAATGACATCCCGTAGAGACTTTTTCCTCATTCGCGACCAGCAACATCAAGTTGCCGATCATGAGCGTGGAAAATAAACCTCCCGCCGAGATTCTCAACATGGGGAGGTCAGTTTTCTCGCGATGAGAAACTACCAGTCCGCGTTGAGAAAAAGTCTACTTGAACGGCAGAAAACGACAGCTTGCACTGTGCACAATGCCGTTTTCAATGATTGCACAGTGCGGACAAGCATCCGGCACTGTGCAATCATCGCGAACAGCACACAACGCAGTTCGTGTAGTGCTACGCGTATCTCGTGTAGTGCGAAGTGCACTTCGCGTAGCTACGCGTAGTGCTACTACTCGAACTACACCCAGGGTTAATTTGTATTTTTATACAAAAAAAGGATGGGGGCTGCATGGCCCCCCTCACAAGCCAACTTTGGCCTGGGGCACTCTATCCCCTAGGGCCTGCCCCCATTTCACTTAAAAAAAATAAGAAATAGGGAGGGGGCCGCACATTCCCACTCTCAGGCCGATTTCGGCCTGGGGTCAGCATCCTCCGAGGCCTGGCCTTCATACTGCTTGCCCTAGTCCTACCCAGGGCACCCACTTTTTAATCATCGGTAACCGTGGGGAGCTTGAAAGGTTGCCGCGGTCCCTGCTGTCTCCATGCATCCTGTGGGAGCCAGCATTGCTTTTCGACAGAGGGAGGTGCTAACATGCAGCTCCCTTTGTCCAAAAACATTCTGCTCTTTTTCTAGTAAGCAAGAGCATTTTCTACTCTTGCTTACTAGAAGCGGAGCAGTGTTTGCTATGCCTTGGGGGGGTGGGGGGGGGTGTTGCGCCTGCCAAGCCATAGCAAAAAGCAATGTCACTAGGGTGGTTACCCTGGGACATTGAAGTAGCCGGCCAACCCACCCCCTGAGGGCCATTATTGGCACCAGGAGGGTGGCCAAGCAGACCCCCTCCAATCTTAATTTAGCCCTAGGGAGATATTGTTCCACGAGCCTGCGGGGGGACATGCAGCCGCCCCTGCATTATAATTTGCATTTTGACCAGGGGAGGTGGTGGTCCCCTGGGCACGGCTGTTTCTGTAAGGGAAATCCCGGCACTATTATGTCAATGAAGACTCAGGAGGTGATGGCCCCCAGGGTAGTGGTTGTGTGCAGCCCCCACATTAATGTATTCTTTTGCCCTAGGTATGTGGCAGTCCTCAGGGCAGCAGGGGGGATGGGAGTGCCCCCACATTAAAATTAACATTTTGCCCTGGGGAGGTGGTGGTCCCCAGGGCGCGGGGTTTGCCTCAAGGTAAACCTCACACTATTATTTAAAGTAAGCCCCGGGGAGGTCGTGGTCCCTGGGGTATATGAAGCCTCCTAAGGGGAGGGGCACACGCACCCCCCTCCTTTATTATGTACTGCCCCCTGGACCTGGCCCACCCGAGGGCCAATTATTAACAGAGCACAGGAGTCTGCACTTCAATTAAAAAAAATATTCAGCCAGATCCACGGATCCTGCTGAAATTTTTTTAAATCAATGCTTTTGGGGGTTCATGGGGTTCCCAGTGGAACCCCCAAGAGGCCTAGCAGGTCAGGGTGTTTCTACCCTGCCCCCGTTTTTTGCAGATGGCTGCCAACACTTCCTGGTTGAAGTGTTGTCAGCCAATCAAATTTCAGTAGGGGTTCAGTCAGCTGTTGGGCTCCCAGATATCTATACGTTTTAAACTTAAACACAAAAAGCATTCTTTCTGGACTAACATCTAGCCTTCTTCCAAATTTGGGGCAATTTCATTCAGCGGTTTGGACTGTAATCATGTTCAAAAAATGAAAACTCCCATAGACCTAGCATGGGTAAAATGCGTTTTGGGACCCCCTTTTTTCTCAGCCCCTGCTTAACGGATGACCTCAAAACATTCAACGCAGCAACTGAACCAGCAAGGGGACTTTTTTTTTACTTTTCATGAACATTCGTCAAGTGGTCCGAACTATAACTACCTACTGGTGACAGACAGTAGTTAATATGTATGTATGTCTGTGTGTGGGTGTATATATGTATATAGATATGTATATCTATGTGTGTGTATATAATATATTCAGGGACGTTGTAGTTACAAATCAGCATTTAAAAAAACCTTTGAAATTCACTGAAAAAACCATAGGTTTCAGGGACGTTGTAGTTAGTTGGACATTTCACTCATACAAAACCATAGAAATTCTGCCGTTATAGTTAGTTGAGCTAACTATAACATGCGCCCCAGCAATGCACTGCTGATGACGTCACATATTATGCCATTCATGACATGGTCAGTGACATCACTGATGACATCACTGATGACATCTCAAATGACATTACTGCTGACATCACTGATGACATCATCCATGTGTCAATCTGATGCCCCGCCCTACACTCTAATATAACCTTTGATACACCCCCTGTAAAATACAGACTACCATTTTCAAAACCTAATGCTAATTTGTAACTATAACGTATCTGAAACCTATGGCTTTTTTCAGTGAATTTCAAAGGTTTTTTTAAATGCTAATTTAATTATTTACTTCTTTAAACCTATAGTTGTTTTATTTTAAATTATCACTTCATTGTCAACCTAGTGAAAACAGCCAATTTCCCCAGTTTTCCTGCAATAGCTTCCACACAAAAAAAAATCATCACAAATGAGAACAACGGTAATAATATACAGAGGATACGTCCCAGTGCAAAAATTAACACAAAAGCACCAGTTCCCGATATTTTCAACGAGCAGCCAAATCTGGGGTGCGATCCAAAAACAGGGAATAAGCCACGTTTGCAGTACGTATCTAACATCTGTATTTTATTGGTGTAAACCAGGATGACTACTTACAATGTCGCTGCCCAGAATCACATCTGAAGCGCAACATATGTCACAGAGTTACTGATCACGCAGCTCAAACACCCATGAAGGCCACAGCACTCACTGCCACCAGCCTCAGGATGTCCCCCCTGGACCAACCCTCCCTACTGCCACCGAGGCAGCGCAGAACAGGACAGCGGACCTTCCAAAAATGGCATGGTCCCTCAGCCACACAATACTTGAATATTGGCAGATATGGCAAGCAAATATGTGTGAAGGAGGTAACTCATCCATAAATAATAATAATGCACACAATACCAAGTGTAGAGGTGATGTGCTGGACAGACCTCACTATACACATCATAAACCTCTTCATCTGTGCATATACTGCTGGTGCTTGTAGTGTTGTGCACAATAAACGCAACCATGTTACCTTAGGCAGTGGGGAAGATCTCGGACATGTAGCTGTGTTGTCCTCCCCTGGAAGCGGAAGCGCAGTGGGCTGGTCCAACGTATGCCACTCCAGCGTAGGAGTATGAATAAATAAACCGGGGGTCTGAGTGTGCTTCACTTGTGAGCTGTGAAGACCAACGAGTCTGACAGAGCGGCGGGCCTCACCCTGCCACGTGGATGTCGCCATGACCGTGGGTCTCCACGACACAGGCCCCCTGCGAACCCAGCGGCACAGCATCGCAGACTTATGTCTGTACAGACTACTGCCTTTAATCTACACTGCGGACAGCAGGCATCACAATTTAGATGGAGTAGCGATTGCAGATGACGCAGTCCAGTACGGAAGATACATTGCTCCCTGTACAGCCCTCTCCGACCATGCATCATCGCAGGGTGCGCACATGCTGAGTGCTTCAGGTGCCACTAACTCAGTGCACCACAAGTCATCGCCATGTTGCCTTATTAAGGCAGAATTCAACAGACATTGCTCCGAGTGCGGCCCCCTGGACCACGCATCATCGCAGGGTACGTACACGCTGAGCGCCAAAGGTACTACTAACTCAGTGCACCATAAGTCATCGCCACGTGGCCTTACTGAGGCAGAATTCAATAGACAAAAGAAATTGGTCTGGGTGCGGCCCACCCGGACCACGCATCATCGCAGGGTACGTACACGCTGAGCGCCAAAGATACTACTAACTCAGTGCACCATAAGTCATCGCCACGTGGCCTTACTGAGGCAGAATTCAATAGACAAAAGACATTGGTCTGAGTGCGGCCCCCCCGGACCACGCATCAATACCAGGGTGCGTACACGCTGAGCGCCAAAGTTACTACTAACTCAGTGCACCATAAGTCATCGTCACGTGGCCTTACTGAGGCAGAATTCAATAGACAAAAGCCATTGGTCCGAGTGTGGCCCTCCTGGACCACGCATCATCGCAGGGTTCGTACACGCTGAGTCCCAAAGGTGCTACTAACTCAGTGCACCATAAGTCATCACCACGTGGCCTTATTGAGGCAGAATTCAATAGACAAAAGACATTGCTACCAGTGCAGCCCGCTCGGACGACGCATCATCGTAGGGTGCGCACACGCTGGTTGCTTCAGGTGCTACTAACTCAGTGCACCACTTCTCATTGCTGGCTGCACACACGCTGAATTGCCAATAACTGTGCAGCTCTACTCAACGCCACGTGGCTGTGGGCCCTTACTGATCGCTACCTATGGCCTACACTGCAGTCAGCACGGCTCACAATTAAAATTGAGTGTTTATTCATTAATTACAGAGTCCAGTAGGCAACTAACTACAACATCTTTGAAACCTAAATAATATCCTTTTAGTATCCTTGCTTCAAGAAATTTTTTGATATCAATTATAGCTTTACTACAATCACGAAATTCATCTTGCAAGTCCAAAGGAACACTGAATGGCAGTCTACATTCCGGCTTGAAGAGCTCACAGTTCGAATTCAGTCTTGATTCATGAATTTCAGAGTCCAGTAGGCAACTAACTATTACGTCCCCGAAACCTACACATTTCGACAATGTATTCCATGCATATTTCATCTTTTGTAACCTACACTGCGGTCAGCAGAGCTCACAAATTACATTGAGACATGATTTATTAATTGCAGACAGAATTCTACTCTATGTCCTCGAACTTTGTGAAGAGGAAGTGACTAAAAACATTCCTCGATGTCTGTGCTGACTACTGCCTTTGATGTACACTAGCGATAGCAGGGCTCACAATTCACATCGAGTTGCGATTCTGTGGCTCGCCCGCACCACGCATCATCGCTGGCTGCGCAGACGCTAAATGCTTCTGATGCCCCTATCTCAGTGCAGCACAACTCATGCACCCTTTCTGATACAATATTTTGTGTATAATTTCACATCTGCTGTCCTACCTCAGTGTATCACAAGTCACGAAACCCTTTAAGATAGAATCTTTTCTGTATGATTTCATTTCTGGTACCCATACGTTAGTGCAGCACAAATCATTGACCCTTTATGATTGAATCTCTGTGTCTGATCCAATGATTACTGTTGTACTTGTTGCCAGCACCAACCATTCCCAGAGGGTTGGCTTACAATCACCCCACACGCATCCACCACAGACGTCACTGGACATGTGATCCTGGTAATAAAAAGGAGTCGAGCACACGTGCCGGTACCCAGTTCCACTATCTATCTGTGTCCGTGTGTTCATTATGTGTACAACATTCTGCCCCTAGGCCCTATCACATTACATAGTGCTCTGGACAGCGTATGCAACCATCTTACTTTTGACAGTGAGGGAAAACTTTAGTTATGTAACTTTGTCTCGGTCATTGTACAAGTACGTACGTAGAGACTGCATCATTAGAGTACTGCAAGCACAGTGTATAGTGAATTTATAAGTGCATGAGGACCATTGCAGTGATTGTATAAGTACATATGTTGGCGCAGCCTAACTCCGACAACGAGCTTCTCTCTAATTGGCTGCCCTCCATGTGCCAAAAACTGAAACTTCAACTTTCCATGGCCCTGTATTGCTACAGCTGCAACACTCCACTGAATGTGCAATAAACATTCATATCCACACAGATGTCTCATGTCCACCATCTTTCTTGTGTGGAACTATGGATGAATATAGGGTCAGTAATCCCCTGTACCTTCCATGTTGGCCACATTGTTGGACTTGGCTCACAGAGTGACACTTTGGCTTTTGCAACCCGGGTGACAGTAGCACTCCAATACGGACACCCACATCCAGTGTTGTCAGATTTTTTTAAGCTTTCTATAGCCCAAAACCAACCAAAAAGTAGCCAAAAGTAGCACCATATTGCTACTTTAGGGAAGGAGGGGCAGGGACAGCGTCCAGCAGGCGGTGAATGCATTGGAATTGATGTTGCAGCAGGATGCCAAGTAAATATTTGTCTAATAAAGCGCTTTAACATACTACTTTGCTGGAGCGCTGTATATATATTTATAATCTGGCAACTAGCACAAACCAAACTTTTACCACACAACCGGCAAAATATAGGCCAATTGTGCATGATCTAGTCCAATCTGGCCACACTGATGCCACAGCTACTCCCTCACGGCTGGTGTACACCTACACCACACACATCCACCACAGGCGTCACTGGACACGTGACCTTACTAATAAAAAAGACCGGGCGCACGTGACCTTTTAGAGTTGCTCGCAATGCATGCACTGCGGCCGGCACAGTCACACCGCCACGGTGATGGCCCATCCCGGTGGTCCTGACACTTGATGCTTTGTGTGCTCTGCTGTAGGCCTGAGCCCAACAGCGAGGGCCTACAGCAGAGCACACAAAACATCAAGTGTCACTTCTCACTGAGTTAGTAGCACCGCAAGCACTGAGCGGGTGATGATAGGTGCATTAGTATGTCCTCTGCCATGGCGATATCAAGACTCAATTCCAAATGTGAGACCTATAAGCTTGCAGAACGGAGCTGCATAATGTGGAGGGTGCCATGACGGTGAAAAGGTGATCAGTGAGGCCTTGGTGCGCAGCATCGGGCAGATACCTCTGGGCGGCGGGAGTGGATGGGGTACAGCAGCCTGAATGTAGAAAGACGGCAGAGCGATATAGGCGTACGCACTCGTATATACTCTGCCACAGCGTCGGATTGGTAACGCGGGCACTGGTGCAATGCCCGAGGAGCCGGTGCTGAGTTCCAACTGTGGGCTGCTTTTTGGAGCAGTCTGGGGGGCAGATTTGGGCGGTGTCGCTGTTGTTTGGATACAGCCAGCAGCCCAGTGGGTGTCTGAATGGCCTTTCTGGAGGCAAATGGGCGTCATTGGAGAAGTGTGGCTCAATGATTAGAGCGGCAGACCCTGATGCAGAGGTCTAGCCCGGGACCAGGGTTCAATTCACCGCCTCGGCGGGTCTTGGGCTCAAAAATTCCACGGACCTGATAATACTCGCCTCGGTGCCTATTCCAATCATGGAGTCCCACTCTGCAACTCTGGGCAATAGCTTGCTTAATCTCCACAACGGCCCCCACAACGCTAAGGATGCCTGGCCTCCACCTTGAGGGTGCCCAGGAGTGGACGCCTCACAGGGAAAGCCAGGATGGGTTCCACAGCGGTATTCGTACAAGCGCCTTGAGACCCTTGCGGGTGAGTAGTGCGCTATACAAGTATCAAATTTAATTTAATTTAATTTTAATTCATTAACTCACGTTTAGCAACAGGCCCATTAATGGATGCATACCTAGCAGGGCAGGGGGCCTGAGCAGAAGTGGTCTCACTTGTTTTTAAGTCACCAGTGTAAAAGAATCCGTGCATTTATTTTGTATCTCCCCCCCCCCTTTTTTAAAAAAGAAAATTCGTCGAAGAAGTGTTTTGAGGAATGGCAAATGTGGGCCACTTTTTTTTAGCGTGCCCGGGCCGATTTTGAATCCTAATCCAACGCTGCTCTGCCATTACTAATTCTGTACTATCTTTCAGATGTGGGAGCTTGAGAGTTCCACTAGCTCGTGGCATGTGGTTGGAGACAGAGAGGTGGCATAAAGGTAAGCTGTGACGGTTTTGTACACAGTGTGGGCACTCAGTGTCCCTCCTCATCTCTTTCTTTCTCTCCCTCACACTTTTTCTATCTCCCTCTTCCTCTTACACTGTTTGTCTCTTTCTCTCTCTCTCTCTCTCTCTCTTCGTCTCTCTCAGTTTCTCTCTCTCAATCTTCCTCTGTTTCTCTGTTCCTCTTTCTCACACTCTTTCTCTCTCTCTTCCTCTCTCTCACTCTTTCTCTCTGTCTTCTTCTCACTTTCTTTCTTTTTCTATCTCTCTTTCTCTCACTCTCACTGTTTCTCTCTTTGTCTCTGTCTTCTGCTCATTCTTTCTTTCTTTCTCTCTCTCTTCCTCTCTCCTTTGATGGACGCATGATGCACAATCTTATCTTGCTTTTTATCTAACAGGCTGTGGATCACGAATCAACGTTCACCACCCCCCCAACACCACCAAAGCTGAACACGCGAAAAATATGCGATGATGCGTGGCCATCCTAAACACATGACCAAGTTGTTTAGGTACGTGGTGCACAGCCCACGCTTGACGAATCACCCCCAAACTTTCAAGATAGGAGCTAACCTAAAAAATGCAACTTTTTGGAAAATTCCATAAAGATTCGTAAAACGACGCCAAAGTTATTAGCAAATCAAAAAATGCTTTTCCTATGGAAACTAGGTTGTAACTATAACTACCTACTGGAGAACGCCAGTAGGTAATATATATATATATATATATCAATATATATATATATATATATATATATCCAAAAACAGTGTGCCTATGCACAGAAGCGCACTCGAACCAGTGTTGGTCTGAGGAAACCTTTATTCAGGGAAAACTGCTGCTGTCACAGGGAGTCAATGAGAGCAGCCGCAAGAAGTTGCACCACCCCGCTGATTGTAGCGGTCAGAGGGCTTGGAATTCACTGAGTTCCCAGGAACAGCATTTTTGGAATGATTGCTTACTGCTGTTGTCAAGAGAGGCCGATTCAGGGCTGGATGCGAACATTATGGCAGCAGGAATATTAAGGCACGAGAATTCACCCACATTGCATTTCCCAGAATTCATCTGAGGAGGTCCACTTACCTGATTGGCCCATTGGAGGGAAGATTTGACTAAATACATGCAGGTGCGGGTAGCTGCAGTGATGTCTCACCGGGAGGGAGGGAAGAGCCCAAAATGCGTCGTGAATCTGGCGCCACCATTATGCTTTCATTGACTCCCTGTGACAGCAGCAGTTTTCCCTGAATAAAGGTTTCCTCAAACCAATGCTGGTTCGAGTGCACTTCTGTGCACGGGTACACTGTTTTTTGATATATATATATATATATATATATATATATATATATATATATATATATATATATATATATATATATTCAAAAACAAGCGCTCAGCACACGAGGGTGCACTCGGAGGACCACTATTCACCAGCAGGTAGCACGCAGCACTCCAGCCCAATGAGTCGTGCCTGACGCGTTTCGGTTTGTACCTTAATCATAGGCTGGACTCCGATATCTTGCATTCATGTTGACACTTTATTTAAATGTTTGCCCACCAATGGGCTCCATGATGAAAAATCCCAAAGCCTGATGGGAAATGTAGTGCCACACAATCTGCCTCGTTGCCCAAATGGGATCAGGTAAGTGTCTGTCCTTCAGCCCTGGGTGAGCCGTGAAGCGCCGCATGTGTCCACAATCCACGGTATCAGTCTCCCCACTTCTGGCGCTAGTCCATTGATGCGCCCGTGGCCCCTCAGCAATTCGAGGATGGTGCACTCTCCACGCCCGGAGCCGGCGTGAATATCTTCAAAAACAAGCGCTCAGCACACGAGGGTGCACTCGGAGGACCACTATTCACCAGCAGGCAGCACGCAGCACTCCAACCCAATGAGTCGTGCCTGACGCGTTTCGGTTTGTACCTTAATCATAGGCTGGACTCCGATATCTTGCATTCATGTTGACACTTTATTTAAATGTTTGCCCACCAATGGGCTCCATGATGAAAAATCCCAAAGCCTGATGGGAAATGTAGTGCCACACAATCTGCCTCGTTGCCCAAATGGGATCAGGTAAGTGTCTGTCCTTCAGCCCTGGGTGGGCCGGAAGCGCCGCATGTGTCCACAATCCACAGTATCAGTCTCCCCACTTCTGGCGCTAGTCCATTGATGCGCCCGTGGCCCCTCAGCAATTTGAGGATGGTGCACCCTCCACGCCCGGAGCCGGCGTGAATATCTTCAAAAACAAGCACTCAGCACACGAGGGTGCACTCGGAGGACCACTATTCACCAGCAGGCAGCACGCAGCACTCCAACCCAATGAGTCGTGCCTGACGCGTTTCGGTTTGTACCTTAATCATAGGCTGGACTCCGATATCTTGCATTCATGTTGACACTTTATTTAAATGTTTACCCACCAATGGGCTCCATGATGAAAAATCCCAAAGCCTGATGGGAAATGTAGTGCCACACAATCTGCCTCGTTGCCCAAATGGGATCAGGTAAGTGTCTGTCCTTCAGCCCTGGGTGAGCCGTGAAGCGCCGCATGTGTCCACAATCCACGGTATCAGTCTCCCCACTTCTGGCGCTAGTCCATTGATGCGCCCGTGGCCCCTCAGCAATTCGAGGATGGTGCACTCTCCACGCCCGGAGCCGGCGTGAATATCTTCAAAAACAAGCGCTCAGCACACGAGGGTGCACTCGGAGGACCACTATTCACCAGCAGGCAGCACGCAGCACTCCAACCCAATGAGTCGTGCCTGACGCGTTTCGGTTTGTACCTTAATCATAGGCTGGACTCCGATATCTTGCATTCATGTTGACACTTTATTTAAATGTTTGCCCACCAATGGGCTCCATGATGAAAAATCCCAAAGCCTGATGGGAAATGTAGTGCCACACAATCTGCCTCGTTGCCCAAATGGGATCAGGTAAGTGTCTGTCCTTCAGCCCTGGGTGAGCCGTGAAGCGCCGCATGTGTCCACAATCCACGGTATCAGTCTCCCCACTTCTGGCGCTAGTCCATTGATGCGCCCGTGGCCCCTCAGCAATTCGAGGATGGTGCACTCTCCACGCCCGGAGCCGGCGTGAATATCTTCAAAAACAAGCGCTCAGCACACGAGGGTGCACTCGGAGGACCACTATTCACCAGCAGGCAGCACGCAGCACTCCAACCCAATGAGTCGTGCCTGACGCGTTTCGGTTTGTACCTTAATCATAGGCTGGACTCCGATATCTTGCATTCATGTTGACACTTTATTTAAATGTTTGCCCACCAATGGGCTCCATGATGAAAAATCCCAAAGCCTGATGGGAAATGTAGTGCCACACAATCTGCCTCGTTGCCCAAATGGGATCAGGTAAGTGTCTGTCCTTCAACCCTGGGTGGGCCGTGAAGCGCTGCATGTGTCCACAATCCACGGTATCAGTCTCCCCACTTCTGGCGCTAGTCCATTGATGCGCCCGTGGCCCCTCAGCAATTCGAGGATGGTGCACCCTCCACGCCCAGAGCCGGCGTGAATATCTTCAAAAACAAGCGCTCAGCACACGAGGGTGCACTCGGAGGACCACTATTCACCAGCAGGCAGCACGCAGCACTCCAACCCAATGAGTCGTGCCTGACGCGTTTCGGTTTGTACCTTAATCATAGGCTGGACTCCGATATCTTGCATTCATGTTGACACTTTATTTAAATGTTTGCCCACCAATGGGCTCCATGATGAAAAATCCCAAAGCCTGATGGGAAATGTAGTGCCACACAATCTGCCTCGTTGCCCAAATGGGATCAGGTAAGTGTCTGTCCTTCAGCCCTGGGTGGGCCGTGAAGCGCCGCATATGTCCACAATCCACGGTATCAGTCTCCCCACTTCTGGCGCTAGTCCATTGATCCGCCCGTGGCCCCTCAGCAATTCGAGGATGGTGCACCCTCCACGCCCGGAGCCGGCGTGAATATCTTCAAAAACAAGCGCTCAGCACACGAGGGTGCACTCGGAGGACCACTATTCACCAGCAGGCAGCACGCAGCACTCCAACCCAATGAATCGTGCCTGACACGTTTCGGTTTGTACCTTAATCATAGGCTGGACTCCGATATCTTGCATTCATGTTGACACTTTATTTAAATGTTTGCCCACCGATGGGCTCCATGATGAAAAATCCCAAAGCCTGATGGGAAATGTAGTGCCACACAATCTGCCTCGTTGCCCAAATGGGATCAGGTAAGTGTCTGTCCTTCAGCCCTGGGTGGGCCGTGAAGCGCCGCATGTGTCCACAATCCACGCTATCAGTCTCCCCACTTCTGGCGCTAGTCGATTGATGCGCCCGTGGCCCCTCAGCAATTCGAGGATGGTGCACTCTCCACGCCCGGAGCCGGCGTGAATATCTTCAAAAACAAGCGCTCAGCACACGAGGGTGCACTCGGAGGACCACTATTCACCAGCAGGCAGCACGCAGCACTCCAACCCAATGAGTCGTGCCTGACTACATTTCCCATCAGGCTTTGGGATTTTTCATCATGAAGCCCATTGGTGGGCAAACATTTAAATAAAGTGTCAACATGAATGCAAGATATCGGAGTCCAGCCTATGATTAAGGTACAAACCGAAACGCGTCAGGCACGATTCATTGGGTTGGAGTGCTGCGTGCTGCCTGCTGGTGAATAGTGGTCCTCCGAGTGCACCCTCGTGTGCTGAGCGCTTGTTTTTGAAGATATTCACGCCGGCTCCGGGCGTGGAGGGTGCACCATCGTCGAATTGCTGAGGGGCCACGGGCGCATCAATGGACTAGCGCCAGAAGTGGGGAGACTGATACCGTGGATTGTGGACACATGCGGCGCTTCACGGCCCACCCAGGGCTGAAGGACAGACACTTACCTGATTCCATTTGGGCAACGAGGTAGATTGTGTGGCACTACATTTCCCATCAGGCTTTGGGATTTTTCATCATGGAGCCCATTGGTGGGCAAACATTTAAATAAAGTGTCAACATGAATGCAAGATATCGGAGTCCAGTCTATGATTAAGGTACAAACCGAAACGCGTCAGGCACGACTCATTGGGTTGGAGTGCTGCGTGCTGCCTGCTGGTGAATAGTGGTCCTCCGAGTGCACCCTCGTGTGCTGAGCGCTTGTTTTTGAAGATATTCACGCCGGCTCCGGGCGTGGAGGGTGCACCATCCTCGAATTGCTGAGGGGCCACGGGCGCATCAATGGACTAGCGCCAGAAGTGGGGAGACTGATACCGTGGATTGTGGACACATGCGGCGCTTCACGGCCCACCCAGGGCTGAAGGACAGACACTTACGTGTTCCCATTTGGGCAACGAGGCAGATTGTGTGGCACTACATTTCCCATCAGGCTTTGGGATTTTTCATCATGGAGCCCATTGGTGGGCAAACATTTAAATAAAGTGTCAACATGAATGCAAGATATCGGAGTCCAGCCTATGATTAAGGTACAAACCGAAACGCGTCAGGCACGACTCATTGGGTTGGAGTGCTGTGTGCTGCCTGCTGGTGAATAGTGGTCCTCCGAGTGCACCCTCGTGTGCTGAGCGCTTGTTTTTGAAGATATTCACGCCGGCTCCAGGCGTGGAGGGTGCACCATCCTCGAATTGCTGAGGGGCCACGGGCGCATCAATGGACTAGCGCCAGAAGTGGGGAGACTGATACCGTGGATTGTGGACACATGCGGCGCTTCACGGCCCACCCAGGGCTGAAGGACAGACACTTACCTGATCCCATTTGGGCAACGAGGCAGATTGTGTGGCACTACATTTCCCATCAGGCTTTGGGATTTTTCATCATGGAGCCCATTGGTGGGCAAACATTTAAATAAAGTGTCAACATGAATGCAAGATATCGGAGTCCAGCCTATGATTAAGGTACAAACCGAAACGCGTCAGGCACGACTCATTGGGTTGGAGTGCTGCGCGCTGCCTGCTGGTGAATATTGGTCATCCGAGTGCACCCTCGTGTGCTGAGCGCTTGTTTTTGAAGATATTCACGCCGGCTCCGGGCGTGGAGGGTGCACCATCCTCGAATTGCTGAGGGGCCACGGGCGCATTAATGGACTAGCGCCAGAAGTGGGGAGACTGATACCGTGGATTGTGGACACATGCGGCGCTTCACGGCCCACCCAGGGCTGAAGGACAGACACTTACCTGATCCCATTTGGGCAACGAGGCAGATTGTGTGGCACTACATTTCCCATCAGGCTTTGGGATTTTTCATCATGGAGCCCATTGGTGGGCAAAAATTTAAATAAAGTGTCAACATGAATGCAAGATATCGGAGTCCAGCCTATGATTAAGGTACAAACCGAAACGCGTCAGGCACGACTCATTGGGTTGGAGTGCTGCGTGCTGCCTGCTGGTGAATAGTGGTCCTCCGAGTGCACCCTCGTGTGCTGAGCGCTTGTTTTTGAAGATATTCACGCCGGCTCCGGGCGTGGAGGGTGCACCATCCTCGAATTGCTGAGGGGCCACGGGCGCATCAATGGACTAGCGCCAGAAGTGGGGAGACTGATACCGTGGATTGTGGACACATGCGGCGCTTCACGGCTCACCCAGGGCTGAAGGACAGACACTTACCTGATCCCATTTGGGCAACGAGGCAGATTGTGTGGCACTACATTTCCCATCAGGCTTTGGGATTTTTCATCATGGAGCCCATTGGTGGGTAAACATTTAAATAAAGTGTCAACATGAATGCAAGATATCGGAGTCCAGCCTATGATTAAGGTACAAACCGAAACGCGTCAGGCACGACTCATTGGGTTGGAGTGCTGCGTGCTGCCTGCTGGTGAATAGTGGTCCTCCGAGTGCACCCTCGTGTGCTGAGTGCTTGTTTTTGAAGATATTCACGCCGGCTCCGGGCGTGGAGGGTGCACCATCCTCAAATTGCTGAGGGGCCACGGGCGCATCAATGGACTAGCGCCAGAAGTGGGGAGTCTGATACCGTGGATTGTGGACACATGCGGCGCTTCACGGCCCACCCAGGGCTGAAGGACAGACACTTACCTGATCTCATTTGGGCAACGAGGCAGATTGTGTGGCACTACATTTCCCATCAGGCTTTGGGATTTTTCATCATGGAGCCCATTGGTGGGCAAACATTTAAATAAAGTGTCAACATGAATGCAAGATATCGGAGTCCAGCCTATGATTAAGGTACAAACCGAAACGCGTCAGGCACGACTCATTGGGTTGGAGTGCTGCGTGCTGCCTGCTGGTGAATAGTGGTCCTCCGAGTGCACCCTCGTGTGCTGAGCGCTTGTTTTTGAAGATATTCACGCCGGCTCCGGGCGTGGAGGGTGCACCATCCTCGAATTGCTGAGGGGCCACGGGCGCATCAATGGACTAGCGCCAGAAGTGGGGAGACTGATACTGTGGATTGTGGACACATGCGGCGCTTCCGGCCCACCCAGGGCTGAAGGACAGACACTTACCTGATCCCATTTGGGCAACGAGGCAGATTGTGTGGCACTACATTTCCCATCAGGCTTTGGGATTTTTCATCATGGAGCCCATTGGTGGGCAAACATTTAAATAAAGTGTCAACATGAATGCAAGATATCGGAGTCCAGCCTATGATTAAGGTACAAACCGAAACGCGTCAGGCACGACTCATTGGGTTGGAGTGCTGCGTGCTGTCTGCTGGTGAATAGTGGTCCTCCGAGTGCACCCTCGTGTGCTGAGCGCTTGTTTTTGAAGATATTCACGCCGGCTCCGGGCATGGAGGGTGCACCATCCTCGAATTGCTGAGGGGCCACGGGCGCATCAATGGACTAGCGCCAGAAGTGGGGAGACTGATACCGTGGATTGTGGACACATGCGGCGTTTCACGGCCCACCCAGGGCTGAAGGACAGACACTTACCTGATCCCATTTGGGCAACGAGGCAGATTGTGTGGCACTACATTTCCCATCAGGCTTTGGGATTTTTCATCATGGAGCCCATTGGTGGACAAACATTTAAATAAAGTGTCAACATGAATGCAAGATATCGGAGTCCAGCCTATGATTAAGGCACAAACCGAAACGCGTCAGGCACGACTCATTGGGTTGGAGTGCTGCGTGCTGCCTGCTGGTGAATAGTGGTCCTCCGAGTGCACCCTCGTGTGCTGAGCGCTTGTTTTTGAAGATATTCACGCCGGCTCCGGGCATGGAGGGTGCACCATCCTCGAATTCCTGAGGGGCCACGGGCGCATCAATGGACTAGCGCCAGAAGAGGGGAGACTGATACCGTGGATTGTGGACACATGCAGCGCTTCACGGCCCACCCAGGGCTGAAGGACAGACACTTACCTGATCCCATTTGGGCAACGAGGCAGATTGTGTGGCACTACATTTCCCATCAGGCTTTGGGATTTTTCATCATGGAGCCCATTGGTGGGCAAACATTTAAATAAAGTGTCAACATGAATGCAAGATATCGGAGTCCAGCCTATGATTAAGGTACAAACCGAAACGCGTCAGGCACGACTCATTGGGTTGGAGTGCTGCGTGCTGCCTGCTGGTGAATAGTGGTCCTCCGAGTGCACCCTCGTGTGCTGAGCCCTTGTTTTTGAATATATATATATATATATATATATATATATATATATATATATATATATAAGTCCAAATCCCCACTCAATCATCAAAGAAGGGTCTGACACAGCCGGGATGAAATCGAGAGGATTTATTCAGGATAAATTCACAGCGCAAGTAAGTAACAATTCGGCAGACGCGTTTCAGCGGCTCGGCTTTCCTCAGTGCCTGTTACAAATGGCAGGTCCTCGCACCTGATGGCCATTTAGATGTTCCCTCAGTCACTCCTCCTCCATCGAGGCTCCTCCTCTGACACAGCGATAGTTCAGTTCGCGCTGAAAGGACAGGCTAATGCATACTGGGAAATGGAGTCCGTGTGCGGTTCCCCCTTGAGTAAGTAGGAAAACCAAACACCTGGTGGTGTCCCATCACTGTGGCCCGGACTTCACTCCATCACGACTTCCTGTCCTGATAAATATCCTTGCTGAGACCCCTCAATTTTCCCTCGCAGGAAATGCTGCTCCTCTCTCCCCACGCATTGTTGTTTGCACACAGTGGTGCTTTCGTCTGCACGGGGGGGCAACACGTTTGCATTCGAAATACAAAAGTCCATTCAAACTGCTGGCCACCACGTTGCTCCAGACCGAGAGAGCGTGTCAGTGAGCCAGTGCCTGCAAAGCTGGCGTAACACAAAGTCCAAATCCCCACTCAATCATCAAGAAGGGTCTGACACAGCCGGGATGAAATCGAGAGGATTTATTCAGGATAAATTCACAGCGCAAGTAAGTAACAATTCGGCAGACGCGTTTCAGCGGCTCGGCTTTCCTCAGTGCCTGTTACAAATGGCAGGTCCTCGCACCTTATGGCCATTTAGATGTTCCCTCGGCCACTCCCCCTCCATTGAGGCTCCTCCTCTGCCACAGCGATAGTTCAGTTCGCGCTGAAAGGACAGGCTAGTGCATACTGGGAAATGGAGTCCCTGTGCGGTTCCCCCTTGAGTAAGTAGGAAAACCAAACACCTGGTGGTGTCCCATCACTGTGGCTCGGACTTCACTCCATCACGACTTCCTGTCCTGTAATATATATATATATATATATTACCTACTGGCAGTCGCCAGTAGGTGGTTATAGTTAGGACCTATTTTCCATAGGAAATCCGCAACATTCTATTTGGAATAACGTTGGCGCTGATTGACGAATCTTCGCGAAGTTTTCTGAACTTTTGGCCAGCTCTGGTCCGCTCCTATCCTGAAAATTTCACGGTGATTCGTCAAGCAGGGGCCGAAAAAAAGGGGGTCCCAAAACGCGTTTTCCCCATGCATTTTCCCATAGGACCTGTTGACTCAGCTACAGCCCGAACTGCTGAATGGAATTACACCAAATTTGGCAAAGAGGTAGTCCTCAGGTCAGACTCATGCCTTTTGCTTAAATGGTGTAAATCTCTTCAGTAGTTCCTGAGAAAATGAGAGTTAAAAATATAGATATATCTGGGCGGAGCCTAACCACACATCTCATCGTGAGATCTGATTGGCTGTCAGTACTTCATCCAAGAAGTGTTGCCAGCTATCTTGGGACCAATATACATGATAGCACCTCATTAAAAAGCATTGCAGTTAATAGAAGGTTTCAAGACTTTAGTTACATTATAAATCATTTGTTGATGGCACCATACTCCTTTTAGGAATTGTGGTGTGTTCTAAGGTGATTTTACCATGTGAAAAAGCCTTCTGCTGTGATATCATGAATCATGTTTGAGAGAAAACTATTTTCTCACGCTTTCCCACAGTGGTTTGGAAGGTGATCTATAAGCTAAACTGAGAGCATATTTTCTGTAAATTCACATTATCTTTCTCAGTCATGTGAGAATGAAGTCTGACATTCTCAGTAAAACATGTACATCCAACAAGGGCAGAGACTGTCAGTTAATTCCTTTGTGTTCTACTGCAGATTCCCAGAGTGTTCTAAAGAACAACTAGAGCGCTAACAGTCCTACTTATGACAAACGTATTGCACACCTGAAGCCATCTTGATTGGAATAAAGTGGTAACTCTTAAAACCTTTAATTTAAAAAGGAACAAAATGAGGGGGTTCATTTTGCCATAGAAAGTATGATTAGTGCTGCAGATAGAAAAATTAGGGAACATTTTGAGTGACTTCTCAAATCCTCTTCTATTTCATTAAAAAATTCTGACATGCAGACTGAAACATGCACTTTCAATACCAGCAGCAGACTTCCCTGGTGAGCAGTAGCTTTACTACAGCGATCTAATAAGCAACTAGAGTGCTAACATTCTGAATTTATGGCAAATGTGTGACACATCTGAATGCCTTCTTGATGGAATCAAAGTAAAAAACAGAATGTATTTCCTACTGAGGAGACTGTAGTAAATGAGGAAATTAGGAACTTCATTACAAATAAGTCTCCCAAAATGTCCACCAGAGACAAAAGAGCCCAAATGTAGCCCAAATATCACCCAGATGTGGCCCAAGTATAGCCCAATGACAGAATGTCCCAGGGTGTTCTAACGAACAACTAGAATGCTAACAGTCTTACTTATGACAAAAGTATGGCACACCTGAAGTCATCTTGATTGGAATAAAGTGGTAACATTTAAAACATTTAATTTACAAAGGAACAAAATGAGGGGGTTCATTTTGCTATAGAAATTATGATTAGTGCTGCAGAAAGAAAAATTAGGGCACATTTTGACTTCTCAAATCCTCTTCTATTTCATAAAAAAAGTCTGACATGCAGACTGAAACATGCACTTTGAATACCACCAGCAGACTTCCCTGGTGAGCAGTAGCTTTACTACAGTGATCTAATGAGCAACTAGAGTGTTAACATTCAGAATTTATGGCAAATGTGTGACACATCTGAATGCCTTCTTGATGGAACCAAAGTAAAAAACTGAAAGTATTTCCTACTGAGGAGACTGCAGTAAATGAGGAAATTAGGAAACTTCATAACAAATAAATCTCCCAAGATGGCCACCAGAGACAAAAGAGCCCAAATGTAGCCCAAATATCACCCAGATGTAGCCCAAGTATAGCCCAATGACAGAATGCCCCAGAGTGTTCTAACGAACAACTAGAGCGCTAACAGTCTTACTTATGACAAAAGTATGGCACACCTGAAGCCATCTTGATTGGAATAAAGGGGTAACACTTAAAACATTTAATTTACAAAGGAATAAAATGAGGGGGTTCATTTTGCAATTATGATTAGTGCTGCAGAAAGAAAAATTAGGGCACATTTTGACTTCTCAAATCCTCTTCTATTTCATGAAAAAATTCTGACATTCAGACTGAAACATGCACTTTGAATACCAGCAGCAGACTTCCGTGGTGAGCAGTAGCTTTACTACAGTGATCTAATGGGCAACTAGAGTGCTAACATTCAGAATTTATGGTAAATGTGTGACATATCTGAATACCTTCTTGATGGAATCAAAGTAAAAAACTGAAAACATTTCCCACTGAGGAGACTGCAGTAAATGAGGACATTAGGAAACTTCATAACAAATAAATCTCCCAAGATGGCCACCAGAGACAAAAGAGCCCAAATGCAGCACAAATATCACCCAGATGTAGCCCACATGTAGCTCAATGACAGAAGTGTGCAAAACACTTATTTTTTGTGTATTTGCAGTTTTATATAGTGCAGACTTGTCAGGTATTGGAGTGCTTTACATGAGCATTGATTACATCACACAAGATCAAATTCATTTTGGTTGTAGACATGGGGATATTAAGTGATTTGACCAGAATCACAGAATGTTGAGCTGAAGCAGAAACTCCAACCTGGTTCCCCAGTTGCAAAGTCTGCAGCTCTGGAAGTAACACCACATCCTCTCCCCTAGGTGCAACATTTAATCAAGTGGTCAACTGGATAAAAAAACATAAAGATTACAAATAATTTAAAAGTTCTTTGTCGCTATTTGAAAACTCGGAAAATATGTTCTCATTTTAGTTTTTTAGAGCACTAACCATAATTTTGATGCAAATAAGACCCTCTCATATATGTAATTTCTAAAAGAAATGCTCTAGGTATTACAGTTTTCATTACATCGAGATGACGTCAGGCGTTCCACACTTTTGTAATAAATATAGAATGTTAGCAATCTAGTTGTTCATTGATATACTGTTTGAGAGGCAGAGGCCAGGGGCACGGACGCTGAAAATTGAAGGCAGGTAGGAGAGTGCAGAGGCAACAATTTGACCACACTGGGCAGACAGGAAGGGCAGTGGCAGCACAAGAGACTATGGAGGGCAGTGGAAAGGGGGGCAGGGGCAACAAACCAACAATACAGGACTGTCAAGAGAGGCTGTGGCAATATAATAGACCATTGTGGGCAGAAGGAAGAGGCAGTGGTAGTACAATCATACATGCCAACAGACTTGTTTCAGCCAGGAAACGTCCAATGTTTTTAAGCTCAAATGGGCTTTATTTGATCTGTCTCCTGTCTACAATCTCCTCTTTTTCAATGTAACTCAAAGGGGAAAATCAATACCCCAGTTTTTTTTCAAAATCTCCCTCTTACCAAGTTCAAAATGTTCGCAAGTATGGTACATTGGATCATGGTAGGCAGGAGGAATTGGGGTAGGGACATGGACTTGGATAACAGAGGACAGGAGGGACATGGAGAGGTGCCCCAAACTGACCCTACAGGGCAGGCATCAGGGATTGCAGCAGCACAATACACCACACAGGGCATGCGGGACGGGAGTGCAGCACAACAATCCATAGAAAGCAATAGGGAGAGGACAAGAGAACAAAGGGGAAAGAGGCAATGGTAGCTAGCTGACCATAATGGACAGACAGGAGAGAAAGCTGCAGCATAACAGACCATAAAGGGCAGGAGGGACGTATCAGGGGCATTACAATGGAACAGACAAGCCAGGAGGGAGGGAATAGGGGTCTGCACATGGAAACAGAGGGCTGGGGGCAAGGGAGCAGGGCAGGAGCAGCAAGATGACCATGGAGGTCAGGCAGGATGGGCACTAGAAACAAGACACACCATGGAGAGCAACAATGAGACTATGATGGCATACACACAGACCATGGAGGGAAGGTGGGAGGGGGTCAGGGGCAGCTAGCTGACCACACAGGGAAGGTGGGAGGGGCCATGGCAGCACAAAAGACCATGCATGGCAAGCGGGAGGGTTAGTGGCAGCACAATGGCTATGATGGGCAAGAAGGAGGGTGCAGGGACATGCACAAAGGACCATGGAGGATAGAAGGGAGGATCAGGACCTGGGCACAGACAAGAGAGTTCAGGGGAAGGGGCCCTCACAACAGACCGCGCGGGGCAGGCAGGAGGAGCAGTTGCAGCACAACAGACCACAGAGGGCAGAAGGGTGTGGCAGTAAAATGGACCATGGAGGACAGGAGGAAGGGGATAGGGGCATGGCATGTGGACAGGCAGGGTGGAGGTGGCAGGTACAGGTTACAGTCATCTGACAATGCTAGGCAGGTGGGAGGGGAGTGGCAGCTCAACAGAACACTCAGAGTAGATAGGAGTGGCAGGTCCATGGAACATGGTGGACAAAAAGGATGGAGCAGGGGCATGCACAAAGACATTGGAGGGCAGGGGGAAGGAGAATAGGGGCAGCAAGCTAAGCACAGAGACTAAGCAGGAGGTCAATGATGGGCCATAGAATTGGACAATGGAGGCCAGGAGGAGTGGACTGGTACATCATGCTAAATGTAGGGCAGTTGCAGCACATCAGACCATGCATGGCAGGAGGGAGGAGGCTATTCAGACAACAGAGGATAGGGAAGAGCTGGATGGGGCAGCAAGCTAACTGTTTAGAGAAGGTGGGTATTAGGATCTTTATTGTTTTTAAAATGTGTGTCTGTGCAAACTACTTAAAATATGAACAAGTATGCAGCATAATCTCACTTTTATTCAGGAAGAAGAGGACGTTTGTGACTGTGACTCCGGGCTCACTTGGCAGAAACACCCCCTGGCCCTCCACCCCCATCGCAAAATGTAATGCCCGTGAAAAGGGTAGGTGGACACAGTGTTATATAGAACATAGTCCTGAGAGCACGATTGAAAATGAAAACTAGATATAGTATATGGTATAAACTATGCACCAAAAAGTGTGATATAAGATGAACCGGGCGTGAAATATAATATGCAATACATTGTGCGCAATGACAGATTCATTGGAGAGCGCGAGATAGCACAGGCACTAGCGCGTGCTATGCGATATACGCCTTGGAGTGTAATATGCACAGTGCAGTGTTGTGTAACCTAACTAGTCTCTAAAGTTGTAATATAAAATATGTGCTGGGGAGTGTAACGTTGCATATGCACTGTGACAAAGATATGGATCCCAGATTGTAATATGTATGGCATAGCGCTGTGCGTTATAACATAGGCATCGAGGAAGGCATGTTAGATGGTGCAATATAACCCGTGCGAAGGCAAGTGTAAAGGCAAGTGTGGCATGACATATTCATGGGGTGGTGTTACAGTGCACATGGGCTAGAGAGTGTTATAGCATACGCACTAGCTGGTGGAATACAACACAGAGGTGTGTGGCACTCGGTGGGCACTGGTGGGTGTAACACAGCATTGGGCTCAGCCAGGAGCATGCTGTGACTCTCAAGTGAGGTTTGTCTCCTTTCCAGAGAGTAAAATAAAAAGTATTACACATCCGGCGGTGGATATGTGTTTTATTAACCGTGAGGGGGGTTTCTTGCATAGTTTGGTCGAATTTTTGTCGAATCCCCTTTGAATGGCTTGGTGTGCGTGTGTATTAAATGTGCCCGTCAATAGCTACCCATGTTTGTATAAATAAACGACAAGGGTGTCTACTTGGAGAGTACCCACCGGCGAGGGCACCGGGATTAGGCACGGTAGGGCGTCAGACACGTCAGAGCTTCACTAGCGGTGTAAATACATTCCACGTGGATTCATTGTATGCATAGTCGCCTTTTAATGAATATCACGCAAATTGTCATGGGGATAGGTACATACGGTTTGTCCAGCATGTCCTAGGTGTTTCTATAAATATATATATTTTTTAAATAATAAAAAACAAAGGCCGGCCCCGGGGGATGGGGTCCCCGGGGCCAATAAATTAGAAAAAGAAGGGGGGCCACACAGCCCTCCTTCTTAAAAAAATAAAATAAATAAAAGAGCGGCATCGCGCTGGAGGCCACGCCCCCTCCTTGCAGCACTCTGCAAACGCGCCCCCTGGCCAGTTGTAAGTTGGGGAATTAATTCCCCTTCAATACTGAGGGTCCCTGAGGGCCAACTAGCCCAACAGGTATCTCCAGTATGCGCCAGGGAGCTGCGTTGCAGACAGGTGTTCTGAGGCCACGCCCCTTTTTGCACCTCTATGCAACGCAGCTCTGTGGCGCTAACTGGAGGTACCTAGTGGGCTAGTTTGACCCTTAGGATTCAAGGGGACTTAATCTCTCAACTTAGAACGGCCACAGGGCGCGTTTACACAGTGGTGAAGGGAGGGGACGGGGCCTGAGGTGACGTGTGCAAACACGCCCTGTGGCACGTTTTAAGTTGGGGAAATAATTCCCTTTCAATCCTGAGGGACCCTGGGGGCCAACTAGCCCACCAGGTGCTTCCAGTAAGCGCCACTGCTCTGCGTTGCAGAGAGGTGGTGCAGGCCGTGCCCCTTTTTACACCTCTCTGCAATAGCGCTCACTGGACGTACCTAGTGGGCTATTTTGCCCCTAGGGACCCTCAGGATTCAAGGGGACTTGATCTCCCAACTTAAAAAACGGCCACAGGGTGTATTTACACAGTGGGGAAGGGAGGGGACGGGGCCTGAGGTTACGTGTGCAAACACGCCCTATGGCGCGTTTTAAGTTGGGGAAATAATTCCCCTTCAATCCTGAGGGCCCCTGGGGGCTAACTAGCCCACCAGGTACTTCCAGTAAGCGCCACTGAGCTGCGTTGCAGAGAGGTGGTCCAGGCCGTGCCACTTTTTACACCTCTCTGCAACGCAGCTCTGTGGCGCTTACTGGAGGTACCTAGTGGGCTAGTTGGACCCTAGGGACCCTCAGGATTCAAATGAACTTAATCTCCCAACTAAAAACGGCCACAGGGTGTGTTTACACAGTGGTGAAGGGAGAGGACGGGGCCTGAGTTAACGTGTGCAAACACGCCCTGTGGCGCATTTTAAGTTGGTGAAATAATTCCCCTTCGATCCTGAGGGACCCTGGGGGCCAACTAGCCCGCCAGGTGCTTCCAGTAAGCACCACTGAGCTGCATTGCAGAGAGGTGGTCTAGGCCGTGCCCCTTTTTACATCTCTCTGCAACGCAGCTCTGTGGTGCTTACTGGCGGTACCTGGTGGTCTAGTTGGACACTAGGGACCCTCAGGATTCAAGGGGACATAATCTCCCAACTTAAAACGGCCACAGGGTGTGTTTACACAGTGGGGAAGTGAGGGGACGGGGCCTGAGGTGACGTGTGCAAACACGCCCTGTGGAGCGTTTTAAGAGGTAGTTTTAATCCCCTGCCCTATTATATACTAGGGGCTTACAGAGGAGGTCATGCTGATCACAGGGGGACCCCAACGCATAGTGTTCCCTAGTGTATGTAGGTGTTTTCACTGTATTCTGAGTGTCTTTTAACATAGCACTGGCTCTAGGACTGGTTAGTCAGACTCAGTTACCACCAGTATCCGTCTGAAAAAGTTGAGGGTACAGGATGATTTTGCAACAAGGCTTCTTTCTGCTCTTCTGTTTGTTCTTTCTGCACGTTATCCTTCTTCCTGCTCTTTTCTTCGTCTTTGAGGACTTCTGTTGCTTCTTTCTGCATTTCTTTTTTTTCTTTCTGTGCGTTTTTTCTTCTTTCTTCACATGTCCTATCTCTGTAGGCATAGTTAGAAATTAGCATTTAAAAAACCTTTGAAATTCACTCAAAAAACCATAGGTTTCAGGCACGTTATAGTTAGGAATTAGCATTTAAAAAACCTTAGAAATTCACTGAAAAAAACATAGGTTTCAGGGGCGATAAAGTTAGCTGGACTTTTCACTCGTACAAAACCATTGAAATTCCCCGGTTATAGTTAGTTCAGCTAACAATAACTCGCGCGTCCGCAATGCACTGCTGATGACATCACATATTACATCACTCATGACATGGTCAGTGACATCACTCATGACATCACTCATGATATCTGAAATGACATCACTGATGACATCATCCTTGTGATACAGTGGCAGACCTCCTCTCCCCCTAATATAACCTTTGATACACACATTCAAAAATAGAAACTCAAATTTTCAAAACAATGGACATACCAATACCAGTTACAACAACCTATTCAGTAATTCTAATATCCACATACACATCCACTCATTCACCAACAGTCCTATACAGTCACTCATACATGTACTCACTCATCATATGTACTCATACACCTATATATCCTGTTACACAACGCCACACATCCATAGAGTTACTCACACACATAGTCACTCATGCTAATAAAGAATCAAACGTCCATGTACTTGCATATACAGTTATACACACACCACCACACTTACTTCTGCAGAAACTTACACATACTTAGTCTTTTAAACAATCACTTATAGAAACACATACTCATTCATACAGGAACTCTTTGAATCTCTCACTCTCACATATACTCACTTATATACACCAATAGTCACATATACTATTTTAAAACATATGTAGTTACTCATAAAGACACTATTGAGACAGTCATTCTCTCACTAACACACTCATGCACACACTCATCCGCCCATACAAACCTGCACACATGCTGTCTTCAACACATACAAACAGTGAGTCACTCATTCATGCACCTATGACCTACGTAATACCCCCACGAACCATACAGACACTCAGACATCATACTGATACTCAAAAAATCAACTAATATCCTATATAGACACTCATGTAGCTACTCACCAACCCATGCAGCCACTTATACACAAAGTGAGAGACTGATACAGATATTTACATATTTAAACATTACTCACTAAGCCATGTATTCACTAAGATACACTTAAT
The DNA here is from genome assembly GCF_964204655.1 of Triturus cristatus. Classification (NCBI taxonomy): domain Eukaryota; kingdom Metazoa; phylum Chordata; class Amphibia; order Caudata; family Salamandridae; genus Triturus; species Triturus cristatus. The sequence continues at coordinate 1,406,540,387 of NC_140591.1, forward strand.
CAATCAGTTATACAATCAATTTTTCAAAAACAAATCATCGATTTAGACACTTATATACCCATTTATTCTTCCATCGACCTTGAGATATACATATATAAAACATATGTAATTTTCAGAAAAACACACATTCACTGGATGATGTCATAAGTGAAGTCATCAGTGATCTCATTTGAGATGTCATCAGTGATGTCATGAGTGATGTCACTGACCATGTCATGAGAGATGTAATATGTGACGTCATCAGCAGTGCATTGCGGACGCGCGAGTTATAGTTAGCTGAACTAACTATAACAGTGGAATTTCAATGGTTTTGTACGAGTGAAAAGTCCAGCTAACTATAACGTCCCTGAAACCTATGGTTTTTTCAGTGAATATATATATATATATATATATACACACATATATATTCACTGAAAAAACCATAGGTTTCAAGGACGTTATAGTTAGTTGGACATTTCACTCGTCCAAAACCAGAGAAATTCGTCCGTCATAGTTAGTAGACATAATTATAACTCGCGCCCCCGAAATGCACTGCTGATGACGTTACATATTACATCACTCATGACATGGTCAGTGGCATCACTGATGACATCACCCATGACATCTCAGATGACATCCTTGATGACACCATCCATGTGATAATCTGATGCACCTCCTAACACCCTAATAAAATATTTTATATACCCACTTTAAAATACAGATTACCAATATTGAAACCGTAGACAGACCAATAGCAGTTAGTACATACCTGCTCAGTGATTCCTAGGTCTACACACACATACCCATTTGCATAGCTCCGGGGAGGTGGTGGTCCCCGGGGCCGGCGGTCCTCAACGGACCCAGCGGTCCTCAACGGACACCTGTATTTCAGTATTCAATGTCCCGGGGAGGTGGTGGTCCCCAGGGCAGTGTGGGGAGAGACAGGAGCCCCCCACATACTTTTATTTTTGATTGCAGCCCCGGGAAGGTGGAGTCCCCGGGGCTTGGGGAAGCCAGCGAGGCCCCCTTCCTTTTAAATTTGAATGCCTCGGGGAGGTGGTGGTCCCTGGGTCAGGGGGTTGGGACCCCCACTGGCCCCCGCAAATTAATCACCAATTGCCCCCGGGACCTGGCCCACCCGGGGGCTTTTTCAAAATGAAAAAGCATGATCCAGCGCTGCGTTTTTTTATATTTTCATGGCAGGATTTGCGACCCTAACGCGTGTTTTGCTTTTTTGGGCCCTGGGAGCCTGACCCCTGAGCAGGCCTAGGGGTCAGGGTGTTTCTACCCTGCCCCCTTTTCTTCTTTTTCAACCTATTTTCCACTCTTTTCTTGTGACTCGGTTACCGAGTCACAAGATGGCTGCCAACACTTCCTTGTTTGGAGTGTTGGCAGCCGTTCAGAGTGAAGCTCGTACCCGGGAGGGTTGGCGAACCCTCCTCGGTGCTCAGATATCAATATTTTTCTTTTTCTAATTTCTCAGGAACTACTGAATGGATTTACACCATTTAACAAAAAGGGCTCTTTCTGAACCAAGCCCTACCTTTTTGCCAAATTTGGTGTAATTCCAATCAGCAGTTTGGGCTGTAGCTTTGTCTAAATTTTCCCATGGAAATTAACATGGGGAAAACGCATTTTGGGACCCCCTTTTTTTTCGGCCCCTGCTTGACGAATCACCCCAAAACTTTTAAGACAGAAGCTGACCCAAGCGGTCCACTAGTTTTGAAAATTTCATGATTTATTGGGAAAACAAAAAATGCTTTTTGAATAGAAACGTGGTCCTAACTATAATTACCTACTGCCAACCGCCAGTAGGTAATATATATACATCCTATAACATGAATATATATATATATATATATATATATATATATTCACTGAAAAAACCATAGGTTTCACACATGTTATAGTTAGCTGGACATTTTACTGATAAAAAACCAATGAAATTCCCCCGTTATAGTTACTGTAGGCAACTATAACTCACGCGACCGCAATCCTCTGCTGATGCTAATACTGTATTTAGACACTTATTTGCCCATATCTTCTTCCATTAAATTTTAGCTATACATATATTACAAATATTTTTTTTTCATAAAGACACATATGTCATCAGCAGAGGATTACGGTCGCGTGAGTTATAGTTGCCTACAGTAACTATAACGGGGGAATTTCATTGGTTTTTTATCAGTAAAATGTCCAGCTAACTATAACATGTGTGAAACCTATGGTTTTTTCAGTGAATTAGCAAGGTTTTTTAAATGCTATTTCCTAACTATAACGTGTGTGAAACCTATGGTTTTTTCAGTGAATTTGTACGGTTTTTTAAATGCTAAGTTACTTTACGCCATTTGTGGCGTGCGCGCCCACTTAACGCAGTTCGTTCCGTGCACGGTTTTTATCAACTTTAATAAGCCCTGTACATTTGGTGGCCTTCGGCCACCAAAAGCACAGGGGGTGAGGTCAATGTGGATAGTGTTTTTTTTATTTCGATTTTATAATTTCATGTTGCCAAAATTACGTTTTTTTTCTCTATTAATAAGCCCTGCACATTTGGTGGCCTGCGGCCACCAAAAGCACAGGGGGTGGGGTAAGTGTGGATAGTGTTTTTTTTATTTTTATTTTTTTACCGTAAGCGTACGGTAAGCGTACGGTAAGCGTACGGTAAGCGTACGGTAAGCGTACCCCGCGAAATTGCCGAAAAAAAAATAAAACCGTTTTTGCTCTTGGGGGATGTTTGGGGACTCCCTCAACATGACTATGTGGGAGGGAGTTGTCAAAACAGCCCCGTAACATGTTTTTGGCCATCATGTTTGATAAACAACACTCAGTGCGAGAGACAAAATGGCGGACGCCGCTTCCTGGTTTCGGCCGATTCGAATGTTTACTAAGATCTAAGAGCCAATCAGAATCGCGCTCGCGCACGCCACCGTAAGCTTACGGTAAGCGTACGGTAAGCGTACCGTAAGCGTACCGTAAGCGGGCTCAGATATATATATTGATTTAAAGGCTATTTTCTCAGAATCTACTGAACAGATTTACACCAAACCTACAAAAGGCACTTCCTTGACCTAGGGACTACCTCTCTGCCAAATTTCTAGTAATTCTGTTCAGCCGTTCGGGCTGTAGCTCGTTCTAAAGGTCCTATGGAAAAATGCATGGGAAAAACGCGTTTTGGGACCCCCCTTTTATCTCAGCCCCCGCTTGACGAATCCCCCCGAGACTTTCAGGGTAGGAGCGGAGCGTAGCGCCCCACCTATTTTGAGAAATTTGCGAGGATTCGTCGACCGGCGCCAAAGGTATTCAAAATAGAATGTTGAGGTTTTCCTATGGAAACGTGGTCCTAACTATAACTACCTACTGGCGACCGCCAGTAGGTATATATATATATATATATATATATATATATATGTATATATATATATATATATATATATATATATATATATTCATGTTATAGGAAAACACTCGTATGAAATCAGAGAATTTCTGCAGTTATAGTTTCCTAAGTTAACTATAACATATACCCCTGCAATGCACTGCTTATAAGCTCAAATATTGCATCATTCATGACATGGTCAGTGTCTTCACTGATGGCATCTCAAATGACATCACTGATGACATCATCCATTCAGTATGAGTGTTTTCTAAAGGTTTATGATTCTTAAGTATATATAGTTAGCAACTACATTAATTAAATTAGTATAGTTTGTGTGCTGGTAATGAGTGATACTGTTTCTAACATATATTATGTGAGTGGCTGTGTGATTGTGTGTATTCATATGTGAATGGCTGTCTGAATGGCTGTATGGGTGTCTGAGTGGCAGTATGGATTTGTGAGTGGATGTGTGACTAGCTGAATGGGTGAGTGAGTGGATGTATGAGTGTCTGAGTGGTTCTGAGTGGTTCTATGATGGGTGTATGGGTGTCTCACTGGGTCTGTCAGTAGATGTGTGAGTGTCTCACTCGGTCTGTAAGTACATATGTGAGTCCAGAGTGGTTCTATAAGTGGGTGAGTTAATCTCTGAGTGGGTCTGTATATGGGTGCATGACTCTCCAAGTGAGTGTGTAAGTGAGTACATGAGTATCTGAGTGGGTCTGTGAGTGGGTGCATGAGTATCCAGGTAGGTCCGTGAGTTGGTGTAAGAGACTATTACACTCACTCACAGACCCATTTGTGACTGTGACTGAGACTGTGCAGATAAGTCTATGAGTGGGGCTTTAGGTAGGTGAGTGAGTCTCTGAGTAGGTCTATACATGGGTGCATCACTCTCTGAGTGAGTCTATTAGTGTGTGCATGAGTACCTAAATGGTTATGTGATTGGGTGCATGAGTATCTGAGAGGGTATGTGACTGGATGTATGTGTGAATGTGAATGGGTGTATAAGTGTCTGAGTGAGTTTATAACTGAGTTCATGAGTTTGTGACAGTGACCAGCAAATGTGTACAAATATATATTTTTTATATTTCACCAATATTTGCAGTGTCACCACAATATTCGCAATGTCCCCGCGATGGCACACAGAGGTCTGCGCTGGTGATCACATCATTGTTGTGAATATCGCGTATGATTAAAAAAAACATATTTGGGACACAAATTGTGTCACTAATACCCCCCTTTTTCAAACATTTCAGCTCCGGGAACCGTTCCCGATAGATAAAGTGGAAGCCACAACTTTCTGTTTATGTTATGTCCAGCCAATCAGAGCATTCCCACTGGTGTGCACATTCATAATTTAACAGCGCAGCAAAGTATCTGTGGCCATCGCCAATATCAAGCATGATTACAAAAAACTATTTTGCGCACACAACTTGTGTCACTAATACCCGCATTTCTCAAACATGGGGTCAGAGTACCTCCAGCCAGACCCCCCATGTTAGCGTTCACCAAAATTTTCAGCCCGGGAACAATTCTCGATCATTAAAATGGCAGCCACAACATTCTGTTTAGGTTGCGTCCAGCCAATAAGACCATTTCGCTGGCATGCACATTCTCCATTTAACATTCGCAGCAAAATATCTGCACCCATCGGAAAATCGCCTCAAAATTAGGCCTGGGCTAAATTTCCGTTCCGCTCGTGGAAATTGCGATAATTTGACATTTTCGCGTTCCGCGGAGTGCGGGAAAATGTAAAAATTTCCACATTCCGCAGCTTAGCGATAATAAATTCTCGCGCGCGCGCGATCGCCTTACCTGAATCCCCGCGTTCGCCGACAAGTTTTCCAGATCCGGTCGCATTCTCCACGAGATGTTGGATTGTTGGTAGCCATTTGCGCTGTCTCGCGACAGTTCGCGCCCGCAGTAACCTCATGCGTCGCGCGATCACGTCATTCTTCTCACGATCATGCACCGCGAGAAGAGTGAAAACCAGATGGCTGCGCCCGCGAGCAACCGCATGGGTAAGTTGGCGAGCCGCGACCACGCAGAAAATACTGCGAACGGGCGGGAAAAAACTTCCGCATCTTCGCGATATTTCCGCGTGTTTGCGGACATTTTTACCATTTTCGCGATAATTTGCGAAAGCGACTTTCGCAAATTCCGCCCACCCCTACTCAAAATATCCATGGCCAAAGATATCACTATATTGTTCGGTTTTAATTTCTCAAAAACTGCTGAACGGATTTGAAGAAAAATCTCACACTGTGTAACAACATCTACCTTTCTGCCAAATTTGGAGTAATTCCGTCCAGCAGTCCGGGCTATAGTTTTGACAACGCGTTCATATGGGAATTAACATTACAAACGCACCCCTATTTCATGCCCCTATTTCTCGGTCCCCACTGCATGGATCACCCCCAAATTTTCCATTACACACAGAACCTACTATGACACTTTTCTTGGGAATATTTCAGGATGATTGGTCAAACGACGCTGAAGTTATAGGCAAGTCCTCCTTAGAGTTCTGAATTAAATGCATAATTTTACGGCCTCACAATATGGTACGAAGGAGAAGCTGAAAAATATTGGTTCTTCATCTACATACAGGGAGTTATTACCATCTGTTTACTCAGATCACTAGGATTTTACAGCTTTCCAATCATCCGACTACACTACACTAGTCGTTTAACTTCACCTTTCTTTGCACTTACCTTATGGACGGTACTCATTTTCCCACTAAGCAGTGATAATTAAGGGGTCTTGGCCCCGATGAAAGCTCTAGACACAGTATGTGCTCATGATAAGAGCTAAATATACAGACATTTGTCAAGAGTTGAACAAACTCCTTTACTATTTTTAAACTCTCCCACCGTGGACTTGAATAGCATTGGTTGTCAAAGAAATAGTTTTGTTTCACTTGTTTTATGTCCCTCAAATTCTCCTATCTTAGGAACACATATGGCATTATTACAAGTGTCCTGGTAAGTTATGATCCATGTGGAAATGTCTGTTTTGCACATCCATCCCAATTATGAGTGGTGCAAAGGTTATCACACCCAGTAGTTATCAGGTGCAATACAGTTTGTAGCAGCTGTTAAATTTCAGCAGGTCAAACTTGCTCAAATTTAAGAGTAAGAAAAAAACAATATTTGCTGAGAAATGCATGTTTTCGTGCTATAAGAATCAACATCCACATGTTATTCCCCAATAGAAGAAAAATATTCATAATAGGTTCTCTTTATCACACCCAATAAATTTCAAACCTTGTGGTGTCAGATTTTATAGGGTGAGTTAAATATTATCTAACCCTCCTAGGTACTCACAATCAGGTCCATAGAGTGATAGTGTGTCCATCTTTCCATTCTCACCAAACGTATTCTCTTATTTGCAAGGTAGAGTGCATTCATGTTATCACTATTAGACATGAATAAGGAGTGTACCTTATGAAGGAATACTCTACACCAGAATTGAAGAGGATCCATTGCCCTCTAAGTTGGAACCGTTACCTTTAGTTTGACTATATTTGACGGGTGCACATCTGACTTTGTCTTAGTCAAAGACTAGTTTGTTTTTCCTAGGATATCATTTGTTAATTATGTGCCATGGAGAAAGAGAAACATATTGGCATAGACTCCATCCCAGCTTTAAGAGATAAGGCACTTGATCTACAGAAAGCATAGCTCAGCAGGAACTTAACACCAGTGACTGAGATAAATTCAAGCATTCTGACGATCTCTTTTTTGTATACTTTAGTGTGAAGTGCGACAAGCGTGCCCAGCAGGCATGGTTTCTGTGCTCATGCTGCCACTGGAACCAAGCTGCATCTGACTTTCTGAGCAAAACCAGTCTTGGGTTGCTTGTGTACCGGATCAGGGAAGCCCTGGCCTGGCAGTTCAAGCTTGATTGTTCCTATTTGACTAGAGTCAAGACTAATTTGCACATGGGTAGGTCCAAACTGAGGCGGCATGTGTGGAAAATAATGGTAGACTGGGATGAGGCTCAAGTAATTACCAGTGACTAAGAATGATCCACGGATTCCAGCCATCACTTTTGTATACTTCAGTGTGATGCCCTGACATGACCAGACGTGGCTTCTATGCTCATCATGCCACTGTAACTAACATGCACCTGACTGACAAGCCCCAATCAATGTGAAACCGGTCTTGAGTTGTGTTTGCGCTTGTTCAGGGAGAACCTGGCCTGGCATTTCAGGCTGGACTGTTCCAGTTGGTGCTTGATCAAATATGATGTGCATGTTGCTGGGCCCAAACTAAGGTGGCTTGGTGTGCAAAATAACTATGGACTGGGATGGTGCCCAGACTAATTAATGATGACCGAGATTAATTCACACATTACAACCATCACTTTTGATATATTTAAGTCAAGATAATTTCTCTGTTCACTCACAACACAAAGACCCAGCACACTGTAACTTACTAGGTCTGTCAGCAAGTGCTTCAGCACCCAACAGAGGAGTAGTAAACAAAATATACATGCTACAATATTTGAATTAACAAGTTAGGACGTCTCATGTGGATGCAAGAGTATACTTTAAAGGGATCAGCTGTATTTTTGATGAACTTACTGTTCTCTGAGACTATGGATATCAAACAAACGTAAGTAGTTTCAATGAGAATAATCCTGCTACATCCTTAGTGGGCAACTTTTTAATAAACACACCAAGCGGATGCTGATATTCTCAACATTCATTGGTAAAGTCAATATTTTCACCTTTATCATGTGAAGTGCTGATGTATTGACTTTGACAATGCTTTCATTTATTTTTCAAAGGCCCGACAGCTGCAAAGTGCTATTGCGCACTTTATTCATTTATGTTCATTTTACTCTTCTAACATGGCCATCATCCATGTTGGAACTGTAAAGTAAAAGAAGCCGAACTGATGTCTGTGATGATTGCGAACATGCACACAGCAGCCATCTTTGCATGATTTTTCTTAACATTTCAATTTGGCCACCATGTCCTTACATGTGCATGCATACATTCATGATGCAGCAGGGGCCATTTTGGCTTTTTTTCCACATTACTGTTCCTACATGGTGGTTTGCCATGTCCGAATGGGGAAATAAAACTAAGTAAATAACCTCACAGGAGAACTAAAAGTAAAGAGAGTGGCAGAGGAGCAATTTGCAGCTGGCGGATCCTACCTAAATAAATAAATAAAATTGAATAGCAGGGCAGGGATGCTTAGGGGAGCACCAGTAAGGAATGGATCAGTGAACCAGAGGCATTGAGGAGGTTGAATGAACTCCCTTTGGGTGCTCTCCCAATATATGAAAATAAAACAAAGATACCAATGCTCCTGTGTGTGACCTACTTTTTCAGGGTTCACATCCAGGAATTGTTGTGGGTTGCGACCTACACTGGTGGACGACCATGTCAGTCAATGCCTAAAGACAATTAAACCACACTGGCAAATGGCTGCTAGTCAAAAGTGCATTTCTGTGTTTTCAGGTGTGGGGTGTGTGTGTTGTGTTTGCCATGACCTCACATGCAGATGCCATGCAATGCTATTAGAAGAGAGAGGAAACTATATCACACAAACACCAGAGATTAACTAGATTATGCATTAAAAAAATATATTTCATGACAAAGGTATTGATAGTGAGGGTTGTGTTCTGTGCTCCGTGCTGTGCATTTTGCGGGTACTTAGTGTGTGTGCACACCAGTGAGTCTCCCTGCTCTATTAGAGAATGTAATGATGCTTGAAATATTCCATGGCAGCTCCTGGAAAGACATCAATTGGCAAGGTAAGGTAAACATGTTTTGGCAAACCTAAAATGTCTGGCTTGTAATTAAAAGTGCTCTTCATTTATTGATGAGTTTGTGTGTGCATCTTTGTGTAGTATTGTGTGACCTAAAGGTGATTTTTTACTTGCATTTTCTAAACCTTCAGATCACAGTTTTTACCATCATTTGTATGTCTTTACAAATTGCTATACAAAATTAGCAATATACATACTGATTATTTACAACATTATAACTGTGTCTACCCAGACTTTATATCTTAAAGGAACCATACGTTCATTCTATGCAGAGGGTGGGAAGGAGCGCCCGCCTCTCATCTCAGGACAGTTCACCCCATTGCATTCTGTTAAATGCAATACTCTTACTTCAAACTTGCTGTCGTTTTTCACCTAAGTTGGTGCAGGCAGTGCTGTTATCTCTAGACCTGTTTCCTGATTTAGCCCTTCATCAGTAGAGAGCAGAAGTAGTAAAGAGCAGGGAAAAGTCGACTGTGGTTGCTGAAATGCTGCTTAAGTATTCACAGGTCACAGTACCACGCCACAGGAACACTTGTGCATCCTAGGTGAGCTTGTCAGCTTGTTGGCTCAAGGGAGCCTTTCAAACACAAGGGGGGAGAGGGAACACACTGCCTCTCCACCCAGCACAGTTCACCCCATTGCATTCTGGCAAATGCAGTAGGCTTACTTCTGCTCTCTACAGGTGCAACAACTCTGGTGAAAAACTACAGCAACTTTAAAGGGTACTGCATTTACCATATTAACATGCTTTTCACGAAAAACGTAGAAAACCTATTGGCAGAGATCTCTGTGTGCACACATGTTTCCCATTCTTTGCTTTTTACCACCATTCCAAGGAGTACACATGTAAAGCTGCACTAGATGCAGGTATCAAGGCTTATTTTTCAGAAGGTCAGGTACTTTTTCCTATTGCTGTGCAAAGTTCTCCTTAGTTGAGACTTCTGTACAGGGGGAATAAGATCCTCTGGGTGAATACTCATTTTTTTCTTGGTGAGGGAAATTCTTTTTTTCATTGGAGTAAGCCCTTTCCCAAATTCCCCCTTAAATCTGGGGGTGATGATTTCCCTTCTCACTATCGGAGAGGAGTTACTCCAGCTCTGTACTGGAGTATATCTGTGATGATTTCAAGGGTGAGAAAAAGCATATGTGAATTTGGGAATTCCCACAGATGCACATGTTTGTGGATGTTACCATACATCCAAGGCGAACCACGCCTTGAACATCAACTTCCCACCACTTGCTAGGGATCCATGACTGCAGAGAACTCTGCACTTGTGACAAATAGGTTTCTACCTGCCAGGAAACCCATTGTCAAATCCTGGCAAGCGTTAAATTTGGTCGTATGCATACCTTTAACACTGAAGTTCCCTTTGAGAATAGTGCCTTATGCTTTGAAATATAAAAAAAAATTGTGTTACATGTTGTCCATGTTTTGATTGTTTTGGAAGATTCCTTACATTGGTAATAGAGTTGCATCCAAAGGATCTATTTCGAGTGAGATTCAAGCTACTGTGAGCTGCAAATCCCCTTTTTTCTATTGCTTGGTATCATCATTATATACCATGCTTGATATTATCTTTGATTACTCACAATGGCAGTCTCTCAATATAAATAACCCAGCACTGCTCAGAGACAAAGCCTGACTCTTTTCTCTTCAGAGCAGTAGTCTAGATACAATGGTACCTTACCTTTTTAGCTGAGTTGCTTGTGTTTTGTAGACTACACTGTTTTTTGGCTATGTATGTTTAAGTCTGATTCTCAGATTGCGGTTTGAGAAGCAGTGTCTTCCTTGCAGTTTAGATATAACCAGTGCCTAATTTAAGCTGATGGTTGCAGGTGGGGCCCACATGCACTAATTTATGATGAAAACATGTATTATTCTTCAGAAAACTTGGATCCAGAGCAAGAGCGAGAAAACACAAAAGGTGGGAAGAAAACACAGAGAAACAGTGAAAAAGGGAGAAAGCAGTGGTGACAAAGAACCTGTAAAAGTGAGATAAAGCAATGGCCAGGGCCTGTGATCGATTAATGATGAGACATGTGGTGGCATCAAGACTCAGAGGCTTTGTGTTAGGCTCAGTGACATTCCATAGCACCAGCAAAAGGCTTCTGATCAAAACCTTGGGCCCAGGCCCTTTTTTTTACGAATTAAGCACTGCGACTCGCAAAATAGTGTTTAGCGACTCGCTATTAGGAAGGGGCGTTTCCTTCCTAATAGCGACCCCACAAGCCATGTACAAATGTTTTGCAACCACATTTGTGGTCGCAAAACACTCGCAATTTACCGCCCTCTTCAAGAGGGTGGTAATGCAATCACAAAAGGGAAAGGGACCCCAGGGGACCCTTCCCCTTTGCAAATGCAGGGTAAAATATTTTTTAGGAGCAGGCAGTGGTCCCAGGGACCACTACCTGCCCTTAAGTGCAGACCATTTTCCTTTAATGGGCTGCATTAAAAAAACTGCTTTATTTAAAAGCAGTACCAGACATGGAGGACTGCTGAACCCAGCAGGCCACTATACCTAGGAGGGCCAGCCATTCTCAATGGGGTCGCAAATTGCAAGCACCTCATGAATATTGATGAGGCATGCAATTTGCAACCCCATTGAGAATCTCAAACAGTGTCTCTGACACTGTTGTGCATATCATTTTGTGAGTCACAAATTGCGACTCACTATTCAGCGCAATTTGCGACTCGCAAAAGAACATGGCCGTACATCTGGCTCTACATCTATTGTAATATAAATGTGTATATGTGCATATTTATTTTAATTTTGGGCCAGTGCTGGTTATTTTCTAAGGCAGGGAGAGAAGAGAGATGTTATATGGGTTCCATTAAGAGAATTTATTCATGAAAATGAACCAGAGGCATGCCTGACTTTCATACGCTCTCATAACTGTCAACGGTGTGCCTATTCCATTGCTCATTTCATATTTATACGAGTTAATATTTTTCTGTTTGACTTTGGCTGTATTCTTGCAGCCTAGCAATAAATACCTTTACAGTCATGAAAGCCACAGTGACTCCTGAGGTCACATAGAGCTGTGTGAAAACTGACAACAGGCGACATTGCACCCTAACAGTCATTCGAAATCTGATAAAAACATGAACTTGCGCCTTTTTCCCTGATGCATATTTATATTTTCCGAATTTCTATGTATAGCTCAGCCAGGCATGAGTGAGAAGGACACTGGTTTATTTTCTGTGCAGTGTCTTAGCATACCTTACACATGAGTTGGACATTGTGCTTACAAATGTAAGGTAATTATAATATAGATTTAAGAATACATGGTTTACCAAAACGTTTTAAAAAATATGGTATGTTATGTCATTTTAAATGTATTCATGTAGCATATGTAATTCATTTCTACTTGTTAACTACCAACATATTTCTCAAGGAACCACCACAACCCCAGTCAGTGTGAACCACAAATGTCACTAAATCAACCTCTGCTTTACACTTTGGCAGCTTGGCACAAAAGCAGTTAGGCTTAACTTAGAGGCAATGTGTAAAGTAGTTATGCAGCACACAACCAAGAATTAGGTGAAAACACCACACAAGAAAAATCCCACACTGCAAAGATCCTGTCAGGCGTCAAAGACGGTTGATGCTGGAGTTTACCATTGGCAGTCACTGTGGGCTGTCGATGCTGTAGCTTGAATTGCAGATCTAGCAGTACTGGCCATCGCTGGTGGTCACTGTAGTGTGAAGAGTTTGGGCCACTGGAGCTTCACATTGGCGATCGTTGCATGATCTGGTGAGAAACGGGCCAGTTCAAGTTCGCAAACAGCTCGAACTTCAGGATTTTTTATTTACTTCTCAGGAGAAGCTCAAGTGATGCCCGCCATGGGTCCAGGACCTGGGAAGCACCTCTTGGAGAGCAGGAATGCCAGCAGGGCTCTAGCAGGTCCAGTTGCAGGTAAAGTGCAGCAGGTCAGCTGGGCAGTTGCAGAGAGACCTCCAGAGCTTGCTGTGGGCCTGTAGCTCAGAACGGGAGGTCAGCCATATGACTCTGGGAGCCACTCTGTCTGGGTTGAAGGGAGCAGGTCCAGTCTCCCTCCTCAGAGAGCAAGGCAGGCCTCGTGCAGCAGAGTAGTCTTCTACTGTAGTATCCACATCTCCAGGAGTGTACTGACAAATGGGTCTGAGAGTTCTATTTTTATACCTGGTGCCAGCTTCGAAGTGAAAGAAACTTCTGGATTTTTTACCCCACAGATGGTTCTGGGATTCCTTCCCCCCTGCCCTGATGCCATCATGTCTGTGGTAACAAAATGCCCATCTGAAATCCTTTGTGAATTGGCAGAGGCATCTCCTTTGAAATGTAAGTGGCGCTGTGCACAGCTCCACCCATTCCATCCAGGCAGGATGGCCCATCCTGACAGTATCTAATCCCCCTTTGTGTCACTGTCTAGGAAGAATGCACAAAGGACAACTGTCAATTACACCTTTTCATGTGACCCAGAATACAGACTACAGGCACCAAATGGTTAGGACAAATAAATGCCAACTTTCTAAAAGGGTTACAGCAAACAAATGATGGACGGAATGCTGACAATGCAAACGTTCTCCCCCACTCAAAAGATCTGGGTTAAATACATCGTTCTTTTGCCCACTACGCCACCCAAGTTTGGACCCAGCCATATGCAAATCAGTCATGACCCTGTGCCCCATGGGAACAGTCGAGACCGAACTGCCAGGCCAGGACCTCCCTGGACCAGTTTCAGGGTATGTCACCCTTCTTCAGCAAGGCTAGCTTGAATCCAGTGGCACAGTGAGCAAGGGACCCACGTCTGGGCATACCCATCCCACTTAGGGAGAAAAGTGTTACAGCAAACAAATGATGGACGGAATGCTGACAGTGCAAACATTTTCCCCCAGTTTTTGCAATTAACTTTCTAAAAGGGACAGTTTTAAAATTGTAACTTAATATCTGACTTTACCATTAGAGAGGTTTTTAAATTACACTTCATTTGTGTGTAAACATGACATTTCTACCTGTTCAACAACAAATGTTATCACTTATTAAATGTAATAAGGTAGCCTAATATTATCCTGTGGGAGAGTTTGTCTACCAGGACTTGTAAAACTTAAAAAGTACATGCCACATAATTAGTCTGGCCATGCTCTTTTTGACTGATGTGCATTCAAGTTAAGCAATCCTGACATGCAGAACCAACCAGCTGAGCTGTTAGCCTACTACTCTTTCCCTCCAGGCATATAACTGTTCAGTAGCTCTTTGTTGCCTTTTTGTTCTGGCCTCAGAGAACAATGAAGAAGGCTGACAGTTGTGGGCTGATATGAAAAAGCAAGTGGGTGTAGAATGGTTTTGTTGCATTGTTTCATACCCTACTGTTTTGTAAATTGTTGGGTATAGAATCCTTTCAGGTTCTAAACTGTCCAGACCAGGGTTGCAGAAGTGTGTCCGTCCCCCCCAACCCGGCATGGAGGATGGAGGATGGGGAAGAATCAGTAGATAGGGCCCATTGAACACAGGGAATAACAAAGTAGTTTCTCATCATGGTTTTATATGCAAGAGATGAGTTCCCCTTGAACATGACATCACAGGGGACAAACTATACACCGGTAAGAATTCATGATACATCAAAGAATTATGCTAATAATAAAAAAGTCACCAAGGATTTGCTGTCACTAGTGCAGAAAAGTAAACACAGCCAAGAAGAAGAACATCACCAACAGTACACAGGGTGTCTGTCAGGAGCTACCTTCTGCCAGTAGCAATATGGCAATGAAGAGTCAGCATTCATGAAAATGTGGGGCAGACACTACTAGGAAACTTAGCATCTTTCACATTCCTAGAGTAAGCCCACTGTTGATGGTCTGGGGCAAATTAGCATTGTAAGGGATTTACAAGAGATCTCTGATCAACAAAAAGCTGTGCTACCATCAACAACAACCCCTAGATAGGGACATTCTTGGTTATCTGACTGAAAAATGGCAGGTGCAATTAGAATTACTGTATATACAAATGTATGTGGTTGATAAATGTGCTTGAGTACCATGTATTTCAATTGCTGAAAAAATCAATACACCTTTTCTGAGTTGATCAGGTAGGCATTTTCCTACATTTCCTGAACTCACTAGTGTATTGTGATGAAGCCTAGTTGGATTCAGTACTGAATATGGGCGAGAGGACATTCTAAAGCTTTGACTTCTACCCCTTCATTATGCAATGGTACATGGTGCTGGATTAGATATTCCACTACAATGAAAAAATGCAGTGCAACTAAGCACTTTTCATCTTCCAGGGAGCCCAATGTAATGTTGTATCCTTTTACCTCTCCTTTAGTAGGAAACCTGCTAAGATGCTGCAAGTGGACCAAGAACATTCAGAAATATTTTATTCAAGGCTGGAGACACGAGAGATACAAATGATATATATAAAATAGATGAACGCTCACACAGTTAATCTAATTACAATCATTTCCTGAAAGCAATTTAGCAACAAGAAAAATTGGAGCTTTCCTAGAAAACGTTTTGTACAAAGCAGAGTGGATAGACAAACAGCTGTGAAGGTAGCAGGTATGATGGTCCTTATATTAACTTTAATAATCTACAGACATATCTAAATCATAGCCAGAAATAATTGTTCATAATAATTTCAAACATATGGGGCCTCATGTAGGTAGCCAAATACCGGTCGGTAACGGCTGATTTTCGGTAATTATACCGTTACCGACCGGTATTTTGGCTATTGGTATGTAGGGGGACAATTTTTGGATTCGGAATTTACCGAATCGGTAAAATTACCGAATCGGTAATAATACCGAATTGGTAATGTTACCGAATCGGTAACTTTTCCGATTCGGTAATTTTACCGATTCGGTAAATTCCGAATCCAAAAATGAGATGTAGGGGGAGTGTGTGGGTGTGTTTAGGAGTCGGTATTTACCACCAACTAATAGTTGGTGGTAAATAATTAATGGATGTGTATAAGCATTTTTCAGCGCTTAGCAGTGTGCAATGTGGCAGACATACATGCCCTTAGGGCATGTATGTGTGCCACATGTGCACACATGGCCGAATCAGGGGTGCAACAGGGTGTCAATGTGACACCCTGCCACCCTTGCATGTTCTCCACCATTACCGAATCGGTATTTACCGATTCGGTAATGAGGCATACCTTCCCCTCAATGGGAAGGTATGCCTCATTACCGAATCGGTAAATACCGATTCGGTAATTACCGAATTGTAACGAATCGGTAAAAATTACCGACTCATTACCTACATACGAGTTACCACTTCTTAAATACCGATTCGGTAACGTTCGGTATTTTAGAAGTGGTAACTGGTATGCTACCTACATGAGGCCCATAGTGCCTTGTAGAACTTTGAATACAACATGCAATCTATTGCAATAGTCAACTGGCTTGGGTTACAATGAAGTGATCAATGCCTTCACCATGTAGAAGGGGATATTCTGGCACACCACCATATGTTGTGACTTGATCCCTGGACATAGTGCCTTTGGTAGTAAATAGAAATTCAAAATAGCATAGAGACGCCGAATAGTATGCTGAGAATTCTAGCACAGGAGTCAGGGATAAGAATGCCAGAAGGAAGAATTTGGGGCAGGGAATAGAAGCAAAAACTGATGTGACAGGAAAGGATCTAATATTGTTTGGGATGAGTTGTTCATGAGGGTCCAAAGATCCATTGAGAGGCACATAGCTGGGAAGTAGTTGGATATTTTTCATTGGAAGTGAGGTGCAGAGGTGGGAAACAAGATGAAAGTGTGGATGTTATATGCTTATATATATATTAGTTACATCAAAGTGAGGAGATGCTGTCAACAAGCAAATATTGAATAGGAGTGAGCTAAGTATCAGGCCTTGAGGGACACCAAATGGTGGTGGTGAGAGCTTGGAGGCTGGTTCCACGAAAAAGTTCAGGGCAGAGAATTAGGAGGAAAATAAGTCGATGGCTGACAGTGTGATACCAAGAGTGGTTAGGCTGGAAATTAGAGTTGGTGCCTTAGCAGTGTCAAGCACTGTGGAAAGGTAAAGAAGCACAAGTATGAATGCGCATTGAGGGCAGTAAGCAGAGCTGGTGAAGCTGTCTATATAAAATGTGAGGTCAGTTTACTGTGCATTCTGAGCACAGACGCCCATTTGAAGAGGTTTTAACAGATTGTGAATTTTGAGTAAAAGTGAAAGGCATTGGAAAACAATACAATTATGGTATCAATTGCCCTTGTAATATCACCTTCACATAAGGTCAATTGTTCCTCAAATTAACCCTTTGCTTTGGATTTCACCTCCAATGAACTATCAAACATGAAAAGCGTTATTTGTACCTGGGGCAAACTCAATATAGCCCCAGAGTTTGGCCTTCCTTGTTATTTCATAGCTGCATGAAAGCATTCCCACCTGGAATGCCTTCATTAGTAACCACTTGTCTACACCACCAGCATACCACGGTTACCACCTTTGTGCTATCTAGCATAATCAATCTATCAATCTGACTTCATAGCCGTCCCACATAGAGATTATCCAAATTCAGCCTCAAGGAGACTCGTCTCCATGGTCCATGGTGACCCACACTTTTGAGGGGGAGGGGGGGTGTTGTGAAAAAGTGTCAGCTCACTAGAGGTAGTCTGAATCTACCTCGGCAGCCTACACCTCACTAGGCCACCATTTGTTGCCCAGGATGTAGCAGGCTGTCCAAGCACAGACTTTTGTGTTTTTGCAAGAATTTGACTAAGGGGCCGATTCCGATCCTGTAAAACCCGGGTACGAACCGTCGGACGGAGCGTTTTCTCCGTCCGACTCGTACCCGGGAAAAACACCTTACAAACCCGCAAGTACGAATCGTACCGAAACACCATTTCCGTACGAATCGTAAAAAACACCGACCGGCTAAAACATACCCACAATTCCGATCCGGGACACCAGTCAGGAAGCGTTTTACGGACCAGCAAGTACGATTCGTACCCACAGCACTTCGCACGCCAATATTTTTACGGGACCCAAAAATTGCCGGAAAAGCTAAGTACGCCACGATGCACTGCGAAAAGGGGGCCCGGTACGCACCGTACCCCCATCTCTACACGTCCGCGCCGTACCCCAGCACCCCCCTATGGCCACGCCGTACCCCAGCACCCCCCCCATGTCCGCACCGTACCCCCACCCCCGTAGGACATGTCGGGGAATTTTCCCAGTACTTGCCAGTTTGTACGGGACTTGTACGATTCGTACGGAAAAAATTCCGGATACGATTCGTACGGGGAATATTTTTTACGGATCGGAATCGGCCCCTAAATGTTTCTAGTTCGCCTATTACTGGATTTGTTAGTTCGATATTTCTCCTTGGCAGTGAGTTGTTGAGATGTAAGACAAGATGCACGTTTGAGTGTTATCTGCCTACACGTCTTGGAAGTATAAAAGTGAGGTGATGCTGTCGGCATGTGAAGATTGACCAGGATTGAGCTTAATATGGGCCTTCCTTTTTCTTCAAGTTTGAACTAAGGAAGAGGAGCATTTCACATGATTCGCTGCCCAGCAAATCTTTGCATCCCTCCCTTTATTGTCAAGTTTTAAATCATAGTAAACTTGCAATGCTTATTTCCATACATTCGACGATATTAGTTATATATACAAATCGACTCACTTCCTACATCTTCTTTACACTTTTTCCTTTCCTATTTATGGTAACAGATTTATGAATACAGGTAATAATTGCACTGTGTGCATTGCCATGCGTTACATAGTCTACTCTAGAGGAACCTCTAGTAGCAGTGTTCAAGTAGGAAATATTACAGTGAATTGATTACATTTGTAACCTAGTACTGAACTAGCAAAAGTTTGTGCAAACATAGAAAAGTTTGGAATCTTATCCGATTTTACGACGCATTTTATTTTTATGCTGGAAAAATTAAATTGCTTGGAAAGCGAGTTTATTATAGATTCAAAGTAGGACATTTAAAATAGCAAGAACCGCAGCATGACAGATGGTTGAGAGCTTAGTTTTCACCTGCAGAATGACTTGCTAATTACGTTCTTCCTTGAGGCTGTGCGCAAAGGGCGTCTTCTCCGTTATAAAATGTTTTGTGGATGACTGAAGTGCGATGCTAATGCTAAAAATATTCAATGTCACTGACAGCAGCAAGTCTGGGGTAAAATGCTGAGCGCGAGTTGTGCAAACACTTGTTCTAAAAAGCAACATCTGCTGCATTATCTGTTGAACATAATTGTAATTATTTATAGGGAGAACCAAGCTGAAAGAGACTGAATGACATGCTTTGGCACGAGACGTCACATGAGGACTAAGGGCATATTTATGAGATGTGGCGTAGGGCAGCGCAGCAAGGTGCCTTGCTGCCCTTCGTCACAGGAAAAGGCTAGGAATGCACCGTATTTATCCTGTCCTTTCCCCTGCGCTTGTGTCGTTTTGGCAGCCTAGCACGAACACAGGCGTCTTTGCACCATGGTGCAAGGGTGCCTGTGTTGTAGACAGGATTGTTTCTGTGCAGGAAGCTGCACCTTCCTGAACAAAAACAATCCGTAGAGGCGTTTTTAGAAAGAGGAAAAAACAAGGAGAAATAAAGATATTTCTCCTCTTTGTGCCTCATCTGGGGAGGAGTATATTTTTTATGCATTCTCAGGCTTACCAGGTTTGGTAAATCTGAAAGTGCATCCATAAGGCGATCCGCCCGCCATCCTAATAGATCCCTTAATATTTAATATTGTTTTAAAGTTTAAAAGTTTGACATTTAAAAAAAAATAAGTTTATTCAATGAAAAACATAATTATAATAATTATATATACTTTGTAATCACAAACACATTGTTGGACTTGCCCCTTTTTGTAGGTTCAGCCCAAACATTTTTCCTTGGTAGCCAGTGGTAAAGTGCATGAGCTCTCTCCCTAAAACATGGTACAATTGACATCTACCTGATTGGTATATTTAATTTACTTATAAGTTCCTAGTAGATGGTGCAACATGAACCCAGAGCCTGCAAATTAAATACTACTAGTTGGCCACTCACTAAAGTAGCTTTTTAAAACATGTCTCAGGCCTGCCACTGTAGTTGAAGTGCAGTTTTAAACAGTCATTTCAATCAGACAAAATAATTATTTTTTTACTACTTCCTAAACCTTCCTTTTTAATACATTTATGTCACCCCCGAGGCAGACCTCAAAGTCTCAAAGGGCAGGGTGCATTGTATTTGAAAAGTGTAATATGTGTATTAAAAGTTTTACATATCCTGGCACTGAAAGGTTCTATCTCTTCCAATGACTAGCACTGGGTTACCGTATTGCATGATATAAGTGATAACTATGGATTGGGAGCTTACCTACGTAGCTTGGCGCTGTCCCCTCCCCAAAAACACAGCAAGAAATGTAGGCATTTTGATAGTTAATAAACTATTAATGAAAGAGCAAGTTATAGCCACTTGTGGCTCATGTTTTGGTGCAATGCGCCTTCTTCGAAAAGTATTCTAATGGCTACCGGCATCTTACTAGTAGACCCTAGTCCAGGCACTTATAATCAGATGTCTGGTCCATGAAAATGTGTTAAGCGCAGCATCCAATTCTATCAAAACTTCAGGTGGTGCAAAATACAGCTGCCCGATTGGTAAGTAAAATGCCTCCGGGCACTCCGTCTGTTTCTCTGCTCAGCACTCTTCATTGGTAAGGAAAAGAGCAATATTTAAACTACTTTGTCTGACCTTCAAACAACAGTCTGTTCAATAATGTTTGCGATTCCCAATGGGGTCGCAAATTGCGAAGGCTCATAAATATTAATGAACCTCTCGCAATTTTCGAGCCCTTTGGGAATGACAGGCCCTCCCAGGGATGGTGGCCTGCTGGGCTAAGCAGACCACCATGTCTGGGACTGCTTTTAAATAAAGCAGTTTTTTTTAAAGTGCATCCTGTTTTCCTTAAAGGAAAACAGGATGCAGTAAAAAAAAAATGAAACGTTTCTGTTATATTTTTTAAGGGCAGGCACTGGTCCCTAGGACCACTGCCTGCCCTTAAAAAATATTTTTAGAGACAGTCACAAATTGCAACTGCATTGCCGCCCTCTTGAATAGGGTGGTAATTTGTGAGTGTTTTGCAACCGCGATTGTGGTCACAAAACATTCATACATTGCTTTGCGGACGCTACTAGGAAGGGAACGCCCCTTTCTTATAGCGAGTCGCAATTCCTAAATAGCAAGTCGCAAATAAATTATGACTCGCTATTTAGTCATTGTACATGGTCCTGGTCCATTTTGCATGCGGAACCGGGTCGCAAACCCATTCTGCCAAATGTGATGTAATAAAGTTGAGCCATTTTGGCTGTAGCACATTTCAACATTCCCAATGGAAATTGCATGGCGATTTTGCCTTTTGTGATCCACAAATTTTCTCAGCCACCTCTTTACAGTTCACCCCGAAACTTTTAAGGAAGGAGCAGAGCAACAACAAGCACTATTTCGAAAAGTTTTATGAAGATTTGCCAAATTGCACCAAAGGTCTTAAACCTATACATACATTTCCTGTGTAAACACCATCCTGACCATAATTAATAATTAAATGAGAAATATGTTAGAGAGGAGGAGTGTGTGTGTGTGTGTGTGTGCATGCGTGCGTGCGTGCGTGCGCGTGTGTTTGTGTGTGTGAGTGTGTGTGATTGGATCTCATAGTATGCGCACAATGAAACACTCAGTCTCCCACACTTCGTACACGATTCAGGGCCCACTGAGCCCAAGAATATCCAGAATCAATTATGTTGTCAAAGGCATAGACTTTTATTCATCAATCATATAAATCTACACAACTACTACGGGGCAAATGAGCAAACATTATTGGATAAGTATCAAATTGCAGCAACAGACTTTGCAACCTTAATATGTCAAAGGCATTAAGGAAATTAGGCATAACATTGTAATTGATTTCAGCTTAGCCATACACATGTCCTTAAATTTGTTGGGCGACTCGGCATATCAATTCAGCTGCGCACCTTGTGCCGGCAGGCCCCAATGCACTACAGCAAACATTGCATTAGTTGAAATACAGGGCACCGCATAGCGCACCGGCCCACCGAGGTACCTGACCACAGGCATCCTCCAAATAGTCCACACAGTCCATATGTTGTGGAATAAGGCAGTAGAGGCAGGACCACCGGCAGGTCAGTCCCATCCCTGCGCCTACCCTCTGCAGTAGAGTCCAGGACCACCAGCAGGTCAGTCCCCTCTCCGCCTATCCAATGTACAGTTCTATCATACCCCTTCTTGGGCTCCAACCAGACCTGAACCTCCATTGCTGCGCATGCCCCTTTTTGTGTTAACTGTCAGTGCTCTGCCGTGCTACCCCGTGCTCCTCTGCCGGGCAGGAGGGTGGCTTCAAACGTGCTTGCGGCTTCCCCGGGGTCCCAGGAGACAAAGAGGAGGAGACCCCAGGGGCGCCGCCTTATATAACTGACTAACATTCATTTTCGGTTTCCCAAAGTGCCCCCCTAGGTCATCAGGAAGAAGGACGATCCCCACTAGCACCTCCACCAGGCTTCGGTTTCATGGCATGACTAATCGCGCCCCTCCTCTAAATGAGGGGGGCGCCTGTTTATTATATACACTCTGAAAAACAAAAGTTGCATTGTACCCTGCTGTTAAACAAACAAAACCAAAACTGAAATTCACCTATTATACATAGCTGAGAATAAGATAAGTATAACTTGCACTGCAACAAATTTTAGATGTCATCAGTGATGTTATTTAAGAAGTCATAAGCAGAACAACATCATCACAGCAGTGCAAGTTATACGTGTAACTGCTGAATTCTTGTGTCTTTAATCAGTACTGCTTTTCAGTGAATTTCTAGGGTTTATTTATAGTTGAAGTCTTGCTACCTTCCTTAGATATAACTTAAATTTAACCTTTGTTATTTCAGTGAATATCTATTTTTCAACATAATGTAATATCTTATTATGATTCATTTGCAGACAAACAGCAGCATTTGGTTGAGCACAGGGAAAAGAGAGCCGCAAAGCTTGGCTTGCCCATGGACTCCCATCAATCATTCTCCCTTTTTATCTTAATTGTTTTCCCATCCTGCACTCAATGCCCTGGGGTCGTCAGTCCCACTAGGTTCAGATTTATTTCTCTTTTATTTGGCCATACAACAGTAGGACTCTTGGTTTCTTATTTACATGAGAAACTGCTGTTTTCAGAATTTTCTCTGGAAAGGGGATGACATAATTGACAGTTTCCTCAAAAAATGTGTTTCCATCACATGCCTGCATTTGTGGTATGTGATGGACACCCTGGTGCACAGCATTCTGCAAGCAAATATGGGGGTGAATTGGATGAGCGCCATTGAGGTCTTTGTGAAATGGTGTAAGAGCGAGGCCTGTAGAAAGAGCGCTGATGCCAAAAGATATATACCCATATGGGGACAATGAAAACAGATATGCCAGATACCCCTGACTATTTTGCCTATGTGTTGCTGTGTCACTGTAACTTACAATATGCGGCCAGCAATATTTTCCAATGAAGAAGAGTGTTGGAATACATTAGGACCACCAAGAAGAAAGACAGTACAAAACGTTGCTAATAAATATAACTCGTATTGCTATATGTCATTGTTTTTTCATATAGACAGAGCTGCAACACCAAAAAGAGATGGATATAGAGTGAGACAGCTGAACATCTTGGAATCCTGATGCATCATAGAACTTGGAACTAAATTTTCAATTGGTCTCAATATGAAGAAGTACTTACTGTACTTTAGGGTGAGATACATCTCATATACTTCACTATGTTTTACAATCCCATCATGAGTCTATGGTTGTTATTCTCTTGAGATGATTAATGGATCCAATCTCATATTTTCTTAAAGGTACCAATGGGATATGATATTTCATGTGTATTAATCTTGTCTGCATGAGTGAATAATTTGTGCTTTTGACATGTTTCATTGATAGGATGCTAGATTAACTGTAACAGGAATCTTATGGTGATAATATGACTGTTATAACATAGGTATACCATTTATAATTGTGTTTAACCTAACTAGTCCACTGGGGCATGAGGAGTTGTTACACATGTTTTATGAGGATGGTCCATATACAGAAATGTATATGGGAAAAAGATCATTGCCATGTGATCAAGCAGTATACTACACCATATTAACAACCTATATATGCCAACTAGGTGAAGGGTTGCCGCGAGAAATATATGATTATGATTTGTTAGCACAAAAAATAATTACTGCTCCTTACATATGATGGTTGTTACATATGAATATAATATTATTTTTCTTTATTTACCTTTAATTTATGTATTTGACAGATCTTGCACTAATTGATGTTAAGAACTAATGACTGCAAATATCTACATTGGCACCTAAATAAAGAATTCCAATTTTAAGTAATCTTGTGAGTCACATGTACTTATACTGGCGAGGTTATTTAAACAACGTTTGTACACATATGTGGCAGATGAGTATATTTGTACTTTCTGTTCATAGCTTGTCATTCATTTATGTCTATCACACTTTATCACTGATGATGGAATCATCCGAGAAAGGCACTTGTTGCAAAAATGCATAACAATTAAATAAAATTCTCTTTGCATCTAATCCTCAATGAGTTCAGTTCAGCAAGCTTTATTCAGTATGTACAACAACCAGAAAAGTGAAAACAGTTAAAAATAAACATTAAAGGAAAGCGACAACAATCAGCCGTACAAAAACGATCCAGTTAATTACACATAGAATCAATTAATAGAGGCAGTACTTTTTCTCACATCAATTGCTTTTTGGATGTATAGCGCAACATAAAAACATATCACTGTGTCATTTAAAGTGGCAAGTAGTTTCATAGCAGCATGGGTTGTATTCACATTATATTTTTAAAAAGTGGCTTTAAGAAAACACATCTAAAATGCAGATAAAAATGACATAATAACAAAAAGTGCATAGTACTCTGTTTGGATCGCTCATCGCAAGGGCATGGGGACGTTGGTCGTGATTTCATAACAGGGTAAGCAACCAGATGATGTACAATTCCTAGTCTCAAACTTGTTAAAACAAAACGATGTGAAGGCTCAGTGACTTTGGACAAATAGTCTTGGAAACCACTTTTGAGCTCTATTGCTTTGTAAAATATAAATGGGGTTTGCTTCCCTGTGCCCCTCATGCGAATCTCATTTTTGTGGGCCAAGAAAGAATCCTTTATCTCTTATTTAGATAAAGTTAATACATGCTCAGGATTTTCATGAACCTTGATCTTAAATAATTCATTATATAGATCAACAATGTTTTTTAGCCAAGGAATACGTAGGCTATTGTCCAATTTTAAACAGTCCCTGATAATTGTTTGGGTAAATTTAGTTTCGTCCTTGGCCCATATAGATCTCCAGAGCATTACTGGTCACATGGCAATCATATCAGATAAATAGTTTATGCCTACTTCTTGGTGCATTATCTCTGTAGATGCTGAGGGAGGTAAACATAAAAGACGTTTTAAAAAAGAGTTCTCTTCTTATAGCAATATCTGACAACAGTTGTGGCCCCACACACCTGCTCCATACAAGGCAATTGAAATACATATAGCCTTGTACATATCTCTCATAGCCTTTATACGATGATCACCCAGTTTTGAAGCAAATCGGAAGACCCTGCGTATGCTCTTTGACATCTTCGATCGGACGTTGGTTATTTCGTGCATCCAATTCCCATTTCCTGAGAAGCTTATACCCAGATAGCAGAAGTTATTAACTGTTTCTACTCTGGCACCTTCAATAAAAAAAGTGCTATTTTTCTTGTGCTTAGGGCCACATTCCATTGTTTTATTAATTAAAAGTTTTCTGCTGGTAATGAAGCTACTAAACTTGTCCATTAAACGTTGTAGGCGAACCGGAGTTCTGGACACAAGGACAGCATTGTCTGCATAGAGCAGAATCGGTATAGGCCTACCAGCTATTTAGGGGGCATCTGCCTGCACCAACTGAAGGGATTTTTCAACCTCATTTTTAAATAGTGTAAAAAGCAGTGGTGCTAAACACAGCTTTGGCGGATGCCCCGTTTTATCTCAAAGTTTGGGGTGCACTCTCCACGTTGGCCATATCGAACTTTGCACAACAGGCTCTCATTTAACCTTGCAAGGAAGAAAATAATGGGTTTGGGGGCTCCAAGGTTAAGTAGAGCCGGCCACAGGACAGCATGGTCAGCAAGATCAAAAGCACTACTGAGATCTGCAAAGCATTTATATAGACTCTCCTGCTTTGTACACGTATAATTACCTATTGGAAGTTTGAGGTTAATACCTTGTTCTAGTGTTTCCCAACCCATGTCTAAAGCCATATTTAGCATGTGATAAATCCTCCCTCTCAGCCGCCCACTCCTCTAATCTTAGCAATAATACTTTACTCATTACTTTTACTGATCAATCTAGGAGTGAGATGGGGCGGTAGTTTTTATCCTCAGATTTATTCCCTTTTTTATAAATGGGAATAAATATTGATTGGCCTCATGTAGGCGATGTGCTCTCAGTCACAACTAAATTAAAAACTCTAGTAAGGACAGGCCCCCATAGGTCTATAGCTGCTTTCTAAACATCTATAGGGACTCCATTTGGTCCTGAACTTTCCCTCCCCTACTTCCATTAAGACCAAACTTAACCTCATCAAGTGTGAAGTTTAGAGGCATAACAAGCTCTTACTCTGTGCTGTGGGACTGGAAACTTCACATTCCGGTGGGTTAAAACTGCTGGAAAAATGTGACACCCAAGCTTCATTGCTAACATGGGATAATAATTCTGGGAATTAATCACTTTTTAAGTAGGGCAAGTTAACAGTTTCCCAGAATAGTTTATTGTTACCTGTATCTGCTGCCGCTGATAATTTCTCCCACGCTAGCTCCTGTAATTCTTTTTACCTTATTTTAAGGGCAGATTTGAAATTAAGTCGTAAGTTTTTAAATAGTTCGGGATTCCTCGGATTATTATCAAGAGCTTGTTTTAGTTATTTAGAGGCCTGGGTGCACATATGATTAAACCAGCCCCTACATTGTTTATTTTGTTTTCTAGGTGGAGCAGTTAGTATCCCTTCAATAATAGTGTTTATTTTACAAAATTTAAATGGCAACAAGGGTGCATTACCATCCTCTTGGAGGCAGCAGGAAATCTCTGCTCCACATTTGACAACAATGTTGTGTAGTACTTTAGTCGGATCGACCCCTTCCCATTTGATTCGTGGTCCATTAGGTCTAATCGGGGCAATATTAGCAATGGTATCTTATGGTAATAACGTTCTGTTGCCCCATACTTGTATTGTCATTATAATACAATTGTGGTCGCTAAGTGCTAGCTGGGTGATCCTTGGTGTGGAACACATATGCGTGATACTTGTAGAGATCAACACATGATCTATAACAGATGTTGCGTTCCTGCCTATAAAAGTTGGTATTACCCCACCATTGATATCCTGGGCACACTGCAACAATTCAAGATCATACTTTGCCATCATGGTGTTCAGGGCTCCTCCATAGATGCTGTGTGGGAAATGTACATGATCATCACCTTCGCCACTCATATACCCACAGACCTTAGTCATAGACAATGTGCATATTTGCGTTTTAAAATCACCAACCCATATAATTAAAAAATTAGTATTAATTGTAAAAAAATAAAGTTATCAAGCCCCTCATCTAATTCAGATACCACATTGCTACGGGTAGAATCAAACACATTATTATAATGATTGACCAAAATCACATCCCTACCACCTTTGCAGTCCGACCATATAATCTGTGAGTGTTCCCCAACTGTGACCACTCTTTAGGCAACAACTGGTGATTTGTTTGACATAAGGATTAAAATCCCCCCTTTCGCTCTACCTGCAGGTGAAGATACCGCCAGCAGACTAAAGGATGTGAACCCTTCTATGGGGACATAGTCAATACTCCAAGTTTCTTGAATACAGATTATATCATGCTCATTAATGAAATCTGTCAACCCTAATGATTCCTTTTTACTTAAAAGACCAGCTATATTCCATGTGACAATTGTATAGCCGTTTCCTAGTACTATGCCTAGATTATCCCTGGCCATTCACATTTCCTTTTTTTCGTCCATACTTATATATCTGGTCTCTGTGTGAATTTTTAATGTTTGAAAGGAGATGTGAAATGTTTACTGGTGGAGCATTAGCTATTAATACCCCAGCCCCGTGTTCACTTAGCCCGTCATCAGTCGGGACATGCTCCACATAGGTAGACGGGCAGCCCTGTGTAAAGCATTTTCTTGTAGGTTACTCAGGGCTTGATACCTATTTGACACAGGTAACACATATTGGGAGTAAGTTGGCATGATGAGTATCAAACTGTAGTGCCTTTTTTCAGTTTACTTTCTTATGTGCAGACCTTAAATATCTGTAGAAAAAAACAAGTGACACATTTTGTTCAAAACGTGGGTGCAATACTGCTCTGTCCAAGATGTTTCTAGCCCAACTTGGGTTTCTAAAGTTAATAATTATACATCGCGCAATAAACAGACCACGCTGATGTCATAAGCGTAAAAGGCCATTTATTAGGACCAGGCTGCACAACATAACAATAACCAAATAACAACAAATAACCATTAACCAAGAACCCCCAACATCAACTCTTCATCCATTCACTCCCTTCCCCACTCCAAACTCACCTCTCCTTCCAGTCCATGACCCATTCCGTTCTTCATCCATTTCTTCAGATCACTCCTCGCATCCTCCCCGGTATCACCTGGCATTACACTCATGCCTCCAGCCCCCCATAATTCACTCTCCTCCCCCCAAGGGATGGGTGCGCCCGCTATTGACTCTCCAACCCCTCCCAAGTACCACCAACCAGGGAACTCCCTTTAGGGTGGTTACCTGCCCCCCCGGGTCAAACTGTGCATCTTTCGCCTCCGACCCTTTATGCATTCTTGTGACACCAAATCGATTCATTCCAAAACTTGCTGACCACATCTCTCATCTCCATCATGTAATATGCATTCCCCAATCGCGAAAGATGCACACCGCCGTCCCTAAACATTAAATGTTCCTCCAGTCGCAGTCAAGGGTGAGCAATCCCTTTGATGTCCTTCTCCCCACAAAAAAGCCTCATCGCCCTGTTTAGCTTTCTTCGTGCCTTTTCAACAGCCCCATGTTTGATTGCCCTCTTCCAAACTCTCCGAGGCACAAATTTTGTCCATGCAATGCAAGTCTCAGACAGTCTTTGTTTCAACACCTCCAAGTCTCTAGGCATCAGCTGTAAGAGCACCAAACCCGACAACCGAATTAAATCATTCTCCCCCAAATGGATTATCAACAGATCGGGGCATCCTTTCTGAGGGACCATCTTCGCGAGCCAGGGCAATAGTGCCCCCATCGCAATCCCCCTTTTCCCCACCAAAGCACCTTATGATGTTGTCCTTGGAGTCCCAGGTTACGGCCGTACACCTGTTGCTCTGCATACTTGGAGGCCCAGTGCATGAACGAAAGCCCCACAATCCAGGTGACCGTCTTGGGCCGCGGGCCACCCATGCAACCTACAGTGAGAAAAAGGCGTTAGTACACTTCTTGAAACGCTGCACCCAACCACCTCCCTGCCCCCGTTAAACAGCGCACCAGGCCAGGCACCCTCATTTACGGACATATCGCTCACAGCACCTAGATTTCCACCTCCCAATCCGCCGGATCCTATCCCAAGACCACCCCAGCCGTGCCGCCCCAATACAGAAAGAATGCGTCCCAAAACCCGCCGGGTCCAGGCCCAACCTCTTCAATGCCATGCGCAAAACCGCCAACAGCTGTGACGCCGTCACCTGTGCCCCAGACACATGACAAAAGATCTCTCCACCTGACGCCCTTGCAGGCAATAGAAAATTCCGCCATTCAGCCACAGGGCACACACCACCGCAGCCAGTCTCACACAACCACACCCACTTCCCTCTCCCCAACTGATCGGTCTTAGACTGCCCCAGCCAAATCCCCAAGCATCCCCCATCCAACCTGACCTCCTCCAACCTCCTGCCACACACCGTCCTCGTCCCCAACAACTCAGAGACCCGAATGGCCGCAAAAAACATCCACACCATGCATAAACAGAAAACCCGAACCTCAAACCTGTCATAACAACACAGCGGCAAAACCTCAATCAACCTGACCAATAGATCAAAAGTAATAGCCTCCCTCAACACCCCAACCCCCCTCCTTTCCTTGCCCCAACCCCTGAGTACCTGTCCCAGGATCACATCTTTCGTTGGATCAGAGCCCAAAAACAAACAACAATAAAAAGACACTCCCGTCAACTTCCCCGCTATCATCGCGGAAGACAGCCCCTTTTCAATGCAACATAATACAAACTGCAACACTCCTTGCTCAACAGTCGAACGGTCTCCAAACGCAGAATCCCCATACCATCCCATAAAGGATCCAAACTCTGCCCATGCCAGTCTGTAGGTCCGTCTTGTGGTATCGGCTATAGATTTCTCCACCAGGCCTATCACCCTCATTCGCCCAAGGCCCAGATGCCGTCCGGCAGCTCGGTCTTGAACTGATCCGCTCCTGGTGCCAACCGCCGGAACCACTGCCACTGTGAACGAGACAAAGCATCCACAATGTCATTGTTCGCCCCAGGGACATGCTTGGCTCGAAAAAACACATTCAATCTAAGACATTTCAGCATGAAACTCCTCAGCAAGCACAGCACCCTCAGGTCTCGTGCACTCTGGCGGTTGACCAACTCGACCACGGTCATGTTGTCCACGTGGAACAGCACGGACCAGTTCTGAAATTCAGACCCCCACACCTCGAGTGCCACCAACAAAGGGAAAAATTCCAGAACCGCAATGCTCCTCCCCTGTAACACCCAATGAGCCGGCCATTCCTCAGCGCACCACCTGCCATCCCAGAAGATCCCAAAACCTGCTGCCCCAGCTGCATCAGAGTGAATTTGCACTTGTCAAACCATCCGGTCGCCTGCAAAATCCAGTGACACCCCATTGAAATCAGTCAAGAAAGTCAACCATGTCCTCAAGTCAGCTCTGACCCCCATGGAAATCCGGACCCTGTGGTGTGGTAATACTGCCCCCGACATGACCATGCCGAGCCGTCTGCAGAAAGTCCGTCCAGCCCTCACCACCCTGCATGCGAAGTTCAGGAAACCCAGCAGTTGTTGCACCGCCCTCAAAGCCATCCGTTTTCCCTAATCGCCCACAAGAGGCACGCCTGTATTTCCACCACCTTCGCATCAGGCAGTCGAGCTATCCATCGTACGGAGTCCAGCTCAATGCCCAGAAATGTCAGACTACAGCTAGGACCAGCTGTTTTCTCGGGTGCCAAGGGAACCCCAAAACTCCGTGACATCTCCTGGAACTGTGACAGGGCGCTGCCACAAGCCCCAGAACGGGCCTTCCCCAAAAAGAGAAAGTCATCTAGGTAGTGAGTAACGTCCCGGTGTCCGCTGATCAGTGTACAGGCCCACTGCAAGAATGTGCTAAACATCTCGAACAGCGCACAGGAGATCGCACACCCCATGGGCAAAACCTTGTCCACATAGATGGCCCCCGCAAACTGCATCCGCGGGGTGTATCGGCAGGAGGCGGAACGAAGATTTTACATCACACTTCCCCAATTCCACCCCCGGCCCACACACCCGCACTATGCGGATCGCATCATCCACAGAGGCATAGAGCACCCTCGAGTCTGCTTCAGCGATGAAATGATTCACAGACTGCCCTTCCGGCCAAGAGAGGTGATAAATCAGGCGAAACTCACCCTTTTCTTTCTTGAGCACCACTCCCAATGGGGAGATGATCAAATCGTCAACTGGCTAGTCGACAAACGGGCCTGCTATCCTACCCTCGTTCACGTCTTTCTGCAACTTGGCCGCCACCACCTCCGGCAATTCCTTGGCTGATTTCAAATTGTCCGCCCATCTCCGCTCCCTAGGTCCCTGGTAGCCCACTCGAAAACCCTCTGTGAAACCCCACTGAATCTTCAAGGCCGCCTCCCTGTTCGGGTAACACAAGAGCCACGGAGCCATTGCCTCCACCTTAACTGGTGTAGGCACCCTTCTGTCCAGTCTGTCCCCTTCCTTTCGCGTTTTGCCACTACTCCAAATGCATGACCAAGGTAAAACCCTGGGTAAGGGCATGCCGTCACCCACAATTGGAGCACTCGTGCTTGAACTTGCATGGGTACTGGGAGCAATAACCTCTGTTATAGCTCCAACACGCTCCTGCCGTACTGGTACCTGGCTTAGCTAGTTGACCTGCGCTCCCCATAGGGGCGGTAGACCCTCCCACCCCACCATGGGTGGGCCGCGGCAGAAAGTACCGGTAAGTGACTGGCAGCCTGCTGGCTGTGAGCGTGGATGCCGACGAGTGCATCAACGCCATCCACTGCATCCACAACTCCTGATCGATCTCCCCCCATGGCTTGTCAGGGTTCACACTAATCCGAGCCCGGAACTCCTCATCATAACTCAGCCAGGCAAACCCGCCACATTGCAACTGGGCTTTCCGTATGATATCCATATACTTCAGTAAAGCTATGGCACTGTCCAGGTGTTTCTCGCAGTAAATACTAGCATAAAAGAGAAATGCTGATGTCCAGTTCTCCATATTAACTGGAACCCTAGGCCTCCACGTCAGTTCCCATTCCTCCTCTTTAGCTCCCTCCTTTGCCTGCACCTCCCTATGCAACAACTTAAACACGTCCACATATTCGTGTTTCCATATTTTGCTCTTAATCTTCTCCGATAGATGGTAGCCCAATGGCATCGCCAACCCCATATAAGGCAGTTTCTTCTGGTGTTTGTCCTCGCTCTTCTCACCCTTGTCCTCCTTAACCTCCGTCTTGTCCATCTGAACCCCTGTTGCAGACATGGTCTTTTCCACCCCTTCGGTCTGAGGCCCCCCACTGGAACCACCCTCAGGCCGCTCCCCCACATCCCGCACTGACCCATCACCCACACCCACCGACCTGCAGGCCTTCTTCCTACCCCTTTAGGCCTTTCGTCCCATTCTGACCACCAAGTCCCCTCACCTGACAACACCGCCGGTGCCTCCCCCGACCATCCTTTGGAACTGCTGACTCAGGAAGTGTCCGCCTTCGCTTTGTCCTTCTTGGCATTGGCGCCCTGCAAAACACCAAATCCACTGTTGCTCTTCACCCCCCTGTCCTGTCATCGTCATCCCTCACCTCCCTGTCCTCCAGCTCATCACTCTCCGTACCATAATCCAATTCCAGCACAAGCTTGTCATCCACAGGCTTCCAGCCTACCTCACGCGATGCTCTTTTCACACCCTTACTCACCTTCACACTCTCAACTCTCCCCTTCCCCACACACGACGCCATTGCCCGCTCCCGTGCCAGAGGGAAGGCCGCCGCTGACCCCCCTACTGCTTCAAGCCGGTGTCCTGAGGCTGTCTTGCGCCCCGCTGTATCGCCGATGCCTTTGCTGGCCTCCGCCAGCTGGGATCCCCTTTACCCCCCAGATAGCTCCAACTTGGGCGGGCTAAGGCACCATCGGGCCTCAATGCCGTCCTGGCAGTCCATGACTTAAGCTGGGACCCCACGCTTCTTCCTGCCCCCCTACCCCTACGCTTAGCCGCTCTCTCCCTCTCCTCCTGCTCTGCCCACCTTTCTTCCTCTGAGGTGGGTGTGGGTGGCCCTTCTGCCTCATCCTCTCAAACCGCCCCTCCCCGAAGGGCCTCCAGTTCTGCCCAGCTCGCCTCTGTCTCCTAAACCAGCAGCCTCTGCTCCCTGATCCTGTCCGCTAGCTGCATGGCCTCCCACCTGGGCAATAGGGGGGGCAGAAACCCTGAGGCCCCACTCCCTGCATGTGCGCCCACGGGACCACCCCACCGGAAGGAAAGGGGGCCCACCCCCACCAACCCCACCAGCGGCCCTGGGCAAGACAATCACACTCCCCACCAAAGCAGGGGTGCTAGCCTGAGACCCCTGCGATAAATCTAGAGGAGCGTCCTCCTGAAGGTCCTGTGTCTCCTCCACCACACCGCTCACCGCAATGTCATCTGCCTGTAACCAGCCACCAGGAGACACCATGATCGCCCTCCCTCCCCCTTCCCGACTGCTGAGTCGTACTTCAATCACTGGCTCCCTGCCACTTGGAAGCCCCGCATTCTCCCCCACCCTTGTAGCCAGGGGCCCAGACCTCGCCTGACGCTCACAAAAGAGGCCCCGATCCGCCTCCGCGTGCCGGGGCCCACCCGCCTCCCGCTCAAACGCCTCCCGCTCACACGCGTCTAAATGCGAAGGCAGGCTCTTGCGACTGCCTCCTTGTGCCGCCTCCAATTTGGCCGCACCTCTCCCCTTACCTAACGTACCTCTCCGGGGCGGTGGTGGCTCCTCCACACACACCACCACCGCCACCGATATACCCTCCAAGTCTGCCCGTGGGGTCCGGGAGAGCCCCACCCAGGCCTCTGCCAGAACGCCGGGCCGGAGGAGATCCTCCCGGCTGGCGTGCCCCAGCATCCTCAGCGCATCCCTCACCTGCTCATTGGAGACGTCCGACATTCCGTGAGCCGCCCGCACCGACGCTCGCAGTCCGCCTGCAGCACCGACCAGTGGGCACCAACACGGCCGCAACCGTTGCCCTACCGCTAACTGGCCTACACTCCTACGCTAACCCTTCACTAACCTATTCCCACCCGATGATGCCAGAATGCAGGAAGAGGAAGTCTCCTTCATCCCCTGCATTCTTATACCCACCCCCTAGACCCCACCCCTTGACCCTCTCCTGGTCCTCCCCTGCGCGAAAGACCCCGGGGGAAGACTAGTCTGCGACTTTGCTTCCCTCGGGGCCAACCAGTCCACTTTGACACTCTTGGTTAAGGAGCCTATCCAGTTTACTCTTCTTGTTAAGAGTATCTGGCTTGCACCAGACACTGGGTACCCACAGTTCTTATGAAGCCAATGGACCACTTTATTTTTTAATGTATCGTGAGACTTCCTTTGGCCTGGTTGTAACAGAGGGAAATTAACCATAACTGCAACATACAGGCAGCATTCTGGAGGTAAATGTATGGGGGTGTCAGCTCTTTCACATGGTCCCTTGTCGTGTAGATCCTATAGTACTCATGCAGGACCTGCGCATTTGGATAACATAAACTGTGTCTGGTGGCAGACTGACTCTGAACACCCCCACCTAGAACGTTAGCCTGTTTGCATTAGCTTGCTCACAGTGCCACAAGTGTCTCCTCTTATCGGGGACAGAATAGTTTCTGGCAACCTTAGAACATGACAATCTCGATCATTCAGGATAGTGGAAACAATGTACTACTTTTTTCTCAGACACTCATGCTCACTTAGTTTGTCTCAGAGATACACAGAATAAGCAGACTGGGCGCTTCAATAAGAATTTACTAAACAGTTGTTATTCTTGTGTAGAATATATGTGCTGCAACCACCATTAGACAGTAGAGATATATGATTAGCAGTACAGTGAATATAAAATGATAGTACAGTTCAACCACCTTGCAATAAGCATGAATATAAAATGCAGGATAAAAGTGTGCATACTCCTACAATGCCTAACTAAATGTACCTAAGTGTACCTAGCATGTGAGTAGGTGTGAAGCCAAGAATCCCTCTAGGATTTAATTAAACCCCATTACCTGAAGTGTGGGAATGTAGGAGACCATCCTGGTCTCGAGTTGGTCACCCCACGAGGGATTTTTGGACCACTGTCAGCTGGAGCGTCTACATGCATGAGCCTCAGCGTCTCTGGTCAGTGTATCGGCCTGGAAGTCTTGGTTCCCTCTACCTAACACTAGCAAGATGTACTGTATTTATGCAGAAAGAATCTAGGGCTCCTCTCTCCCTTGTCTCATGTATTAGCTATTGTTGGATATGAGAATGACATATGGGATGAACCTTGTAAGTAGAAATGGTGGGGTAGGTGGTGTAGCCCCTGCCTGGTTTCCTAGAACCCTTTTGAAAATTCATTCATACTATGTGAGTCTATTGATTAAGTTATAGGATTCTATTCTTTAGGAGAAACCCTCCTTCTGCACCCAGGACTAGTACTAGGTAAAGGTTCAATCCTAAAGGCTCGTTACTGTGTAATATAAGGGAGATAATATAGGTGAGGGTGTATGATATTACCCGGGCCTAGATTAGGGTACCTATATGAAACATAACACCCTGTTTTCTCGTGGCTTCAATAGAGTTGTCGTTAGTTGGTCTATCTCGGGCTCTTCCCTTCTACTTTGGCAAGGTTGATTATTCGCAATCTGCTGAGTTGGATGTGGGTGGCTTCTCAACTCATCCCTTTCCATTATTAGTCCCTATGCATGCATCATGCTGTCCCCGTCCTACGTTTCTGCCTGTTGGCATACTTATTGCCTTATCCGGTACTGCTATAGCCTGGGGTAGCTGGTCAATAGCGCTCCCCTTCATTTTATTCCTCATTTCCCCAAAACTATAATTTGTATTCTGTACTAATCCATTTATTTTAGTTACTTCGCTGGCCAATTTATCTAATTTCTGATAGAGTGGTTTTAATAACTCTTCAATATTTGTTGCCACAACAGCTGGAATATGGGTAGATTGTAAGTTTATAGGGGTGCCTCGGACATTTTTATCAGTACAAATTTGGTCTGTCAAATTCTGCGGTGGCCCTATCCTAGTTTTGTTACTCCCCACAATAGTCTGGCTTTTCTTACAACTTCTTTTTCTTTTTGGGGTTGGTAATCAGTCAGGTGTAAGCGGTTGCAGGGTGTTGGGCGGCATATGTGCTACTGTAGGACTTTCCGTTGTCTTTGGAGTACCTTGTTGCTCAATATGGGTAAGTCCATTTAACTCCTGCATTAGACCACTAGCCTCACCATCCAATCGTACTCCAGCACGCCAGATCCCATAGATAGGCGGCGTTCCGCTCTATCTATTTCATCACTAATTGCCCCGACTGCACGCACTAGGAAGGAGTCTATAGTGGTGTGTGGGGTATCGCCTACTGGTTTTTTGAAGCTTGAGCCTAACCATTTTTGTAATCCATATGTAGGAGTGCAAAAATTTAGACCTCAAAATATCTAAGGATAAGGGTCTGATAACATGTCTCAGACTATGTACGTGATTCACTATGGGGCACAATACACAATAATAAAAATTCTAATTCAAGATACGAAATGCAAAGTGCTAGGTACTATTAATTTATATTTAAAGTGGCAAGTGCAAAAGTGCCAAGTGCCAAGTGCCAGGTGCCAAGTGCAAGAGTGCAAAGAGTTGGGTACAATAGACAAAATACAAGCTAAAATCACATAAAAAACAATGAGTTAAAAGAGATGTTAAAAGTGGCACTATATATTCCCAAAAACTTCTAAATAAAAAACTAGTGTTTGTAATGTACAGTTCTCATAAAAAAATAATAAAGCAAAACACAATTTAGCTGAACCATTAAAATCTACAAATTCATTAAAAGGTTATAAAAATACTTTTATGGTGGGCCAAGTCATATAGTTCAGTGTAAAACACTGTGTTATCAACTGTCCAATACAAGTCCTCCTTTCTGCACACGCTGTAATACCATTTTCCACCAGGAGTATATTAGACTGGAAAAAGAATTCAGTGCTCCCCACGACGACAGTGTTCATCAGAGGTAATATGAGAGAGGACTGAATGTTGCAACCCAGTACCCTGAACCCTGGACCTAGAACCAAGGGGAGTTGCCCTGCCTGGCCTCAGTCAGTCTCGGACGGGTGCAGACGGGCCAACCCTTGGCCTGGGCTGCGGGAGTCCTGTCCGGTAGTTAAGCCCCTCCTGGCGCGTACGATGAGCGTCGGCGGAACCCATGCCACAGGGCAGGCTGGAGATTGTGGTCAAGGCCCCCCGCACCCACAAACAGCAACAAGCAGCAAAAGAACTGGCGTCCCTAGAGTACAAAACTGTGTCTTCTTTTAAGAGCCCCTAGACATAGTTTGATGCAGACTGCATCTGTCTGCCAGCTCCAGAGCCATTGCTGTTTGATACCTGAGCTGCAGAAGTGTAAATGATATGTATATAAATATATCCGTCATGGTATGGATTGACGTGGTCACTGTACGAGCGTCATCACTCTCCAGCCCCTGGATGTTCGGAGGATGAAAGTAGGGTATAGGAGGCTTTTATTTTAATTTTACAGCCAAATCCCTCTCCACTTTGTCTTGGGTGAAAGGAACATTTCACCAGGCATTCAAGCCATCGAAATGCTGCATTGTGGGGCCGGTAGTCTTTGCAATCTGGATTACCGAGTGCACCCCACCACCAAGGGAGGAGGCGCATATAAACGAATCGAACTAAGAGAGATTTGACTGTGTAGTGGAGGCATCTGAGGAAGGCTGTTGCCGAAACACGTCCTGCCGGAATCCATTTTAATAAAAGTCAACTAAAGCCCCGCTGTGTCCTCTGATCCGTCTTTATGGGAGAGGATTGTGTGTTATATGTGGTGTGTTTTGCCAATACCACGCGTGCAAGGGACCCTTTCAACAAGTGGTCACGACTAACTTTGGCAAAGGAGCTCGACCGAGGGATCGGATTGTCGTGGACCCGCCACCGGACACTGGGAAGCAAGGAGTTTATCAGCATGGGCTGGTCCGTCATGGTATGTATTGACGCGGTCACTGTACGAGCGTCATCACTCTCCAGCCCCTGGATGTTCGGAGGCTGAAAGTAGGGGATAGGAGGCTTTTATTTTAATTTTACAACCAAATCCCTCTCCTGGTGTCTCGGGTGAAAGGAACATTTTACCAGGCATTCAAGCCATCGAAATGCTGCATTGTGGGGACAGTAATCTTTGCAATCTGGATTACCGAGTGAGCTGCCCTATAACGCGACCCAGGTGCGCCCCACCACCGAGGGAGGAGGCGCATATAAACAAATCGAACTAAGAGAGATTTGACTATGTAATGGAGGCATCTGAGGAAGGCTGTTGCCGAAACGCGTCATGCCGGAATCCATTTTAATAAAAGTCAACTAAAGCCCCGCTGTGTCCCCTGATCCGTCTTTATGGGAGAGGATTGTGTGTTATATATATATATATTCACTGAAAAAACCATAGGTTTCAGGGGCGTTATAGTTAGCTGGACATTTCCCTCATACAAAACCCTGGAAATTCCCCTGTTATAGTTAGTTCAGCTAACTATAACTCGCGCCCCCGCAATGCACTGCTGATGACGTCACATATTACATCACTCATGACATGGTCAGTGACATCACTGATGACATCACTGATGACATCTGAAATGACATCACTGATGACGTCATCCAGTGAGTGTGTGTTTCTGTAAATATGTTCAATATATATATAGGGAAAAACCTATGGAAGAATGAGTGGGTTTATAAGTGTGTGAATGGATGATTTAGTAGGTGTGTGACTGACTGTATAGGTGAGTCATTAAACGTATCTTACTGCAGACTAGAGACTAAACTGTGTGAATGTTAGTATCTGTCTGTTGTTGTATAAGCGGCTGCATGGTTTTGTGAATAGCTATATGAGTGTCTCTATGGGTTATTGATTTGTTGTCTGAGTATCTGTTTGGGTGCCTGAGTGTTTGTGTGGGTGGGGAGTGTGTGACTCTGTGCATACATGTGTGAGTGGGTGATTCTATGGGTGCATGGTTTTAAGAGTGCATCTGTGATGGACTGTATGGTTGGGTAAGTGTATGTATGGGTGTGTTAGTGATTGAATGCATATCTCAGTGCTACATGTGTGAGTAACTACATATGTGAAAGGCAGTATATATGTGTGTAAGAGTATATAAGTGGGTATATGTGAGAGTGTGTGATTGTGAGAGTGGCTGTATGGATGAGTGTGTGCTTGTATCAGTGATTGTATAAGAGCGTAAGAATGTGGTACTATTTTTATGAGTAAGTGAACTTGTGTGTGTATAACTGCATAGGTGAGTAAATGGGGGTGTGATTAATTATTTGCATGACTGACTAGGTGTGAGAGTACCTCTATGGATGATTGGTGGTGTGTGAGTGTCTATGTAGGTGCATAAATGCATATGAAAGTCCTGTACTGAGTGACTGTAAGTATGAGTGACTGTACAGGTGAGTGAGTGGATGTGTGTGTAGATCTAAGAGTCAATGAGTGGGTATGTAGTTATTGGTATTGGAGTATCTATGGTTTTGAGAATGGACGTCTGAAATTTTGATTGAGTATATCAAAGGGTGTGAGAAGATGCACTAATTTATCACATGGATGATGTCATCAGTGATGTCATCAGTGATGTCATTTCAGATGTCATCAGTGATGTCATCAGTGATGTCAGTGACCATGTCACGAGTGATGTAATATGTGACGTCATCAGCAGTGTATAGCGGGGGCGCGAGTTATAGTTAGCTGGACTAACTACAACAGGGGAATTTCTAGGGTTTTGTACGAGGCAAATGTCCAGCTAACTATAACGCCCTTGTAACCTATGGTTTTTTCAGTGAATTCCTAATGTTTTTTAAATGCCAATTCCTAACTATAACGCCCCTGAAACCTCTGTTTTTTTCAGTGAATTTCAAAGGTTTTTAAATGCTAATTCCTAACTATATCAGGCCTGAAACCTATGGTTTTTTCAGTAAATATCAAAGGTTTTCTAAATGACAATTTTGAATGTATTCATTGTTATACTGATTTTTTTAATACTGATTTACTACATTTTTTAAACTATTTATTTTTTGATATATTTTTTTAATTACATTATAATTACATTATACATTACAATACAAAATATACTTTCTCAGAACGAATTACTTTAGTTAAAATAATTGGCAAATAGGCAACAGACTTTTAAGTACAGTAGTTACAGTTGTTGCAATAGGCAACACATTTTCAAACACAAAGCAACATTGAGCTCAATGTGAATTTCTAGTTAAATGCAATTAGTTACTTTATGGATTACTTTTCTAACCACAAGACTGGATCCTAGATTCAGTCCTTGGACATCTCCTGTAAACAGTTCAGTAAAAGCGCTTTGGTTACAGTAGTGATTTTTAAGGAATATTAGAATCACCAATGTTATCCTATGGCAGAAAATTCACTTAGCAGGTAAGTAGTGTTATCGTTACTTTTTCTTACTCAGTGGTGGATCCTGGATCCAGCACTGGCCAACCTCCTGTAAACAGTTGAAAGAATGTGTTTAAGTCATACAGACGATTTTTTAGGAATATTTTTAGTTTGTGAAAATAGACACTTAGAAACTTTTCTGGTGAAAACCACACAATGGATTCCTATGGAAGGAAATACAAGTTACTGGTAAGTACGATTAGAATTACTTTTCAGGGTCAGTGCTGGGCTAAAAGATGCAACCCTGGGTTCTCTCCTGATAACAGGTGATTAAATCGGAATTTGTAGTTCGGCTGATTTTAGAGGAATATTTGTACAATGGTGAAGGAAGGGGGAGGGGCCTGAGGTGACGTGTGCAAACACGCCCTGTGGCGCGTTTTAAGTTGGGGAATTAATCTCCTTCAATCCTGAGGTCCCCTGGGGGCCAACTAGCCCACCAGGTACCTCCAGTATGCGCCAGGGAGCTGCATTGCAGAGAGGTATTCAGAGGCCATGCCCCTTTTTACAACACTCTGCAACACAGCTCCGTGGCGCTTACTGGAGGTACCTGGTGGGCTAGTTGGTCCCCAAGGACCCTCAGAATTGAAGAGGAATTAATTCCCCAATTTAAAAAGTGCCACAGTGCGTGTTTGCACAGATCTCACCTCAGGCCCCGCCCCCTACCTTCACCAATGTGCAAACGCACCCCGTGGGGTGTTTTAAGTTGGGGGACTAAGTCCCCTTGAATCCTGAGGTCCCCTGGCGGCCAACTAGCCCACCAGGTACCTCTAGCATGCGCCAGAGAGCTGCCTTGCAGAGAGGTGTTCAGAGGCCACACCCCTTTTTACAACACTCTGCAACGCGGCTCCGTGGCGCTTAGTGGAGGTACCTGGTGGGCTATTTGTCCCCTAGGGGACCTCTGGATTGAAGAGGAATGAATTCCCCATCTTAAAATGCGCCACAGGGCGTGTTTGCACAGTATCACCTCAGGCCCCGCCCCCTACCTTCACCACTGTGCAAATGCGCCCCGTGGTGCGTTTTAAGTTGGGAGATTAAGTCCCCTTGAATCCTGAGGTCCCCTGGCGGCCAACTAGCCCACCAGGTACCTCCAGTAAGTGCCAGGGAGCTGCGTTGCAGAGAGGTGTAGCCTCATTACACCTCTCTGCAACGCAGCCCCCTGGCGCATACTGGAGGTTCCTGGTGGGCTAGTTGGCCCCCAGGGACCCCCAGTATTGAAGGGGAACTCGTTCCCCCTCTGCAAATGCGCCAGGATGCGTGTTTGCAGAGTGGTGTAAGGAAGGGGCGTGGCCTCCGGCCCGATCCTTTCCCCCCCCCCTCTGTGTAGCCCCCCTTCTTTTTCTTTGTTTTTGGCCCTTGGGACCCCATCCCCCAGGGCCTGCCCCCAATTTTGATATTTTTTATTTTTTAACGGGAAGGGGGCCGCGTGGCCCCCCTCCCCAGGCCATAATTTGCCCCGGGGACCCCATCCCCCGGGGCATGGCCCTTTTTAAAAAAAAAAAAATTTTTATGGAGGGGTGCTGCATAGCTCCTGTGCCACCCAAAACAAATTTAATTTTGGGGAGGGGGGCCGCGTGGCCGCCCTCCGGGGCCACTTATGGCCCCGGGGACCCCATCCCCCGGGGCCTGGCCCCGCCGGCTCCTCGCATCCTGCGGGAGCTGGCATTGCTTCTCCACATGGGGAGCAGCTAACATGCTGCTCCCCGTGTGGAAAAGCAATCGTCTTTGGTATTTGGAAGAGATACCAAAGCAGTTTGCTATGGCAGGATGGGAGCCATGCTCGGGAGGGTTCGGGACTTTTAACTCTAATTTTCTCAGGA
The DNA here is from genome assembly GCF_964204655.1 of Triturus cristatus. Lineage (NCBI taxonomy): Eukaryota > Metazoa > Chordata > Amphibia > Caudata > Salamandridae > Triturus > Triturus cristatus. The sequence continues at coordinate 1,406,583,372 of NC_140591.1, forward strand.
ACTACTGAACGAATTTACACCATTTAAGCAAAAGGCACGAGTCTGAACTGAGGACTACCTCTTTGCCAAATTTGGTGTCATTCCGTTCAGCAGTTCGGGCTGTAGCTGCGACTACAGATCCTATGGAATATTGCATGGGGAAAACGCGTTTTGGGACCCCCCTTTTTTCTCGGCCCCTGCTTGACAAATCACCGCGAAACTTTCAGGGTAGGAGTGGAGCGGAGCTGGCCAATAGTTTGGAAAACTTTGCGAAGATTCGTCAATCGGCACCAAATATATTCCCAATAGAATGTTGCAGATTTCCTATGGAAAATAGGTCCTAACTATAACTATCTACTGGCGACCGCCAGTAGATGATATATATATATAATGTATATATATACTGTTTGGAGGCATCGCCCCCCCAGTGCCCCACTTGGTGGAATTTGTTGCATTGGGGAGAGAGTAGGCAGAATTTACTTTGCCTGATTAAGGGGGACAAACGAAGGACTTTACCTGCTGAACGGCTGCAGCGGCGAGGGAGCACCGGCCAACACTGTTTGGAGGCATCACGTGATGTATTAGAAGTCCCGTCACTGTATTGGGCTCTAAAGGTGGACTCCAGCACCCAGAATGCAGTGCAGCAGCAGGAATAGCGCGAGGTGCCTTGCAGTTGTGAGGCATGGGAGGAGCTAGTGATCACGTTATGGGGTGTGATCACTTTTAAAACAACTGAGAAACAGTCTCCCTGGAACATCGAGGATACTGGAAAGGGCACTGAGGAAAGCCAATCTATGGCTGAAACGCGTCTGCCTAGCGTTTCAGGGGCCCTTGTATTGCCAGCGCTTTTACAACATTAAAGCTTACTTTTGATCCCCCGGAGCTGTGTCACGCTCTTTTCTTTTTGCGGAGAGACTGGTAGCGATATATATATATATATATTCACTTAAAAAACCATAGGTTTCACACAGGTTATAGTTAGGTGGACATTTCACACGTAAAAAACCAATGAAATTCCCCCGTTATAGTTAGTTCAGATAACTATAACTCGCGCGCCCGCAATCCACTGCTCATGACGTCACATATTACATCACTCATGACATGGTCAGTGGCATCACTCATGACATCACTGATGACATCATCCTTGTCATAGAGTGACGGTCGCGCGAGTTATAGTTATCTGAACTAACTTTAACGGGGGAATTTCATTGGTTTTTTACGAGTGAAATGTCCACCTAACTATAACCTGTGTGAAACCTATGGTTTTTTAAGTGAATTTGCAAGGTTTTTTAAATGCTAATTCCTAACTATAACGTGTGTGAATCCTATGGTTTTTTAAGTGAATTTGTACGGTTTTTTAAATGCTAAGTTATGTATTTATTAATATATTTGTTTTTTTTAAGGTTTTTCACCGTGCACGCACATTGGGCACACGGTGCGCTGCGCGCACCGTGCACCATGCCCGCACCCCCCAATTTTTATAGAAAAAAATAAAATGTTTATTTCACCCATGGGGGTCTTTCTGTGACCCCCTGACAAAGGCTAGGGGGTCAGGAACTCTCTTCCCTGCCCCCTTTTCACGTTTTCCACCTTTATTCCCCCTTTCCTTTTCAGTGCGAGAGACAAAATGGCAGCCGACACTTCCTGATTTCGACCGATTCGAATGTTGACTGATATCTAACAACCAATCAGAATTTCGCTCGCGCACGGCACCGTGCGCGCACGCGCGCGCACCGTGCACGCACGGTGCGCGTGTATAGATATTTATATGCTTTTAAATGCTATTTTCTCAGGAAATACTGAACAGATTGACACCAGACCTGCAAAAGGCACTTCCCTGACCTGAGGACTACCTCTCTGCCAAATTTCAAGTAATTCTGTTCAGCCGTTCGGGCTGTACCTTCGACTAAAGGTCCTATGGAAAAATGCATGGGGAAAACGTGTTTTGGGACCCCCCTTTTTTCTCGGCCCCCGCTTGACGAATCACCACGAGACTTTCAGGGTAGGAGCTGAGCGGAGCGCCCCATTAGTTTTGAAAATTTCGCGAAGATTCGTCAACCGGCGCCAAAGTTGTTCAAAATAGAATTTTGAGATTTCCTATGGAAACACGGACCTAACTATAACTATCTATTGGCGACCGCCAGTAGATAATATATATATATATATATATATATACACACACACACATATATACATAGATACTGAAAAAAACAAAGATTACAGGGTCGTTATAGTTAGGCTCAGATTTCACTCATATAAAACCAGAGAAATTCACATGTGTATGCCCCCGCAATGCACTTCTTATGACCTCACTTAGGGACTTATGTAGGTAGCCTTACATTTACCACTTCATAAATACCGAATTTTACCGATTCGGTATTTATGAAGTGGTAAATGCAATGTAGGTAATCAGTCGGTAAAAATTACCGATTCGGAATTGGTCGGTAATTAAGAATCGGTATTTACCGATTCGGTAATGGTAACTGGCTTCCCATTGATTCCTATGGGCCAGGAGGCCCATAGGAATCAATGGGAAGCCAGTTACCATTACCGAATCGGTAAATACCGATTCGGTAATGGGGGAGCACAATCAAGGGTGGCAGGGTGTCACAGTGACACCCTGTTGCACCCCTGATTCCTGCATGTGTGCACATGTGGCACACATACATGCCCTAAGGGCATGTATGTCTGCCACATTGCACACTTCTAAGGGCCAAAAAATGCTTTTTCTAAGACATTCGTCATTTACCACCAACTTTTAGTTGGTGGTAAATAACGAATCCACTCAACACCCACACACTACCCCTACATCTCATTTCAGGATTCGGTATTTACCGAATCGGTAAAATTACCGATTCGGTAATTTTACCGATTCGGTAAATTACCGAATCCTGAAATATCCCTCCTACATACCAAAAGCCTGAATACCGGTCGGTAACGGGATTTTTACCGAAAATCGGCCGTTACCGACCGGTATTGGGCTTCCTACATATGGCCCATAGTACATTACTCATGACATGGTTAGTGACATCACTGATGACATCACTCATGACATCTTAAATTACTTCACTGATGACATCACTCATTACATCATCTATTAAGTGTAAGTGTTTTCAAAATTTTTGAGTGTTAAGTCTATATAGTAAAGTACTACATTACTTAAAATAGTATAGTTTGTGTCCAAGTAATGAGTGATACTATTTCTAACATATATTATGTGAGTGACTGTGTGTATTCATATGTGAGTCCGTGTCTGAGAGGCTGTATGGGTATGTAATTGGCTGTATGCGTGAGTGCGTGGCTGTGTGAATAGCAGCATGGGTGAAAGAGTGGCTCTGTGAGAGACTGTATAAGTGTGTGGATATGTGAGTGGCTATGTGGGTGGGTGTGTGAGCGACTGTATGATTGGTTGAGTGGGTTTGAGTTGCTGTATCAGTGTGTTAGTATGTGTATAAGTTGCAGTATGGGGGAATGACTGGGTGTGTCAGGGTGAGTGAGTGGATATATGAGAAGCATGTAAAGGTTAGTGATGGGGTATGTGAGTGGCTTTATGGGTGACTGACTGGGTGCATAAGTGTTGTGTAGGTGAATGAGTGGGTATGAGTGACTCTATGGATGAGTGGGTGAATGTGAGAGTGCCTGTCCTGGTGAGTGTGTGCTTGTGTCAATGACTGTATAGGTTAGTGAGTACATGTGTTAGTATCTACATAAGTAAGTAAGTGGCTGTATGAGTGACAGTATGGGTAAGTGAATACAGTATGTGAGTAGCTGTATGGCTGATTGACACAGTGTGTGAGCACATGAGTGGGTGGGTAAGTGTCTATAAGTATAAATGACTGGATGTGTCTGGCTGTCAGAACAGAATCCTCAGGATCATATTAAAGATATTGTGGTCCACCTCCTGATATCCCCTATGTCTGATAGCAAATAAACAGATATAAAATGTGATAAAGCGTGCAAAGGAAAGGAAGGGATCAGTGGGGAGGGAGATCTGAAACACAAGGGGAAAAAAAACCTTATCAACCCTTGTCTTAGGAAAACACTTATTATTCTGACATACTGGTTCATATCATCATTTCATTTCTACCCCTTTTATACCTGTAACAGAAATAAACGTTGCGCTGCCTTATGCTCCAAGAGCTGTCTATAGTAGAAGATAATCCTCTGCTCTGCATATAGATATACCTCTACTTGGATATAGAAAATAAGAAAATACATAAAGACAATAAAAGACCTTCCAGGTAATGAGACAAGTCTGCCTACAAGAATTACATATAACCTATTATGCAGGTGGATGGTTTAACAGGGGCCGACAGAATAGGCCACGTAGCTCTCTCTAGTCCTAACCTCTGCTGTGAAGAAAATAAATACAGAACAGTGAAAGCAACCAGAAGGATGGTAATCCAGAATATAATGTCAATATGGCAGCAGTTGGATAGCAGTATAGACTCAATTTTTGAGCAGGATCCCGATCCATTAAGCACCCTGTAGCTCCAGAATCCACCGTTGCTTCACTGTTATGCCACTCATTGTATATCACGAGACAAAGCTTAATTGTGTATCAAGAGACAAAGCTGAATAAAGAAGTGTTCCTTCTGCAGGGTTTCTTTTCTTACCAAAGAAGGGATGTAACTGTTGCTTGAGGAGGTCCCTTCTTCCATCTTCAAGCATGGTCATTTCCCGATGCAAGATCCACCCTAACCACTGGTACTTGCTTGTTGCTGGGCCGAAAATGTTGTTTTTATGGTGCATTCTTTGATGAAATGTCCTTTCTGGCCACAGTACATACAAAGTAAATTTTTTATCAGTTATCCCTTTCTTCAGAGGTTAAGGAGGCTCTTATTGTCCTAATTCCCATGGGTTCATGCTTTGGGACCACACGGGTCTCAAACGTCCGGGGACGTTCCATCTTGGTCATCAGCCTTTCCTTCCTTCGGCTCTCTCCTCTTCTATCACTCAGATGGTGATCCAACCATAGTACCAGATCAATCAAAGCTTCACAAGGGGTAGGTTGGGTGAACAACCTTTATAACGCAACTTTTACTCCGCACTACCATTACAACGAAACTATTACAACGCGAAATCTGTTACAACGCATGCCATTACAACGCATGCTATTACAACGAAATGCACTAGATGGCGTGCTAACATTAGAAATAGTGTAGTTTTACTATCCAAACACCTTCCCTACTGCAACGTGGACTGGAGTTAGAATAGTAAATTATACATTTCTAATGTCAGCACTCCATCTAGTGTACGTCGTTGTAAAAGCATGCGTTGTAAAGGCTGGCGTTGTAACAGATCTTGCGGTGTAAAAAATGCGTTGTAACGGCATGCGGTGTAAAAGCATGCGTTGTAACGTCATACATCCGGTAGGTTGAGGATCGATTTGAGCCACCACGTCTTTAAGCTCTTCTTTTAACCCATGGTAAAATATAGTGGATTGCTTGGATTTGGGCCAATCCATTTCAGTCACAAGCCTACAAAAGCCATTCAGATATGCAATCAAGTCGCGGTTCCCTTCAGGAGGTCCAATAAATCTTTATCTGCCGTGAAAGAGGTGGCTCGCGGGTTAAAATTATTTTCGAACTCCACTAGAAAGGTCTCCCAGTCATATAGTAGTGGGTCATCTCTCTTTACCAAAGATACAGCCCACTGAGCTGCATCCCCGGCTAAATATGAATCCCAAAAAGCAACTCTAGAGTGGTTAGTCGTGAAAGCCTTGGACCTACATGAGAAGTGTAGCACTATTTGCGTGAGGAACACCTGTACTTTACTAATTTCCCCATGGAACCGCTCAGGAGTAGCCAGGGGAACCAAGGTGGGCACTTCCATTACAATAGGCGGGGCCTGAAATGAAACCGTAGGACCTGCATCAAATGGGTTTCTTTGCAAACTGTCCACCCTAGCCTGTAAGGCGGCAGTTTCGGCTCTGGAAGACGCAAGTTCGCTTTGCACCTGTGCTAAGGCAGCCAGTATGTCGTCTAAGGTAACCATGTCTACATTCAATACGACCAGGAGGATAATATTCGTGTGCCGCTAATTCTGTCAGAACTGAATCCTCGGGATCGTATTGAAGATATTGCGGTCCACCTCCTGATATCCCATATGTCTGATAGCAAGGAAAGGAAGGGAACAGCAGGGAGGGAGACCTTAACCACAAGGGGAAACAAAAATATCAACCCTTGTCTTAGGAAAACACCTATGATTCTGACATTCTGGTTCATTTCATCATTTAATTTCTACCCCTTTTATACCTGTAACAGAAATAAACGCTGTGCTGCCTTATGCTCCTGTAGTAGAAGATCATCCAGTGCATATAGATATACCTCTACTTGGATATAGAAAACAGCTCCCAGCGAAAAACAGTCTCTAGAGGTCCTAAACAGCAGCAGGCACCACTTTGCAGGTTAGAATTCCCAGCAAGGAAATTCAGGGGAGCTGGTGGTGAAGTCTTTGTGTCCCTGGGACTTCAGAACGGGAGGCAAGCTCAGTTTCAAGCCCTTGGAGATCTACCTCAAGATGACAAAGCAACAGCAAAGTCATTTTCTCCTCTACTTGGCAGCAAGTAGCCACTGCAGGCCAACCCCAAACAGCAAACAGCACTGGGGCAGGAATCATCCTCAGCTTCTCCAGCTATTCTCCTTGGCAAAGGTTCCTCTTGATTTCCCAGAAGTGATCTTAAGTTCTGGGGTCTGGGTCCCCTTTTTATACACACAAATCCTTTGTTCTATGAAGGCAGAGAGTGTCTGTACCCAGCCAAAACCAGTTTTTTCCTCACTGGTGCAGCTTCCTGACAGGAGGTGGAGACAGCATTGTTGAAGGATGACCTGGCCCAGCCAGGTGAAAGGAAATCTCCTCCCCCTACTCTAAATTCAAGCCAGGTCCATTCAGCCCAGCCCTGACTCATCAGACTGCCGGAGCTGCTGCCCTCTTCCAGCCCCTGTCACTCACAAGCCAGACATGCAATACACAAACCTAGCAGAGGCACACTGGATGGTTAGGCAAGAAAATACCTACTTTCTAAAAGTGGTATTTTCAAACACAGAATGTAAAATCACCCACACTAGAAGATGCACTTTAACATTCTGAGTTCAGGCATACTAAACTTTATTTTCCTATCTTGTTCCCAGGGTCAGTTATGTTTATAAGATGTTATAAACCAACTGCTCATTCTGACCTATGGGAACAGATAGCCTTGCAATAGTGAAAAACAAAATTGGCAGTATTTCACTATTAGGACATGCCAAACACATCAGGACTTGTACTACTTTTCACATTCACTGCACCCTGTCCACAGGGGTACCTTGGGCCTACCTTAGGGGTGACTAACATGCAGAAAAGGGAAGGTTTGGAGACTGTCAAGTGTGTGCACTTGCCAAGTCGCCATGGCAGTCCCAGACTGCACACAGGCTCAGCAATAGCAGGCCTGAGTCACATTTTACAGGCTGCTTCGGTGGGTGGCACAATCAGTGCTGGAAGCCCAACAGCAGCATTTGATTTAGAGGCCCTGGGCACACATGGTGCACTGTACTAGGGTCTGACAAGTAAATCAAATAACCAAACGTGGAGTCACTAATCCATAACAACAATTTACAAAAGGGAGCACTTGGCACTGAACAGCAGTGGCAAAGTGCCCAAAGCATCTAGACCAGCAAAAACAGATGAAGCAACAGCAAAACAATTGAAGGGAATCCCATGCCAATGGTGCCAAGTCTAAAATGTGTCCCCTCCAGCTGAAATGTGGGGAGAAGTACCCACCCTCTTGGGAATTCTCTTCACTAAGGTGGAAAAATCTGGCCAGACCATCAGCATTGGTGTGTTCTGTACCAGGGTGTTGTTCCACCGTAAAGTCCTTCCCCTGTAGGGAAATGGACCACCTCAAGAGTTTTGGATTCTCACCCCTATCTGCATCAACCATCTGAGGGGCCTGTGGTCTGTCTGAACCCAGATGTGAGTCCCAAACAAGTATGGGTTCAACTTGTTCAGTGCCCAGACCACAGCAAATGCCTCATGCTCATTCGCACTCCACCTCTGTTCCAGTGGAAGTAACCTCTTACTAATGAAGGCTACAGGTTGGTCTAGGCCCTCTTCATTCATCTGTGAAAGCACAGCCCCCACACCATGCTCTGAAGCATCTGCCTGCACAATGAATTCTCTTGATAAGTTGGGCGCCTGAAGCTCGTGGCAGATTTCAGGGCATCAAAAGCTTTCTGGCAGGCATCAGTCCAGTTCACTTTCTTGGGCTACTTCCTGGAAGTGAGCTCTGTCAAGGGTGCAACAATGCTGCCATACCCCTTGAAAAACCTTCTGTAATACCCTGTGCGTCCTAAAAAGGCTCTCACCTCTGTCTGGGTCTTGGGGGGTTTCCAAGCCAGAATGTATCAATCTTGGGCTGCAGGGCGCCACCTGGCTGCTCCCTACATGGTGTCCCAAGTACACCACAAAACACTGTTCGATCTGGCACTTGCTTGCCTTGATCGTGAGGCCTGCCCTCCTCAGTACCTTCAACACTTCCCAGAGGTGGTGCAGATGTTCCTACCAAGTGGCACTGAACACTGTAATGTCATCCAGGTAGGCGGCACTGGAATCTTCCAGTCCAGCCAACACCTGGTTGACTAACCTCTGAAAGGTGGCAGGGGCATTCTTCATCCCAAAGGGCATCACCCGGTGTTGGTAGTGGCCATCTGGTGTGGAGAATGCTGAACTCTCTTGCCCTATCAGTCAAGGCAATCTGCCAGTACCCAGACATTAAGTCAAATGTACTGAGGTACCTGGCAGCCCCCAACCGATCAGTAAGCTCATCAGCTCTGGGGATGGGGTGTGCGTCAGTCCTGGTGACTGAATTGAGCCCGCAGTAGTCCACGCAGAACTGGAGTTCTGGTGTTCACCGGGTGCGGCAGCCTTCGGACCAAGACCACTGGGCTGGCCCAAGGGCTGTCTGAGGGCTAAATCACCCCTAGTGCTAACATCTTGGAGACCTCCTCCTTGATGCAAGCTCTGACCCTGTAATTCACTCAGTAAATGTTATGTTTAAGGGAGGACTGTCCCCAGTGTCCACATCATGGACGCACCACTGAGTGACACCGGGGGTCAGGGAGAATAGGTCAGGGAACTGTCCCAACAGTTGGCGACAGTCACTCTGCTGCTCATGGGTCAGGGAGTTAGAGAGGTTCACACCATCCACTGACCCATCTTGCTCCTTTGCAGACAGGAGGTCACAAAGAGGCTCAGTCTCCTCTTCCATCCCAGCATCTGTTGCTAGGAGCATGCCCACTTTGGACCTCTCCAAGTGGGACTTCAGGCAGTTCACATGCAGGACCCGCAAAGGGTTCTTAGGAGACTGCAAGTCCATCAAGTAGGTGATGTTACTCTTGCGCTCCACCACCTCAAATGGTTCGGTCCACTTATCCTGCAGCGCATAAGGCTCCACTGGGGCCATGACCCAAACATTTTGTCCAGGCTGAAACTCGATCTGAGAGGGATCCTGATCATACCAATGTTTCATCTCCTCCTGGCTGGCTTCCAGATTCGCCTGAGAGAGTTGTGTGAAATGCCTAGTCTGGTTTCTCAAGGCCAGCATGTAGCTATATACATCCTGGGGAGGTTTACTGGGATCTTTCTCCCAGCCTTCTTTCACCAAACTCAAAGGTCCTCTCACAGGATGGCCATACAGCAGTTCAAAGGGACTGAACCCAAAGGACTTTTGTGGCACCTCTCTGTAAGCAAACAGAAGGCATGGCAAGAGTACGTCCCACTTACGCCTCATGGGTTCCTCAAGACACATAATCATGCCCTTCAGGGTCCAGTTGAATTTCTCAACCAGCCCATTACCTTGGGGGTGGTAAGGAGTGGTGAACTTATAGGTTACACCGCACTCCTGCCAAAGGGACTTCCTATCCTTAGATATGAAGTTGGTACCACGGTACCTGCTTTACTCCCCGTCCTCCAACTCCTCCGGGGATGGGCCTTCTGAAAAAACACTGCTGCTCACCCTGGAAGGCACTTTCCCCAAGCCAGGCCCAATGGCCCCTCCAGCTGCCTATCTCAATTCTCTGCCTCCTCCCTAGCCTCTTCAGGATGCTCACTGGCATTCCTAGATTCCAACCAGGCCCTCAGCGCCTTTTGGTATTCCTCCTTCCTAGTGAGGCCTCTTATAGAGATTTTAAATTTCTTGCAAACAGCTTTGAGGTGTGGCACAGTGTAAGTATCAACCCTCTCTTCTTCAAATTCAATATCCACAGATGCACTGGCTGCTGCTTTGCTCATGTTGAAAAATTGGCAGTTCTCAAAAAATAGAAGTTCCAAGAAAAAGTCTGCCAAAATGTATGTGGTCGCGGAATGGTCTGCACTTACTAGTAATGTACACCAATCGCTGTATATAAATCACAAATGCAAGTCCAAATCCTCACCGCTGCCCACCAATGTTAGAAATGGGGGTCTCTAGTTGGCGGAGGTAGGTACCTTTGTCCAAATAGGGGCCCTTGCTTCAAGTCAGGGTAAGGAGGATACACTCTTAAAATAACCCCTGCTCACCCCCTTGGTAGCTTGGCATGAGCAGACAGGCTTATCTTAGAGGCAGCGTGTAAAGCATTTGTGAACACATACAGTAACACAGTGAAAATACTACAAATGGACACCACACCAGTTTAGAAAAATAAGTAATCTTTATCTAAACAAGACCAAATGTCAAAAATCCACAATACAGTATTAAAAATAAGGCTTTCAAATGGTAGAAATTGTTCAGTTCAATGCAAGTTGTAAATGCGACACTTTTCCCACAAAGTACCTTAGATGCGTCATGCAAAAGCAAAACAAAAAGGTCGCAGGGAAGGTGCTGTGTCAGTTCCTTGCTTCGCAGGATGCGATGCGTCTGCTCCTTACTGCGGCGCAGGGGAGGCGATGTGTCAGTTCCTTAAAGGAGAGGAGGGGGTTTCTTACTGCGTTCCGGTTACGGTGCGACAAGATGGTGCCTCGATGCGTGGCAACGATCCGGTGCGATGCGACAAAATGGCGGTTCAATGCGATACGACGGTCTGGTACGATGCATGATCTTTTGCAGCCGCGCAGCAGGTGCTGCGACGGTTTTCTCGGCGAGGCGTCAGAACACAGGGCAGATGTGGCACGCTTCTTCCTGGTTGCACCGATCTTCCAGCTCCAGCAACAAACAGTCTGTAGAGGTCCTAAACAACACTTGCCAAGTCCCAGACTGCACACAGGCTCTGTAATGGCAGGCCTGAGTCACATTTTACAGGCTGCTTCTGTGGATGGCACAATCAGTGCTGCAAGCCCACCAGCAGCATTTGATTTACAGGCCCTGAGCATACATGGTGCACTGTAGTAGGGTCTGACAAGTAAATCAAGTAACCAATCATGGAGTTACTAATCCATAACAACAATTTACAAAAGGGAGCACTTGCACTTTGGCACTTAACAGCAGTGGCAAAGTGCCCAAACCATCTAGACCAACAAAAACAGATGAGGCGACAGCAAAAAAAAATGGAAGGGAGACCAACACCAATGGTGCCAAGTCTAACACTCTCCATTCAGATACAGTGGTAGTTCAACACACTCAGCCAGTGCCAACAATGCACTGCACTACCAGGGGCCACCAGGGCCACACATCCTATTTTGTTTTAACACACATGGTTCTCTGGTGTACATCACTTGCAGTCATCCCCACACCCAGTGTGATTTAGTACATGACAGGATTTTGACTAGTCCCTACCATGGCAGCTGACACCTGTGTGCTCTCCTCCCCCAGGCTGGAACAGCTGCTTGCTATGTAGTTTCATGCATGTTCCTATTTCTTGACACCTGTCCCCCCCTTAGGTGAGCAGTTTCTCCTCTGAACAGTACATTCCATTCCGTTGCTTTACAGTCTAGATTTGTGTGGATAGGCCCAAGTAAGAAACAGTGGCCTCATGGTGTAAGGGGGCCTGCATTGTCACAGTCAGGTTGGGCAGGGTTCCTGTGTCCATGCATGATGTGTTGTTCCAGTCCATTTTTTTTTTCCTTTGTATTCTAAGACTTTTAGTTCTGGTGACTAATGTTGTACATTCCACTACAAGTGCCAATATGCAAAGGTGAACCTGTACTGGTAGTGCACTTCACAAATGGAAGGCATAAACGAGACAGAGCCCGACTGAGCTGTGCAACATGTAAGTGGGAAGTGATGTTTAATGGTACATAACCCAGATTCCTGCCCTTTGCCATGCACAAAGTGCAGTGGAGCACTGGTACATAGCTAGCTGAACTGCACAACATGCCTTTTTTCCAACATTGCCCCTTGTTGCGACTCCCCTTTAGGTCTTGCTGTTTCCTCGTGGCCAGCACTGCCCTGTCCCAGAACTCCTGCCACCAACTCCTTTGGGATGACAGCTCCCACCCGATCCTCAAAGGAATCCAGCTCCTCCTGGGGAACCAGGCCTCCTCGTCTAGTGTGCATGGCTGCCTTTAGGCTATTAGCCAGCTTCTCCTTTGGCCTGCTCTTAAAGTCATGCCAGCACTTTTTACAGTCAATGACTGTCCTCTACGCTTGTCCCATGTTGTTGATCTTGTCCACTATGGACTGCAAAATGGCATCTTTCTTCCTTAATGGCAATTTTGAGGCGACATAGAGCTGATGTTGTTGCTCTGTTGGCCCAGTGATCACTATGTCATTTTCCTCACTGAAATTGTACATCCTCTTCCCCTGAGAGTCTGTCTGGACATACTGGCTGTCACTGGGCTTGTTGGGGTTATTGTCCTGGCTACTGCTGCTCCCTGTTCTATGGCTGCCTTCTGTGAAGTGTGCCAATTTTATTTCTTATAAGCGTAATTTTGTATATGTTTTTGGTGCTTCATGCACTGAAAAGTGAGGCTAAGGTGACTTGCATTGCATTACATGCCGCAAATCAGCCTTACGTCACTTTTCCGCTGCGACATCACGCCCACTGAAGCATCACATGTTTTGATGAAGCTTTGAACTTGCACCATGGTGCTTCTTACTGTACATACGGTGCATTCATAGTGTTTAAAAATGATGTACCGAAAAGCAAGTCCTTTTGACCCATCACTGATCCACTACAGTACTACACTGCACGACTACACTTGTAAATGAGGCCCTATAGTACTGTTTATTGTCTCGGTTACACAGAAATTATCCTCATCAACTTTTACTTCAGCTAGTTTAAAGGTTTGACAATTTGCAGCACACACTTTTTAATGTTAGAATATGAAATCAGTACTTTAAATATTCCTATTCAAGTTATAATTTTAACTGTACGATATCCAACTTAACTCTGAGTAATTTTCTTTTCTCTGTATACATAAATGTGAGCTCATTATGCAAAGTATGAATATTCTAAAGCGGTATTCAGAGTGGATTGCTTTGTGTTTTCCAAGTCTCTGAAGTCGTGATATTTTTTTACAGAGCTGCTTAATAGTTTTTGACCTTTTGTTGTCTTGCCTCGCATTGTGAACAGTTACCTAAAAGTGAAACGGCTGTTGCATATTTTATCACCTTTCTTCAATAGGTGAGGTTTATTACCAGAGCAGCGTAGGGGCAATGAGCGAAAGCAGCAATATCCCATTTCATCAGTCATATGCTGCCACGTGGAGAGGGATAATACAAAATGTGATATAAAGAAAACGTTTTCTTCCGAAAAGGTCAAGTGAGATGTGCAATCAGCCCATTACCACAAAACAGGAAAAGAACAAAGAAGTCTTGAAGAGAATGATAGCTTCCTACTGGTCCCAGCAGACATTCCTCAGTCCTAAATCCAATTTGGCACCACAGCAGAGATTCTGCCTCTCAGTTAGCGCCTAACCTTTGCACACCCTTGCAGGCGCATCTCATACAAAATATATGTTTTTTCCCATTTGTTCATGTATGCTGTTTTCTGCTATGCAGCCATTTCCGTATTTTGCGAATAATGGAAATCTGGAGGTACACTTTGTAAATGAATATCCTAGTTTGTGTGGACAAGAAGAGATGCTGGTCGAGAAAGGTGGTGGTCACTTTACAGTCTCAGCAGATAACATTTATATATCAACAACTGGGTTGTTTGCCTTAGTTTAGGGAATGCATTGCCTGCCTTTTCAACACCAAGGTGCCGATTGCGATCCGGTAAAACTCGGGTACAAATGGTCGTATGGAGCGTTTTATCCATCCGACTCGTACCCGAGAAAAACACCTTACAAACTCGCGAGTACGATTCGCACAGAAATACAATTTCCGTGCGAGTCGTAAAAAACACCGACCGGCAAAAAAATACATACACATCTGATTCTGGACGGCGCATACGCGACATCGGGACGGAGTCAGGCAGCGTTTTACGGACCAGCAAGTACGATTCGTGCCGACGTCACTCCGCACGTAGCATTTTTTATGGGAGCCAAAAACTGCCGGGAAATTAAAGACGACGCGAACAAGGAGCACCGGTACGCGACGGACAGCGATGGACCCCAACCTACGCGTCATCCCGGCCCTCATAGCCTACGCCCTCATGTTCAGAAACCGACGCAGACGCCACAGAAGGTCAGAACAACCCCCAGGGGCTAAGGGGGGGGGTGTGCAAGGGGCAGGAAACATAACCCACACCCCACAAAATACTAATACATCCTGCACATTAATTACCTCCATGGTCTGGTCACTTCGGGGGGCGTGTCCACCAATCCCACGTCCCGCCACAACGGAAGTGGACGTGGACGCGTACCCGTCACCACCACAATGGTGGTACGGGACGTACCCACGCCCCTCAGAGCGTGGGTACGGTCCGTACACGCATACCCTTACATCACCACTACAATGGTGGTACGGACCGTACCCACACTCTGAGGGCGTGGGTACGGGCCGTACCACGCGTACCCTACAGCCCCAATACATGATGGATACAAGGCGTACACACGCCACGGATGTAGGTGTACGGTTTGGTGCAGCACATCAGCTGTAAATTGGGGGTGGTGTATGCCCAGGACAGCAGTGTACCACAGCAAGGGCGCAAGTGGGTGGGTGGGTGGGTGCAGAGGACTCCCAGCAGTGCCCAGACATATGAGGGGTGGGTGCAGAGGACTCCCAGCAGTGCCCCGACATATGAGGGGTGGGTGCCTATCACTCCCAGCAGTGCCCAGACATATGAGGGGTGGGTGCCTATCACTCCCAGCAGTGCCCAGACATATGAGGGGTGGGTGCCTATCACTCCCAGCAGTGGACAGACATATGAGGGGTGTGTGCAGAGGACTCCCAGCAGTGCCCAGACATGTGAGGGGTGGGTGCAGAGGACCCCCAACAGTGCCCAGACATATGAGGGGTGGGTGCCTATCACTCCCAGCAGTGCCCAGACATATGAGGGGTGGGTGCAGAGGACTCCCAGCAGTGCCCAGATATATGAGGGGTGGGTGCAGAGGACTCCCAGCAGTGCCCAGACATATGAGGGGTGGGTGCCTATCACTCCCAGCAGTGCCCAGACATATGAGGGGTGGGTGCCTATCACTCCCAGCAGTGCCCAGACATATGAGGGGTGGGTGCCTATCACTCCCAGCAGTGGACAGACATATGAGGGGTGGGTGCAGAGGACTCCCAGCAGTGCCCAGACATATGAGGGGTGGGTGCCTATCACTCCCAGCAGTGCCCAGACATATGAGGGGTGGGTGCCTATCACTCCCAGCAGTGGACAGACATATGAGGGGTGGGTGCAGAGGACTCCCAGCAGTGGACAGAGACATGGGGGTGGGTGCAGAGGACTCCCAGCAGTGGACAGAGACATGGGGGGGTGTACATCATTATCAGATGACCACAGCTCCATGGGTGAATGTACGTATCCCTAACTTAGGACAATGATGATAGTGCCATAACAACACATCACTGACAGAAGAGTCCCACTCCCAGGAGGAAGGAGGTCGTACCCCCACTGCATGACACACCACATGTGGGTGTGAGGAAAAATAACACATGCATACCCACCCCTGGCAGATGCAGCACAATACACACACTGAGATCATGCCACAAGACTGTATAGTCATGTCACTGCCTAACAAACTAAGAGAGCCAAAGAGAACACACACTGTCACGCACATCCCAGGACTGATAGGAATGTTCAGGTGCTGGGCTAGCCACCAAGATGTTGTCTGTCATGGAAGGAATAGGGTGCAGTTCCCACAGATACAATGGCCACAATTGTGAGTCAGGTGTTCAAATACCCAGCAGAACAAGTACCATATGTGTACTAGGCTGGGATTACACACATGCATTCTGCGGAAAAGGGACCATTTATCCATGAAGGCATGGCAAAATACTCTATACACAAGTACATTGAGTACCAAGGATGGCACAGACGATGCAGCCGGACACATTGCTGAGCAGGCATGGCCAGAGTTGAAGGGATCCATCACCAACAAAGGACATGTAGACACAGGGCAACACAACAATTGTGCAACTCTCTGCAGGGGAGATGTCAGGTGCCACAGAGGAAGGAACACCCCTTGGGACAATGTCTCCAAACACAAAGAGCATACACGACAAAGAATCTTTGCAGAGATCGTGTGATGGCACGCAGATACCAGGTTCCACCCCATGAGCAGCAGACTACAACATTTCCCTGAAACATAACACATGCCCACAACCCCAACTCCTGTAGCATCAGCATCAGCGTCAATACCTGAAATGCAAGACTTTTCAAACGAAAAAGGAAATGCTTTATTCAGCATGAAAATAATAATGTGTAAACAAGACTATTCACAAAGGCCAATGGCCAGTCCATATCATCAGTCCTTGGGGGTGGACACATGGCCATGCGTCTCCCCTAGCTTGCCTGCACATTACAAGACTGTGTCGTCGACTGGGGGGGGCATCATGTGGGGAAGGATCAGGCACTGCAGGGACAGGAGGGGGAAGGGTAGGTGTGGTGGGTGCAGGGACGGATGACTCCACCACACGGGGTGGGGCAGCGCCAAAGGTGAAGGCGAGCTCAGCGCTGCACACTTCTGCCAGTTCTTCAAGCATCTCCCCTGCACCCGGAGAAACAACAGGCCCCAAGGAGGGGGGGGGTCCGGAGGGATGGGTTGCAGCACTACTGGGGGTGGTGGTGGACGGGCTGGGGGACTTGACTCCCCTACCGGTCGAGTGCCTTGACCGTTTGCGTCCAGGTGAACTAGTGGGGCTGAGGCCCAGCCCAGCAAAGTAGGCCTCCTTCTCCGAATCCGGGGCAGGGGAGCCAAGGGGAGTGACATCGGAGGGACTGGGGAGTGAGTCATGTGGACGAGGACTGTGGCTGTGTGCCTGCCTGTGTGCCCCAGACCCAGTGGGTGTGCCTGCTACCCCCTGAGTGTGCGTGTCAGGAGGTGTGCGCTTGCCCTTACGTGGTGGTGTGCTGCTTCTGTCTGGTGGGGTGCGTGTGTGTGGATGTCTTGGTGTGCTTGGGAAAGGCATGGGTGTTGGATTTGTGAATGGGCCAGGGATAGGGGGGGAGGCAGCGCTGCAGGTGACTCGCTACTGCCATCAGTGACGAGTCCAGGGACCTCAGCAACATCCGTTGGTCAGACATCACTGATGACATGCCCTCCATGTACGACACCATCTGGGTCAGCAGTCTGGTGTGGCCATGGAGGACAGTCAGGATCGATGTCTGCCCAACTTGCAACTGCCGCTGAATGTCCACAGACTCGACAGTGAGGGCAGCAGGGGGGACAGGGGCAGGGGGTGCGGTGCCTGGCATGAAGGAGACACGGTGTGGCCTAGCACGGACAGAAGGGACCCGAGCAAGTGGGAGGGCGGTGATGGGAATGGAGGGGGCGGCAAGAGATGTACTGCTGCTTTCAGCTGTGGGAGCAGCCTCCACCCCCTCTGGGAGCTCAGCCTCGGACCCGTCTGCCTCGTAGTCTGTGTTGGTACTGGGCAGGTCCTCCGCCTCACTCCCCTCGCCCTCCGTGCCACTAGATTCCACCGACTCCACAGCAGTGGTGGCACCACTGCTCGATCCCTCCTCCACGTCCGTGCCGGTGTCTCCCTCGGTGTCCTCCGATGATGCTGTGGGTAAGGTGAAGAGACAGGAAAAAATCAGTCACCTGTATACATCTGACACATGAGTCCAAACAAAATAGGCAACAGTGCATATCAGGAAAGGCATCAGGAGTAACATCTAGGATACTCCCCACATATGTAAGCCCTGCACTCCCCAGTTGGTTGACGCACCATGCCACTTGCAAACAATGAAAATTAGGACACAACAGCAAATAACTTGAAATCACAAGATCATGAGAAGCTAGTGTCTGGGATCAGTTGAGCACAGCAAGATTATGAAGGCATGCCACCTCTTGTTCACTGTGAAACAAACAGTATTGTCGTACCCAAGGCCAAATACCACATGCCAATGCAGAAGGTGTCCCCACACTCAGAGACCTGTGAGTACTTTTGACACCCCAAAGAAAGACATTGTGACTCCTAGAGAATCACAACCCTTTACAAAATGGACATGCCTAGCATGTGTGAATGTGGCACTCTGTGAACACAACACACATGTGTCTGTATAGCAGAAGTCACACAAGGAGGTGCACACCAAACTACATGTACACAGTCATTGTATGAGCTGCCAGACTCATTCAAATCAGCCACTGTTAGGCAGAAATGGCATAGCAGTAAGTACATATACATGGCACCAGGGTGGTCTGGATGACTTGACACTCGTAAGTTGGTATCACCAACAACCAAGGACTAACCCAAATGCTAGCACACTGTGGGAACATGTATATGTATGAACTCCAAACAAGTGTTGTTCAAACTGTGCCTTACTTTTAAAATGTGCCAGCGTGTCCCTGGAAAGTGTAAAGGTGGTGTCTTGTGCACTTCCTTGGGAGACATCTGTCATGCAGGCACATCATTGTCCTTCACAACCAAACAACAAGGTCAAGCATTTGAAACATTGAGACATGTTGACAGGTGTAGTGAGTGCCAATGGACATTTTCTCTGAGTAACAACTTGAATAATGTCATTTGTCACATGGCTATCCGTCACCTGATCACACAGTTGGCTACACATATGACCTACTGACTGTCATCTGGAGTGGCACACATGTCCACACCCAGGACAATGCATAAGCTAATGGGCCTGCAATTGTTTAGCAAAAAAGCCTAGCTGTACTGTGGGTTCCCCCTCATGGCAAGGCAGAATGTACCCACAGATGTCAGCACACAAAGTCACAACTGTTTAGCATCTGAACCACACACAGGTGCCAAAAATGTCCAAGCAGGATACATGATTGTCAAGAACTGACACAGGCAATGAAGCACCAACATCAAGCACTGGCCAACATCACGGGGGCACTGCACAATGACTTTCTGTACTGCGAATCATCACACACAAGTCAGAACTGGCACACCCCTCCCGCACACACCCACCCATACCTGAGTCAATGTGACTGATACCGATCAAGAAGTGAAACCTCTTATTCAGGGTTACAATAACTGTGCTTGAAAACTAGCTTCATTAACACGACATCACCTTGTAGGGCTGGCAAAACATATTGGTCACAAACAAACATCAACAGATTGTTGTGAATAGCCACACAGGCACTGCCCAGTGTGAGTATGCACAAGCAAACTGTTGTATCCCTGTCCAGTGGGCAAATGTATCACACATGTGAAAACTACTACCTAAGCCAGGGAACAATGCCACAGAGGCAGAGCCATGATGAACCCACAGTGAATGTGCACAGTGTTGGATGACACACATGAGTAGGAGGGCAGGCTGCTTCCATCACCACCATCAATGCATTAGGTAGCCTATCAAACATCCAGGGCACATACCTCATCTTAGATGAATGGAGAGGTTACAGTTGCCCTTCTCATCTGCAGCCTTGATTATCTTGGAGGCTCAGGACGGGCTACCGACTCCCAGATGATGTGGGCTGCTATCTTGGTGGCTGATGGGATTCATTAGTATCCATTCTGACTCTGCTTAGTGCTCTCATAGCTTTGGTTTAGTTCACAATTTGACCCTAGATTGCTCTGGTGTGATGAAAGTTTATGGATCAATAAGGGATTAGCTATCTAGTGGTCGGTAAATATTTTTCCCTTCGACCCTCCTATGATATATCTGGCTTGCTTTGATATATCGTGTTATTAGTTATGTCATGTGTGTGTCATGTGTTCCCATGAGCTTTCCGTTGGTGTTCCGTCAACTCCATCTGCTGCTGCAGCATCGAACATGTGTCTGTGTGCATATGTGCATGACACACATATACGCACACCATGCCACATGTGGACTCACACGTTACATGTGTCATGATGGTTCGAAGATGACTTCCTGACATGAGGCAATATCTGCGTTCTCTCAATGTCTGTGTCATCAGTTTTTGACATGGACCCCTTAATGGAAATGTGTGTCATCTGTCCATTTCCAGATAACATGTGACCTGTGCGTCTAGACTCCCGCCAGCTGTCTGTATGAGATGACTTCCTTCAAATGCTGATATGTGGATTTCTGTCACTCATGTAATGTGTCTGGCTTGTCACTTACACTGGCCAACAGCTATTTTCATGGCATGTCACGTCAACATTGTCATGCAACTATTGTGGCTGGCTCTTCGTAGGAGTATCACCTGGCTGGCCCACGTGTCCTGGATGTATTGCACAGCACAGACTCTGTATTAAGGAGATGTGTATTAGCTGTTGAACATGTGCTCACCTCAGTGACATTGGTGTGGTAATGTACTCACTCTTCGTTATTCCTTCTAAATCTCTGCAGGGCACCGCCTCTCCCCAGACGAATGCCAGACCTGGATGCCATGCGTGAACATGACTGCCTACGCAGATACCGCTTCTCGCAAGAGTTGATAGAGGACTTGACACGCCGGCTTGCACCACACCTCCAACCACAACACAGGTATCCTACAGCTCAGACCCCCAAGATGAAGGTGATGGCAGCCCTTCATTTTTTTGCCACCGGCACGTTTCAGTTGACCATAGCTGATGTCGGTGGCATGTCCCAGACAATGTTCAGCCGTGTCCTGCATGATGTTATAGAAGCCATGTTGGTGCACCTGGATGAATTCATCCATTTTCCCACTCGTGAGCAGTTGACAGGTGAGTTCTATGCCCTGGGAGGGATGCCTCATGTAATTGGGGCCATTGATGGGACACATGTGGCTTTGGTACCACCACAGGCACAAGAGGTAGCCTATAGAAACAGAAAACATTACCACTCCATTAATGCCCTTGTGGTGTGTCTTGCTAACATGCTGATTTCCCATGTCTGTGCACGTTTTTTTCCAGGGTCCGCACACGATGCATACATCATGAGGCATAGCAGGGTGCCAGAAATGATGCTACAGCTGAACGCGGAACGAGTATGTCTTGTTGGTGGGTATACTCTGTTAGTCCTGTGTTCAGCGCTATCTTTGTATCTTACGGCATCTCCTGACCCACTTCTTCACATGATGTTTCCATGTAGGGGACTCTGGCTATCCCAACATGCCATGGCTGATGACGCCTCTCCGCAACCCCAGAACAGCCGCAGAACACCGGTACAACGACACCCATGGGCAGACGAGGCGCGTGATTGAGAGCACGTTTGGACTCCTGAAGAGCAGATTCCGGTGCCTCCACAAGACCGGCGGCGCCCTCCCATATGCCCCGGTGAAGGTCTGCAAAATCTTCATTGTGTGCTTCATGCTGCACAACATGGCAGTGGAGAAGGCCGTGCCACTCATCCTTGATCCGGATGAGCAGTATCATCCACCCGTGGAGGATGAAGGGCTCGGGCACAGGGCAAGTGAGGATGAGGATGAGGATGAGGACATCCGGAGTCAGCTTATCTGCAACTTCTTCTCATGATGGTGAGTCCCTGTGTCTGTGCACGCTTTGAGCCTTGTGTGGCATGTGTTGCAATGTGTGTGTCGAGCTGACTGTGTGCTAAGTGACTTGGAGGTGTGTTCTGATGTGTCATTCAAGTGATGATGTCATTCCACACATATTAGCTGGGACACTAAATTTATTAAGGGCATGGTGACAACATCATTCCTGTAGAGTACATGTACATGTCTGCGGATTACTAGCTCTTCGCTGACTTGTTGTGTGTCTGTCCTCCCCAGGTTCTTGCGGCTGTCGTCTGCTCATGTCATCATTGCCCTCCTGCTTTTCCTCATGAGTATTGCAACGTGTGCTGGATCAGAGTTACATGCACAGACATGGTGAAAAGTCATTTGGGGTAAGGAGTGCAGCAAGGCATTTTGTGGGTGGTACGTGTTTGTGATATGTGGGGACTGCTCCTGTGCATGTTGTGTTACCATTCATACATGTCGACTCACCATGGGCCCATGACGTGTTGCATGGCTCCCATGAATTGATGGTCACCCTTCCTGACAGTCATCTGTAATGGTTTGTGGATTCTAATGAAGGCATCAATGTGTGTATAACCTCCCTCAGGAACAAACGGGATGCTAATGGTGGACATAGTGTGGGACATCCCCATATGAGGCTCAATGGGGAATTGTAGACTCTCCGTGTGCAGCAAGGGGTGTTAGGCTCAACCCCTTCACTTGTGTGCCAGCTCAGTAGGATTTACACATCTGTGTGTTGAAGGGGGTGTCCAGTGTAGGTCACACATGGTCAGCCAAATGACCTGTGAGTCTGTTCCAATTGATGCATTTCCCTTAGTGTGAGGCTGAGTAATAAAGGTGTTCATCACACTCAAAGGTGCCTCATCTCTGTCAATGCAGGTCTCTTGGCACTTTGCATACAGCATATCTGGCAGAGTTGTGGAAGATTATGCATAGGAGTCCATGTGTAGTTTAGCAACATGAATGCAGTTGCTCATGGGTTAGGCTCCCTATTGGGCATGAAGTACATGGTCGTGTATGTTTTTTGGCATGTTGGTCCACACAATGGGCCATCAACACCTGCTGAGGGTGTGTCTCCTGCGCGCAGGTCGGCCTTCAGTTTCCTGATCCGGTGTCATGCTTCTTTGGTGATTGTGCATGCATTGTCTCTGGGTGTGCCTTGTGACACTGGACACTGCTTACTTTACACATGCGCCTGTTGCAGTTGTCCTTCTGACATCCTAGTCTATGTGTGCAAATTCTGTCATTTTGCAAGGAGATGCCGCCTGCTGCTGCGGCCCCTGCAGCAAGGGCCAACAGAGTATCCAGATTTGGCAACACACACGCCTCCAGGAGGCTCCTCACTTCCTCCCTCCACCCATTCATTTTGCTGTCCTCAGGTTGTCTATGCCACTGTTGCCGCCACGCGGTGCCAAAGGCTGGACCATCAGCACATGCAAGGTGCACATTGCACCACCATCCTGTCCTTGCATAACCCACATCACACTACAGTCTGATGTATCAGCCACACTCCGAGCTATGTCCATCCGCACATCTAACGCCTGCTGTCAGACATACCCTGGGCACACACACAACACCTTTGCATGCTGAGTGTGCAACTCCAACTGCCTACACTGCGCTGCCCCGCCTTCCAGGCTCTGTCACACCAACCAGGTAACGTCCCTAATACTCCCCACAGGCTCTGTAGCCCAGCAAGGGCATGGGAGTGGGACTCAAGGCTTCAGCATGTAGTATGGTGTCATCATCTGGGACATGGCACAGGTATCATCTCTCAGCATGTCAATCTACAGAGCGTCCAGGACCCCCCTCTCCACCATCACATGCGCACAGCACCTCATCATCAGCTCGTACGCCATTGACAGCCAGTTGCTCATCACCCTCAACAAAGACACAGACATTGGCAGTTCCATCATTCAAGTATGCATGAGATCTATTGATGAATGGCGGCACACGAGCCACCTGAGGCTGGACTTGTACAGGACTGAGTTGAACATCTGAGGATTGTCCCCTTCCAGCTGGGTCAAGTGCCTGTGTCCCACCCGCAAGAGCCCTGCACAAGCACCCAGTGGCCACACACACAAGATGGTGTGCATCATGTTTGGCTCGCTCACATATGCCATGCTAGTCCACAGCATCTGTACCTCATGCTGCAACGCCCTCTGCATTATGCACATGATCCACAGATAGATCCACTCCAAGAAAAGACAGACCATCCCCCAGGTCCATGAAAACATCCGTGTCAAATACTGCCCTGCTCTTTACGGAGCAAGTACATCCAAACTCCCAGGAAACTGGTCCACTTCCAGGGGGCATCTGCACACCTCAGATTCAACACCCTGCGCCCCAGCCCACTCACCGTCCACCATGGATAGTTGCAATGGATCACTGTCTGCTGCAGGGTGACCTCCACACTCCCCACCCACACTCAGGAGGCAGTCCACAACCCTGACCCCAACCAACCTTGTACGTCTGTCATCCTAGATCCCGTTGGGCCATCTCCGTGCATCCAACCTTGCCCTGGCCACCGTTCTTCCCATCCACCGTACTCCAGCATACAGGACATTGTTCTCCCACCTGGCCACACATACCTGGGACTCCCTCCCCGGGAACCTCCACATGAGCCATGACCTCTACGCCTTGATGATGATCTCCCAAATAGGTCTCTCCGCACAGTTTAGCAAGCCCCCCCTCAGCAGCCAGAGGCCATCACAGGTGAGTGTTGTGCTCCATGCCTACATTGAATGATACCTTGTGACCCATCTGTGTCCTGTACCAGACTCTGATCCCAGGGTATGGATGGCTGGAGTTGGTTCAAAACTCAGGCATAGTTTGACATTTCCACACACATATGTCGTTGAATAATGCAAAATGACAGGAACGTCTGATGTCCAAAGTGAAATATTTATTTGCGGTGGGGTAAGTGGTTTGGTAGATGCAATTAGGTGCTGTACTGGGGGAATAGAATCCAAAGTTCACAGGGGGAGTTGGTATCCTTGGCATTGGAAGTCATCAGAGTCCACACCACAGTGTTGGTCATCATTGGTCAGACTGTGACCAGCAAGTCCATGTGGCAGAGAATGTCATTGGATGATGTGCTGCTGTTGTGCCAGAAGGCCAGGTGCCAGGCCAGGTGACCATGGGAGATGGGGATGGTCCGCTGACTCCCACGGTCTTTTCCGTGGACGACCCACCTTCCTCCGGGGACGCTCAGATGCAGGCCTTGACGAGGCTGGGGACGCTCTGTCAGATGAATCCTCCTCCTCCTCCCTCCCTGTGTCTGGTGCTGGTCTACGCCTGGTGGCACAGGGAGGGTTGGCCATGCTTTGGGCGATCTGACAGAGTGATTGGCTCACGTCCCTGTGCACCGCCAGGAGCTCAGCCAGACTTGCCTCCATCCGTCCTTGGTGTTGTTGATGACTGGCATGATGCTCGACCTGCAGGTTCTTAATCTCATCGAGGGTCCCCTGCATCTCGGAGAGTCTTGACACAACCTGGTTGATGCCTCTGGTGTCACGCCGGTATGATTCCAGGATGTTGCATATGTGTGACATACCGGTGTCCTGAGCTGGCTGGTCAGGTTAGCGCCTCCGCCTGCCTCTACTCCCACCACCCCTGGCCGCTACGGGACGCCTGAGGGATGGCATTTGCAGGGTTGCCTACCTCCTCCTGGGTGCCCGGAGAACCTTGTCCCTCCTGGTCAGACTGGCTCTGTTGTTCAGTGTGAGCAGGGCTCCTGGGTATGTCCTGGTATGTGGCAGGAATGGGGGCGGTGGTTGGCACAGATGTACCTGATGCAGGTGCTGCAGGGGCTTGGGCACCAGAGGGTCCAGGTTGGTCGGGGTCATCCACGGAGTGGTGAGAGTCGTCGCTGCCGGTGGGATCGTCTTCACACGGTGCCTGGGACTGTGATTCTTCCCCCCCAGTGTTGGGGGGAGATCAATGACGTTGCCCTGTGTGTGAGAGAGAGACAATGTTTCATGCGACATCTATGTTTCATACATATACAAGTTGACACAGTTCCTCCAGGTAGTTGGATGTGCCTGGCATTCCTCTCAATGTCCACTTGGGGATGGGTATGTTGCGGGGGACAGATTGGGATGTTCTCCTGAGTGTTTGACCTGTAGATTGTTTGCTCTGATGCTTATTTGGCTCTGGTTCGGTCTTGTTGTGTAACATGTCCATTGTGGGAGTGTGTAAATCCGTTGCCTGCCCCGGGTGTGTGTGCTTGTGTTAGGGGGGGGGTTGTGACCGGGCCTGCTGTTGTTTTTAGTGTGAGTTGTCATTGGGTCTCTCAGGTGATGTGTCTGTCGCCTCATGGTGCATGCTGGCCTGACAGTGAGTGTGAGTTCCTGTGCTAGATACCTGTGCTTGTGGAGTTGGTGTTTGAGTGTACAGTGGTCCCAGGAGGGCCATGTGCTGCATACAGCAGGGCCAAGTGTCATCTACCTTGTCAGTACTTTGCCAGTCCCTGTGCATTGTGCATGGGTATGTACCTATGCCATATGGGCTGAGGGCATTGGTGTCTGCGTCTCATTTTCACAATGTGTTGTGTGGGGCCCACACTCCCAGCCTCCCGGACATCCAGTCTTGTGTTTGTGGTTGTTGTAGGCTTGGACATGGCCTTGCCTTGATTTGTGAAGGGTGCATGGAGACGTTAGTGGCATGAGCGTGGTTTTTGACTGTGGTTGTTTGCGGTGAGTGCTTGGGGGAAGTTGCGTGCATTTGGTGTATATGTGGTGTGGACCCCATTGCCCCCATGTTACGTAAGTTATTTGTGTACTCACCAGGCTCTGCGACTCCTTCGACTCCGTGTACTCCCACCGGCGGTAGCAGGGCCATCACCTTCTCCTCCCAGGGATGGTAGTGTACGGGTCTGCGGGGCAGCCCACCTCCAGTGATGTTAGTCTGGGCATATTCTTCATTCCTTTTCCTCTTGACCGCCCTGCGCAGATCGTACCACCTGGCTTGGCATTCATGCCTGGTCCTTCGGATGGGCGCAACAGCATTCACCTTATCGACAATCCTCAGCCACATGGCAGATTTTTCAGCTATGCTGGTCTGTCTGACCAATGTTCCAAACAGCTGTGGCTCGACTCTGATGACTTCGTTGACAAGGAGGTCCAGCTCCGCCGTTGAGAACTTTGGATTCTTGTCTGTGGGCATGGTGTGGGGTGTGGGTGTGGGTGTGGATGGTTGTGGGTGTGTGGGTGTGAATGTGACGGTGTGTGAATGTGAAGAGGGGATGTTTGTGGAGGAGGTTGTGTGAAGGTGTGTGAGTGAAGGTGTAGTGGAGGTATGAGTGATGTGGAGTTGTTTCTCTGTGGAGTTGTTTTTCAGTGGGGTCTGGCAGCAGTGGGTCTGTTGCAAAGGCTCATGGGTTGTGTGTGTGGGCCCTTTTTATTGGTCCATTTTTGGGTGTGGCTGTGTTTGAATTTTGGTGGGTGTGTTATAAGAGGAGGTTGTGATTTGGGGCCTCTGTTTGCCTGTTTGGATGTGCCAGGTCAGTCATTGAGATGTATTTTGTCATGTAGACGTGTTTTGTGGTGTTGTGTGAGTCGAATTGACCCTCCTTGTGCTGTTTTACAGTGTCCTGGTTCTGTAAAAGTCTTTTTCGCGTAGGTACGATCCGTACATACGCGATGCTGGGTGAGGGTGCTGGGGTACAGTGTTGGAGTGCGGCGCGTACATGCGGTGGGGGTTCGGTGCATACACGTGCGGCCCTGGGGTACGGCGCGTACATGCGGAGGTACGGCGCATACATGGGGGGAAGGTGCGTACATGGGGGGGCGCGTACATTGGGGGGAGGGCACGTACATGTGGTGGGGTACGGTGTGTACAGGTGCGGCCATGGGGTACGGCGCGTACATGTGGAGGTACGGTGCGCACATGGGGGTAAGGCGCGTACATGCGGGGGTGATGCGCCTACAGGGCGGGTACGGTGTGTACACATGCGGCCCTGGGGTACGGCGCGTACATGCGGAGGTACGGCGCGTACATGCGGGGGTTATGCGCCTACAGGGGGGAGTACGGCGCGTACATGGGGGGTACAGTGTGTACAAGTGCGGGGCTGGGGTACAGTGCGGACAGGGGGGTAAGGTGCGTACATGGGGGGGTACGGCGCGTACATGGGGGGGTACGGCACGTACAGTTGCGGGGCTGGGGTACAGTGCGGACAGGGTGGTGTTCGGTGCTGACATATTTGGGGGTGGGGGGGCTGTACGGCTCGTACACGGGCATGAGTTTACCCGTGTACACGTGTGCTACTGCGTTGGCTCCGTACGGGCCTTTTTACGTGCGATTGTGTATTCGAACGGACGGTCGGGATCGTACTTGCGCGCTCGGACTTGTGTTTTACGATTTGCACGTAAAAATGTCCGGCTCACTCTCGTACACTTTTCCCGACAATATTAGGATGTGAAAACTTTCCGACGCACTCTCGTAGACTTTTACCGGCGCTATTCGTAGTTATTTTTCACGGACGAATCGTACTTGGCCATTTGTACGGTACTTCTACGGCTCGTACGTAAAAAAATACGGATACGGGTCGTACGCAAATTATTTTTAACGGATCGGAATCGGCACCCAAATGTAAATCTGACTCAGTTTTCTTCACTCATTTGTACATATACTTGTAACTGAGTTAAGCATTTGATTTCACCAATTTGTGTATTATGCAGAGGTAATGTTTCACTCGCTTGTATATAAAAAAGCAATAAAGATGGTGTCAAGAAATAACAACTGGGCGCAAGATTTATAAAAAGAAAAAAAAAAAATTGGGCCAGATAAATGAAGCTTTATTTAGCTCGCAAATGGCCCGAATTGCAGAATTGAACCGTTTGCGATCTGAAAAAAAGCATTTTAATTGTACAAAGCCGTATTTGCATTTTGGTAAGCTATTACTAAATCGCAAATTGGGTTTGCGAGTCGCTGTTAGGAAGGGGAATGCCAAGGGTGTCTCTTCCTAATAGCGAGTCGCAGGGGCATATGTTTTGCAACTGGAATGCGGTTCTAAACCATTCGTACTTTACTGACTACGTGAAGGAGGTGGTAACCAATTCGCAAACAGGAAGGGGTCCTTTGGGGACCCCTTACTGTTTGTGAATGTGGGCACAAACATTTTTTAAGAGCAGGCAACGGTCCCAGGAATCACTGCCTACTATTAAAAAATGAAAAGGAAACTTTTCTTTTTCTTTTTTATATGCATCTCATTTTACTTTAAGATTCATCGGGCAGCACATATCTGTGCCTTCATGACCCCACTGACAGCTTAGCCAGCACTACAGTGTCATGCATCTGGTCCACCTGGACATGTCACAACACGATTACAACACCCTGGACTTGCAACAATATCCCCACTATCCACCTTTAGCACATGTTGATCATGTATGGCTGGTTGCTGAACCAGAGACAGAAGGAAGACATTTGACATCAGCAGGACTCATTAAGACTATTCTAACCTATAATAGAGTAGAGTCTCAGAAAACTCCAAAAGATTTTGCACATGATTCCAACTGCAGCCAGGGTCATGGCCTTCATTTTGCTATGATCAAACTCCTATGGCAAAACATAGAGGATAGCATGACCTACAACAGCAGATGGTGCAGGAATCTTTTGCTGCTTTTGAATTCTCAGTCTAAATTCAGGCTGATTATGCTCCTACACTGAGCCGCACCTATTGTCTACATAGGAAAGGCCAAGAACAGCATTTCAGTCAGATAGGTTAACATCTTCCAATCATTAAGCACATCTCTTAGAAACAGCACTTGTAATTTTTCAATCCCTACCCCTTTACACATGGCACAAGCCACCCTCACAACATACCACACCTACCAGTACAATGTTTCCAAATTAAATTTATATAGTTTGTACATCAGAAATTCCAGTCTGCTCATCATGTTAAATTGTCATACTTCAGACTAGAATGTGTATTGTTTCCCTATGTTGCGTGGGGCTTTGGATCTGACCAGTAATTACATTTAAATATTAATTTAATAGCTTTTTAAATGTGTGTGTCTATTTATACACTTAAACACAATCATTATTCTCAAGAAAAAACCAGTAGTCTTAAAATCAGCATTTCCAAATCAGAATGATGATCTAAAAAATTCAATGTGTAAATGAAATTAAATGGGGTGATTGAGTGGCAAATTTAAAAAAGTCTGGAAAAGTAAGGCTGGTAGGAACTTGATAATTTCTAAACCAAAAATCGGCACAGTTATTGCCAGTTGACGTTGATGTCCAGGAGAACTGTCACCCAGGTGCTCGGCAGGAGCAAGCTTGACTATGGCAGTGCACTCTACTCCAGCGTGACCCAAAAACTCCAAAAGAAAGTGCAGCTCATCCAGAATGCCTCTGCTCCACACGTATCCTAGACATCCCATACCAAAATCACATCTCCGGTCACCTGAGAGCTTCACTGACAAAAGAATCACCTTCAAGCTCTGCACGCATATCTACAAAGGATTGTACAACATCGGACACGAATACCTCAATCACCGCCTCTCCTTCTACACACCGACCAGACAACTCTGCTCTGCCCCTTTGGCCCAGGCCCCTATGCCACAGATACGCAAGACTTTGGCTGGAGAAAGATCCTTCTCCTACCTCACGGCGAAGACGTGGAACTCCCTACCTCTGCACCTCAGGCAATCACCTTCACTGCCTCAATTCAGGAAAGGACCTCGAGACCTGGTTCTTCAACTCATCTGCAGAACTGCCTTGAGAGCCTTACGGGTGAGTAGTCATGATTTAAAAGAACCCTGATTGATTGATTGATTGATTGATCGATTGATTGATTGATTGATTGATTGATTGATTGATTGATTGATTGATTGATTGATTGATTGATTGATTGATTGATGGAAAAAAGAGGTAAAATTGGAGGATTCTGGAAACTCGCACATATTTGAAGGGAGAATTCTGAAAATAATTACTAATGAATTCTAAATCGAATGGCTTTGAAAGTGTCCAATCCAAATCTCTTCTCTAATCGTTGCTAGTCATCCACCTCAAGATATGTATGAGGAGAGCTCCACCTCTTCCTTCTCATCCGGTGACAGAAAAAGGAGGTCGTGGAGCCTTTGCTTGTGGTGAAAGTGTAACTGGGACAAAGTTAGGTAGAGACCTGGGGAGAACTGATCATGTGCACTGTGGGAGAATTATGAAAAATTCTTAGGGAGGAATATTCACAAACTCCTTTCTTCATGCATTAAAACAAGTGTTAAAAGTCCATCTCATCAGCATGTTTGTTACAATAATGTTGCAATGCTTAAACATAAAGATATGTTGTATTACTGTAATGTTTTTATTGTTATTGTTTTGTGTGCTTTAACATTCATGCCAAAATCAGGCTTCACTATGTGACTCATTTTTTTTTTCCCTCTGGCAGCAGGTGTATTGTCCGGAACATGCTCAAATGGCCTGCTGACCCTGATGACTCCTCTGTTTGTGCTGACTCTGAGGACTTCACTGCTGTTTGCCTTTGGCAGCAGTTGTAAATTCTGGAACATGCTTGTGGTCACCAACGTCTGAGACAGCACCTCTATTTAAAGACATTGTGTCCTTTCAGCTGTGCTTGCTATTCATATACACGCAAGAGTTTTTCTCGATTTAAGAGAGCTGTTCCAGTCTTTCTAAAGATCAAGGCTGCCTGTGTTTCCTGACACCGTGCTCTCAAACTGTCCCTGCTCACCTTCTTCAGATGTTCGGATGAGGTACTGCCTTCTGGTGCTCAAGCAGAAATTCTCCCTGCAAATTCGGGAAAAACAGCACTCCAGTAAGGTGGCATATTGGGGGGCATATTTTGGTCTGCACTAGTGAATGGTGAAGGTATATCAACTAACCACAACTTGAGAGACTCATTTGGAACTAACTCCTAGTTCACTCTCACTAGAGCTTTTTCTTTGTATATATAGGCTTATTTTGGGAAATCAAAGGAACCCTTGAAAATAATTGTTACAGCTTTTAATTCATGAATATCACAAACGTTGTGCAATTTAACATAAGGAACTGCAATTATGGACTTTGCCATCTCAGTGGAAACAACCAGAGGTTTATTGTGTTAAATGCAAAAACAATTATTGTGAAAGTAAAACTAAGAATTATTGACTAGTCTTTTTCCTTCCATGTCTCCTTCCCTACAGTACCCACCCTAGTTTCCCTTGCTCCCATCTGGCCACACTGATATTGTGGTGAAATATAAAGCTCAGAGTCGGTGCTGCCAAAAGTGACTATCGCTTCTGAGGAACCGGGACTGAAAGGAAATGACAGCAGACAGATGATGGATTTTTTGTTGGGTATAAACTGCCCCTCAAAGCCTAGCAGTGTACATCATAAAAGCACTGTGCTCTGCTTGAGCTTTCAGAGAGACTATTGAGTAGAAACTAAACCTGCAGAATCCTGCTGACCCGCTGGAGTGTCACCACGGCAGGAAATGTTAGAAATGCAGTAGAGGTAGAGACGAATGGACACTGTTGACTCTCAGTGGACTGGGAAGGCCTGACAATTTGGAAAGTGGGGGAGAGGTTGGTCCTAGGTGCTGCAATGTTCTTTGTCTCCCCTGGAGCCAAAAACATTTATTATGGGCCAAGGTTGAGCTTCTTCAAAATGTCTTTTAAATGGTAGTGATATCAGCCAATACTTCTGCCCCCATAATTTTATCCAGGTATAACCAGTAGATTGACTGAGGGGATTTTCTGTTTGGCACTATTGTGCCCCCTATCTCCTCTTCCACTTTTGCTCTCTGTCTTGCATGTGGCGTGAACTGTGCCCCGCTTACACTTGTACATGCTGGAGGAAAAATAAACAGTCACTATTGGATACATAATCTTCACAAATGCTGTAACACTGTCAATAGACAACATGAATTTTGCTGTCACTGCACCTTTCTTTATAGACTTCAGTAGATACATGTGGCATTTAGAAACCTTTAGTTGTTTCCTAATGCATTCTATGTTCATGTTTCATGGGCATTTTATACATGTGAAATACTAACGTGGTATATTGTCCTGGCCTAAGTATTATACTGAATGTCTATGTGATCTTTACAAACCTGTTATAAAGTAATAACAGATGCTGTCGGCTGCACTGAAAAACTATGGCATCAGGCTAGGCTCACTGAAGCAGATCTAAGGACTCCTTCCATAGTGTTGCTTTCTAAAGTAAGTTGGCAGTGAAAAGAAGCCATATTCAAAATTAGACTATGTCAGAGACACCCTCTTTTTGATGCAATTAAGAAAGTATGAAATCATGCCTATTGTTGGTTAAAATAAAATAACATAAACAAGCAGAATACTGCTTTCCACTATTCACAGACCCCCGCCTTGAGGAGGAGCACCTTGGAGGGACATGTCATCCAGAGAAACTCCATGTCATGCCACCTATAGAAACATCTAAGTAGAGGAGCCGCCAGCATATCCAGAATTCCTGAGTACTGAGCAGACGGCAACGGCATAGGAGTCAAAGGGAAAATCAAAGAGACGACGGGGTCAAAGGGCAAATCAGATCATCTTTTAACTAGAGTCTTGTCCAAGGTTGAGGTTGAGGGTGAGGAAACAGGTAGATTAGCCAGGGTCCCTGTAGAATTGAAAGATGCAGAGCATAAATGCAAGCACACAGTGAGCTCGCCCTGCAATCACATTGGCTTCATGCTCTGCAGAACCATATCCACTGACAAATCCAACCTGTTTCTCTTTTCACTGGAATTTCCCTTAGATGCAATTGATATTGGAGTGTGCAGCACACTATGTATCCTAAATAAAAAAGATAAAACAAAAATGATGCAAAATCATCTGCAGCACACAACTGTGCTTTCGAACACGACCTGTCCCTTCTGCATAAGTGACCTCTCACTAAGTACTCTAGTCTGAAGGCTATATGGATGTATATACCTTTACAGGTACTTCCCCTCCTCTAATATGCTTGAAAAGAGCAAAAGTGAAAAATATGTATTCATACCAGGAAGTGTAAGAAACTCTCTCAAATGATATGGGAGAATAAAATGGATTTTTCATGAAGAAAAGTTTTCCCGTAAAGAGAAAAGTTTTAATTTGCAAATGCATTTGGGTGCTACCTTTTGCATGCCGAAATTCACACTTTTACATGGTTGTTTGTGTAAATTGTAACACCTGACTACTACTGGGGATTTTCACAGGAACAGATTCTGAAGAGTCCTCTTTGCATTTTCGGGAGTTTTCCTTGATGAGGTAATTTGTTACAAACAGAGGTGTAAGTAATGACAAGGAAGTTTTGTTAATGAGGTTTTAATCTCCACTAAACATATCAGTGACAGAAATGTAACAGAGAAAGACAATTAACAGGACCGTTAGTAGCTTCAAAGCACTGAAACACACATTCCATCTTTGAGAGTACAGTAAAGCTACCTCCTTTTTAAACAAGCATTTGCAATGCAATAGGTCTCGCATTTATGAGAGTTTGTATTGGCATTGTATATGACAATGACTTTTATTTATGTGTTGTTTTTAAATCAGATGAATAAAAGGCATTGTCATTTACAATGCCAATAGCTTAACCTCTTTGAAATGCGAGACCTATTGCATTGCAGATGCGTGCCATAAAAAAAGAAATCATTAGGAGAGAGCCTGTCCTGCACGCAACAGCAGGGAGTACACAGCTATTTGAGAAAATAGTGCTTGGAGGCTGTAATTAAATACTACTGAGCAACAACACACGTAACTGGGGGTGTCCCCATGGGAGGTAACAAAATGAGACAAGGTAATAATAAGGAGGGACTGCTAAGCCTTTTGACCAATGAACAGCCACAGTTTATAGTCTACAATGACACACGCCAATGAAAAATGTGGGTGGAGAGTGGGTGGAGCTTCAAGTCCCTACATCAATACAACATGCCTCGCAGAGCAGCCCATGCGCTGCCCACGCTTGACCTAAAAATACAGAAAGACTGTCTGTCTAGGAGACGCAAGCCAGAGACACCCATAAAAGAACTCTGTGAAGTTTGAAAGCTGTGAACTGGGGTGGGCCCGCCTGCACAAGACGACTCACTCTTATCCAGCCACTCCTGTCTGACTGAAGGCTAGATATCAGGGCCAGGTCTAGGGCGGTGCTACCAGTGTGACCGCATCAGGTGCTGACTTCGAATGGGGGCACTAGCAATTACAAGGCAACAATAAAAATGTCGAGATAAATCTGGTGATAAATGTTCTTCCTAGAGAGGGATGGAGGTTTGTCTAGTGGACGTTTTGACTCATGGTAAGGTAGCGCAGAGGGTTAAAATGCCCGCTGCAAAGAACATGTGCCATTCAGATAGCAAAGTGCATATAATGTAAATAGGTCAGTAGATTGTTTCTTTTATCTGACAGATCATTTGCTAATTGCAGTTTATAAGTTACAATTCAAACATAGAACAGTGAGCTATTAACTGTCATCAAAGAGCCCCGTTCAAAATGCAAGGTATAGATTAGAGCATCATGTTGTTTTCCCCAGTCTTTCGTTATCCTAATGTTGGAAAAAGTGTTGATTTGGATATAAATCAAATCTTATTATTAAAGAGAACCCCCAGCCATGGTGTTATGTTTTAAACTCTTAGTTCATGTTTCTCCAGACCAAGCGCTGTTAAACTATCCTGCCTACCAGGATGGATGACATGTGACTACTACACCTTGAAGTCCTCTGTCCTGTAACATTTCCTATACACTGATTTACACACCTATCATTGATTGTCTCTGTGTAGTGTGTGTGATGTAAAGTACCCTGCACTGGTATGAGTGGCTGTGGTGCTATAAAATTAATTAAATGCATCAGAGACAGAGCAGTTATGGAGACTTGAGGGGCACTGTTAAAGGGTGGTCATGTGGGAATCCATGGCGGAAGTGGTCATTGGGGGGTGCCAACAAACTTTGCTGCACTGGGTACCACCAGTGTTTAAGCCGGCCCTGTTAGATATAACCTGGAGTTAGAGGTAGTGTTGTATGACTGGAGGGAAAAGACGCATCTAGTGGCCACTTGTGAGTACTGCGTATGAACTTTTATTAACTGTCCGTGCAGAGTGGAGGAAACACTTGGAATTGAACTGTAACCTAAACAATCTATAACTTTTCAGTGAATGAACAGTTTTTTGTGACTTAGCCTTATTTTAATCATAAAGTATTTTAGAATGTTCTGAATTGGTCTGGAAACGTTACTGATTGGTGTCTTCATGTAAGTGTTGTGCTGGTATTGTTAACTCTTGATACACATTCTCTTAAGTTGCCTTCCATCTCTCAGTGCTAAATTTGAGCTGGTGGTTTCCGGTGCTCAGCACCAGCACTTAATTGTCAAAACCTGTGCTTGTGATAGTCTGCCACAAGGTGGCACTATCTGGTTATTTTAGAGGTGAGATGACCACAACAGTCAATTATTAATTCAATATATATTAAAAATGACAATTACCTGCCGCCCAAGCCATTCATATCTCTTTGGGGGCCTGGACATGTCTGAATTGTCACATCTTTACAAGTGTAATGGTTAGTAGTTGCATTTTCAGCATGGCAGGGCCAATGTGTGGTGGAAGCTGCCGTGGTCTCCTGACAAGAGCCCTGTCACTTTATTTTTTATTTTTTACACAAACTAAGCACTGACTATACTACTAACACTGTTTGCCTAACTAGGAGCTAGTTTTGAACAGTGGTGGTAGAATTTGCCCCACTGGGCAGCCCGATGTCCCTACAGAGTGCTGTTCAGACTAGTGGAGAGGGATGTGATAATTCAAGTCCTCTTCTGAGTGGAGGAGAGTGATGTGATACCTAGTGTATGCTCTGGAGTGAGGCACAAGGATGTTGTAATGAAGGGTTCTCCTCATAGTCGGGGGAAGAGTGAGGAGATGTGATGATGTGGTGTGGGTGCTCCTTGTTATGGTGGAGAAGGAGATGATAAAGGGGGCAAAGGGGGTGGGAACTGTGGTATGGCAGATGCACCTCGGAGTGGGATACAGATGGGGTTACTTGGGGATGCTAACGTGATTGCTGCTGTTTTGGGGTGTAAAGTGGAGGGATGTGATTGAGGGAGGGTGGTGTGATAATGCATGTGATAATATGGACCCTTCTCAGAGTGAAGAAGAGGAATCTGATAATGGGGTGCTCCTTGGAAAGTAGGAGTGGGGTGTGATGATGGGGCTGCTTATCGGACCAGATGAAAGGGATGTGAGGGTTCTCCTGGACTGGAGCAGAGGGATGTGATATTAGGAGTACTCATCGGGAGCAATGTGGTATTGGAATGCTTCTTGGAGGGGGTGT
Source organism: Triturus cristatus (assembly GCF_964204655.1). Taxonomy (NCBI): domain Eukaryota; kingdom Metazoa; phylum Chordata; class Amphibia; order Caudata; family Salamandridae; genus Triturus; species Triturus cristatus. The sequence goes on from NC_140591.1 coordinate 1,406,620,415, forward strand.
AGTAATGGGGGGGCACCCTGAATGGAAAGAGCAATTGAGGAATGGCAGAGTTCTTGTGTTGTTCAGAGTAGAAGAGACAGGTGTTTAACGTTAAGGTAGTAGGAGTGGAAGGGAGGGCTGTGATAATGAGGTGCTCCTGGGATTGGATGAAATATGTGTGATAAGGGATATGTCCCTTGGAGTGGAAGAGAGGGATGTGATAAAGTGACTGCTCCTTGGGATGCAGGATAGGGTTGTAATTTGGGTGGTGTTTCTGGGAGTGGAAAAGAGGTATGTGATAATGGGGCCTTTTGGAATGGACAATAGAGATGCAATATTGAGGGTGCTCTACGTAATGAAGGAAAGGATACAGTACTCATTTGAGTGGGGGAGGGATGTGGTAAGGGTTTGCTCTTGAAATGGAAAAGAGGGATGTAATAATGGTGTTATTTCTTGTTTGGAAAAGAGGGATGTGATAACCGGGATGCTCCTCAGAGCACAGAAGAGAGATGTGACAATTTGAGTGTTCTTTGGAAAGGAAGAGAGATGTTATAATGTTGTTTTCTTCCCAGAGTTGAAGAGAGGTATATGATAATGGGGTTGCTCCTCAAGTGGAGGAGAGGAATATCATAGAGGGTGTCTTTTTCTTCAGAGTGGAGGAGAGGGTGCTTTCAAGTTGCGTGCATCCCAGATGGTAGTTGACAGGTGGAATAATGGGGTTACTTCTTCGAAAGAAGGAAGGGTGCCATAATGAGGTGTGCCTTTGAATGTAGGAGAGAGGGATGGGATAATGGGGTGCTCATTGGAATGGATGAGAGAGGATTGAGATAAATTAAGGGATCCTTGGAGTGGAAGAGAGGGGTGTGATAATGTTGTATGCTTCTCACAGTGGACAAGAGGGATGTGAAAAGGGGGTTCTCCTCTGAGTATAGGAGAGGGGTGTGCTATGGGGGTGCTTTTCAGATCTGAGGAAAGGGATCTGATAACAGGGTGCTCCTCTGAGTGGTGGAAATAGAGATGACTCTAGCAGAGCTGCAGCACTGGAGCAGAAAATAGGCTTAGAAAGTGAGTCCGAGCACACACCTGGGGGGCGCTTATTGGTTGTTCCCGTTTCTTCTATAGCTCCTTGGCACCCACCACTCTTCCCTCCCTCCATGAGGAGGACTCTACTCGCAATTATGGTTTCGTTGCTACTGGGGTTGTTAAAGATCAGGCTGCACGATCACTGATTTGGGGAGACTGGGGCACAGGATGTGTGAGAGGTCCCAAATCATTCTGGCAAACATGTTAGGTTGGGGGGGAGAACCACTGAGGAAGGAAAGGAAGAGAGAGGGAGCAGTCACTAGGGGAGCAACGGTAAAGTCACTGGAGACATGAGGGTTCTGTCATTAAGGGGATCATTGGAGGTAGGGGGCAGAACCACTGAGGTGGGAGGGTAGTATCATTGGAGTCACGAAGGTGCAGTTACTACGGACAGTCATTGCGGGTAAGAGGGCAGAACCACAGAGGCAGGAAGGAGAGGGTGACAGGAGGGATGATGGAGAAGTAGAGGTGGTCATTGGGTATAAGCGGGGGCAGAACCACTGGGACAATGATGGATGGAGTCCCTGGGAGCATGAGGGACCAGTAGAGGAAGCGTCCCTGCAGCCGGTTTTACAGACATCCTGTGGTGATTGTCACACACATGGATTATATGCTGTGGTTCTAAAGGTGAGTCAGACACTCGAGGCTGAGGCCATGAAGTAGGCTGAGAATGCACTGGTGGCACGCTCATGGGACATGTGCAAAGGCTGCATACACAGGTGCTACGGGGTACATTGACATTGGGGCAGTGGGCAATACGACTGAGGGGGCGGGCACTGATTCCAAGCCAGAGGCACAACCACTGGGGCACAAAGTGAAAGGGGAACAGACACAGGGGCAGGAGTAGGTTGTGTGTTGTGGCAGGGCACAGCCGGTAGGGTTGTTTTTGACAGGGCCACAGGCTGGCCGTGACAGGAGTGCGCAGGGACACAAACACCAAGGACAGTAGTGGTCAGGGGTGGGGTGTAGGGGTACAGACATTCGTAGAGATCTTGGTAGTGTTAAAGGGACACAGATATGAGGACAGGAGTGGGCATGGGGTTAGGGGCACATGCATGGGGTAGGGCTGAGTATCGGGGTTAAGGGCAGGGGCACAGGCAAGGGGGCAGGGCGAGGGGCACAGACAGGAGCAGGAAGGATCACAGACAGGATGATAGGAGCCCAGATACATTATACTAGAGGGCAAGGGCACAGACACAAGGACAGGAGTGGAGAGGATCACAGACATGAGGACAATGATGGTCAGGGGGTTAGGGACACAGACCTGGGGAAGGTGGATATGGGGTTACGGGTAGGGGCACAGACACGAGGACAGGAGTGGACAGGAGCACAGACAGGAGGACAGGAGTTGGTAGGATCACAAAATAGAGGAGAGGAGTGGACAGGATCACAGACACAAGGACATTTGTGAGTAGGGGCACAGACACAAGGACACTAGTGGGCAGGAGAAAGAACACAAGCATACAGGATCACAGACACGAGGACAAGGATGGTCAGGGAGTTAGGGACACAGACATGGGGAGGGTGGATTTGGGGTTATGAGTAGGGACACTGATTTGAGGACAGGAGTGGACAGAATCACAGATTTAAACAAGGAAAGCCATGATCCAAGTGTTAGGGGTAGGGGCGGAGACACGAGGACAGGAATGGGCAGTAGCACAGATATGAGGGCAGGACTGGGCAGGGGCACACACACAAGGACAGAAGTGGAGAGGATCACAGACACAAATGAGAACTGGGGTGATCAGAGTGTTAGGGGGTAGGTGCACAGACACGAGGACAGGAGTGGGCAGTGTCACAGACAGGAGTGGGGAGGGGCACAACCATGAGGACAGGAGTGGGCAGAAGCACAGGTAAGTGGCTGGGAGTGGACATAGGCACAGACACAAGGACAAGAGCGGGAAGGATCACACAACTGAGGTCAGTAGCGGGCAGGGGCACAGGCACGAGGACTGGAGTGGGAAGGAGCACAGTCAGAAATAGGCAGGGGCACAACCACAAGGACTGGAGCAGGCAGAAGAACAGGTAGAAGGCTGTGAGTGGGCACAGGCACAGACATGAGGACAGTAGCATGCAGAAGCAGGGGTACAAGGCCAGGAGTGGGCATAGGCACGGGGACAGGAGTGGACAGTGAGCCAGGTGGGGCTGCCTGATGTCCCGAACATCCGCCCGTCCTCCTTAGCAGCGCAGAGACAGCAGAGCTGCCTGACTGAAACTCCCACAGAGCATCAGAAGCAGAAAACAAGACCAGCAAAATAAATGCAAGTACATTACCGAATAAAGCCCATGTATTCGCACATTGGGTGAATGCATTTTGGTGCCAAAACAAACAAAAAAAGTACATAAAAGCACTCAAGTATCGTGCACATCCCTGCTCGTTCCCACAGCAATACTCCATGGGGGATAACTTGTATGAAAAGGTGGGACATGCACCAACCATCTGCCATTAGCACATTTCCATTTTTAAATGACACACACAAAAGCCAGTCCTAAGCAAAGGAGGAGTCAGACCCTACAAAGTAGATACAACAGATCGCCACGCAACCCAAGCGCTGTTTAGGCTCAACCTAGAAAGGATCTACAAGCGTCCATTCCTTTGAAATTAGATTGAGAAATGCAGAGAAGGTATAATGCATAGTCACAGCATCCTTACTGCAGGTACCACTCAGCAACCTGGTGACAAAGCCTCACCAACATCACAATTAACTACCTCGTTATACCAAGATAACTAACTGTACTGTTACAAGAAATATTTTCAACTAGCCTGGTTCATAATGTAGAAAGTTACGTGCATAGCTGTTCAGATTTCCTATATACACTACACAAACAATATGTGCATTTCCATTACTCAAAAGTGGGATTACTGATGTAAATGCAAGTTCAAAAACAACTTTATTCAGCAATTTGCCATCAAGTTCATCAGCACCACAATAAAATAAAATAGTAAAATCCTGAGGTTGAAATAAATGCAAATACTAATTTCATAAAAATATAAACATCGATACAGAAATCCAGCCAATAAATAAATAAAAGGCAACGAGAGAGTAAGCACTGACATAGTGGGTAGGCTAAACATTATTAGTGCTTAGTGGCTCCAGTGGAGATGCTTTTATGTTTAATCCTCCACATCACCCACAAGAACCTGGATACTGCAAAACGACCCATTGACTTGTGTCTGAAAATAAAATCCTAAGTGCCTATCTATGTGTCCTGACCCCTAGATTTGGTCAAAGTGGCAAAATTCATTTCCTCCTAATGCCATGGTATGCAGGACAGAAAAATAAAACATGCAGATTCATAGGGAGCAAGACATAAACGACACTTCCCGGCTTCAAGTCTCAGTCCCCACCCCAACTAGCAGTGAAAGAAGGGAGTGGCAAGAATTCATATCTCAAATGCAGATGCAGTTTCCTCACAGTTGCGTGCTCCATTTCGTCCAGCAACTGATCTGCTTCAAAGCTATCCTTCTCCTGGAGGAATGCTGTGGTCACGGTGCCCAAATTAGACCGGCCTTGTGCTACACTGGATTTATATTGCTAAAATAAATTCTTTATTTGACTTTTGGCTATTGTGCAGGCCCCCTGGGGTACATCCCATAAGCAAGCCAACCCAATATAGGAGACGGTTAATTTCACATGCTTCAACAAAGCAAGATCGTCGGCACCTGACATGCGTAATACCTCCGCTAAACCAGTGTGATATGAACTCAGCTCGGGTGTAGCCCAGACTCTTCTCCAGTAAAGTAAGGGCCTTAAGCTATCTTTATCTGAGACATGTTTGAGACTCAAGTCCAGCCTAAGGGGGAGCAGCAGGGTACTAATGGGGAGTCCTGTCAATTTGCGCCAGGGTGGACACATGCAAATACACGCGTGAAGCCACCCCTACACATCTCTAAAAACATTGATTGCAAGAGCAAATATTTGAGATTAGAGTTTTATTTAACTTGAATAAATGTAAATGTAAGAGCTTTCCAAGGGTGTGACCTAAGAATGCGGCATCACTGCCAAAAATGAGAGTGGTAAATCAAGAAAAAAGAGTGTTGCAGAGAGGGCAATGCAAACTATTGGACACTCACAACTGAGTCAAAAGGTGTGTTGCCCTATTAAACAAAATGTGCTGTGCTAACAAATAATGGATGGAATGCTGAATAATTCAAACATTCACCCCCAGTCAATAGCTCTGGGTTAAATCCATTGTTCTTTTTCTCACTAATCCACCCCAGTTTGGACCCAGCCATATAAAAATAAGTCTTAGCTTTGCTCTTCATGGGAACAGTCCAGCACGAACTGCCAAGTCGGATCATCCCTGGACCGGAAACAAACATCTGGGGACCGGTTTTGGGGTATCACCACTCATCACCTAGACTAGCTTGGATCCAGTGGCTCAGCGAGCATGGGACTCAGGTCTAAACATACCCATCCCACTTAGGCTGAAAAATGTTGCAGCAACACATGATGGATGGAATGCTGAATAATTCAAACATTCACACCCAGTCAAGAGATCAGGGAAATCCATTGTTCTTTTGCTCACTACGTCACCCAGGTTTGGACCAAGCCATATGCAAATCAATCCAGTCCAAACTGCCAAGCCGGTCCTCTCTGGACCGGAAACAAGCATCCTGGGATCGGTTTCGGGGAGTCACCCCTCATTAGCCAGGCTAGCTAGTATCCAATAGCACAGTGAGCAAGGGACCCATGTCTGGGCATCACCATCCCACTTAGGGTGAAATGTGCTGCAGCCAGAAATGGTGGACGGAATGCTGAATAATTCAAACATTCACCTCCAGTCAAAAGATCGAGTTAAATCCATCGTTAATCTTTTTCTCATTATGCCACTCCATTTGGGATCCAGACAGATGCAAATCAGTCTTGGCCCTGCTCCTCATGGGAACAGTCAAACCCGAACTGCCAAGCCGGTTCCTCCCTGGACCAGAACCAAGCATCCTGTGACAGGTTTCGGGGTATCACCCCTCATCAGCCAGGTTAGCTTAAATCCATTGGCGCAGGGAGGAAGGGACTGTTCCCATGAGGAGCAGGGTCAAGACTGATTTGTGGATGATGGATTTAACCCAGCTCTCTAGACTGGGGGTAAGTGTTTAATTTGTTCAGCATTCCGTCCATCATGTGTTTGCACCCAAAACAAAAGAATATTACTTTCAGTAAGGAGAAAAATGTTGAGTGTAGTGAGACATCATGTAAGATAATATCTCAAATATCACAACCCAGCCATAGCAGCTCTCATTACCTAATGAATTAATTGGAATATAAACAACTGAAATGGTATCTGTAAGACATTAGATTATTGGTTGAGATCGCTGAGGACCCAACTCAAATTTTAATCACACAATTCTTGCCAAGTTAAAGCACAAAGGTCACTACATAAACCTGAGCTCAACCAACTGGTACATATGGAAAGGAGCAGACAGGCTAAACTTTAGAGGCAAATGTGCAAAGCATTGATGCAGTACTTAATCAGCAATAAAGTCAAACCATAACATAGGAAAAATCCCAAACCAATTAAGAAAAATAGTTGATATTTTAATAAATAAAATGACACTAAAACAACATAAATACAATCAGTAGACCCAGAGATATGAGTTATTAAAAGTGCAAGACAAAAACAGCATCAAAAAGCATTACAGGCAAACTGCAGTCATGTGGCTGTGCAAAACTGGGAAATGATATGTTTTAAAGCCAACTGCAAAGAAGCGTGGGTCCAAGACAAGGACCTAGTTTATCCCCTTCGGAGTTGAGAAAAGGGGCTCATGTTTAATGGCTTTTGGTGTTGGGAGTCATGGTGAAGCTGTTGGTTTAGGCAGAAAAAACTCAGAGCAAGAAATGTTCAACTTATATCACCCTTCAGCCTTGATGGAATCCCCCTTGATGGCAGAGTTGGCGGTGCCGTCTATGTCAGATTTAGAAGCTATTCTGGAGCTCAGATTTCTCCAAACGGCCAGCCTGAAGGCTTGAGGTGAGGAGGGCTTGGTGTCGATGGATTTCCGGCACTGAGAGAAGAACATAGCTATGGATAAGCCAGGTCCACCAGCGATGCACATTCATTGGATTTGCAGGGCAGGTTACTCCAGGTCTCCAGATGGGTCTCCAGTTAAAAAATTGGGAAAACATTCCAAGTGTGAGGATTTAGGATTATGCAGGAGGAGTACACATGGACACCAGTCAAAGGACCAGGACTTTGGCAACAGCACTTGGGGGTCAAGACTGACTACAGCAGAGGCCAGCAGCAGGGTCCTAGGGCAGGTCCAGTTTGAACTGGTTATCTAGGAATGCAGGAAAAATGGGTTTCTTAGAGCTTAGTTTGTCCCTGTAGATCACACAGGAGGTCAGCCTTAACACCCCAGGAATCACTTCTTGGGTCCTGGGTAAAAGGGAAACAGGTCCAGTCTTTTCAGGTTCTCAGACAGCACAGCCGTCCTGTTCTGAATCTTCCTCAGTTCCAGAAGTGTTCTGAGGGTAGTACTTGAAATGCAACATTTATGCCCAGTGTCATCCTGTGGATGTGGGTAACTCCTGGCCACTCCCTAACCAATGGGGTAAAAGTTCCTAGAGGTGACTGTAAGCAATTGGGTTTCTCGTTGAGGTGGATGAAAGTCATGCAGCAACCACAATTGTTCTCAGGGTGAAGTCACAAGCAAACTCTAAATTAACCTGTGATCAACCCTCGGGTAGCTTGGAACAGAGCAGTCAGACTTAACTTAAAGGCAATGTGTAAAGGATACGTGCAACATTTCAAACAGTAACACAGTGAGAATACACCATAAAAGGAGCCCACAACAAAGAGTAATTTTTAATACATAAAAAAGACCAAAATGACAAAAATCCAATCAGTAGAACTGGTGTATCAGTTTAGAAATGTGGCGAGGCTGCGATGTGTGGGCCTGCATCATCATGGAGTATCCCGTCGATTGGGCTTAAAATGTGAAGTCTGGTGTCGAGGATGGATAGTGCAGTCAGGGTGATGTTTCATTTCTGAGGAGCCACGGGGCTGCAATGCAGAGTCTAGTGTCGTCACCGAGACTGCAGTCGAAGAGTGATGTGAGGGCCTGAGCTAAGGACACATCAGCAGTTCCGAAGGCGATGCAGTCTGCGGCAGGGATGCAGGTGTTTGAGATGGGTCCAATCCACGCAGCAGCGGAGATGATGCAGTTCTGCTTGGTATTGCGCCACACAGCAGAGGAGATGTGTTGGTTCTGCTGGATCCACATATAGCTCCTTAAGCCTGCTTCCAAGGGTCCAAGACTGGGGTGGCACGACTTGGCAGGGTAGACTCACAGATGAAAGAGTCCAGGTTCCAGTGCAAGGCTGTTGGATCCTTCTGTCCCTGAGGCTCAAGTCAGGAGGCCAGCCAACTAGCCCCTGGTGTCACTCTGGGGTTCTGGATTAAAGAAATGCAGATCGAGTCCTCCTCACCCAAGCAAGAGGGCAGCCCAGCAGGACAGCAATTCATTCAGAGCAGCAGTCCAGCAGAGTTGCAGTCGTTGTAGCAGCACAGCAGCCCTTTTTCCTGGCAGAGTATCCTCTGATCCACAAATGTTCTGAAGAGTTTTTGTCTTTGAGGTCTAGTAATTATGCTCAGTTGTGCCTTTAAAGTGGGGGGAGAAGCTCCTAGAGGCTTTCCTTTGAAGCGCAAGGATTCCTGCCTTTTGTGTCCTGGCTTCAGACTACGTACACAGGGTATGCAGACCTTTGTGTGGAGGCAGGACACAGGCTATTCAAGTGTAAGTGTAGCTGTGCCCATCCCCTTTCTTCCATCTCGCCAGTGATTATCCTTCCAGGCACACTTAAGCTCCCTAAAGTGTGTGGCTGTCTAGGAGGAATAAACAAAGCTCAACTGACAGCCACACCCAGTCATGTGACCCAGTCACAGGCTGCATGCACTAATGGCTAAAGCAGGAAAACGCCAACTTTCTAAAAGTGCCATTTTCAAAATTGTAATTTAAAATCCACCTTCACTGTAAATTAGTATTTTAAATTCCAGTTCCAGAGACACCAAATAGGAACTGCTCACCTGCTTTCATTTGGAAATTACAGCTTAATGAATGTATTAAGGTAACTCCAATGTTAGATTATGGGGAGGTAGGCCTTGCAGCAGTGAAAAACAGTTTTAAGAGTTTTTCACTACCAGGACATGTGAAACTTAAAAGTACATGTCTTATCTCACAAATACACTGCACCCTGCCCTTGGTGCCATTCAGGGCCTTACCCAGGGGCAATTTGTATGTATAAAAAGGGACGGTTTGGGCCTGGCAAAATGTTTATTTATCCAGGTTGACATGGCAATTAAAAACTACACCCACAGGCTGCATTGGCAGGCCTGGGGCATGTTTAAAGGGCTACTTAGGTGGGTGGTACAATCAGTGCTGCAGGCTCACTAATAGCACTTGATTTACAGGCCCTGGCCACTTATAGCGTCAATTTACATGGTACTTATGATTAAATTAAATATACCAATGGATTGAGTCAATGTTACCATGTTTTAAGGACTGAGCAAAGGCACTTTAGCAGTGGTAAAGGCACAGAGTTCTAAGGCCAGCAAAAATGAACTCAGCAAAAAGTGGAGGGTAAAGGCAAATTGTTTGGGGGTGACCCTGCAGCGAGGGCCAGGTCCAATAGTGATCCTACAAATTTTTTCAGAATTTTCTGTGTGTTTTACTGTTAGCTATCCCACAGTGTCCCTCTTTCCCTAAAACAACATGACATAACTTTTCTTCCCCTAGCCAGAGGTGCTGTGCACACCCAGAGGTGTGGTTCTGGAAATGGACAATCCCTCCCCTGCGGTCACTCTAAACCAGTGATGGGGCAGCTACCCCTCCCACAGAGATTAGTGACAGTCTGACTAAAGGGACAATAGAATAGAGGGGGTATGCCCAGGTGCGAGCTACACCTTCCTGTGACAGAGTAGGCCTACTTTGAATAGGCCGGAGTGGAGCTCGCAGAGTTTTGCTTTGTGAAATTCAACGGAGTGCAAAAATATCTCTGCAAGGTTCCCTGGGACTCCTCGAGTGGGCGCAAGTGGATGCCCTCCCATTCACACTGGCTTTTACATGCCAATAGTGCAAGGGGCGTTTCCGTGCTGAAACATCAATGCAAATGGCACCACACGGTTCACCCAGACATGGCCATTTTGCTTTCCATGCTTTCTGTTTTCTGCATGGTGCTGGGCCTGATTTTTAATCCTTTTCTATTCTCCCCCTATCCTACACATTCACCTTTCATTTACCTTTTCTTGATCAGTGTGTGTCTTTGTGTTTGGGAATTTTACATTTTTGTGGGTTTCTTTTACTTTTCCTGTGACCTTTGGGACTTTTTTTGTTTTCTGTATACTTCCTTTAGTTCTTCCTATATATTTCTGTAAGTGGTGTTCTTTATTTTCTGTCCTACCCAGTGCCATGTCGGAGCACCAGGGAGCAAGCGGCAGTGCAAGTGTGACTTTTTACAAGCCACTCCCAGCTCCACCAAGGAGTGCAGCCCCACCCCATTTTTTCTGAGGTGGCTGCATTTGTTTTCTATGTGCATCACCACCTCCTCTCCATGCAGGCAGCAAGCGGTAGGCTTTGAAGGGGGCACGCTTTGTAGTAGAGTTGGCTGCTGTGGGGGAGAGTGTGCAGGTTTCTGTGCCAGCAAAATGGAGTGCAGCACACATTGAGCAGCTGATGCACCACTGGGGAGATATAATAGACTGTGAACAGGACCTACTGGGTGTTGAGGTTGCAGCGCTCGGTGAGAATTCATTTTTTTTCAAATTGCATACTGCTCACACTTAGCGGTAAGTTAAGTTTACCGTATTATGAATATTGTGAGATTCAGCTTGTGCTAACCAGGTACTTGGTGCTATCTAATCATGCTCGTCAGCACTCGCTTGGGCTAATTATTTTACGAAGTCAGGAGACTCCTCTCTCCTGTCACTAAAGATAGTGGTAGTAAGTAATATGTGTGTGTTCGCATTTTCTGTGCCTTTCCTGATGTGGCTCATACAGTACCAATCTCCCAGTGATACATATGGATCTATGTAATGAAAAGGGAGACTGAGTTGGCCCATCAGTGGGGCTTGAAAAGCAAACATCATTCATTGCACCGCATTAGTGGTTTAGGTTTAGGAAATTAGTAATAGTTCTTAGGAAATTAGAAACAGGTCAACTTAATAGTACTAGGCGAGCTGATTTAGAAAAGTACAATGCTGATGGGTTTACCTGTCAAAATATTTTTGTGGAGATTAATCGTGCCACTAATCAATTTTTTTATCTTCTTTATTTCTTATATCAGCACAAAAGGGAAAAAGGGCATCTTCCAAGACTGGCGAAGGAGGAGCTGCCATAACCAGTGGTGCGGCGGGTGGAATCACCACCACCAGCACCGTGGCCAATGGTTCTGCTGGCCCCAGTAAGTCTTGTTATTGTTCATCTCATTTCCCTAACTTTCACCTCTCCCCACTATTAGAATAGCTTTAAATTTGCCTTGTTTATTTTTTTTAACTGTCTCCTTATATTTCAAATCCTATATCTAATGTTTGTTAAATCCTTGTTATCCCTGCATTATCCTATTTTTCTCTATTTCATGTTTCTGTAGCTGACTTCCTCCTGTCTGTAGTAGTCTGTAGCTTATATCTGCTGTGTTAGAAAGCTTTTCCTCTCCCTTTGTGGTACTGTAAGACTAAGAGAACAGATTTTTGGTACTCTACTGTGAAGTTTGCAGGCCCAAATTAGCTAGTATATTATTCACCACACATGTTTATTAATGAGGGTTTCTTTTTCCTGCTCATGATCTAACAGTTAAAACGAGAGAGCAGCAATGTTCATGGTCCCCCCCAATGCTGTGCTATAATTCATTTGAATACTAGCAGTTTTCATGACAGTGTAGCATGGCTGGAAAGTATGAGGTCCAATACTGCATTTGCCACCAAAGACCTTCATTGACCATTATTCCACCCCTTCATTGTGCTTCAATGACTCAATCATCATAGCTCTGGCCCTCCATTAAGAAACGTTTTTGGTTGGCTTGACTACCTGGCTCTTCCAACATTTCCAACCTATGGGAACAAACCGTGCAAAGTGAAGTTTCTTTTGATAGAAGATGCTGCGAACTGAACGGTAATGAGGTATCGCTGTTGTATTTTGTTAAAGAAATTTTGTGGGCTGCATATCTGGCTTCTAAAATGTGCAATTTCTTCTGTAGCTGTACAGACAACCAGTGCCCGAGCCAGCGGCACTGCCAGTGCACCCGAGGCAGAAGAGGTGGTTGGAGGGGTAGTGCCAGCAGCAGCAGCAATGGTTGGTGTGTAAGTCACATTGCTAGCTAATTACAGTACACTCACTCTATTTGTTAAGCGAGGCATCTATCCCATGCATAACCTCCCTGCACATGACACTTTACCACCTGGAAAACACAAGGAGATGATGGATGGAGCACTGAAACTTTTCAGACACTCACCCCCAGTCACAGATCTGGGTTTAATCCATCATCATTCTTTAGCTCACTTCACCACCTCAGTTCAGACCAAGCTATATGCAAATCAGTCTTGGCCCTGTGCCTCATGGGAACAGTCCAGCCCGAACTGCCAAGCCAGGTCTTCCCTGAACCAGAAACAAGCATCCTGGGGCCGGTTTCTGGGTAATACCCTTCATCAGCCAGGCTAGCTTGAATCCAGTGGCAAATGAGCAAGGGACCCACATCTGGGCATACCCTGCCAACTTAGGGAAAACAAAGCAAACACAAGGAGATGATGGACGGAGTGCTGAAACTTTTCAGACACTCACCCCTAGTCACAGATCTGGGTTGAATCCATCATCATTCTTTAGCTCGCTTCGCAACCTCCGTTCCGACCCAGCTATATGCAAATCAGTCTTGGCACTGTGCCTCATGGGAACAGTCCAGCCCGAACTGCCAAGCCAGTGCTTCCCTGAACTCCCTGAACCAGAAACAAGCATCCTGGGACCGGTTTCTGGGTAACAACCTTCATCAGCCAGGCTAGCTTGAATTCCCTTGAGGCACAGGGTCAAGAGTGATTTGCATATAGCTCTGTCTGAACTGGGGTGGCGAAGTGAGCAAAAGAAAGATGATGGATTCAACCCAGATCTGTGACTGGAGATGAGTGTCAGAAAAGATTCAGCACTCCATCCATCATCTCCTTGTGTTTGCTTTCTTTGCCCTAAGTTGGCAGGGTATGCCCAGACGTGGGTCCCTTGCTCACTTTGCCACTGGTATCAAGCTAGCCTGGCTGGTGAGGGCTGTTAGCCCGAAACCGGTCCCAGGATGCTTGTTTCAGGTCCAGGGAAGACATGGCTTGGCAGTTCGGGCTGGACTGTTACCATGAGGCACAGGGTCAAGACTGGTTTGCATATATCTGTGTCTGAACTGGCCATCTCCTAACTGAAGCACGTTTTAATTCTGCAATGCAGTGTTGGCTGTGCAATGTACCTCTGATTCAGCTAATGCAGCATTTACAAAGTTTACTTTTCAATGCATTACAAACCGAAAACAGAGTGTGTTTCCCAGTGCCTACTCAGTCACCCCCTACCACTACTTTACTCCTTTATTCTTTCCTAAGTTCTGTCCCAGTCTACCAAGTAAATTGAAAAATCCATTCTTAGCATGTGCCACAACTGTTTGGTCAACTGATTTATGTATATATATTTCATGGCTTCCATAAAAGATGTTACGCCTGTTCAAATTTTTCCCTTTCGTCATTGGTCAACTACAGTGACTGACTAAGCCAAATCTTGGCACAGACCAGTGGCTCCCCACCATTTCATAGAAAAACCTCAATGTAGCCAGGAAGTAAAGTTGGACTAAGTGCTTGATTTAGAGTTTGGCCAATGGGATACTCTGTGATGTACATGCCAAATAAAACTTTCCTGTTCCTTTCTCTGTACTCCAGTGTTTAATTTTCCCCACTGTCTACTTTTGGCAGACAGGTTATCCATGTCTAATACGTGATGTGTGTGCTGTATTATTATTCTTCATCTGCCTCGTTGGAGTCAGGGTAGGATTGAAAGGCAGCCAGAGAAGATCAGGGCCACTGGAATTAAAGTAAAATAATAAATTGTCCATTGCAGCTGCCCCAGCTACAGACTGCACAGAGTAGCAATCTACCTGGCATGCTAGCATGAGTCTATTAATTTGGCATAAGAAGAATACCTGTGCTGCATAGTGCACAATGCCTTACTCATCAATAATGTGTGATAATTTATTTTTCCTTTTAGTTTTTTACACAAAAAAAGTATTAGGATAGTTTTTTCGTGGAAATACTTTAATGAACAAAAATCACTTAGTGCCTGATTTAGATCTTGGTGGATGGGTTACTCCATCACAACAATGATGGATATCCTGTCTGTCGAAATATATATCCCATAGGATATAAAGTTATTTATATTTTGGCAGACGGGATATCCCTCACTGTTGTGACCGAGTAAACCATCTGCTAAAATCTAAATCGAGCCCTTAGTCTTAATCTGGGGATAAAGTATTCTGGTTTAATTCATTTGAGCCAGTCAGTACTTCTTGATATGAGTCATATGTGGGGAAAACCTGGCCCTGAGATTAATCACATTAAACGTTCCTATGGCCGTGGGGGATCAGAAATGTACTTCTACCACTGTGCTACTATATAAATAAGGAAATATGGATTTTTCTGATCAGTTATGTCCCCTATCTTGGACCCCAACGGTTTCATGTATAAATCACAAGTACATGTATGTTCCCTCCAGTTCCAGTTATGAAGACGCAAACACATGTGCGTCCATCGCCAACATGTCCTCTTTCAGATCCGCCATGAATGGGCCGGATATTCCATTCCTAAGTATGAAAGGCCACCGGCTTATATGGTTCACTTATGCCATTTTACAGTCCAGGCAAGTAGGCCCTGATTCTGCCATCAAGCTTTTCCTGCCTTTTGCCTCTGAAAGCTCCAGTCTGAGCTCGCATCTGTATCCATGAACTTTGTCCTACTCTCTGCGCGACTAACGGTGCCTGACATCAGCCTGTTGCCTGCCAAAAACTGTATTTCACCTTCGAAATTATCTGCTCCGCTCCCTACCCAATGCATTCCTGTCTAGTAGTTTAAGTAAACATTCTTCCAGCTACCGAGCAAAAGGCCCGGCTTCTCTGTCTTTATGCAAGTAATTCATAGCCCTGTTACTATGGAAGATTTCTGCCCTCGCATCTAGTATAGACACTTAGACGCTTGTACACGCACTCACAGTCAGTATAGAATAGATTTTGTTCGAAAGACCTTTCTTTTTGGATAACATAGTTCTTTAAACATAGGATGTTAGATATGATTTGGGATTGGGTTGACTTGACCCTCCAGACTTCTGTCGCCACATGTAGAGCTAAATGTCAAGTCCCCTTCACCCCCTAGTTGCACGTCAATCACACGTCATGCTGCTGCGCGCGCATTTCTGCCAAGTATTTCTGCTGATATTGCGAAATTCTTTCATGGAACCACCCTATTATGACATCATACCTGATGACGTTCTTTAGTTACACCCAGTTACACCCACTTTTGCTACGCATGTATGTTTTATCTTTACTATCAATTGTTACGCCTCCTGCATTTGCTTCACTGTAATGCCTATTGTATAAAAATGATTACTTGTCAATAAAGTAGGGTCTTCACTTCCTGAACCTTCGTGGTGATGGAATATGGAGCTCCTCAATTTAAATTGATTTTGGAATAAAGCCCGTTCCGAACCTCTAATACCACGGATTCTGCCTCTTCTTTTACTGAGCTATTATTATAGATTTTCCGCATCAAATTAAGTTCCGGTAATTAAATTATTTACCACAAAAATGGCGCCCGAATAGGGACACTTTCTCATCTCACGCGCCGGCGGTGCGTTGCAGGCCCGGTCTCCTGTCACAGCTGGACGGACAACAACGCGTACCCACAGGATTTCCTGTATCTCCCTCCTGCCGAGCGGGGGTAACTGAGGCTGCGATCAACACCCAGACGAGGCGGTGAGAAGTGCGAAGTATCCCGACCAGAGCCTAGCTGAGAGAGCAAGATCCGAGGTATACAGAGGCCCACCAGTTTCCGAAGTTTCCGAAGTTCCGAGTCGAGTCCAGTCCGGTTCAAGTTCAGTTCAGTTCCGAGGCCTTCCGTTCCGAGCTACCCGGTGAGTACCATTACCGGGGAGGCGTTCTGACGTGCACATAGGTTGTGCCGGTCAAGACGGGTTTGGGTACACAAATCCGGTCTGCACTGTTTCAGCAGTGTATCTGTACTGTTTAGCAGTATATCAAGAATGTCTAGTATATAATTCAGATTTACCTAGTTAGTATCGAGTATTATGTTTAGTGACTAGTTCCCTAAATGACCATCATTGTTTATTCATTAAATGTTAAATGTTAAAATATTTTAAATACGTTCTGTATATTGTGGTGTGAATGACTGTTCATTATTGTGTTTTATGGTATTAAACGTGTTCAAAATTAGGTATCAGATCAGTTCTCAATATGCCGCTCTTTTCGAAATTAAGACAGATCAAAACTAGAAAAGGGGTACTCGAAGAAGCTGTTCCCATTCCTCCTAGGGACACTCCAGGGTACTTCATGTATCATAAACATGGCCTAGACGCCATATTATTTCTTGATCTATGGGTAGACTACACCAAGGAATTACCAGAAAGTCAGAGGTGGCCCGCAGCTGGGACCTGGGATGCAGATTGCATTATGAAAGTAGAAGAAGAATTATGGAAAAAGAAAGCTAGACAGTCACAGAAAGATGCCATTGAATTATGGCGTAAAGAATCATATAGACGCACAGAGAAAGCGCTCAGACAGGAAGAGAAAAGTAAGGAGAATTCAAATAAAGTTCGAGAAAGTGTATTAATTGAAGAAGGTACTCGAGTAAAGTCAGAACAAACAGACAGACAAAGAAATGCCCTTGCGAATGGCATGTATCCTCTTCTGGCCGAAGGATTACCTAAGGCTACTCCGGAAATACCAAAAGACTTGCCACCCCCATTGTTTCCGATAAAAGTACATCCCAAAGGGCATCCCAGATCCGCAGAAGATGTTTTTCTTTCCTCTTATTTAGACGACGCAGCTCCCGAGTATGCTAATGCTGCGCCACATAGACCGTCTGCCGAGGGGGTTCAACGCCAAGACCCTCCTCCGTCTGTACCTCTGCAACAGCAAACCCCGACACAAGTTCCGGCAAGCACATCTGTTTCTACATCTGCATCCACACCTATGGTTGCTATATCCCGTTCAACGAATCCTTTCACATCCAGCACCCCAGGTGGTGCTACCGGAGGTACATCAAGCATTTTTTCTACGCCACCCAGAACAAATAAACTTTCCTTTCAAGAATTAGCCCACCAACGTACGCCCAAACTAGTAACTCCCAACACGCTCAAGGAACTTCTAATAGACTGTAGATATGACCCTGTGCCCGGAAAAGGGGACGAAATGATGCTGGCATCATTACGTATCCGACGAGCTGCAATATACTTAGGGAAGCTACCAGGAATGACTGCACATTTAGAAAATATATATCACTTTGTTCAGTCAGGGCGAGACCCTGAGAGTATTACCAGAGCCATGGAGTACCAAAAGGTGGAAATACAGGGGGAACTGTTACGTTTCCTCATAAACTGTGTGATCAGAAATCAAGATCAACCAGGGGTAAGTCCGGAAGAAATGCAAATTCTTACCACATGGGGTAAGAATATATCAGAGGGGAGACACGATAAACGATCATGTATAGTAGCTATGAGCCGAAAGATCCGCAAAGAAATAGAACGAATACACGAAGAAAGATTAGCAGTAGACGAGCCTGAACAAACCGAGGACGAGGAAGAATTAGAACTGCCCACAGGACAGTTAGAAACCATGGCCTATGTAGGTAGAGGAAGATCTTGCAATAATACTAGATGCTTTTCTGATCCGATATGTCCGATACGTCCAGATAATAACAGAAAATTCCAAACTCCTATAATAAATCTAAGGTCCCCCGAACATTCATTCCAAGCCGCTGACAAATTACTCCGAGAACGAAGGGGTTATCATATACTCGATTCTATGGACGAACAAGAATTAGCCAGGTCAGCCGTACACTGGGTTGATAGTCCTGGAAAATATGGTGATGATACACTAGCACATACGTTTTTGAACCTCGCCCCAGATGAACAGCGTTTAGCTGGTATCTATATGATTCAACAACTCCTTATATTATATAAAAGCCAACACTCCGATCCTGGCCCCTTACCTGATATATTGACTGAATTACTCACGAATAAATGGAGAGGTTCCGGTACTAAGTTAATTAGAGAAATACTAGAATCTAGAAGGCAGTACATTCTTTTTGTATGTCCTGAACATGTCTCACTGCCCATCAAGGAAAGAACGACGTATTACATGGATAGACAGAATCCCTTACGCGAAGTGCACCCGATAAAAGGTGATGACAATGAGTTTAAACGTGTGTTTGTCTACACACCCATATCCAAAATAGAACTATTAGAAATGAAGAAAGTGGTACCCAGTCATGACAAAGACCCAGCGGGTTTCCATCGTGAAATTAAAGATATGTTACTCATGGGAGAATATACCTACCCCGACATTATGACAATACTGAAGGTATTAATGCCTGCGGGCATTTACGAAAAACTCAAGGAAAAGGATTGGGAGGTGGGAGACCAGAAGATAGATTGGACAGCATTAGAAAACGAAGAAAAAGCTCGAGGTCCAGGTTCAGGGCTCGGGGACAAGACCAAAGCACTACCAGGTTTATTAGTACAGGTATTGCCACGTTTATTAACTACGAAAAAGGAAGACTGGGGTGCAATCTCAGCCTGTAAACAAAAATCAGATGAAGACACTAGTGATTTCTATTCCCGATTTGAGAAATGTTTTGGTATAAATAGTGGAATAAAAGCAAGTAGCGAGTCGTATCCACATCTGTTTGTGACAAAATTGGTTGAAAATGCCTTGCCCCAAGTTAAGAATAGAGTATTGAAGTTCGAGAGTACCTGGCAAGGTAACACTCCGTCACAAATGTTACAAATGCTACAGTACCATCACAATAGAATTAGAGAAGAACAAGAACATGAACATAGACGCATGAAAGACACGAAAATGAAAATGCTAGTTTCCCAGACAGTGCCAGCTGACGGTCATAAGAAGGGTATAACACAGTCCAGTGTTTCAACAGGTCCTGTAAAAGGGACATGTAACTATTGTAAACAGCCAGGTCATTATGTACACGATTGTCCAGTCTTAAAACATAATATCGCCATAGGTAATACAAAAGAAAGACCACGACCACTTAGACAGGATCAGAACCAGCAAGGAGCACTGCAGCATGCACAGTCCATGCTAGCTCCGCAACAGTCTATGCCAGCTCCACCACCGCAGCCTATTACTGCCACACAAACAACGACCCGACAGATGTATCAGACCGCACAGTATGACTATCCTGATTATCAACGATACTCATGAAACAGCCTAGAGAGGGAAGTTGGCTTACCCCTTATTGAGGTCCCTGTAGATCAAGAAGGACCTTATGTGCACAGTGAACTATTAGGCCAAGATTGAAAATTCTTACTTGATACAGGGGCAAGCCGAACAACAATAAAACGTAGTGAAGTTCCAGGGGCACCCCTCTCAGGCTCACAGAATATTTCCCTTGGCTTTTCAGGAAAACCTATCATTAACGAAGTATCACAGCCTCTTCCACTTACGATTGGTCCTTTGACACGAACTACAGATTTATTACTTACTAAATCATGTCCAGAAAACTTGTTAGGCATAAAAACTTTGAAAGCTCTAGGAGCTATTATATGTTGTTCTCCGGAAGGAGTAAGATTGTTTTTACGTGATTTCAAAGGGCACTACGTGTCCCGAGACATGGATCACCGACTACAGACTTTACCCACACATTTATGGGCACAAGGCCCTACAGATGTTGGTTGCATGAACATTACACCATATCGAGTCACACTAAAGGCAGGAGTGGTACTTCCACGAATGCGACAATACAAGTTACCCCCAGATGCTGTAGTAGCTTTACTGCAAATCATTGACGAGCTTGTTACCCAAGGAGTGGTTGTGGAAACTGACTCCAATGTATGTAATTCACCGATAATTCCGATTCTTAAACGAACCGATCCAACAGCCCCGCCAGTATATCGATTGGTTATTGATCTGCGCGAATTAAATAAATGCATAGTACCACAATACCCCGTAGTCCCAGACATTTCTTCATTACTGACAGCCATTGATTCCGAAGCAACATTCTTTACTGTAATTGATCTCAAGAATGCCTTCTTCAGCGTCCCAATAGATCCGGAAAGCCAATACTTGTTCGGATTTAGTTTAAATGGACGTAGCTTTAAATTCACACGCGCACCTCAAGGATTTACCGAAAGCCCCAGCATCTATAGCCAAGCACTGAAACGAGAACTCGACAGTATCCACATGCCAGTCAACACTGCCCTGCTTCAATATGTCGATGATCTGCTGATCACCGCTAGAAGCGAACGTGAATGTGAAAAAGCCTCACTGACGGTTTTACAATTTTTGGCCGAAAAGGGGCACAAGGTGTCCCCTTCTAAGCTGCAATTCTGTGTCCAGCGAGTTGTTTACCTTGGTCACTCGCTGTCCAAGGAGGGAAGGCAGCTTACACCAGATCGCATCCAGCTAATTGCTAATATGCCAATACCCAAGACACAAAAGGAGGTGCGGGCTTTCATAGGCCTCACTTCATATTGTAGGCAGTGGATCCCTCAGTATGCATTTCTAGCAAAACCACTCATTCAATTGACAACACAGGAGGCAGCCACATCGACTGTTCTCCCTTGGACTCAGGAACATACACAAGCTTTTGAAAGCCTAAAGAAAGCCTTATGCCAAGCACCTGTTTTAGCAACACCATGTTACAATAAACAGTTTACACTCTTCGTTACAGAACGCGAAGGTACTGCCTTGTCAGTACTCACACAGGAACAAGCAGGATCACACAAACCATGTGCTTATTTTTCTAGTACATTAGATCCCGTAGCTCAGGCTTTGCCTGCGTGCCTGAAATCAGTGGCAGCAACAGCTTTAGCAATCAGACAAAGCGATGCCATAGTATTAGGACATCCATTGACAGTACAAGTACCACATGCAGTAGAGGTTCTCTTGAACCGCACACAAACACAACACTTGACGATAGCACGACTCACTGGTTATGAATTAACATTGTTTCAGCCACATATAGAAATCAGACGTTGTAGTACATTGAATCCTGCCACACTGTTACCTGTAAATGGAACAGACCCACTAGCACATGATTGTATTGAAGTTATCACTATCACGACGAAACCCAGACAAGATTTAACAGACGTCCCATTGTTAGACCCAGACCTGACGTTGTATGTAGATGGTTCATGTATGAGAACAGGTACAGGAGAGCTAGTGGCCGCTTACGCAGTCACAACAGACACTGAAATCATTGAAACAAATTGCATAAATACCTTGTCCGCTCAAGCAGCAGAGCTCATCGCTCTGACACAAGCCTGTATTCAAGCCACAAATAAAAAAGTCAACATATACACTGATTCACGTTATGCATTCGGAGTTGTACATGACTTCGGCGTGCTGTGGCGAGAGAGAGGTTATTTAACTTCTCACGGTGCCCACATTCAGCACGGACCCCTTATTCATGCCTTATTAGATGCAATACATCTACCCACTGCAATATCAATTATGAAATGTAAAGCTCATACGAAAGTTACTGATATCATTTCTCAAGGCAATGATCTAGCTGACAGAACAGCTAAACAGACTGCTCAAACTCAAACATCCGACGTGACAAAGACAATAGTCCAGACACCAACATATTGCATGACGGTTAAGGATCCCGCTCTTGACGTAATCGACATACAGACACATGCTACACCAGACGAAATAAAGAAATGGACTGAATTAGGAGGAATCCAAACGGATCAAGGATGGATGACGAAGGAAAAATATGTATGGTTCCTTCCTGATTCAATGGTCCAAGTCGTTATTAACACTGTACATAGTCCAGCACATCTAGGAGAAAAAGCTATGCTAGACAGCATTCAACACATTTGGTTCAACAAACATTTACGAGCAGCAGCTAAACAAAAAGTTCGTACTTGTATGATCTGTTGTCAGTTTAACCCAGGTAAAAGCATTCCCGTAGAACAGGGTGGATTTCAGCCTCCTGATCACCCTTTTGAAGTCCTCCAGATGGATTATATCCAGATGGAACGATGTCGATGATTCAAATATGTTCTCGTAGTTGTCTGTGCTCTTTCCCGTTGGACAGAGGCATACCCGGTTTCAGATTACACTGCCCCGACTACTGCCAAACAATTAGTTCGAGAATTCTTCCCACGGTACGGTTTACCACGTGTTGTCTACTCAGATAACGGCCAGCCGTTCTCATCCGAACTAATGAAACACGTTTCACTTTTGTTAGGCTATCAGTGGAAATTTCACTGTGTCCGACACCCCGAGGCAGCAGGTCTCGTGGAACGACATAACCAGACCCTGAAAATTAGATTGTCCAAAATTTGTAGAGAGAAAGGTGTCGACTGGGTAGTAGCCTTACCCGTTGCACTCTTTTACATGAGAATGGTAGCACACTCTCGAACAGGGCTATCCCCTTATGAAGTGATCTTCGGTAGACCACCAAATATGTGGGGGACGCCTATACCACGCAAAATAACTGATATTGACTGTAATATGCTGACAGATTACTTGGCTTCCTTGATGTCTGCACTACAATCTTGTCGTTCACAGGTAGCTGCAGCCTTTCCCGACAACACCGAGGTGAAACCCCATGACGTAATTCCAGGAGACTTGGTGTTAGTGAGGAACTTTGATCGGAAGTCTCAGCTGGATCCTAGGTGGAAATCGCCTCAACTCGTATTGCTAACGACGAGGACAGCCGTGAAGATTGAAGGTCGAAAAGGCTGGATACATTCAAGTCATATCAAGAAATTTCATGGACTACCGTCAGACGTAAACGACACACCTTGCGTGTCTTCACCGATTGACTCTAAACTTCCTTTGGTTGAACTGAATAACCATGAACAATATAAACTAAAACTTCGGTCTAACAAGTCAGGCAATTTGATTGTTTAAGTCCTCTCCAAGGTGAATCGGTCGAATTTGTCTCTGACATGTATCCCTTAGACCTGTATAGAGAAAGAAACAGAAGGATAAAGTTGAAACGACATGCGTACTGTAAATCACTGCGTAGTCATTGCACAGTGACGTTATTAATTTTGTTTTTCTTAAGTCTTTTAATAATTACTGCAAGTATATTGTTGCACACATATTATCCTATTTCTAGACATGTTTATAATGTTACTGCTGAACATTCTTTTAGTGAATTACCTCCGCATGAATTGTCCTATAGATTTGCGCTGCGCAATAACACTTTTATTAGTATGTTACATCATTCCCATCAGGTTAGCAATGCTACAAATTGTTGGATATGTGGTCGACTCCCTCCCTTTCAGAACTATAAAGGAATTCTACCTCTCTTTCCATACCCGTTCACACACAATGGATCCTGTGGAGCATGGTTTAGTTTAATTAATTCCCTAGATTCGAATTCTGCAGTTTACCAGAATGCCTGGGTATGGGGAAATCTGAACTTAGTTTTATTCAAAGTCTGTCACCCTAACAAGGAGGGACTTCCCAAAAGAACAGGAACTGATCTAGAAAATGAAGTGTATGGATTAGGTAATTTTACGCTTAATCTCATGATCCTGAATGTCGAATCCGAAACTACACCAATTTTGCCCGCCATGTCAGTATTTCCAGTTAAAGGTGAATTATGTGTAAGAAAGAATGGGTCCATACATATGGGCCATAGTAGATGCACCACTGTAATAGAATTTAGTGATCAAGGCAAGTCTACATTTAGAGCTTCCCGCCATTCCTACTTCATATGTGGTCAGACGGCATACATACGTTTGCCACTAGATTGGGATGGTACCTGCTACATCGGATTCCTTTTGCCACCTGTTTTTCTAGCTCCTCCTGATTATCATAGAAATACTCATTTAGTACACAATAGAGAAAGGAGAGATCTCCCAATAGTCGATTACACTGAGACAGCATGGGAAAAATACACAGATTTCAATAAAGGTCTCTTTCCCTATATAGGTACAGTTACCAATAGTAAGCTGATACGTAGATTAACCAGAACCCTTGAAGCAGTAGTGAACGAAACTATTTCCGCCTTAGGCAATTTAACAGAAGAGCAGTCTGCTATGCGGATTGTTGTGCTTCAAAATCGTCTTGTCCTTGACGTCATCCTGGCCGATAGGGGCGGAGCTTGTAGGGTCATCGGATCAAGCTGTTGCATTTTCATACCAGAAAATTCGCCATCTGTATATAAAGCCATAACTCGCCTTCATAAGATTGTAAGCCAGATACACCAGAATCCAGGCACTTGGACTTGGTCCGGTTGGTTTTGGAGTGTATTATCTACCTTTGGATGGAAGGTCCTATCCTTCCTAGGTATTGGCTTTCTCATACTATTCAGTTGCTGTCTATGCCTACAATGTGGACCAGCGATCTGTGGTCTGTGTGCCACATCGTGTATTCCACCACCAAGATTTCATTCATCACAGAAGAAAAAAGAAGAACAAATGATGCTATATGAACAGATCGATGGATTGATGAAGATTGATATCTCTTGACGGGCAAGTAGGGGACAAGGAGGGAATGTGGAAATATGGATTTTTCTGATCAGTTATGTCCCCTATCTTGGACCCCAACGGTTTCATGTATAAATCACAAGTACATGTATGTTCCCTCCAGTTCCAGTTATGAAGACGCAAACACATGTGCGTCCATCGCCAACATGTCCTCTTTCAGATCCGCCATGAATGGGCCGGATATTCCATTCCTAAGTATGAAAGGCCACCGGCTTATATGGTTCACTTATGCCATTTTACAGTCCAGGCAAGTAGGCCCTGATTCTGCCATCAAGCTTTTCCTGCCTTTTGCCTCTGAAAGCTCCAGTCTGAGCTCGCATCTGTATCCATGAACTTTGTCCTACTCTCTGCGCGACTAACGGTGCCTGACATCAGCCTGTTGCCTGCCAAAAACTGTATTTCACCTTCGAAATTATCTGCTCCGCTCCCTACCCAATGCATTCCTGTCTAGTAGTTTAAGTAAACATTCTTCCAGCTACCGAGCAAAAGGCCCGGCTTCTCTGTCTTTATGCAAGTAATTCATAGCCCTGTTACTATGGAAGATTTCTGCCCTCGCATCTAGTATAGACACTTAGACGCTTGTACACGCACTCACAGTCAGTATAGAATAGATTTTGTTCGAAAGACCTATCTTTTTGGATAACATAGTTCTTTAAACATAGGATGTTAGATATGATTTGGGATTAGGTTGACTTGACCCTCCAGACTTCTGTCGCCACATGTAGAGCTAAATGTCAAGTCCCCTTCACCCCCTAGTTGCACGTCAATCACACGTCATGCTGCTGCGCGCGCATTTCTGCCAAGTATTTCTGCTGATATTGCGAAATTCTTTCATGGAACCACCCTATTATGACATCATACCTGATGACGTTCTTAAGTTACACCCAGTTACACCCACTTTTGCTACGCATGTATGTTTTATCTTTACTATCAATTGTTACGCCTCCTGCATTTGCTTCACTGTAATGCCTATTGTATAAAAATGATTACTTGTCAATAAAGTAGGGTCTTCACTTCCTGAACCTTCGTGGTGATGGAATATGGAGCTCCTCAATTTAAATTGATTTTGGAATAAAGCCCGTTCCGAACCTCTAATACCACGGATTCTGCCTCTTATTTTACTGAGCTATTATTATAGATTTTCCGCATCAAATTAAGTTCCGGTAATTAAATTATTTACCACAGTTTGCATTGAGCATTATTTAAAATTTGTCCTTTTTCTTTCTTTATATAGCTACTCCTGCTGGACCACCATCTCAGAAGAAGATAGCAGTCCGGCTGTGGCAGTAGTGGGTAGAGACCATCCAGGCCAAATATCACCGGATAGTGACTGTGGAGGAGAGGAGAAATCTGTCTTCACTGCCCTGGGCCCCAGTTCCTTTAGGCAGCCACCAGCACCTCCATCCTGGCCACAGTATTGGCAGTGCCACCTGCAGCTTTGATCTTTTTCCCGATCCACCACTGCTGCCCTCCTAACCAGACCACTTCCAATGCCACATGGTCCAAGAACTGGCACGGCTTCGCCAGGAGGTTACAAACCTTAGCTTTAAATTTGATGCTCTCTAATGCCCTTTTTTATATTTTGCTTTGGTGGGAGGGACTTTTGCTGTGAGTGGAGAGGGTGGGAATTGGGAAGGGAAAGTTGGACTTTTGGACATTCTTTCTTCTGGACATTGGCTAGGGATGGGGTGATGTTGTCAGTGTTTTACATTGCATTGCTGCCTTTTAGGGCAGCCTGTTTTGAAATCTGCTTTAAAAAGTGTATACAAGTTAGTTATACCCTTGGCCTACTACCCTTTGTAATTACATTGACCACTAAGGGGTATTGTCATTGCCTATAGTGTCTATGCCTACAAAAACTTGATCAACAACATCTTCAGTTGAAGCTAGTTACTAACTGAACTAGTTCACTTCACTCCATAGTTCTCTTACCTGAATAGAAGAAGCGATGGCTGCTATATCTCTCAATCTTCTTACTGCAGTGTTTCCCAAGGTGCCTTATTAATGGTGGTGGTAGTAGTAGTAGGCTAGCCCTCTAACAAGGAAGGCATCAAAAGTGAGGTCCCACACCCACCTAGGTGAACTCACACTGTAAGATTAACCCAAGGATTATCTATCACAGGACTCTACGTTAAAAGAAACGCAAAGTTAGTGGGTTATATTATGTTTGTATCATAACTTCAGAAAGACCGAGACCAGACTACCACCATGACAAAGTAGAACTGATATTATAACAAAAACTAGCAATTGTAAATTCTTCTGAGAAATGGGGAACTAGTATTTAAATAAAACTAAACTCACAGAATCCTTGAGTCAGGAGAAGTGAACTCAGAGTCAGGAGTGGACAAGGTGGAGCATTTGCACAACACAAGGCCTGAATCGTGATGTTGACAAATTATGTTCTTCTATATCTAAAATGTGAACCCTTTTTATGCATGGGTGGGTAAGCAGCAATTCTGTGGGCTATTGCTCAGGTAATAGAAGATCCTGCAGTGAGTAGTTGTCACTTTCACAACATCTGCCCCACCAAGTGTGTGATCCATCTATGATGTCACACCTCAATAAACCACACAGCTTGGGGGAAGAGGGTTAGGGAAAAGGTGTGACAAAGACAAACACTACACAACAATTTATCAGGGCCATGAGCAGCACATCATCTTCAATCTGTTGTGGAAGAAAATGAAGGAATGAGTATGACACAGTTCTGTTAAATGTATTGTAAACAGACCTTCAGCCTCAGGGACCCATGTTATTATATATCTAAATGTTCTGTCAGTAAGCAAAAATTATGGAGGAGTGAAGTGAACCCACATCATTCTAAAAATTATGATTGTTAAAATACAAATTATACTATATTGCAAATGGGGCGGTGCATCTGAATTCTTCTTGGAAAGTCCATCACTGTTGGGTGCCTGGCTTAACCGGTCCGGTAAGGTAAGCAGGAGCATTATGAAGCTTTCACCTTTCATGCAGTAGAAGCCTGAGGCCAGCGGACCATACAACAGAAATGATATTGTGGAGGCAAGGAGAAGGCCTGAAGGTAAGCTTCATGAGGAGTGTGCCAAGAAGACTAAGAGGCAGAGCAAGAGCATAGGCTGCTGCAATCTTGAAATTTATGACTCAAGAGCAATAAATTAACTGAGAAGTGAGAGCTATTTTACAATCAATCATAGACAAGTACTAGCTGCGTGGACCAAGCTCACAACTATCATCATAAGATTTCACTAAGTGCGTGCATCATCTGATGATGTGACATCTGTCTCCAGTTATAACAAGAGGTCTCCCCTGACCACAACCCCATAATAGAGGAGTTTCACATTTGAGCCAGCACATACACTCAGCAGCAGCAGCATGAAGCACCTATCCTCAGTCCAAAGAGCTGAGTAGACCTCTTAGAGTCATCATCATGTTGGTTTCCTTGAAGTCAATAACTTCTTTCTTCTTTGCTGTTGAGGTAGTCCCATCCCAAGTCCTTCCATCATCCTGGCTCCGAGTAACAAATCAGTCCATTTCTGTCCAACTCTGTCCCGACACAAATAAGAGAGATTGACCTGTAGTGCACTGCTCTGTATTGATGAAAAAGAAGAGAAACATTATTTGGGTCATTGTTTTATATAGAACCGGTTTATTAACTCAACTCACTGGTCTGGTCTCTGAAGATTGAGAACCAGAAAAAAAGTTAACCCGGCACTTAAATATCGCTAAGTATGAAAGGGCCAAGCACCCTCAGGAAAAATCCCCTGTCAGGCCCCAATCTTTGCAAATCATCAAATTCGCCATATAAATCATCACTCACAATCACTCAATAATATATCACTCATTGGTGCAATAGTTCACAGTTCGAATCCAAGCTCAGTGATACATAATTGTATCTCCTCTTTGATCCAAGCAACACAAATCGGGCAATGTTGTAAATCAAATCATCTGGGGCAGTCCTGCTAGTTCATTGTCTTTAATGTCCTATGGCAGGGAAGGGGTCCAGAGGGAAACTGAATAATCCTTAAAAAATGAATTATCTCTAGTGTTCTTTTCTGCCCGTACAGGTATTTCAGACCCAAAGATCTCTTTGTAGTTAAATGTATGGATTGGGGATATAATCCTTGCAGGTCTCTAAAATATCCCTGGGACCCTCCATTCTTTTTATTTGTTTAGTGGGAAATTAAATAATCCTTTAAAGTGAATGCTGGTGTGCACTTATGGCAGGCAGAGGGTCCAGGGGGAAATGTAATAATCCTTAAAAAATGGAACCCGGTGTGTGCCTATGGCAGGCACGAGGATCCAAGGAGAAATAGAATTATCCTTAAAAAATGTACGATGGTGTGTGCCTATGGCAGGCAAGTGGGTCCAAGGTGTGTGCATTTGGCAGACAAGGAGGTCCAGGGGGAAATTGAATAATCCTTACAAAAATACATGATGATATGTTTACCCCTATGTAGGGCTCACAGGGAAATGTAAAAATCCTTAAAAATGAATGCTAGAATGCGGCTATGGCGGGCAGGCGCCCAGGGGGAAATGAAATAAAAATCCTTAAAAAATTAATAACAGTGTGTGCCTATGGCAGGTCAGAGGGTCCAGGGGAAATGGAATAATCCTTAAAAAAATTAATGCTGGTGTGCGCCTATGGCACGCAGGGTGGTCTGGGGGAAACTGAATAATACTTAAAAAATGAATGCTGGTGTGCACCTATGGCAGGCAACAGAGTCCATGCAAAATCAGAATAATCCTTAAAAATGAATGCTGCTGCGTGTGCACTATGGATGGCAGGGGATTTGGGGGGGAACAGAATAATCCTTAAAGAAATTAATGCTGGTGTGCGCCTATGGCACACAGGGTGGTCTAGGGGAAAATTGAATAATCCTGAAAAAAGGAATGCTGGTGTGCGCCTATGGCAGGCAAGAGAGCCCAAGGAGAATTAGAATAATCCTAAAAAATGAATGCTGCTGTGTGTGCACATATGAAAGGCAGGGGGCTTAGGGAGTAACAGAATATTTCTTTAAAAAATAATGCTGGTGTGTGGCTATGGCAGTCAAAGGGGTCAAGGGGGATATGGAATATTCCTTAAAACATTTATGCAGATGCGTGCCTATGACAGTCAAGTAGGTCCAGTGGCAAACTAAATAATCATAAAAAATTGAATGCTGATGTGCATCTCTGGCAGGCATGGAGTTCCATGTAAAATGGAATAATCTTTAAAAAAAAATGCTGGTGTGCACCTATGGCTGGCAATTTGGCCTAGGCAGGAATGGAATAATTCTTAAAAGATGAATGCTGGCAAATAGAATAATCCTAAAAATAAATATTTCAGGTGTGCGCCTATTGCAGTCAAGGAGCTCCAGGTGAAAATTGAACAATCCTTAAAAAAATAATGCTGCTGTGTGCCCATGTCAGACAAGGGGGTCTGGTGCAAATGGAATAATCCCTTAAAACGTAATGCTGGTGTTTGTGAACCTATGGCAGGCAGGGGGCCTAGGGGGAAATAGAATCCTTAAAAAAATAATGCTGGTGTGCGCCTATGGCAGTCAAAGGGGTCCAGGGGGAAATGGAATAATCCTTAAAATGAATGCTGGTCGGCACCTATGGCAGGCAGGGGGCCCACGGGTCCCGGGGGAAATGGAATAATCCTTATAAAATAATAGTGGTGTGTTTGCACTTATGGCAGGGAGGGGACCCAGGGAGGGATCGAATAATCCATAAAAAAGAAATCTGTTGTGTGCCTATGGCAGACAAATCGATCCAGGGGGAGCTGTAATAATCCTTAAAACAATTAATACTGCTGTGTGCCTATGTCAGGCACGGGGGTGCAAGGGGAAATTGAATAATCCTTAACAAATTAAGGCTGGTGTGTGCCTATGGCAGGGAAGGGGGTCAGTGGGAAATTGACTAATCCTTAAAAAATGAATGCTGGTGTGTTTGCACCAATGGCAGGCAAGGGGCTCGGGAGAAAATTGAATAATCCTTAAAAAGTGAATGCAGGTGTGTGCCTTTGGCAGGCAAGGGGGTCCAGGGATAAATTGAATAATTCTTAAAAAATGAATGCTGGTGTGCACCTATGGCAGGCAAGAGAGTCCATGCAAAATCAGAATAATCCTTAAAAATGAATGCTGCTGCGTGTGCACATATGGATGGCAGGGGATTTGGGGGGGAACAGAATAATCCTTAAAGAAATTAATGCTGGTGTGCGCCTATGGCACACAGGGTGGTCTAGGGGAAAATTGAATAATCCTGAAAAAAGGAATGCTGGTGTGCGCCTATGGCAGGCAAGAGAGCCCAAGGAGAATTAGAATAATCCTAAAAAATGAATGCTGCTGTGTGTGCACATATGAAAGGCAGGGGGCTTAGGGAGAAACAGAATATTTCTTTAAAAAATAATGCTGGTGTGTGGCTATGGCAGTCAAAGGGGTCAAGGGGGATATGGAATATTCCTTAAAACATTTATGCAGATGCGTGCCTATGACAGTCAAGTAGGTCCAGTGGCAAACTAAATAATCATAAAAAATGAATGCTGATGTGCATCTCTGGCAGGCATGGAGTTCCATGTAAAATGGAATAATCTTTAAAAAAAATGCTGGTGTGCACCTATGGCTGGCAATTTGGCCTAGGCAGGAATGGAATAATTCTTAAAAGATGAATGCTGGCAAAATAGAATAATCCTAAAAATAAATATTTCAGGTGTGCGCCTATTGCAGTCAAGGAGCTCCAGGTGAAAATTGAACAATCCTTAAAAAAATAATGCTGCTGTGTGCCCATGTCAGACAAGGGGGTCTGGTGCAAATGGAATAATCCCTTAAAACGTAATGCTGGTGTTTGTGAACCTATGGCAGGCAGGGGGCCTAGGGGGAAATAGAATCCTTAAAAAATTAATGCTGGTGTGCGCCTATGGCAGTCAAAGGGGTCCAGGGGGAAATGGAATAATCCTTAAAATGAATGCTGGTCGGCACCTATGGCAGGCAGGGGGCCCACGGGTCCCGGGGGAAATGGAATAATCCTTATAAAATAATAGTGGTGTGTTTGCACTTATGGCAGGGAGGGGACCCAGGGAGGGATCGAATAATCCATAAAAAAGAAATCTGTTGTGTGCCTATGGCAGACAAATCGATCCAGGGGGAGCTGTAATAATCCTTAAAAAAATTAATACTGCTGTGTGCCTATGTCAGGCACGGGGGTGCAAGGGGAAATTGAATAATCCTTAACAAATTAAGGCTGGTGTGTGCCTATGGCAGGGAAGGGGGTCAGTGGGAAATTGACTAATCCTTAAAAAATGAATGCTGGTGTGTTTGCACCAATGGCAGGCAAGGGGCTCGGGAGAAAATTGAATAATCCTTAAAAAGTGAATGCAGGTGTGTGCCTTTGGCAGGCAAGGGGGTCCAGGGATAAATTGAATAATTCTTAAAAAATGAATGCTGGTGTGCACCTATGGCAGGCAAGAGAGTCCATGCAAAATCAGAATAATCCTTAAAAATGAATGCTGCTGCGTGTGCACATATGGATGGCAGGGGATTTGGGGGGGAACAGAATAATCCTTAAAGAAATTAATGCTGGTGTGCGCCTATGGCACACAGGGTGGTCTAGGGGAAAATTGAATAATCCTGAAAAAAGGAATGCTGGTGTGCGCCTATGGCAGGCAAGAGAGCCCAAGGAGAATTAGAATAATCCTAAAAAATGAATGCTGCTGTGTGTGCACATATGAAAGGCAGGGGGCTTAGGGAGAAACAGAATATTTCTTTAAAAAATAATGCTGGTGTGTGGCTATGGCAGTCAAAGGGGTCAAGGGGGATATGGAATATTCCTTAAAACATTTATGCAGATGCGTGCCTATGACAGTCAAGTAGGTCCAGTGGCAAACTAAATAATCATAAAAAATTGAATGCTGATGTGCATCTCTGGCAGGCATGGAGTTCCATGTAAAATGGAATAATCTTTAAAAAAAAATGCTGGTGTGCACCTATGGCTGGCAATTTGGCCTAGGCAGGAATGGAATAATTCTTAAAAGATGAATGCTGGCAAAATAGAATAATCCTAAAAATAAATATTTCAGGTGTGCGCCTATTGCAGTCAAGGAGCTCCAGGTGAAAATTGAACAATCCTTAAAAAAATAATGCTGCTGTGTGCCCATGTCAGACAAGGGGGTCTGGTGCAAATGGAATAATCCCTTAAAACGTAATGCTGGTGTTTGTGAACCTATGGCAGGCAGGGGGCCTAGGGGGAAATAGAATCCTTAAAAAATTAATGCTGGTGTGCGCCTATGGCAGTCAAAGGGGTCCAGGGGGAAATGGAATAATCCTTAAAATGAATGCTGGTCGGCACCTATGGCAGGCAGGGGGCCCACGGGTCCCGGGGGAAATGGAATAATCCTTATAAAATAATAGTGGTGTGTTTGCACTTATGGCAGGGAGGGGACCCAGGGAGGGATCGAATAATCCATAAAAAAGAAATCTGTTGTGTGCCTATGGCAGACAAATCGATCCAGGGGGAGCTGTAATAATCCTTAAAAAAATTAATACTGCTGTGTGCCTATGTCAGGCACGGGGGTGCAAGGGGAAATTGAATAATCCTTAACAAATTAAGGCTGGTGTGTGCCTATGGCAGGGAAGGGG
This sequence comes from Triturus cristatus, assembly GCF_964204655.1. Taxonomy (NCBI): domain Eukaryota; kingdom Metazoa; phylum Chordata; class Amphibia; order Caudata; family Salamandridae; genus Triturus; species Triturus cristatus. The sequence goes on from NC_140591.1 coordinate 1,406,653,778, forward strand.
GTCAGTGGGAAATTGACTAATCCTTAAAAAATGAATGCTGGTGTGTTTGCACCAATGGCAGGCAAGGGGCTCGGGAGAAAATTGAATAATCCTTAAAAAGTGAATGCAGGTGTGGGCCTTTGGCAGGCAAGGGGGTCCAGGGATAAATTGAATAATTCTTAAAAAATGAATGCTGGTGTGTGCCTATGGCAGGCACATGGGTCCAGGGGTAAATGGAATACTCCTTAAAAAATTAATGGTGGTGTGTGAGAACCTATGGCTGGTAGGTGACCCAGGGGGAAATAGAATTATCCTTAAAAAATGAATGCTGATATATGCCGTGTCATACAAGGGGGTCCGGGGGAAAGAGAATAATCCTTAAAAAATGCATACTGATGTGTGTGCACCTATGGCAGTCAGGGGACCCAAAGGAAAATGGAATAAAACGTTTAAAATGAATGCTGGTGTGTGTGCACCTATGGCAGGCAGGTGACCCTGGGGGAAATGGAATAATCCTTAAAAAATGAATGCTGGTATGTGTCCATGTCAGACAAGGGGGTCCGGGGAAGGTAATAATCCCTTAAAAAGCAATGCTGGTGTTTGTGCAACTATGGCAGGCAGGAGGCCCAGGGGGAAATGCAATAATCCTTAAAAAATGAATGCTGGTGTGTGCCTATGGCAGGCACATGGGTCCAGGGGTAAATGGAATATTCCTTAAAAAAATTGATGGTGGTGTGTGTGAACCTATGGCACGTAGGGGACACAGGGGGGATGGAATAATCCATAAAAATATAGATCTGTTGTGAGCCTATGGCAGACAAAAAGGTCCAGGGGGAGCTGGAATAATCCTTAAAGTAATCAATACTGGTATGCGCCTATGTCAGGCACGGGGATACAGGGGGAAATTGAATAATCCTTAAAAAGTGAAGGCAGGTATGTGCCTGTGGCAGGGAAGGGGTTCTTTGGGAAATTGAATAATCCTTAAAAAAAGAATGCTGGTGTGTTTGCACCTATGGCAGACAGGGGGCTCAGAGGGAAATGGAATAATATTTAAAAAAATGAATGCTGTTGTGCACCTATGGCATGCAAGTGGGTCCAGGGTGTGCGCCTATGGCAGGCAAGAGGTTCCGGGGGAAATGGAATAATCCTTAAAAAATGAAAGCTGGTGTGCACCTATGGTAGGCAGGCAAGGGCTTCCAGGTGTGTGCGTATGGTATGCAAGAGGGTCCAGGAGGAAGTGGAATGATAATTAGAAAATAAATGCTGGTGTGTGTGCTGTGCACCCATGGCAGGCATATTCACAAGAAAGAACAGAAGCAGCCCTATGGCAAAAGCACACTGGCTGGCTACACAAACTGGCCACCGGCCACTTGGTCAACCAACAACAGCAAGCAAGGAGGCTTGCCACAACAAAGAACACATGCAGGCCTGTGGCCAAAGCACACTAGCTGGCCACACAAAATGGTCACTGGCCACCTGGCAAAGAACAAGCAATGAGGCATGGAAAACAAAGAACACATGTGGTCCAATGGACACTGACTACACACAATTGTCCCTGGCCACATGGCATGGAGAACCAAGATAAATGGTGGCCTATGGCAAACACACTCTCACACACACTTGCCAGACTAAGAAGGCATGGTAATACTGAAGAAAACACGGCAATTAGTTTAGCAATGCCAAAAACGAAAATTTTCTGAGCTATATAAATTTCACAACAACACACATCCCCTCAAGGCATCAAAGATGACCCCACCTATACACTTTTTCGGTGAAAAAACGTGGAATACAACAAAAACACCACATATTTTATTTAATCCTATGCCATCCCACCGCTAAATGATGTTTCAAAACAACAGATACCACAGAAAAAATTGTTTCATGCACCCATGACTAGTACTGGCCCTACTGGCTGAATGGCCCATTTGCAGACTAGGCCACATAGTAAAAGAATGAATATTGCAAATTTAACAACCGTGGAGAAAATGTACTGACCTCTGCAATATTTTTCCTTTACAAATGATAAAAATTAAATGCAAAAAAAACTAGTCCGCTACTGAAACTGCAGGCCACCCACCATGATAAATTCTAAAAATTGCTCTCTATCAAACAAAATACACCCTTTTACAGGATTTTTTAAACTAACTTGTGATATCCCAAAACTAAGTCCTTAAATCCAATGGTATATATGCAGCGGACAAAGAGAGTGAACTTCCAGCTTCAAATCCAAATGAAAAGTGACCTGGAGATGAACAAAGCACTGGGAGGTCCCCAAAACAAGCCCCTCGCACACCAATGGGAAAAAATAATTTGCCATGCGCCAGATGGTGGAATTTAGAGGGAACTCCATGCCATACGCATTCTCCGCAAGTGGGGTGAATTGTTCTGTCTAAGCCTACCTTTGAAGTCCACTATGTGCCTGGGCCCCTGTCAAGGGAAGGGCAACACCTCCCTACACCCAAGGATTTTTGTCCATGTCCTGGGAGTAATTTGCATCTCGCTACAGGAGAGGCATCAGTGTATAAGTGGCAGTTGGAATATTTGCAAAAAGGCGGAAGGTGATTTAAAAAAAATATATTTTCTTTAATAGTTAGATCAAATTTGACTTTATCATTAAATTGAATTTTTCCTAACTGTTAAAAATAATCCTTGAAATATTTTTCTAGTTGCTACCATTTCAAATTTAGCATTATTAGGCATAATTTTAGATTCATATAGAAACAGCTAGCTTTGCTACAGTGGAAATGCATCTTAGGCTTTTCCACTTGAAGGGCATATGGAACATTACATTTTTACATGTCCTACTTTTAAACACTAAGGCCTACTCTAGGGGTGACATATCAGTATTTAAAAGGGAGGTCTAAACCTTTCAAAAGAGTTTATTTTGAGAGATTGAATTGTCAGTTTGTCATGACAAAGTTCTTTATTCGGTCAATTTATGATGATTAAAGTATATATAAATACATATATATCATTTTTACAGAGCATCATAATTAAAAAACAGCTCTGGCCTGCTGCATTGTCGGGTTACAAGTGTGGAAACTATGGTTGACTTATGTCTGTCTTAGAAGTGTCACATGTAAAGGGTTCATTGTCATCAGAACTATAGGACTGTCGTGTTTAATATATAAAAACTTTGGATGACTTATTGCTGTCCTATGATGTACAGGATTAGTGTGCTTTCTCATTAGGTTGGTACATTAAAGTAATGATGCAGCCACATTGTGTAATAGCATAGTAGTTTTTTCCACTATATCTGTTCACCTCTCCTAAGACACATGGAGAATGTGAATTATGTATCTTTTTATTTCTTCTCTTCTCTGGTTTACTCATCACAGAGACTTGCTCTCTTGAATGGTTCCAAAACATACATCGACTACGGAGTTTGGGTGGCTGTCACATTCGGGATGCAGTTGCGCAGATTCCCGTAAACTGTCGGCTAAGTGTCATAGAGGGATATTTAGTTCTATATTAGCATAGAGGTTTCAGATGCTTATGGAATATATGTTTTTTTTCAAGGAACATATACAGAATCGGATGATGCAAATTTCTGACCTATGGGCTTATATTAGCTTTCTTAATTCGTGATTAACTATATTGGATTATTTTTTTTAGTTAATGAGTGATTTTAGGTTCTAGCCATCCATTAGGTACAAGTTTGTTCGAAAAATAGGACTTAACGGTCTCACATAGGAGAATGTAAACCCTTCAGTCGGTCTTACAGCCATTTCTTGCTGTGAATACATACTTTTGGCATTGAAAGAATTAGTGTTTAATAGTGTTTAGTTTGTACAGAGTCATGATTGTGGTTTCACCATATGATAATTTGGAGTTACCAAGAATGTATTATTAAACAATGGACGCATTTGTATAATCTGAGTATATCAAATTAGAATGCGTTGGTTGTTAGACAATTTTAATTTTCAAACTTGCAGGAATGATTATAGCCTGTCATTTGACATATCTTGAAATATCTATATGTACTACATTCAGTTTGTTTTTTGTTTTCATAGACAAAAAAGGATTTGTAAGTATGTTTTTTTTGTTCTGTGTGTGCTGGATGTTGTTTTAAAATTGTCTGCTATGTTGCACGCAATGTTTATTAATTATAGCTATTGTTTGTATTGTCTGCTTGCTTTTAAGTCTAGGTCTTGTATGTTTTTTAACTGCCCTGAAGAAGTCTCTATATAATGAGACGAAACATGTTGTTTGTGTCCTTGTTCCCCTTTTCTGTGGAAATAAAAGAAATGAAGAACGAACAATAAGAATATAAACTGCTCATGATGCTTTGGATTTGACTAATAGATATTCAGTGTAACCCTGTACATTGACCTCTTTGGGGTATCGGACCCAATGTAATTTTTGTACTATAGAGCACTCGTCATTGTTAGAGTGCTTCTCCCCCTTCCTATGATGTTTCTAATTTTCTGAGGAATTCTAGACAGTTGCCCCTAGGAGCGAGCACCACATTTTGTAGGAACTATACAGTGTGTGGCAGTAGTGTACCATAACCAATCTAGTTGTGCTTTTTATTGAATTGAAATTATAGTGACACAGATCGTTTGAGGGCTAACTAAACCTGAGGAAGTTTATAGTCAATCAATGTCTGAAAAACTTTGCAGGGGTTCAAAACGATTAGCAGTGGAAATTAGAGTGAGGGGCATAATGATTAGAGGGTTACTCTATCTAGGTCTACACCAATTATTGTTCACATTTTTTTTTTAGAGGTGGGCGATAAAAAAAAACCAATGGTAAGGCGCGTATTTGAGGGTGTTGGTGTGCACCATAAAACAAACGTGACATCAATAAATGATCAAGATCAGGATAATTAAGATTTTGTTTGCTAACTCAAACCGGCACCCCGCCGTTTGTTTACACCAATGTTCTGCTTTATTTATGAGGCTTTGAATATTCTCTGTGACATTACACTCAAGAAGGGGAACTCCCTCCAAGATAATTACATATGGTGTGCATTCCGGGGGCAAATGTAAATCACGTAATTTATTCCTTGGTGCAGCGGATGATGATGGAACACGACAAGGCACCTGACGACCACTGGGAGGGGAGGACAGTTAGACTCTTGTGCATGAGACAGAATAGCATTTGTAGACAGTTACCCATTGGCAGGCATTTGAGCTGAAGATGGACGACCATTAAAATAATGGGTTCCTTGGGACTGTAAAGTGTGGCGCCATAGTCCCCTGTAGTGCCAGAATGAACCTCATTGAGGGTCTCAGTCGAATATTGGATTTTGTCGATCAGGGATTTAAATTGGCCCACCATAACCTGCTGAAGGAACTCCAATTAAGCTGTTTAAAACTGCTCTGCCAGGCTAAAATGGTAGGCCTGTGGTCGGGATTGTTGTTTCTCTTTAGTGGGTGGCACAATATGTGCTAGAGCCCACTGGTGGCATTTAACTTGCAGACCCTCGGTGCACTTTGTACCATCTATTTGGGGATTATAGGAAAGTTAGAGTTGCCAATCAGATGTATAACAATTTCATCATGTTTAAGGGGGAGTGCCAGCACTTTACCACTGGTTAGCAAGGGTAAAGAGTACAGAGTTCTATGGCCAACAAAAGAGTCGATGCAATCATACAGGGGAATACCACACAAAAGATGGTAATGTCCAACAGTATCACAAACATCAATTATGTCTAGTATGCGTCCATGATGAAGTGTAGGTGTGAATGACAAAACTGGACCTGTGTTTAAAAAGAAACAAAGGAAAATCCATAAAATCACACATTTTCCTTATATTTCTGTGTCATCACCTTACAAAATTCACAGGTATCCACAAAATTTCTACCACAAAATGTTCTCCCTCTTAGCAAAATAAGGACACTACCCTCAGGATGACACTCCCAATGACCGTGGTTTGATTTGTTCCTGTAGTTGGCACTAGGCCCAGACACACAAGTGGGGTCGCATTTTTATCGGGAAAAGTGGGAAATACTGTGTGGTCAAAATTATGTGGATTCCTGAGTATTCGAGAAACTTATGCCACAGAAATGCAAGGAAAATGCACAGTTGCAGGCAAAGTTAGAGGTTTGCAGGACATTGGGGGTACGAAAACGTCATGGGATCCTCACAGGGCCAACCACTCTGAAATCTCTTGGTTACTTAGTTTTTAGACATGTCTGGGTTTGGTAGGTTTCCGTGGGTGTCCACCGAACCTCGCCCAAAATATAGCAGCTACCTCAGGGGTCAAATCAGGTCATTTTCTTGACAGGAAATCTTGATTTCTTCACATTGCATTTTGGGCCCTCTCTTGTTGTGGGCACTAGGCCTATCCACACAAATAACATTCCATTTTTATTTGGAAAGTTGGGGGAATGCTTGGCTGTTTTAAATTCGTGGCTACTTCTAGAACCCAGAACTTGCTGCCATATAAATGCGAAGAAAATGTGTGTTTTTAAACAAAGTTTGAGGTATGCAAGGGCTTCTCTGTGAAAAGCCTGGTGAGAGCCATGTAAGTCACAGAACCCTGGACTCCCCCAGGTGTCTAGTTTTCAGATATGTACAGGGTTGGTAGGTTTCCATAGGTGCCGGCTGAGCTATGGCCTAAATTCTAAGGCCACCAACATTGCAGAAAAAAGTTGGCTTTGGGGGGGAACATATGATCTGTCCATCTTGCATTTTGGGCCTTTTCAAGTTGAGGCCACTGGTAACGACCGCACAAGTGAAGTATTATTTTTATTGGGAGACCACTGGGTGATAGGAAATCTGTGGCTCCCTGCAGAATGCAGATTTTGCCATCACGGAAATGTGAGGAAAATCAGTGTTTTTAGGCACACTTTGAGGTTGCGGCTAGCGCTTCTGGGTAAAAAGAAATCTCATTAGAACCACATGATTCACACCATCTTTGACACCACTAGGTGTCTATCTTTAATATATGACTTGGTGTGGTAGGTTTTTCCAGATGGCAGCTGAGCTATGGCCCAAAATCCACAGATACCTACATTGTAAGATAAAAAATCGAATACGTGCAAATTATGATGTCTCCAGGTTAAGCTTTGGGGTATATTGTGTTGCAGGCACTAGAGCCAGCCACACAAGTGAAGTACCATTATTATTGTGATAAGCACGGAAATATACAAAATAGTAGGCCATTTGGTATTATCAATTGAAAGTCTTTGCAGTTATACTTTCCTATTGTAAGCCGGTGCACAAGAACGAAGACATTTTGCAAAATGCCCTTTAAATCACAGCTAATATTGGCGCCCATAAATTCAAAAACGCACAAATAACCACTGCTCCTAAAGTCAGTACCTGGTGTACATTTCAGGAAGTCAAAGCACTGAGAGTGGCCCTTAACCCAAAGGTATCAAGTCAAAAATGTATTCCCCTTGGGATCACTATTACATTAACTCATTGCATGTATATACACACACACAGTTCTCATACACACCCAATATTTTTTTATTTCAGCAAGACATCACAAAACTTAGTGTAGAGACCCAAATTACAAATGTAATCACGATCAAGACAAAATTATGAAAACCAACATAGCATCATTAAAAACATATTCAAAATACATCAATTACAAATGTAATCAAAAAGAGAGAAAAAAAGACGAGCAGTCACATATGTCATTAATATCAGCCAATTTGACAGGATCACTAAGGCCACAAGATCACAATCAAATAGTTTTCTATTGTGTTCCCTTGATCCACAAATCTGGCCCACTGAATGCGTTTACGCATTTTGGTGGATATAGGAATAAACAACCACCTTCTTCAAGACATATATAACTATCTCTCAGATCAAATAGGTATACAAATACCTATCGAATCCCATCAAAGTAGGTCACCCATATGCCCATGTGATGACTGGTAGCACCTAGATCATAAATATATATCTCCCATGACGGAAAATCCAATCCAAACCCCTCTTATTCAAATGCATTCAAAAAGGTGTGTTGAATGGGAATGGCATATACTATGCACCACCTCTCATTTTTTCAAATGTCAAAATCACACTGAGGCCTAGTGTAAGGGCTGGTGGCTTACTTATATAATGATGTAAGGGGACCGTTCATATCTAGTTCCACCCGTCACCTTATGGCACCTCATGCTCTCCTTCTTTACACCCGGTAATAGTAAGTAAAAACTTGTTATTACCAGGTGTGGGGAAGGGGAGCACGAGGTATTACGGGGTGTAAGGAAGGAGAGTATGAGGTACCACAAGGTGACAGGTGGAGAAAACACAGGGGTGCACTATATTCTTGTAAATATTGCGCATCCCTGCATTTTTTAAATGACTGCTCCCCCCTGGACTGCTAGTGTAAGGTCACTGTCTACCACAACCCACAAGCTGCTTTCCAAGAGTTATGGGAGGGGAGGGAGTTGTGCAGATCTACTGGCCAATAAGCACTTGACCGGAGACCTGCACCATTATTTAAAATAATGGTCTTTCTCTTGTCAGCGTTGAGCTTTAGTTGGTTGCTGCCAATGCAGTGCAGATGAATTTCATTGTGTTCTGGAACTGTTTGTGGGAGGCCGTCGAACCATTTAAGCAGAAAGGAGTAGAGAGTCATAAGCATAATCATTGAATCTGCAAACATTTGTGGAAAACTCCTTAAAAGGGGCCTGAAATGCACATTGAAGAAGTGCTGTGACAGAGAGAAGCCCTGGGGGACTCCACATGCAAACTGTGATATTAGTGAATTGGAAAAACCAAGTTGAACAGCTTAGGTCTGGTCTTTTAGAAATGAAGTCAACTAACTCAAGGCTGTGTCCCTCAGTCCAGCTGCCCTGACGTGATCCACTAGAATTATATGGTTAGTCCTATTGAACGCAGCAGATATTTCCATAAGGACCAATGCCGTCACCTTGCCCACATCACCGGTCATTTGCAAGTCGTCAATTTATGTCTTTCTCTGCTTTCTCAGTAAAGCTCCTGACTTCTTCAGTCTCCAGAGCTCCTTGGCGTTTCTATTATGCAGCAAACTTTATAGAATTAGAGGAGAGGAGAGCAAAACCCCTGCCCAAATCATGGGGCATATTATCATGCCAGGCGACAAAATTATCGCCGCATTAGCGGCAGAAAACTGCCGCTAAAACGGCGGTAATGGGCTTGATAATATGCTCTATGGAATTCCAATTGAAGCTTAGGTTAGATGTCCTTCACATCCAACATGGGCTTCTATGGGAATTCCATAGAGCATATTATCAAGCCCATTATCGCCGTTTTAGCGGCAGTTTTCTGCCGCTAAAGCGGCTATAATTTTATCGCCTGGCTTGATAATATGCCCCCATGTGTTTCTGCGTTTCGGTGCGTGATTATTTGTGTGAAGTGTTGCCATCAGGTATTTACATGTTTCTAAAATGTAACACTTTATATCTGTACAGAGTTTCAGCATGTAACATTAAGAACACCTAAATAGGGGTTTGTATATTGATGCATTTTTAAATGTACTTTTTTTAAAACAAAGATCCCAAAGGTCACTAGTATTTATAACCACAAAGAGGAGTGGCCTGCATCTTGCATTGTATGGATCTTTCTGAATCCCAGAAAACCTTAAATTGGGCTCCTGTTAATGTTTATAGTCACATAAACAAACAAACATACACTCATTTTGGAGGATGACGTCTTTTGATCCCATGTATAGCTATTCTTCCAACCAACAGACGTTGTGTGATATGTAAATAATACTATGTTATGTTAATGTTATGTTAAAATTGTATTTCTATAGCGCACGGCTACTCCAGAGGAGTGTCCCGGCGCTTTATCGGGGCAGCTCAGTAAAAAACATAACTATTAAGATAGAATAAAGGATGTAGACATCCACAATACTTCCAGGTAGGCCATTCCTATTAAGTCACTGTAATACTTTTAATGTAATCAATGTGACTGTTTGGGCCCACACCTGTAAGTGACAGGTAATGAAGTGGGATTAAGGGTGCTAAAAGTAATGCTGTAGAGCGTATTCAAATGCCTTCTGTATCGGGTAACTTGTAATTTGCCCTTGCTCATGTTCAGAGTTGTACCCTCACCCAATTACACTACTGAATGTTTAGATGCACTCAGCAACTCTTTGTGCATATCCAGGTTTGCACCATCTTTCATTAATCTTAAATGGAAAGGAGAGTATGAAATTTCTACCATCACTTAAACATGTTGGCTACATGGCTTGAGTCTGACATGCATCCACTGACAGTGTACACACATACGTATGTCAGAGCAGGGGCAGAGAGGATGCGTAGGTCATCTGCCATTGGCAATTGTTTCAACACAAACCTTCTGTAATGAAGGCTGATCCAAAAGGTGAGTGGCAGTTGGATCAAGCTGAGTCTGGGGGCTGACCCTTTGCCCCTCTCTGGGTGTTATCCTTATGTGCTGATTAAAAAAATTCTGATAGTACAAGCCATCGCATTATAATGTATCTGATGCATAATTAGCGAAATAAGAGCAGTCTGCAATCGAAAATTGAGATATATGCTAAAGTTATTTAGGGGCATATTATCAAGCACGGCGTTAAAATTATCTCCGAGTTAGCGGCAGAAAACTGCCGCTAAAGCGGCGATAATGGGCTTGATAATATGCCGCAGAGAATTCCAATAGAAGCCCAGGTTCACACCAGAACATGGGTTTCTATGGGAATTCTCTGCGGCATATTATCAAGCCCATTATCGCCGCTTTAGCGGAAGTTTTATGCCGCTAAAGCGGCGATAATTTTAACGCCGTTTCTTGATAATATGCCCCCAAGTTTTATGAAACTTTAGGAGACTCAAGAGAAAGCCAGAATCTTTACATGATTTGTCTTTTGCGGTTTAGGCAAAACATCAAGCTAAGTTTAATTTTTTAAAACAAAATTGCTGGGAGATACGAGCAGCTAACTTCTTATTTTGACCTCTGATAAAAAAAATAGTCTCATACAGTCACACTCATCACTCTTCAATAACCGCTTTGCCAATTAATATGACAAGAAAAACATAAAATGAAAGTTGCTGCACAGCAAAGATGTCGCAGGATTCTCCATGTATTAATTTAATTGGCCATTCATCCAAATACTTAAACAGGCTAGAGCGGCGCTCTCATTTGCATTTCTGCTGAGCATGTTCTGTGTTGTGAGCTTCTAAAGCAGACACTGAAGACCGAAGTTCTTGTTCCTTCCATCCCCAGTGACTTCGGTAAATCACTTTTCCGCTGGGTCCCATCTTGAAATGCAGAAATCCCTATTCCTGGACCAGCCATTTTCATTTTAGCTCAATACATATTCAATGCCACCGTGAAAAAGTATCACAAAAAGCGGCAGAAGGAGAGTAATGAAGTCCCAGGGCACCAATAACTTACACATACTTGTTTTTAAGTTGCATGGATTAGCTCTCTTATTCATTAGAGAATTAAATGTTGCTATCAGTTAATCAATGGGAGGTTTTAGCCATACTCACCACCTTGCAGAATCGCACTGCAAAATGGGGAGCGAAATCAATTGTCTGAACTGAAACTCATAAATAAATACATTTGTATGCCATATGGGTCTTGTCTTTTGGATTCTTAAACTGCATGCCCAGTTCTTATGTGGCCACAGGACCTTACAATTCTTCTTGTTTATCTGTTATAATTGGCATTTTAGGCTCTAACGCAGTTTTACTTCTAAACTCAATATTTCACACTGTATCTTGCTAGTTGCACGCAATATATTGTGGAAATATCTTCAAAGTGACCGACTTCGGTCCCAGGTCTGAACTCTCCCCGGCAGCTCCGCTGTGCTGTGTGTCGCCTGTCAGCCTCACCGTTGCAGGGTTCAATTCCACACTGATACTGGTCTCGTCTTTTTCTTAGATTTGTGCTGTATTGTGCCTGACTGTGCTTAATTCACTGTATTGTGCCTGATTCTGTGATCCTCTAGTATTTTTGCCCCTCCACTGTTGCCCGTTCCCCCTTCTTTCCCACCGTTTTTCCTCCTGTTCCCGCTGCCACGTTCACCCATGACCCCTCCCCCGGACCGCCCCGCCTCCCAGCTACTCATCCCTCCCCCTCCCCTACATAATGGCGGCCGCTGGGGGGGAGCGTGAGTGAGACCTCCGACTTCGGTCCCAGGTTCGCACTCTCCCAGGCAGCTCCGCTGTGCTGTGTGTCGCCTGCCAGCCCCACCGTTGCAGAGTTCAATTCCACCCTGATATTGGTCTCGTCTTTTTCTTAGATTTGTGCTATATTGTGCCTGAATGAGCTTAATTCACTGTATTGTGCTTGATTCTATGATCCTCTTGTATTTTTGCCCCTCCACTGTTGCCCGATCCCCCTTCTTTCCTGCCGTTTTCCCCCCTTCCTGATGCCACGTTCACTCATGACCCCTCCCCCTGACCGCCCTGCTCCCGTCTCCCAGCTACTCGTCCCTCCCCCTCCCCTACATAATGGGGGCTGCGCACAGCGGTCATGCCTCTGGCTCCGAAGGCGCGCCTAAGGCAAGCCCGTCTGCACCCGTCCGTGACCCGACCGCGACCAGCGCAAGGACCCCTGGTTATCCGAGGCCTCACCGCTACGACTCAACCACCCTCCACGTACTCAACCCCGGAAGACACGCCGACTGAGCAAGATCCTTGCTGAACACCACCCACGGACAGTTCTCGTGCAGACCCTGCCGCAAATCCTTCACCATCGACAGAGCCCCCGCGACCGCTGAAGGAACGCCCGATACACACATCACCGAAACCCTGACTTGCATCCTGCTCAATGTACGCTCCCTGCACTGACATGCCGTTGAGATCTGGGACATGCTCGACACCCTCTCGCCTGACATCGCCTTCTTCATGGAAACCTGGACCAACACCACCTCTGGTCCCGACATCGCCACCGCCATCCCTGATGGCTACAAGATCCAGAGAAAGGACCATCCGCACCGCCCAGGAGGAGGACTCGCCGTTGCACACAAGACCCCCCTCCGACTCTCCACATCCAGCGGAAGTGACCCCCACTCCAACACAAAACACCTCCACTTCCAGATCCAGACAAGCCCCAGGACCATGCTACGGTGCATCCTCATCTACAGACCGCTAGGACCTCGCACCCACCAAGCAACTACCATCACCCAGCTCGCCGCACCCCATGCCATCACCTCCACGGACTACATTCTATTCGGGGACCTGAACTTCCACCTCGACAATGGCAACAACCCCAACTCCACTACTCTCCTCGACAACCTCGGGTTGAAGCAGCTTGTCAACGTACCTACCCACAGAGCGGGTCACACCCTCGACCCCATCTTTGTGGGTGGAACTAACATTTGCTTCTGCCACACCACCCAGCCCCTCTGGACTGACCACCACTGCGTCCACTTCACCTTCAACACCACCACCGCAACCAAACCCGCCCCACGCCCGCCTCGATGGAACTGGAGCAAGGTCACAGAGGAGCACATCAAGACCACGCTCCGTCAATACCCCGCCATCACTGCGACCGACACCAACTTCACAGCCAGGGAATTTCAGCGCTGGATCTCCTGCTGCGCCAACAAGCTTGCACCCCTCTGCCCCCCCACCAAACAATGCCCGCTGAAAGCCACCTGGTTCACCACAGAACTTCAAGAAGCCAGACGCTCCTGCAGACACCTAGAGAAAACCTGGCGAAACCTGAAAACCACAGAAGCACGGAGCGACAACAGGAGCGCCCTGAAGGAATACCACCAGCGCATAAGAGACACCAAACAAACCTTCATAAGAGACAAAGTCCAGACCAACGTGACCAATGCAAGGAACTGTTCAACGTCATACAGCAGTTTGCAAAACCCACCTGCGAAGCCATGGACGTCACACCTTCCCAGGAACTCTGTGACAAGCTCAGCTCCTACTTCCATCTTAACATCAAGGCCCTCTACGACAACTTCAGCGAACCAATGACGAGCACCACCCCCCTACCCACCACCGCTGATATGCCAACTATCACATCCTGGGATCCCGCTACCATGAAACTCATCACAGCGACCATGAAGAAAACCCGCTCAGGAGCCCCAACAGACCCCTGCCCACCGCATATCTTCCACAGAGCCGCCACCGTCATCGTACCCGAAAGAGGATGCACCATCAACGCCTCCCTCAGATCAGGCATCTGCCCAGATGACTGGAAACCCCTCCTCAAGAAACCATCAGCCGACCAAACGGGCCTAAAAAACTACCGGCCCATCTCTCTCCTCCCCTTTGCGGTGAAAGTCACCGAGAGACTCGTAAACGCCCAGCTGACCACCTTCATCGAAGAGATCTCCATCACGGACGCCTCCCAGTCTGGATTCTGCAGAAACCACAGCACCGAGACTGCCCTCCTCTTCGCCACTGACGACATCCGCATGCTACTCGACCAGGGACACAACCCACGGCCCTCATTATTCTAGAACTTTCCGCAGCCTTCGACACCGTTTCTCATCGCACTCTCGCAGCCAGACTGCACGACGCGGGAATACAAGGAGCCACCCTCGACTGGATCCAATACTTCCTCTCCGGCAGAACCCAGAGGATCCAACTCCCTCCCATCCTTTCCAAACCCATGGAAACCAACTGCGGAGTACCCCAGGGATCATCACTCAGCCCCACACTCTTCAACATCTACATGGTCCCCCTCACCGCTATTGTCAGACAGCATGGGTTCAGCATTGTATCCTACACCGACGACACCCAGCTCATCCTCTTGCTCACAAAGAATCCCAAAGACACCAGTCTCTGTTTCCAGGAAGGTTTGAAGAATGTGGCAGCCTGGATGAAGGACAACTGCCTAAAGCTAAACTCAGAGAAGACTGAGGTCCTCATCCTCAGTCCCTGCACCTCCACCTGGGACAACACCTGGTGGCCCTCCACCCTCGGGAGCCCACCCACCCCTACAGACCACGCTCGGAACCTCGGCATCATCTTGGACTCCTCCCTCTCCATGAACCGCCAGATCAACGCCGTCGCCTTCACTAGTTTCAACTGCTTCGCATCCTCCGTAAGACCTTCAAGTGGATCCCCCGACTGGAGAAGGACCGTCACCCATGCACTCATTACCAGCAGGCTGGACTACGTCAACGCCCTCTATGCCAGAATCAACAAAACTCTTCTGCACAGGCTCCAGACCATTCAGAACGCCGCAGCCAGACTCGTCCTCTGGACACCGCGTCATGAGCACATGACCCAACACCTACGAGGCCTCCACTGGCTCCCCGTTGAGAGGAGGGTCACCTTCAAACTTCTCACCCACGCCTACAAATCCCTCCACAACATCAGACCCAAATATCTCAACGAGAGAGTATCCTTCCATGTACCCAAGAGGAACCTCCGCTCCGCAGACCTCGCCCTGGCAGAGCTCCCCGCATCCGCAGAAACAGAACCGGCGGGAGAGCTTTCTCCTACATTGCAGCCAAAATCTGGAACGAGCTCCCTGTGAACATAAAACGTTTCCCGACCCTGCACACGTTCAGGAAGGACCTCAAGACCTGGCTCTTCGACTAATCCGGAGCCGCCCCCCCCCCCCCCAGCACCTTGAGACCCTCATGGGTGAGTAGCGCGCTATACAACCCCCTGATTGATTAATTGATTGAAATATTTTCACTAAGTTAGTTGCATATTTGTGTTTCAATTTCCAAAACAGCTGTGCAAGGTCATTCGAGTATGTGATTTCAGCTGAGCATTGCTCCCCATGGTAAGCTGGATGGTACATTAGTGATTTAGAAGGTGTCACAACCGGAAAGTTCTAGTCAATTACTCAAATATTAGAAGATGACAAATGTGCGGATATTACATTAGAACAAAAAACCTTGCATTTGCTTCTAGGGACAAACTAAAGCATTTTATTTGTATCTAACCAAAATACCCAGACAAAAACTTGAAATTGTTGATATTTTCAACTCCTTTCAGTGAAATAAAAAACACTTTTGTTTGAATGCTTCCAATGTTGTCAATGCATCAAAAATGATTGGGGTAAGGAAAAGCCTTAAAACTGTCAACCCTTCCTAACTTCATTGAAACTACTCTACTAAAATTTTGACCCAGGATATTGGCCATTTCACACCAGCTAGACTGAATATAGAGTCTGCAGCATGTTAAAAAACATAAAGCATTTACTGAAGCCAGGACATAAAGTACTGAAATTTCAAGCAGAACCCTGTAGTTATTTCTCTTCTCTGCTTTCAACCTAAGAGAGAAAATGAAGTCAGGGTGATCATGATTCCTTCCTTGGATATATAGGACATTCTCTTGCAGAACCAGGAGCTCATCTTCTATGTTTCGGCCCTCTAGCACATTTGCCTATTCTGCATGGTCATCCCAGTTTTTTTTCTTTTTTCTGGACCCTATTATTGCTGGTACTAGTATTCTATGTGTAGGGACCAAGGGAGTAGCCAGAACATTAAAATACCTCCCACTTTGAACAAATGATCTGATGACACCAAGCAAGCAAAGCAAGTGAGCCTGACCCTCCCTAAAAGAGTTCTCTTGTCTCTTCCATCCAAGCATCTATACATTCATCCTTTCATCATTCCATCCACCTGCTGATATACACCATTTCGCTTTTAAATTTGGCCATCCATCCATTTGCTCATCCATCATTCCATCTTTCATCATTCTATCCATCATCTATGGATGAATCTATCCAAATATCCATCCACCCATACATCCATCTTTTGACTTTCATAGCCATCAATACGGCATTTAATCCATCGATTCACCTTTTTTGCCAGTCATCCATTAATTTAGATTTTCATTTACTCTTCTATCTTTTAAACTGTCCATCCATCACGCTCTCAGATTTCCATTTACTCTACAATCCTTTTACTCAATCATTCACCAATCCATTCACCCATCCATCCACCCACTAATTCATCCTATCACACTTCCTACCTTTCCGTTAGATTAAATATTATGAACTATTAATTTGTAAGGCATGCGCTACCACCCAAGGGTGTCTAGGGGCGGAATTCAATGCGGGTGACTGGGTTAGGCTGACTGATCCTTATAGTTTAAAAAGTCATGTTTTCGTGTTTTACCTGAAAACGAGGAGTGCCGTTTCCTTCTTTAAAAATAAAGGGAGACAGTTCCAAAGATGAGATGTGCTGCCTATAAAGCTTCTCCCACCCCGGTGTGCTCTCTTTGCTCTCAGAACGGGCACGTTAAACGCTGATCCTGAACGAAGAGTTCTGGGTGGAATGAACCAGCAAACGTTTAGCCTAAAATATTTGGGTCCTTCCCCATGAAGAGCCCTGAAAGCAATACACAGAGCTTCAAAATATAGGCATTTTTCAATGGGTAAGCAGTCGAGAAGCGGAAGGACGGCTGATACTGATTCGTTTTTTGGTATGCCTAACAGTAGACGTGCAGCTGAGTTTTGCAGAATCTGTAGTTTGTTTAGGCTTTTCTTTCTAATATTCATAAATAATACATTTGCATAGTCTATTTTCGAAAGTGCGAGAGTGGACATTACAGGTTTTTACAGATCTTTATGTATAAAGGGGAAGATTTTTCATAATAGTGTCATGGTAAAAAAAAGAGGCATAGGTAACTGCCTTAACATGCTCTTCAAATACTACTGGAAGGCTTTTTGCCTTTGTCACCGGAGACGGAAGTTGGCCAATTTCAGACGGCCACCAATCTTTGGACTAAAAGGAGAGATCTTTCTAAAGAACAGTACCTCGGTTTTACCTGAGTTCAACTTTAAACAGTTTTGGGCCATCCATTTCCCAATCTCCTGCATGCTGCTAGGGAATCGTCTTGCTGTAGGGTTTGTGGATACTGAGATCACTAATTGGGTGTCATCTGCGTACATGACTGCAGCGAACCTAAATGATCTAAAAGTTTGTCCAGAGGGCCACATAGATGTTAAAAAGGGTCGGGCTAAGAGATGAGCCCTGTGGAACGCCACATGGCGTAGAAAAAGAGGGGGATTTTAGATTGTCAGCTGCAGCAAACTGTATTCTGTCTAACAGGAACAACTTGAGAAAAGCGTGGGCTTTGTCACTTATCCCAATGTCGGCAATCCTGTCCAATAGGAAATCGTGGTTTACAGTGCCAAATGATGCTGATAGGTCTAATAGGATCAGCATGGCACTGCTGCCACCATCCACCGTGAGTCTGATTTGTTCCGATACACTTACCTGAACCAATTCTGTCCTGTGATGTTTCCTGAAACCAAATTGGGAGGGGTCTAGATGGCTGTGGTCCTAAATGAAAGCTGTCAGCTGAGAGTTGATGGTTTTTTCAATTATTTTGGCAGGAAAGGGTAGTCTAGAGATTGGCCGATAACTATTGGAGTCTGTGGGATCTAGCGGGCGAAGGATAGATGCTATCTTCCAAACACTTGGGAATTGTCCTAGCTTGATCATTTGATTAAAAATTTCCGTAGTCTGAGATAATTTCTGATACTGGATGTGTCATTTTAGGTAGACATGGGTCAAGGGAATCCTGACATTGTTTGCAAAAGAATAGTTTTAATTGTTCCTGGGAAAGATCAGACAAGGTTGTTAAAATGGCCTTAAATTCATGTCCCTTGGATTGGGATAGGTTGCATCAGTTGATGAATTAGAGGAGTTGGAAGAAAAAAGATTAAAAACAGAATTCACCTTCTCTTGAAAGAAGGTAGCCAATGAGCTACAAAAGGTCTGGTCAAATTCCTGATTTACTTTTACCGGTGGTTTAGGTATCTGTTTAACCGTGCCAACAGTTCTTTTGAAGAGTTTTTCACCCTTCTACTTTTGGGGTGAAATATGTGGGTTTTTTATAATCATTAAATCCTTAATCACCCTTCCTTACTTCCACCTTTCCTTCCTTTCAACCTTCCATTGCTATTTCCCTTTTCTATCAACCTGCTTCTTTCTTCCTTATAACGTTAACTATGAGCTTTTGTCTGTCGAGTTGCCCTTTAAGAACCCCACCCCCTCTGTAGCTCGTAAAGCAGGTGGGTTTCACAACCTCCTTGGCTGTAACACTGCAGTTTGGTGCCAAAGTGCTTGTGCCCTACTCTAAATATTGGTATTGGTAAAACAGTTTTTTCACCTAAATAGTCTATTTGACTTTCTTTTAGACCATATTAGATGGTGCAGAATATGCACCAGTGGCATGGGAGTATATGAATGGACTGCAGTGTATATTTACATCAATCACATCCATGACAAAAATATGTGGCTCCCAGAAGAACAACTATGCTCTGATTGTGCCATAGTCTAAAGGCCCTTCAGAGACACAGGGCAAAGAAAAACATCTTTGCCAGGTAGGAAAACCTATTTAAATAATAAAAAGTCACCTCAAAAGTCTGCTTTGTAAGTTCACCAGGCTGGGCTCCAATACATAAAATTAGCACACTAATATTTATAAACTCTCACAGTGACTGAAGACATAAAAATGACTTCCACTGTATAGGCTGAGCAACATTTTCCATAAGACAGGCCAAGGTGCAAACAAAATATGTATTTTCATATTTCTGACTGGGAAAATACTAGCAAGATCATCCAACTAATTTTCTACTTAATTTTCAAAACCATATTTAATGGTGAAATCATATTGTTTTAGGCGCTAGTGGAAAGGTAGCTAGAAAAATGTACTTTAGCAGAACTGATTTAAAACCAATTCTCCCACTCATCACACTTCCAGTGTTGGAATGAACAAGATTGGCTGGGAGTGTTAATGACACTGGCTCAGAAGACAATTGCCTGCCTATAAGGTTGTGCTAATTTTTCACATATTTAGAGTGTGGTAGTTACAACTAGGTCCTGAAGAAAGCCACGATCAATGTATGATCAAGGTTGGCTGAAACATGTAGACCTTCTCACTAGCACGCTCGCACATTTATTCAGATCGCGTACTTACTGCTCTTTAACCTTTGACACCACGAGATACCCATTACATTTTTTTTCTCTCCTGGTAGTCAATTTTAATACACTTATTACACACACTGCATCACGTATTCACACCACACTGCTTTTTGCTTCATCGATCTCAGGTGATATAGTTCCGGATTACATCAAAACATCCGTGAGCTCCTCCTTTTACACTAGCAAGGAGTTGTAGCTCCTTGGTTGCACTAGCGTGCAGCCAGGAGGAAATCCCAAATGATGAAGCATGCCACCTCGGTGGGTGATGGGATTCCGTCCTCTTAATTGAGACTCCCTTATCTTTGTGTTCTCCTGTGGGGCTGTACTGTGTATTCGTCTATGTATATATTCCTCCTCAAGACCTACGGATTTTTTGTTGCTGTTACATATGGTTAGGGCATTTATCCACGTAGGTCTGTAAACTTCCCTCAGACCCTCTTTTTACCTGTTACTATATTATTACTGCTTCCATCCCCATTGCCAGCTGCAGCTCCCTGATGCTGCATCCATCCCACGTGATGTACAAATTAAGGCCAAAATGGCTCCACTACATTTGTATTTTTGTTTTTGTTCTTTGCTATTCTTATTCTTCCTGAGTGTACACAGTATACCAGGAAAGCCATTGTTGTCAAAGTCTCATAAATGGCTACACTGTTGTTGTTCACTGAGTTATTAAAATTTAATAATTGTGACCACCACATACTAAGTTATACTTAAGCACAACAAATTCCACGTTGGACTGATTTTATTCTGACTTTTTTGCTTTTAGGTGCACAAAAGACTGAGGAGGAGGTGTGTCATCATCGCCCGTTGTACTGCCAGACAGACGTCCTGCTGCTGTACACGACATGACGTGTGACCTGACCAGACATCTCTGCAACTTGTGCAACTGAGTGCTGCTGACATCTAAAGAAGATGGCCCCAAAGAAAGCAGGTACCAAGTCCTCCAGTACTAAGAAAGTTGCTATTGAAAAGAAGGAACAGAAGAAGGAAGTGACACTTAAGTCTGGTGTGCCGCCCAAAATCTTTTTTGGGAAACCAAAAATTACGCCTGCAGCAGCGGTGTCCGGGGGGCAAGCTGGGGGCAGCACCTCCGTTTCAGTGGGCCCAACCCACCAACCCAGGCCCAAGCACAGGAGTGTGGAAGAGGTAGCCAGCCTAATGGTGGAAACCAGTGATGCTGAGCCTGAGATAAGCTTATCGCTATCTCAAAGTAGTACCCAATCAATGCAGGAGGAAACACAGCAGATAAGTGGTCAACAACAGCCGCAACCACTACCTGCAATAGTAGTTGTTCCTCCCGAAGTAGGGACAGTTCAAGAAATCGAGCTTCATGCAGAGGAAGAAGAAGAGGAAGCCACTCATTCAGAAGATCCATTGTCTTCCACATCCCCAGCAAGGAAAAGGAGGGTTAGTCCATTGAGTTCTTCGCCAAGCACCCCTTCTGATGATCTAGATGCCACTTGGGAGCCACAAACTGAGTCTGAGAGGGAGACACATCCCAAGGCCAGGCTAGGGAAAAAGAAGGTTCCAGAAAGCCTTACACTTATGGAGGTCGATGTAGAACAGCGGGATGATGATGAGCCAGTCATCATGGACATTACTCCCGCCCCAGTGGAGAACGACATAACCACATCCCAAATTGCTGTGAGGGATGTGGCATGGATAACACCAAGACAGGTAACACCAACACCACCTACATCTTCCATATTTGTATTAGCAAAGGCCCGGCAGTGACCTACATCCAGAACAACCACCACTCAGTAGAAGTAGGTAGTGGTACTGCACAAACTGAGTCAAATTCAACGCACACCCTCCAGTTTATCCGGCATTGGAAGTGGCACCTCCAGCATGAGACAAAAGTTAAGCTCCTAAATTTGGGACATCTTTACGGTTAGCGAAAAGGAGGAGAACATTGCTATATGCTCCATTTGTAATACCTCTGTTAGTCGGGGTAAGCTTGGTACAAACTATTGTACAGGAGGCCAAATAACCCATCTGAAAAAACACCACTTGATCGACTGGGAGGACCACCTAAGCGGCTTAAAAACTGCAACCATTGCTGCTGGTGGGGATAAATGAGTAGAAGATCCAATCACGGTGGAAGAGGAAGGAGAGGGAGACATTCTCTCTGGTAGTGGTCCTCAGCAGTGCAGTGGTATCGCCCACATCCTCAGCAATATTTCAGTGGCACAAAAGTAAGAGTCAGCCTGAGACAGAAAGAAGTACCGCAATGAAAAACAGTGCGTCGTTGAGCCTAACAGAAAGGAAAACCATGCAGCCTACCATTATCAACATGTTTAGGGTGGAGGGGCAGTACGAACGCAACCACCCAATAGGGGTGCACTGAGTACTTACATACACTTGATGTTGGTCAGCAATGCTACTTTTCTCATTTCAGTTAACCCAATACATTTTTTCTAACATATAAATAAACACTTCTTGGTCAAATAAAATACTCATTGAGAAGATAAAATGTAAAGGAAATGGAATGCTCATAAGAATAAAATAAATATAAATCTGGAATGTCATTATTAGGGACCAGTAACAGTAGAAGAAACTGACTAAATGCCTCCTTCCAATTTAAAATATCAATCACCAAATTTTGACAAATCATGTTAATATTAGGAATTAAAAGGTTTATCCTCTCTTTAACGCTTTTTTCAACCATAGCCTCACAGCAAATATGCAAAGCCATTTTAACTCGTAACCAAAGTGAAACAATTTGCTGGGGGAGGGTCATTTCTGCACTATATCACATTTAATGAGTGGACAATTGGAAACTGTGGGAAAGGGCTTTATTGTGAGAACCTGAAATACTTGCTTTTGTTAAGATTAGGATCGGATAGAGTAACGAAGTGCGGCGCATACTTCCTGTAAATTTTGCTAACCCATCCCAAGCCTGAAGAACAGCTTGAAGATAATAAATGAGGGCCTGCAATCAATCTCCGAAGTAATGTTACCTTCAGTTTGGTCCAGTGTGTCTTTATTATATATTACTTTTCACCAGAAGTAGGTCAATACGATAACGCTTCGATTATTGCCCTTAGTGATGAAATCCCACCATGATACAATTACATTTTGTCTTATTTTGTAAACTATTTTGATCATTTACGTTTTGATTTTAATTCTGTGCTGAAAAATATGGATTCGATAGATGCAGTCCAGCCCTATGCTATTTTTAAATGTAATCTGGGGCTTAAATCTGCTTTGCAGAGAGCATGTTCTTAAAACCTGCTGTTTCTTTACCATACATTTTGTTTTACTTGTATATTTATGGGTATTTTTTTATAATCAAATAAAGATTATTCATGGATTGATTGGTGGACAAAGGTGTTGGATATATGGTTGTGACCAATGCGTGAATCAGAACATAACCCATCTTTATATTTGTTTCATGGGAGAACTGAACTAATTGTCCGTCTTTAAATTTTGAAAGCGAGAGTCCCACTAATAGATAGAGGGTGACCGATACAATAGGTAGTAGTATCTGGCTCTGATATCACCCAGATTGGCTGTTGTTGACAGGAATGTTATACTTGTGATGTTGCAAGAGGAGGTACCCTCCAGAGATAATTAAAGAAGCAAATATTTCTTTTACCTCTATTGCTGGTGCTAATGTCTCTAGATTAAATTAATGGGAACACAAAAAAAGCTATGCAGAACAGGTTGACACACGAATTCGAGATGTGGCAGGAAACCTAGGGGCAGATTTACAATAACTGGCGCATCCCTGCATATCAGCAGGGATGCGCCAGTTATTGTACGTCACGGCTCCGCCACCATGGATGCGCCGCATTTACAATGCGGTGCACCATGGGGCAAAAACGGACAGATGCGTCGCATCTGTGCCGTAAATGCAGCGCATTGCTGGAGTTGTGTCGCAAGCACGACGCAGCTCCAGCGAGGCTCTGTGGTGGCCTATCTGCACAATGCTGCGTCAATCCTTACGCCTGCTTCAAGCAGGCACAGGGTTTTGACGCAGCATGGGCTCAAAAGTGACTGAGTGAAATCTTGTAGATTTCACTCAGCCACTTTTAGGAGGCGTTCCTGCGACGGAATGCTTCCCCTGCACAGGAACGCCTGCTTCTGGCGCAGGGCTTACAACGTGACGCATCTCCCAGATGCGTCACGTTGTAAATACCCTGCAGCATGGCGCTGGTTTTGCGCCACCGCTGCGTCACAAAAGTGACGCAACGGCTGCGTAAAAGAGGCGCAAGGGGCTTGTAAATCTGCCCCCAAATGGGGCAAATGTTCAGCTTGCTCACTCAGATTGGCTGTTGTTGACAGGAATGTTATACTTGTGTTGTTGCAAGAGGAGGTACCCTCCAGAGATAATTAAAGAAGCAAATATTTCTTTTACCTCTATTGCTGGTGCTAATGTCTCTAGATTAAATTATTGCAAACACAAAAAAAGCTATACAGAACAGGTTGACACACGAATTCGAGATGTGACAGGACACCTAGGGGCAGATTTACAATAACTGGCACATCCCTGCATATCAGCAGGGATGCGCCAGTTATTGTACGTCACGGCTCCGCCACCATGGATGCGCCGCATTTACAATGCGGTGCACCATGGGGCAAAAACGGACAGATGCGTGACGCATCTGTGCCGTAAATGCAGCGCATTGCTGGAGTTGTGTCGCAAGCGCGACGCAGCTCCAGCGAGGCTCTGTGGTGGCCTATCTGCACAATGCTGCGTCAATCCTTACGCCTGCTTCAAGCAGGTGCAGGGTTTTGACGCAGCATGGGCTCAAAAGTGACTGAGTGAAATCTTGTAGATTTCACTCAGCCACTTTTAGGAGGCGTTCCTGCGATGGAACGCCCCCCCTGCACAGGAACGCCTGCTTCTGGCGCAGGGCTTTACAACGTGACGCATCTCCCAGATGCGTCACGTTGTAAATATCCCGCAGCATGGCGCTGGTTTTGCGCCGCCGCTGCGTCACAAAAGTGACGCAATGGCGGCGTAAAAGAGGCTCAAGGGGCTTGTAAATCTGCCCCCAAATGGGCAAATGTTCAGCTTGCTCACTCAATAAAAGACTATGGGGCAGATTTATGACGACTGGCGCATCCCTGCATATCAGCAGGGATGCGCCAGTTATTATGCGCCACAGCTGCGCCACCATGGATGCGCCGCATTTATAATGTGGCGTACCATGGGGCAAAAACGGCACAGATGCGTGACGCATCTGTGCCGAAAAGTGGCGCATTGCTGGAGTTGCGTCGCAAGCGCGTCGCAGCTCCAGCAATGATCTGGGGGGCCCTATCTGTACAATGCTGCGTCAATCCTTACGCCTGCTTCAAGCAGGCGCAGGGTTTTGACGCAGCTTGGGCCTAAAAGTGACTGAGTGAAATCTTGTAGATTTCACTCAGCCACTTTTAGGAGGCGTTCCTGCGCCGGAACGCCCCCACCTGCCCTGGAACGCCTACATGTGGCGCAGGGCTTTACAACGTGACGCATCTGGGAGATGCGTCACGTTTGTAAATGCCCCGCACCATGGCGCAGGATTTGCGCCACTGCTGCGTCACAAAAGTGACGCAACGGCGGCGTAAATGAGGCGCAAGTGCAACATAAATCTGTCCCTATGTACATCACTTATTTTGTTTCTAGGTTAGATGCAGAAGGAAAGACTGAGCTAGCACCTGCATATGGCCCGCATTCCCTGATTCAGTTAGTGCAACACTAGATACATGGAATAGTTTCATGATCAGACATGATAATGAGAGATAGATATGAAATGAATATCTACATGTTAGTTTGGGTCCTTTAAGTATCTGCCACACTTTCTGCAATAAGAGTAAATACTGTCAGCTTTGATAAAATCATCAATGTTTCCAGGTATTAAAACTTAAAAAATTACTGCATGAATTTGACCAATGAACACCAACACACAGCATACAATGTGTGGTGGTTAGATCAGCCATGTTTTCAAAGCTCAATTTTAATAATGGGTTAGTGTTACTGGAAATATCACCGACAGCCATGGTTGCTCTTCTTTGGGCCTTTGAAATATATACTGTAATGCAAGACAACTTACAATTTCGATAAAATCAAAAGATTGTAAGAATACCACTGGAAAGCCAATGAGATATTACTCCCAGCTGAGCTCCCTGGAAGAGAGTGCAGCTGATAAATATATGAGGTTTACGTTATCTTACACTTAAATATGATCATGGTGTAATGTAAAGAGTGTTTTTCTACTTTTCAGGGGGTGCATTTAAGGATGATCTGGGAGGTCCTTAGAGGATGGCTGGTGGGAACAACCATCAATGTAGATGATAATTGCAAGTACAGAGTGGCCCATCTATGTGCTGTGCCGAAAATGTTTTTAGGGGTAATTACTGGATTTTATGCATGTGGCTCCATCATTGAAGTTTAAAGCTCAAATACTGAAAACAGCATTGGGGACCTGGTTCAAGAGAGCCCCAATTGTTCTGCTGTCATTCACATTTTGGTGCATCTGCCGTTTTCTCAAAGAATTACCAAGACGGCGAAGAAGAGGAGGAGGGCCGCCCGAGGACGCCGTATGCCAGGTAAGTGGTTTTAATTTAATTTTAAGTCATCTAAATTAATTGTTAATATGGGGGCGGAGGCGGGGGCTGGTCAATTCCGCTCCGTAGTGTGCAGAGATTTGCATTCTCCGCGTTCTCCACTGAATGCAGAGGAGGCAAATCTCCGCACACTTCACTGGCAAAGCGGAGGTTACCCCCTGGAGTTAATCTTTGCATTCTATGGATAGATCAAAACATCAGTTCAATACATTCAGGGTGTATGTGGAAATAAGCAGTAAGTGTACGTGTTTTAGAGTACATTGACTTTAAGGGCACAAAAGGCAATGGAAACTACCTTTGATTGACTTTTTTCCTTATTTAAATGTCATATTTTTATGATCTTGTTTGTAACATCTCATATTGGCTTCTATAGAAGGGGCCTGTTAAGAAAAGACTATAAGGGGTTGCAAGTGCCTTTGCCAGGAAGGCACAATAAAAAGGTTACCAATTTTCTTTTTCCTACTTGCTCATCTATAGAATAATAAAAAACGGGGTGTCTTAGTGAGCCAATAGCAATTGATTGACTGACACAATAGACATGCCCAATTCATATACTATTTAAATCCCTTCACCATAGCAAATAGGCAACTCACCCAAACACCAATAATCCAACCAGACCTCAAAGTAGCGCCTAGAAGTCCACTGCCAATATTACCAAACCAACTATCTACAGCAGAAAAGAAAGTCTTTCACATTTGCTTCCCAGACATCAGTTCCTTCAATTCTGTTGAAACTCCAGTGATGTATTGTTACATACCCTCGAATCTCCTTACTATTATCTGAGATATGTGTGCAGCACTGCTGAACTTTAAACATTTTGCAGACTCTGCCCTCTTCAGCAAGCAAAATATTTAAATCAAGATGAAGTACCATAGCCCTAATGGCTACTATTTCAGTTTCAATAGCTAGCAAAGCTCCAGCAGTGCTTGTTGGCAGCTTGGAGAGGTTAGTGCGCACAATTGTCCCTCTTCTTTTGCTTACCCAGTGCATGCTAAGAACTTGAACTGGGAGCGGTGTAGACTCTGTATGGACTTTGGTGTTCCCCGACAGGATCCTTCTCTATTTTACTGAATCTAGCACATTAAGATAAATTTGTTGCATTCTAAATAAGATTGAATCCTCAAAGTGCCCTGAAGCTTTGGAGGAGCACTCGACGATGTTTGGCCATCCAGCTTGTTAATGCAGCCTGCTTCCAAAGTGCACGTTTTCTTTTCTTTATGCCTACGTGTTTCAGGGCCTCAAGCCCCTTCTTCCTGGGCAATAAACAGCACACCTGAGCCCTGCATGTAATTTCCGGTATTTATTCACCATGTCCACTCCCCATGGGCGTGTGGATTTAACGCTATCCCTTGGTGCATTGTGGGGCATGGAGTCCGATGTGCAGGTAATTAATCTCCTTTTAGTAAGTTCATGCGTGCGTTTAAAATTGTATTTTCATTAGTTTGCTCTAAGTGAGTCACGCACTGGAAAGCCTGCTTAATTTGCATATCAAACATCGTGCCGATGAAATTCCTGAACAGTTCAGAGCTCCGGCCTCAATCAGCTGGGAAATGCCTTCCATCCCAACTGACGATGTTGCTTCCTCCCACGGCCGGGCAGCCGTGCAGTAAAATGAATCCTCAAAATGCCCTGAAGCTTTGGAGGAGCACTCGACGATGTTTGGCCATCCAGCTTGTTAATTCAGCCTGCTTCCAAAGTGCACGTTTTCTTTTCTTTGTGCCTACGCGTTTCAGGGCCTCAAGCCCCTTCTTCCTGGGCAATAAACAGCACACCTGAGCCCTGCATGTAATTTCCGGTATTTATTCACCATGTCCAAATGTGACTGCCAGCTGGGAGAGGCTGCGGTGGTTGAACTATTCGGTACCGGAACAGCACAGCATTCGAAATGCGCAATTAACCTGCCTGAAAGCTCCGATACCTACTAAAGGAGATAAATAGCTTTTAAAAAAACGAACTCACATGGAACTTACCAAAGTGAACATTAAACGCTCGCATTTGGGACTCCATATCCCACAAGGCATCAAAGGACTTTGCACTGAGCGTACGCCCACTGGGGGCTGAATTGAGAAATAAATAAAGCCGGAAATGAAATCAGTGTGAGCTTCTATGTGCAGTTTGTAGCAGCCCGAGAAGAAGGGGCTTATGGCCTTGAAACGCGTTGGCGATTTACAAATTATGTGGGAGCAGGAAGGCAGGCTGCATCAGGATGCCGGTTGGCCAGAATGCTGTTGTGTGCCCTCTCGTTGCTTCAGGGCACATTTGGTTTAAATATTTCACACGGCGGTCCCGGTCGTGGAGAGGAGCACCGCCGCCAGCTGGTAAGAGAAATGTGACTGCCAGCTGGGAGAGGCTGCGGTGGTTGAACTATTCAGTACCGGAACAGCACAGCATTCGAAATGCGCAATTAACCTGCCTGAAAGCTCCAATACCTACTAAAGGAGATAAATAGCTTTTAAAAAAACGAACTCACATGGAACTTACCAAAGTGAACATTAAACGCTCGCATTTGGGACTCCATATCCCACAAGGCATCAAAGGACTTTGCACTGAGCGTACGCCCACTGGGGGCTGAATTGAGAAATAAATAAAGCCGGAAATGAAATCAGTGTGAGCTTCTATGTGCAGTTTGTAGCAGCCCGAGAAGAAGGGGCTTATGGCCTTGAAACGCGTTGGCGATTTACAAATTATGTGGGAGCAGGAAGGCAGGCTGCATCAGGATGCCGGTTGGCCAGAATGCTGTTGTGTGCCCTCTCGTTGCTTCAGGGCACATTTGGTTTAAATATTTCACACGGCGGTCCCGGTCGTGGAGAGGAGCACCACCGCCAGCTGGTAAGAGAAATGTGACTGCCAGCTGGGAGAGGCTGCGGTGGTTGAACTATTCAGTACCGGAACAGCACAGCATTCGAAATGCGCAATTAACCTGCCTGAAAGCTCCGATACCTACTAAAGGAGATAAATAGCTTTTAAAAAAACGAACTCACATGGAACTTACCAAAGTGAACATTTAACGCTCTGTGGTAAATATTTAAATTACCTGTACTATTTTTTATGCGGTAAAGTCTAGTAAGAATAACTCAGTCAAAATAAGAGGCAGAATCCGTGGTATTAGAGGTTCTGAAAAGGGCTTTATTCCTTACAAAGGAATCATGGTTCGAACCAGGCAATCTTATTCCATCACCACGAAGGTTCAGGAAGGGATAGGCAATACATTATTGACAAGTAACAATATATATATGAAAAGCATTGCATTAAGACAGATGCAGGAGGCGTAACAGCTGATAATACAGATAAGAATACACATACGTAATGAAAATGGGCGTAATAACAGGCGTATACTAGAAACGTCATTTAAAATGATGTCACAAGTGGGTGGATCCATAAGAGAATCCTGCAGTGTCAGCAGAAATGTTTGGCAGAGATGCGCGCGCAGCCGCATGACGTGTGATTGACGTGCAACTAGAGGGTGAAGGGGAATTGACATTTAGCTCTACATGTGGAGACAGAAGTCTGGGGGGTCAGGTCAACCTAATCCCAAATCGTATCTAATATCTTTGTTTAAGGAACTGTTTTATCCAAAAGGAAAGGTCTCTCGGACGGACTCTATTCTATACTGACTGTTAGTGCATGTACAAGCGTCTATGTGTCTACATGGGATGCGAGGGGGCAGGAATCTTCCATGGTAACAGGGGCTATGAATTACTTGCATAAAGACAGCGAGGCCGAGCTCTTTGCTCGGTAGCTGGAAGGATGTTTACCTAAAACTACTAGACAGGAATGCATTGGATGAGGAGCGGAGCAGATAACTTGAAGGCTGAATACAGTTCTTGGCAGGCAACAGGCCGCGTCAGGCACCGTTGGCCGCGCAGGGAGTAGGACAAAGTTCATGGATACGGATGCAGGTCCAAGCTGGAGCATTTCAGAGGCAGAAGCAGGAAAAGGCTTGATGGCAGAATTCAGGGCCTGCTCGCCTGAACTGTAAAACGTGAAAAGTGAACCATATAAAGTCGGTGGCCAATCATACTTAGGAATGGAATATTCGACCCATTCATGGCGGATCTGAAAGAGGACATGTTGACGTTGGACGCACATGTATTTGCGTCTTCATAGCTGGAACTGGAGGGAACATACATGTACTTGTAGCATGTACATGGAGCCGTTGGGGTCTAAGATAGGGGACACAATTGACCATAAAAATTCATATTTCCTCAGCTCGCATTTGGGACTCCATATCCCACAAGGCATCAAAGGACTTTGCACGGACCCTTATGAAATATCCATCTTCATCAATCCATCAATCTGTTCATATAGCATCATTTGTTCTTCTTTCTTCTTCCGGGATCTTGAATGAAAATTCGAAGGCGGGATACACGATGTGGCACACAAACCACAAATCGCTGGCCCACATTGTAGACACAAGCAGCAACTGAATAGAATGAGAAAGCCAATACCTAGGAAGGATAGGATCCTCCATCCCCAGGCTGACAACACGCTCCAGAACCAACCGGACCAAGTCCAGGTGCCTGGATTCTGGTGTATCTGGCTTACGATCTTATGAAGTCGAGTTATGGCTTTATATACTGACGGCGCGTTTTCTGGTATGAAAACACAGCAACTTGATCCGATGACCCTACAAGCTCCGCCCCTATCGGCCAGGATGACGTCAAGGACAAGACGATTTTGAAGAAC
This sequence comes from Triturus cristatus, assembly GCF_964204655.1. Taxonomy (NCBI): domain Eukaryota; kingdom Metazoa; phylum Chordata; class Amphibia; order Caudata; family Salamandridae; genus Triturus; species Triturus cristatus. The sequence continues at coordinate 1,406,684,768 of NC_140591.1, forward strand.
AACAATCCGCATCGCAGACTGCTCCTCTGTTAAGTTGCCTAAGGCGGAAGTAGTTTCATTCACTACTGCTTCAAGGGTTCTAGTTAATCTACGTATCAACTTACTATTAGTGACTGTACCTATGTAGGGAAAGAAACCTTTATTAAAATCTGTGTATTGCTCCCATGCTGTTTCGGTGTAGTCAACAATCGGGAGATCTCTCTGCTGTCTATTGTGTACTAAATGGGTATTCCTATGGTAATCAGGCGGGGCTAGGAAAACAGGTGGCAGAAGGAATGCAATGTAACAGGTACCATCCCAATCTAGGGGTAGGCGTATGTATGCGGTGTGACCACAGATGAAGTAGGAGTGACGAGAAGCTCTAAATGTAGATTTGCCTTTATCACTAAATTCTATTACAGTGGTACATTTACTATGGCCCATGTATATTGAACCATTCTTTCTTACACATAATTCGCCTCTAACTGGAAATACTGACATAGCGGGCAAGATTGGTGTAGCTTCGGATTCAACATTCAGGATCATGAGATTTAGTGTAAAGTTACCTAATCCATATACTTCATTTTCTAGATCAGTTCCTGTTCTTTTGGGAAGTCCCTCCTTGTTAGGGTAGCAGACTTTAAGTAAAACTAGGTTCAGGTTTCCCCAAACCCAGTTGTCTTGATAAACTACTGAATTTGAATCTAGAGAATTAATCAAACTAAACCATGCTCCACAGGAGCCATTGTGTGTGAATGGATACGGAAAGAGGGGCAGAACTCCCTTGTATTTCTGATAGGGAGGGAGTCGGCCACATATCCAACAATTTGTAGCATTGCTGGTCTGATGAGAATGATGTAACATACTAATGAAAGTGTTGTTGCGCAGCGCAAATCTGTAGGACAACTCATGTGGGGGTAATTCGCTAAAAGAATGTTCGGCAGTAGCATTGAAAGCACGCTTGGAAATAGGGTAATACATGTGTAATAATATACTGGCAATGATAATCAGAAGACTTAGAAAAAACATAATTAACAATGTCACTATGCAGTGACTACGAAGTGATTTACAGTACGCATGTTTCTTGAGCTGTTTCTGTCTATTTCTCTCTCTATTTCGGTCTAGAGGATACATGTCAGAGACAAATTCAACCGATTCACCTTGGAGAGGACTTAAACAATCAAATTGTCTGACTTGCTAGACCTTAGTTTCAGTTTATAGTTTTCTTTTTCTGTCTTGTCAACCAGGGGGAGTTTTGAGTCAGTCTGTGAGGGAATGCAGGACTGATAATTCAAGTCGGATGATAGTCCATGAAATTTTTTGATATGGCTCGAGTGCAACCACCCTTTACGTCCCTCAATCTTCACAGCTGTCCTTGTGGTCAATAAGACGAGTTTAGGCGACTGCCAGCGAGGCTCCAGCGGGTTCCTTCTGTCGAAGTTCCTTATAAGCACAAGATCTCCCGGAACCACGTCATGGGGCTTCACCTCAGTGTTATCGGGAAAAGCTGCAGCTACCTGTGAACGACAAGATTGTAGTGCAGACATCAAGGAAGCCAGGTAATCTGTCAGCATATTACAATCAACATCAGTTATTTTACGGGGTATAGGCGTCCCCCACATATTTGGTGGTCTACCGAAGATCACCTCATACGGGGATAGCCCTGTTCGAGAGTGTGCTACCATTCTCATGTAAAAGAGCGCAACTGGTAAAGCTACTATCCAGTCGACACCTTTTTCTCTACATACTTTGGACAGTCTAATTTTCAAAGTTTGATTATGCCGCTCCACGAGACCTGCTGCCTCGGGATGTCGGACACAGTGGAATTTCCATTGATAGCCTAACAGAAGTGAAACATGTTTCATTAGCTCGGATGAGAACGGTTGGCCATTATCTGAGTACACGACACGGGGCAAACCATACCGTGGGAAGAATTCTCGAACTAACTGTTTGGCAATAGTCGGGGCAGTGTAATCTGAGACGGGATACGCCTCTGTCCACCGGGAAAGAGCGCATACAACTACGAGGACATATTTGAATCCTCGACATCGTTCCATCTGGATATAATCCATCTGGAGGACTTCAAAAGGGTGATCGGGGGGTTGAAATCCACCCTGTTCTACAGGTACGCCTTTTCCTGGATTGAACTGACAACAAATCATACAGGTACGTACTTTCTGTTTAGCTGCTGCTCGCAAGTGTTTATTGAACCAAATGTGTTGAATACTGTCTAGCATAGCTTTCTCTCCTAGGTGCACTGGACTATGTATTGTGTTAATGATGACTTGAACCATGGAGTCAGGAAGAAACCATATAGATTTTTCCTTCGTCATCCATCCTTGATCCGTTTGGATCCCTCCTAATTCAGTCCATCTCTTTATTTCTTCTGGTGTAGCATGTGTCTGTATGTCAATTACATCAAGAGCGGGATCCTTAACTGTCATGCAGTGTGTTGGTGTCGGAACTATTGTCTTTGTCGTGTCAGTTGTATGAGTCTGATTCTGAGCAGTCTGTTTAGCTGTTCTGTCAGCTAGGTCGTTACCCTGAGAAATAATGTCAGTCACTTTTGTATGGGCTTTACACTTCATAATCGATATTGCAGTCGGCAGATGTATTGCATCTAACAGAGCTTGAATAAGGGGACCGTGCTGGATGTGGGCACCGTGAGAAGTTAAATAACCTCTCTCTCGCCAAAGCACGCCGAAGTCATGGACGACTCCGAATGCATAACGTGAATCTGTGTATATGTTGACTTTCTTATTTTTGGCTTGAATACAGGCTTGTGTCAGAGCGATGAGCTCTGCTGCTTGAGCTGACAAGTTATCGATACAATTTGTTTCAATAATTTCAGTGTCTGTTGTGACTGCATAAGCGGCCACTAACTCTCCTGTATTTGTTCTCATGCATGAACCATCTACATATAATGTCAGGTCTGGATCTGATAATGGAATATCTGTCAAGTCTTGTCTGGGTTTCGTCGTAATAGTAATGACTTCAATACAATCATGTGCCAGTGGGTCTGTTCCATTTAATGGCAAAAGTGTGGCAGGATTTAATGTACTACAACGTCTGATTTCTATGTGTGGCTGGAACAATGTCAATTCATAACCCGTCAGTCTTGCTATAGTCAAGTGTTGTGTTTGGGTCCGGTTCAAGAGAACCTCTACTGCGTGTGGTACTTGTACTGTCAATTGATGTCCTAACACTATGGCATCGCTTTGTCTGATTGCTAAAGCTGTTGCCGCGACTGATTTCAGGCACGCAGGAAGAGCCTGAGCTACGGGATCTAATGTACTGGAAAAATAAGCACATGGCTTGTGTGATCCTGCTTGTTCCTGCGTGAGTACTGACAAAGCAGTACCTTCACGTTCTGTAACAAAAAGTGTAAAACGTTTGCTGTAACATGGTGTTGCTAAAACAGGTGCTTGGCATAAAGCTTTCTTTAAGCTTTCAAAAGCTTGTGTATGTTCCTGAGTCCAAGGGAGGACAGTCGATGTCGCTGCCTCCTGTGTTGTCAACTGAATGAGTGGTTTTGCTAGAAATGCATATTGGGGGATCCACTGCCTACAGTACGAAGTGAGGCCTATGAATGCCCGTACCTCCTTTTGTGTCTTGGGTGGCAGCATGTTAACAATTAACTGGATACGGTCGGGTGTAAGCTGTCTTCCCCCCTTGGACAGCAAGTGCCCAAGGTACACAACTTGCTGGACACAGAATTGCAGCTTTGAAGGGGACACTTTGTGCCCCTTGTCGGCTAGGAAATGTAAAACCGTCAGTGATGCTTTTTCACATTCATGTTCGCTTCGGGCGGTGATCAGCAGATCATCGACATTTTGAAGCAGGGCAGTGTTAGCTGGCATGTGGATACTGTCAAGTTCTCTTTTCAGTGCTTGGCTATAGATGCTGGGGCTTTCTGTGAATCCTTGAGGTGCGCGTGCGAATTTAAAACTTCGTCCATTTAAACTGAATCCGAACAAATATTGGCTTTCCGGATCGATTGGGACGCTAAAGAAAGCGTTCTTGAGGTCAATTACAGTAAAGAACGTTGCTTCTGAATCTATGGCTGTTAGTAATGAAGAGATATCTGGGACCACGGGGTATTGTGGTACAATGCATTTATTTAATTCTCGCAGATCAATAACTAATCGATATACTGGTGGTGCTTTTGGATCAGTTCGTTTAAGAATCGGAATTATCGGGGAATTACACACATTGGAGGCCGTTTCTACAACCACTCCTTGTGCAATGAGCTCGTCAATGATTTGCAGTAAAGCCACAACAGCATCTGGGGGTAACTTGTATTGTCGCATTCGTGGTAGTACTACTCCTGTTTTGAGTGTGACTCGATATGGTGTAATGTGCATACAACCTACATCAGTGGGGCCTTGCGCCCATAAATGTGTGGGTAAATTCTGTAACCGGTGATCCATGTCTCTGGACACATAGTGACCTTTAAAGTCACGCAAAAATAGTCGTACTCCTTCCGGAGAACAACATATTACAGCTCCTAGAGCTTTCAATGTTTTTATACCTAACAAGTTTTCTGGGCATGATTTTGTGAGCAATAGATCTGTAGTCCGTGTTAATGGACCGACTGTTAATGCAAGCGGTTGCGATACTTCGTTAATAGTGGGCTTTCCTGAAAAACCAAGGGAAATATTTTGTGAGCCTGAGAGGGGTACCCCTGGGACTTCGCTGTGACGGATAGTGGTTCTGCTTGCCCCTGTATCGAGTAGAAACTTTCTGTCTTTCCCTAATACTTGACTCTGCACATAGGGACCCTCTTGATCTACAGGAACCTCAATAAGGGGTAGGCCAACTTCCCTCTCTAGGCTATTTCATGTGTAGCGCTGATACTCTGGATAGTCATTTTGTGCATATTGGTACATCTGTTGTGTCGTGTTTTGCGTTGCGGCAATAGGCTGTGGCTGTTGTTGTGGTCGTTGTTGTAGTTGTGGTGCGGTCTGTTGTGGAACTGGCATAGGTTGCGCATGCTGAGGGACTTGTTGTTGGATCTGATCCTGTCTAGGCGGACGTGGTCTCTCTTTCGTTATACCCGTAGAGATATTATGTTTCAGAACTGCGCAATCGTGTATATAATGACCTGGCTGTTTACAATAGTTGCATGTCCCTCTAACAGGACCTACTGAATCATTGGACTGTGTCGTACCCTTTTTATGACCGTCAGCTGGAACTGACTGAGCAACAAGCATTTTCATTTTCGTGTCTTTCATACGTCTTTGTTCGTGTTCTTGTTCTTCTCTAATTCTATTGTGATGATATTGTAACATTTGTAACATCTGTGACGGTGTGTTACCTTGCCAGGTACTCTCGAATTTTAATACTCTATTCTTAACTTGGGGCAGGGAATTCTCAACTAATTTTGTCACAAACAGATGTGGATACGACTCACTACTTGCTTTTATGCCACTATTAATACCAAAACATTTTTCAAATCGGGAATAGAAGTCACTAGTGTCTTCATCTTGTTTTTGTTTACAGGCTGAAATTGCACCCCAGTCTTCCTTTTTCGTAGTTAATAAGCGTGGTAGTACCTGCACTAATAATCCTGGTAATGCTGTAGTCTTTTCCCCAAGTCCTGAACCTGCAGCTCGGGCTTTTTCTTCGTTTTCTAATGCTGTCCACTCTATCTTTTGGTCTCCCACCTTCCATTCCTTTTCTTTGAGTTTCTCGTAAATACCGGCAGGCAATAAAACTTTCAATATTTTCATAATGTCAGGATAAGTATACTCTCCCATGAGTAACATGTCTTTTATCTCACGGTGGAAACCTGCTGGGTCTTTGTCATGGCTAGGTACTACTTTCTTCATTTCTAATAATTCAATTTTAGTTATGGGCGTGTACACAAACACGCGTTTAAAAGTATTGTCTTCACCTCTGATTGGGTGTACTTCGCGTAAGGGATTCTGTCTGTCTATGTGATACGTTTTTCTTTCCAACTTGGGGGGAACTGAAACATGTTCTGGGCATACGAAGACAATGTACTGGTGTCGATATTCTAGAATTTCTTTAATTAAATCAGTACCTGAACCTCTCCATTTATTCGTGAGTAATTCTATCAGTATATCAGGTAGGGGACCAGGATCGGAGTGTTGGCTTCTATATAATATAACGAGGTGTTGTATCATGTATATACCAGCTAAACGCTGTTCGTCTGGGGTAAGATTCAAAAACGTGTGTGCTAACGCATCATCACTGTATTTCTCAGAACTGTCAGCCCATTGTACTGCTGACCTGGCTAATTCTTGTTCATCCATAGAATCGAGCATATGATACCCCCTTCGGTCTCGGAGTAGTTTATCAGCAGCCTGGAATAAGTGTTCAGGGGACTTCGTATTTAGCATAGGGGCTTGAAAATGTCTGTTACATTCTGGACGTATCGGACGTATCGGGTCATTAAAGTATCTGGTATTGTTACAAGGTCTTCCCCTACCTACATAAGCTATCGTTTCTAATTGTCCTGTGGGCATTTCTGATTCTTCCTCCTCCTCTCCCTCTGATTCAGTTTTGTCTGCCTCCAATCTGGCTTTATGTATTCGTTCTACTTCTTTGCGGATCTTTCGGCACATAGCTACTATACACGTCTGTTTATCATGTTTTCCCTCAGATATATTCTGACCCCATCTGGTAAGTACCTGCATTTCATCCTGATCTACCTCGGACCTATCTCTGTCTCTGATCAAGCAGTTTATGAAGAAGCGTAACAGTAGTCTCTGTACATCCACTTTCTGGTATTCCATGGCTTCGTCAATACTTTCAGGGCCTTGCCCTGTTTGGACAAAGCGATATATATATTGTCTAAATGTGTAATCATTCCTGGTAGTGTCGTTAAATACATTGAAGCTCGTCGTATACGTAGTGATGATAGCAGCATTCTGTCATTTTTACCGGGCACCGGATCATATCTACAATCTACAAGATGTTCCTTAAACATGTCGGACGTTGCTATTTGGGGTGTACGTTGGTTTGCTAAATCTCTAAGAGACGATTTACTTCGTGATGGTGGCGTGGCAAAAATTGCGGCCGCACCTCCTGTCGCACCTTCTGAGGTGCTAGGCACAAAAGGATTTGTGGGATGTAAGGTAGAAACTGTGGATGCAGGAAAAGCGGTGGAAACAGATGGACCTATTGGAATGTGCGGAGGAGTTTGTGGTTGCGGAGTTGGGGGCGGATGATCTCGGTGTTGAGCACCATCGACAGGTGGCGTGTGTGGTGGAACATTAACATATTCGGGAGCTACATCGTCTAAATAGGAGGAAAGGAAAATATCTTTTGCGGTCTTGGGATGTGTTTTAATCGGGAGTAATGGAGGTGGCAAATCTTTCGGTATTTCCGGGGTGGCTTTAGGTAAACCTTCGGCCAAAAGAGGATACATACCATTCATAAGAGTGTTTCGTTGTCTGTCTACTTGTTCTGTTTTTACTCGGGTACCTTCCTCAATTAATATATTTTCTCGGGCTTTATTTGAGTTCTCCCTACTTTTCTCTTCCAGTCTGAGCGCTTTCTCTGTGCGCCTATGCGATTCTTTACGCCATAGTTCAATGGCATCTTTCTGTGACTGTCTGGCTTTCTTTTTCCATAATTCTTCTTCTACTCTCATGATGCAATCTGCATCCCATGTCCCAGCTGCGGGCCATCTCTGACTTTCTGCTAGATCCTTGGTGTAGTCCACCCATAAGTCAAGATATAGTACGGCATCTAGGCCATGTTTATGATACATAAAGTACCCTGGAGTGTCCCTAGGTGGAATGGGAACAGCTTCTTCGAGTACTCCTTTTCTAGTTTTAATCTGTCTTAATTTTGAAAAGAACGCAACTTTAAACCTTGCTACTTGATTCTTACTTGAACTGGACTTGAACACAATTAATACAATAAACACAATAATGAACACTCATTCATACCACAATTTTTAAATACATTAAAACATTTGACATTTAACATTTAACGAACAATGATAATTAGGAGAAAACTAACTACTGACATAATACTAATACTAAATAATACTGAATTATATACAAAACATACTGGATATACTTCTAAACAGTACAGATACACTGCTAAAACAGTGCAGACCGGATCTGTGTACCCAAACCCGTCAGGACCGGCACAAACCAATGTGCACGTCTAAATGCCTCCCCAGCAACGGTACTCACCGGGTAGCACGGAACGGAAGGCCTCGGAACTGAACTGAACTGGACCGGACCGGACTCGACTCGACTCGGAACTTCGGAACCTGGTGGGCCTCTGTATACCTCGGATCTTGCTCTCTCAGCTAGGCTCTGGTCGGGATACTTCGCACTTCTCACCGCCTCGTCTGGGTGTTGATCGCAGCCTCAGTCACCCCCGCTTGGCCGGAGGGAGATACAGGAAATCCTGCGGGTACGCGTTTTTGTCCGTCTGGATGTGGCAGGAGACCGGGCCTGCAACGCACCTCCGGCGCGTGAGATGAGAAAGTGTCCCTGTTCGGGCGCCAATTTATGTGGTAAATATTTAAATTACCTGTACTATTTTTTATGCGGTAAAGTCTAGTAAGAATAACTCAGTCAAAATAAGAGGCAGAATCCGTGGTATTAGAGGTTCTGAAAAGGGCTTTATTCCTTACAAAGGAATCATGGTTCGAACCAGGCAATCTTATTCCATCACCACGAAGGTTCAGGAAGGGATAGGCAATACATTATTGACAAGTAACAATATATATATGAAAAGCATTGCATTAAGACAGATGCAGGAGGCGTAACAGCTGATAATACAGATAAGAATACACATACGTAATGAAAATGGGCGTAATAACAGGCGTATACTAGAAACGTCATTTAAAATGATGTCACAAGTGGGTGGATCCATAAGAGAATCCTGCAGTCTCAGCAGAAATGTTTGGCAGAGATGCGCGCGCAGCCGCATGACGTGTGATTGACGTGCAACTAGAGGGTGAAGGGGAATTGACATTTAGCTCTACATGTGGAGACAGAAGTCTGGGGGGTCAGGTCAACCTAATCCCAAATCGTATCTAATATCTTTGTTTAAGGAACTGTTTTATCCAAAAGGAAAGGTCTCTCGGACGGACTCTATTCTATACTGACTGTTAGTGCATGTACAAGCGTCTATGTGTCTACATGGGATGCGAGGGGGCAGGAATCTTCCATGGTAACAGGGGCTATGAATTACTTGCATAAAGACAGCGAGGCCGAGCTCTTTGCTCGGTAGCTGGAAGGATGTTTACCTAAAACTACTAGACAGGAATGCATTGGATGAGGAGCGGAGCAGATAACTTGAAGGCTGAATACAGTTCTTGGCAGGCAACAGGCCGCGTCAGGCACCGTTGGCCGCGCAGGGAGTAGGACAAAGTTCATGGATACGGATGCAGGTCCAAGCTGGAGCATTTCAGAGGCAGAAGCAGGAAAAGGCTTGATGGCAGAATTCAGGGCCTGCTCGCCTGAACTGTAAAACGTGAAAAGTGAACCATATAAAGTCGGTGGCCAATCATACTTAGGAATGGAATATTCGACCCATTCATGGCGGATCTGAAAGAGGACATGTTGACGTTGGACGCACATGTATTTGCGTCTTCATAGCTGGAACTGGAGGGAACATACATGTACTTGTAGCATGTACATGGAGCCGTTGGGGTCTAAGATAGGGGACACAATTGACCATAAAAATTCATATTTCCTCAGCTCGCATTTGGGACTCCATATCCCACAAGGCATCAAAGGACTTTGCACTGAGCGTACGCCCACTGGGGGCTGAATTGAGAAATAAATAAAGCCGGAAATGAAATCAGTGTGAGCTTCTATGTGCAGTTTGTAGCAGCCCGAGAAGAAGGGGCTTATGGCCTTGAAACGCGTTGGCGATTTACAAATTATGTGGGAGCAGGAAGGCAGGCTGCATCAGGATGCCGGTTGGCCAGAATGCTGTTGTGTGCCCTCTCGTTGCTTCAGGGCACATTTGGTTTAAGTATTTCACACGGCGGTCCCGGTCGTGGAGAGGAGCACCGCCGCCAGCTGGTAAGAGAAATGTGACTGCCAGCTGGGAGAGGCTGCGGTGGTTGAACTATTCAGTACCGGAACAGCGCAGCATTCGAAATGCGCAATTAACCTGCCTGAAAGCTCCGATACCTACTAAAGGAGATAAATAGCTTTTAAAAAAACGAACTCACATGGAACTTACCAAAGTGAACATTAAACGCCCGCATTTGGGACTCCATATCCCACAAGGCATCAAAGGACTTTGCACTGAGCGTACGCCCACTGGGGGCTGAATTGAGAAATAAATAAAGCCGGAAATGAAATCAGTGTGAGCTTCTATGTGCAGTTTGTAGCAGCCCGAGAAGAAGGGGCTTATGGCCTTGAAACGCGTTGGCGATTTACAAACTATGTGGGAGCAGGAGGGCAGGCTGCATCAGGATGCCGGTTGGCCAGAATGCTGTTGTGTGCCCTCTCGTTGCTTCAGGGCACATTTGGTTTAAATATTTCACACGGCGGTCCCGGTCGTGGAGAGGAGCACCGCCGCCAGCTGGTAAGAGAAATGTGACTGCCAGCTGGGAGAGGCTGCGGTGGTTGAACTATTCAGTACCGGAACAGCGCAGCATTCGAAATGCGCAATTAACCTGCCTGAAAGCTCCGATACCTACTAAAGGAGATAAATAGCTTTTAAAAAAACAAACTCACATGGAACTTACCAAAGTGAACATTAAACGCTCGCATTTGGGACTCCATATCCCACAAGGCATCAAAGGACTTTGCACTGAGCGTACGCCCAGTGGGGGCTGAATTGAGAAATAAATAAAGCCGGAAATGAAATCAGTGTGAGCTTCTATGTGCAGTTTGTAGCAGCCCGAGAAGAAGGGGCTTATGGCCTTGAAACGCGTTGGCGATTTACAAACTATGTGGGAGCAGGAAGGCAGGCTGCATCAGGATGCCGGTTGGCCAGAATGCTGTTGTGTGCCCTCTCGTTGCTTCAGGGCACATTTGGTCTAAATAAGATTGATAGACATGGGCTAATGCTTCAAAGGCTTAATTGAAGAATATAAGAACAAAATATTTAAGCTGGGCTATCAATCAGTTAAGCATATAGGCAGATAAATCATAAGCACAAAGAACTCAGTAAAATTCTACAGAAAATCCAGCATAGTGGGAAAATGTGGTCTCTCTAGACAGAGAAAACCAGGTCTTTTTATATGACTCTAGCAAAGGATTTCGTACATTTACTATACCGGAACAGGGTTCCCAGGATATTCACCAATAGGGAATTAGCAAGATGAAACATTTTACCAGAGAATACATTTGAAGATTCTCTCATAATACTATTGCATTTGATTCAGATGTTCTCAGAGTCTATTCAGGTAACATGAGTTGATACATAGTATGTGATACAGCCAGGGACAGCCTGATTATCCTTGATTAGGTACACAGCTTTCATCGTGACGGGGAAATCCTCAGTATTTCAGCATAAGCCCACATTTCTTTATTACACCAAGGAAAATACCAGTGGCAGTGATTCCTACTTCAGAGAGGTAGACACACTTTGTACTGATTTTTTGGGAGAGGGGAGAGCTGCGAGCGCGCAGCGGTGGTGCACAGTCAGTGCTTTGCAGGCGCTCCAAAGGAAAGCCCATCTGCACCCATCTCCGGCTAGTCGGGGCCAATGGTTAGTCACTATGCCCAACAATCCACCTATTATTCAAATGACCTCAAATGTCTCCAATCGGTTTGCCATTAATTAGAAATATTTGCTTCCTATTTTAAGGGAGGCTGGGTTTATTCAAGTCAAGCCTGCTATCCTTTTTTTACAGCTTTTACAAACCCCCAGGATTATGTATCATGTAGCTAGTTTCCTGGTGGGGGCTATTAGGATTAAGAAAAGCAAGTCACCCAATAATTAGATAAATATCAACCTATAATGGTTTTACTAACACTGTCAGCTGGATCTTGTTTCTTGGGGGATTCATGCATGTAAATGTAATTTTTAGATGGATGTAAATAGATGGTTTTATCTGACTGACCTCTTTTTTAATATTTTAAATGATTGAGTTGTTTAATGAAATAATGTCTCTTTATGAATTTGCATTGTATTGTTCCTATGTCTTTTTATGATATTTATTTATCGAAATAAAAGTACTTTGACTGACTGACTGACATTAATTAGGACTTTTAAATAACACCACTCCCGCCATGTTCCAGTCAGAGCAATTGAGCCCCCTGTCACCGCCACAGTTAGGAATACCAATCAAATCACCCACGGCCCCAGTGCTAACTAGCTTATGATTACCTACCTCAATAGTCACCCCATGGACAAATACCAAACGGAAATCTTTCATTTACAAGACTGAGAATCACATGACATCCTTCTTCTGAAAGAAATGCGGCTCACTGACGAGTCTTCCCCTAATATCCTAGCGGTCCTATCTGAAGACTGCTGCGAGCGCCAAGTCAACAGACCAAAGAGTAAAGTAGGTGGTGGCGTAGCTGCAGCAATCAAGAACCATCTTAGATTCTCCAAATGAACTTTGTTAAATATTCTGACTGTCAACAGCATTACAATTAAACTGGAATCGCCGACTTCCCCCCCTCCATATTGATTCTTATTCAGAAACCACCAGGCCATATGTAGCACATCCCACACTATTTGCTGAGTTAATCTCCTCTTTTATCTTTGACCATGCAATAACCTTGCTGGTCGGTGACTTTAACTACTGGGCAAACAAGTATAAAGGAGGGCAGTCTTCCACCGACTTACTTGATCTCCTCAGTAGCTTAAATCTTGAACAACGTGTTCTTATCAAAACACATCAAAGGTCACATGCTAGATCAAGTCTGGTCCGCAAACGTATCCTTGTCCATCCTCATGGTATTCTCTTGTGCGTGGTCTGACCAATATTTTATTAAATCCTGACTAATTGGCCTGGTCTCCCAAACCTGCCAAGCCGTCCTTTCAAGAAGCTGGTCCCGAGCAGATCTGATGTGATTCTGTTATTCCCTGCATAGTATTTTCATATCTTGCAGTTTCCCAGTTCTCCTGCTGTTCAGCCACAGCGTGGGTTTGGAGTAGAATGTTGAGAATGCTGTGATGCATAGAACGTTGGGAGTCTGACTGGGTGACAGATGACAGTTACAGATGGGCTGAGCAGCAGGCAGGCTGCTCCTGGTGGGGTTAGATACTACCAAGGGGGTCTGATACTACAAAGGTGTTTGCTGTGACATGTTACCAAGGACTGACCACTGGGCTAACCTACATTACCTTATCCTGTTACCTGTTCTACCTGTTTGATGTACCTGTGAACCATCTTGCTGTACAACTGGAATAAAGGTACTAAAAGATCTTACATGGCTAACAGCGTCTACTTCATGTGAGAGTACAACATATTTTTGGCGACGAGCGAGAGTTGGAAACGTACTCACTGCCTGGGAGATGGTACAGTAACAAGAAGAAGAAAGAAGAAGAAATTTCTTACAGCGCAACTAAAGAAGTAACTCAAGATGTCACTGGCAACAGAAGAAAGTGGCACAGCACTCTTCGCAACCCCACCAGTGTCCTGTACATCGGACAGCCCAAGCAACAGAGTGCTGTACTGTGTGGTTGTGCATACACCCACAAGTTCTGCGCCTAAAAGGAAAGTTAAAGTCTTGGGAAAATTTATCTTCATGTTCTTAGGCGCAGCAAGGATCAAGACAAACATGGACTGCTGTTTAGTGCCTTATTCAGAGGATTCATGCTGTTGGCGCTACTTTGGAGGAGCTTGATGGAGTAGTTACAATTTACAGTGTATTTTGGATCCAGCGCAAGTCAAGTCTGACATCTGGTGGTGTTTTGAAGGCTTTGAAAATACGTTTTTGCCTCATGATTTTACGTCGATTTTAAAAGGATCTGCAGTGTTTTTGATCCATTTATTGGCTGTTTTCCCTCACAACGATGTGATTTAAAAGTTTTGTGGGCCATTCTCAGCGTGGAGAATTCACCTCAAGGAAAGTGTGTGAAGTGTAGTTGCAAATTGGGGACGACTACGAGTTACGTGGTGTGGCAGGTGAGACATATTTTTGTTTCGTTTTTTTTTTACATTGATTTTAGTCCGTTTTTAGACCCCTGCTCGCGGTGACTCTCAACCGCCTATTTAAGTTTAAATTTAAACGTTGCACGAGCTGTGCTTGGCGCGTGTAAGCCTACCTTCACGAAGACGTTCGCGGCTTCTTGTGTCTTCTATTACGTCAAATGAAGTCTTCATACTGCTGGTTGTTAGACGCTGGGCACACAGAGCGTGCCGTGAGCCACTCGACGCGGCGTGTAAATACGTGCCGCCATTTTGAGAGGTTAACATTTATTTTTGCCAACCACGTAATTGCCATTGGAGGCGCGTGCCATATCCGCCAACCACGTAATTTTGCCTACCAAGTTTTTTTGTTTCTCCACGAGCGCAGTTTCTTCGATAAAGTTTCCAGAGGACAGACGGTGTTATTTTATACATCGCCGGTGAGTGGCAGTTTTGATGCTGATCCTTTCAGTTGCAAAGCATTTCGAGGCAGAGTTTTGATGTCGCTTCATGTGAACTTGGGGAAAGTCAGATTTTCAGAGGTTGTTCTTAGCACACGACTTTGGAGCTGTACATATCTAATTGGAGAGTTGGAGACTGCACAATATGAATGGCGTAAATGTTTTCGGGTGAGAGATCGCTCACCGGTGTGGCATACAGTTTTAAGATGTTTTGCATTTAAAATGTTTGCAAATTTTATGTAATGTTTTTTTTGGAGTGTGATTTTCCACAGTATTTGTTTCCCTTCATATGGGAAGGTCATGTAATGTCGGGGTGGTAATCACAGGTTTATCTCTAATTTCAGGGATGTGTTCAGTTTACGCTCATTGCACAGTTACAGTACCCTTAGTTTAGGGATGCCCATTAAGTGTTGTTATTGGGCTGAAGCTACATGTATGCCAGGTTTAGTAGTGAGTGTAAAGTTGAGGTGTTGTCCTCAGTGGTTCTAGTTCCACAGGTTTTGTGCCCTTACGCAAGGGATGCTCTAATAGTAGTTGTTAGTGGGCAGTAAGAGTATGGGTATGGTTTATCTTATTCCCATTCATAGTCATTGAAACCCCTGCTCTGGGGTGGGTATGTGGTCTCGTTACACATTAAGCGTTACACGCGGCCTTTGAGGCGAGTTGGTGAGTGTGATTTCTACTCCCAGTTCCCTTACATGAGGGATGGTCATGGTTTTCGCAGCCTTTACTAAGGTGAGTTTATGGGTATTGTTCCCATTCAAGGTTTACAGATTAGTTTCTTATGGTAACCCGGACGCGGGTCATGTTTTCTTGGTTTTCACCAGTTAACATAACATTTTACCCTCTCTGGGTTGGTTTAGATTTATGGGTACGGTTCCCCTACACAGGGTGTATCTTTTAGTTATGTGGTCCCATATTCATTGTTATAGTCTTAGCCCCTTTCATTAGGGTGGTTTTTAGGGTCATAATCCCGAGTTTTTGTACCTCACAAGAGGAGTGAAGGTTTGCTTTTAGTCATCTTCACAATGTAGGTGTGTTTCCTTATGCTAGGAACTGTGCTTTTCATTTGTTCGCCGTTCTTTAGGGATTGTACTATAGAGTTGGTATGTGTCGGATGGGTCCCATGTTTTTCTAGGTCAATCCTACTCAGGATGTGCATGCATGGGAGTTAGACTCGAATACAGTGGAAAGGTGGTTACCTTTTGTCTAACGCGATGACACTTTCTCATTTTTGTTTTTGGGAGAGGATGGGTTGTTGTACTCAATTTTTACAATTGTTGTATTTTATCCGTTCTCTACTTTGAATGGTTCATTATCTCTCGTGATGTTCTTATTTGCACATCCCTGGTTTTGATTCATTCTTTTCTTGGGTAATTTTGCTATGTTTGAGACTTGGCAATATGTGCTTTATGCGGGTTTGTTCCCCTTTTGCTTTACGGTACCTATTGTCTCAATCTATTGTATTTATTTAATTACAAGTGTATTTTCTTTTGTGTATGGCTTGCTCAAATTGCATTGTTGCATTTCCATAGTACAAACGTCACTTTTGTTTTTCATTTTAAAAGAAGGGGGATATGTTATGCCCTGCATAGTATTTTCATATCTTGCAGTTTCCCAGTTCTCCTGCTGTTCAGCCACAGCGTGTGTTTGGAGTAGAATGTTGAGAATGCTGTGATGCATAGAACGTTGGGAGTCTGACTGGGTGACAGATGACAGTTACAGATGGGCTGAGCAGCAGGCAGGCTGCTCCTGGTGGGGTTAGATACTACCAAGGGGGTCTGATACTACAAAGGTGTTTGCTGTGACATGTTACCAAGGACTGACCACTGGGCTAACCTACATTACCTTATCCTGTTACCTGTTCTACCTGTTTGATGTACCTGTGAACCATCTTGCTGTACAACTGGAATAAAGGTACTAAAAGATCTTACATGGCTAACAGCGTCTACTTCATGTGAGAGTACAACAGATTCCATGGCATTCTTAAACAAATGGAGGAATGAGGGCTTTTAAGAGTCAGGTCCAGCATACATGCACAATAATATGTGGATCAAAGAATGGTATGCAGTTCCTACGGGGGATGAGAGAAAGGAGAAAGAGGGGAGGGGGAAGTGGTTGGGGAAGAGGGAAGGGGAGGGAAAATGGAGGAAACCAAGTAGGAGAAGGTTCGGAGGGGGGAGAGCTTCAATAAGGAGCAAGGGCCCTCACACACTCCAAGAGGTGTCATGCTTCATCATAGGGCAGCTCTTCATTGGGCCAGTGACGCAATGCCCAACGGCCCCCGCAGGGGGGCTCTTTGCTGGATGTCTTTAGAATAGCATGCCAGGAGGCCCTTTGTGTGGAGGTGGAGGGGCTTCAAGTGGTGAATAGAGTGGGTGCAGTACGTGTAATAAAAATAGCAACGAGTGCTCCAGGCAACCTTTATTAACTGGACACTATGCTGTGGTTAAAAGACGAGACTACAAGAGTCTAGGCTGGCAGGGGGATTCAACCTGCAGCAGCTCAGTGTGTGTAGTGATGAGTGTGGGTGGTTAAAAGGTCCGGGGGAGAAAAACCTAATCTACTCTTGAGTGTAGGTGACGGTCATCAGAATATCCTAAATTGTACCATCCCTATTGAATGGATTCCAGTCAATCCAGAAAGGGCCAAGCTTGAAATGCTGGGTGGTTCATCCTTCTAGCGAACCTCTGGGAGGGTAGACTGAGACTTTAGCCAGGATATCCACGGCCATCCACAGCAATGGCGGAAGCGAGTAAACATTTGTTTGGTGCATTCCAGAGTGGAACCTATCCACGGCCGGACTCCTGCTTGCCCCCTTTCAGGATGATAGGTTTCAGTGATATGCAGGAATGTGCAGATATGTGCTCATATTAAATATAATGCACCCTGCCTTAGGGCTCAAAGACCTGCTGTAGCGTTGACTTACATATATTTAATGCAGTGACTTTTGCATGACACACAGAATTGTGCCATGTCATGTTTTTACTCATGTCTTGCGCCATGTTGTGCAGTCTGCAATGGCAGTCTGTGTGGAATATGTGTGTGGGTCTCTTATGGTGGCATACAATATGCTGCAACCCTTTGAGACCCTCTTTAGCACTCATGCCCCAAGTACCTGTGGTACCATTTATTAGGGATTTACATAGGTGCTAAAGTCCTTAGCCAATAGTAGCAAAATAAGACAACACCTTGTTTTGGGGAAGGAGCACTGGCACTGAGGTCTGGTCAGCAGGCCTCTGTGCACTGTGAGAGTTGGAAATCAGCATCTAGTAGCTAAGATGGGAAAAAGGATGGTATAACTGCAACACAAGCCCAGTTTCCTACAGACAACACCTCTGAACCAAAGGAGGTTTTCCAGGATACAATGCTTTTCACCCATGACTGGATGAACAGAAACCATCTAAAATTAAACCCAGATAAAATTGAGAATGTCATCACCAGGAACAAGTTCAGCCTTTTGAGATGGGTGCTTCCCTCTTCCCCAAGAAATCATTAAAAAGTCTTAGGGTCCTCATTGACAAAGAACTCTCTATGGAACCCCAACTCAGAGCGGTAACCTCTTCCTGCTTCCTACTACTCCTTAGAATTAGGAAAAGTGGAAAACTCCTCACCCGATACTCTCATTCAAGCTACAATTGCTCTAGGCATCTCCAGAATAGACTATGCCAACTCCTTCTATGTGGGCCTCTCAAAATGCGGTAATCACAGGTTTCAAATGGTACAGAACCAGTCAATCCGTCTAATCGTCCAAAAACCCAGACACTGTCACATCACCCACTTGATGCAAATGCTCCACTGGCTCCCCGTGAAACAAAAGAATATCTTTCCAACTGGCTGTATTATCTTCAAAACCTTTAATAGGAAAAGTCCTGCGTTCATCCTAGCCTAAATTTAAAAGTACATACCCAAACAAACTCTCCGATCCGCTCATAGGAACTACCTGACAACACACACATTCAGAAAGAAGAGAATGGGTGGTTCCAGATTCTCAGCCATCACCCCCATACCTGGAGTTCCTTTCCCCTTGAGATTAGAACAGCAACCAGCTACATGAAATCTGGATGCTTAAAAAGTGGCTATTTAGAGAAGTATACGACTAATGTCCAGTAGCTTTGATCAGTTTCCTATTACCTAAGCGCCAAGAAACCGACTGGTGAACATGTGCTCAATAAATATCAGTATCATAACATAACACTTTGGTAAGGCGAGATTCTAAAGTCCCACTTATCGGCTCGATGATTCTGGATACTTCAGGTTGATAACTACAGTGTGGTCGCTATTCGACTTGCAAGGCTGCACACAGCATTTTCAGAACCTCATTGCTGAATTGTGTTCCACAGTCTGACTCAAGAGAAATCTAAACCTGGGTATTAGTTCTCTCAGTAATAACTTGGCTACAGTGAGACTTTTACCCAACGAAGAAGCTACACAGCACAACCAGAACATTTTGCAGACTGTTGAACATGCAGGCCCTTCAATAAAATCAAACTGCAGCCTGTTAAAAGTACCTCCTGATATCCTTTTGTGCCTCAGTGTTACTTGTGTTCTCCTTCCTACATACATTGCTGGCAGGTTACACACCAATGACAAAGATTCTAGCCCCATCACCCTAAAACGAGGAATGAACCAATTCTGTGTTAACAGCCATAACACACCATGCCTTCCCATATGTGCGGGACTATGGAAATATCTGACAATAGATGATAACGAACTGTCTGTCAAAACAGGTCTCCCATCAGTAGGAACCTAAACTCATCTTCATTCATTGTGCAAACTGTTCTGACCCATTCCTGCTACAATTGGAATATTCCAAATTGAAGGCACAGGACCTAAGAGCACGATACTGTGCAATTTCATCAGCATACCATATTCCGGCAGTGACGCAATAATTTCTGCTTCCATATGTTATGCACTTCATGCCACCTATTTCTAGAGGCACTTGCGATGCCTCCAGCACTCTGATGACATAATTTCCATTCCTGATCAGAGGCCGGAAGATGTCATAAATCCCCTCTGCGGCCACAACTACTGGATGTTATTAACAACACCAAAGCCATACTTACTATCAGTGTACATGGGAACTTTCAATTGGTCTGAAACACAGCAAGCTCTTGTGAGAGTGACCAGGTCAACCACTTGTACAGAGGTTACACCTTGAAACCAGGAGGGCTGTGGATGGCATAAGCAGCGCTCAAATTTCCTCCTTCATCTCTGAAGCACAAGTCATCCACAATCAATACATAATCGGGCTCGGCAAGGGGTTCTTACTTAATGTCAGGTTTTGGCTTAGTGCACAATTCAAGCATATGAATACAGTCTTGTTCATGTCCCCCCACCCATCCTTTTCAGTTTCAGGCAATGGCAACAATGTAGCTGGGTTTAAACTAGTACACCTTTTGAGCGTAATGTTATCTGCTGCCTTAATAACGTGCTCATATTTTGTGAGGTGTCTGCTAGTCCAATGTTGCATCCTAATGCGAGGAAGGAACACCTCCACAGAGTGAGGAACCATCCCTTTTATATCATAGTCCATTAATATGCCCTTATTCTGTTGTTTGCTGACACCTACTGCCGCCACAGCCTTTGGGCAAATCAGCCTCCCCCGCAGCTGTTGTGTCAAGTGTGACTGAGAAAGAGTCCACTGGCCTTTAGTAATCACCATGTGTTTAAGCAAGCTCTAAAAGAGAGGACCTTTCCTTCTTACTGCAATACAAAACAAGTTCTTTAACGAGAAAAAACGAAGAGCCACAGATGCTTTGAGTACCTGATTCTGGAATTATAGGTTCAAGTGCAAGACACTGTACCCTATGAATGATTTGAAACTATACGGAGACAGGAAATATTAGAAACCTAAGCCCTGATGAAGTTCCCCTTGGGGGAATGAAACGCGTTGGCTGGACCTTTCTATATCAGATGTACTCTTTAAAAGTTGAAATAAAGAAGTTATTTATTTATAACTACCTGCCTATTGGACTTTCTGAACTGTGTACCCTCATCTATTCTTAATCCTTGTTGATGTGGAACACAGTGATGCTACTCAACAGCTGGAGCTTGGGGTTGATTGCACGACCATTACTGTTATTGGAACTGGTGTGAGGTGCGGCAAGAGAGGTCCACCATTGCTGCAATTAGAATATAAGTTCTTTAATGTAATCTGACATTCATAGAGCCAGAGTGTGGTATAAACTTTCAGATTGAGGGAGGCTTTCATGCATTTGTTGTCTCATGGTAGCGGATCAGACACATTCTTGTGAAATATCCTCTGTAGAGGCTTTGCCACTATGGAAATGTTTGGTATCCACTGACAACAGTAACCCAGAATTATCAGAAACATCCTGACTTCTCTCTGTGTAGTGGGTGAGTTCATTTTGAAGATGGAAGGTATTCTTTCCTGTGACATCTTCCTTGCTGCATTCTTAATGTGATGTCCCAGATATAGGACTTCCTTCTGGCAATGCTCCAGTCTGCTTAGTGACATGTAATGTCCACTTTCAGCCCAATGTTTCAGTAAGGCAATAGTCTTGTTTACATGCTTCTTGTGACATTGACCCCACTAACATGTTGTCAACATACTGTAAAATAATTGAGTTGCTGGTAACTTCAAAGTCTCCAGGTTCTTTTTCAAGATATGGTGGAGAGCTCTCAGTTTAACCTTAAGTAACTGCCTCTCTTCCTGCAATGGTATAGAAAAGAATGCTTGACACAAATCAACCTTCATGAACCACTCAGCTTCACAGGATATTTAGAACAGTATTACAGTAGGATTGGGTATCACAGGACAACATGGGAGCAGAATATTATTAATCTTTCTAAGGTCCTGCACAATACAGAACTTTCTGCTAGCTTTCTGTAGGCCCATAATAAGGGAATTACATGCACTCCCCTAAGTTTCTTTCAAAATCCTTTGCTGAAACATAGACTTAATTACTAGAGCAGTTCTAGCCGTTATTTCTGGTGAGAGATTGTAATGGGGTGTTTGGGGATAGTCAGCATTTGGTTGACAGTAATTCAAACAGGTTCTAGACATTTTATAAATTCAATATATTTGTCTGAGAAATCCCAGATTTCAGGTTTAACTGTATGTCTCAGATTGGGAGACAAATCATCTTCAGTCATCCTGGGAAACAAGCTCCTGTTTAGCTGTTTTGAAATCCATATCCTCATCATGAGTCTTATACTCAACACCCTCCTGTGAACAATACATTATGCATTTCAACTCACATAATAAGTCTCGACACAACAGGTTAACTAGACTTCAGCTACGTACCACAAACTGGCCCACTCTTATCACAGAAGCAGACAGCTCAATATCCATGTCTACTCTCAGATATAGCACACAGCGGCCCTTACCAAGGCGGCCCGTACAGCGCAGACTACTACCCTACACTACTGCTCTCCTCAACCAGGAATGTGAACTCATGCCCTGAAGAAGTTCATTTTTATGATCGAAACGTGTTGGCTGGCAACTTTTTTTGAAAAGAAAGAATTACTCAAGACTTTTAACATCACAAGACTCATTGACTAATTGACTACCACTTGTCGCAATAACGAGCGGTGCACCACTCCACAAGTCTGACTTTTTGTACCACAAACTGGTAGTCTTCTTTAAAGGAGCATATCTTTACACGGACATTCTCTGACAGAGGTTTTGGAGTCTGTTGTTTGTAGCACCTACAATTTGGAGCTGTTTTCCAGAAAGGGTTAGCTTTAGGACTTCTGCTGCTCTGACAGCAGACTAGGTAGCAAGAAACAGTGTCAATCAAAAAAGACACTTGGTGGCTCTTCACTCAACTTCCATGAAAGTACCACATTGGCCTACCTCCAAGACTTCGACAAGTATGCAATCTGCCTTCCCACTCATGAATCGTCATTGTGATAGCTGAGAGCCATAGTCTCCGGAGACGTTGAAAGCAAGGAATTGTTGGAATCTGGCATGATTCACAAAGAAGTTCGGATTAACTCTGAGAACTCTTTTGGGATCTTTGCATCTGTACGTTTTGCATCTGAATTGGATTAGCATTTTTCATTTGACCATAATCAGACATTCTGTTAAAGTTTAGCCTGTACTCCCTCTTCCAATGGCCTAATATGTTGCAATAATGACATGGATTGGACCTTTTTCAGAGTCGCCACATCTATTCCATTACTAAATTCAACTGGAACACTATAACCTCTACCTTGTGGAACACAGTTCCTGTTTTGCACCACCTGTCCTCAGCTTTGAAGTCCAATGCCCTGCATTCCACCACAAACCCTCTGATTGTAACCTGCATTGCCCCTATATTGACCATTCTGAAATCGCTTCTGTGCATGTTTCATCTGTGCCAACTTGAATTTCTTCTTAACCTTCTTCAGTTTCATCTCAAATTCATCACTACAATACTTTGCATACCAAAGTATCTCATCTAAAGATGTACCCAGCCAACAAATCACATTCTGCTGTATGTTTGAACTAATCACTGACACAACCCAAGAGCAAACTGGGACACAATATTGCTCAGATTTCCTCTTTCAGGGTTATAAACACTGCTAGACTTTCTGAATATGTGCATAAGATGCACATCATAGGCTTGCACTGATTCTTTAGCTCCATAAGCAGTTTATGTTCTCTTCAACCAATCACTCTCTTTCTGGGGCACCTTCCTCTCAGGAAATGTATTACTTGATCATATTTCTGCATGACATGAGGTGGCTTGTCGTTTGGCCAATATATCACAACTTTACATTTAGCTCACAAGTCACTAGGGACCACAGTGTTGAAAAAGGTACTCAAATCTTCCCATAATACCTTTGAAATTTTTATAAGCCTCTAAACCTGTGTGTACAATGAATCAGGATGTACTCTCTACTTTGGGAATTGATTTGTAAATGTAGCAACATCAACCCTAGTCCAGAGCATATGCACATTTCCCTGTTCGTGTACCTCTCTCAAAGGGAAAGCGCTAGTTGCAGTGTCTTTTCAATTGGTTGTTTACCTTCTCCCCCAGAACCCTCTTTTAACTCCCTCTCCCTCTCCTTCTGAATCCACTTATCCTTAATCTTATCCAAGTTATTCCATCTTTATGTACTGGCTACCAATTTGCTCCCATATATTTTCAGCCCATCACTTTTCATAAAAGTGAGTATATCCTCGTTCAGGTGTGTTTTAAAACTTTTCTGCAAAGTCTGACTTTTAGACAAATCAAAATTGCTTTGATTAGCCAATTCAATTAGCTTTTAATGTGCCTTTACAGCACGTCGAGGGACTTACTTACTTAAGAACATGAATATCTCTTCATGGTACCCATCTAAATACCTTGTATGCAGGTTTCCTTAATGAGTTCATCCAGCTCCACATTTAGCCTAGTGATATCTAAGGGACTCAGTGCTATTCAAGTTATGGGACTATTGTCAACCTCCTCTGTCTCTCCACTTCCAGTTGAGGTTCCCTCCAACCAATATTTCACACCTAACTCCATGATATGTTATGTTATGTTATGTTATGTTATGTTGTTTAATGTCATATTATACTGTGATGTATTGTGTTATGATATCCAAATTTGTAGAGTGCACCATCACCCAGGAGGGTATCCTGACCCTAAGCAGGTGTGAATCTAGGCTATTGGGACTACTCAAGAAGCCAGGTCTTCAGCTTCTTGCGGAATTCAAGGAGTGAGGAGGAGGCTCTTATGTGTAGCAGCAGGTTGTTCTATACTTTAGGAGCAATGTAGCAGAAGACTTCACTGCCAGATCTGGTTCTCCATACGAGTGAGATTTGTGCAAGGAGTCCTGAAGAGTGAAGGTGTTTGGAAGGTTTATTAAAACAGATGTGATTGTTGATGTAGGCTGGGCCAGTGATATGTACTAACTTGAAAGTGCGGGTGAGGAGATTAAATTGTGCTTGTTTATGAATGGGGAGCCAGTAGATCTCCTTCAGGTGTGGTGCGATGTGGGAGGTTGAGAGTGATTCTGACACAGAGATCTGAATGTTTTGCAGCCTTCTGGTGAGTTTAATATTGATTCCAGCATAAAGGGTGTTCCCATATTCCAGCTTCCTTGTGACCAGGGTGTGCGGAGTGGTTTTCTGAGTGCTGGTAGAGAGATATTTGAAAATCTTCCCCAGCATCTTCAGGGTACAGAAGCACTATGCAGTGACTGCATTGACTTGGGTAGTTATGTAGAGTTTGCTGTCAATCATGACCCTGAGGTTCTTTACATGTGTGTGGGGGCAGGTGTTGACCCTAGCTCTGTTGGCCACCAGGCGGAGTCCCAAGGTGATGAGCTCTTCCTGAACATCCTGATTTTGATCATGTTAGTGTTCAGCTTTAGACAGTTGGTTTTGAATCCAGTGACCAATTTCAGTAATGCAGGCATTGAACTTGATCTGGGCATTGGGCATCTTGTCAATGAGAGAGAGACTGAGTTACGTGACATCATCGTAGCAGAAGATGTTGATATCATGAAAGAGGATGATACTGGCTAGAGGGATCATGTATGTGTTGAAGAGGGTTAGGCTCAGGGAGGATCCTTGTGAAACTCTGAGATTAGGTCTCAGGCATCTGAGGTCTGCGGTGCCAAGCAGAAAGATTGGGTCTGTTGGACTTGGCCCTTCTGGCAGGTTCACCCCTGAACTTTTTGCTTTTATTGGTGACCTGGTGGTAGTGATTTTTGGTTTCTGCGCACTTTCCCTGTGTCCCTGAGTAAAGTGCGTGCGCACTCTGAGTGCATGTGGTGAGATAGGCCTGCCCTCCCATAGGAAGGCATGGGGAATGTATGTGTCCCTGGTAGTTCCTGATGCGTGGGGTGTGCAGGCTCGAGTTTGGTATGTGCGGACTCGTGTGATTGAATGCTTCGCAATGATGTATAATGCGTGATTATGTCAGGTGCGGAAGTGCCACTTCTAGGAGTTGGCATATTAGTGTAAAGTGTGTCTGGCGTGTGATTGGCTGGAGCTGGCTGGTGAGCCTGGCTCCAGGAGTCTGGTTGGGTCTGCCCCAGTGGTGAGTGTGAGATTAGCATGCTGATGGCTGGGGAGGAGTGCCCCTTGGACCTGAATAGGGCCGGGCTTTCCCTACACAATGCTGGCTCCGCCCCCTGTGGTGCGACTGATGACCCTAGCCCTGCCAGTGAATAGAGTGAGGGGCTGAGCACATCAAGGGTGCTCCCCAACCAGCTGCGACTGGTTTTCCCCCTCACCCTGAACCAAGAACAAAGGGAAAAGGTGTATAAGAAGGGGCTGTGTCCCCTTACAGTTTGTTCTCTTCCAGGATCCCATCTGAGGGGGGCTGCTGCTGCTGGAGGCCAGGAGGAACCGCCACTTAGGACTACCTTCCTGCCTGGAGGGCACAGTGAGCTGGCCCCTGGCCCAGCCTTGCCTACCTTCCTAAAACTTTGCCAGGACTATGGTTGCTGGACTTGCTCAAAGCACCTGGAAGCGCTTTTATTTCACTTGTAGCGCTAGGAGCGCTTTATTTGGACCCCAGCGTAGAGAAGCGTTTTTTCTGGGAAGCGCCTGCAGTGTGACCAGCGGCGCGGCACTGCGACGGTCTGCGAGGGAACCCCGGCGTAGGGATTCCCCCGCTCTTGCCATATTCAAAGCGGGTGCCCACCCCGCATCGTGGCGCTCGTTGGCGGGTGCCCACCCCGCTTATTTTATCGTATTTCAAACAGAAGGCGGGAGCCCACCCCGCGCTTCGGTAAAGAGAAGGGAGAAATCACCGCTGCGACCCGGTCCGAAACCGGAAGCCAGGCAACCTACGTGAGGACGTGGGCGGAGCCTGACCCTGGAAGCAGGAAGCGGACAGGAGCCTACCCCGCGCTCCTGCGCACAGAAGAAGACCGGGAGAGAAAGGACGGTGGCGGCGGCTCCTCGCGCAGGGCTCCTGTGTGTGGAGGGAACCCTGCAGGTCTCCAAGAAGAGTGAAGCCCCACACCGAGAGGAGGAAGCGCCGCCAGAGTACTGGTGAGTGGGGCTCTGTGTTGTGGTGGTTGGGGGAGTGTCGGGGCACAGTTTCGGTGCCCGCCCCGTAACCGCGTCCCGAGCACTGCGGGGGCAGTGCTCATTTCTCTTTCCCGCTGCCCCGCCTGACAGTGGGCAGCGGCAGCGGTGTGGGGGACCTAGTGGTTTCCTAAGAGCGCGATTGCGCTCCAACGAGGGCCCGCATTGGTTGGTTCTCGAGCCCCGTGAGGCTCC
Source organism: Triturus cristatus (assembly GCF_964204655.1). Classification (NCBI taxonomy): domain Eukaryota; kingdom Metazoa; phylum Chordata; class Amphibia; order Caudata; family Salamandridae; genus Triturus; species Triturus cristatus. The sequence continues at coordinate 1,406,711,427 of NC_140591.1, forward strand.
AATGTAGAGGGTCATTCTTTGGTTGTGGTAATCAGAGCGGCCCCGGAAGACAGTGGGCCGCTCCAACGTTTTAGGGGCACCATTCCTTTCGAGCCCACGAGGCTCTAATGGGGCATATTTGTTTAAAGAGCCTGTGAGGCTCAACGCCCGGCCCCCTCATTTCTTTTAGAGTCCAGAGGGACTCCAACGACGCCGCAATATTTGTCAGAGCCACGGAGGCTCTAGGGGGCATTTCTTGTTGGTTAGAGCCCAGAGGGGCTCAGGGGACAGTCAGTTGGACAGAGCCTGCAAGGCTCCAGCGTTGGCCCCATCATCATCCTACAGCTGCCCAGCACTTCGTGGGCAGCTGCTGCGTGTAGGCCCCTGACTCTGCTGGACAGGGCGTCCTAGCCCAGACAAGGCCAGTTGGCCTAGGGACTGCCACAGGTGGTGGCTAATGTGAGTTTTGCGCTATTGTTCCTAACCTGAATGTGTTTTATGCGTCATGTGCCTTGTTTTACACAGCTGAATGTATTTTATGCATCATGTGTTTTCCTTCCCTACACCTCTGAATGTGTTGTGATGCATCATGTGTAATGTGCTTATACCCCTACCGGTATTGTGATACATAGGTGGTTGTTTTTTTCTCCTAGTACAGGTGGTGCTAGTGAGGTCCTGGTTCCCTGCGTGACATTTTCCTAAGGTGGTTAGGGTTGCGTAGGTGGTACTTACCTGTTACCAGTAGTTACTGGTTGTGTGCTACATGTGTTATTTTGTGCTACAGTAATTTCATATCCTATGTTCTAAGTGCTAATTTCTACAAAGTGCTAATTCCTGAGAGTGGTCCATGTGGCCCTGTCCCCTGTACATATAATCCCTTGTAAATTCTGCCCGCGCCTGTTGGCACATTGTGAAGTGTGTGTTTTTATCTAATGTGTTTGGTATAATACAAAGGCTATTTTTATATAATACCTTGTGTGGAGTTTCCTTTGTGGTGGGCCTTGGGTGTTGTTGCTGGGTGCGCATGCAAACGCTTTACACATTGCCTCCGGGATAAGCCTGACTGCTCGTGCCAAGCTACCAAGGGGGTGAGCCGGGGTTATCTTTGGCGTGTAACTCCCCAGCCCTGACTAGAGTGGTGGTTTCTGCCTGGCTTTGGCGCAAGCCCTAGCCAACCAGAAATCGCCATTTCTAACATTGGTGATCAGCGGTGGGATTTGAACTTGCGTTTGCGCTGTACCGCAGCAGCGACTGGCTGCACTACAAAACTCTGCATTTAGATAATCACATGTTTTGGGGATTATTGTTTTTGAGTTCCATTATTTCCTCTCCTAAAGGTGTCATTTGTGGATTGTGTACTCCTGTTTTAGCTCAGACACCCAGGTTCCTTGTGTTGAACTTTTCTCGAGAACGTCCGCCAAAATGGAGCCAGCTTTTAATTTCTGTGGTCTGTTTAGATACAGTATGTTAGAGTTGGTCAGGTTCTGTGAAGAGAGAGACATAGAGGTGGGTGAGTCAGACACCCAGTCCAAACTGAGGGACAACCTGATCCTATGGCAAAAGGATGAATGGGAGCGTGAGCGCAGTGAGGGAGATAGGGCCCGGACCGCACGCCAAGAGGGTGGTGGGTCTGAGGGGAACCCTGAGGAATCTGAAGAGGAGGAAGAAAGTGACCTGACAGGGACGCCAGTAGAGAGAGAAGACCCCATAGATAGGGAGTCCCTTGCGGGGTCCAGTGTCAGGAGCAGCGCCCCATCCTTTTCCCTGTCCCCAGAGGAGTGGGTAGATAGGAGGGAAGAAAGGGAGCATCAGCTGGCCATGGAGAAGCTCAGGATAGAGCATGCCAAGCTGGAGACCGAGAGGGTCTTAGCTCAGAAGTAGATGGCAGAGGCTGAGAGGGCCTTTGCCAGAGAGAACTAGCTCTGGAGGGTAAGTTGTCCCCTGAGTGCAGTTGTGGTTTTCTGGATTCCCCAGTGAGGGTGGGATCCAGTGGTGGCAGCTATATAGATTTCAGTGTAGGAAATCCCAGTCCCAGTTCCCCCAGTCTGGTACCTGTTTCCCAGGAGGAGGAGTTAAGGTTGAAATTCAGAGGCAGTAGGAAACTGTCTCAACAGTCTTGGGAGGAGTTTGTGGATGAGTGTGAGAATGCACTGTTTGATTGGATAAGAGTTCCCGCAGGATATGATTATTATAAACTGTGTGATCTGGTTCTCAAAGAACACCTGCTCAGTTGTTGTGTGCCGGGGTTGCGCCAACACCTGTTGAGGTGTGGATTGTCCGGGCCATTTGAGCTTGGGGATGAAACAGAGCGCTGGGAAAGTGCTAGAGGTTCTCTAGAGTCATTAGGGAGTGACTCCAAAAGTAGTGGTTCAGGTATCTTCCAGCCCAGCGTGGTGGAAGAGGCTCAGTGTAGCCCAGCTAGGTCCCAGGATAGCGAGGAGGGTGTAGGGGCTTACTGCCTGGCTCAGTGGAGCGGGAGTAAGTGGGTGACCGAGGGTCCCCAGACGTACGAAACCCTGCCTCAGGACTTGGATGGTTTCATGAGGGAACACCAGGTTGGGGACCTAGGCTGTCCTGTTAGTCCATTTGAGGACGATCTCTTAGTGAGTAGAGGACCTGGAGCATCTGTAAGCAGAGCTCCTGTGGTTCTAGAGTCTGGCAGTACAGCTCCGGTAGGGAGGGTACAGGAGTCCAGTGTGAGGAGTGATTGGGGGATGAGTTTCCCAGTGGATGCACCAGTGGATCAGGGACTAGCCAGTTGGGCTAGATCTTCTTGGGGGGACCGGGGTGGCGCCACTTCTGTTCTGGGGGATCTTCGCGCACTGTCAGGTAGACAGGGGATGGGAGATATGCGCCAGACAGACAGTCACACGACACAGGGTCATGTGTCAGCCTCAGGGGGATGGCGTGTGGATCCACAGAAGGCCTGGAGTGCCAGGCAATTATTCCACCGAAGGTTCTAGACCAGAGGTTGGGAGGCCAGGTTCAGGATCAGCCTGACCTGAAGGGTAGGACGACTGTAACCAGTGTCCTGACTGGTTCTTCTTCCAGAGGTACCGCCCCAGTTGGTAGGGAGCAGGACTCTGGAAGGGGGTGCAGAGGGTGGGAGAGCCCACCTCTGACGCCGGTGCAACCTGAGGGATTAAACCCTAGGTTGGGAGACCAGTTCTCAGGGAGGGGTCCTGAGCTAGTAGGTGAATTGCGTTACGGGGTCGCCTCTCAGAGGAAGAGAGGGCGGAACCCCAGAAGAAGAGGTAGGGAGAGGAGAGCCTCGCCCGTGACTTTTGGTCAGCTTGAGGGTACAGACCCTAGGCTGGAGGATCAGTGGCAGTTTAGAACTGCCCTGATGAGGGGTAGAGTGGAGAATGGTTGCTATGTGCCAGGGGTTACTACCTCCCACTCTGTGGTTAGGCAGGGGCCGGTGGCACCTGGATGGCCTAGGGCCTGGTCCTGGCCGCGGACAGCTGAAGAGTACCAGTGGGGTAGCCCAGTTGGTCCGCCGAGTTTTTCCACAGGGAACCACGTGGGTCCAGAGTGGCATAAAACCGGAGAGTGTCCCTGCCGTTGCGGGCCTGCGTCCGTGTTTTATCGCCCCAAGCAGGTAAGGCCATCACGGTGGTGATTGTTCTCCCCTGCGTTTTGGCTGGAAGGGGGTTGTGTTGGACTTGGCCCTTCTGGCAGGTTCACCCCTGAACTTTTTGCTTTTATTGGTGACCTGGTGGTAGTGATTTTTGGTTTCTGCGCACTTTCCCTGTGTCCCAGAGTAAAGTGCGTGCGCACTCTGAGTGCATGTGGTGAGATAGGCCTGCCCTCCCATAGGAAGGCATGGGGAATGTATGTGTCCCTGGTACTTCCTGATGCGTGGGGTGTGCAGGCTCGAGTTTGGTATGTGCGGACTCGTGTGATTGAATGCTTCGCAATTATGTATAATGCGTGATTATGTCATGTGCGGAAGTGCCACTTCTAGGAGTTGGCATATTAGTGTAAAGTGTGTCTGGCGTGTGATTGGCTGGAGCTGGCTGGTAAGCCTGGCTCCAGGAGTCTGGTTGGGTCTGCCCCAGTGGTGAGTGTGAGATTAGCATGCTGATGGCTGGGGAGGAGTGCCCCTTGGACCTGAAAAGGGCCGGGCTTTCCCTACACAATGCTGGCTCCGCCCCCTGTGGTGCGACTGATGACCCTAGCCCTGCCAGTGAATAGAGTGAGGGGCTGAGCACATCAAGGGTGCTCCCCAACCAGCTGCGACTGGTTTTCCCCCTCACCCTGAACCAAGAACAAAGGGAAAAGGTGTATAAGAAGGGGCTGTGTCCCCTTACAGTTTGTTCTCTTCCAGGATCCCATCTGACGGGGGCTGCTGCTGCCGGAGGCCAGGAGGAACCGCCACTTAGGACTACCTTCCTGCCTGGAGGGCCCAGTGAGCTGGCCCCTGGCTCAGCCTTGCCCCCCTGCCTACCTTCCTAAAACTTTGCCAGGACTTTGGTTGCTGGACTTGCTCAAAGCGCCTGGAAGTGCTTTTATTTCACTTGTAGCGCTAGGAGCGCTTTATTTGGACCCCAGCGTAGAGAAGCGTTTTTTCTGGGAAGCGCCTGCAGTGTGACCAGCGGCGCGGCACTGCGACGGTCTGCGAGGGAACCCCGACGCAGGGATTTCCCCGCTCTTGCCATATTCAAAGCAGGTGCCCACCCCGCTTCGTGGCGCTCGTTGGCGGGTGCCCACCCCGCTTATTTTATCGTATTTCAAACCGAAGGCGGGAGCCCACCCCGCGCTTCGGTAAAGAGAAGGGAGAAATCACTGCTGCGACCCGGTCCGAAACCGGAAGCCAGGCAACCTACGTGAGGACGTGGGCGGAGCCTGACCCTGGAAGCAGGAAGCGGACGGGAGCCTACCCCGCGCTCCTGCGCACAGAAGAAGACCGGGAGAGAAAGGACGGTGGCGGCGGCTCCTCGCGCAGGGCTCCCGTGTGTGGAGGGAACCCTGCAGGTCTCCAAGAAGAGTGAAGCCCCACACCGAGAGGAGGAAGCGCCGCCGGAGTCCTGGTGAGTGGGGCTCTGTGTTGTGGTGGTTGGGGGAGTGTCGGGGCACAGTTTCGGTGCCCGCCCCGTAACCGCGTCCCGAGCACTGCGGGGGCAGTGCTCATTTCTCTTTCCCGCTGCCCCGCCTGACAGTGGGCAGCGGCAGCGGTGTGGGGGACCTAGTGGTTTCCTAAGAGCGCAAGTGCGCTCCAACGAGGGCCCGCATTGGTTGGTTCTCGAGCCCCGTGAGGCTCCAATGTAGAGGGTCATTCTTTGGTTGTGGTAATCAGAGCGGCCCCGGAAGGCAGTGGGCCGCTCCAACGTTTTAGGGGCACCATTCCTTTCGAGCCCACGAGGCTCTAATGGGGCATATTTGTTTAAAGAGCCTGTGAGGCTCAACGCCCGGCCCCCTCATTTCTTTTAGAGTCCAGAGGGACTCCAACAACGCCGCAATATTTGTCAGAGCCACGGAGGCTCTAGGGGGCATTTCTTGTTGTTTAGAGCCCAGAGGGGCTCAGGGGACAGTCAATTGGACAGAGCCTGCAAGGCTCCAGCGTTGGCCCCATCATCGTCCTACAGCTGCTCAGCACTTCGTGGGCAGCTGCTCCGTGTAGGCCCCTGACTCTGCTGGACAGGGCGTCCTAGCCCCGACAAGGCCAGTTGGCCTAGGGACTGCCACAGGTGGTGGCTAATGTGAGTTTTGCGCTATTGTTCCTAACCTGCACCTCTGAATGTGTTTTATGCGTCATGTGCCTTGTTTTACACCGCTGAATGTATTTTATGCATCATGTGTTTTCCTTCCCTACACCTCTGAATGTGTTGTGATGCATCATGTGTAATGTGCTTATACCCCTACCGGTATTGTGATACATAGGTGGTTGTTTTTCCTCCTAGTACAGGTGGTGCTAGTGAGGTCCTGGTTCCCTGCGTGACATTTTCCTAAGGTGGTTAGGGTTGCGTAGGTGGTACTTACCTGTTACCAGTAGTTACTGGTTGTGTGCTACATGTGTTATTTTGTGTTACATTCATTTTAGATGTGCTATGTTCTAAAGTAATATTTGTACAACGTGCTAGTTCCAAAAGTGCTTATTCCTGACAGTGGTCCAGGTGGCCCTGTCTTGTACATATCCCCTGTAAATTCTGCCCGTGCCTGTTGGCACATTGTAAAGTGTGTATTTTTATCTAATGTGTTTTGGTATAATACAAAGGCTATTTTTATATAATGCCTTGTGTGGAGTTTCCTTTGTGGTGGGCCTTGGGTGTTGTTGCTGGGTGCGCGCGCAAACGCTTTACACATTGCCTCCGGGATAAGCCTGACTGCTCGTGCCAAGCTACCAAGGGGGTGAGCAGGGGTTATCTTTGGCGTGTAACTCCCCAGCCCTGACTAGAGTGGTGGTTTCTGCCTGGCTTTGGCGCAAGCCCTAGCCAACCAGAAATCGCCATTTCTAACAGGGTCCTTCTAGTCAGGAAGGAGAGGATCCATCCTTGAGGTATTCAGAGAAGTGCTTGTTGACAATTTTCTCTAAGACCTTGGCTGGGAATGGTAGGAGTGAGATCAGTCCGTAGCTGGCGAGTGCTGAAGGGTCCACAGAAAGTGTTTTCAGCAATATGGGTTACAGTTGCTTGTTTCCGGGCATCTTGGAAGGCCGTGAAGTCATTCAGAATGGGTGTGAGCATGGCACTGATGAGATGCTGTCCTCTGGAGTAGGCAAGGCGGGGTCACGGGTCCGATGGGGTTCCAGAGTGTATGGACTTTTATGGTGGCAGCAGCTACTTTAGGGACGATGATGGACCATGTGATTAGCAACGGTTGTTTTGATAAGATTGAGAGGAATTTGGTGCAGTCTGTCGGTTACAGTTGCAGGCTGAATTTGCTGTAAATGGTGATAATTTTGATGCTTAAGAAATGAGAGAGATTGTTGCAGAAGTCCTGCAAGGGGGTGATCAAGTTGGAGGTGGCCAGTGGTGAGGTGAAATCTTTCACAATGGTGAAGAAGATTTCTCTACTTCTGTTGGTGCTGGCATCGATGGGGTCTGCCAGTGTGGAGGGTTTGGTGGTCGGGATCATTTCAGTTGTAGTGTCTTACGGCAGATTTAACATGCACCTGTCTGCATTGTCCTGGCTTATTCTCCATTTGCACTACAGTTGTTTGCAGTGGCATTTCATTAATCAGACTTTTTTTGTGTACCAACTCACCTGGGGTCTGGATCTTATTCTTCTGCTGTGTTTCAGGGCAGCCAATGAGTCATGTGTTCATGCTTATGGGTGTTAAGAGTGGTGTTCCAGTCCTTGTCAGCGATTCTGTTTCAGTTTTAGCGGGCTTGTCTAGTCGTGGTGTGTGTGCATTGGACTGGGACAGTGACGCTAAACTTGACAAGAGCTGGGCTTGTTGACCTGGATGTTGCTAAAGTTGGCCACAAAAGGTCCCAAGAAGTGCCCGACGTGGGCAGGTCCTTTTACTCATTTAGTGTGGCCCATGCTTCCAAGGTCTTCCATGATTACTCTTGAGTTGGGGTCAGCTTGGTGTCCAGTGGAAGGTCAGGTCTCAGAGTAGGATATAATCTCAAGCATCAAGGGTTAGTGGTGGTACAAAGTCTGTGATGGTGTCTGTAAAGTTGATGCATGGTCCTGGGGTCTGTAGATGAGAGTCCCACTTAGGGTGAAGTTGGCTGTGACATGGAGATTGAATGACAGGTGTTCCATGTTGGAGGATGACATGTCTGTGAATGTGGTGCAGCTGATGGTGTTCTTGTAGAAGATGATGGCAATTCCCCCTCCAGGCTTGTGAACTCTGTCTTGCCTAGCAATCTTGTAGACATTGCTGTTATAATGCCAGGTGCTGATGCAGGGTTCAGCCAGGTTTCTATGAGCAAAAGCAAGTCAAGGGCATTGTCATGCAGCAGGTCCCAGATCTCTGTCGCATGTATGATGAGGGAGCTGGTGTTGAGGAGCATGCATGCAAGTGTGGAGTGTGGTGTAAGTGGTTGCAGGACTGTGTGACTATGAGAGAGCTGGGTGCTGGGTGCTATTGGTGCTCTGACTGATGGGTGTGGGGATGAGAAGGAAAACTTTCAGGAAGCACACAAGAATGATCCCTCGATGTTGTGTGGTGTGGCCAGGCAGCAGCGTGTGGAGCAGCGGCCAGGGTTGAAGGTGCGGAAGGTCGGACCATGGTAGAGGGGGAAGGATGGAGGACCAAGGTTCCTGGCACTGGGTTCAGGCCAAGGGTGGACGTATGCAAATGTGCTTTCTTTTGGTACTCCCTCAGTGTAACAACGGTGCACCCTCTGACTGTCCATGCTGTGGCAGTTACTAAGTAGCTCTTGGGAGTGGAGAGGAGTGATGTCACTTCCTGCATAGATGGATGATGGGAAATTCAGCGATGTCATGTCCTATGCAGATTGTTGTTGAAAATTACTCCTTTTGCTTGGCTTATTCGTTTAAAGCCAGTTTTGATGCCAAACCATTGATGGTACTTCCTTTGCATAACTCCAGTAGCACCCAGGGTACCAGGTGTTGTGAACACTGTGGATGTGTCCGGGGCAACCACCCCCGTAAAGTCCATACAATTATTTCTGAACTCTGGACTGTGGTTACAGTATTAACTACAGGGATTCCAGCTGTCGCACTGGAAGCAATTGGGATTGGGGCCTTCATAATTGGGGCAGTTACAATGAAAATAGTAGAAGGTGGGACTCTCACTACTGTGGCTGTCGGGGGCGGTCCTTCTGATTATGATTTGAGCCGGGTTAGCAGGTACAGTCACATTATTTCCAGTGCCTGGGGAACCTCTGGCAGGAGCCGTAGTGATATTAAATGGGGCCTATCGGGAAGACAGCGGTTATTCTAAGAAGTCAGCACAAGAATCACTATCAGTACTAGTCCATTGCAGGGCACCTCTCTTTCTGTGATTTCTCCTTCTTCAGGTTGTCATTTTTTTAGTACTGGTATATTCTAACTCCGCTAATCATGTCTCTCCTCCAGACTTGCTGCTTGGGCATCCCATTTTGAATCGATCCAGCTATGAACGTTTTTTTTACTTTGTTCTAAAACATCTCTTTGTCCATTGCTTCTTTCTAATTAACTCAAGGGGATACATGGGGAATAATGCTTTCTAGAACACACACAAGCGCAATCTCGACCAGTTGGAACTCTCCCAGACTAGTGCATTTTGTCCTCGCCCCAAAGGATTTGACAACACCAATCACAATTAGTACACAAACATCAGCAAGTTATATTTCTATAACTCAAATGCGCTGTCAATGACACTTCACGGACTGACACCTGAACCTTTAACAGACAAGTTAAACCACAATATACTTATTATCTATCTGGGGATATTTGACTCCGATGAGTACGATAACATCTTCAACTTCACAACAACAAATCCAACTGCATTTATATGAACAAGCAGCAATATACATAAGGAAGCACTTTAACTCTTCCATCCAGCTTTGCAGCCTTCTCAGACTTGAAGTGGAAATGACACTGTGCGACACACAGTATCAACACCAACACAGCATAGCTTGCAACACACGATCAGCGACACAAAGCTCTGCTTATATTTACTCTTCGAACACTACAATCGCTTTCAAGACTGTCAGTGAGCCGCCGATACTCTGAGCGGGACCATGGATTCAGGGACATGAACTGCACTTTGAAATTAGCTAACAATAACAATACACACAAACCAATTTACAGTGAAACCTATTTGCCCCCAAAAGAACGACAGAGAGTATGGTGTCCACACATGAAGGTTTATTAGTAGATTTGTCAAAAGTTGCAAGTTTAAATAAATAGGTACATCAATTATCAAATATGCATGTATATCTTATATATCCATTTGTTTGTAAAATCTGAAATTGTATATATAGATGAAAAGTCAAATCATAATCAAACGCAAGATACAAATCAGATAACATTTGTTCCATTAAGAAACTTCCCTAGGCTAAATAAAAGAGGCAAGGGGAATTTCTAAGTGGAAGGTGCTGGTGTTAGTTGAACCAAATTAAGGTTCAGGGCAAGAGACAGAAAACATTCAAGAGTCTAACTCAAGAACTCAGGTATATGGGGTCTCTAGTAGTGAAAAAGGTCTTCCCTCAACAAAGTAAACACAGAATCTGTTAAACTATTCAAAAAGATGCACAGTTATATCAAACGAAATTCTCCAGAAGCTTAATTTCAACCATTCCCTCAGAATTGTCCAATCAGGATACACTGTCTTTTAGGAGCAGTTTGACTCCTTAGGTTCCCATCACCAAACAAAGGAGTACACAGCTGCACAACCTTGAAGATATTAGCAGTCTGGTCCGCCTCATGTAGGTTGCTCTCTCCCATCCCCACGCACAGCACAATTCACAGCAAAGGTCTAATTAACCTTCTAATCTAACATTTTCCCAAAGCCAGAACACTTACTAAGGACCTGATTTAGATCTCGGCAGATGGGTTACTTCATCACAACGGTGACAGATATCCTGTCTGCCCAAATATAAATCCCATTTTATCCTATCAGGCCTTTAGTCTCTAACTAACAAAGACTATAAGACACCTGCAATAGAACGAGAGATGTAAAACTACAAAGAAATTACAATTCATGTCTTAAAGGAATACTTCGAGCAGCTCAGGCTAATATTATGAGATTCAGTTATATGAATGCAATATGATAAGCAATCCATTTATTATACTTCATTTTTATAAATATGGCTTGGTTACAATACTATGCTGCCACTTTTAACACCTCGATTAAGGTTGGCACATTGACTAACATATAATTTGTAATATTATGGAGCATAAAAATCTTGCAGCTCTAGGGTCATGAAACATATAACATGCATCACAGATGTGATTATAAGTTTTTCAAAAGCAAATAGGTATTCTAACCTAGATTCTCTTCTGCGTTCTTTAACTAATGGCTTAAACGTCCTAGATGATAAATACCTACAACAGTCCACAGCCATTTTCATTCTGTCTTGATTATTAATTTAAGTTGTGGCACTCATATTTTCCACGCCAACAGTTTTCTACATCAGCTCTATCCAAATCAAAAGTTTTAATGTAGACTCACCCAAATTCAATGTATATATTTGAAATAAGCTAACATATCTATCCAGTATATCGTTATCAAACAAAGTAAGAGTGTATAAGTAATGTTTTTCAAAGTGCAAATCCCTGGTATTCCTACAGCTCCGTTCTCTCTTAACTTATGCACCAGAAAGTTCCATTCAACTCCATCTAACATGGACGAATATTCCAAAAAGCATGCATACAACATGCTCTTGTGCTTGTTTGTTGTTCTGTCTTAAATCAGTGCAAGAATATTATCTACAGTTTCACAACAATCCCTACTTACATTTATTTGGTGTAATGCATAGCAGACTCTTCACTTACTCATTTGTGCACTTCCTCTATGTGGGAAACTCTTTTTGCATGGGCAACCTCGCTATATATATGCACCCTGACCCCTAAAACATAACGTTGGAGAATCCTCAGCTAGCATATTCAACTTGCCAGTAATGCCATAGGTGCAAGAAATACACCCATGGGTTGGAAGTTGAATGTCACCTGGAGATTAAAGCAAATTTTGTGTCGACATTATGTTCACAAGAGCACATAGGTCCATGCCTACACGACTAGCCTGATTGCTACAGCTTTTAAACTGACCAGCAAACCTTTAAAAATAACCCTTTTTGAAAGGCAGGTATTCCACTTTGTATTTTTTACTGTCACCCAAGTAGGCCTTATAGCCCACAAATTAGGCTTTCTGGTATTTTAAAACAGAACATGTAAAGAAAGATTGGCATGTTCGTAAAGTTGTGGTGTCACATTCTAGTCGTTCGATCACCACGTCATGTGCCGCAATGCATTGTGGGAAAGGTGGGACGGCATTGTGTAATGGGGTACTGGTAGAAGTGGATGTCCCGCTCTCCCTCTCCTAAGTAAAGAAGAACCTCAACACCTTCCTGTGTGTCTGCGCTTCATTACAGGGAAGGTCTCGACATTACAAACTGGCGGCGAGTCGGAAGAACCTCAATGTTCCAGTCTCCTCAGCGCTACATGCTGCAACGAGCGTTGCGCACGAAGTACGTCACGGGACACTTTTCAGGTCAGTCGGAGAGGGAGAGCTGCGGCGAAGCAGGAGGCAGCTTGGGTTTCCTACTTCGATTCCTCCTTAATGTGCACAATGGCTTCTACTGTATTCAGCCTTCAAGGTACGCTACCAGCCCATTTGAAATTGCGTGCCAATTTACCCAGTCACACAGAAGAGCGCAACGTGTCGCAGGCCATTTTAGAGCCAGCAGATGTCGGCCATCTTGGATGCGTGTGGATGTGAATACACGCATTTTGAATTCTGATTGCCCATCAGCAAACTTTGTCATACAAAGGAAATGGCACATCACGCCTGCAAGCATTCACTACTACTCTACCTCCATGCTGGTTGTCCTGCAGCGTGTCCTGAGCATGATACCACAGTGACACGTACACTTACTTCATTCCTGGTCGTCCTGCAGTGTGTCCTGAGCACGTTACCACAGTGACACACACACTTACTTCATTCTGGGTAGTCTTCTGAGGTCATGTTGGCCCGCCTTGATGTTGAGTGACTTCCGTTGTCATGCCTGTGTGTTCATCCCCCTTCCTCCCTGTGATAAGCCTTCCTGGGGTACCGGGACTTTCTCCATTTAATACTTACCACCAACGTTCACGGTTGCAGACGGCTGGTTGCCACGCCTTCTTACTTCAGTAGTCTTCACTTCATAGAGCCTACCAGTCAGCCACAATGTGCGCACAGACCTTCTCGTTGACAAATCCGGTTCCCTTCCTCCTGAAGCCAGGAGAGCCAGCCATGAAATGGGATGATTTGAAGGGTTACTTCCTCAATTACTTGTCTGCCCTGGAGGACGAGGGGGATGAGGAGTTCTCCAGTAAACGCAGAAAGAAAATTGTATTGCACAATCTAGGGTCGGAAGCGTTGAGAGTGCACGAGGGCATGGTAAAAAAACAGAGAGGCACAGGTGATACAGATGTATTCCAACACACTTTAGAAGATTTAGACAGTCATTACCAACCAGTTATTTGCACTGTCATAGACAGATACAATTTGTTTCAGAGGAAACAAAATGACATGGAAACAGTGGAAGACAATGTGGTTGCGCTAAAAAAACTGGCAGTGAATTGCAAATTTAGCCACCTTCATGACGATTTAGTACGAGATCAGATTATAATGCACACTGTCAACACTAATGTACAGGAGAAATTGTGGGTTTGTGGGGAGGCACCCCTTAATAAAATCATAGAAATTGTCAAGAAGGCAAAACTGTCTAAAAGGTGTGTGGTGTCAGTTAAGAAAGAAAGTGAAAGTAAACCCACTGTGTGCAAAGTGAGCAACAAAAAAGTTTCAAGTGATAAACCTGCCCGGAGTGCAGGGAACAAAAATAGCATGAGGCCTTTAAATAAATGCGCAAGACCCAACAGAAATCCTTATGAGAAACAGGGTTATTGCTACAGATGTGGTAGTCAGACTCACGTGTCCAATGACAGGTGATGTCCTGCCTTCCATGTAAAATGCTCATTTTGCGGTGTTGTGGGACATTTTGGTAAAGTCTGCAGAAGAAGACTCAGTGGTGCCACAGTCAAATGCATCATGTATGAATCTGATGCTGAGGATGGGGAGGGTAATGTTGAAGATGATTGCATTTTATGCATTAATGAACATGTTATGGGTATTGATTGCAATAGCAGGAAAAAGCTCTCCTGTATGTTGACCATTGGGGTGTAAAGATATCTATGGTAGCGGACTCAGGTTCCCCATACACAATAATCCAAAAGGAAATATGGGAAAGGGAATTTTCCAACACTATAGGGAGCCACCTATACCCCACTGACGTACATCCCTTCATCTTCACAGGAGAAATAATCCCCATGATTGGGTTCAGACAACTTAGGTTTGAATTCAAAGGGAGAGAAACCACTGGCAAATTGTACGTTGCAGAAAAGGGGCCTTCTGTCCTTGGATGGGCTGACCAAGGGGCGTTAGGCATCCAACTCAACCTCAGCAGAGAAACACAAGTACTCATGACAGATAACCCACCCATGTCTGAAGAGGTAAAACTGAAAGAAGAGTTTCCCGAAGTCTTTGGTGCGACCATTGGGAAGCTTTCAAAATTCATGCACAAGATACTGCTAAAAGAAGGCACCGTACCAGTCAGCCATAAAGACAAGAATATACCTTTCAACTGTAGGCAAGCGGCGCAGCTTGAATTGAAGCTCCTGGAAGACAACGGCATCATAGAACCTATCGAAAGCGCTGAATGTTTAACGCTCCGGTCGTGGCACGGAAACAAAGAGGGAAGGTGCGTCTATGCATAGACCTTAGAGAATTGAACAAGAACATACTCGTGGACAAATTTCCGCTGCCAAGAATCAACGAATTGTTGGCCCAGACCAAAGGAGTCAAATTGTTCTCCGCGATAGACCTCACAGTGGCGTATCACCAAATATTGCTTCACCCCTCATGCTGGAAGTTGACCTCCTTTATCACTCCATTCAGCTGCTACAGATTTCGGCGACTACCATTTGGCCTGGCGTCAGCCACTGGCGTATTTCAGAAATGAATGCACAGATTATTCAAAGATATCAGCGGGGTCTTATATTTCCAAGACGATATACCCGTCATGGGGAAAACAAAGCGGAGCATGACGACAAACTGAGAGCAGTGTTACGGAAACTGTCAGCAAACAGTCTTACTGCAGAACTGGAGAAATGCAGATTTGGTCTACGCACCGTAACATATTTGGGGCATGAGATCAGTGACAAAGGGATTTCTCCAAAGAAAGCTAACGTAGAGGCCATCATGTCTGCACACAAGCCACGTAGCAAGGACGAGGTCCGATCATTTCTGGGGTTAGCAGAATTTTACAACAAATTTGTCGGGAATTTTGCTACTAAAACACACAGTTTGCACCAAATATTAAAGGAGAAGAACGCCTTCAGTTGAATGTCAGAGTCAGACAAGGAATTCTAAAACATCAAGAAGGACATTTACGATGCCATTCCCCTGCATGGATTCGACAGCTCTGCTCCCAGCATATTGACAACGGATGCCAGTGAGAAGGGATTAGGGGCAGCCCTGTCCCAACGATCCAAGGATGGCACAGAAACCACCATAGGTTTCGCGTCACACTCCCTCACCCCTAGCGAGGAGAAGTTCAGCATCATCGAAAAGGAAATGCTGGCGTCCATTTGGGTCATGAAAACATTTCGACAGTACCTATGGGGTTCCCAGTTTACCCTCAGAACGGACCATAAACCTTTGATTAAAGTCCTCACATCCAGCAGTCATGCCAAGGATACCCCACGCATTGCCAAGATAACACTCAGACTATTGGATTTCATCTCCGACGTAGAGTACCTGCCAGGAGAGAAGAACAAGGTGGCGGACTACCTTAGCCGTTCTACTGCCATGGAGGAGGCACCAACCCACAGTGACTGGGACGAGTACAGTGTAGCATTCACGACAGAACAAGAGAACATGATCAGGGCACAGGATTGGCAGACAGCCTACGACAAGGATTCTGAACTTTCGCAAGTGAAAATGTTTGTTATACAAGGATGGCCCGAGAAGAGGCACATGAGAGATGACCTCAGGAAGTACTGGGACGTGCGTGATGAATTGTCCATCAGCGACAATACCATATTTGTGCTAAGAGGAGACAAAGTAATTCCCCAAGAGAGTTGGTGGACCGCATTCTTTAGCATAATGCACGAAGGACATCTGGGAATCGTGAAGTCGAAGAGGAAAATGTAACAGTCGCATTGGTGGCCTGCCTTTGACAACTATGCGGAGAAGTATGTGAGAGCGTTCGAGCATTGCGCTTACGCAGACACGCCACTGATGATGCTAAGACCACCTTTGGGAGAGTTCACCACTCCCATCAACCCCTGGAAGGAATTGTCGATTGACATTTTGGGCCCTATCCTAGGCTCTTGGGGGATACCCAAATATGTTATTGTACTAGTTGACAGATACTCTAAGTGGCCAGAGGTAGAAGTCTGCGAGAAGGTGGACACAGATGCTGTCATTTCTTTTCTCACCAAGGCATTCTTGAGAGAAGGTATTCCGAAAATCATTACATGCGACAATGGTCCCCAGTTTACTTTGGAGAAGTGGACGACCTTCATCAGGAGAAACTGAGTCATGGCGAAACACACTCCAGTGTATCACCCAGCAGATAATGGCCTAGCTGAACGGTTCAACGAGTGATCATGGGTTCCGTTCAAGCGGCCATCAGCGCGGGCAAGAACTGGGAAACAGAAATCAGGAACAAGGTGTGGGCATATCGCATAACACCCACCCTAATGGGATACAGCCCTTTCAAGATTCTAAGAGGAAGGGAACCATTCACAAGAGACGACCACGTTTGGATGAACATGAAACTACAAAGCAAATGGTCACCGGCAGTAGTCATACGCAACATAGAGAAGGCACAGAAAATGTACAAAGACAACTATGATAGGAGGCATGGAGTGCAAGAGGTCTCCTTAGCAACGGGATATTGGATCAGGGTAAAACTTGGCAACTTAGGCAAGAAAGGTGGCAGCAAGTTCTGCAAGCCCCTACAAGTCTGAGAACTCTACTCACGATCCGCCTTGCTGAGCGACGGCAAGGTGTGGTCGCACAATAGAATGGCCAAATGCAACAAAGTCATCAGATGGAACAATGACTGTGCTACCACAAGCACCGGATATAATGGGTTGGAGTCTGACAATGAAGAAGGTGGGTTTGCCACAAGCATACAGAGGTACAGCAAGATGAGTGGGACAGGGGGTGATGCTGGTACCACAGTAGAGAGGAATAATTCTGATTCTACACAGCGCACTCCACCTCAAGAAACCAACGACACAGGCAACCCAGACATCACGCAAGGGGCTTCCACCTCACACGACAGGGGCCAGGAGGGGAGCACTATGGAGGCCAGTTCCCGCACAGGGGAAGCACACGAGTCACAGGTCCCTCTCACGCGCACCCGCACGGGTAGGACAGTAGTTGGTACCCAAGAAATATAGCGAGTTTGATATGTAAACTCACACCCTTCTTCCACCAGTCCTTCTTGCAATCTTGCTATCACTAGATAGGGATTTTCACACATCTCTCTCTCTCTCTCTCTCTCTCTCTCCCCCTCTCTACCTCTCACTCCTTCTCGCCCATCTTTATGCTCCGTGATAAGCAGTAGTTACATTGTTGTTCAACCGCCCCTCCTCCGTTGAGGCGCCACCTCGATTATGCAATGTGTGGACTTAAATCGCTTATGTAAAGTGCAGACGTATTGTTCAGTTAATCCTTTCGGTTGTTGCTACGGGGGAAGGTGTGTGGTGTCGCATTCTAGTCGTTCGATCACCACATCATGTGCTGCAATGCATTGTGGGATAGGTGGGATGGCATTGTGTAACGGGGCACTGGTAGCAGAAGATGTCCCGCTCTCCCTCTCCTAAATAAAGAAGAACCTCAACACCTTCTTGTGTATCTGCGCTTCATTACAGGGAAGGTCTCGACATTACAATAGTGACTATCCACCGAAAGCAATTTTTACTGCATATGGTTGTAGCTGTTTGTAAGAGGAACACGATTTATTTGAAGAAGAGCGAGTATCTAAAAGTGGTGGGAAGAGATGGTGCAAACCATGCATGGTAATGAATTTAAAGACCCTGCCATATCTTAAAAGAATATTTTATGTTCTTTCAACGTTCTGTGACCTTTGGCCTTGTTCCTATTTAAGGTCATGGAACAGCCTGGTAATTTGCAATATTATTATAACGTATGCTGGTGAGTGATTTTTTAATTCATGTATATAGAGATTACTTGAACTCAATTACATTGAAATGATTTGCCCTATTGGTAAAATCTACAAGGATCATTTCCATTGTTAAGCTTTTTAACAGTGGCTAACAACCCTCAGTTTAGGGCAATAACCACTGTTATTTGCCTACATCACACATACGGCTCAAACTGAAGATAATGCCGCAGAAAGGAAAATTACAGTAATGTTTAACATGTGACAGAATCTAGGCAATATGCATTGTAGAAAATATCCATTTAACTTGACACTAAACAAGAAAAGTCATGCTGTTGCCCCATTCTGCTTTACGTCCCTGGTTTACGCTCTCAATGAATGTAGAATGACAGGTAAGTCATGTTTACAATTCCAAACAAAGGGATGATAATGGTGACAATAATAATAATATTAACCTCAAAAGAACACCAATAATAAGCACAACAACACTAATAATATTATTATTGATAGTGATATTGTTATTTGTTTCATATAATAATAATACTAATATTAACAATAACATCAGCAATAATAATAAGAACATCTATTTTTATTATTATTATTATTATTATTATTATTATTATTATCATTGTTATCGGTATTATTATTATTATCATTATTATTATGATTATTATTAATATTATTATTATTATTATTATTATTATTATTCATAGTTATATTTTTATTTATTTCATATAATAATACAACTAATATTACCAAGGACAAAAGCAATAATAATAATAATGGCTATTATTATTATTGTTATTATTATTATCTTCATTAGTATTATTATTATTAGGCGAATGTGATAATAGTAATATGAAATGAGTTTTAAAAAATAACTCTTATTCTGAACCCATATCCCTCCTAAGAGCTGATTCAGTGATAGCAGCTACAAAATCTGAGTGTTACATTTTAGCTAATGAGTAATGACTCAGAGTGAAAGGCCGCCCAGCCTGATGAAACAAAGTGTTCAGACAATGGGATCGCCTGCAAGACGAACATACCCTCTACTGCTGGCTGGCATTAGCATTCCGTAAGGAAGCCCATTTGATTAATTTAGGGTAGCATAAATCGTAGTGCCACATTCTCAGCAAAGTATCGATATATAATATAGCCTGATATCTTGAAAAGGCATTTTAAATAGGTTTCTCTTAGCACCTATTCAGAAATAATATATTTCTTGACGTTAAAAAAAAATCTCCTATGGGCTACACTTTTTTCATTCAAGTGTCTGCTTTTGGTCAGAGATATTATAAATTATTACTGCAATCTGTAATCTGTTACAAGATTGGAATATTTTTTCCTCCAATTCCAGTCACGAGAATAAGTTATACTTAGATTATAATGCCGATAAAGAGTATGGTGTGCATTAAACAGCCCTTTTTCCAAGACAAAATCATACGAAGTGTGGGCACGGATTGCAAACGATGCAGTTAAGCTGTATTAATGGGTGCTTGGGACGTCCATATTCCTGAGAACTGAAAAGATTTAAGTGACGTGTAAAGTGAAATGTGTTTTCCTGAGCTGGGCTGCAGCGGGTGGGTGTGAAATCCACTCACTGAAGGCTCTGAAAAGTCCATTCTCAGCCTTTGCTCTCACGAACATTTAACATTCAGGAAAGCCTCTCCCCTGAGCCCTTCCGAGGCTAGCTCGGGAGATGGACTCCTGAACGTGTAAATGTATCAGTTTGATTTATTAATTTAGTAGTTTTATGTTTCCAACTCGGGGGAAACAGAATGTAGAGACACCTGATTGGAAACATACTAAAATATTCTTGAAAGCAGTGCGCGCTGGGATCTGGAAGAACAGCAACTGCGAATGCTGCTGCTCATAGCAATGAAGAATACATTGAATTCCTTTTTTTCTCAGGCAATGTCAACCACAAAAGGAATATGTGAGCAAGCTTTATTTATGAGTGCAGATAGGCACAAATGGGTGCACAGCGCAGTTCTGCCCCAGCACCCACCTTTTCCATTCACTGATAAGCATGGGGAAATCATTGTGAACAAGCTACAAGAAACTTTCTGTGGTACGTAGTTCGTGAAAATCCGTGGAAAATGTGGGAGAAAGATAAAGCATGGAGGATGTTTAGTAAACAAGTCAAAGGGCCATAAATATCTACACCACCTATTCTCTAACTATGCCCTGCCCATATCCTGTCTTTGCTGGTCATGTACAGCTGTATTGCACTGTCACCTGCACACTATATCATCATGTACACAACAACGTACTCTCTCCATCCTATACCGCCGGTGGAACGTGCATATCCACAGCAACACCTACATTACCACATATGCCTTGCATGGCCACCAAAACACCACACCACCCTCCAACACTTAAAATGCTATTTGTCCCTCAAATACCTTGCACAATGCCCTTCACCCTGGATCATGAGCTGCCCTGCTCCACCTACAACATACACCCGAACCATAGGACATCGCCTACTCCTTCACCTATATACCATACTACAACTGCCCTATTTACGCCACCACTTGCACTCTACACCCTACGGCACTCTGAGACAATACAAATAGTATAACTCATTACAGGTTGACCATTTGTGGGAGTTAATGAAGTTGAGCTTTCAACATTGCCTCACCGCTCCGTAGTATACTGACCAGGGCCCCTTTGCAGATCCATAGGGCCAAGTGTATCTCCAAAGCAATATATGGGTCTGAGGTCTGGGGATACATCATACAGGATGAGTTACAAATTGTTGAAAACATGTTTTTTTAGGTGGTTTTTGAGCATTCCACAAGGTGCCCTGTCATATGTAGTGCATGAAGAAATGGGGTTCCCCTATCCATCTGATATTACAGCTTTTCAACCTTTTTCCCTCTGGCTGAAAATTTGGACTAGCCCTTATAATCATCTGAGCAAAGAGATTCTGGCCCTTGATCACTTGTATCACATCCCCTGATTTAAATACATCAGAGATTGCTTTTTTAATCTAGGTAGGGGTGATTTATTTAGTGATCCTGATAAGATCGGTAAAAAGGATCTCATCTGGGAGAAAGATCATTTTCTTAGAAGGCGACTGCTGCTTATGCCATACTGAAATGGTGCCTACCACGAAGTCCTATTCCTTATAGGGTTAAAAGACGATAGGACTGTTTTTTATTAATTAGGATCCAGCTGGACCTTTTTGCCTTACTTTTAGCCTACCATAGTGGGACAAATAGGAGCCATATTTTCTTTCCCTCTGTCTGCGAAGGTAAGTCTTCACAGGACATGTTACATTTTATCATGTCTTGCAGTTTTTATGCCGTGCCCAGGAAGATAAATATTCTTCCCCCCATTAAAAAGGCCCGATTTTACCCAGATCCACCCAGCTCTTGTTTATTTAGAAATACTTTCAGGAGATATTGTTCTAAACGTTCTTAGTTTTTTAAAAGTTGCTGTTAGGCTCAGAAAAAGTTGTGATCAATATTACTAGTCATAGGAGCAATGAATTATAGCTGTTTTGTTTAAACTCTCTCCCTAGTATTCATTCTATTTTAATTTTATATTGATGGCTCTTTTTATGGGATTTTAATCTAATTCTATCTATTTTTTTATTTTTTTATTTAAACCAATGAGTATATTGTTATGTACTATGTTTTTTTTTCAAAAGCAAAATAAAGTTCATATTAATTGATTGATTGATTGATTGACTGAAGTCAAGCAGACAATATTAAGTTGCACATTTACTTTATTCTGTGATCATCAAGAGTTGTTGTTTGGGTACTCTGGTTGCACCCCATACACTCCCACACATATATGATCTTCTTTATAATTGCACATTTCCTTCAGTGGTAGTCCTTTTACATATTGCATTAATAAACATAATGTAAGAAGCCATCAGAATAAAAACTCATCTTCCTGCTGAAGGAAAAAAGAGCGCCCATCAGGGTCAAGGCTCCTGCTCCGGTGGTTTCCTCTGTCCCCTTACTTGATTCCATTTAAACCCTAAACCTCTATCCTCTCTTTTTTGCACCTGCGTTTGTCGCCTACCAGCGTGCATAACCTTTTTTAAATACCACGCCGCGGCCGGCCAGCCCGCCTTATCATCATTCATGAGGGCGAAGCAGACATGCAAGACTGACTACGCACGCACCGGCAGCTGAGCACGACGTCACTAATATTTGAAGCAGTGTGTTGTTGTGCAGTGTGCATTTACCATAACTGTAATGCAGTAAGTGAAACCAATGCTGCTTTTTCTTAAGCTTGGTCACCGTGGTGGTTGCAGTGTAAACTTGGTATGAATGACCATAATGAACATTACGTAATGACTCCGAGGAGCCCGACTCCAAGCTATCATGCACTTTCACCGGGCACCTTGTGCAAACCTGTGAATAAAGGGTTAGAAAATGCAATGAAAATACTTTGCATGCAAAATACTTGCATACAATTAATTATGAGAGTCAAGGTTCCGAAGTCCATATATTGTTGCAGTACTCCAACGTTCTTTCTCGAAAGTCACAGAAGGTCCCCTTCTATGCACTCCAAAAACTAAGTCAGTAATCTCAACTGAGGCCACCCATGGGGGGACTAGAACTAGAGTCAAAATCAAAGTTTTGGTAATTTCGGCGATGCATTCTCCTAGCCGATCCCCTCGAATTCTTAATGCCAAGCATCAAGCACCTGAGAGGCCTCTGATTGCGTGAGAGCCGGAAGTCCTGTGAAAGCTCGAGATTTGAAAGGATAGGTAAGTATATGAAGTCCAGGCTCCACAGTTCCACAACCAGCAGGCCTGTTACTAAAGGCAGTAACCGTAACTGTATTTACATCACATAATCCAGTAAGTAACGAACGCTGCTTTTTCTTGCGCGTAGTCACTGACGTCAATTGTTGTAATTTAACTTTTTGGGTGTCATGATTATTTGAAATACAGTCCTAAATGTTGGGGTACGGGGTGTTCCACATCCACACATATCAGGAAGAATTGTCTGCTTATTTTTTTAATTAATCATGTTGTTTTGAGCTGTTGGATGCAATTAATATGGTCCCGTTTTTGTCAATGAGATGTGGTTAGTTTGGTAAGTAGTCTTGATGATGGACTTACTTTATGGGGGTCTAGACTGTGTATGAACATTACACTTTGGATGGATATTCTCATTTTAGTGGAAACCTGATATCAGCTGGGCCTAATCACTGATACCCTACCCTACCATACTTGTACATCTGCAACTATTTTCAAGTTACAGGATATTCCTTTTGTCTCTACCTTTGCAAGACTCATCAGGAAAATTTCACATCAGTGCCTGAATTAATCCAATGTCGCAGATCAGGGTGAAAGCTTAACCCATCATGACTCTTAGTGTACCCTATAAACAAACGCTGGTCACTCAGTCAATTCTACAGAGCACATGTTCACCATCTGTGAGTTTGCACAAGAACCAGACTGCCAGACCTACCCAAGCCTCACACCTTTGCATCTCAAGGTATTTCTGCTGTTAGATCAGTGGTACAGAAATAAAGTGTTTATGGTAATGAGGTTATAGCCCTATCACCAGATGGGAGTATGAAACATTTGAAAATCTATCTAGAATTCTCTAAACTCGATGTGCACATGTAAGAATCTGTTGAAGATTACAGATTATTCAGGTAGTCTCTGTGACCAGGAAAAAAATAGAAGTGAGTGCAACATCAACACCTAATGGCCAAACTGGTCTCCGCCTCTAGAGTGTACTGCAATCAAGGGGTTGTAGTCTGTCAATCACTTCTAGGGAAGGGCATGGAAGCACAAACAGAAGCCGCTACAGAATGTTATTGTAATTATTTAACAGGTATTACAACAATAAATAAGTGTGTTGACAACTTTAAATTTGATACACCTGGCACTGCATGGATCTTACCTCCCTGCTGAAAAAAAACCAAACAAAAAAAACAAGTCCAACTTTCTACATGCCTCATGCCAATTCTGACCGACACATGTAGTATTGGCCACAAGACTGGTCCCTTTGCAAATCACCAATGGAAGATCCTTATTGCCAAATTTGTGTCTGATTAATTTGTTAGGCCTGTCTTGAACCCAGGAACATTTATTAGCAGACACGCCATGATAGGTGGCTTTGGCATGAGGGTGCAAAATATTTCAAGGAACGATTGACATCACAGAGCTTGACATTGTGCTTTTGGTTCTGGTTAAAACAAATAAAGTCAAAGCCAATAGTCTGGCTTTCATAGAGAAAAGCGAACACAGGCATGTCCAAATGTTACAGTGGTGATACTGATGACAATAGTAATAGTAATGATAAGGATGGTAGGAAGGTTAGTGGTGATGGTGGTAATGGAGGAGGCGTGGTGATAATGATGATGTTCGTAATGGTGGTGGTAGTGATGGTGGTAGTGGCTATGGCTCACTGAAATTGTGACAAAATCATTTAAAAAGCCTACTGCAATAAAAAAAATACTGAAAGAAATTCCTTCCTCTATAGACTGCATGTGTGAGATGACTTAGTGTATTTTCAGATGAAAAATATTCCCTCACACATGACAATCCAAGCACTTCATAGGAGACGCAATGCTACGCCAAGCAGGCAACTGCAAGAGGTGTGAGAGAGAAATTCTCATCTGGGTGTAGAAACACACCACTCAATGCATATTTTAAAGAACTAGTAACAATATGTCAGCAGATAACAGCACTGTCAAGCCAGGCAGCCTAAAATGCTAGAAAAAGTCAAGTTTGTCAAAACAGGTGATTTGTGCGTGGACCTCCCAAAGGGCGAAGGTGTGTGTGTTTTGGTGAAAGCAGGCAAGGAAAAATATCTCCACTCAGAGTGGTTTGCTTAAATTTATTGTTCATTTACTTATAAAGGACAGACGTGGGGAAATTGACTAGCCAACAAGAAAATCAATAATTTATCTGACAAAATTATGCCTTAAAAAGGTACATACTGCAGCACAGAAAAGAGGCCAACAAAGTCAGGCTCAGCTTGACATGGTCATGAGCCTGACGCGTCTACTGCATTGTCACCTCTCAGAGCACTGACCTCTCAGGAGATGTTGCGATTTCCATATAAGGTAATTTTTGGTCAAGTGCCAGAAAAGAAAGAGAGTTAAAGCAAACCTTTTCCAAAGACATGCCTTGCAGTCTTTATAGATTGTGTGGCCTGCTGTGTCTGTCGTTGGTGACTGGTCCTGGTCAGGGTCGCGCTGGGATTCCCCGTTGCTGGGGCAGCCATGCGCGTTACAAATTGAACTAATAATAATAGTAATAATGTTTTCCATGTGACGGATAATACATACTCCTCAATACGCTTGACCATTCTTTAGCTTCTGAGGGCTATTGAAAAGTCCTTCAAGTTCTACCACAGAATGCAATTGCACCTGAATAAATTTTGGAGTCTGAACCTATTCCTAGCTCTCTTAACCCCTGCTGCTCCACTGCCACCTTCTCAGAGCTGGATTGTGATATAAAATAGGCCCAGGCAGGAACCAAATTAAAAGTGTCCCACGTTAGGAAATCAGATAGCTAAAAAAGTGGACCACATTTGCAAATCAGGGCAGTTATGAACTTGTACAGACATGCTGTATAAGTGTTTTGCACGGTATGCAACCATGCATCCATATGTGCTTGCTGCAAGCAGTGTTTGTGTTAATATCAGGAAATCCACTGTAAAAACTGGCCAACCAAACTGTAAACTAGGCCCATAAATCGATCTGTGTGACCAACCCTTGAGGCATTGCCAGGTTTCTGTGTAAGCCAGTCCACCTCTTACATAGCCAGCATTGCAGAATGTTATCCTGCTCATGTTCCTCTTTATGCCATGTAGAAAGCTTCAGTTGTTAACTGTATGTTGAGTATCATTAATAACCTTTCCTTTGTACACCAACCACTGAGGCTATTGGTTTCTGCACATAATGTGCTGAGGGTACACAGGTGCTGCTAAAAATTGTATTAGTGGATGACGTCATACACCTCCACTAGTGTCTATTTAATATAGAGAAAACGAAAGGCACTGCATTCTCTGTCAGTGAATCTGAAAATGATGAATTTCTTCTCCCTACTTCCTACTTCCACTAAAGCCATGGAAGGTGCACTCATAAGTCCCACGGTGACAGACCAGCTGTTTGTTTACTCACTACCACATAGCAAGCCCCACAACGAACCTACTAATATGGTGACGCTTTCTACTGCCCATTACAGAGGTGGCAGTTGATGGCAGAGTAGAGAGAAATCAAACTGCTAGACTAGGAAAATATAGCGTCAGCCCTGCCAGTTGTTGATATAAAAGGCTAATGTTGTCTTCTATCACACTTTATATTAAACCTTTGGTGCAGCTAACTCTGGCCAATTCCAGCTCTATCTCCAGTGAAAAGTAAAATCAAAATACATTCTGAGAACAAGCAATCACCACATAGTAGTGGGGGGTTTAATGCATTGATGTATGACAAAGACAATGTTCTACTAACCAGTCACACCAATACGCAGAGAAGCATGCAGCCCAGCTGATCTCAGGTTTCCACTAAAATGAGAATATCCATCCAAATTGTAATGTTCATACACTGTCTAGATCTCCATAAAGTAAGTCCATCATCAAGACAGCTTACCAAACCTGCAAAGATTTCCACAACAGTTTTCCCCATCTCAGGACAACAAAACTAACCACATCTCATTGACAAAAACGGGACCATATTAATTGCATCCACTAGCTCAAAATCTATCTGACAGGACCCAGGCAGTGAGTATTCAACCTTTTACATCTTTGAAGACCTCTGTCTAACATGGGGTCCCACAGGGCTCAGCAATCAGCCCGATCTTATTTAATATATACTTGTGCCCACTTATTCCAATCATCAAGTCTTTTGGAGTAGAACTGGTCAACTATGCTGACGACACACAGCTTGTGTTTTCGCTGGAAGGGAATCCAACAATCTCCATGGATACGTTTCATAAATGCATGGCAAGTACTACAAACTTTTTTTCACTATGGACAACTGTAGTCTGAGACTGTATTCCCCATCCGGGGGTACAGTTTTATCGCGATGGTCCTACTGTATTAGCGTCAGTTGGAATATCAAAGATATTGACGGAAACGCCTCACTCACATAATAGTGACATGCTTCATCATCGGCGTTACCTCCACACCCAGATAAGGTGATACTATCTGGGCGGACTCAACCATAGATATACCGGGAGTTCTGATAAGTAGGTCACTGGTTTATGAGGCGAACCAGATTTTTTTGGTGTATTCGTTAAAAATATCTACAAGTGTACCTCCTCTTGATCCTTTATTCTGAGGCACTTGTGATATAGATAAAAGCCTAATATTGGGGTTTTTTTGAACCTTCTTGTGTTCAATTATACCCTCTGTTCAATGCCAACATGTTTCGGCCCTCCCTAAATAGCCCAGTCGGGTCTGGGGCCTTCGTCAGGGCGTGGTGTTAATAAAGCCTACTTATGAGTCCTAATTTGGGCTTATTACATGTGTTCCATGCACACCAAATGTGAGGCCTAATGCACTCACCTGTATGTCTTTTGTTCGAACTCCAGTAGTATTTCTATAAGGAGTAAAAAAGATCTCTTTAAAATACACTCGCATCTCTAGTTCAAGTATATCATGACTACTGTGCAACTATAGTGCTCATAGGTTTTTCAATGATATCGAGTGATTTGGTGCCAACTGACTAAGTGCTCACTAATCAATTGTATGTGAGACTATTTGTTCGTGTTGCATATTTTTATGCCATCTCCATTACATTTGCAACCTCAAAAAAGACTTCCACCGCCTTAAGCAATGCTTTAATCCATATTTGTGATGTTTGCAGAAAAACACGGAGTTCTTCTTAGTTTATAGGGGACATATCCATTGTTCACCTATGGGTTCCGCACAATCTGTGTGTAAATCAACTCATCCGAGTTTCAGTTGTGCTCACACGTGCTCAACTCTTGTGTGGTCTTTGTGTGCTCTTATCCATAGGTTGTAGCCGCGTGTTGAGTGCTCATAACTCTATTTATTGTGTGTCAAGAAAACTAACACTTCAATAGAAATCTAGCATCCTGCTTGGTGCAATGCTCACCTACTGGTGGATGCTAATTAAGCATCATGCAGGCTGGAGTGTGTCAAAGGTGGCGTCCTGTAGTCACACACTACATTAAATAACAAAGGTTTAGTTGTTTCAAACATCCTGTCTTAACCTTTCGTTTGAATGTGTGTCTCAAAAAGTCTTCTGAACTCACACAGGATTTCTTTATCTATTATTTACACCCCCTTCTATAATGCACGTAGGGTGAAGGAAGGGGAACTCATGTGGACAGTATTTTCAAAGTCCGCTCGTTTCTGTTCTCCCCCCTCACTATGGTGGTTATAACTTCGGTCTTATTGCTAAATTTATATTTTCACTGTAATTGCCGCCCTCAGTTAGCTACATAGCACCTCTCGCGTGTCGAGCAGTCCTCTGAGTGACGATAGAGGATACACGAAACGCGAAAGAGCGTCAGCCAAACCAATTGAGAGGAAGGTTTAAAAACAAGCCGAGGAAGTGCCATCACCATTCGACGGCAGGCGAGTGGTGTATTAGGCAGATCGGCGGTGGCGGATCCTTGACGAAGTAAGTTGGGAACTGCCTGCTTTATGAGTCTGATGTTTTTACGTAGATCTAAGAGGGGTGGCGAGTAACATGCTAGTACCTAATGCGTGTAGTGGAAGGGTAAAATAAGACGTGTACGGGTCCTTGGATTTTAGAGGTAATACGGGTGACACGCCCACTGTTTGTCTCCTGGATGTGAAACCGTAAATTTAGCGATACCATGGGAAACACGTGAAATCAATTCACGGTGACAAGTGGAATGGGAAATCACACGAGTACTCTGTAAACATAGAAGACCCACCGGGCATTATGTAGCTAACTGAGGGCGGCAATTACAGTGAAAATATAAATTTAGCAATAAGACCGAAGTTATAACCACCATAGTGAGGGGGGAGAACAAAAACGAGCGGACTTTGAAAATACTGTCCACATGAGTTCCCCTTCCTTCACCCTACGTGCATTATAGAAGGGGGTGTAAATAATAGATAAAGAAATCCTGTGTGAGTTCAGAAGACTTTTTGAGACACACATTCAAACGAAAGGTTAAGACAGGATGTTTGAAACAACTAAACCTTTGTTATTTAATGTAGTGTGTGACTACAGGACGCCACCTTTGACACACTCCAGCCTGCATGATGCTTAATTAGCATCCACCAGTAGGTGAGCATTGCACCAAGCAGGATGCTAGATTTCTATTGAAGTGTTAGTTTTCTTGACACACAATAAATAGAGTTATGAGCACTCAACACGCGGCTACAACCTATGGATAAGAGCACACAAAGACCACACAAGAGTTGAGCACGTGTGAGCACAACTGAAACTCGGATGAGTTGATTTACACACAGATTGTGCGGAACCCATAGGTGAACAATGGATATGTCCCCTATAAACTAAGAAGAACTCCGTGTTTTTCTGCAAACATCACAAATATGGATTAAAGCATTGCTTAAGGCGGTGGAAGTCTTTTTTGAGGTTGCAAATGTAATGGAGATGGCATAAAAATATGCAACACGAACAAATAGTCTCACATACAATTGATTAGTGAGCACTTAGTCAGTTGGCACCAAATCACTCGATATCATTGAAAAACCTATGAGCACTATAGTTGCACAGTAGTCATGATATACTTGAACTAGAGATGCGAGTGTATTTTAAAGAGATCTTTTTTACTCCTTATAGAAATACTACTGGAGTTCGAACAAAAGACATACAGGTGAGTGCATTAGGCCTCACATTTGGTGTGCATGGAACACATGTAATAAGCCCAAATTAGGACTCATAAGTAGGCTTTATTAACACCACGCCCTGACGAAGGCCCCAGACCCGACTGGGCTATTTAGGGAGGGCCGAAACATGTTGGCATTGAACAGAGGGTATAATTGAACACAAGAAGGTTCAAAAAAACCCCAATATTAGGCTTTTATCTATATCACAAGTGCCTCAGAATAAAGGATCAAGAGGAGGTACACTTGTAGATATTTTTAACGAATACACCAAAAAAATCTGGTTCGCCTCATAAACCAGTGACCTACTTATCAGAACTCCCGGTATATCTATGGTTGAGTCCGCCCAGATAGTATCACCTTATCTGGGTGTGGAGGTAACGCCGATGATGAAGCATGTCACTATTATGTGAGTGAGGCGTTTCCGTCAATATCTTTGATATTCCAACTGACGCTAATACAGTAGGACCATCGCGATAAAACTGTACCCCCGGATGGGGAATACAGTCTCAGACTACAGTTGTCCATAGTGAAAAAAAGTTGTATTGGGAGAACGCAACTGTTAGATTCTTTCTCTCACTCTCCACACGTGAAAAAGAAGTACTACAAACTGGCTTAGAAATAACTTTCTCCAATTTAATGGAGACAAAACAGAAGTCGTATATTGTACTACGAGCAAAGAAGCCCGTCCCCTTCCTGTTGAGTTCCGGATCACCCCCTTAGATACTCCGCTAATTCCAGCAAAAACAGTATGTAATCTGGGGGTGCTGATGGATAATAACCTTCAACTGGACTCACAAATAAACAAAACTGTTGGCACCGACTTCTCATTAATTAGAGCTCTACGTAAAAATCACCCGCTATTGCCAGTCCCTGCCAGAACACAAGTAATAAGGAGCATTATTCTGAGCAGGCTAGTGTACTGTAACTACCTGTACCTTGGCGCTCCAAATTCCCTGGTACTAAAGTTGCAGAGAATTCAAACAATAGCAGCAAAGCTAGCTCTAAACCTGCAGCGCAGGTCCTCTGCATCTTTGGCCCTAAGAGATCTTCACTGTCGGCCGATTCGGCAGAGGATACTTTTTAAATCTCTCTGCATCGTTTTTAGGGCAGTGCATGGTCTGGGTCCCAGACCATCGCAGAGAAAATTTACATGGTACATCACCCCAAGAAACCTCCGCTTGTCGAAAGCAAATCTGGTTAACACCACAAAGATTAAACGTACGAGGACGGGGGAGAGCCTTCAGAACAGTGGCCTCACGAATGTGGAATGAACTTCCAACTGACATTAGGCAAAGTGAGAACCTGATGCAATTCAGGAAGAAGATTAAGACTTGGCTGTTCCTGAGGGAGAAATAATTCATAAATGCAGTGTCACCAACCTGCTCAGATGTCGTACTGTGTTTCCTTTTCCGACCGTAGGTCATTTTTTGGTTGAATGATTAACCACACTATAGACCAACATGTACTTTCTCCGCGCCAGGATACCCGGTAGGTGGCAGTGCACTATATAAGTTCAGTTTACATTACATTACATTACAAAACAACATGATTAATTAAAAAATAAGCAGACAATTCTTCCTGATATGTGTGGATGTGGAACACACCGTACCACAACATTTAGGACTGTATTTCCAATAATCATGACACCCAAAAAGTTTAATTACAACAATTGACGTCAGTGACTACGCGCAAGAAAAAGCAGCATTGGTTACTTATTGGGTTATGTGGTGTAAATACAGTTACGGTTACTGCCTTTAGTAACAGGCCTGCTGGTTGTGGAACTGTGGAGCCTGGACTTCATATACTTACCTATCCTTTCAAATCTTGAGCTTTCACAGGACTTCCGGCTCTCACGCAATCAGATGCCCCTCAGGTGCTTGATGCTTGGCATTAAGAATTCAAGGGGATCGACTAGGAAGATGCATCACCGAAATTATCAAAATTTCGATTCTGAGTCTAGTTCTAGTCCCCCCATGGGTGGCCTCAGTTAAGATTACTGACTGAGTTTTTGGAGTGCATAGAAGGGGACCTTCTGTGACTTTTGAGAAAGAACGTTGGAGTACTCTCATAATTAATTGTATGCAAGTATTTTGCATGCAAAGTATTTTCATTGCATTTTCTAACCCTTTATTCACAGGTTTGCACAAGGTGCCCAGTGAAAGTGCATGATAGCTCGGAGTTGGACTCCTCGGAGTCATTACATAATGTTCATTATGGTCATTCATTCCAGTTTTACACTGCAACCACCACGGTGACCACGCTCAAGAAAAAGCAGCATTGGTTATACTTACTGTGTTACAGTGTTGGTAAATGCATTAGAGGCCTGCTGCTGCACACTGCACAACAACACAGTGCTTCAAATATTAGTGACGTCGTGCTCAGCTGCCAGTGCATGCATAGTGACTCGTGCATGTCTGCCTCACACTCATGAATGATGATAAGGCGAGCTGGCCGGCCGTGGCGTGGGATTTAAAAAAGGTTGCGCATGCTGCCACAGTGCAGACCCACACTCAGCATCAAATCCAGCCCAATCAGTGGCCCACCCACCGACAACACTGACTGATGGGCTGGTATGGATTTATTATCGGCTATGCACTGAAGAACTTTTCACCTGGAAGAGTGGAGACAGAATGTATTTTCTGACACACGTGCACTGCAGTCATTAATGTAAGTTGCCGCTCAGGTCAAGACCCGGCTCTGATAATTAAGTGCCGGTGCTAAGCACCGGAAAGCACCAGCACAAATTAAGCACTGGTTGTGTTTAACATCACAGAGGACAATATGAGTGGGGGATATGGGCCACTTGCTACAGGAACAATTTCCTACTGCAGGTTAGTGCTTCTGAAGATTCCTCTCTGATATATTAACAAGTATGTAAAAGTTGTATCTATGAGCTCATGACACACAACTAGACTCTGCTAAAAATGACAAAACAAGGCACTTTTGCACATACCCCAGTATTGTCCTTTCCCCAATTCAGCACATAGAGCACTGGAATATTTCACATGTCTCTTTTCAGTTCATTAGTCATTTTAGCTAATTTATTCCAAAATAGTGATTTAAATGCACTTTCATCCTTTTCAAATTTGGCGCAGGGTGGGGGACCTTACTTCAGGAAGGCTCCCTTGCTGAAATTCAGATTCGGTATTACATCTGGCTTTTAGCAGTGCCAGTTGAGGATGTGGGTGGAGCCAATAGAGGAAGTGGGTGGAGCCTGTTGAGGACATTGGTGGAGCTAAAAAAGGTGGGTGTGGCCACCGACAAACATTTGAGCACCTGGACTTCATATTTTACAAATTAAGCACTGCATAGGACCAAGTTTCCTGTGAACTGCTCTTTTTCTTTCCCCTCTTTATACCACTACACAGGCTATAGCCCCTCATCTTCAAGTGGTCCCTAATGGGGATTTGTCCATCAGTCTAGTGACACTGCAGATACTAGCCTCTCTTTTCCCCTGACTCTGACACTTTACAATAAGCTTCCTCGCCTCCTCTCTTGTGAGACAAATACATTGCAGACTCAGTGTCCATATTGCTTCCTGCGTTTTCCCATCTTGCCCCTAGAGGTCTGGTTGACATCCTGTCCAAGCAAACAACGCTGTCGGACCTGCATAGGAGCAAAACTGGGCCTGGTTATTCAGCACTGGAGTGGCAGTGATGTGATGTGCATGCACAACATCAAGAACTGACTGACATGCAGGTATTATCCAGACTCTTTTCTGTCAGGTGAATGTATTTTAAACATGGGTTGAGACATGAGCTAGAGAGTGGTTAGTATAGTGACTGTCATCTATCCAGATATTTTCCAACATCCAAGCACTGTATGTGTCTCACTCTGGTGGGACTGTGATGCTCTTTCTGCTATATAATTCTTCTGTGACGTGTCACAGAGGTAGCCACCAATTCATCACTATTCAAACACCGATGATTGGGAGGGTGCAAACTGACTACCAATGTTTTGGGACCTACAGGTCTTACAGAACAGGTGGGAAGATGGTCAAGCTTTCAATAGGGCTTGTGCAAACCACGACAGATGGTCATTGCACGTCACAGCAGGATGCTAGGGGTATTGCAAAAGATCTGCATATTGGGCCAGTTACATTTTCCATATTTTAATGTAACACTCTTGGGCCTATGGGTATTTGGTGCCTGAGAAACTCTAATAACAGAACATATCACACATGATGAATAAGAGATTTCACACTATGTTAACAAAACACGTTCTCCCCTTGTTTCAGTGTCCAAATCTTTATTTTATATATCATGTACCTGCCAACTCACACAGTGCCACAGTGTGACACACCCTATTGGCTCCCAATACACAGCCTCCCAGCGAGGAGCCGATATCACGCGGTGGCTGGGGTCCCGCTCTCCGCCCAAGCAACTCCCCTGTAGCCTCGCCTACTGCTGCCCCAGACACCTCACCTGGTAGGTGTTTGAGGCCCTTCTTCACCTGCATGCTCCTGCCTGTGCCTCATCCGTGGTGGTCCAGTGGGAGAGCCTTGCTCTTCTGCTGTTCCACTTTTGACTGTCTGCCTTGTTGTGCCCGTTTTGTCTTTGTGTCTTTGTATGTCTTATTTATTGTATTTGTACAGTGATTTCTGTGCCTATTTGTCTGTGACTCTGTTTTTAGCCCTGCTTTGTTTTTTGCCTGTGCCCTTGTTTATTTTCCATGCCCATTCATTGCCGCCCATTTTCTGCCGCTGCTCCCCGCAGACCCTCCCCCACCGCTCTCGCTCCCGCCTCCCAGCTGAGCTTCCCTCCCCCATTCCCAATTGAATGGCGGCCACTGCTCGGGTGTATGAGCAGGACCTCTGACCTTCTGACCAGGGTCCCGCTCTCTGCCCAAGCAGCTCTGCTGTAGCCTCGCCGGCCGCAGCCCCAGACACCTCTTTCCCTGGTAGGTGTTTGAGGCCCCCCTCCACCCGCAGGCTCCTGCCTGCACCTCATCCCTGGTGGTCCAGTCGGAAAGCCTTGCTCCTCTGCTGTTCCACTGTTGTCTGTCTGCCTTTTTGTGCCCGTTTTGTTTTGGTGTCTTTGTCTGTCTTTTTTATTGTACTTGTATAGTGATTTCTGTGCCTGTTTGTCTGTGACTCAGTTTCAGCCCATCGTTGTTTTTTGCCTGTGCCCTTGTTTTTTTCCATGCCCGTTTCTTGCCACCCTTTTCCTGCAGCTGCTCCCCAGTGGCCCCTCCCCCTTGTCGCTCTTGCTCCCACCTCCCAGCTGAGCTTCCCTCCCCATCCCTATTTAATGGCGGCTGCAGCTCTTGTGTATGAGTAGGACCTCTGACCTTCTGGCCAGGGTCCAGCTCTCTGCCCAAACAGCTCCGCTGTAGCCTCGCCTGCCTCTGCCCCAGACACCTCTCTCCCTGGTTGGTGTTCAAGGCCCTCCTTCACCCACAGGTTCCTGCCTGCGCCTCATCCCTGGTGGTCCAGTGGGAGAGCCTTGCTCTTCTGCTGTTCCACTGTTGTCTGTCTGCCTTGTTGTGCCTGTTTTGTCTTGGTGTCTTTGTCTGTCTTTTTTATTGTATTTGTATAGTGATTTCTGTGCCTGTTTGTCTGTGACTCTGTTTTAGCCCTCTTTGTTTTTTGCCTGTACCCATGTTTTTCCTGCGTGTTCGTGCCTTGACGCCCTTTTCCCGCCGCTGCTCCCCCAAGGCCCCTCCCCCTTGCCACTCTCACTCCCAGCTGAGCTTCCCTCCCCCTTCCCTATTTAATGGTGGCCAAAGGCAAGCCTGTCTGAGCCTGTCTGTGACCCGACCATGACCAGTGCCAGGGACCCTGGATCTCCGACCACCCACCACTATGACTCAGCTGCCCTCATACTCAACTGCCAGCTGTCCACGCCAAACACCACCCAAGGCCAGTTCTCCTGTCGCCACTGCCGCCGAACCTTCACCACCCTCTGCACCGCCACGGCTGCCACCCCCACGCCGGTCACCCCCACGCCAGTCACCAACACCACCGAAGCCCTGAAGTGCATCCTCCTCAATGTGCGCTCTCTGCACAGACATGCCGTAGAAATCTGGGACCTCCTCAACACACTTTGGCCAGACGTCGCCTTCTTCATAGAAGCCTGGACCAACGCCTCCTCTGCCCCCGACATCACCACCGCCATGCCAGACGGCTGCAAGACCCAGAGGAATGACCGCCCCTACTGCCCAGGAGGAGGACTCGCCATCGCGCACAAGAGCTCCCTCCAACTCTACACCTCCACCAAGGACAACTCCTCTGCCACCACCAAACACCTTCACTTTCAGATCCAGACCAGCCCTAGAACCACTCTTCGCGGCACCCTCGCCTACAGATCCCTCAGACACCATGCTTTGTTCGCCAATACTATTGTTGACCTCATCGCACCCCATGCCATTGCCTCCATGGCCTACATATTCATTGGAGACCTGAACTTCCACCTCAACAACCTCAGCGACCTCAACTCCACCATCCTCCTGGACAACCTCGCCAACATCGAACTGAAACAGCTTGCCACCACCGCTACTCACAAGGCAGAACACACCCTTGATCCCATCTTCACAGGTGGGAACAACATCCACTTCAGCCACACCATGCATCCCCTCTGGATGGACCACCACTGCATACACTTCTCTTTCAACACCCCTCTTAAACCCTCTCCTCGCCCTCAGCAAAAGAACTGGAGCAAGGTCACAGTGGAGCACCTCAACTCAACCCTCAGCCACGACCCCTCCACCTCGACCGACGCCAACTCTGCAGCCAAGGAACTATACCACTGGATCACCAACTGCACAGACAATCTCGCACCCATCTGCACCACCAACAGAAAATGCCCCCTGAAGGCCACCTGGTTCACCACCGACCTCCAAGGAGCCAGACACTCCTGCAGACATCTCAAAAAATGATGGAGAAACAGCAAAACCATGGACGACCTGACCACCTACAAGAACGCCATGACGGACTACCACCAACGCATAAGATCCACAAAGAAGACCTTTATCCGGAATAAAATCTTCACCAACTCCAGCAACTCAAAGGATCTCTTCAACATCATTCAACAATTCACCAAGCCCTACAGCGACGCCAGAGATGTCACCCCCTCCCAAGACATCGCAAGACCTCTGCAACAAGCTCGGCTCCTACTTCCACCTGAAAATCAAAGCCCTCTATGACAACTTCAGCGAGCAGTCTCTAGAAACCAGCCTTCCCTCCAGCAATGAGAGCTGGCCCACCATCACCACCTGGCCCCCTTTCACTACCGGAGATGCCACCATGATCATGAAGAGCACCCACTCAAGAGCTCCCACGGATCCCTTCCCTCCGCACATCTTCCAAAGAGCTGCCACCGCCATAGCGCCCCAGCAACGATGCACCATCAATGTCACATTCGAATCTGGAACTTTGCCCGGTGACCTCCTCAAGAAACTCTCTGCAGACCCGAAGGACCTGAGGAACTACCGACCCATCTCTCTCCTTCCCTTCCCAGCCAAAGTCACTGAGAAAATTGTCAACGCCCAGCTGTCAAACTACATTGAAGAGAACTCCATCCTTGACCCCTCCCAATCTGGATTCTGCAGCAACCACAGCACCGAGACCGCCCTCCTTGCCACCACAGATGACATCTGCATGCTCCTCAACCAAGGCCACACTGCCGCCCTCATCCTGCTCAGCCTCTCTGCACCCTTCAACACCATCTCCCACCGCACCCTCGCAGCCAGACTCCACGACTCCAGAATTCAGGGAACCACCCTCGACTGGCTCCGCTCCTTCCTCGCTGGCAGAACCCAAAGGATCAGACTCCCGCCTTTCCTCTCCGAACCCACAGAGATAAACTGTGGAGTACCACAAGGATCATCATGAAGAAATTAAAGATGTCGCAGCCTGGATAAGCAGCAGCTGTCTGAAACTCAAATCCGAGAAGACAGAAGTCCTAGTCTTTGGACCCTCCCCCTCGGCGTGGGACAAATCCTGGCGGCCCTCTGCCCTCGGCACCCTCCTCACCTCCATGGCCCATGCCCGGAATCTCAGCATCATACTCAACTCGTCCCTCACCATAACCCGACAGATCAACGCCGTCGCCTCAACCAGCTTCGAAACCCTCCGCATCCTCCACAAGACCTTCAAGTGGATCCCCCCCGAAGCCAAAAAGATTGTCACCCACGCACTCATAACAAGCAGACTGGACCACGGAAACACCCTCTATGCTGGAATCAACAAATCCCTGCTATGCAAACTCCAGACCATCCAGAACACCGCGGCCAGACTCGTCCTCAGCATCCCACGGTGTTGGACTTGGCCCTTTTTCCAGGGTCATCCCTGAACTTTTTGCCTTCCTCTAGTATTTTATCTGACCAGTTGTTGGCTGTTTTATGACTCTGGGCACTTTACCACTGCTTATCAGTGCTAAAGTGCATATGCTCTCTATTGTAAATTCATGTATTGATTAGTGACTCCATGATTGGATTATTTGATTTACTTGTCAGACCCTAGTACAGTGCGCCATGTGTGCCTGGGGCCTGTAAATCAAATGCTGCTGGTGGTCTTGCAGCACTGGTTGTGCCACCCACAGAAGCAGCCTGTAAAATGTGTCTCAGGCCTGCCATTGCAGAGCCTGTGTGCAGCCTAGTACTGCCATGTCAACTTGGTAAGTGCACCCACTTGCCGGTCCCTAAACCTTCCCTTTTCTTCTTGTCAGACACCCCTAAGGTAGGCCCAAGGGCAGGGTGCATTGTAAGTATAAGGTGTGTGTGGCATGTCTTAATAGTGAATTACATTAATTTTCGTTTTTCACTATTGCAAGGCAACCAGTCCCCATAATGGCCAGAAAGGGCAGTTTGATTATAACACCTTATAATCCTAGTTGACCCAGGGAACATGGTAGAAATTCAAGTTTAGTATGCCTGAACTCAGAATGGTAAAATACATATTTTAGCAAAGTTGGTTTTAACATTCTGTGTTTAGAAAGTCGATATTTTCTTACCTAACCATCTAGCCTGCCTCTGCTAGCTTCTGTATTGTGTGTCTGGTTTTGTGAGTGACAGGGTCTGGGGGATTCCAGGAGACAGGGTGAGTCAGCACAGGTCTGAATAGACCCATATGCATGTGGAGTGGTGGGAGGAGTCAGCACCTGGGTCTAAATAGGGCTGTGCCTGCCTTCCACAATGCTGGCTCCACCTCCTGTGTGTCTGATGTCCCTGGCCCACACTGTCAAAGGAAAGAAGGAGTCCTGTAAACAAAGTGCTTGGACTAGGTACAGACCCCTCTGCCTTCAGAGGACAAAGTATTTAGTAGTATAAATATGGGGACCCAGACCCCAAGACTTTAGATCACTTCTGGAAGACAAACCTCTGCCAAGGAGAAGAACCAAGGAAGCTGTAGGAGTTGGACTGCCCCCCCCCCCCCCGCCAGCGTGCTGTGTTGCTGGGTTGGCCTACTGTAGGGTTTTCAGTGCCAAGGAGAGGAGAAGGAACTTTCAAAGAACTTTCATCATCTTGCAGAATATTACTCCGAGGGCTTGAACTTGTTCTTGCCTCCTGCTGAAGTCTCAGGGACAAAAGATGTCACCAACAACACCCCTCTGAGTTTCCTTGCTGGGAATTCTGTTGTGTCGCTGGGAGCTGGACTCAATGAAGAAGAAGCGTGTCGCAGCTGTTGCTGTCGCATCGCCGGAGAAGCGTGTCACCGCCGCAGAGGTCGCTGCCGCATCACCAGAGAAGCGTTCCTTCGTCAAAGCTGTTACCCGACGCATAACCGGAGAAGCGTTTTGCCACCGCAGAGGTCGCTGTCGCATCACCGAAGAACAAAGGATTTAGTAGTATAAATATGGGGACCCAGACCCCAAGACTTTAGATCACTTCTGGAACAACAAGACAAACCTCTGCCAAGGAGAAGAACCAAGGAAGCTGTAGGAGTTGGACTGTCCCCCGCCAGTGTGCTGTGTTGCTGGGTTGGCCTACTGTAGTGTTTTCAGTGCCAAGGAGAGGAGAAGGAACTTTCAAAGAACTTTCATCATCTTGCAGAATATTACTCCAAGGGCTTGAACTTGTGCTTGCCTCCTGCTGAAGCCTCAGGGACAAAAGACTTCACCACCAACGCACCTCTGAGTTTCCTTGCTGGGAATTCTGTTGTGTCGCTGGGAGCTGGACTCAACGAAGAAGAAGCGTGTCGCAGTCGCAGCTGTTGCCGTCACATCGCCGGAGAAGCGACTCACCGCCGCAGAGGTCGCCGCTGCGTCACCAGAGAAGCGTTCCTTCGTCAAAGCTATTACCCTACGCATCACCGGAGTAGCATGTCGTCACCGCAGAGGTCGCCGTCGCATCACCGGAGAAGCTTGTCACAGGGCCTGTCACGACTCCAAAGTTACAGAGTTCGCCGCACGGCCGCTTGGCATGCACGCATCATCTTCACATTGTTGCATCAAGGGCGGCATCTTATCGTATCGCACCGGATTGTCGCATCGCATCGAAGCGCCATCTTGTCGCATCGTAACTGAAACTCAGTATGAGAATCAACGCATCACCTCCTCTCCGGTAAGGACCAAGACGCATCCCCTACTCTGCGTTAGCATTGAGGCGCGACCCATCGTCTTCCCCAAAGCAAGGAACCGACGCATCTCCATCCCTGCAAACCTTTTGTTTATTTTGCTTTACGCATACAGGTACTTTTGTTAGAAACGTGTCGCATTTATCACCAACTTGAACTAAGTTACTCCTACCATCTTTAAGTCTATTTTGAGTACAGAATTATGGATTTTTGTCGTTTATGGTCTTTTGTTAAGTCTATATAAATAATATTTATTTTTATAAAACCTGTGTGGTGTCCATCTGTGGTGTTTTCACTGTATTACTGTATGTGTTCACAAATGCTTAACACACTGCCTCTGAGATAAGCCTGTCTGCTCGTGCCAAGCTACCAAGGGGGTGAGCAGGGGTTTTCCAGTAGTGTAATCGCCTTTCCATGACTTAGAAGCAAGGGTCCCTATTTGGTCAAAGGTACCTACCTCTGCCAACTAGAGACCTCTACTGACTCCCCGTCGAGAAGAGAGTAACCTTCAAGCTACTCACCCACGCCTACAAATCCCTTCATAACATTGGACCCAAATACCTCAACGAAAGAGTCTCCTTCCACGTACCCAAAAGGAACCTCCGCTCCGCCGACCTCGCCCTGGCAGAAACCCTGCGCATCCGCAGAACCAGAGCGGGTGGAAGCTCCTTCTCCTACATCGCAGCCAAACCCTGGAACAAGCTCCCAGTCAAAATTAGACGCTCCCCTACTCTGCACACCTTCAGAAAGAGCCTCAAGACCTGGCTCTTCGGCTGAACTGAAGCGGCACCCACCCACCCTCTATTACCCTGAGACCCTCACGGGTGAGTAGCGTGCTTTAAACCCCCTGATTGATTGATTGATTGGCAGGGAAAACAAGCTGAAATCCACTGTAAATAGCGGTTTTCTATCTCGTTTTCCTAGACTTTGAACTGTCGACGTCCAATAAGGTGTGTGAAACAAGTATATGCAAGGGGTCACAGACTCTCAGGGCTTGATTCACAAAGGCCTCCACACTCGTGGAGGAGGCCCCACACCTGTGGGGGAGTCTCCACTCGGTACGGAATCCCAGCAATGAGAATTGTGTTGATTCCCCATGGCTATGGGGCCTTCACCTCGAGTGCAGAGGACCTCAGTATATCCTTTAATGCCGGAGACTGTTAAGAGTTAAAGTCTCATTTGGATTCCAGTATATAGTCTCTCAATACTTTAATACAGTAAGTGCAGTCCATGGGTATCTGAAGGCTCATAATTTCTCCCTTCTTTTTCTTCTGGTAGTCTCCCGCCTCTATATGGCTAGTCAGCATAGTTCTAGTCAGTTTGTCTGTTCCATTAGGATTGACTTCCAGGTCCTCCTGGTTTGGCTCTGCACTCCAGTCCCTGTTTTCAGTTGGGATGGGTCCCCGCTCACCACTCACGGGGGGAACTTGTGTCTTGGTTCGGCCACCCCTTCCCTCCAAGGCAGTCATGTCAGTGCTCTTCCGGACCCCATCTGAGTTCTTTCTCACACCACAGAGGGACTGATAAGTTCCTCTTTGTCCTGCGGTCTGATATTTAGGAATTGGTAACATTCTCTGGTCCTTGGAGAAAAGATAAGTCAGTCAGTCAAAGAAAGCTTTATTTCTGCCTTATGGCCATAAAAGCACATAAAATATTACAAATACATTTGATACAAAAGAAAAAGAAGAATTCAAAAAGTAGCAAATGCTATACTAAAATACCATCATAAAACCAAGAGTGCAAATGCAAGTTATACAAAGATTTGAAATTCAGCATTGACTGCACTCCCTCTTGACAATTCTCACTGCTAAAAATGGTGCAAGGAGTATTCAGCAATGGGTATGTATTTTACATTGCAATAAGGACAATTGCAATGTCACTTGTTATTATGATGACCACTGTGTTAAAAAAAGACCAAAAAAAACGTTATCAATTAGTACGTAATAAAGTTCTAACTTTGGCTAATGGCCCGAGGGTGTATTTTAAGAGAACGCGTTAAAACATTTGAGATATAAAACA
Organism: Triturus cristatus; assembly: GCF_964204655.1. Classification (NCBI taxonomy): domain Eukaryota; kingdom Metazoa; phylum Chordata; class Amphibia; order Caudata; family Salamandridae; genus Triturus; species Triturus cristatus. The sequence goes on from NC_140591.1 coordinate 1,406,753,519, forward strand.
TTAAAAAGAAAAGTAAATAAACAAAGCAACCCAGAAAAAGGGGTATTTACGAGACCCTATTCAAGCTATGAGCATATGCGAGCATGACATAACAGCATTTTTAATGGACATCGAAATAAGGGTCTTCTAGGTTCTTTTTCTTTAAAATGCCCCTACAAATGCACCACATCGAAAATAAAAACCTAGATATGGCAAACACGAATGATGGGTCTATTTCATGTTTAAGGAGCCTAAGGGCCTCGATGTGGTGTCTAATCCCCAGATTTCTACAGAGCTGAAGCACCCACTTGGACCTTGGCCTTCTATAGGCAGGGCAGAAAAAGAACATGAAGATCTATTTCTTCAACTGTATCACACCCTGGGCAATCTAGTTTGAGTGCTCCCTGCCATTTATTAGTGAATGCTCGGAGCGGGAGCACCCCGTGTCTACATTGAAGAACAGTCGCGGCTCGTAGTGGGAGTGCTGCGGGGCAGTGGGGTGGGGCGGGGAGGGGGAGGGGCAGGGCGGGGGTAGTAAACTCCGGCATATGGTCGACCAGAGGTAAGTACATAAATGATTACATAAAATGCATTACATTGCGTGCGCTGCAATGCCATTTGCGTTGCAACGTGCGCAATGTAATTTGTTTTATTTATTTATTTATGTACTTACCTCCGGTCGGCCGTATGCCGAAGTTTACTACTCCCCACCCTGCCCCTCCTCCACTGCGACCCACTGCCCCTCAGCACTCCCACTACGAGCCACGACTGTTGAAGAAACAGTTTCTTTGCAAATAGTGGTTGTATACTATCAAGTACCAGCTCCAGCTTTTATTGCTGTTTGACATCCAGGAATCTGGAGGTCAAGCCACTGAAATTGGTCCTCTGACATAGTTGGGCCAATTTGTATTCTCTGTAGGAGACGAGTAAAGCCTTTTTGGGGACTGTGGGGCAGGTCTCTTCAGGTGTTAACCACATGTTAGCCTTCCCCAATGCCTGGCAGGAGTTCCTAATATGGACTAGCCATGGTAGGTTCCCTGCACCCAGAAGGGCCATGACATCCTTCAATTCCTCTCTGTAGTTAACTAACTCTGGTGTACTCCAGAGACGACGCCAGTATAGAAGTGGTCGAGAGGCGACTACATCGGCTATGGAGCCAATCCCCAGGTCCATACTAAGTGGTGTTAGTGGAGTGCTCTTGGGGAGGCCCAACAATTGCCTTAGAAATAGATTCTCTGTCATGGATAGCATATTTGATGGGCAATGGCCCCAGAGTTCTGCCCCGTATAAGGAAGCTCACCTAGCCTGTATTTTGTATATTTCTGCAGGTGGGCCTATCACTTTCTGAGAGCAATTTTTATGTATTTTTAAGATGCTCCCTGTAGACTGGATCAATTTTAGGTTGGCTTTCTTTACTTGTGTCCCCCAGTCCATCTTATCATTAAGTGTGAGCCCCAAATAATCAAAAACGGACACCCTCTCTAGGGCCCTGCCTTCCAGTTGAGGATGTGGGCAATTGGTGGTGTTAGCATGGAAGACCATATATTTTGTTTTTTGGAGATTTATCTCCAATCCCCTCTTCCTGCAGAAAGCACTAAATACCTCAAGTAACTGCTGCATACCCATAGGTGATTTAGAGCGTAGCAGCGTGTCGTCTGCGAACATAAGTGCTGGAATTTTGAGGTTCGCCAACTACGGTGCATCTATGTCTTTCCCTGCTAGTAGAATTTCAATTAAACCATTTAAAAGAGGGAGAACAGCGTCGGAGCTAAAACACATTCCTGTCTCACCCCTTTCTCTACGGGAAAGAGAGCAGTCAATTCGCCTTTTTTGCCATATCTTATTCTCGCATAGTTATCTTGATGCAAACTTTTCAGTTGATGACAAAGATAATCTGGTACTCCCATATCAAGGAGAATGCCCCATAGCTGATCCCGCTGCACCATATCAAATGCGGATTTAAGATCCACAAATGTGAGATAGAGGCTGCCACCCTCTAAAACCACTCTTTTCCAATGGATCAATTGCAATCTAAAGATCTGGTCAATAGTCGAAGTCTTGGCCCTGAATCCGGCTTGTAAAGGTGTTAGTACATTATTTTCTTCTATCCAGGATTGCAGACGGCCCAGAAGTACACGGGCAAATATTTTTTGGGTAACATCTATGAGGCTTATTGGACGATAGTTTGCTGGATTGAGTGGTGTACCTTTTTTTATAAATGGGGATAATTTCTGCCCTTGCCCAGGTCGGGGCAGCACCATGCCTTGTAGGATGGCATTAAATAATGACCATAAGTAAGGTACCCAGACTGCTTGTTCAGATCGAAATAAGTCACCAGGGATCCTATCTAACCTAGGTGCCTTGGCTGGGAGTAAGTTGCCCAGAGCCACTGTAATCTCCTTCATTGTACAGGGAGGAGCATTCGAGTTTGGGGGGTTCACTTCTGCGGTAACTAATACTTCACTGATGTCTTCAGCTCCTTCTGCAGACCTCGAGTAAAGGTTTTGAAGTAGGATCTCCAAACTTCTTCCCCCAAATTTGGTCCAGTGGCCGATTGGCCTTCAGGTTTCCCTGTCTTGACTAGGTTCCAAAAACCTCGCATATCATGGTTATCTAGGGCTATTTTAGTTGCTTCCCATTTATCTATTTCCCAGCTGGTTTTTGCTCCAGCTGTGATTTTTTTATATAGGGCCCTGGCTGCTTTTGTTCGTGGTTTATCATTCATTTTAATACAAGCTAATAGGGCCTGCTTGGGATCCCTGCATGATTTGTTGTACCATGGATGCTTGGGTTTAGAATTCGGCCTGGTCTTATCACTGTTATAAAAGAAATGTGCCAGTGTGGAGAGCATGTCTTGGTGATTTTTTTCAATCGCAAATTGCAATGCCAAGCCCAACTATTTGCAGGCAATCGAAAAGCAGTTTCTAAAAAGGGGGCAATTTGTTGGTACAAAGTAGCCACTTTTTCCGTTGACTGTGCAAAGACCCCCTAACGTACCCTCCTACCTCCTTCAGTCAATACTAAATTTGTGGTGGGGTGTGGAGATGTGCTTTGATGGTCCTTGGGCGCAGGGAGGGCTATTTCTAGGACCAGCGGGTTGTGGTCACTTTCATGTCGGGAATTAACCATAAAATCTCTAGTCTTATGCCATTGTTGGACATCTGAATAAATAAGAAAGTATGCTGTTCCTAGAGAGAATTATTGGTGAGTAAAGAGATAAATGTGTCCCCGAGGTCAGGAGGAGAATCCTCCTTTAGGAAAAAGACCCTCACACACCCGGCATACTAGCTGTCATATGTCGTCAGCATGTGGCCCAGATGTTAAGTGTCATCATCGGGTCTGCTCCGAATCGGGGCGGCGCTGCAATCCCCGATCGGCGACCCCAATGGCGCCTTTTAGTGGAGATCTTTATTCCATAGTTGCCGGTGGGTGAATGCAGGTGAGGGCCTTCAAGTGAGAAAGTGTGTGGTGAAGGGAGTGTATTAAAAATAAGTAGTGGGGAACCTGAATAGTGTTTATTAAATGACTGGGGTCCCACTCTTATAATAAAAACAATAGAGTGCGTAATATTACAGTTAGATTGACTGTATTACGCTGTGGTCATAGATGGTCAACATGTTTCTTGCTTAAGTAAAGTAACCGCAATTCTTCAGGACCAGGTGATTCACACACTTATTGGTAGTGGTAGTGGCTACTGTGGCACTTACCACACATACAGCACCCTAATAAGTGGTGACTAGTGCAGGTTAGGTAAAATGCCTGAAAGAGAAAAATATACAGGGACACAAACATACATGTAAATAACAATCGCATTGCGACAAACATTATAGATCTTATCTCTTAACAACTACGATAATCAGTTGTCATGCAATTTCACTATTGCCAAGTGTTCAGCTATAAGGTGGTACTAGTTGTGAACACCCTTTAGAAGTGGACTAAAACGAGAGTATTTAAAAATTGACCAATTCCCACTGTGACTGGTGCTAGGGCAGAAATTTAAGAACGCCGGATGCGGGAGGTATTTAGTGGCATCAGGGCAGAGATATCAGTTAATTTGGTTCAACCACTCACCCTTAACTGCAGGGCTGCGAGATCCAACGAGCTGGCGCTGGAGGCAGACACCGGATAGTACAGTGTCCTAATGGTACAAAAAGCGGCGACCGGAGGGGAGGGCAGAAAGTGCAGCCGCAAGAAGATAGAATTGAGAGCTGTTCACTTAGTAGCTTAATCATAGAGCATGGAAATCCGCACAAGATGAGGACCCAGGCACTGGGACCCACGAGAGAATACTTACAGAAGTCCGTAGTACAGGACGCCTATCCACCTACCCTTGATCCACGCCGACTCGGGGGATGAATCCCAGAACTCCCGGAAGGATTATCTAGCGTAGACCAGCCAATCTGATCCGCGTGCCAATTGGTACGTCAGAGAGGTGCTGGCGGAAAGACTAGTGTGCGAGGTTTACTTCCGGTAGAGGAAGAGAGATGGATGTGGGCGTGTAGCAGGACGTGCCGCGTAAACAACAGGAAGTGATGACGCGGAGTCACATGTAACAACAACAGTGTTACGTGAGGAGCCCTTATTGGTTGCTAGAGCTGGGGTTGCTGTGGTAACCTTGTGATGTCGTGTCAGTCCGGAATGCTTGGTATGGACGTAATTCCACGATTCGAGCCGAGAAAACATATCTATATATATGACAAATGCGTATTGTTGGCACCTGATGTAATGTAATCATTGTGTTGCCAACTCGCATGTGTTGCGTTGCCAGCTCGAATGTTAGGGAAACTGACATGCATGTATCATAGGATATCTATAGGTATCTGAAGTAAAGTAATCATTGCGTTGTCAACTCGCATGTTTGGGAAACTGACATAAATGTATCAGAGGATGCCTATAGGTACATGTGTTAATATGCTATGGTGTCTAAGCGTCACAAGCTCAAACGAGGGTGGACCCAAACAGGTATGGAACGTCTATTGGAGACAGCTAGTTCTGTCACGTCAAATGTTTGTAAGGCTGCTCCACGGAATGTCCTCGTTCAATCCATCGGTATTAGAAGACAGTCTCATCACCCACCTCTGCTCCAGGGTGAATAGTTTTATTTTAGTGACATTTTTAGGGGACTGGAGAACTACCCACTTGAAAGAGTCAGGGGAGTGGTTATTTTCACAGAAGTGCTTAGTCATCCTAGTGTTCATTTTTTACTCCGATGCTCAATGATTCTCGTCTTCACTGGTCTAGTCGTCATCCCTATGTAGGGTAGATTACACGGGCAGGTTATCAGATACACGCAGTAGGCAGTGTTACAGTTAGTGTGCGTTCTGCATTCCCACGTGATCCCGTTAGGAAAGACGTGGGCGTGTAGCCTACAAACGTGCCCGTAACAATAACAGGGAAGGGTTACTTGAACCAAGAGAGAAAAAAACTGACGACTGCCTCACCTGTGTGATTACTTACACTCCTAACTCTTCACAACTCAAGAAAATCATTAACAAACATTGGGGTATCCTCCACACCGGGGAACTTACAATACCGAACCCCCGTTTTGCCTTCAAACGCACCACCAATTTGAAGGAGAGATTGATACACACCAGACCCAAACCCAAACCACCAGTGAATACCACTCAATCGACTTTATGGAACCTCCCTCCTGTCAGGGGCCACTACCCTTGCGGTTCCTGTGTGGTGTGTCCTCAAACTAAAATAACCAAGGACATCGTCTTTCCTAACGGGATCACGTGGGAATGCAGAACGCACACTAACTGTAACACTGCCTACTGCGTGTATCTGATAACCTGCCCGTGTAATCTACCCTACATAGGGATGACGACTAGACCAGTGAAGACGAGAATCATTGAGCATCGGAGTAATTTCCGATGCAAAAAAACGAACACTAGGATGACTAAGCACTTCTGTGAAAATAACCACTCCCCTGACTCTTTCAAGTGGGTAGTTCTCCAGTCCCCTAAAAATGTCACTAAAACAAAACTATTCACCCTGGAGCAGAGGTGGGTGATGAGACTGTCTTCTAATACCGATGGATTGAACGAGGACATTCCGTGGAGCAGCCTTACAAACATTTGACGTGACAGAACTAGCTGTCTCCAATAGACGTTCCATACCTGTTTGGGTCCACCCTCGTTTGAGCTTGTGACGCTTAGACACCATAGCATATTAACACATGTACCTATAGGCATCCTCTGATACATTTATGTCAGTTTCCCAAACATGCGAGTTGACAACGCAATGATTACTTTACTTCAGATACCTATAGATATCCTATGATACATGCATGTCAGTTTCCCTAACATTCGAGCTGGCAACGCAACACATGCGAGTTGGCAACACAATGATTACATTACATCAGGTGCCAACAATACGCATTTGTCATATATATAGATATGTTTTCTCGGCTCGAATCGTGGAATTACGTCCATACCAAGCATTCCGGACTGACACGACATCACAAGGTTACCACAGCAACCCCAGCTCTAGCAACCAATAAGGGCTCCTCACGTAACACTGTTGTTGTTACATGTGACTCCGCGTCATCACTTCCTGTTGTTTACGCGGCACGTCCTGCTACACGCCCACATCCATCTCTCTTCCTCTACCGGAAGTAAACCTCGCACACTAGTCTTTCCGCCAGCACCTCTCTGACGTACCAATTGGCACGCGGATCAGATTGGCTGGTCTACGCTAGATAATCCTTCCGGGAGTTCTGGGATTCATCCCCCGAGTCGGCGTGGATCAAGGGTAGGTGGATAGGCGTCCTGTACTACGGACTTCTGTAAGTATTCTCTCGTGGGTCCCAGTGCCTGGGTCCTCATCTTGTGCGGATTTCCATGCTCTATGATTAAGCTACTAAGTGAACAGCTCTCAATTCTATCTTCTTGCGGCTGCACTTTCTGCCCTCCCCTCCGGTCGCCGCTTTTTGTACCATTAGGACACTGTACTATCCGGTGTCTGCCTCCAGCGCCAGCTCGTTGGATCTCGCAGCCCTGCAGTTAAGGGTGAGTGGTTGAACCAAATTAACTGATATCTCTGCCCTGATGCCACTAAATACCTCCCGCATCCGGCGTGTTTAAATTTCTGCCCTAGCACCAGTCACAGTGGGAATTGGTCAATTTTTAAATACTCTCGTTTTAGTCCACTTCTAAAGGGTGTTCACAACTAGTACCACCTTATAGCTGAACACTTGGCAATAGTGAAATTGCATGACAACTGATTATCGTAGTTGTTAAGAGATAAGATCTATAATGTTTGTCGCAATGCGATTGTTATTTACATGTATGTTTGTGTCCCTGTATATTTTTCTCTTTCAGGCATTTTACCTAACCTGCACTAGTCACCACTTATTAGGGTGCTGTATGTGTGGTAAGTGCCACAGTAGCCACTACCACTACCAATAAGTGTGTGAATCACCTGGTCCTGAAGAATTGCGGTTACTTTACTTAAGCAAGAAACATGTTGACCATCTATGACCACAGCGTAATACAGTCAATCTAACTGTAATATTACGCACTCTATTGTTTTTATTATAAGAGTGGGACCCCAGTCATTTAATAAACACTATTCAGGTTCCCCACTACTTATTTTTAATACACTCCCTTCACCACACACTTTCTCACTTGAAGGCCCTCACCTGCATTCACCCACCGGCAACTATGGAATAAAGATCTCCACTAAAAGGCGCCATTGGGGTCGCCGATCGGGGATTGCAGCGCCGCCCCGATTCGGAGCAGACCCGATGATGACACTTAACATCTGGGCCACATGCTGACGACATATGACAGCTAGTATGCCGGGTGTGTGAGGGTCTTTTTCCTAAAGGAGGATTCTCCTCCTGACCTCGGGGACACATTTATCTCTTTACTCACCAATAATTCTCTCTAGGATCAGCATACTTTCTTATTTATTCGAGTGTATCTGGGCTATGTATGCTGGACCTGTCATAAACAGCCCCTGTTCCTCCTCTTTTTAAGTACCATTGTTGGACATCTACCAGGATATAATCTATTATAGATGCCTGTCCCGGCTTGTTAAAAGTGTAATTCCCTGGACTATCAGAGGGGAATCGGCCATTGCAGGCCCTTAGTGAGTGGCTAAGTATAACAGAGTTCATCTGTAAGACTAGAGGGGTCCATGCCCTTGTTGGCTGGATGTTGGTTTCTGGGATTAACCAAACCGAGTCTTCCTCACTTGTGATAGGTGTAGTGATGCCATTAAGGGGCTCGAATTGGCAATTAAATTCTCCACCAATAATTACATGAGAATTCTCTGGTGTAGTGTGAAGGAAAGTGGTGAGGCAGTCAAGAGTCTGTGAGGTGTGCCCCTGACTCACTGGTCGAGAATAAACATTCATTATTGCGATCTTCAGGGAATTATAAAAAGAAAGAAGAATGCACAGGATGTCGGGGAAAAAGTCTCTAGCATTTTAACATTACATCTCAGGTGTACGCCGACCCAAATGCATAAACCCCCCAAGGGTCTCCCCACAGCCCCCTGGACTGCTGGGATATTATATGTTGCATAGCCCACTCTATGTAGTTCTATCCTTGACCATGTGTACTGGAACAGGCATAACTCGTGTTTATCAATGAATTCTCCCCAATCTGGGAAGTCCAATTTCGAGCTAAGACCTGCTATATTCCAGGATAGAATCTTTGGGTTCTGTGGTACGACTTTCCTGCAGTGGAACTTGCTGCCTCTCCTTATCACAATTCCCTGGCACCTCCCCTGGGCTACATTCATCAGCCCACTATGTCTTACTCAGAGGACTGGGAATACGGGTTGTGGCGATAGTCTCTCAGGTCTTATCAGAGACTTTATTTCCCTCCTTCATCTCTTTGTTCATTTGGAACTCAACTTGCTTTATATTTCCCTGTTTATCCTCATTATTATTAATATTAGTAAGCCTTTTGCTGTTGGTATTTAGTCAGTCTACCAGGTGCAGAGAACTAAATCTGTTATTAACAGGGATGTTAAACGCCATTGTTTTTGGTATTCCCAGCCCTTGTTTGACGTGGCACCATTCTGATCTCCAGTTCTTATGCACAATTCCCTCTTTGTCATACGTGGGCCTAGCGGGGCAGAAATATCCCAAAGGCAGAGACAGAATACCCCCGACTCCCTTGAGTGATCCCAATCCAAGATGTTTTGAACCATCCGGATATCTCTAAAGTTAATCACGACACAATGCCCCGGAATATCCTTGCGTCTCCGCCCTAGCCAACTAACCCTAAGTGTGAATAAAATTTTCTTGTTAGGGGAGAGGCCTGTGTTTATTTAACCAAAAAATGGTTTTATTTTTCAGTTCAGAGTGTGTCTCCCCTCGGCCTATATCCAACTCTGGTACACCAGCCAGAATAACAACATAGGGAATGGAGGCTGGGGGCAGATCTATACGGGGGAGTAAAGATTTTGTTTCCCTTCGTTTAGGGCGTGATGTAGTCCTGGTGTCAACATCGTGGTTACTTTGTATTCGGTGTTTATTTAATGGGCCTGATGTTGTTGCTGTATGCCTACTGTCTTGTGCAGTGTCAGTATGTTGGGAGGGCCTCTGTTGGGGATTAACTAGGTCCTGGTTTAGTAGCGCTGGTGGTTTAATCACGGTGGATGTATTATTTTGCACAATTGAATAGAGCCCTGCAGGGGACGTAATACATTGGGAGCAGGTGGAGGTGGGATTGCCTGGTTTAGTTGCGGAGCCAACTTTGAAATTGAGGATTTAAAGGGTTCAATTGTGTTGAAAATAGTATCTAGTTTGCTCTCCCACGAGTCCAACAATGTTGACAGATTGTCAATGCGTCTTGTTACAGCATCGAGTTCAGATTTTATAGACAGGGCAAAGTGTGTTTTGAGTTCCATTAGTAAATGATTTGCCAACGATGGGAGCTCCGAAGTTTTCACCTGGCACTCATCTGTGGCTTGTCCCCCTGGAGGTTGATTTGGTAAGATCCTGGGGGTTTGATTCATCTGCCTTCCTCCCTTGTGTATTGTTCGTTTTCGTTTTCCACCCTTCTTTTTCGCCCCACGTCCCGCAGTGATTTTAGTAATGTTGCCAGAGGCTGTAGTTTCTTGTGAGCCCGGGGACTCCGGGATTAAGAGCACATTTGGTGTTTGGGGTAGATGCGAGGTCTCTGGCTCCGTGGGTGATAGTCTGTGAGGGAGGATCCGTGTTAGAGAGAGATGGCTCTCGGTATGCTCAATTTCACTAGACACTGCTCCTATGGCCCGCTGGAGCATTTTGTCAATTGCGGTCGGTAGAGCAGTCGGAGTTGGCAAAGTAGCTTTCTGCCTGGTGGTTGACCTTGTCGACAGGGGGGAACATTTACCCATGGCTACTTAAGGTCCAGACCTCCCCAATCCTCGTCAATTGTTTGTAGTTTTGTTAACGTCTTTGGTGCAGCAATCACTGGACACTTAAGGCTCCGTCAACTTTAAAATTTGCTGATTTAGGACCCCCCAGCTTGCTATCTCATTGAAAGTAACCAAAATTCAAACGAGTTAGCAGGAACAATATATCCGAAGGGACACCAAGAGGGGTGGCCCAGCCCAGCCTCGGTCAGTCTCAGGCTGGCCCGCCCTTGGCCCGGGCTTCGTCGCAGCAGGGCACGAGACAGCGCTTTGTAGCACGATGGGAACGCCTCCGCCCTCAGCAGCTGCGGGTGGTTACCGGTGTTTCACTCTGGGCCACCGAGTCCCACCAGAGTGTGGCTGACACAATATCGGCAGCAACGGAAAACCCTGTGAGGTTCAGGTGCTCCTCAGACAGGAGCAGAATGTTCCACAGCTCCCCGGTGGTCCCACAAGCAGCGGACCAGCATGCAGGCACCGATAAGGTTATCAGCTGATGACAGGTTATGACATGCCAGTGCACGTTTTGGAGGATAGGACGGGAGACTTCTCCCACCCAATTTGCAAATCGCCCTGACCTTGGGAAAGAGCAGGGAAGATGTCATCATTTTACGATATAGACTTATACTTAACATATACCATAATGTAATTAAATATAAAATGGAAGACTGAGAGTCCCCTATAAAAGCAAAATCAGTGATGCGTAAAGGAAAAAGTGTTAAAGCTCCGAAAGAGTGCATCTCATTGGAGTCGAGCTAAATCACAAAATAGATTAAAAACGTACACATTTGTCGAGTAATGCTGATTAGTTTAATTAATTTATCAGTCGAAATGTGCCTTTTACATATGATTATATGGACATTCTTGCTGCTAAATTACCTGCCGTACAAGCCTTGCCATTTGTTCCTTATTTAATAACTGGATTCCATTGCCCTGCAGAATGATAGGCTGCATTTCCTATAAGATAATGGAATGAACCTGAGCTGAACTCATCTCATTATTCTATAAGTAATGGGCTGTTCAACAGCCCAATTAAAGGAAGTGATTACAAAGTAATATAATTAGGTTGTGATCAGGTATTCCTACCTTTTGTTTAGGAGGGCAGTGGGCACCCATAAATGCAGCAAGATATATAGCCACTAATGTTTGTGTTTCTTTTCCCCAGGGCACTGATCACATTATGCAGTTAAGGACTGGAAATAGAACAGGTTTCCAGCTGGAAGAGAGAGCTGGTGCAGCAGCAGTGGCGGCGCAATATGTTTAATAACCTCGGAGGGCTCCCATGGGCCTTCTGCAGCCGTGTTCTAACCAGTGATAAAAATACATTTCATTATACACAGCTCGGAGATCAAATAGGCGAAGAAATGGTGAAGGTTAAACACATTACATGCTAAAAATAAAACAAATAACAGCACCTGCAATACCATAGTTTATTTTCTCGAAGATGTGAACAGCAGTATTACTTACCTTACCTTTATTTACCAGGATTTAGATTGCAATCAACCTGCAATTTCAATGTTCCGCATCTCAGATAATTTCATTACGAATATTTGGAAAGAAATGTAATCTCTCTGGTAAATCAAGAGGAATTATTAATTAGTTCAGGGTATGTAGCGAGAAACCTCTTGGAAATTAATATGTTGGAACATCTGAAAAATCATTTCTCGTTTTTAGTAGCCCTCTGGTTTACAGGCAAAGATATCTCTATACAGGTGCGTTCGTAGAAACATGGTATTCTCAGAGACATCCTAAGAATTTGGGGGGCCCTGGGCCAAACGTATTTTGGGGTCCCCTTATACTGAACAGATTTGAATTTATTATCCTATTTGGCCAGGTCATTGACAGTGCATAGGAACACTGGTCCAAATAATAAAGCTGTTACATGTAATATTCAGGGATAGTGACGTGTTAATTTTGTGACTAACACTGCAGCAGCTCACCACTATAAATGCAAATATTTCTGTGACACCCTCCCATTTCTCATATGTGAGGTTCTGTTTTGATTTAAAAGAAACTTTTTTATGGATGTTGCAAGAAACATAAACACAACATTCTCTACAAAAAATCTGTAATAGACTCTTGCACATGACTCACATTAAAAATAAATTAAAAGGAAGCAGTATTTAAAGAACCTGTTTAAGAATTATTCAAGGTCATTAGGGCACGACTCTTGACAAAACAGAGCTGGGTCTATCAGGGGGCCCCCTGAAAGGCTGGGGCCCTGGGCCAGAGCCCACTTTGCCCATGCTTTAAAACGTCTCTGGGTATTCTATTTTTATCAGCTTACATATTCATATAGCATGAACTTGACCCGTAGGTATTGGAGCACCTTACATCAGCACCAGTTCCATTAATCAAGAACACATTCATGTTTTTTGTCGGCACAGGGCAAATGGGTGATTGGCTCGGAATCATAAGGATCAGGGCCAGCGATAGGGATGGGCAGAGTGGGCAGCTGCCCAGGGCTCCACGTTCATGTCAAAATAGTGGGACCCTGATTCCCTGTGAAAGACCACACATTCAGTCAGCCCACCTGCTCCTCCTGTGCTCCCTCTCCCATACCATCGCATAGCACGTGTATTTTTTTGGGTGGGATGTAGTGAGCTTGCTGGTCCTAAGGCATGGTGGCTTTGCTGTCGATGCTGGGGTGGGGAGGGAAGCAGTGGGTGGGGAAGGGGACAGCAGCAGAGCCAACAATGTTTTTCGCTCACAACGTCAGGGTCGGGGAAGCGCTTCTATTAAAAACCTGCCCAAATGCCTTGCCTGCCTTGCCGGACATTTTAAGGTAAGGAGAGGTGGGTCGGGCAGGAGTGAGCAGTCAGGACAGACTGGCATGGCAGCAGTGTTCCGAAAAGCGCACTCGCTGAGCTTTGAGGCGCTGAATCACACTGCAAGGTCCAGCAATTGGGGCCCCTTCTTTGGGCTTGCACCCATTATCCAGTGCTGCAAGTCCCAGAGTAGGGACCACCTTCTCCTGGGCCTCTGAGTGATTCATGGCAGCCAAGTGGTTAAGTGTGTCATTCTGTACCCAAAGGCCTTTCAATTTTTGGACCTACTTTGATGTTCGTGCCATGTCCGGTTTCTGTTTTTCAAAATTCAGGGTCATATAGTCATGCACGTTATCTGTGTGTACACATGTGCTACACTCTAGCAAGAGTGCCCTGCTTCCTCTTTGCCATACTAGCGTTCGCACGGAACCAACCTGTGTTGTGTGCGTTCGCGAAGATTGTGACAATATTTTTACTATTTTTACTATACCCCAGTTAAAATGTGTACCTTATCGATGTTCCTCTCTTTGCTGTGACACATTCACCCGCTTTAAATAAGTAAATGTGATTTCTGTCACCCCTCACAGGGCAATGCAGTGAACAGCGCTGGATCAGGCTGCAAGGTCCAGATGTGGGACACGCTTCTCCATACCCTGCAGCCATTAGTGCTGCAAGGTCCAGGGCAGGGGGCCCGTTCTGCTTGGCTTTTCAGCTTTAGACTAATGCTGTGAAGCCCAGGGGATGAAACTCCCTCCCCTGGGCCTCACAGAACATGGAGTAGTTTAACGGAACTGAGGAACCAGGTACAAGTCTTGGGGCCGGCTCTAGATGATGTGTCTCTGGTAAAATCACTTAAATCTCCCCATGCCTAAAACGTAATTGGTACTCGTGTAAAGCGCTCCAAAGACCTTGGGTGGCGTTTGCGCTATATAGAACTGCAAAAAAGAAACACAATGCCATGTCATAGTCACCTCAGGTCCTGGCACTGTGCATCTTTCATGCATACCTCATGACTTCCAAGTTTTCAGAGTGCCTATGTGCAGGTGAATCATGAAACCCCTCCCCCTTTGCTTTAAGAGCTTCAGCGGGGGTGGGGTCCTTGATGGGCGTCTTCTGCCTGAGGATGAAAGAAAGGATGGATGGATGATTGGAAGAATGAATGAGTGAAAGGATAAATGGATGGACAGATGGATGGGTTTGAAGGGTGGATTAATGGGTGGAAGGGTGGATAAATGAGTGGAAAGGGTGGATGGATGAGTGAAAAGATGGATGGCTGAGTGAAATGGTGAATGATAGATGAGTGAAACACAGTATGACTGTATGTATGGATGGATAGAGTGAAAGGGTGGACAGAGTGAAAGAGTGGGTGGATGAGTGAAATGATGGATGGATGGCTAGATGGATGGATGGAAGGCTGAATGGACGAATGCATGAGTGAAAGGGTGGCAGTAAGGAAAGATGAGTGAAAAATAGATGGAGGAGTGAAAGGGAGGATGAATGGACAATAAATGGAAGGATGAGTGAAAACATAAATTGATGGATGAATGAGAGAAAGCATGGATGGGTGAGTGAAATGATGACTGAGTGAAAGGGTAAATGGATGGATTGATGGATGGATGGATGGATGGATGTCTGAATAGATGATCTGTGGTTGAATTAGTGAAAAGATGGATGGTTGAATGAAAGGGGGATGGAGAGTGAAAGGGAGAATAGATGGATGAGCAAAAGTATAAATGGATGATTGACAGGATGGATGGATGAGTGAAAGGATGTATTTGAGGGTGGATGAGTGAATGAATGGATAGATGTGTGAAAAGGAGGGTGGAGAGATGGAAGAAAGTATGGGTGGACAATTGAAAGGGTGAATGGATAGATGGATGAGTGGGTGGATGATTAGAAAGATGGATGAGGGATGGATGAGTGAAATAATTGATGGATGGATATGTTTTGACAGGTGCAGCCCATGCTGGTAAGACTGGGTGGGGTGGGAGGGACTCGACAGATGACAATGAGGGAAAAATAAATAAATAATTAATTTTCCTTCGTAGTCGTCTGTCAAGTCCCTCCCCCACCGCCCCACTGCCACGGCTCTTACCTGCATGGGCCGCTCCTGGATTTTGACATAGATCGGCATATGCATGGAACGACGGTCTGAATGGTGAAAGACTGAATGAAGGATGAAAGAATGACTGGATGACAGAATGTAAATGTGAAATGATAGATATCAATGGGTGGATGGAAAGATGAATGGATAGATCCTTGGATGGAAGGGACAAGAGAGCTCTACTGGGGAGGGTCGCAATGACTTACTTTGCTTGCTTAATGCCATAAGAGCTTTGGTTCAAAGTGGTAGGTATTTTAATTTTCTGGCTACTCCCTTGCCTAGGTGTCACTAATAAGTGTACATTTTAGCACGTTTTGTATTAAGGGTAAGGTTCTACAGAGAGACTTATAGTGCCATGAGCTGTGCTTACATGCATATTGTGTTTCTAGCAGTTGGCAAGGTGTCCAAAATAGACTGTATCCTCAGTGCCTTCTTGCAGAAATCTGCACGGAAAAGCATCGCTGTGAGCTCTGTCAGCCAGTGCTAGCCTTCTCGTGTGGCAAACCTATTGCAGCTCTCTGAAAAGCCCCGTAAACAAAGTTTGACTCCAAATTTTAAGTCCCACTTGCTAACACAGGCATAATTCTTTTCGTATGGTGGGTTTGTAGCAGCAATCCCCCCTTAGTTCACCACCAAAGCATGAACTCTTTAGTAACATCCTAGCAGGAATGTCATGCAAGTGCTTCTGAATGAGTCGAAGAGTATAAGACCAATTATCCGGGGATGAGGAAAGCGTCAATTTACGGTTTCTAGAAACCAAGCTGATCTGCAGTAGCCTCAATGCAAAATCTAGTTGCTGATATTGTTCTCTGTCCTGAGGATAAAAGGCCAAAACTCTCAGCTCATGGTAGCAGAAGGAATAAACAGGGCTAGTATACTGCTGAAACAAGAACACACACCTCTGTGAACACACTCACACCAAAGCTGTCCACTGCCTTATCCCCACAACTGGCTTTACTAATGGTTCAAAAATAAATGTATCATCAAACTTTTTTTCCAGTCACAGTAAAAGGGATTTTAATAAAAAACTGTAGCTTTCACTAGCACAGACGTCTGCCAGAGGAGGTCTCAAGTTGCTTCTTTATATCACATGTAAGTAGTTCATCCTGTTGTTATTTCCTTTCATTCTGGAACTTGCCTTTTTGTTTTCCCATCATAAATGGAGCAGTACAAGATTTAAATGAAAGTACTGGGCCACATCAGCCGTACCCAAAAAGAATATTAGTCCTATACTGCTACTTTGTGTGATGTCAGTTTCTGTGACATCACTTCTTGTGATGTCAAATGCGAATTAGCTGCACTTGCACGGTCACGTGGGGACAGGGATAAAATGCACCTTTGTCCTATTACCTCCTTCCTATGATTAAGGCAGTGGTGGCGAGACGCGTCAGGATTGAAGGACAGGGGGTTGGCAGCCAGCCTACAAAATTATTTGTACATTGAGTTTTTAATTCACTAAGTGACAACGGCCACTTGGATTGGTTTTAGCATATTTTTTTACATGTATGTGTGGACACCCTAGCATAAACTGGCCATATATGAATGCTTGATATTTGTGGGCTTCAACTATGATTCATGGCCCACTTGGGCTAAATTGTTTATTGTATAATAATAAGATTTGGTCATTATGAGACATCGTGTGGTATTGAACGTGAGTTGTGAATATTATAAGTCACGGTGTGAGGGGATCACCAATGAACATTTAGCTCAAAGCAATTGCTGATATTTGTGGGTTTTGATCATGGGCCATTGCCCACTGGGGATAAATTGTTTGCTGTATAAACACAAATTTTGGTGATCATGAGTCATCATTTGATACCGAACAGTAGCTGTGAATATCATGATTCATGGTTTGAGCGGATCACCTATGAACCATAGGTAGCAGGAAAACCTTTAATTCAACAGAATTTCGGTAATATCACCTTGTGGGGATTATACATTCATAAAGAGTTATGCCCAATGATGTGTGATGGTGAAACACAGGATGACATTTCAATTTTTAGTATGTTCAATTGTGCCAATTTGAGACCTGCACCATGAACAAGTGAACTCCGCAAGTGAGATGTGCTTAAGCTACACACACAAAACATAAACTGTTGTCTGGACTTACATTTAACATTATTAGAGAGATATGTTCTGGAGTCCTAATGTTTAAAGGTGCCTATGAGCTAAGATCTAAGGGCCTGATATAGAGTTCAGCGAAGGTGTTACACCATCACAAATGTGGTGGTTATCCCGTCCGCTGTATTATAAGTGCATTATATCCTATGGAACAAAGGTACCCAAGCACACGCAGAAATAAAGTTTACATAAATTATTGCGTCAAGTAGAACATGTAACACAATAAGAGAATCTCCGTTTCTTTCTTCAATTTAATATTCTTGTTCTCATAGTAATTTTGCAGTCTTCACAGTGGTTTCCAAGCCAACACGTGTTTCGTCGCCTCTAGTAATTGAATTGGAGCCAGACGCGGATGGGGGCAGTCGCATACAACAGATACATTCTCCACTACTCGGAGATGGGAACTTTTCCTTAAATATTGAGCACAGCTACCGAAGAAATTCGTCTACCTTACAAGGATTGGGCCCCCCCCCGTCGATTGTCTGTATGACCTGGAATTATCGTCATACATAAATGATTGATAACTAGACAGTGTTCAGCCGTGAACAAGTCGCATGTACAATAATACTAGAGGCGACGAAACACGTGTTGGCTTGGAAACCACTGTGAAGACTGCAAAATTACTATGAGAACAAGAATATTAAATTGAAGAAAGAAACGGAGATTCACTTATTGTGTTACATGTTCTACTTGACGCAATCATTTATGTAAACTTTATTTCTGCGTGTGCTTGGGTACCTTTGTTCTTGACTTTTGTGGCTCTGGCCACAATCCTTTTGGGAGGCTAGTGGTTCTCCCCTACCCTTGAGCACCGCCACTGATTTAGAATGTCACTAATACCAGGTGTACTCACTACAAGCGCCTAGTCTCTATTAAAAATACCACTGCCTAGTTCAAAACATTATATCCTATGGCACTTGTAATATGGTGGATGGGATATGCGTCCCGTTTGTCAGGCCCTTTGTGTGTTTTCCTTGAAGCTGTCTCTGCAGTTTTTCATCATTTTGCTTCTACTTCGTTGTTTTGTTTGATCAAGTTCTGTGGAAAGGGAACTGGGACGTGCCCTTTTGGGGTTCAAGGTAGCACTTGAAATGACTAGACAGTCCCTATGTCTGGAGCAATTTCCCACCCTCCCGAACCCTCCTGCAACTCCTCACCAATCTACTCAGCAGCATGCACTGACCTGTTCATTGGGTGTATTTGCCTTCAAGCCATCACTATACAGTGCGCTTTATCCTCGTTTTGCTGCTGCTTTGTCCTTTTGACTGATTAACTTCTGTGAAAAGAAGCAAAGTTGTGGTTTGCCAGGGCTACAATGTATCAGTTAAATTGACTTCACATGCTAATCGACCAGATTAGCTGCAGTGATGTATTAAAGCACTTTCTTGATTGGCTTCCGGCTGGAAGATGGAGACAGGGGCTACAATTTATATATCTTCTTATTAAGGTTTGCTGGCCTGTGGACTTTCTGTAGCAGTTATATAATCCTTCACCCAGTGGTTGTCAGAAGGTTTAGATCAAGGCTGATTCTAAACCCTTCATCATGTCGACTTTGAAACAAGCCAGGTTAGATGAAAGGAAACAAAAAACAGGTTGATCTTTGGTCATCTCAGGAAGGCATCAATTATTTTGAAGTTGTTCTAAATGCAAACCTGTTAAAGGAGATGCCCATTGAAAAATGGGATTATATTTTCGGTATATAAAATGAGCACCTCAGTAGTTAACAATATTAATATTTCTCTTCAAACTCTACATAGTTTGTCATCCTTCTCTAGAAATTATGACTGAGGTGGGGCCAGTTGGATAAAAAAAAGTCCAAACCTGCAGACTTTAAAAAAAAGCTTGAGAAGTAGTTTCTTTAAAAATAGCAATTTCACAGTGTGGAGCTTTTTATGCTTTGAAATATCCCACTGCAACTTCAGAATAAAGGAAATGCAAATGCTGGGAGAAATAGAGATATAACTGATGGTAATATTGTTGGAAAGAGTTTCATTGAGTGTCGAGAAACATTCTCACTTTTAAGTGACCTGCATAATGGTGCTACCCTCTGGGACACACAAGAAATACCATAGTTAGCGGAGTTTAATATATAAAGCAAATGTATTGTATATGTGTATTTCGTTGATTCACACAGATAAATGCTTAATTAAAGTGATTGTTTATAAACATGTTATCAATGCTTAATTAAAGAAAAGCATCAACACGTCTTTAAGTCTTTTTATAACATTTTGCAAGCTACAAAGTGCAGCCATAGAACCTACAGTGAGGGGGCTCTGCACACTAACTGAAGATTATAAATAAATTCCCTTAAATATAATATAATATAAATATAAATACCCTTTTTGGCCAGAAAGATGGCTTCAATTTTGAACTTGTTGCAGAAGTTCCTAAATGTTTCAGGTCATAAATTGCAACATTTGAAATACTTGGTTGGAGAAAATATCCCAATGCTGATAATTCAAAACATCTTCGATTGAATAAACAAAGTCAATTCTAATAAAATAATTACTCAGTGTGGAGAAACTAATACAGATAATGACAAGGGTGCATATAAAGCTATATAACCAGAATTTCCCTTTAAATTGAAGTGCATGTATCAAATGACTGTACAATGACTGTACAAAAAAACTAAAGTGCAATGAAAAATCTAGGAAGTAAGTAAATTGTTTGCAATGAACCAACCAAAAACTGAGCTGTGGGTGCCCTGGGTGGATACCAACTTGATAAAGAAATACAGAAGGATGCTGGTTGGGGAGCCGGCTATGCCTGTGGGGACCCTGCAGGCTCCAAGCACATTTAAATATGTTGGTGTCCATGGTGGGCACCTGGAAACCCACAAAAAGTTAAGAAAAATGTGGAAAAGAGCTGCTAATTTATTATTCACTGCTCCAGCAAGGGGCTTCCCATGATGACACAGGGCTTTTTTTTAAATAATAAATGTTCTTTTGATTGTGGTGATCTTATTTGTTCAATGTTGTGGGGGGCTGGAGGAAGTGCAGCAGCCTCCCAGCAACATTAAAAAAAACAGTAAGTCTCTTGGTTCATTAAATCCGTGAATCCATATTTTTCTAAAGTGTCGAGCCCCCTCATGGTAGGTTCTTTAGCTGCATTTTGCAGCATGAAAAATGTTTTTAAAAGACTTAAAGACGTGTTGATGCATTTCTTTAAAGAAGCTTTAATAACATTTTTATAGACAATCACTTTTATTAAGCATGTATTTGTTTGAATCAACGAAATACACATTTAAAATACATTTTCTTTATATATGTTGATATTCTGACCCTTCATAAAGCCAATAGACACACTTTTTCTATTTTGTTGTTCTGAACCTTTGACAAAGTCAGTAGCTCTGCCTAACGTAAAACAACTCCCCTTATATTCAGCCATGCGCACCCATGGGAGTTTCAGTGCCAGGTCATCCACCCAAACCTGCTGAACCTGTCTTGTGCACAGCAGCGGAGTAGGTCGCAGGGCCTGGCTCGTGGTCAATCCCAATATTTACATGGTCGACGGACGAGCGCAGTCTGGAGTTGGCTTCCTGCAAGATGCTGGAGGCAGCCGGCCAAGCCCTGTGTTCAACTCCACACCATAAACGGCTGAAGGCCATGTACAGCGTGGGGTTTGCTGCTTGTGGGAGAATGGCTAACTCCACGCTGTGCATGGCCATGTGCGGTGTCTGTGGTGTACATTAATTATGGTAATAAAATATTACTTTATGTAAAAATAAAAACTAGAAATTCACAGAAAAACAATGGTTAAAGTGACATTATAGTTTGATACAGTAATAATATCCTAATGTGCATAAAAAAAACATAGAAATTCACGAGAAAAAAAAATACAGATTAAAGAGACGTTATAATTAGGTGAAAGACAGTTAAAACATACTAATTTAAACATACAAACCACTGAAATTCACCAGTTATAGTTATCTCAAGTAACTATAACTCCTGCCCTAAAGTAACTATAGCTCAAGCCCTTGTCATGCACCTCTTATGACCTCACATATTAAATCACTTATGACATATTCTGTGACATCATTGATAAAATCACTCCAACACCCAAAATGAATTCATTCATGACAACACTTTTGAATGGTGAGGGCGCGAGTTATAGTTACTTTAGGGCACACATTATAGTTACTTGATAGAACCATACCTGGTAAATTTCAATGGTGTTGCTGGTCTAAAATGGCATGCTTTATCTGACCCCCCTGAACATCAAGCACTTGGAGGGGGAACCTAGAGTACCCCCCACTGGCCAAATGAAAGAAAAATCTTGTACTTCAGTAGTTCAGTGGGACCTGCTGCTGCATTCCTGTGAGGCACTACGGTACCCCGGGTGGAGCCACTACTCTAATCTACACACCAATGGTACTGTAGTGCAATGCAAACTTCCTCTGGTTGGAGGTCCTGCCCGTCAGTCAACCTCCCTGAGTACAACCAAAGCCCGTGTGCTGCTGAGGGTTGGCCGCCAGTGGAAGGTGTTTGGTACAGGGCCTAGCCAGACACCAGACTCTGCGGCCAAGCCCCCCGCTTTGCATAGCCAAAGGTTGTACGCAGCACGGGAGTTGACCGAGTATAATTTTTAGAGAATTAGAAATTCACTGAAAACAAACAAGCGTTAAACTGACTTTATAGAGAGAAAGCAATATTTCTGGGTACACATCTGACTTTTTACCAAGTGTGGTGTAATTACATTCAGCCGTTTTTAGGGTTCGCGCAGCGAGAGCCCTTTTGTGTGGGGTTCAAAAACCGAGCCTGGAATCGCACACGCTCGTGCGTGTGCTTTTCCTTTTGGCTTCCGTGATTGGCCTTTGCGTGTGTGTGTTTCTGAAAGACAGCACGCAATAGGCCAAAGCGGGCGCATTGCTCTGCCCATGGCCTATTGGTGTCTGTTACGCGCACCAAAGGCCATGTGGTTTCAATTATCATGCCCAGACAGGGGTGCGAAAGTGATCGCTTTCAGTGCCGCTTGTTTTGAATTGGTGTAGAAGTGGGTAAACGGCGTTCTTTAGGTGTTTTAAGTTATCATTGCCTGTGCAGGGTTTTCCAAATGTAATTACGGTTAGCCGGCCTTTCCCTTCCAGTTCAAACATGAACCTTGGTCTCTGGTCCCTTTCGCACCTAAATCCTTAATCTGCCTCAGAATATCAAATCTGTCATTTTTAGCCAGCAACGCTCGGGCAGATTTTACCAGCAGCAGGCACTTGAGGAAACACGCACCTTTTCTATTTTTCTTATGGTATAATGATAGAAATATGAGAACTGTCCCTTTAAGGCGTAGCGATAGGTTATCGTTGGATGGGCTTTGTGTGCATGTGCTGATGTGGGTGCAGGTTGCGTGTGCAGAGACATCCGGGAAGCGGCCGTCAATTGATACGAGTGGTGTGAAGTGAATTAATGTGAGACAGGCAGTCTGTCTAATGACGTTTAAAGCATACGTTTAGTATATTTTCCATTATGTCAAAATATTGTTTTTGTTTTAAAAGTATTTCTTTCTGTATGCGGGTTATAAAATCTTGAATATTGTCATATTACGCTTGGCTTTAGCACATTCTTATAAGGTCCCAAAGGCGAGACCGATTGGATTGCAAATGCTTGTTTCTATGGCAACTAACATGAAAAATCAATGTTTTGGGACACTACCACTTTAAGGGGTGCGAGAAAACATTCCAGGAAGGAGCTGAGTTGGATGCACATTTTATTTGGAGTGGTTCATGCAGATTCATCAAATAGTACAAACGTTGTCAGCAAAACAAAAAATGCTCTTCCTATGGAAGCTCTTGCCTGACTAAAGTACAAATAATTTTTCCCAGTATATTTTTCGCCATACAAATATTAAAATAGTGTTAAAACAAGTATACCTTAGGTCAACACACATGCTTAGCAAGGTAGATTACATTGCATGGTACACCTGCCACCATTGGTAATTGAGAAGCTTTGGTCTAAAAGACTTTTGTATGCCCAAACTAGTGCTACTTAGATGTTGTAAATCAAATTGCCATTGCATTTCCCATAGGCTCTACTCTGACACACTCCCTTGAGATGCCCACTTTCCTAAACAAGTCAAACTCTGAATGTGAAATGTATGCATAGCTTACAGAAATTCCTCACATTTGCCACACTGCAGTGCACATCTTAGACTTCTGACAATATGTGGTGACTCACACATAATGCATGCATGCATACATGTTTAGTTTTTTTAGACGAACGGCATACTTTATAACTGGAGAAAGTTTTGCCTGTCGGGGAGGAGATCATCTTCCCTAAGGACCATCAAAGAGTTCACACCTTTGCAACCCCTTCTGTAAAATGAAATTTCTAATTCAGAAGAAGGATAAGTACCTTATTGAGATAAAACTGGAGTATGAACTGATTAGCAAAATGTTAATGTTTATTCCAGTCGGGCAAGGCCTTTCTATGAATAATGCATGCAAAATGAAAACTAAAAGGAATATTGTAACCTTTGGCGAGAAAGTGCTTTAAAAGTCAATACTGTTCATTATGAAATAGACATAATATAATATGTGAAAGGTTTTCATTATTTTTGCCGTAGAAAATTGCAAACTTTACAACGTGCTTCAAAAAATCATAGTTTTCGTGCTACTTGATTGGTATTGAGTGAGATGAGGGACATTAAAGATAATTGCATGAATGGGTTGTGGAGATGGCAAAGGCCTTTGACTATTTCAGTTTGTTTGATGGCATAAGATAAGGTCTGTAAATTAGTTAGTTAGAGGAATCACAACAGATACTGATCAACAGACACAGGCAAAAAGGGATTACTGGGCTTAATTTAAAAGCAACTGAATGATTACCCAACCTGAAAGCTTAATAAATGTACATGCCTTAAACATTTGTGCACCTCAAGAAATATGTTATAGAAAATATTAGTACTGAAAATGTAAAAATGGAGTCTATGATTTTATGAAAGACTGCCATGTCCTTTACTACAATGAGAAAAGGTAAATAGCATCGTTTTTGTATAGTCCTGTGCTTTATGAATTTGAAGGGCCATATTATGCAATGTTCATGGGGAATATAAACCATTGTAAAGACTTTTAGGTCTAATGATATGCCTAGCGAACAGACTTTTTAATGTCAGCAACTGGGCATGCTCATGCTGCCTAACCTTAATCTACCTACTTTCCGGCAGGCGGTGGCAATTACATTTAAAAATAGTTTATCTCTCTCTCTCTCTGTTTGTCTCTCTCTCTCTCTCTCTCCTTACCTCATTTCACCACTTCTGCCTCATCACCTCTTTACCTTTTTCTACATCTCTATGTTCCTACCCCCTCTTTCTTCACCTCTTTTACTTTTCTCTCTTACTAGGCAGCTCGAGTTTTCAGATATTTAGGCATGCCCCTGTTTCTGAAAGTTTACATTATAATACAATATTGTTTGGAATCGCAAAGACTTAATTTATCTTAAAACAATGAGTATATTCAACAGTGTACTGAACAGGGGAGACAAAGCAGGTCTTCCCTGGTTCCCAAGATATACTTAAGATGACACTTCTATAGAACAATCTTTAAGGGCCCAGTGACCAAAAGCACAACCATTCTTAATGCATTATGCAGGACTGATTTCATGCCCAATCTCTGATGCAAATTGTTACTGCATTTTCCTCATCACAATCCTTACAGTATGAGAGTGAGACATATCCTGAAAATAGACAATTGTGCTAACCAATACATTTAACAATAAACCCTGGCCTTGGTGCAGAAATACCTAACCTCTCATACAGAAGTCTTGCTTTGCCTGTCTCCCTGACTCTGGCACCAAGCTGTGTTGCGAGTTGCTCTATGTTTAAAAATATGTATGTATTCTTTATAGTAATTCTTAAGTAAGGCACAAGTTATCCGCTTCCTGAATCCTCTCTTGTATAATGCTGGTAAGTGTCCTGCTGAGCAGGCAGCCCACTTTTTCTTTCTCTTCATCTTTCTGATGCAAACCAGACATGGTTTCTATTCCTTATGGTTGTGCTTTAAATGGAGGTATTTTAAAGTGGACCTGGCTTACAAAGGATAAGTAGGAAAGGTTGACATGAGGTTTGACCCCATTGTTTAAATTGTGTTTCCTAATACATGTGGCCTAGAATCACTTCAACTGCTACTGCTTCTGGTCCCCTTCCTACTGGCCCTCCGACTCCTTACCTTCTTGTGCCTCTCCTCTCCTCTCCTCATTTTCTCCTCTTTCTCTTCCTTTGGACAGGTACGCTTAATCTTAGCTATCAAGGTGACCTTACTACTGTACTTCTCTTCCTGGTTGTGATGTTCCTCCTGGTCTAACGCCTTCTAATTCTCCTGGTCTTTGTCCTCCTGATCATATTTCTCTGGGTCTCTTTGGTCCTCCTCCTTGTCTTACACATCAAACTTCTAATCCTTCTGCTCCTTCTAGTAAGCCTGGCCTTGGCTCTGATGTTATTTGTCTTCTTGGTCCTCCTGGTACCCCTGTTCCTTCTAATGTTCCTTTTCCTTCTACCATGTGTTCTGTCCGTCCTGATTCGAGTGCTCTTCCTGGTGCTCACAGTTCTAGTTCTTCTTGTGGTCTGGGATTTTCTGGTGGTTCTGGTTATCTTGCCACATTCTACTAGCCCTCCTAGTCCTGGGGCGCCCAATCCTCCTAATAGTCCTGTTCTTTTGAATCTGGTATTCCTGTACCTAGTGACCCTCCTCCTCTGTTTCCTGGACTGGTATACCTGAACCTCCTCCTAATGCTTCTCCTCATCCTTCTCAGCTTGGGCTTCCTTGGTCAACTCCTTCTCTGGCCTTGTTTTTGTGGACCTCGTTCCATGGGCCTCATAGTGGTACTGGCTTTTCTCCTCCTACTCTGTCACATTCTCCTTGTCCTCTTAATTCTTATTTTTCTTGTCAAGCTCCTCCAGATTCTATAGTCCTGTTTCTCCTAGTAGTTCTGGTATTGGTCTTGGTGACATTGCCACTGGTGATCTTGTTCCTTACCCTTCTAGTCTTTCTTCACTTCCTCCTCCTCCTCTTCTTAATCCTCTTCCTCTTTCACTTCACATTCCTAATCATCTTCCTATCGCTAGTTCTTTTCCTATTTCTAGTTCTGTTATTAGCCCTGTTCATCTTTCCAGCCCTCTCCTAAACCTAGTCCCTATTTTAGTTCTAATCCTCGTTCTTGTTCTCTTCATAGTCCTGCTCATTTTCCTAGTCCTAGTACTCTTCCTAATCTTACCAATCTTCCTAGTCCTAATCCTCATAATAGTCCTGACCCTGATGTCTTGACTGCCTAAGCCGGGTGTCTCTCATAAGGCTCTTAAGTGGAGCAAATATTTTATACCAGGCCCATTTCAAGCTGCCTCCATCACTCCCTTGGAGTATACTTTTAAACTTTTTCTTGTGGAGTGCCTCAGGTGAGCACTAAATCAAACACTTGTTATATATTTGTAGTTCTAAACAGATTAGATACTTTTTTTTTTCTTGGACTAGGTCATCACATAGTTCTATCAAAGCCCGGGTCTCTTAGTCCTAGATAATCTGGCCCTCATGAGACTAGTCGAGCCTAAGGAACCCGAGGGGCATTGCTAGCAATAGAGATTCCTTTCCACGTCTGTTCTCACGTTGCACGCCTTTGTCACGTCCCCGAACGACCCATGCCCTGACGCTTGGTCTACCCACGCCTCTGATGGTTGGGGCCAAACTCTGCCCAGATGCCTGCTTCCCCACACCTCCTAAGTGACAGGACGTTTGCTAATATGGAGCCTAAGCCTTCGATCCTCTTCTCTCCCAACCTGGAACCGACTAGCCACAACGCTTTCCGAATCAGATATCCCCCAAACCTATCTAAAAATGCTGCAAAAGGCAATGACGTGAGCAGCGAAGCGCAATGGCTGCTGCCTAGCGAAGCTCCGTGACTCCCTACTCTCCCCCGCATATCCAACACACTTATCTGTAGCCCAGAAAGGGAATTCATCTACCGGAAGGCATCCGGTACATAATCCTTAAACAGCGGATTCTGACGTTCGCCCAGAGACCCAGATAAAAGCACCCATGGACTGCGGCCTACTGAGGGTGTGCGCACCGGGACCTCGCGTGGAAGCAGAGGCAGCGTGCGTGCTTGCGTAATCCGACCGGCAGAGCCATTGATCCCGGGTTTGCCGTGCCGCCCTGCCCCAGGCTACACCCGAGTACCGAACATCAGCTGAGACCGGGCCTTGAGGGCAGAGGCAGCGCGGCTGCACAACGAGGACAGGGGCGCACGCTTCACCCTGCATCACACGGCGATAGGAATGGAGATGACGTTGCAGGCTAAAAAACTAGACCTGCCTCGGATTCACTGACACTGTGTGCGGTGTGGGACCCACATTGCCACACCATCTCGGAGTGCAGAGTCTGCCAGCACAGCTCACGGGCTGCTGGGCGGGAGCGGAGAGCGGCCCGTGAATACCCAGACTGCATAAACACTGGGCTATACTGAACTAGATAGCATAAGAACTTCACCTCCAGTAAAACGCCATATTGTCACGGCACTCCAGATCTCCTCATGTGAGAGCCACAGCAATCTATACTGCAGACCAGGAGGGTATGTGAGGCATGAGACCCGAGCACAGACATCTGCCTGGCGTCTTCCCGGAAGACGGGATTAGCGCCGCAGCAACATCTACTGCCCTGAACAGTGTGAAGCTGTTGTCGCCGACACCCGGGGTGCGTGCAGAGAGCTGGTCTTGCCACTTCCTTTCGATACCGACTTGCGTGAGACAATTGAGTGAGGCTCATCCACTAGAGGTAACAAACCTGTGCAGCAGAACAGATTGGACTGGTATACTTTCCCGAAGGCATCCTTGCCCGACGCTTCACCCACAGACAAGAGCGGGGAGCGCAGGGAGAAGTGGACCCAGAGCCCACTTTTAAAGACGTCATTGAGGCAATTGAGGGGATCAAGACTTCGTTGGAACAAAAGATGGGCTCTATTACTGTGGAAGTCAACCTGCTGCGAGCGGACCTGAACAAAAATAGTGAACGAGTTAAACAGGTGGAACTTACAACCACAAGCCTAGTGGACGATACCTCCCAGCTGCAAACAGACGTGAAGAACTTACAAACCTTTCAGAAGTTAGCGGAAGCCAAACTGGCTGATTATGAAGGGCGTCTACGGTGCAACAACGTTCGAATTTTAGGTGTCCCGGAAAAAGCAGAGGGCCAGGCGACTGATCTCTTCATTGAGGACCTCATCCTTAAGCACCTACAACCCAAGGGGCTAGGGAAGTTCTTTGTCATAGAGAGGGCCCACAGAGTCCCCGGGGGTCGTCCGAAACCAGGAGCCCTTCCTCGTCCAATCCTGGCCAGAGTCCTCAACTTCCAAGACCGGGATGTAATACTTCAACATGCCAGAACGGGACCCCCACTCCGATATGACAACGCTGACATAACCTTTTTCCCCGACTTCACCCAACTGGTCCAGCAGCAAAGACGATGCTTTCTGGGAATCAAGATGGCGCTGAGAGACAAAGGCTACCAGTAGGCAATGTTATTCCCGGCCAGACTTCGGGTGGAGGCCAATGGTCGGGCCTGGTTCTTCGATCATCCGGAATCGGCGACGGACTGGTTGGAGAGCCGCTGAACAGCAGACCATGCAGCATGTGGGGTGAACTTTAATGGGATTGGGCGGGTGTTGGCTGACGGATGAAAGTAATGGGACAGAACAGCATGTAAACTATGCCTGGCCATGATGGGAGTGTGGGGCGAGCGCCGGAGGACACCGTTGGACCTATACGTATGCATTCCAAATGCAAAGACTTGAGTAATTTCTCGCTTTCACATAAGGGAACGCATTATAATACTACCTGAGGTGGGTAGGGAGCACCACGTACCTCATTTTTCTACAATTAGTTAACGTGTTGGGTGACAGGCACTCTGCAAGTTGAATCATGGACAGTTTGAAGCCCAGAGTGCAGGGACGCAGGGAGGGGGGTGGTTGGGAAGGGACAGTAAAGTTGTTAGAATTTAAGTTTCATGTAGTAATTGTTTTATCAACAGCACCGGAATATAACGCAACACAGGAGCAGTACACTCACGTGGATTCAGATGGGTACACAGTGGGACAAGGGGATTAAGGTCCTCAGCTGGAACGTCAATGGGCTTGGCGATAAATTGAAATATAGTGTGGTTCACCAGTACGTAAAGAGACAAGCCACGGACGTTATCCTATTACAAGAAACACACCTGGTGGGGAACCTATGTAAGGTGATGAACAGGTGAGGGTACAAACTAGAGGCACATGGGGGTTTCACAACCGGATCGGCAGGGGTAGGCATACTAGTCAAGAACTCGTTCCCTTTCACCGTTCAATCCACATGGTCAGACGACCGGGGCAGATATATAGGAATCTCAGGTCTCTGGGAGGGTAGAGTTACGACATTTGTTTCAGTCTACGTACCCTCAGGATTCCAGGGCGACACTTTCAGGGACATGGGTGCGATCCTATTGTCACTCCCAGAGGGCCTACACATGGTGGGGGGGAACTTTAATGCAGTGGTGTCTGGAGCATTGGCTCAACACCCCCCACGAGACATCAGACCTACACTTAGGTGGCTACCTGACTTTCTCCAAGCCATGGGGTTGGTGGATGGGTGGAGA
Source organism: Triturus cristatus (assembly GCF_964204655.1). Taxonomy (NCBI): domain Eukaryota; kingdom Metazoa; phylum Chordata; class Amphibia; order Caudata; family Salamandridae; genus Triturus; species Triturus cristatus. The sequence goes on from NC_140591.1 coordinate 1,406,783,451, forward strand.
ACTCATAACCCAGATAGGGTCCAATACACCTTCTTGTCGGGTGCCCATCGCAGTCTTTCCCGCATCGATTATATCTTAGTTCCAGCATCACAAGCACTCAAAATTCGTGGGATCCTTCACTTAGGCAGGGGAATCTTCGATCACTTGCCGCTTTGGGTACATGTAGTCCTAGGCCAAACGAGAATTGGGAGTCGCTCCCATCAATCCGTGGTATCTTCGTGACCCAGAAATCCAAAAGAAACTAATTCAGGCCACAGACCACTACTTTCAAGAAAATGAGGGTACGGTGGACTCTGCTCAAACATTGTGGAAAGCCTACAAATCGGTAATCCGTGGGCAAGCCCTGTCCCTGATAGCGGGTAAGAAGAAAGACAGACAGAAGGACATAGTACGGGCGGAGGATGAGGTCCTTAGACTGGAAGAAGAATTAGAACTGACTGTCACCCCTGAGAAATTGCACCTCTTGCATCTAAAACAAGACAAGTTCAAGGCCTTAGCAACAGACAGTGCCAGGGCTCAAGGGAGGGAAACACAAAGCAGAATATATGAACGTGAGGATAAGACAGGGAATTTAATCACATGGCTGGATAGGAACTAATGGGCCAGCCGTCTTGTACCTGAGCTCCAGGGAGAGGATACCGACCCTATCACTGACCCACAAGAAATTGCGAACCGGTTTGCTGACCATTATCAGACAGTGTACCACACGAAAGGGCTGTACACCGATGAAGACACCTATGCCTCAATTCATGATATTACGCTTCCCACCCTGACGGATGAAAACCGTAAATACATCATGGATGATTTTTCGGATGATGAAACAGCTCAGGCAATACGGGCTATACACTCGGGGAAGGCCTTGGGTACCAATGGCATACCAATCGAGCTCTACAAACTCAGACCTGACAAGATAGCCCCATACCTTTGCTCGATGATTATAGACAGCAAAGAAAAGGGGACACTCCCAGTGGATCAAAGGATAGCGAACATTGTCATTATCCACAAAGAAGGTAAACCCAAAACCAGCTGTGCCTCCTATAGGCCAACATCCCTTCTCAACTCAGAACCCAAGATCCTCGCAAAACTGCTGGTGATTCGGTTAGTAAAAGCGCAGAGATACTCCATTGGAGTCGATTCTAGTGCTATATAAACTAATAAATAAAATAAATAAATAAATAATAGACAGTCTAGTACACCCTGACCAGACAGGCATTATGCCAGATCACAACATAGCCTTGAACCTGCGCAAAGTGCACGGAGTGTTGAGAAGAGCAGCCACTTTCGAAGAGCCTGCGATACTGGTCTCTCTGGATGCCAACATGGCATTTGACATGGTGGAATGGCCTTACTTCTTCGTAGTACTCGACAGGATGGGATTTGGCCCCAATTTTATGGGCTGGGTCCGACTTCTATATTCGAAACCAATGGCACAGGTGGTGGTGAACAACCGTAAATCGGAGGTATTTCAACTAAGCCGTGGGACACACCAGGGATGTCCCTTGTCCCCGCTCCTGTGTCCTCTGGCTTTGGAGCCCCTAGCAGCGTGGATCCGCAAGGACCCAGTCATTTGCGGTCTGCACTGGTCCTTGGACTGGGAGGAGAGAATATCCCTATATGCGGATGACATTCTGTTATATCTAGCCTCCCCGAAAACTTCTTTGATGTGCACCTTGGATATTCTGGCAGTGTTTGGCAGATATTCCAGATTCACCATAAACTGGACCAAATCCATTATTTATGTCCTTCGGGGAGAGTCGCCAGTCCTGCCGAGGAATTGCCCTATTCAGATAACAACAGAGGACTTTAGATACCATGGCATTTTCCTTTCGCTAAATCCCACCCACCGCTATGCCCGGAAGCTCCTGCCACCAATACAAAGATTGAAACAAGACATAGGGGACTGGAAGTCTTTGCCACTCTCATTGTTGGGTAAAGCAGCCCTCTTTAAAATTATGGTTCTGCCCCGCTTCCTCTACGCCCTCCAGAACTCATTAGATCCGGTTCCCAAATTGTATTTAAAGGAAATAGAGAGCCTCCAGAGAGACCTACTGTGGGATGGAAAACCCAAAATTGCCATAACTAAACTCACACTCAATTGGTACGACGGAGGCATCAGCCTCCCAGATATAAAAAAATACTACTGGGCGGCTCACCTAGCGGCCGTAAACCAGGGGACCAATGGTCGTCTCGACGACCCGGGATACGCCATGGATAGATGGCTCCTCCCAGGAGGAGACTACAGTAGAGCGCTCTACTCTAGACCTTGTAAATACCCCTTAACAGGACCAACCTCCCACTCAGTCCATATATGGCACGTCATGAACAAGCATCTGGGCTGGGACTGCAGGCTCACTCTGGCAACACCCTTGTGGAATTCCGAAAAACTGGGGAACTTGTGGCAAACCAGGGGATTTGATAAGTGGGACCTTATCAGGATATCCCAGATCAAGGATGTTTGGGTTAAAGATGAGATCATGCCATTTGCCTTCCTCCAACAACAGTATAGTTTAGCAGACACTGAACGCTTTAGATACCTCCAGATCCGTCATGCCCTCCAGACCCATCTCACTAGGAGGTCTTCCCTCCCGGATGCCTCTTCCTTAGAGGATAGAATACTAGATGGCCATCTGCCCGAAAAGGCCATCTCCTTGATTTATAAAAAGCTAATTAATAATATGGAGGACCCACTCCAGTCTCTCAAAGAGAAATGGATAAGAGATGGCCTTGAGCTTGACGAGTAGGATTGGCGGGAGGCAGTTTCCTCCCCGAGGGAGGTCACGATTCAGGCCAGACTGCGTTTAGTGCAACTCAAGATTTTCCACAGAATCTACATAACAGGACCGGGATTGGTCCTTATGGGAGACAGTGGGGAGTGTAGACGTAAATGTGGGAAAGACTGCACCTTCATCCATATCTTATGGGAGTGTGAGCGAATACAAACTTACTGGCTTACCATACGTCGTACCATCAGTGAGGTACTCACAATCGACTTGCATCCGGAGGCGCGCAGGTGCCTACTGAACATTTGGGAACCAAAGGACCTCACCTCCTACACAAAGCTATGGGCTACACTGGCAGTAATGATCTCAAAGAGAAACATCGCACAACACTGGGGAGCCCTTAAACCACCCAGAATAGAAATATGGAAGGAAGACCTAGCTGGTGCATGTTCAGGCAGAAGTCAGTCTACATAGCCAGAGGGTGTCCCAGGAAACGAAACAGGGTTTGGGGGCCTTGGAACTCATACCTAGGGGATAGTTGTACCCTGCCGGCACATTTGAAAGAAGATGAGAACCTTACATCCCCCTAATTGTTACACATTGTGCACTATGATTTGAATCTTTGTAATCCAGAACTAAAATACTTGAAATGTACGGTGTCTCCTTAGCATGTTAAATGTGGTATGTTATGTCGATGATACTTTAATAAAAAGATATATAAAAAACGAAATGCTGCAAAAATCTTCAAACAGACTACTTAAATCACATCCGGAAACCCTCATCTCAGACCCCTACTTCTCTATCAGAAAGGGTGCTACCATAAATGACCTCATCTTCTACACTAAACGTCATGCTCAATGGCGGAAGGCCATTCACTCTCTGCTCAAGAGCTCCACTTTCCTGAAAACGCCACATGGTCTTAGATTGATAGTTGCGCCCTCCTCGGATTACAGAGCTGAACCCACCATCTCCCGCTACAAAAATGGAACCATTGTTATACAAGACTCAGACCGCAAACTAGTGTTATTTGACACATTTTTCCCCACCATCTTGTATACAGTGGCTAATGTCAATTCCACTCACATCGGAAGGGCGGGACCCCCAGCGGTCCCCCAGCCCTCACAAACTCTATCACCTACCTGAACACCATCACCCGCTGATCCCACATCTGCTTCGATGGGCCCCCTTCTTCCTACACTAACTCCTAATAACAACTCCCTCACAATGCACGCAATGAACGAGCTGCACCAGCACAGTCATCACGCTAATCCTACTGCTCCCCCGTACGGTTGGCTAGCCCTAGCCCCTCTAACCCCCGTTGTGTACAGCGCCGCCCTGATTCTCCCCAAGACGCCTTCCTCCAGCCCAACACACAATCCCATCAGTCTCCCACTGGCCTCCAGGGGTCTCTATCCATCAGTACCCTCCTCCCCTATCCTACCCATCCTTCAGAGCTTGCAGCGACATTTCCCAGAATCCCTTCCCTTGGGGCACATTCAGTCGCCTACCGCCCTACTTTCCCTCAACCTCACTAGCTCCTCCCCTAACATACCCATTCCGAGCGTGCAGCTCCATTGCCCAGAATCTCTTCCCACTGGGCAAATCCAGTTGCCTACTGCCCTACTTTCCCCTGACCTCACTAGCTCTCTCCTGCTCCAGGGTCCCAGGGACCTAGCCTCCCAATCCCATCCATACACCTCACTGGAAGGCAGCAGAGCAAGATAGCACTCTGCCCACAACATCTTAAGACAGAGGTCTGCAGTCTACTACATATCACTGAGGCATTGTCTGCTAACTCCAGACCAAACTGCGCCACCACGAAAAATCACCATCTCCGTTCGCTCCCCGATTGCGGGTGTACCAGGTCCCCTGACGCGCAGAGGTCACCGTCTCATGTCTCCCACATACCTCATAGGTGGGCCTCTGCTCCGCTCCCTAATGACCCTGCTCGCCCCTCTAGATATAGAGCCTCCCTGTCTGATACAGATATTCATTCTCTCCTACATTCTTATGTTCCAGCACAACCCCCCACCATAGCAAACTTGCAATAAATTGAATCCATCCCCACGGATCCCTTCAGGGAACCTAGGCCTAACACCAGAACTTTAAATGAGAACAATCTCACGCGAGTCACCACCACACTACCCGCTCCAACAGACACCATCATTAGTCTGCGTGCTTTTAAATTACAGATCAGCAGCTAAACACGCCGACCTCACCCTGGCGCAGGATCTTGACCTGATAATGTTGACAGAAACCTGGCTAAATGACTCAGCTGCCCATTCCTGGACCTCTTCATACCTCTCAACTATGATATCATTAGGTTGGACAGATCTAGCCGGCAAAGTGGAGGCATCGCATGTTTACATCGGAGCAATTTTTTAGTGAAGGGTCTACAGACTGACCTACTGCCGTTCTGTGAATACCTATGCATTGAAGTGACTGGTGTCAACAATCACTCCTGCAAACTGCACACGTTTTACCACCCCCCTCGCGACACCTTTCCCTTCACAGAACAGATCATGGACATTATCTCGGCCAATACAGACTTCCATGGCTCTCAGATCTTCCTGGGAGATTTCAACCTCCATTGGAATGATGTAAATGATGTGGTGGTCAATGGCCTTAAATCCTTCCTTCTTGAACTCAACCTAATCCAAATCTGTGACAGCCCCACGCATATCAAAGGAGCTACCTTAGATCTCGTCATTGGTAAGCCCAACTCCATCCTCCTGGATTTGATCCTCCCATGTGATTGGACAGATCATTATTGCATCACCTTCCGTATCCTGGAATTGGTAAGAACAAGTAAAGCCCAGCTCAAGAACTCAAAACAGTTGAAAAGATGCCAACGGAACATCAACCCGCATGATCAGACTGCTCTCGATGATAACATCCTGCCCCCCCAACGAACTTGTCGGATGTCCACAACCTTACGGCCCACTATAATCACGCAATGCTGAACGTACTAGACTCTGTCGCTCCACTACAGCTTAAAAGAATCTCCTCTAAACTCTCCAAACCATGGTTTACTGATAGTCTTAATTGAGAAATAAGAAACCTAGACTTGCTGAAAGGTTGTGGCGGTCCTATCCTTCCCTTGAGCATCTTTACCACATAAGATCCCTGAGAAGCATATAATAAACGCATCAGATGTTCGAAGGCCACCTTTTTCAGAACTCAGCTAGACCAAGCAAAAAAAGTCCCAAAAAGTGTCCGAACTCATCAAGTCCCAAGCCAATAGTCATCCAAACTCTGCATCACTGGGTCAAGGGACATTGTTTAGTTGCGAAGAATTCGCAGATTTCTTCACAGATAAGACCAGTAAGATTGAAACTGAATTACGATCTGCCCATGACCACCTGTCGATCAGTCCACTGACCTCCCTATGTCCACCTGGTAGTTTTTTCACGGTCCCGGCGCAACCACATCTCCCCAAAAACAATGCATCCTGGAGTCTCTTCCAAACCTTGGATGAATGCGCTATACGAAAAACGCTGTCGACTCTTAAACCTTCCAACCACTACAACGACCCGCTGCCATCGAACCTTTTTCCGGAAGTTAGATCCTCCTTACTAACATTGTGGACTACGATCGTCAATCCATCACTTCGGCAAGGTGCTATTCCAGATTGCCTAAAATCGGGTCCAGTCACCCCGATTTTAAAGAAACCTACTGCTGATCCCACAGACCTTCATAACTTCTGCCCAATCTCAAACATCCCCACCTTAGCAAAGCTCCTGGAGAAATGTGTGCTTGCCCAACTCTGCAACCATATCGACCATTTCCAAGTCCTGGACCAATGCCAATCATGTTTTTCCTCGGGCCATAGCACAGATTTGTCTCTAATGCACATTGTCGATGATGCGTTAAGAATGCTGGACCACCATGAGTCATGCATACTGATCCTTCTTGACCTTTTGTTAGCATTTGATACTGTCAAACACAATAACCTAGTTGACCTCCTGTACCGATTAAGCTGGGGGTTCCCCAAGGTTCAGCACTCTCTCCCACGCTCTTTAACTTGTTTATGGAGCCTCTTAAAGAAATGCTGAAATCATCTAGCATTCACTAGCACATGTATGCAAACGATACTCAACTATACCTGAAGATCGCCACCCCTGAGAACATTCAGTCCCTCAACTCAGTCCTGCTGGAAACACAAAGCTGGCTGACACGTAACCACTTGAAACTAAATGCTATAACAACAGAATTCCTCCTAATCTCACCCCCCAAGCAATCACCGGTCATTGAACAATGGTTGAATCAGCCTACTGCTCTTAACTGGAGACCTCACCTCATTGACTCGGCATCCTCGCTTGCTATTATACTAGACAATAGCCTGAACATGCAAAAGCACATCAGTACCCTCACCAAAGGAGAGAACTTCCAGCTCGGCATCCTAAGGAAGCTCAAACCCTATCTCCCTGCTCATGACCTAAAGGTTGCAATGCAAGCATTGGTGATCGCAAAGCTGGACTATGGCAGTGCAATGCTGTGTGGCTTGCCCAGAGTGAAAATGGCTCCCCTTAGGGTGGCCTCCAATGCTGCGTCTAGCTCGTAACAGGCACTAAAAAATGCAACCACATCTCTCCGGACCTGCTAGCCCTGAAATGGCTCCCATATGAAGCTCGGATACAGCTGAAAATTGCATGCATGACACACACAGCCATCCACCTCCAGACCTCGATGTATCTCGCTCAGAAACTGGAGCTCTCATGTGGTTCAAGAGCCTCCAGAAGTGCCAGCACCCTCATACTCAAACCACAAAAATTAAAGAAAAAAAAGACCTATAATCGAGCATTCTCAGGTATGGCGCCAAGGATCTGGAACTCTCTTACCCCCGAAGTCAGGGTGATCCCTTCCACTGTCCTCTTCAAAATAGAAGTTAAAGGGCTCTTGATGAAGAAATATCGGTCTCAGTCTGCCTTCCCCACATTACTCCCGGGCTATTGACGTTGTTTTGTGTCCTACAGGCTAGGCTCACGAGAATGATGGGTTTTTAATTCTATGTACTTTTCGCTATGTTGAATATATGTGTTTGCATGTACACTCCTACTGCACAATCTGTAAAGCGCTCTGATATTCTCGGTGGTCATGTTTGCGCTATGTAAAACTTTCTATATAAATAGATAAAATACATAAAGCACGGCGGGCATGAAGCTTAGTGTCCACTACCGTGGATGTACCATCCTTTGCCGGATCTAATAATAGATTCAAGTCCCCCCTATACATATGTGATCTGCGTCTAGTTGTAGTATTTGCGGATGTAGTGTCCTAAAAAATTCTGGATCGTCAACATTTGGGGTGTATAGGCAAACCAATGCTATCTTGTGTCCCGTAAGGTGTCCCACCACAATCACATAGCGGCCCTCCCTGTCAGTACATGCTATTAAAAACCGGAAGGGAAGTTGTTTGTGTATAAGCACCGCCGTACCTCTGGCATAGGAGCTATAATTAGCAAAGTATCTGTGAGGGCCCCAAGATGCAGCATAGGACGCCATTGCAGCTTTTGGCAAGTGTGTTTCCTGAAGAAACGCAACCCCCATCTGATGTCTCTGCAGATAGTTCAATACTTGTTTGCCCTTCCTAGTGTCATTTAATCCTCTGACATTTCAAGTAAGGAGCGACAAATCGGTGTGCATGAATAAGTAATCACGTGCCATCGTGAGAAACTTTTAACTTTGTGCATAAGCGTGCATTTTGTGGAACTATGTACCTTTTACACTGATAATAAGGAAGGTATGGTAAGTCTTTCAAAGAACAACATAAAAATCCCACCCCATCCCCCCTACCCATCCCTGCATACTCCAACGCAGGGACCGAACCCCTTGTCTGATAAGAAACATGCAACATTATCCACCCCACATAATAAGGAATAGTGTTCAAACATATGCATTCTAAACAATGAAAAATCTAAGGTGGTTAACACCTGGGTGAGAGGCAACGCCTCATCTAACCACCCCACTTGTAAATTTTGCAACAGTTACTAAAACGATATGTCCATTGCTCTATAACCACACAATAAAAAAGGAGTTGGCTTATCCCACCAGCTTAACCTCAATTGGTACCAATCAGTCTGAGGTAAACAACTCCATGCTAGCCGCCGAGCCACTATGCGGCTGAGATGTTCCAGCAGTTGGCCCTCCCTGCGAGCTCCCGCTCTTTTGAAGTCTGGGCAATTCTCTTGTGCAGTTGTTGGCATATCAAACACTCAAGACTTCCCCCCTACATCCACTCTCAATCGGGCAGGGTAGAGCATGCCGTACCCGAGTCCCAAGTTTCTCAGTGTGGCCTTCACACTTGTGAATTTCCTCCATGCCTCCTGGACCATCGCAGTGAAGTCTGGGAAGAGTGATATCGTAGAACCCTGCCAGGACAAAGTACCCATCTCTCGTGCTAGTCTCAGTGCCGTATCACCGTCTAGGGGAAGCATCCGGGCTAGGGCGGGGATCAAGTGAACAATGCGCTCTCTCAACCAGAAAAGTGGACGGTAATGCCTCTTTGCCAAACAAATCCATGATCATGTTTCTACAAAAATGGCAATTCTCCCAGTATTAGTGCACTCCACTACTCCAAGAATGTGCAGGTTATTACGTCTGCTTCTCGCCTCCAGGTCTTCATTTTTCATAGCTATGGGCTTTAATATTTTCTCCATGCGGGCCATTCTCTTGACGGATTGCGCAGCCCCATCTGCCAGATCAGAAACTCTACCTTCCGCAGTGTCCAGCCGACGCTTGTGCACATCTAACCGGGCTCCCATGGTATCAAGTTTCTTCTCTAGTGAGTTGAACCGGCCGTCCAATGGCCGAAATCCTGCCCGCAGTTTCGCCATTATGGCGTCTGAACTGGAGGGGCATCCGCTGTGTGGGCCTTCTCGATGCCACCCTCAGCTGTGTTGGGTTCAACTGTCATCACTGGGCGACTGGGCTTGGTAAATTGCAGTGCTCTCTGCTTGAGGGCTTTCCGCACCATGACACACGCTATACCTCACCAATATGGTCGCCTCCTCACAACAAGCAGATATTTGCGAAGTCCCTGCAATGCGGGCTAAAAGCTAGGCAAATTTATGCCAGTGAGCCAGTTTGTTATGACTTCAGGCACAAGTATGGGCTGTACACTCCAGGAATCTCCGAGTCGTGAGGATCTCGCCTCTTGCCTCTCTGAGTCCATCCAGTGGGCAAACCACGACCGTTCAATTTTTTATGTGGTCCGCCACCGCACCAACACAAGGAGCACCGCGACCCAGGTGCCGAAGCTCTCCTTCAGAGTGGGTCCCCGGTCAATCTTCACTTAGGCCCCAGCCACACCCCGGCTCCCCAGCACCCACACACCACCAGGCCGCCCAGCCGGGAGCCCGGCCCCCAGGCTTACCCGCTGCCTCTGTCGCCATGGGGCCTCTGGGGGTAAAGCGGGCAGGCTGCTAATGCAGACAGCCGGGAAACACAGAGGGGCAGCGGTCCCAGATCACGCTTACCAACTTGCCGCCGGGCTCACTCGCGGCCACCACCAACGGCTCTGTGCAGGTGCATTGATCTTTCCTCCTCCGTATCGGAGGCACACAGTCAGACTGCGGAGCCTCGAGAGTTCATAGCCAGCATCCTATTGAGGTTCAAGGTCGCGCCACCCACAGTTGCACGCCGCGCCTCTCCAGCGGAGAACAGTGCCGGATGTGCGCAGGCCAAATCTGCTATGTCTCTCTAAGCCACAGCAGCCGCGATCACCAAATGCTGCATCTCGGGAACCAGCCAGCCCCCTAACACCGAAGTGGTTTCATTTTGTTGGCAAGTCATTTCTGGGCCATCATCAATGTCTGGTGGTCAGGATGGTGCTCTAATTAAGGCAAATAGAGCCAGGATGTCGGGCAGATCGGCAGAGCTACAGAGCTACGCAGCCATCTTGGTCAGTTGCCTGGCTACGCTCCTCAACAGATTAGATACTTTGGTTGGATGTCAATGACACCCACTTAACTTTCAGGCTGGACGGGTGCATATGGGCTTCTGAAGTCAACTTTCAGTCTTGTATAACTAGCTTGCTGATTGTATGCACAAAATAACTCTGAAGCTCAGCTCTGAAAAGACAGAACTCTTGATCATTCGGTTGCACAGTCTCTGTGGTCATCATACTGTGGGCCTAGTATCTTGGGGCATTACCCTACCCCAATTTTGCAAGTTTGTAGTTTGAGCTTGATTTTGGATGATAAATTGGATAGTTGTGCTTAAATGTATTCAACTGTAAGTTCTAAAAACATCATCCCACTCCTACCTTGACATTATCACCTTCTGGTCTTTGCCATAATTGGATTAAGGCTCCATTATTGCAATACACTTTACCTGTTCTTGCCTAGGTATCAGATTCAGAAACTTCAGATGATTCAAAATATTCCACCAAATCATGGTTGGGGCTGCCTCCATTTCTCCTTATCTTAAGCACCTTCACAGGCTGTTTATTGATAAGCACGGCTTCTATGGTCAGCTTCTTCTTGAAATCTGGTACTCCCTACAATCTGTTGATCTGTAATTTTAGAACCTTTCTTTGCATTTTCCATCGCTAAGCTTTGGAACGCTTTTCCCAGTCATATTCACCTGATTTCCAACCACATTGTTTTCAAGCATTCCTTTAATGGTTGGCTGTTCTTCAGTATGACTATTAGTTCTCACTGTGGTTGGTAATTTTTCTCTTTTCCTCAAATGAATAAATACATACAGTCATACATGCATATTCTTAATTCTAATCTTAGTTCGTCCATGATTAAGTATCCAATTCATTGCTCTATTCTTAGTTTTTCCTACTCCTCATTCTCAAGCCATCTTCCGCGCCACAGCTCTCAACCTCACCCCAGTCCTTAAAATAATCCTCTTCCTTGTGCTAATCCTATTTCAATTCCAAGGATTCTTCCCAGCTTTAGATCCTGAGCTCAGTCTTCTTCTTAGTCCTTTTCATACTCTTTTTCCATGTCCTAATTTCTTAGACCAAATCCTCATTTTAGTCATATTCCTAGTGCTGTTTGTACTCCTATTCCTAGTCTTCATCCGTTTCCTAGACATAGTCTTTGTCCTAGTCCAATTCTTTTCCTGGGAAGTAGGTCTCTTCCATGTCCAAATCTTAGTCCTCTTCCTCAAAATTTTCATAGTCCTCATTCTAGTCCTGAATCTAGCACTTTTGTGATTGATTTTGCTGCAAATGAATTGTGTTGCAGCAATCTTTTAACCATCCTCTCATCAACCTCAGAAACAAAAACCTTACATTTTCTCTTGACCTAATTCAGTTTCTTAGTTAATCTCATATTACCGCCATAATTATGTATAATTGTAGTTGAATCATTGCCTAGGAAAACATGTTTGTTTTGTTTATAGGATACTTTGTTATGAGAGTGTCAGATTGATAATAATGAGTTCCATTTTGTAGTGTCGCAGAGGAAGATAAACTGCTGGAACTTCAGATCCATGAACATGTGCATAATAATTACCATAGAAACCTAGGCATCATTATTTAAATTACATTTTAATTATGTTTTTTAGCATTTAACCATGTGGGCTTTGGTACACCTCAGAAATTGCCTCATAACAATGTGCTTAACATCACCCAAGGATTACATTTTGAATATTGTTTGAAATTAAAGCAGCTAGTTATGTACTATAATTTGAGCAAATCATATACTCATCTATAAAAAATTATTATATTTTAACTCGTATGTTCCTGTTCATATGTGCATTTTCATGGGAACAGATATTTGATTTTACATAGTCTGTCTCATTATTTTAAGATGTTTTATATTTGTCTCATATTTCTCACAGCCACGTTTACATGCACCCAGTTTACACATGGCCAATCATGATTAGGTTGTTAAAAAAACCTTCATCATGTAGGTCGATTTTGCTTATTGCAGCATTAGAGCAGGTAGTGTACAAAACAATTGAGTCCCACGGCCTTTGCTTTTTGAGGTCAGAGCAATCAGCAGAGATACATGACAAATATGTGGCAGGTACAGGATATCTTTACTCAGCAAGGCTAATAAAAAGTAGTAATATAATTTAGACTGTGTAGAGGATCACCACATCTGTAAACTCTGTTTGGAAAATCCAACACATTTCCATAAAGTAAAGTAATTCATAATGCTTGGGTACCATTGCTTGTCAATAGTGCATACAGTTGTAAATGGCATGAATCCATGCACGTAACTATAGATTAGCATTGGTTAAGAAGGCACTGTGGGTAGAATATTGGAACAGTCCTGGGTGCCTCCATGCTGCTAGGCCTTCCTCTCACCCCATCAATCAGCCTCCTCCATGACGTGGGGAACTCTTCGGATCTCTTCCGCTGCAGCGCGGCTTCCTCCAAACCGCCAAGATATATATTCTTCGCCAGTGGAGGTTGCTTGCACCCCCATCGCAGGAAGATTGGTTCATGCCAATGATCCAAACTGCCTTGCACAAACATGTCATTTACAACTTACATGACCAGGCTGAGATATTTATGCAGATGTGTGTACCTTTCCTCCGTGATGAGGCTGCCAATAGATACCCTTCCCTAGACCCTCCATCCCCATGATGAATCACAGAACCGACTCTCACTGCTGCCGCTTCTCCCCCTCCTTTCATGCCCGGCGCAACAATGACTCCCCCTGCCCTACCCCACCTCACTTCGCCTCCCCCTCTATCTTCCCCTCGCTCTGCGTTCTTTTTGTCTCCCTCCCTAGCCTCCCCACACCCTTTCCTTCCACTTCCAATCCCCCTCCTCTTCATCACTCTCGTCCTCTCCCCTCCCTCACCAACCCCTTCCCTCCCTCCTACCGGACACGCAGATTCACAGGGCAGCAGGACACCCTCCCTCTTCAAGGGCATCCAACACTGCCCACTGTTCCATCCGTTCCATCTTTCACCAAAAACCCACTCATGCCCCGAGCAATAGACTTGAGAACCACTCAAAAAGAGACTGGAAGGCTCTCATCCCCCTCGCCTTTATCCCTGCTTAACTCCAGCCCTGCTGCTTGCAACACCCAGCCTCTGGAGATGCAATCCTCTTCCCTGCCTCTCCTTTTCTCAGGGACCACCCTCCAGTTGCCCTCCCTTCACATTCCCCCATTCGAGGACCCCTGGCCCACTGGACCCTCACTACATATGCCTTCTGAAGGATACGCAGCACTGAGGGCGTGGGTCATTCTCAGGTTATTCTCAGTAAACTGTATCCCATTGCACTGTCTAGCATTGTAAGGTTTTCATGTTGTATACCTTTACTTTACTCAAATAAAAGTACAGCACAAAAAAAGAAGGCACTGTGGAGGGAACCTCAGTAAAAAGGCCTGCGGAAGGACTGGAATTGGGTAAGTAATGGAGCCCTATGTAGCACCAGATGTTTTTGAGCATAGAGTGCATGCAACTCTTGAAATAACCTACACATTGATAAATATGGTTTCCAGAGTGGGGACAGGGTTGTCCGTGGAGTCCATTTTATGCTCTCTTATTTTACCATCATTTCCAGGTGTAGGGATGTAGGTTTTAGGTAGTGTTCAAGTTACACTTAGTATAAGGAAGAAATGGGGTTGTTCCTTATTTGTAAAGCACGAACTACTCACCGTTACAGTTCTCAAGGCGCTTGGGGCTGTCGTGGAAATTAAGTGAGCTATTGCCCAGAGTCAAATGGTGCTGAGCTGCCAGCAGAGCCGGGGATCGAACCTTGAACCCTGCGCTCCGAAGTCAGATGCCCTGGCCGCTTTACCACACCTGTCCGCTCCTTATTGATCTATCATTGTTATGGTGATCATGTTAGGTGGAAATTTAATAATAGCCCTGCATCTCCTTTAGGAGGAAAGCAGAACAGACTTGTACACCTAGAAAGGTTTAGTGTCTATTCTGCCAGTGGACTCTTCTCGGCTTGGGTAGTGACAAAGGTAACTGTGCAGAGTTAGGCAGTGGAAAAATATGGGTCCCCATAGATTTCAGTGCAATACAGGTCCCAAGTTGTCCCAAAAAGGACCTTTGCCTTTTTGTAGCTGGTTTGGCTTCTTTGAAATGTCACTAATGTGGAAAAGAAGGCACTGTCTATGGCAAATAAAAGGACCATTGGCCAGACAGAACTGAGAAGGGGGATAGTTGCCTGAGCCAGGTAGGGGTGGGGTGGTATGATAAGCGCCTTATGGACAATAGGTTTTATCAGACTGGATTAGCCATCCTGTGACATGCAACAGTTGAACTTGTGCATGACAGCTTTTTAAATAAAGCAATCAGAAGCCGGATACTAAATGTTACAGCATGAGTTGAAAACATGGGGTAGAGGATTACTCCTATGACATGTTTGGGGGCAGAGCTTGTTCCTAGCATCTAGCAAGAAGGAGGAAGAGGCTCCCTTTGGAGTCCTCTTTATCCTCTGACACATGTGGCTTTATGTAAAAGTTCTTATTTTAATTATATTGAGTAATTAGATTAGTTAGAAATGGAGGTCTCTGGTTAGCAGAGGTAGGTTCTTTTTGTCCAAATAGCGACCCTTGCTTCTAATCAGGGTAAGGGGGATATACACTATCGATAACCCCTGCTCACCCCATGGGTAGCTTGACACGAGCAGACAGGCCTATCCCAGAGGTAATGTGTGAAGTATTTTACTCAAAACGCATTGAAATACAGTGATAACACCACAAATGGACACCACACCAGTTTAGAAAAATAAAGTATCTTTATCTAAATTCAACAACACCAACCCGACAAAAACCCAACATACATGTAATAAGAATATGACTTTAAAAAGGTTTCAAACAACTGGGTCCATAGAAAACTATGGATGTGTGATTTCTCACAAAGTACCTGTAGATGTGTCACAATTCCAAGGCCAAACAGCCCCAGAAATGGGAAGCTTTGTGAAACAAAGAGATGTGTCAGTTCCTGAGACTATGTGGAGGCGATGCAACAATTCTGATGCACACAGGAGAAGTGATGCCTCGAATCTGGTCTATAGGGGAAAGTGATGCGTCAACTCCAAGATGGTTTAAGTCCGCGGGTGATGCATCGGGAAAACTTGTTGCACCGGTGTGATGCGTGGAAATCCAGAATGCGTTGGCGATTGATGCGGCGGCGTAGAGTGGCGCTGCATCGGTTTCTTCAGCCGCGATCCTCGATGCATCGGTTCTTGCAGCCGTGACAGGGGCTCTGTCAGTTCGGCAGTGATGCTGCGATGCATGGAGATTCATATCGCACTGCGGTGCTGCATCGGAAAAACAGGCGCATAAGAGCGATGTGCCAATTTCTTCAGTTCCTTGGGTTTCTTTCAGCTCCCAACAGCAGGAACAACTGCCAGAGGCCCAGAACTGGAGCAGGCACCCCCTAGCAAGTCAGACTTCAGGAGGCCAGAACACACAAGCCCTTGGAGATCTTCAACCAAGTTCAAAGCAAATTTCCAGCATTGTCCTCTCCTTGGAAGAAACAGCAACTGCAGGCCAACCCCAAACAGCACACAGAAAAGGGGGCAGTACTCCTCCTCACAGCTCTTCAGCTCTTCTTCTTGGCAAAGGTTCCTCTTGAGTTCAGAAGTGATCTAAAGTTCTGGGGGTTTAGGTCCAATACTTATACACAAAAATGTCTTTGTTCTCTTTGTACAAGGGTCTCTTAGCCTAGTCAAAACCAGTTCTGTCCTCGCTGGTGTAGCATGACCACAGGGGGTGGAGACAGCACTGTGCAAGGTTGACAGGCAAGGAATCTCCTCCCACTACTCTAAATTCAGCCAGGGTCTATTCAGCCCAACTCTGAGTCATCCAGGAAGGGCCAAGCACACCTCCCCCTCCTTCCCCAGTGGCTGTCTACAGTGAATGCACATCCCCAGCCCCTGCCACGCTAAACCCAGACGGTCAATGCACAAACAGGCAGAGGCACACAGAATGGTTAAACAAGAAAATTCCTACTTTCTAAAAGGGGCATTTTCAAACACACAATTCAAAAACCATCTTTACTAAAAGATGTGTTATTAAATTCTGAGAGAGCCTAAACTTTATTTCTCTATCTTGTCCCAATGAGAAGTTATGCTTGTAAGATGTTACAAACCAATTTCCATTCTATCCTATGCTGCAAGATAGCCTTTTAATAGTGAAAAACGAAATTGGCAGTTTCACTATCAAGACATGTCACATACACCAGTATATGTCCTACCTTTCACATACACTGCACCCTGCCCAGGGGGGTGCCTTGGGCATGCCATGGGGTGCCTTACATATAAGAAAAGGGAAGGTTAGGGCCTGGCAAGTGGGTTCACGTGCCAAGTTGACATGGCAGTTAACAGTTGCACACAGACACTGCAGTGGCATGTCTGAGATACCTTTTCAGGGGTACTCATGTGGGTGGCACAATAAGTGCTACAGGCCCACTAGTAGCATTTGATTTACAGACCCTGGCACACTTCAGTGCACTTTACTAGGGACTTACCAGTAAATGCAATTTGACAATCAGGGAGAGCCAATTGTAACAACAATTTAAACAGGGAGCACTTGCACTTTGACACTGATCAGCAGTGGGAGAGTGCCCAAAGCATAGGCCAGTAAAACGGAAATCCAACACAACATCAAAAATACAGGAGGTAGAGGCAAAAAGTCTTGGGAAACCATGCCTAAGATGCCATGTCTAACAAGATTGCCATGATTTTCCTATTTTTCTTCATTCATGATGAGGCTGCTGAAGAGTTCCCTTTACAAAGCCAAGGCAGTGTCTAACGGCCTAGGTAACCAAGTTTGATCATTATCAACTGTGCTGCCTAGTTGTGGAGAAGGGGGGTACACTAATAGTTCCCCAAAGGCAACTTTGGGCAGAAGCGGTGCATCCGTGAGGGCATTGGGGCATTGCCCCACTAATTATTTTCCCCCCTGATCCCCAAATAAATACAAAAACATACCGAAAATTCTGAAATATGAAGTGCTTCTAATCTGCAGGCATATAACTGATCCGGACCCAGTCAGGAGCTCTCATGCCAGTGGCCCGCACCTGGGGATAATCCCGGAAGTGGCCCCCTGGAGCTCAGGGAAAATTTGATTCACCAGCCCAAATGTTAAAGTTTCCTAGCACTACAAAATCAGTAGGATATATAATTGAAGGCGCAATAAAGTTGACTGAAGATTGCCCAAAACCCATACATGCATCTGGCAGGTGATACCAAACTAAACCTGCAGAAGAAGAGGGTGTAGAAATGCGGAGTGAAACGCCAAGGCATTCAGCCTGGAGGAATTCCTGTAGTGGTTGTGATTTTACACTTAGGGAGTCTCTCTGCAAAGGAGGTGAGGAAGTTGCATAAGTTAATAGCTGCCATGGTATGATCTCCCAAGTCAGTGTTCAGTTCACTGGCACACCAAGTTTCCAGAGCAAACAGCAAATCCAGTCTTCCTGAAAGAAATGTAATATTTGTTTCAGCCGTATTCTATACATGAGTACGGTCATTAATCAGGCCACATCTTAAAGAACTACTAGGTGATGGGGTGTAGGGGAAAGCAGTGTCTTTTGTCTTTGCCGGGGCAGCAGTACCTGCCAGATTCCCACAGGAAGAGGAGCAAATGCTGTTAACAAAGTCGCGTGGACCCAGGTAGCCAAATCCAGCCTTTAAAATCTGCTCTCTTGAGTAACTTAGCCTACTAACTTGAGGTTTGCTGTGCCCCAACACGTCACTGGCAGCAAACCGAGGAGCATGGCTGGTACTGTGCGTGTCCGGTGTGCAGACAGGCGTCGAGGAGCTTGCGTTTGGCATGTACTGACATCACCCTATCTGCCTAGATCACCCTTTAGTCCATCTTGAATATCTGATTTAAAAAGCAGCCCCTCACTGGCTCCACTTCACTTTGGCTGCATTGGTATTGTTCACTGGTACCAGCATGTCTCCATAAGTAGCTGGTGGCTTAGTGGACTACTGCGTCTACTGAAGGGGCCTGTGTTTGACCTTATGGTCACAGGTTCAAATTCTGCCATGTCCACTCAGCCTTTCATCTTTCTGAGGTCAATAAAAAATGAGTGCCATTGAGTTGGTTAACAATAAAGATCTGTTATTCAGCGCCGAGAGGCCCTTCTGGGTGAATGTGCACTTTACAATTACCCGTTATGTTATGACTTCCAAGGGCTTTTCTGAATGAATTTTCTGGGGAACTTTCGCCCTCATTGTAGTCAACTGACTCACTTGCCCACTCCTTTTTTGCACACGAAGCTCCAATAGCATAAAATTGACCTGCCTGTTTGCTCCGCCTTTGGTTTTTCACACTACAATTCAATGCTCACCTAATATTGCTTCTACCTTTGGTGTTCAGTTTTGTTTCACTTTTGCTATGATCAAGTGCACTCGTGAGATCTGTGCATTCCCTTCAAGGGATTAGTTCAAATTAACAAATTTGTGTGGTCCTCTGGTTTCTTCCACCCTTCTGTGTTGTACCTAGGTAATTTGTACATCAAAGAGCAAGTGACTCACATTCTCGCTTCTATACATCTTTGCTTAAACGTTTTGCTATTTTGAACAGATATGATGAACATGTATTTGTGCCCCCTGAAGTATGATTCCCCTAAATACATTGGGGCAGATTTTAAATAATGTAATAATGAACATGAAAATAAGCATGATAATTATATTAAAAGTCAAGTCTTTCCTTCACCGCCTTTATAAAATAAAATAGGTTTCAATGTCAATAATTATATCAGCCTGGATAGAGACTACTAGTGTTGGCACAGTGCACCCAATGACACTCTCTAATCTTAGTGTGTGCTGACTCTAATCTTAGAGACTGATAACTAAATTAAGGCAGCCTTAAGCAAGTACAAAAATTTGATAAGAACCACTAAGGCAAAGTTTCTTGCAAACAAAATCTTAGAACCCCCTAATGCGACAAACAAAATCTTCTCCATTGCGCGCACTCTAGTTAACACATTCTGGACTTCACAGTTGAATACCCACATAAAATCATTATGAATCGATCTGACAGTCTTTCATGGAAAGAAAGTCTAAAATATTATTCTGAGTTTTACTTCACCATTGTGAGAAATTGGTTTGTTGGTTGACTGGGGTGTGAATCCTGGTCAAGCAACAGCCACAATCCTTTGCAGGGTGAAACACAAAAAGTCACAAAATTAATTGGTGGCTTGGCAAAAAAAGCAGTCAGGTTTAACTTAGAGGCAATATGTAAAGTATTTATGCAGCACACAAATAGCAATAAAGTGAAAACACAACACAAAAAAATCCGAAACTAATTTAGAAAAGTAGAGTACATTTTAATAAATTATTTGACAGCAAAATTACAAAAATCCAATAGGTAGAACAGGAGTTATGACATTTTCATTTTCAGTGAAAACTAGCGCCTGAAAGATTAAATTACCAACCACATACATTTAGATGCGCAAGACTGTGTCAAAGTCGAAAAATATGTCTGACAGTGTGGAATGCGGTTCTGATACAAGAATGGGATTGAGCCTGGTTAGCGCTTACCTTTGAAGTTAGAAGAAATTCTGAGAAAAAGATGTCCAGGGAGGGAGCTTCATCATTGGAAGGTCTTAGGTCAAAGCTGCGGTGAAGATTTCTACGTTCAGACTTAGTTGTCAAAATGGAAGTTATAAATCTCCTGCGGGATGCGGCAGGGTTCTGTAGCCAAACACAATTCTATGTAGTCGGATACCCATGTAGCGAAAGACCAGTGAAACAGATTTGCTGCTGCAGAGAAGAACTTAGGGGCATATCAACAAGGGCTTTATCTCTGCTTTTTTGGCTTTAACCCCTTCTGTGCTCATGACGGAACGGTTCCGTCATGAGCGTCGGTTGAGCTGTGCTCATGACGGAACCGTTCCGTCATGACCACGCCCGCGCAAGAAACCGTCAGCACAGCGGCGGAATTCGCGCAGCATGGAAGGGGTTAAAAGCCAAAAAAGCAGAGATAAAACTAGCACCCTATTAACAACAGGGTTCTAACATGCAAATTCGCATGTTAGCACCCTTTTACTCTACGCTTCCAATTGCATCTCTAATTAGATGCAAAGGGGGCGTTCCAGAGTAAAATAATAGGAGAAATGTCGCTAAGCGAAATTTCTCCTATTATCAAGAATATCGCTAACCCTGTTAGAGACAAAAAAAGCAGCGCTAACCGCGGTTAACGCTGCTTTTTTACGTCTGGTATTTTTCTGACTTAGCCATGATATCCTATGGGAGGAGGATATCATGGCTAAGTTTGCCTGTCCCTATCAACAAGGTAACATGAGATTATCGCTGGGTTTCCAGCGATAATCTCACTTTAGCCTGTTAGCGTGAGGATTTTTATCGCAATTGAGATAAGCGTTGCTAATAGCACGCTATCTCAGCGATAAAAATTCACGCTAGCCGGCGATAATTATCCTAGCGCTAAGTGCGCTTAGAGATAATTATCGCCAGTTGTTGTTGATATGCCCCTTGATGGGAGAAGCCTCGTAGTCAATCCGACCGGCAATGAATTTCGAGCGGATGGGTGAGCTGGTTGGTCCCCGTTTCCTTCAGGTTCTAAGAGCACTTTAGAGGGCAAAATGTGGCTTGCCAAGAGTGTTTAAATATCAAGTTGTCATGATAGTTTAAAATTGCATTCAGGTTGCAAAGGCAGGCCTGGAATATGTTTTAGAGTGCTACTTAAGAGGGTGGCACGATAAGTTAGAATATTTATGATGTTAGCTGATAGTCAGATGGAGGTGGATCAGGTAGCGTCAGTACTTTTAGAACTGTCCGCCGCCTCCAACACAGTTAAGCATCGCTTTTTAAACTCTTTGAGGGAGCCAGAGGAAGGACCTTGAATTAGTGCAAGCCCTATCTAGAGGACAGTCTGCAGGCAATTCATATTCCCCCTTTCTACTCCTCTTTCAAGGCAGTCGTCCAGGGTATTCCTCGCAGTGCCTCCCTGGGTCTGAAACTGTTTAATACTGATCTCAGTCCACCCGTCATTTGATTAGTTTTCATGGTATAAAGTTTGTCAACTGTGCAGATGGCACTCAATTGATTCTTACAATGAATCATACATCTCTTTCCGATATGGCTCCTTTTGCTAAGCGAGTTGGCTTAGGGCAAACTCCCTGAAATTCAACTGGGATAAAAAAGGTTTTGTGCTGCTTCACTGGAAAATCTATGTATCCACTGCTGATGGGATTTAGGCTTCCTGAGGACAACTCGCTCCTGTGGTTGCCACTTCGATCCTGAACTTTGGAGTACATATGCAGTGCACCATTCACTTACAAGTAACATTAACAGACTTTCATCCATTTATTTTCCTAATTCAGACATTCATAAAATGTTACTTTTCTGCCCAGTCACTCTTGCCCTCTAATAGTGCAGAGTACTAATATGAGTATACCGCACTACAGAAAAGCACTATTTCTGTTGGTTCCAGGTTATCTCATCAAAGGCCATCATCGTATACGGTCAGCTGCAGCAAAGTTAGCTCCTTCCCTTCTGCTGTACTCTTCAAATTCGGCTGCCTTGGATTCTGTTCACAGCCTTCCTGTGCCAAAGAGAGGTCACTTTAAATCTTGCTGCATTGTCCAGAGAGTATTTCACCAACACAGACCACACTTTCTCCAGGACAAACCACAGCACTGCTTTCCTCAGAAGATGCTGTGCTCAGCCAACACCAGCCTCTTAAAGATTCCTAAGTTTAAGAATGTTCAAGCAGGAGTTCAGAAGATGCTGTGCTCAGCCAACACCAGCCTCTTAAAGATTCCTAAGTTTAAGAATGTTCAAGCAGGAGTTCAGAAGATGCTGTGCTAAGCCAACACCAGCCTCTTAAAGATTCCTAAGTTTAAGAATGTTCAAGCAGGAGTTCAAGCAATAGACCAAGCATTTTCGTACCAAGTCGCTCATCAGTGGAATAGTTGATACCCTCCCTTCGTGTTATTTGCAATATTTATGATTTTAGGAAAGCACTGATAACGTTTTTCTGTACAGCTTAGTAATTTATATTTTTTTATTTTTGGCTGTTAGGATAGCCAGCACCAGGATTCCTTTCCAGGTAAAAGTTTGCTCTCTGCAAATATAAATACTACTACTACTACTACTACTACTACTACTACTACTAATAATAATAATAATAATAATAATAATTGTTATTATTATAATAATATTAGTAACTTGGATAGCGTTAGAGGTGAGCAGCATTACAGAACCCTTGAAGATGCTGAGTTGCTTGGTGCAGCAGACCAGTGAGGAGGAGCAGGTGTACGTTGTTGTGGAAACAGTGGGTTTATGATGCTTGGTTGTGTGGAGGAGGAGGGTACTGGGATAATTGTGGAAGCTGAGTGCAAATAGGAAAACAGTGGATGGTGGAAGTCCATCAGGGATTTTGCAGATTATTTTAAGATCAGGGGTCTATGAAAGGAAGGAGTGAGACAGGTACCCTCAGATACCCTCACAACAGGTGGTGAAGTGTTCAAGGGAGTAGCATGACAGGGCTCTAATGTGAAGGATGCAGAGCACAAGTGGAATGTGTAGGCAGGTAGCTACAACCATGCTAAGAAATTAGTAGAACATTTAACACAGGTTACCCTCCCCAACAATGATCTTTACACCACATGAATATGTGTGAACCACAGAATGTTCTTTATGTCAGTGATTACTGAACCAAAAAGAGTGGAAGGTTGGAGGATAAGAACCTTCCTCCCTCCTTAACTGGTCATTGCCTCAATAGACATAGAAGAGTAAGTTGTGCACAGGACTTCCCTGAACTCTATGAGTGGCCTGGAGTGGAGTGGAGCATCTGCAGCAGGGAGTGGGGCATGGACACCTCCCATCTTAGCGGCATAAATTATGGCTGATTTTGGGGTAAGCAAATGCAAGTATCCATCCCACCCTGTGATGGCTTCCAGCTATGTGTGGCATCTAGCAATCCCAGAGGGCACTATTGTACCCAATCTCAGGATGTCTGAATCCATCCTTATATATTAGGAGCTTGGTAACCCAACCTAGAGGTGCAGCAATGTGTTGGCTACATTCACATGGGAACACTTGTTTGGCCACTGTTTTCCTCTCTCTGTTTCTGCTACCAGCCTTTCTACTTGAACAAAGGGTGATCCCTACATGGGTATGATCTTCATTTGTCCTACAAAGATGGCTTTGCTCTTTGAACTGTGCCTTTTGGGCCAAAACCCTGTGTGGCTTCCTGCAAGGGGTAGATAACACTTCCCGTGGTTACAGGCCACTATTATTCCTTGGCCATGGAGTCATTCACAATACTCCCTAGGAGCACTACTTACTTAACTCCAATTTTTGCTGTGTGAGGCTACTGGAAAAACTGGGCAGCAGAGTGGCAACTTTCTAAAAGTTGCCTTTCCTTAAAAGTGACATTAAATTAAACTTGTGCAATTTGATACCTTGAAGTACCCCTTAGTAGACACATTCAGAATTTAGCCAAACTGAGGGCTCAGCTGGTAACTCTGTGTTAGCCAATGGGGCCACTAACAAATCAACAGCCAAATGGAATTTCTGAAATATTGCTGTTAAGACACATTGAAAGTACATGTCCTACTTAACAATATACAAATCCCAGACTTAGGACTCTATAGGCATTCCATGTAGGAGCCTTACATACATAGTTAGGGGGAATGGGGCCTTGCCATTAAATGGCAAAGTCAAACCAGCAGTTTTGAAACTGCTCTCCCAGGCTGCAGTGAAAGGCTGGGAGCCATTTTGTACTTTTCACACACAGGTTGGCAGAATCAGTGTTGCAGCCCTGGGGGGACACTCTAACATAATGCCCTGAATATCCTTAGTATCATACACTAGGGACTTAGGAGTAAATTATGCCAATTAGAGTTAGTCAGTTCTACAAATATTTTGTAAGGGGGTTAGAGCTCTGGCTCTGAGGTCTGGTTAGCAGGACCAAGCGCAGTCTCAGAGTCGAAAAACTAGCAGAATCAGTACAAACCTTTGGGGTGATCATGCAGAAATAGACAGTTCCTAAAAGGAACAGATAGGAATTTGGAGTTTGGTGTGTTAAGAATTCTACTTCAAAACCCTCTTTAACAGTCAGATTCTTTGTGAAAATTCTGAAATTTCACTTCTAGAAAGTTGCCATTTTCTTGTCCTAACGATTTGGTGCCTTCAGCATGTATCCTGGGTCACAAGACTAGGTGTAGCTGGATGTTGGCCTTTGTGTATTGCTCCCAGACAGTGCAATAAAGGAGGAATCGGTTTTGGCAGGATGGTCCATCTCTGACTTAATGAGGGGAAGGAAAATAAATAAAAGCAAGGACTTTTCCAACACCACCCCATTAGGGTCTGCTTCACATAGGGATATCCCAGTACCTCTTTTTCTCTTTCTTTTTTCTTTTCTCTTTTTTCTTTCAAGTAACAACTTGATAAAAATATTAGTGGAGTACTCTAATGTGATTAAGGGGAAGGAACTATCACCTACCACACTCACACATCACAAAGGCTCTGCCTGAGCACGCTCACACAGGATTTACCACTAGTCTTTTGAGACCCCAGAGAAGCTGGGGTCAGGACAGAGAGGCAGAAAATCCCCAGCTACCTCTGGGGTCGAAACCTCCAGAACCTTCTCCTAGTTCAAAGTGGGCACCAGGTATAAATATTAGATGCACAGATCCAACTCTTCAATACACCTCTGAAGCTGTGGAAAGCTCAGAATGATTGCTGTGCTGCTCTTCAAGAAGGACTGCTATTCTGGTGCTCTGCTGTCCTGGTGCCTTGCAAGCCTCCTGCCTGAGTGGATCTGCATCTTGGACCACCAGAGTGACTCCCAGGGCAAGTTGGCCAGCCTCCTGATCAGAGTCTAAGAGACAAAAAACGCTTCAACCACCTTGAACCAAGCATCTGGACTCTACCTGCTGTGATTCTTGTCCCCTAAGTGGTCCCCTCCCAGCCCTGGACCCTTTGAAGTTGGCCTGAAGGTGCTCTGCCAGCCCGCTTTGGTCCTTTGAGCAGAATCAATGCAGCATAACACATTTCTATACAACTGCATGGGAATTGCCGCTGTGCAAAGCATACTAGATGCCGGATCTCGCATTATAGCCCGCAGCTTCCTCAGAACCACCTCTGCATGATGTATCTATGACGCTGTACTTCACATTGCAAGCCCCTCACTGATGGCATGCTCGACAATGACGCAGGACTCCTCATCGCAGCTGTGCAGCATCCTCAGAACCTCTGCTCTGCAATGCATTCTCAATGCAGGATTTTGCAATGCTCCGCAAATCAGGATTTAAGATACCTTTTTCAACGGCCCTAACAGTTCGACTGAACTTGTGACTTAATCTCAGTCAGGTGCAACTAGATAACAACAGTTGGTGCCTTGTGCTTCTAGGGACTGTTTCCACTTAAATTCTTTAAAATTGCATATCTCTGGTTCTACTAATTGGATTTTTGTTGTTTTGGTCTCACATAATTTATTACATTTTACCATATTCTTCTAAATTGGTGTGGGATTTTACTTGTGTTGTGTTTTTACTTTCTAACTGTTTAAAGTACTGCATAAATATTTTACATATTGCCTCTAAGTTAAGCCTGACTGATGGTGTGCCAACCAACCAGCACAGGTTTATTTTGGGTTTGCTTGTGTTTCACCCTGACAAAGCAAAGCTTATGATTGATGCTTGAGTAGGGTTTCACCCTCCTCCACCAGTAACCCAATTTCCAACACCCTTTAATAGACATCTCAACCAGTTTGGATTGGAAGAACCAGCATGATTCCAGGACATGCATTACTAAGCTGTTGTCATTATTTTTATCCTGTGAAAAGGCAACTGTTGCTCACTGTTTCATGCAAATTCACTGGAGAGCAGACTAAAAATGAAAAATAAAGGGCGGTAAGGACTATTGCTATTTAGGTTGGAATGAGGGAATGACTGGACCAATATGCAGACAGAGAGCAAGTGGAATTTGCGGAGAAGGTTCGAGGTCAATTTTCAGTAATTTTGGATAAAGAAATTTTGTTCAGTGAAAATGAAAAAAGTGGGGTAGTGATGTTGGTGCAGTAAGGAGATGAGCATATAAATAAAGTAAATTTTACTGTGCCTAAAGTGAAAAGTGGCACTGGTAAACAGGTAGGCAGCGAGTGATGAGAAAGTCTGTAGGTTATTGGTGATATCTGTGCTTAGCTATTTGTGACATAACAACCTCATTATGGAAAGACATTTTGGGTGCAGAGAGTAATATCACCAATGTGCAACATCATTCACAGTAGCCAAGTTCTTCTGGGATGACATCAGTGGCAAAATGTGCACAAACATGCATACTGCAGAAGCTATAGAGTATAGGAGATTGGAGGTGTTAACTCTTTGAAAGGTTTGCTGACATTCTTGACAAAAGGTGTTGGGAGAAATGCATGCATATATAGTCTAACCGCTAACAATTGCTCGGGGTAGCATTACTACTCATTGTTTTTCACCCACAGTGCTTCTCTGGACAAAACCCTGCCTTATGCAAATCAGTAGTAAAGGGAATCTAAGGCATCTAGCAAATACAAATTGGATAAACTCTTACATTTCATTTCTGGAATCTCTCTTCAGTAAGGCAAGTAAAGAAGTTGGCAAGAGCAATCCTAAATGGAAAATATCTATGAATATATGATCTGTGATACGTAAATAAAGTTATGCAAAGTCTGGTGCAAATAGATGGGAATTGGGATTAGAAACCCCATTTAAAAGTGCTAAATGGATGGTTGGGAAAGATATAATTTGCCAATTTCAAAAGCAATTGTGTTCCTTTTTCTTACGCTCTTGATATTTTTTGGTATGTATCCACAAAATAAATTTGAAATGTTTGCACCATAATAATAATCTGTGCGCCTTCTTAAATTGCGATCCGTGTGTAAATAGCTGGTTGCGCAGGTATTGCGATGTTTATTGCACCCCATAATTACCACATGTGAATAGGTTTGAATCTCCTGTTACATTTTGTCAGGTCAAATATGCCGGGATATAATGGAGGAGAAATGCCTGGTAATTTTGGGGTGATAAACCCTAAAATCTGCAAGTTATTCCATGCTAGAAAGAAAACACTCAGAATGGTTGCAATTTATTGCCCTGATAAATAGCAAACCTCTAATTCAATTATTACATTTATTTTCTATATTATTTAACTAGCAACTAAAATGATGCAATCAATATAGCATATTTTTTAAAGATATTTACAAATTAATTCAAGTTATTTGTTCAACATTCAGGTTGCGTCTTAATGTTTACTTGCAGTGTTATCAGTGGGTTTGTGTACTATCGTGTGTCACTCACAACAGATTTGGTACCACCTGTAACATATGGTGTATGTACAGCTCATTGAGCTGGAAATCATTAATGAGTATGCATCATTTTTACCCATAGGGATGAGGACATATGTTGCTGCTTCATGAGAAATCCGTGATTACATTTATATAATACAATGACATTCAAATTTTGGCTTGCAAAAGCAGCTTGTGCTTGAAAGGTTAGGTATGTTTCCAAAATTCATTTGCAGGTTTCAGTTAGTCAGATAAGAACAAGTTAGAAATGTAGTCTTATTTTCTTAAATTGTCATTGCTTGCTGCTAATAATAATAATGTCAAGCTTAAATAGCAATCTATACGGTAAACAGAACAACTTATTAATTGTTTATGTGGAAAGCTAGAATCCCCCATAGTTTTACTTTAATTAGAATTGTGGGGGCATATGTACAAGACCCTATCGCCTCCACAACATGATTTTTACCGACTTTGTGGTAGCAATAGGAGCTGCGCCCTATGTACAAAGCAGCGTTAAGCCACTTAATGTGGCTTACCGCTGCCTTGTACATAAGGCCCTCTTTCATGCTATGGTTAGTGTGAAAGGGGCGTGCAGTGGGTGTTGTGGTGGGCGTTCAACCGCAACACCCATTGTATTTGACGCTGCCCCCCATGTACAAGGGTGGTGTACATAGGAGCCAGCGCCAAAATTAAGATCAGCGAAACCCTAGTCTCAAGTTGGCGAAATGAGGAGAAATGCATTATTTCTCCTCGTTTTTGCTTTTTCCATGTGTGCTGTCTTGTGCAGCACACATGGAAAAAGCAAAATGCCATGGTTTGTTTATGTACAGGAAGGTGTCGCTTTCTCTACATAAACAAACCTTTAACAATATGTGCAGGAAGGGACACCTTCCTACACATAAACTATCCTCCCCTGCACGTAGACACCCTTGCACTCTGGTGCAAGGGTGCCTGCGTTGGGGCTAAGTTGCTAAACTTCGCGCCATCGCATGGGAAACGCAAGACTGCACCACATTCTTGTAAATATGGTGCAGCCTTGCGTTTCAGAAGTGGAAGAGCGTGTTGTTAAGTGAAGCAGGCTAACGACACGCTCCGCCACTTCCTTGTACATTTCCCCCGTAATGTTGAGGCAAAGTTGTAGGAAAGGCAATAAAGTGCAAAGTTGCCTGCAGAATAAAGAGGCTGGCATGCTGTCGAAATTCATGTTATTTACCATTTTGCAAACATCCTTCTGAGTTGCAAAGCCATTCGAAAATCACTTCAATAAATTACAAGTTTGACTTCAATTGTAATGGATCATTGTAGAAGGCTTGCAACGCCACATTTTTCCAGATTACTCTATGCCATACCAGAAAGTGGCCATGAGAGGCGGCTTTACTGAGGACTAGATACCGGCCAGCAACCCATTCCACTGTGCCACATTTCCTTCTTAATCTCTTCAACCCCGATTCTGGGCCACTAATACACATTATGTGAGTTTGTTCTACTGACACCCTAAAGAGTCACAATGGCACCTGTCATGGCTCACTATCTTTGAAAAGAATCATACGGCACACACCACTGGTTCGACTTCCATTGAAATAAGAGAAATTTATTTTGGATGTGTCTGATTCACAATGATCATTACCACGTGTCTTCCCCTTACGAATAAATCAGCCATGAATAGCACATAGAATTAAAGCTGGATAACAGTGAATTACGAGGATGCTTTTCACTTAGGGGTTCTGAGTGACATCAAATAGAAAACAAGAGTGATTTTTCTATTTTTCTAGATTGATGTGGTATTTTCTTGTGTGTGTTTTCACTCAATTACTTTTTGAGTACTGCTTTTGTGAC
Organism: Triturus cristatus; assembly: GCF_964204655.1. NCBI lineage: Eukaryota > Metazoa > Chordata > Amphibia > Caudata > Salamandridae > Triturus > Triturus cristatus. The sequence continues at coordinate 1,406,813,184 of NC_140591.1, forward strand.
AAGGTACCAGAGGGTTAAGCAAAGGTTAATTTTATGTTTTGTGGTTCATCCTAGAGTGGCTTTTGGTTGCTGCTTCAGAAGGGTTTCACACACCACAAACCCAAAAACAACAGTTGATGGACAGAATGCAGAACAATGTCAAACATTCACCCCAGTACAGAGATCTGGGCCTAAATCCATCGTTTTTTTGCTCACCATGCCATACCAGTTTGAACCTAGCCATATGCAAATCAGTCTTGACCCTGTGCCTCATGGGAACAGTCCAGCCCAAACAGCCAAGCAAGGTCCTCCCTGGACTGGAAACAAGCATCCTAGGAGCGCTTTCGGGGTTTCACCCCTCTTCATCCAGGATAGCTTGATTCCAGTGGCATGGAGAGCACAGGACTCACGTCTGGGCATATCCGTACCACTATGTCTAGGGGTCCCTTTACACAGCTAGAGCCTATTATAGCCTACAAAATCAAACGCACTATGGGGCATATCACCAAGGCAGCAATATGAAATTATCGCCACTTTTTCGGCCGTTTTCGGGCAAAAAGCGGCGATAATTTCATCGCCTTATCAGCAAAGACACGCTTTCGCGTGTTTTGCTGACTTAGCACCCGTCGCAACAAAGCCCCGCTTTGCATCTCTAATGAGATGCAAAGTGGGCGTTCCGTCCAAAAATAACTGGAGAAATGTCGCTAACCGACGGGGCATGTCAGCAAGGGCCGACGATAATTATCGCTCAGCGCGCTAAGCGCAAGGATAATTATTGCCGGCTAGCGCTGAATTTTATCGCTGAGATAGCGTGCTATCAGCAACGCTTATCTCAAAAAACGATAAAATTCCAGGCGCACAACGTTTGGCGATACCTTGCTGATAGGGCAGGGCATACTTAACCATGATATCCACCTTCCATTGGATATCATGGCTAAGTCAACCTAAAAGCAGGCGTAAGGAAAGTAGTATCGCTATGCTTGTTAGAGTGCCCATTGATAATTGGAGAAATGTCGGATAGCGACACTTCTCCAGTTATTTTGGGACGGAACGCCCACTTTGCATCTCATCAGAGATGCAAAGCGGGGTGTTGTTGAGATGGGCTATAAGTCAGCAACACACGCGATAGTGTGTCTTTGCTGATAAGGTGATGAAATTATCGCCGCTTTTTGCTCGAAAACGGACGCAAAAGCGGCGATAATTTAATCTCGCCACCTTGATGATATGCCCCCGACATTTCTCCAATTATCAATGGGCACGCTAAGATAAGTAGTGCTAACCGCAATTATCGCTACTCTCCTTACGCCTGCTTTTAGGTTGACTTAGCCATGATATCCAATGGAATGTGGATATCATGGTTAAGTATGCCCTGCCCTATCAGCAAGGTATCGCCAAACGTGGTGCGATTATCGATGGATTTCCAGCGATAATCGCACATATGGCAGCTTGCGCCTGGAATTGTATCGCTTTTGAGATAAGCGTTGCTGATAGCAAGCTATCTCAGCGATTAAATTCAGCGCTAGCCGGCGAAAATTATCCTCGTGCTAAGTGCGCTGAGCGATAATAATCGCCGGCCTTTGCTGATATGCCCCTATGTTTTTGTGCAGATGGTATTCGGAACTCGGGTCTTTGAAGGTGCTTTCATATGCGATAGTGAAGAAAAAGGAGGATCGATAAAATAAAATCTTTGCCCAAGATCTGATAATATGATTAAGTGGGAATGCCGGGATTAATACAGGTATTTGGTTTCACTTTGTACAAATCAGCCACTACTGGGTATCCATTTCTGCCTCATTTTCATCTCAAATGTTAATGCTTTGTTTTTCCTCTTTGTGAATGAGGGTAGAGTGAGGGTGGCAGGCAGAAGCCACTCGAAAGTTAGGCTTGTTATGGGTTCGAGGTGCCAACAGCATCACAATCTGAGTCAGAGCCAGGCTTCAGGTTCGAGCCTGGCTCGAGCTTTCAACTGCTCGCAATCCTCTATATATTGGATTCTTTAAAGACAAATGGGCTCGGGAGACAGCTACTTGGCTAGCATTTGTCCATCAATGGTAGAACAGCTACTTGCCCATACAACCCATTGAATTATACAACAAAGAGGAGCTGCATGACAATGAGGTATTTGATTACTGATGTTGAAAAAATAAATGACTATGCTAACTGCATCAAATTTTCTTATGCTAATTTTCCTCCTATTCAGATGGATGCCAATATCATTTTCGAATGCAAAGTAGTGTGGCCAAATGACCTTCTAGCTTCCTGGTTGTCCAGTTACACTGAAGCTCATGGGAGGTGCCAAGCCATGAATGAAGCAGGAGCTTCTGTGGAGTGCTGGTGGTGGGTGGTTGAGCAGGGGTTGCCATGCATTAGCAAGACACTGGAAGGGTAGAAGGAGAAGAAGCAGAGGGCAATTATGCCAAAAGGCACCAGACACCTATGGCATGCCAATGCCGGCAATGGTGCATGAGAAACTATTTACCTTATGCTAATCTGTGAGAGACTTGAAAGTCTGAAGTCTTCTTCTTTCCATTTGCCTTTCGAAATGAACGATGCTAGGACAGGAAACACTTCCATGGATGCAAATGAAAACACTGACTGGCAAGGAGAAAAGAAAATTGCAGAAAGAAAAAAGAAAGAATATGAAGAACTCTAAAACATGTTTTTGAGAGAGTGCCGAGTTATGTGTGTCAAGAAGCTTGGGGCCTGATTCACAAAGATAAACTTAGACCAAAAGTCAAACTTTAGTAGTAGTAAAGTTAGACTTTAGGTCTAAACTTAGACTTCAGGTATAAACTTAAGGGCCTGATTCACAAAAGTAAGCTTAGACCAAAAGACAAAATTTAGACTTGAAGTCTAACTTTACTACTACTAAAGTTAGACTTTTGATCTAAGTTTAGACCAAAAGTCTAACTTAGAGCAAAAGTCTAAATTTACTACTACTAAAGTTAGACTTTTAGTTCTAAGTTTAGACCAAAAGTCTAACTTATACCAAAAGTCTAACTTTAGTAGTAGTAAAGTTAGACTTTAGGTCTAAACATAGACTTATGGTCTAAGTTTTCTTTTGTGCATCAGGCCCAATGTCTTTTCAGTATATTTCAAAGTTCACAGATCAATAGAGATAGTTTATTGTCCTGAATCCACTGGATCCTCACTGGTCTGACTTTGGGCACTAGAAGGGATATCTTAGGTGGATGGGGACTCTAAAGTATTCTTAAAAGTCAAAGAATACAACAATTGTGTATCCATAATCTTTGTTTGTGTCAGGAGTCTGGCTAAGCACAGGCACACAAAAAACCTAAGATGCACAGGAGTTGGAAATTTTGGAAAATGGGACAATGGAAACTGAAAAGGCTTGCCACTCTAGACTGCTAACTGACATAAGGTTCAGTCGTCTTACTTCCTGATTTTGGTTCACTTTTGGGTCAACTTGTAGCACATCTGTATTTAAGCCCCTTCATGGCACACAGTATTTGCCTGGCAGTATGTAATGAGTTCTTGTGGCTCTCCACTTTTATACCAGTTCTTACTTGTTATCCAACCCTCATATTTGTTGTTTTTCTACTCCTTGGTTCCCCTCAGTTCCACTCTTCATTCTCTGTTGGGGGTTTAAAGGTCTTCCTCCCTCTTTGTCATGCTTGTTGGTTTCCTCCTTCTTGAGCGTCCTAGGGCTCTCATATAGATTCCTGGTCTGAATAAGGCTTGTCAAAGCAACACCCACTGCCAAATTCAGTAACTCTCTTGAACATCAATAATTAACCAGTATGATTTGCTTACCGGTTGGCATATCCAACCTCCGCTCCATTGCAGTTGGCCTGAAATTGCACCTGGGTCCTGGTGAAACCCAGACTGTTGTTTTTAAATAGAGCTTTACTTTTCTAGGCACTTTTTTGGCATAAAACTGGTAAACCGGATCCCCTTGTCCGATTGTAATTATTGTGGATACTTTTTGATTACTACATTGTCCTCTAATTTGATTTGTGAATTTTATTGTGTTGTTTCCTTAATCCTTTCGCTGTTAGGCTGTTTTCCCCTTTTGTAGGCTATTTGGGGTGGTACGTGCTTAGGCCCCTGTAACTGTTTGTCCACATAAGTTATCCACGCCAAATTAGCGTCCTCTTCTTCCAACATACCGAGGACTATAATGGTACACAGGGTTTGTCGATTCCATCGGAGGGGACCCAGAAATGAGCCAAAGAAAAGCAACAATTTGGTTTTTGGGGGAAAAATGGGGAAAAAGTGCTGCAGAAGAAAGCATTTGTTTTCTTCCCTGCAAAAGGTATCATAAAAGGATTTATGGTACTGAAATCACCCTCTTCCCAGCTTTTTGGGACAGGCACTTTTTGTCAGAAAACAAACATTTTCTGCACAGTTTTGCCATATTACTGGGACATAGCCTATTTTTACTATTTTTGTACTTTCAAACTCCTTCCAGTTAGTGGTTGAAATGGTTATGAAAAAAATAATTGATCCCAGAAAGCTATACGTTTCTGAAAAGTAGACAGAATTCTGAATTTAGCAATGGGTAATTTGTGTGGATCCTTTAAGGTTTTCCTATAGAAACTAACAGTTGAAATAAAAAGAAATGAAATTAAGCTGTAAAGATCAGCAGTTTGTGCCAACATTTTCACCTGTAGCTTCTTCTAACTATGGCAGATTTTTTAAACCAATATACCGTTACATCCACTGCACTCTTCTGGCTGTGGTGATATATAGGACTTCTAGGTTCATCAAGTACCCGTGGTACCCGGAGCGAATAACTGAGCTGCGCCTTGCAATGGGATTTCATTGTGTATCGAGTATATAGCAATTAATTTGGAAAAATATAAAGAGTGAAACATAGTTATCAAGGACACCTATGTATTTACAAGATGGGAACAAAATATAGAGTTTAGAAGCAGTAGTTATTTGCACATCTCCAAAATTGTGGGTACCTATACTAGCATGTGAATTATAGAAAATGTTTCAAGGTGACTTCTTTTTTACACATTGCCTTACATTTGGAAGGCAGAAATGCATAGAAAGTCAATAGGTAATAACAGTTGTTCTACAATTCTATGTTCCCCTAAGCCTACCCATAAAAATGGCACCTCACTTGTGTAGGTAGGCCTAGTGCTTGTGACAGGAAACGGCCGGAAACATATTGTGGGGTTGATCTCTCTACAAGGGTGCCGATGAACACAGACACATAGAAAACAGGTTATGAAATAGGTGTGTGTCTGGGCGTGGCCAAGCAGGCTACAATGGCAGCCGTGTCCTGCTGAGGCTCCGCGATCGGGCCAGTATACTGCCTGTTTCCCGGCGCCGCTCTTGACGGCTGAGACACCATCCAGGTGTCGGAATATATACCGCGTCCAACGGTGCCCTCACTCTTCCACAATTAGGTGTATTTTCGGCAGAAACTTGGGAATACTGGACTCAGGCTCTTGGCGGCAAGATGGCGCCCGCCCGTCTCTGACTGTGGGCCCAGGGACCCCCGGACCTGTGCCGCGAAGCGCACATCTGAAGACTGATGCGGCAAACCAACCAAGGTTGTAGCGGAGGTGAGGAGACATCACAGCAGTGCAGAGAATCGTCGATAGCCCTGGACTCACGCCGGGAGGCGGCCATAGACGGTGACAATGGGTGGCGGCCCGCCATTTTAGCTGGTGCAGTCCTTCTGGGACAGCACCCTGAAACCGCAATCCCATTGTGCGGGGCCGGAGGCGATAACCTCTACTGTCAGTGGCCTGGGAACGGAGGGACAATTGCCACCCCCAGCCGAGCAGTGAATTCCAGGACAGCCCTCTGTCAGTGCCACCTGACCTCAAAATGGCGCCTGAGGCCCGCAGCGGTTGGCGAGATTGAAATCGAGTCTCTGGAGACCCATGGGGACGCACACCGATGGTGGGTCAGAGGTGAGCAACGGTCCCCCCCCGCAACGAGAGGCAATATAAATGAGCATCCCCTTCCCACTGCTGTAGGAACTTGACACACCCGAGCTGGAGGTTGCCTGACCTTAACATGACGGCACAGTAATCTTTGCTATCCCTGCACCAGTCACGGCAACAGAGAGGCACGTGACTCGGCTACCAGATCACCTACGACCTCCGCAAGGACCTCTTCTCTAGAGCAACACACAAATTGCGTCTCGCCTCTCCTGGCAGCGCCCACCCTCTCCCACAAGCTGCAGGGAGGTGAACTGAGCATTAGAGCAGCCGGAACCGAGGTTTGCCCCCCCTAGACATCTTCTCAGTGAGCCAAATACTTTGCAACCCTTGGCAACGCTCGCCACGCACGCAGCCTCCTCAGTCACCATGATGGGGAAACCAAGAGCATCAAAGCATACCACAGTGCCCGAGACTTCCCCAGAAAACATGCCAAATAGTCAGACATGGACCACGACTACTGCGCCTCAGTCTGACCCATCAATTTCGGACAAACTGGATCAGGTATTGGCAGCCATCAAACTCTCCAGGATAGCCACGGAGGAGCGACTTGGCACCCTCACAACAGATATCAGCCTTATCCGAGATGACCATCGCAAATTGGCTGACAAAGTGAAGGATGTGGAAAAGACGCTAGCCGTCCTGCAACCTACCGTCAAGGCGCACCAGAAGATGCTACAAGATGTCCTGAGCCGGATAACCACCATGGAAGAATGCACGGACGATTTAGAAGGGTGATCGAGGCGCTGCAACATCTGCGTGCTGGGTCTAACGGAGGGAATTGAGGGCTCGAACCCGCTGGAATACCTAGAAGCATGGGTGAAATCCTTCACCCCTGTGACTGACCGGACAGCATTCTTCTCCATTGAACGCGCCCACAGGGTCTCGGCCCTCAAACCACCACCAGGAGCCGCCCAGAGACCGATGCCGGTGAAATTCATACATTTTCGAGACCGAGACGCAGTACTACGAGCAGCCAGACTAGCAAGCCCCTTGCACGTAGCGAATAAACAGATAATGTTATTCCCTGATTATGCATGAGCGGTGCAACAACAAAGGTCATCGTTTCTGGACGTGAAACGTCGATTGCAGGTGAACAATATACAATACTCCCTGCTCTTCCCAGCTCACCTCAAAGTCCTCCACAATGGCTCCGCTATCTTTTTCACAACCGCCGAAGAAGTGCAAGATTGGGTGGATCACCACTGCGCACAGAAAATCTAGAGCTGAGACCGCACGAGGCTCCACTCCCAAAACGCGGCACGCCAGGAGACGCAACCCAAAACAACAACACGGCGGGGCAAATAAAGTGACTCGGACATGCACCCAAGACTCTCCAGACTTCGAACAAATCGTGAAGGAGCGACGGGAGGCCCTGCAGGCGGTGATTGACCTACAGACCTCCCCCATCATGGAGGACATAGATCGACCCCCACAAATCTTTTCGTCGGAGGGAGAGAATGACAGCGACGGAACGCTGTCTGGAGCGGACTCCATTACACCTCCCCTGGTCACCCCCCAGATGGCTGACGCCATGCTGGACGGACAAATGAACACCCTCTCGACATGAGATGATTTCACTGAGAAGGCAGTAAGGACCGGCGCAACCTGGATTCACCCACTGAGCGCACGAAACATAGCCATGACACAGCACACCCCAAGCAATGCCCACTGATTCTCTAAAGGCCCGATCAGCGAACTGCCTCGCACATACGCACTGCCACCCCCACCACATATTGTTGTACTCTCCTATTCCGAGAGAGTAGGTTTGGACGTATCGTTCCCAGCGATGGGTCCTTGGTATTGGACTGTTTCCCGACCCCAGTTTTACAGTATAATACCCCCGTTCAGCAACGTCCCGCCCCCCTCATGGAACTGTACACAACAGGGTACCTGAAACACAAGTATGGGCGACATTGTGTGCTACATGTGTACTTCACCCTACCGGGGAATTGTTGGTCACTATGCTCCGGCAGATGCTTGCCCCCTTTTGGTGCTCACTGATAACGCTACATGGCTATAACCACGCAGCACACTGACATCAGCATCCTTACACTCAACGCCAGAGGTCTCCATACGCCGAGCAAGCGTTTTGCTGTATACTCATATACAAAACTCCAAAACGTTCGGATCGCGTTCTTGCAGGAGACACATCTCACCGCTACCGAGATAGGCAAACTACAGACCAACTGGCGTGGAACCATATGTGCCACATCATACTCCGCATACTCACGCGGGGTTCTGATTTGGGTTCGGCCAGGGACTCCATTTCAGGAACTCAAACGGGTGGTAGACAAAGAGGTTAGATACACCCTGCTAGAGGGACTCCTGGATGGGCAATCAGTACTTCTGGGTAACATATACGCCCCAAACGTAGAGCAAGACAAGTTTTGGGACCGCCTCATCGGGATTCTGGCCCAATTTGCCTCCATACCATGGATTTTAGGGGGCGATTACAACTGCACATTGGACCACATCCTGGACCATTCCCACCCCCCACCCACACACTCTCCCGCCTACAAGCAAACTGAGCGATTCAAGGCCTGGGTCACACAATGGGCCCTCACAGACTCAACTATATTCATTTCACTCCATCCCACATAACCTGCGGGTCCGACTAGACAGATTCCTATGCTCAGCGGCGGTTCTGCCCAAAATTCAACACACGGACTACATGGGTAGGATTATTTCTGACCATGATGCCCATATCCCACGGTTAAACTGAACACCCCCACACCCCCAGTTCCCACCTGGTGACTGCCACGGGACTGCTTATCAGATCAGGTCTTCAAACACGAACAGGGGCAAACCATCCAGGACTACTTCGCTAATGACGCAGGCACAGCATCCTCAACGTTAGTGGAGTGGGACACATTCAAAGTAGTAGCCCGGGGAGAATGTATTAAACAAATAGTAGGGGTAAAACGAACGCTACAACAGGCACTCACCAAAGCCGAACAGCAACTCGCCACAGCTACTAAGCGAGACAACTCATCCGAAGAAGTGGTGACACTAGTGGCCAAAGCCAAGACAGACTACCAAGCTGCCTGTGTCGACCTCCGTCGGTACAATTTTAGGACATATGAAACGCGGATGCATAAGCAATGAGATAAAACGGGCACACTATTGGCATGGTTAGCCAAAAAAGATGCTGATGTGAAACCCATAACGGAAGTAATTGATCCCCTCTGTAATCTAGTACGGTCCCAAGAGGAGATCCTCCTAGAGTTCCATCACTACTACGCGGAGGTTTATCGTAGCCCAGCACCGACCAAGCAGGACATACTCGATCATTTTCTTGACCCCTTGACGATCCCCAAAATTACGAAGGCAGACAGAACGGCATTATATACTGAGATACAATCCGCTGACATTACTCAAGCCCTACATGCCCTACTCATAACAAAGCACCGGGACTAGACGGGCTCCCCCTAGAATATTACACAACCTTCTCCTACCTGCTGGTCCCCCGATTAATAGCGATGTTTGCGACCGCACTGGAAGAAGGAGAGTTGCCAAGATCCCTCCGGGAATCTGTTATTGTGACCTTCCTGATCTTGTTATTGCGCAACCCGCAATAGATGGCCTCCTATCGCCTCATACCGCTCCTCTCCGCCGACTGTAAGATCCTGGGGAAGATCTTAGAGGACAGATACACGCAAATTATATGACCCCTGGTCCACCCAGATGAATGTGGTTTTGTCCCAGGCAGAAATACGTCCCAGAATATACGCCGATTATTCCATGTCCAAGACCAGGTGGGTGACACATATCCCCGGGCAGCCTTCCTTATCCTAGACCTCGAGAAGGCCTTTTATACCCTCACATGGCATTATCTCTTCTCGGTCCTACAACGAGCAGGACTCGGTCCCATCCTCTTAGCATACACACGACTCTTATACCCCAAACTCACCTCGCGTATCCACATAGGGCAGTACATCTTGGTGGACTTCGCGGTACAGAGAGGCACGAGGCAAGGATGCCCACTATCGCCTCTACACTTTGCCCTCGCGGTCGAACCCCTAGCTATACGATTACGACAAGAAGGGGAACACTGGGGCATTCCCATAGCAGACACCATACACAGTGTCTCCATGTATGCTGATGACCTTTTACTATATATACGGGACATCAGTGAGGATCTAACACCCATTTGGGCAACACTGACAGAAATTGGGATAAATCCACAGTGTACCCACTGCATCCGAACCTTCCCCCATGGACATTTGGTTAGGCGACCAGAAAGTGGTCTGGAGCGTGGAGGCCCCCCCGATACCTTGGGATCCGCCTCTACCATTCCCCGACCGACATATTTGAAGGCAATCACCGTAGGGCATGGGCAGGCATCAGGTCGGTGATCAGATCCTGGAGGAACCTCCCATTAGCCCCGATCAGCCGGGTGGCTCTAGCTAAAATGATAATAGTCCCGCGGTTGCTATATCACTTCACAAATTTACCGGTTATCCCGCCCAGTACCTTCTTCCGAGACTTAGACTCACTCCTCAGTGCGCTAATATGGGGAACTAACAGACATAGAATAGCATTAAAGAAACTACAACTGCCCACCACGAAAGGGAGGACTGGGCGCTCCATCCTCTGAATTCTATTTCCTAGCGGCAAAACTACTGTGGTTATCCTACTGGACGGCAGGCAGGCACACAGACGAGATGTACACCACAACTGGTCGGGTGCCCATTCCAGAACTCTACTGCCTATTACTACCAGGCACTTAAGCAAGACGTACATATCCCCTACAAGTAGCAGTGGCCCGCACATGTATGCAACGGATACACCGCATGTCACCGGGGAAACCCCCATACTCTCCTCTGTTCCCGCTGGTCGGGTGGCCCAAACACGAAAAACTATAACACACTTAACATGCTTACCACATGGACGGACTGTGGCATTACCAAAATGGAGTCACTGTTCGAGGACGGACAGTTCAGACCGTTCCAATGACTTATAGACACTACGATCTCCCCCTGGCCAGTTCCTACTTCACCACCAACTCCTCGAGAGTTATCGATCGTATCACGACCTCTCGACGGGAGAGCCAAATACACACATACGTAAGCACCCCATCTCTATGGAGTGGGCCCTAATACTACACCACTTCAAGCAGTCACCGCCCTGTGCTGACCCAGATGGCGGCACTGAGGAACTTCGATTTTCGATCCCGATCGAATCGACCCGCCATTTTTTGACCCGCCGCCATTTTGTGTTGCAATCACTTAGGCAGCACGGCGAACGAAGTCTATTCTGCTTTTTCTGTAGCCCGGTGTCAAAATACGTCCTCGGCCTTTATTTGCAAAGCTGGTGTTAGAACTAGCCGAGTACACTAATCCCTGTCTGGCTTTCCTAATCCCTGTTTCAACTATCTGTTGGCTCACACTATTCTTTCCTGATCATATCTTATCGACTGGCCTTCACTGTCTCCTACTAGCATTCTCTCGTGTCATGACTGTCCTCCAATACACACAAACGTATCTCACCACCTGCAAGTCTGTTAATGAATTAGTTCGAGGGTGGGGTGACAAACACAGTTGGAGGAGAGGTCTCTTCGAGTCATCTGATATTTCTGTTTTCGAACCTTTCTTATTGGTTCTGCTTTGTTTTCCAACCTTCCCTATTGGCTCTTTCCTTATATGCTTTGGGGGTGTATCTCGTTAATAATTATGTATTGTATAGTATTTAATCTGATGCGCTACAGAGTGAAGTGGCAGTCTCCTGAGAACCTACTTTGTGTACTTCTAGGATAACTGTACTAGCTGCAGCTAAATAAATCCAATCTTCTAACGCCGACAGAGTGTCCCGTGTCTCTGTGTAGCGAAGCAGGTGAACTCCGGAGACAGAGGGCGTACCCTGCGCCGCCAGGTCCAAAAGGTTCTGGTTTTTCAATTCGCGCCCAACGTGGAGCGGCTTCAGTGGTACCGGTTCTGCTCGAAGGTCGTGAGGAACCCCGCAAGAAAATTCCGGAGGGTTCGCGAGCCACACTAAGCGACCCCTGTATGTCGAAAGTGGTCCGAAGGTCTTTTGCAGCGCGGTTACTCCTTCCTGACGGCTACTGACGACCGCTGCCCTGACAGCCGCCCTGCTTTGGCCCATTCCTTTGATGATGTATGGTAAGGCGAGACGATAGACGGGCCTCTGTTGGTGGAAGAAGACATCCTTAGTTAAGTATTTTCGTGGGTCGCGCCCACAATTTGGTTCTTTGTTTGATGTCCTTAGGTTTCTTAGATTTAGCGTTTGCAAAGGCTAAAGCCGAGGGTAAGTGCATTTGTGCTGCGTAAACTGAGTTTTACTCCCTTGAAGTTTGTGAACAGTCCGGAGACATCTCGAGATGCCTGGTCTGACTAAGTTTGGAAGAATTTGTTGTCTTGGTTGTAATAGGGATTTCCGACTTGAGGACTCTTGTCCGATTCCTTCGGTTGGAACTCCCACATATGAGCTCTATTCGAAACATGGTATCATCCCCATTGCCTTTAACGAGATATGAACTCGATACACGAAGAAAGATGGTGTTCTTAAATGGCCAGAAAACGGTAGTTTTGACCCTGATGTGCTAGACAATTTGGAAGCAGTTTTGTTAAAAAGAAAAGCCCGGCCGGCAATGTTTGACTCTTTCCGCCTTTGGCGTAAGGAAGCCAAACAGAAAGAAATTAAACAAGCAAAACGAGATAGGAAAACACAGGGTATGACAATTATACAGGCTGCCAACAGTTCAAAAATGATGAAATTGACAATGCGACTGAAATTTCAGAAAGACAACATCGTATGGCGATAGATAAATGCTATCCGGTGTTGCCTGTTTCTCCTTCTGATAATAAGAAAGATATAGAAGAGGATCCCTTAATGTCTCATTTATTAAGGTTGCCTCCACCCTATGCGCAAAATGCCAATGTACCTCAGCTGTTACAGCCTGCTCAGCTGCTAGTGGTACCTCTGCCGGTTCCGGCTCTTCAGCATTTGCCTCCTCCAGTATTTCCGCCCTTGCTGGTTTTACCATTAGTCTCAACTTCTTTGCCTTCATCTCCTGATCTTAGCTCTCCTTTGCCTTCTGCTCCTCCTGCAATTTCCAGTTCTTCTCCTGTCAGTTCTCCTAATACTCTGTCTCCAGTTCTAATGTCTAATTCACCGTCTGTGCGTAAGCGTCTCACAGATTCTGTCACTAGTATTCTATCTCCTTTCTTTGGAGCTTTTAATGTGTCTCCGGCTTTTGCTCGAAGACAATCTCGTAGTCAGTTCCCAGATTTTGAGGAACGAGAGAAGCTAGACTCTCTTGCACGAAGATGGATCAAGAAGTGTCCACAATATAGTGTGCTTGATATTATGCCTACCTTTTTGCAATGGAATGCACCTACACAGAGATATGTTTTTAATGTAATGTGCGACATTCTCATTAAAGAATGGGAAGATGTGAGTTCGAGTCCGATCTCACAAGATCTGTTAGATGTTCAAACTGATTTTGAAAAAGGACTTATTGTAGGTTCCAAAGTTGAGGAAGCTGTAAGGACACTTATCTCTTATAGATCCTTATTGTTTTCTCAGATTTTTCTTGATTCCGATCCGTCGGTTAAACTGACGTCGAGAAATTACCCTATGATAGAGGTTCCTCCAGTTTGGAAGGAGGCAGTTGCGGCTGTAGGCGCTAATGCAGCTATTCCTGCTCAATTTCAACGTATATGGGTACATGTCCCTTGGAAGAGATCTGAAGTTTTGGCTCTTAAACAGACTCTACCAGATCCTCGTAAGAACCCTGCAGGTTATTACAAAGAATTATCGCAGACAATCGATGCTTGCATTATGAATTTAGCAGATATTGATATGTTGATGGGTAATGTAGTCCCACAGACAATATGGGCTAAGATTCGTAGAGAGGATCACGCACAAGAACTAGGTGCTACCTGGAATGTTATAGCTAATACAGATAGAGCCCAAGTGGGTGGCGCAAAGCCTGACGCTTTGATCTCGGAACTTCCTGGTAGAATCATCACGTTAATGAAAACTATGATGCCTACACTGAGAGTTAATTGGGATAAGCTAGCAGCATGCAAACAAAAGAAAGATGAAAGTGTCTCTGACTTCTTTACTCGTTTTGAGGAGACATTTATCGACCACAGTGGTCAGGACATGGCTACCGAGGGTGGACAGCGATTATTCGTGGATACATTTGTATTCAATTTGCTTCCCGAGCTGTCACACAGATTAAAAGATTCAGAAAGTTCATGGGCTGTTTCTTCTTCTGCTCAGATATTGGCTACTGCACAATATTATGAGAATAGGGATAAAGAAGAAAAAGAAAAGCAAGGGAAAAAGACGAAAGATTTAAAAACGAAGGTTCTCTTGCAGCAAGCCTATCCGCCACGTTATGTTCAGCCTCAGACTCAGCAGCCACCTCAGTTTCAGAGGTTGTATCAAAAACCTGAGCCATACATTCCGCGACCTTTGTTAGGTCCTAATCAATGTGCCTATTGTAGAGAGGAAGGTCATTTTAAGAGTAGTTGTCCGGTTTTATTACAGCGCAATGGAGCGTTATCTGCTCCACGAGGTCATGCTGGCCTCCAGTCAGCAAACAAAGGTAGAGGTCGAGGTGTGTTAACTCAAGAACAATGTGCCCTTCCTTCTCCCAATTCCATGAACTACTTTGATCAGCAAACTGTGAGGTCTACTCAATATTACAATGAAGACCATTATGTTGAAGCCGAGAATGAAAGTCTTCATGCCAACTAGGACAGCCATGGACAAAGTAGGGGAGTTGTGCCAATCCCAGTAGATCAAAATGGTCCTTATGTTAACGTCACTACAATGGGTGTATCAGAGCCATTTCTTCTAGATACTGGTGCAATGAGAAGTTCTTTCATTCATTCTAAACTCCCTGGGGCACCTTTGTCTGGCTTAACGAATGTTTCTGTAGGATTCTCTGACGCCCCTGTTCGTAATCCGGTTTCTTGCCCTTTGCCTATTTCAGTTGGTCCTTATGATTTGGAAGCTCCACTTCTGTTGACGAATGTTTGCAGTGAGAATCTGTTGGGTCTAGACCTATTGAAAAGAATGCATGCTACAATATATTGTTCTCCTTCTGGCGTACATCTCACTCTAGGTCAGAAGTTGATCTCCCCAATGTATTTGTCCAAAGATCAGTTTCTTCCTGAGTTGCTTTCTCTTCCAACAGCACTTTGGGCCACGGGTCCGAACGATGTGGGTTGTCTTGAGATTCCGCCTTATGTTGTCACTCTCAAGCCCAATGTTGAATTACCACGTATCCCACAATATAGAATTTCTGCTGAAGGTGAAAAAGCGCTTTTGGAAATCATTCATGACTTAATTCGGAAGGATGTGGTTGAAGAAACAAGAGGTAACACATGCAATAGTCCTATTCTTCCTGTTCTTAAACGTACTGATCCTTCTCAGCCTCCTGTGTACCGGTTTGTAATTGATCTGCGAGAAGTAAACACAATTTCCTGTTGTTCAAGATATCACTGCTTTGTTGACAATGATACCTTCCACAGCAACTTGGTTTTCTGTTATCGATCTAAAGAATGCCTTCTTTAGTATTCCCATTGCAGAAGAGAGTAGGGACATTTTTGGTTTCTCTCTTGAAGGCCGAAGCTTCCGATTTAAGCGTGCACCCCAAGGCTATTGTGAAAGTCCCTCCATTTATAGCCAAGCTTTAAAATGTCATCTTGATACGTTTTACTTGCCGATTGGTGCTGCTCTTATTCAATACATGGACGACTTGTTATTCGCCGCCGATACAAAAGATGTCTGCAAAGATGTCACTGTTGCACTGTTACGCCACTTGTTTAAACTGAATCACAAGACCTTCCAAACTACAATATGTTTGTCAAGAGGTTACCTACTTGGGTCATCTCTTATCAAAGGAGGGACGACGGTTGACACCCGAACGAATTCAGGCGATTGCACGAATGTCTGTACCATCCACACTAAGGGAAGTACGTGCCTTTCTGGGTATTACTTCATATTGTAGACAGTGGATCCCTAACTTCTCTTTGATCGTCAAACCTATGTTGGCACTCACTTTAAAAAATACGCCTCAGCCCCTTCCTTGGACTGATGAGTGCCAAAAGAGTTTCACTGATTTACGCACTGCTCTCTGTTCTACTCCTGTACTAGGCACCCCAGATTACACTAAGCCTTTTACGCTGTATGTTCACGAAAGAGAAGGTTGTGCATTGTCAGTCTTGACACAGCAATTTGGAGACAGACAGCGGCCATGTGCCTATTTTTCAGCTACATTAGATCCCGTAGCTAAAGCATTGCCCAGTTGTCTCAAAGCAACAGCAGCAGCAGCAATTTTTATCCGACAGTCTGCTGGAATGGTGTTAGATAACACTCTCATTGTCATGGTGCCACATGCAGTGGATACTTTGCTAAACAGAACAAAAACACAGCATCTTACGAGTGCACGTTTAACTGGTTATGAGCTGACGCTTTTGGCTAGTCAGGTACACATCAAACGATGTAATACCCTGAATCCAGCTACTTTGTTGCCCCTTCCAAATGAGGAGAGTGTTGAGGATCAGCATGATTGTTTCTTCCGTACTGAGGAAGAGACAAAAGGAAGAATTGACCTGAGAGACACACCACTAGAGAATCCGGATGGGATTCTATGGGTAGATGGTTCTTGTTTCAAAATGCCTAATGGAGATACGGTTTCAGCCTATGCTGTAACTACTTTACATACGATTGTGGAAACTGCACGCATTAGACACAATTCAGCGCAAGCAGCAGAGTTGATAGCACTGACGAGAGCTTGTGTATTATCGAAAGGGAAAAGAGTGAACGTGTACACTGACAGCCAATATGCTTTTGGTATAGCGTTCAGATTTGGGCGTCTCTGGAAGGAAAGGGGATTCCTAACTTCACATGGCACCAAAATACAGCATGGTCAGTTAGTGACTGATCTCCTTGAGTCACTTGCTTTACCCATCCAAAAAGCGATAGTGAAGTGTAGTGCACACAAGAAGATTACGGATGATGTTGGACAAGGAAATGCATTTGCTGATGAAATAGCAAAGAAAACAGCGAGAGATTCAACGAGTCGAATGTATGTGGCAGGTCCTGCGAATTGGGTCGGAGAGAGAGGAATGTGTGAGAATACAGTGGAAAGCATGAAAGCGATTCAGAAAGAGGCTTCAGAAAGAGAGTTGAGCAAGTGGAAAGAAAGTACGGGAATGTTAGATGAGATGGGTTGTTGGGTAGAATTATCCGAACATCAACGTTGGTTGTTACCAGATGCTTATGTACTCCCAGTGGTTACTATGGCTCATGGTCCAGCTCACGTTAGTGCAAAAGGCATGTGTAAACTTTCCCAAAATGTGCAGACAATGTAGTAAAGCATTGTATTGTTTGTCTAATGTACAATCCAGGAAAGGGAACCTCAACTCCAGCAGGTCACTTTGCTCCTCCGAAATACCCATTTGAAGTGTTGCAAATCGATTACATTCATATGGATCGATGTAACAACCTCAAATATGTTCTGGTGGTAATATGTGCCTTTTCGAGGTGGATAGAAGCATACCCTTTGAAAGATAATACAGCTTTATCTACAGCTAAAATCCTACTAAAAGAATTCTTCCCCAGGTTTGGTTTGCCGCGCATTGTCTGGAGTGACAATGAGAGCGAATTTGTTGGCCAAGTCATGCAGAAAGTTTGTGCAGGTCTTGGAATCAAGCAAAAGTTCCATGCGGCGAATCATCCACAATCAGCAGGTTTAGTAGAATGTTACAATGGAACTTTGAAGTTGAAATTAGCAAAGGTTCAAGCAAGTACGGGACTTAATTGGCCTGATGCTTTGCCGTTAGCTCTGCTATCCACCAGAACTGCAGTACACTCTCGTTTGGGCCTTAGCCCTTACGAAGTGGTATTTGGCCGTCCGGCCAACGTATGGGGAATACCTCGCCCTAAGAAATTCTCAGACTTGCCCAATCCAATGTTGATTGACTATCTGCATGACCTTACAACTAAATTGCGTGTTCTTCATCAACAGGTTCAGAGTGCTCTGCCGGAGGCCTCCACAGACCCAGGTCATTCCATCCGACCAGGTGACTGGGTCTGTGTGAAGAAATTTCAAAAGTCTAATAATCTGCAGCCCAGGTGGCGGGAGCCTCGAGTGGTGTTGCTAACCACAAGAACAGCCGTCAAAGTTGAAGGAAAGAAAAATTGGATTCACGGTGTGCATTGCAAGAAAGTACCTTTGCCTTTGCCTTTTGATCAGTGGGTTCGTAGAGGGGTTGGTGACTGTGAAGGCGAAACAGTTCCACGATTTGTACCCTTTAGCGATGCACACCTGAATGGGACACTGTCTGAGAAAGAGGACGACGACATTTTACAGGAAGCAATTCCATCGCATCGCCGCTTGAATACGACTGAACCAAGAACATTGTTTCAAAATCAGAGTGTTCCGGGGAAGGAACACTATAATCTCAGGCCCAGACAAAAGAACATTTGAGACTTTCTTCTCCCTTGTGTAGTGTTCTGTTTCGGTTGCAGGGTCACGGTAGGAGTCCAGGTCACTACCTGAGTAGTGACAATAGGTCTGCAGGATCTTCAGTGTCATAGGACGGTAGAGCATCGTGACTTCAGTGATTGAGGAAGATTGCCGTGAGCATCCACTAGTAAGATGGAAACTACACTAAATAATAAAGAAAGAAGAGATGGAGTGAAGAAAGCACCCTGTAAAATAATGTACAGTCGTTTTAGTATAACTTCATGTGTTTTTATATCGTTATGCATTGCTTTGGCGATTATTGGTTGGATAATTTATGTGTTGCAACCAAGAAATACCTCCCCTTCTTCCTCTTTGCCTTCTTCTACTATCTCTCCACACCTCTTTCATACTCTTCCTTCACATGAACTTGTCAGAAGAACCGAGTATTACAACAATTCCTTTATCCAACTATTACACCAGCATCAATTAGTGGTTAACACAACTGATTGTTGGGTATGTGGTCTTATGCCACATACCGCCGAGAAAGGAATGCCATATCTAGTTCTTCCTTTTTCTTATGAGGGTTCTGCTTGGGCATTCTTTGTCATCTTCTCCAATGCTTATCAAAGCAAATTCAGACGGTCTGTTACTTCACAAATTAATTATCCGGATTTTAGTCATAGTTCTTTGATTAAGGGTATGGTAGTTATGGCTAAAATCATGGAGAACAGCAAAATTTCCATCGCCGAAAGGAAAGCATACACCAATTGGAACGTCACCCAATATATGTTGAGTCTTAATAGTAAAGAGGGAAAGGGAAAGTCCTCGCCAATCTGGACTATACCGCATCAAGGTAACTTCTGTTTACAGATAAACGATTGCTCTTCTGACACTGCTCAAAAGAGTAACTGCTCCTACACGTACATTTATTCCTCTCAAAACTCGCCTCCTCTAGTGCCGTCTCAAGGCACCTATTTTATTTGCTATGATAGAGCTTATACTTGGTTACCAATGGGTTTTTCTGGTACTTGCTATATAGCCTTTCTTCTTCCTCCTACTTACACTGCTTCTGCCAATTATCACCGAACCCGTTTCGGCAGAGGAATCATTGATTCAAAGGACACAGCGGGACAAGAGGGGGGAGATTTCCTTAAAAGTTTTCTTCCCTTCTGGGGTCCAATGGCTAACAGCAGAAATATAAGGCAACTGGTCCGTGTCGTAGAGACTACAATAGACATCACTGTAGGAGCCTTAAGTAATATCACGGCAGAACTACAGGCGGATCGTCTTATGACCTTGCAAAATCGAGTTGCCTTAGACTTTATTCTTGCCGATCGTGGTGGAGTATGTAAATTGATCGGGTCAAGTTGCTGTATTTTCATTCCTAATGACGCTCCGACAGTATACCAAGCTATCTCCAAGTTGCACATAATCTCCGAGTCTATTCATCAGGACGAAGGAGATTGGTGTTTAACGGAATGGTTTTGGGGACTACTGTCCAAATGGGGTTGGAAAGCATTGACATTCCTTGGAATAATCTTGACCATTGTATTTTCTTGCTGCCTCTGTATGCACTGTGGTCCCGCTATCTGTGATCTTTGTGCTACTATGTGCATCCCAAAACCCAAGCCACAAGTAACGGAAAACATAAGAATGATGTTACAGCAACAGCTCGATGACCTCATGGCTATTGACGTGGACTCAGATTAACGTGAGTCTATCTTGCCTGAGTTCTGGCAAAAGGAGGGTCTGAGGAACTTCGATTTTCGATCCCGATCAAATCGACCCGCCATTTTGTGACCCGCCGCCATTTTGTGTTGCCATCACTCAGGCAGCACGGCGAACAAAGTCTATTCTGCTTTTTCTGTAGCCCGGTGTCAAAATACGTCCTCGGCCTTTATTTGCGAAGCTGGTGTTAGAACTAGCCGAGTACACTAATCCCTGTCTGGCTTTCCTAATCCCTGTTTCAACTATCTGTTGGCTCACACTATTCTTTCCTGATCATATCTTATTGACTGGCCTTCACTGTCTCCTACTAGCATTCTCTCGTGTCACGACTGTCCTCCAATACACACAAACGTATCTCACCACCTGCAAGTCTGTTAATGAATTAGTTCGAGGGTGGGGTGACAAACACAGTTGGAGGAGAGGTCTCTTCGAGTCATCTGATATTTCTGTTTTCGAACCTTTCTTATTGGTTCCGCTTTGTTTTCCAACCTTCCCTATTGGCTCTTTCCTTATATGCTTTGGGAGTGTATCTCGTTAATAATTATGTATTGTATAGTATTTAATCTGATGCGCCACAGAGTGAAGTGGCAGTCTCCTGAGAACCTACTTTGTGTACTTCTAGGATAACTGTACTAGCTGCAGCTAAATAAATCCAATCTTCTAACGACGACAGAGTGTCCCGTGTCTCTGTGTAGCGAAGCAGGTGAACTCCGGAGACAGAGGGCGTACCCTGCGCCGCCAGGTCCAAAAGGTTCTGGTTCTTCAGCACGCACACACCGAAGGACCCACAATCACAAGTTCAGACCGCAAATGCACATACCGGATCTCCCCCTGCAGCGCACTCGCAATGTCGATTGCTAGTGACACCACGCATCACGTCACACTCGACGGCCAGGTGTCGGAGCTGGACCGACCACATTTTTTCCCCTCATCTCTAATAGCACAGAGATGTACTCATTAGTGAGACACATAACGTCCTGATACCTCATCTGATGTTCATACACAGAAATTGAATGTTTCCCCAGTTTTGTGCCCCAGTTCTATATGGCAATCACTTAGCCTCAGATCCTAATGTCGACAGGATATCTATCGAACAAATTAATTTATGGATAGCACTGTACCATCATGTGAGATGAGAAAAATGCAATCCAACCGAATGTATCCTAACACACTTTGTTATTGTAAACTATAAATGCCAAGAAAAATATGTTTTAAAAAAAATGAAATAGGTGTGTGTCTACATTGGGAAACAACCTGAGGGTTATCACGGTATTTGAAACCTGACATGATATGAAAACTGCAGATACATATGTGCAAATCTCAAACTTTGGAAAAAAAACACATTTTCCTCACATTTCTGTGATGGAAAGTTCTGGAATCTGCGTGGATCCAAGGACTTCCATGCACCCCACATTCCCCAAAGTCTCTTGATAAAAATGATACCTCACTTGTGTGGGTAGACCTAGTGCCCGTGACAGGTAACGGCCCAAAAAGCAATGTGGACACCACATTTTTCTAGTGCAAAGCGAACTTTTTTCACATTGTGCCTAGCTGTGGAGTTTGGACCCTAGCTCTGCCGGCACCTGGGGAAACCTAGCAAACCTGTACATTGCTGAAAACTAGACACTCAGGGGAATCCAGGATGGGGTGACTTGTGTGGCTCTCACCAGGTTCTGTTACCCAAAATCCCTTGCAAACCTCAAACTTTGTAAAACAAAACACATTTTCCTCATATTTCTGTGAAGGAAAGTTCTAGAATCTGTGTAGATCCACAAACTTCCACCCACTCCGCATTCCCCAAAGTCTTCCAATAAAAATGGCACCTCACTTGTGTGGGTAGGCCTGGTGCCCCCATCAAGAAATGGCCCAAAACGCAACATGAACACATCACATCTTTCTACTGAAAACTGACCCTTTTTTTGTAATGTGCCTAGATGTGTATTGTGAACCCTGGCTCAGCTGGCACCTAGGGAAACCTAGCACACCTATACATTTTTGAAAACTAGACACCTACCAAACCTATGCATGTTTGAAAACTAGACAACCAGGAGAATCCAGGATGGGGTGACTTGTGTGATTCTCACCAGGTTCTGTTACCCAGAATCCTTGGCAAACCTCAAACTTTGTCAAAAAACACATTTTTATCACATTTCAGTGATGGAATGTTGTGGAATCAGCGTGAATCCACAAACTTCCATGCACCCCGCATTTCCCAAAGTCTTCCTTTAAAAATGGTACCTCACTTTTGTGGGTGGGCAAAGTCCCAGGAGCAGGGAAAGGCCCAAAGCCTATTGTGGAGACATCACAAAACGACTGGTTTTGCAAGGGGGCGTCACCTGGGTTTTTGGCCCCCGGCTCGGAGGCCATCTCGGGAAATCTACTAAACCCAGCCATTTTCGAAATCTAGACACCAGGGGGAGTTTAGGGAGGTGTGGCTGGCATGGATCCCCCAATGTTTTCCTACAAAGAATCCCCTGCAAACCTCAAATTTAGCTTAAAAAACACATTTCCTCACATTTCTGTGATGGAAAGTTCTTAAATCTGTGTGGATCCACAAACTTCCACACACCAAGCATTCCCCAACATCTCCCGATAAAAAAGGCACCTCACTTGTGCGTGTGGGCCAAATGCCCGCGTCAGGGAAGGGCCCAAAATGTATTGTGGAGACATCGTAATCGTCTACAACAAAACAACCTGGTTTTGCAAGAGGAGGCACCTGCGTTTTGGGGCCTGGGTTCAGCAGCCATCTAGGGAAAACTACGATACCCAGAAATGTCTGAAAACTAGACATCCGGGGGAGTCTAGGGAGGTATGGCTGGCGTGGATTGCCCAATGTTTTCCTACGAAGAATCCAATGCAAACCTCAAATTTAGCTGAAAAAATTTAATTTCCCTCTCATTTCTGTGATGGAAAGTTCTGGAATCTATGTGGATCCACAGAGGTCCACCCAGCAAGCATTCTTCAAAGTCTCCCAATAAAAATGGTACCTCACTTGTGTCGGTGGCCTATGTGCCCACTGCAGGGAAGGGCCCAAAACTTATTGTGGCACATCAAAATGATCTAACAACGAAACAACCTATTTTTTTAAAGGGAGGCATCTGCATTTTGGACCCGGGTCAGCAGCCATGTAGAGAAACCTACCAAACCCAGACATCTTTGAAAACTGTGCACCCGGGGGAGTCTAGGGAGGTATGGATTGTGTGGATCCCCTAACGTTTTCCTAGCCAAAATACCCTGCAAACCTCAAATTTACCTGAAAAAAAACAAATTTTCCTCACATTTCTGTATTGGAAAGTTCTGGAATCTTTGTGGATCCACAAACTTACACTCATCCAGCATTCCTCAAATTCTACTGTTAAAAATGGTATGTCACTTGTGGCGGTAGGCTATGTGCCTGTGGCAAGGAAGGGCAGGGCCGGACTGGCTGTAACGGCACTGGGTATTTCCCTGGTGAGCCACCAGGGTGCGGGCAGGTTTTGGCCTCCTGGGTCCGTTTTTGTTACTGGGGGCCGGCAATATCGGCACCCTGTAACAAAATCGGCCAAAACCGGCCCTTGCGAACAGCTCGGCCACAGCCCCTCCCCCCCACCGGGGGAGGGGCTGTTTGCGTGGGATTCTGGGCAGAAAAACGTTGGGGAATCCATGCAAGCCATACCTCCCTGGACTCCCCTCAGTGTCGGGGTTTTGTAGGGTTCCCTAGATGGCCGCCGAGCCCGGGACCAAAAACCTAGGTGCCCCCCTTGTAAAACTTGGTTGTTTTGTGATAGGTAATCTTGATGTCTCCACACTACGTTTTGGGCCCTTGCCTGTTGCGGGTAATTGTCCCACCCACACAAGTGAGGTACCATTTTTATTAGGAGACCATGAGGAACATTGGGTGGTAGGAAATTAGTGTCAGTCCAGTGATTCCACAACTGTCCCAGACAGAAGCGTGAGAAAAATGAGATTTGTTAGCTAAAGTTGAGGTTTGTAGGGGATTCTGGGTAGGAAAATATTGTGGGATCCATGCAAGCCATAACTCCTTGGACTTCCCTGGGTGTATAGTTTTCAGAAATGTCTGGGTTAGGTAGGTTTCCTAGATAGCCGCCGAGCTCGGGCCAAAACCAGGTAGTTTTGTGATAGGTAATGTTGATGTCTGCACAGTAAGTGTTGGGCCTTTCCCCATGGCCGGACTGGGAACCGGACCCGGCCCTGGCCAAATGTTTGGTCGGCCCCCAGGGTGGAGGGGCTGTGGCCGAGCTGTTCGCAAGGGTCGGTTTTGGCCCATTTTGGGCAGCTCCCACCAACTACGTATAAAATAAAATAAATCCCTGATGCCTAGTGGGCTTTCTGTCTACCTGGGGGGCAGATCAGGAGCTATTGCCCCCAATTGCCTCCTGGGGGGCAGAAACACTGTGGAATTTTTGGGGGGTTGGGTTGTGGTCATTGGCATGCCTATTTTGGGCAGCCCCCACCCCTATATACATTTATAAAAATCTGTGGTGTCTAGTGTGCTTTCTTCCGGGAAGCGCAAAGCAACATCCAAATAAAACGTACCGCCAGTTGAGAAATGAAGAAAGCACCAGCAACCTCCAGCTGGATCCTCAAGATTGGTGAACTGGTCAGCGAGAAAATTGTGAACAAGAAAGAATTTGAGGCATCCCATAGAGCACCTGGACCTCTTCCTGGCTTTTGAAGGTACCAGAACTGTACTTTTACCACCCCTTGCTCATTGCAAAAACAAGAGATTTGTGTCAAAAGATCTCATCAAACCTCATCCTCTGACCAGTTCTACACAGTAGGCCACATGGGCTCCTGAGTAGTTACCTGTCTCTTCTAACTACTACCCAGGAAGTATCTCTGCTACCACCTGCTACATCTACAACAACTATACAAACAACTTGCAAAGAAATACATACTACTATTCGGAAAAACAACACAGACATGGATGGCATTTGCGTCAATGTACCACGATTCAAGTCTACTCCAAGTTCCACACAACATACAGAGCTGCCCAAAATAAATTGAACAGCCTCTAGCTAGTTTGTCGAGTTTGATGACTTCTCATCAGACTCATCGGAGCCGCTACCACCTCCAATCCCACCTCTCAGAGGTAGATTGCATCTTCTCTACTTTTGGTTGCAGAAGACGTACTTTGTTCCTCCGTGGCTATACCTGTGGACTACAATTTCAGCACTTTTCCTTGTCCTGTGGATTGGTTTTAGGATGGTTGTTTCTTTCTTCTAAATAAACACTATCTCCCAGAACGCTCTACAGTACAAATGGTGAACTTGGTTTTAACACCCCCTTCTTCATCACATGAAATGCAAACAGACCTTTCCCTGCTGAACATTTCTGCTATTCCAGCTCCTAATGGAATTGTTTGATATAGGGTATTGCATGATCTCAAGATTTTAAATAAAGCTGGAACTTTCTAAATTGACTGGAGGAATCTTTGATCAATTTGCTTCCAGGTGCACCACTCCACTCTTTTGTGTTCCTAAGACTTTGGTGCCGATTACGATCCTGTAAAAACCGGGTACGAACCGTCGGACGGAGCATATTCTCCGTCCGACGCGTACCCGGTCGTCAAAATATACCAACATGGAATTATGATTCGCACGGAAACACCATTTCCGTACGAATCGTACAAAACCCCGACCGACGAAAATAAACATACAAATGCGATCCGGGAAAGCGCCGACCTGACGTTGGGACGCACGCAGCCTGCCATTCACGAACCAGGAATTACGATTCGCACCGATGTCATCCCGCACGGTGAATATTTTCCGGCTGCCAAAAACTGCCGGGAAATCAGGACGACGCGAACAAGGAGTACCAGTACGCGACGAACAGACAGGATGACGCGAACAAGGAGTACCAGTACGCGACGGACAGACAGGACGACGCGAACAAGGAGTACCCGTACGCGACGGACAGACATGGACCCGAACCTACGTGTCATCCCGGCCCTCATAGCAGTCGACCTCCTCTACAGGTTACGACGCAGATGCCGCAGAAGGTCAGAACAACAAAGGGAGGGTGGAAAGGGGGGGGGTGGCAGGTCCAAGGCAGGCCACAAAACCCCCACCATAGTCACACAGCACACATGCCCTGGACATACCTGACCCTCAAGCCCTGGTCACTACGAGGGGGTGGGGGCGTGTCCAGCTAAGCCAGCGACCGCCACAACGGAAGTTCTTGACGACGCGAACCGGCAACACAACCAGACAGGTACATCCCGTACCCACGCCTTAAGAGCGTGGGTACGAGTCGTACCACGCCCACACCTACGTCACCCCAACAATTGCGGGACGGCTCGTACCCATGTGGCAAAGGCCTAGGTACGGCCCGCACAAGCATCACATAGCATGGGGACGGATATGTACGGACCGTACCCCCACCCCGTATGCATGGAGCGTACCCCCCATGCCAACAGTGTAAGTACGACACGTCCCCCCACCCGCGTACGTATGGAGCGTACCCCCACCCCAACAATGTAAGTACGACCCATACCCTCACCCGCGTACGTATGGAGCGTACCCCCACCCCAACAGTGTAAGTACGACCCGTACCCTCACCCGTGTCCGTATGGAGCGTACCCCCACCCCAACAGTGTAAGTACGACCCGTACCCTCACACGCGTACGTATGGAGCGTACCCCCACCCCAACAGTGTAAGTACGACCCGTACCCTCACCCGCGTACGAATGGTGCGTACCCCCACCCCAACAGTGTATGTACGACCCATGCCCTCACCCACGTACGTATGGAGCGTACCCCCACCCCAACAGTGTATGTACGACCCGTACCCTCACCCGCGTACGAATGGTGCGTACCCCCACCCCAACAGTGTAAGTACGACACGTCCCCCCACCCGCGGACATATGGAGCGTACCCCCACCCCAACAGTGTAAGTACGACACGTACCCTCACCCGCGGACGAATGGTGCGTACCCCCACCCCAACAGTGTAAGTACGACACGTCCCCCCACCCGCATATGCAAGGAGCGTACCCCCATGCCAACAGTGTAAGTACGACACGTCCCCCCACCTACGTATGCAAGGAGCGTACCCCCATGCCAACAGTGTAAGTATGACACGTCCCCCCACCCGCGTACGTATGGAGCGTACCCCCACCCCAACAGTGTAAGTACGACCCGTACCCTCACCCGCGTACGTATGGAGCATACCCCCACCCCAACAGTGTATGTACGAACCATGCCCTCACCCACGTACGTATGGAGCGTACCCCCACCCCAACAGTGTATGTACGACCTGTACCCTCACCCGCGTACGAATGGTGCGTACCCCCACCCCAACAGTGTAAGTACGACACGTCCCCCCACCCGCGGATATATGGAGCGTACCCCCACCCCAACAGTGTAAGTACGACACGTACCCTCACCCGCGGACGTATGGAGCGTACCCCCACCCCAACAGTGTAAGTACGAACCATACCCCCATGGAGCGAACCCACACACGTGTATGGACAAAGCGTACATATTGTTAAATAGGAGGGGTGTGTGCAGAGTCCTCCCAGCAGTGCCCAGAGACAGGAGGGGTGTGTGCAGAGTCCTCCCAGCAGTGCCCAGACATAGGAAGGGTGGGTGCAGAGTCCTCCCAGCAGTGCCCAGAGACAGGAGGGGTGGGTGCCTATCACTCCCAGCAGTGCCCAGAGACAGGAGGGGTGGGTGCAGAGTCCTCCCAGCAGTGCCCAGACACAGGTGGGGTGGGTGCAGAGTCCTCCCAGCAGTGCCCAGAGACAGGAGGGGTGGGTGCAGAGTCCTCCCAGCAGTGCCCAGACACAGGAGGGGTGGGTGCAGAGTCCTCCCAGCAGTGCCCAGACATAGGAGGGGTGGGTGCAGAGTCGTCCCAGCAGTGCCCAGACACAGGAGGGGTGTGTGCAGAGTCCTCCCAGCAGTGCCCAGACGCAGGAGGGGTGGGTGCAGAGTCCTCCCAGCAGTGCCCAGACGCAGGAGGGGTGGGTGTAGAGTCCTCCCAGCAGTGCCCAGTCACAAGAGTGGTGTGTGCAGAGTCCTCCCAGCAGTGCCCAGACACAGGAGGGGTGGGTGCAGAGTCCTCCCAGCAGTGCCCAGAGACAGGAGGGGTGGGTGCAGAGTCCTCCCAGCAGTGCCCAGACACAGGAGGGGTGGGTGTAGAGTCCTCCCAGCAGTGCCCAGACACAGGAGGGGTGGGTGCAGAGGCCTCCCAGCAGTGCCCAGAGACATGAGGGGTGGGTTCCCATCACTCCCAGCAGTGCCCAGACATAGGAGGGGTGGGTGCCTATCACTCCCAGCAGTGCCCAGACATAGGAGGGGTGGGTGCAGAGTCCTCCCAGCAGTGCCCAGACACAGGAGGGGTGGGTGCAGAGTCCTCCCAGCAGTGCCCAGACACAGGAGGGGTGGGTGTAGAGTCCTCCCAGCAGTGCCCAGACATAGGAGGGGTGGGTGCCTATCACTCCCAGTAGTGCCCAGACATAGGAGGGGTGGGTGCAGAGTCCTCCCAGCAGTGCCCAGACACAGGAGGGGTGGGTGCAGAGTCCTCCCAGCAGTGCCCAGAGACATGAGGGGTGGGTTCCCATCACTCCCAGCAGTGCCCAGACATAGGAGGGGTGGGTGCCTATCACTCCCAGCAGTGCCCAGACATAGGAGGGGTGGGTGCAGAGTCCTCCCAGCAGTGCCCAGACACAAGAGGGGTGGGTGCAGAGTCCTCCCAGCAGTGCCCAGACACAGGAGGGGTGGGTGTAGAGTCCTCCCAGCAGTGCCCAGACATAGGAGGGGTGGGTGTCTATCACTCCCAGCAGTGCCCAGACATAGGAGGGGTGTGTGCAGAGTCCTCCCAGCAGTGCCCAGAGACAGGAGGGGTGGGTGCAGAGTCCTCCCAGCAGTGCCCAGACACAGGAGGGGGGTGTAGAGTCCTCCCAGCAGTGCCCAGACACAGGAGGGGTGGGTGCAGAGGCCTCCCAGCAGTGCCCAGAGACATGAGGGGTGGGTTCCCATCACTCCCAGCAGTGCCCAGACATAGGAGGGGTGGGTGCAGAGTCCTCCCAGCAGTGCCCAGACACAGGAGGGGTGGGTGCAGAGTCCTCCCAGCAGTGCCCAGACACAGGAGGGGTGGGTGTAGAGTCCTCCCAGCAGTGCCCAGACATAGGAGGGGTGGGTGCCTATCACTCCCAGCAGTGCCCAGACATAGGAGGGGTGGGTGCAGAGTCCTCCCAGCAGTGCCCAGAGACAGGAGGGGTGGGTGCAGAGTCCTCCCAGCAGTGCCCAGACACAGGAGGGGTGGGTGTAGAGTCCTCCCAGCAGTGCCCAGACACAGGAGGGGTGGGTGCAGAGGCCTCCCAGCAGTGCCCAGAGACATGAGGGGTGGGTTCCCATCACTCCCAGCAGTGCCCAGACATAGGAGGGGTGGGTGCCTATCACTCCCAGCAGTGCCCAGACATAGGAGGGGTGGGTGCAGAGCCCTCCCAGCAGTGCCCAGACACAGGAGGGGTGGGTGCAGAGTCCTCCCAGCAGTGCCCAGAGACATGAGGGGTGGGTTCCCATCACTCCCAGCAGTGCCCAGACATAGGAGGGGTGGGTGCCTATCACTCACAGCAGTGCCCATGGAACGCAAAGGGTGGAGTAGCCACAGATACCATGCCCACAAAGTTCAGTCAGGTGCACAAAGACCCTGCAGTACATGTACCACATGTGTGCGAGGCTCGGAGTATACGCATGCATAGCGCAGAAAAGAAAACATGTACACATGAAGTCATGTCAATAGTCCACATACACAAGTACAATGACTACCAAGAATGCCACGAATGATGCAGGTAGGGACATCGCTCAGCATGCATGTGCAAAGTAGAAGGAGTCTGTCACACACCCAGCTAATGTACACAGAGCTCAGCGCGAAATATTGGGAACACCCTGCAGGGAAGAAGTCAGGGTACACAGAGGAAGGAATACACCTTTGGACAATTGCACCATGCAGCAACTGCTTACATGAACACAGAAACCTACCTAACACAGTGTGATGGCACACAGATCCCAGGGTCCCCCCATGACCAGCACACTACTACATTTCCCACACAACCAACACATGATCACCACCCAAAATCATGTAGCAGCCCCACCAACAGCAATATCAGAAAAGCAGTAGTGTTCAAAGGAAACAAAAATGGGTTTAATCAGCATGATCAAAATTTGTATGTTCGTAGAAAGTTCAATATTTACAAAGCCCATTGGGCAGTCCAGAAGTCACAGCTGGAATGGGGGACACAGTGGGATGCGTGTCCCCTAGCTTGCCTGCACAGTTACATTCCGTCGTCTTCCACAGGGGTGAGGGCATCATGTGGGGGGGAAGAAACAGGCACCACAGGGACAGGAGGGTGAAGGGTAGGCGTCGTGGGTGCAGGGATGGAGGACTCCACCACAGGGGGTGTGGCAGGGCCAAAGGCGGAGGCCAGGATCTCGCTGCACACCTTAGCAAGGTCCTCCAGGGAATCCCCTGCACCCGAAGGAACCACAGGCCCCAAGGAGGGGGGGGGTCAGAGGGATGGGTCGCAGCGCCACTGGGGGAGGGTGTAGACAGGGGGGGGGAATCAACCACCCTGACCAAGGACTTCCTTGACCGCTTGCGTGGTGGTGTCACTGTGGGGCTCAGGGACAGAGCAGCCATGAAGGAGTCTTTGGGGGAGATGTGGCCAGGAGAGCTGAGGGGAGGGGATTTGGAGGGAGTGGATTGGGTGGAATGCGGACTCCCAGTCTGGCTGCGTGTCACACATTTGCCCCCCGACCCAGTGGGTGTGCCTACTTCACCCTGTGTGTGCGTGTCAGGAGGTGTGCGGTGGACCTTCCCTGCTGGTGTGGTGCCTGTGTGTGTTGTGGTGGGTGCATGCTGACGTCTGGGTGTACGTGGGACAGGCATGGGAGTGGGAAGTGTGGATGGGGCAGGGGTAGGGGTGGGACATAGCGCTCCAGGAGACCCACTGCTGCAGTCAGTGTCGAGTCTATCGACCTCAGCAAGCTGCGTTGGTCAGCCTGCGATGAATGAATGCCCTCCAAGTATGCCTCCATGTTGTGCAGCACTTGGCTGTGGCCATGGAGGACATTACGGATCGCAGCCTGACCAACCTGCAACTGCCGCTGGATGTCCACAGACTCGGCATTGGCGGCAGCAGTGGAGACAGGGGCAGGGGTTGCGGTGCCTGGCAGGAAGGAGACATGTGGTGACCGGGCACGCTGGGAAAGGACACGAGCAAGTGGGAGGCGGCTGATGGCAATAGAGGGGGTGGGGCGAGATGTAGTGCCGCTGTCAGCTGCTGGTGCAGCCGCCGCCCACTCGGAGAGATCATCCTCGGACCCGTTAGCTTCATACTCTGTTGTGCCAGTCGACAGGTCCCCGGGTTCACTCTCCTCCGCCTCTGTCCCACTTGATGTGCCAGCCCCGATGTCACCGCTGGCACTGGTGCTTGGTCCCTCTGCTCCGTCTGTGCCCATGTCTCCCTCCGTGTCCCCCGACGATGCTGTGGGCAGGGTGAAGAGACAGAAATTAATCATACACCTGTATACATATGTCACATGAGTCCAATCTACATAGGTCACAGTGCATAGCCTGAAACAAAAGAAGAGTTACATCTACAAAACAAGGTACATATGTAGGGCATGCAAGACACAGTTGTTTGACCCACCATGCCACCGAAAAACTATGGAGAACATGACACAATAGCAAATGAGATGGAATTGAATTTTGACTGAGGAGCACGGCCCTGGGGACAATCCAGCACTGCATCTGCACCACACAGCGTGGCAGGAAATAGGGATGAGCAGGGACCATATCCAGGAACAAGAGGCACATGCAGCATAGGTTAAACTGAAAACATGCCCACCATGACTGGCCCACTGCACCTTGAGTGCATGTCCAGACCAACATCACACACTGGCCAGTCCTAGCAAGGAGATATCAGGTTGTGACATGAAGGCCATGCCCGCACCACCCACCCCCTACATGAGACTATTATTTGGAGACACAGGAAGCACTTACATCCCTTAGTCTGGGTGAAATACACATGGGATGCAACAAATCAAGGTTGCACACAAAATACCCAAGGTGCGCCTGTCCAAATAATCATGTACAAATGGGCATCATCAGATGATTGTAACAAGACACACAGGCAATGGCCACCGTGAGTATGTACTGGGAAAATCAGGTCAGGCTGGACAGTGGACACTTGTACTACATTTCACGTCAATATACATTTGGCCAGGGGACAATGGCACAGAGCACAACCTATGCTGTAGACACAGAGATTGTCAACATATTCGGACTACACACATGATACCTAGGAAAATATGCCCCTGGGGACAGTGGTGGCCACACAACTCCATGCTCCTGAATGGGAATGACTGCAACACACGCTACCATCCCCGCACTATGCGTACTGCACATCATGTCACAGGCCACCACATAGGACATGCGTGCTGTAAGGCCTCACACTTGAGAGACTAACTCCCATGTCTGGACTCAGCATTAGTGCCAACTGACATGGAACCCACAAGACCAGAACTGGACAGGGCACAGGCAAGGTCCCAAAACATGTTACACACCACCCCCACACATGATGCTGCAGGCATTGTACACGCGGAGAAGGTGCCAGGCTACATAACGTTGTAACGGAGTGACGTCACACAGACCAGGGAACACATTGCAAGGAGGGGAAGGGAGGCAGGAGAGCACTGCAATACTGTGGGTAACAGGATCTGCACAGCACCATTAAACCCTGGCAGTGCATCCATGGAACAGTGCACTTACAAATGCTGGTGAAACACAACAAACACACATGTACCTACCCCCTTCCTGCTGCTGCATCTCCTGTAAGCGCCTGTCCAAGTCTGGAAATACCACTGCCAGCACACGCTTGTGGATGTGGGAGAGACGGCGGCGCCCGCGGTTCTTATGGCTCTCAGGTGAGTCCCCCAGCAGGACCCGTGCGATCCTCCGCGTCCAGCCCCGGATATCCTGCCAGCATTTCCTCACCTGGGACAGGCTCCGCCTCCGACCATCCGCACCCCTCACGGCACTGACGGCGGTCAGCCAGATCTGCTCCTTGGCAGAGGCGCCTACCTGTGAGGATGAACAAGTGACACTACATCAATACACCTGAAACATGTCACAGAGACACAAATGGGAACAAATTAGCTGATTACAACAAGGGATGTCATGCAGCCAACGCATTGCACCTTTGCCATAGGGACATACTCCTCAGGAAAAGGGCAAAAGCAGTACGTGCCAGTGAAAGTACACAGGTGGAATGAGGGCAAATACACAATCAATTATCAAGGCTCACACTGTGCATCACACCCACCCCTCCTGTCTCTGGGCACTGCTGGGAGGACTCTGCACCCACCCCTCCTGTCTCTGGGCACTGCTGGGAGGACTCTGCACCCACCCCTCCTATGTCTAGGCACTGCTGGGAGGACTCTGCACACACCCCTCCTATATCTGGGCACTGCTGGGAGGACTCTGCACCCACCCCTCCTGTCTCTGGGCACTGCTGGGAGGACTCTGCACCCACCCCTCCTATGTCTGGGCACTGCTGGGAGGACTTTGCACCCACCCCTCCTGTCTCTGGGCACTGCTGGGAGGACTCTGCACCCACCCCTCCTGTCTCTGGGCACTGCTGGGAGGACTCTGCACCCACCCCTCCTATGTCTGGGCACTGCTGGGAGGACTCTGCACCCACCCCTCCTGTCTCTGGGCACTGCTGGGAGGACTCTGCACCCACCCCTCCTGTCTCTGGGCACTGCTGGGAGGACTCTGCACCCACCCCTCCTGTCTCTGGGCACTGCTGGGAGGACTCTGCACACACCCCTCCTATGTCTGGGCACTGCTGGGAGGACTCTGCACCCACCCCTCCTGTCTCTGGGCACTGCTGGGAGGACTCTGCACACACCCCTCCTATGTCTGGGCACTGCTGGGAGGACTCTGCACCCACCCCTCCTATGTCTGGGCACTGCTGGGAGGACTCTGCACCCACCCCTCCTATGTCTGGGCACTGCTGGGAGGACTCTGCACCCACCCCTCCTATGTCTGGGCACTGCTGGGAGGGCTCTGCACCCACCCCTCCTGTCTCTGGGCACTGCTGGGAGTGATAGGCACACACCCCTCCTGTCTCTGGGCACTGCTGGGAGTGATAGGCACACACCCCTCCTGTGTCTGGGCACTGCTGGGAGTGATAGGCACCCACCCCTCCTGTGTCTGGGCACTTCTGGGAGTGATAGGCACACACCCCTCCTGTGTCTGGGCACTGCTGGGAGGACTCTGCACCCACCCCTCCTGTCTCTGGGCACTGCTGGGAGACATCATGCATTCCCCCCCCCTGGGACCCCCACTACAGTACGTAGCATGTGTGTCACACCTGGACACAATGGCAGAAGTCACTGTCACAAAAGAAGGGACACAGTCTGTGCTAGTAGCTCTGCACTCACCTGATACCCTGGTCGCCCATACAGCAGGGGGTACTGTGGCAGGATCACATCCAGCAATGCCAGGTTCTCCTCCAGGGTGAATGGCTGTGACCTCTCCACAGACCTTGACATGGTTCCAGGGAATCACGAGCAGCAGCAGTGTGTTAGATAGGAAATATGTGCAGGCAAGTGCTCCCTCATGGGACCTTGCTGCCTTATATCTGCCTTGCTGGCCTGTTTCATGCACAGGAGTACAGAGTGATTGGTCACTCACATTTGCATCCTATGTTTGCTCCAATCCCTTCAAACCTAGCACAGTCAGTGGGTTCTCATTGTGTCTTTTTCTTCAGCATGATGTCAACCCCACAAACACATTGCAACAAAGTAGATTAATTCCAACTGACTTCCACTGTGCACCTTCCAGAACAAATTCAAACTTGAAACTTGGTCTCCATGACAACCTGCATGCATGTAGGCCTTAATACTTGTCCCTCATGTGTCCCCTATGTAAAATTGAGCTTCACCCACAGGTACGGTGCGTCCCGGGCCCCTAGGGCACCCCAAATGCATAGCAACGGCCCGTACACGCGTGCGTACGTTCACTATCACTATGGGTTTCCTCGCGTACGCGTACTCGTAGTGATAGTGTGCGTACAGGCGTGTGTACAGGCCGTACCAGTACGAGTACGCATACGCGAGGACACCCATAGTGATAGTGAACGTACAGGCGTGTGTACGGGCCGTACCAGTACGAGTACGCATACGCGAGGACACCCATAGTGGTACGGCCCGTACACACGCCTGTACGCTCACTTTCACTATGGGTACGCATACGCGAGGACACCCATAGTGATAGTGAACGTACAGGCGTGTGTACGGGCTGTACCAGTACGAGTACGCATACGCGAGGACACCCATAGTGGTACGGCCCGTACACACGCCTGTACGCTCACTTTCACTATGGGTACGCATACGCGAGGACACCCATAGTGATAGTGAACGTACAGGCGTGTGTACGGGCCGTACCAGTACGAGTACGCATACGCGAGGACACCCATAGTGGTACGGCCCGTACACACGCCTGTACGCTCACTTTCACTATGGGTACGCATACGCGAGGACACCCATAGTGATAGTGAACGTACAGGCGTGTGTACGGGCCGTACCACTATGGGTGTCCTATACGCGAGGGCACCCATAGTGGTACGGACCGTACACATGCCTGTATGCTCACTTTCACTATGGGTACACATACGGCAGCACTCCCATAGTGATATGGGAACGTACACAGGCCCTCATAGCAGCAGTACGGCGGTTTTCACACATCACAGTGGTGACAGGCAGCACACAGGAAGGAATAGGGCGGACATACTTGTCCATGGATGGACATCAAGGCATTGTCTGTGCAGTACTACATGTGTGGGGCACAGGTGTAACAGGCTGTGATGTGGCACATTACTCCTGAGTCGAGAAGGCACCAGATGTATGATGAGATGTGTACAGATGTTATGTGTGACGGTGCAATGTGTGCCAGGCATGCCCTTGACTCCTTGGACATGTGTGCATGTCGTACTGCACACTTGGGATGACCGACACTGGCATGGCACGGACACCAACACACGGAAGTGTCCCCTGATGCCCGGTACAGGGGTTACCACACCTGAGTTGTCACTAACCACGGTGCACGATGTGACTATGTCATGTATGTGTGGGGGTTTCCCATTAGGTTGATGTTGGAGCACCTCAAAAGCTGCAGCTGTTGCAGCAACCAACATGTGTCTGTGTGTAGATTGACATTGCACACTGTTCCGCACACCATGCCACATGTGGTATCGGATGTGAGGTGCGTATGTATGCATGGGACACAGAGTAGCGTAACTAGGACATGTCTGCATCCTCTCTATGAATGTGTGGTGAGTCATGACATGTGCACCTTCATGGCAAGGTGTGTGGGCTGTCCTAGTGTAATGTCATGTGACCTGTGGCTCTAGTGTTCCGCTACCAGTCTCTGCAATTGGCATCCTACTTCTGCTGATGTGTGGGTGTGTGTCACTCCTGTCATGCGTCTGGCTGTTCACTTGCACTGGGACAGAGCTAATCACATGCCATGGCATGTGGAGGTTCTCAATCTCCGTGTGTAGCTGGCTCTTGGTAGGAGTGTCACCTGGCAGCCATACGTGTCCAGGGCATGTGGCACATACCTGACTCCGTATGTAGCATATGTGTATAGACAGATTAACATGTGCTCAGTACAAATTATTTGTTGTTGTGGTGCACTCACTCTTCCTTGTCACTTCCAAATTACTGCAAAGCGCCTCCTCTTGCCCGAGCAATTCCGGACTTGGCTGCCATGCGGGAGAATGATCGTCTCCGGTGTTACCGCTTCCCCCAACGGTTGATTCTGGAGTTGACGGCGAGACTGGCACCACACCTGCAACCATTGCACAGGTATCCTACGGCACTGACACCCAAGCTGAAGGTAATGGCAGCCCTACATTTTCTAGCCACGGGTACCTTTCAAAATACCATAGCTCATGTTGGTGGCATGTCCCAGAGCATGTTCTGCCGTGTGCTGCATGATTTCTTAGAGGCCATGTTGATTCACCTGGATGACTTCATCCATTTCCCAACCCCTGAAATGTTGACTGGGGTCAAGCGTGGATTCTATGCCCTGGGAGGGATGCCCCATGTCATTGGGTCCATAGATGGGACACATGTTGCTTTGGTACCACCACAGGCACAGGAGGTAGCGTACCGGAATCGCAAGCACTACCACTCCATCAATGCCCTTGTGGTGTGTCTGTCCAACATGGTGATTTCACATGTCTGTGCTCGTTTTCCAGGATCAGCACACGATGCCTACATCATGAGGCGTAGCAGGGTGCCTGAAATGATGACGCAGCTGCGCAACGAACGAGCATGTGTTGTTGGTGGGTACAGTCTGTCTGTCCTGTATTTTGCGTAGACCACTGGCACGACCGCTTCTCCAGTTCTAACGATGTCCATGTGCTTCCCATGTAGGGGACGCTGGCTATCCCAACATGCCATGGCTGATCACACCTCTCCACAACCCCATCACGCCGGCCCAGCTCCACTACAACACCGCCCATGGCCGGACAAGGCGAGTGATAGAGAGGACATTTGGCCTGCTAAAGAGCCGATTCAGGTGCCTACACAAGACCGGCGGCGCCCTCCCATATGCCCCTGCGAAGG
The DNA here is from genome assembly GCF_964204655.1 of Triturus cristatus. NCBI lineage: Eukaryota > Metazoa > Chordata > Amphibia > Caudata > Salamandridae > Triturus > Triturus cristatus. The sequence continues at coordinate 1,406,850,910 of NC_140591.1, forward strand.
TCTGCAAAATCTTCATGGTCTGCTGCATGCTGCACAACATGGCAGTTGAGAAAGCTGTGCCACTCATCCTGGATCAAGATGACGAGGACCATCCACCCGTGGAGGACGAAGGGCTTGGCAATGGGGCTAGTGATGTGGAGGATGTGGAGCCGCAAGAGGACATCCGGACTCGGCTCATACGCGACTTCTTTGCTTAGTGGTGAGTACCAGTGTCTGAGTGTGCACGCATTGGTCCCGGTGTGGCATGTGTTGCGATGTGAGTGTCCATCTGCATGTATGCCACGTGAGTCAGAGGTGTGTGTGGATGTGTCACTGGAGTGATGGTGCCAGTGATGGTTGTATTTCGCAAGTCATAATTGTGAACTAGCATGTTGTCATCAATACATGTGTCGAGTAAATGCACATGCAAGTGGCTGTGCTTTTTGTGGCTGACTTCTTGTGTGTCTCTCTTCCCCAGGTACTTGCGCTTGCCGTCTGCTGCTTGCATTGTTGTGGCACTGCTATTCCTCATGGACACGTCATCGTGTACTGACTCAGCGTTACAGGCACGGACACGTTTGGAAGTCTCCTTAGGGTAAGGGATGCATCAGGGGTGTATTGGGTGAGGCAGTTGTTCACGATGTATGCACACTGCCCCTGTGGATGTTTGGTTCCTCTGCAGACATGTTGCATCACCAGGGTACACATGACATGCAGCTGTGTACACCTGAATAGATGGTCTGACTTGTTGACAGTCATCAGTGATGGGATAGTGGATTGTGATGATGGCATCAATGTGTGTAACACTGCCCTCGGACACATACGGTTTGCATTGGCTTGACATGGTGTGGGACTTCTACATCAGCGGATCTATGGTGTATGGCAGTCTCTCCGTGAGCAGCTGTGGGTGTTTAGCTGTTAGCCGACAATTGTGTGCCAGTTCCATGGCCATCATGCATTTGTGCTGCAGAAGGGGGGTGCCAGTGTTGGACCCACATGTTACTCCACATGAAGTGTTCATGTGTACTTCAAGTTGCCTCTGCATTCCGGAATGCATGACTAATAAAGGAGTCCCTATGCCTCCAAGGTGCCTATTCTCAGTCAATGCTGGTGTGTTGCCACGGTGCATCCGGCATGTCTGGCATGGTTTTCCGTGATAGTGGCTATGTGTCTATGTGTCGAGTAGCAAGATGCAAGCTGTGTGTGTGGGATGAGAGTGTGTCTTGTGCATGATGTCCATGACTGTGTGGGTATTGTGACATGTGCCATCCCCATGCATCCAACGTTGGGCAGGCCCCCATTCTCTGCATCCACCGGACTCAAGCTTGCAGGACATGGTTCTGCCACCTGTCTACACATACCTGGGTGCCCCCCAGGACACTGGACAGGATCCCTGACCTCTGCGCATGACTGTTGCTGTACTCAAAGTGTCTGTCAGCACGGTTGTGCGGCCACCCCCTCAGCTGGTTGGGCCCATCACGGGTATGTATGGTGCTCCATGTCTGTCTTGCCTAATACACTGTGACCCGTGTGTCCTGTGCCAGACTCAGGCCCCAGGGTGTGGATGGTTGAAGTCAAAAGAGAACTCAGGCATGTTTAGACTTGCCAAGACACATGTAAGGTAATAATGCAACCAGCAGGCATCTTCTCTTCATGGTGTGACTTTTTATTTTTGTGGGGGGGTGGGGGGGGGGGGGGGTATGACGTGAGGGGCTTTCCGGGAGTTTGGAATCCAAAGTTCAGTAGGGGAGTTGGTGTCCTTGCCATTGGAAATCCTCAGAGTCCATGCCACAGTCTTTGTCAACATTGGTCAGACAGTGACCAGCAAGGCCATGTGGCAGAGAATGTCTCTTGATGCTGTGATGCTGTTGCTCCAGTGGGCCAGGTGCCAGGCCAGGTGTCCTGGGAGATGGTGATGTAGCGCCGACCCTCACGGTCCTTACCGTGGACGACCCGGCCTCCTGCGGGGACCCTCAGAAGCAGGCCGCGACGATGTTTGGGATGCTCCATCGGATGTTTCCTCCTCCTCCTGGTCCCTCCCTGTGGGTGGTGATTTTCTACGCCTTCTGGCACAGGGAGGGTTGCCCATGTTGTCGGCCATCCGACGGAGTGTATTCTGAATTCCCGTGTACACCGTCACGAGCTCAGCCTGTCCGTCCTCCATCCTCCGTTGGTGTTGCAGTAGACAGGCATGTAGCTCCGTATGTTGCTGGGCCTGCTGGGTCTTGATCCCCTCGAGGACGGACACAACCTGGGCCATGCCCGTGGTGTCCTGCAGGTATGTGTCCAGGATGTTTCGGACATGGGAATATACCGGATCCCCAGCCAACTGGTCAGGCTGGCGCCTCCGCCGTCCTCCACTCCCACCACCCCTGCCCACTTGCACCTGGCCTGCCCTTGTGGGCACATCGGGTCTCCGGGACCCCTGAGGGGTGGCATTGGCGTTGTCGCCTGCCTCCTCCTGGGTGCCCGGGACACCGTGTCCCTCCTGGCCAGCCTGGCTGCTTTGTGGTGGTGGGGCAGGGATCCTGGGTGTCTCCTGGGATGTGGCTGGAGTGGGGGTGGTGGTTGGCCCCGTTGTACCTGACGCAGGTGCTGCAGGTCGTTGGACACCAGAGGGGCCAGGTTGGTCGGGGTCATCCACAGAGTGGTGAGAGTCGTCGCTGCCGGTGGGATCGGCCTCCCGCAGAGCCGGGTCCTGTGAGTCTTCCCCCCCAGTGTTGGGGGGTGAACCACGAGGTTGACCTGTGTGTGAGAGAGACAATGTTAATTTTGTTCCATGCAACATCCATGTTTCATCAGTTTCAAAGTTGGAACATTTCCTCTGGGAATTAGGATCTGTCTTGCATTCCACTCACAGTGCACTTGTGCATGGGTGTGTCCCTTGGGCACCACTTTGGCGCCTTTAACTATGTGTGGCACAGTCTTACTTGCTGCGTCAAGTGTGACTGCAGTCAGCAGTGGAGTGGGCAGGTGTGGCGAGCCATGCATTGGCGCCTTCCGTGTTGCACTGTACGTGGGCATATGGAGTGGTTCCACACACTTAGATAATGCAGTTAGCTGTCGTTGTGCTCGTGCACAGGTTGTGACATGGCCCTGTGTTTTGCCATGGAGGAGAGGGGGGGTTCTGGCACTGGCCACCCTTGTCTACATGCACGCAGTCCACCTGCTGACGAGCAGACATTCCCACACACCACAAGGCTGATTTGCTCTCCCTGTGTCTCCCTCCCTCTGTGTCCCCCTCTCCCTCCCTCTGTGTCCCCCTCTCCCTCCTTCTGTGTGTCAGCCTCCTCCCTCTGTCCGTCTCCCTGTGTCTCCCTCCCTCTGTGTCCCCCTCTCCCTCCCTCTCTGTCCCCCTCTCCCTCCCTCTGTGTGTCAGCCTCCTCCCTCTGTCCGTCTCCCTGTGTCTCCCTCCCTCTGTGTCCCCCTCTCCCTCCCTCTGTGTCCCCCTCTCCCTCCCTCTGTGTGTCAGCCTCCTCCCTCTGTCCATCTCCCTGTGTCTCCCTCCCTCTGTGTCCCCCTCTCCCTCCCTCTGTGTCCCCCTCTCCCTCCCTCTGTGTGTCAGCCTCCTCCCTCTGTCCGTCTCCCTGTGTCTCCCTCCCTCTGTGTCCCCCTCTCCCTCCCTCTGTGTCCCCCTCTCCCTCCCTCTGTGTGTCAGCCTCCTCCTCTGTCCGTCTCCCTGTGTCTCCCTCCCTCTGTGTCCCCCTCTCCCTCCTTCTCTGTCCCCCTCTCCCTCCCTCTGTGTGTCAGCCTCCTCCCTCTCTCCGTCTCCCTGTGTCTCCCTCCCTCTGTGTCCCCCTCTCCCTCCCTCTGTGTCCCCCTCTCCCTCCCTCTGTGTGTCAGCCTCCTCCCTCTGTCCGTCTCCCTGTGTCTCCCTCCCTCTCTGTCCCCCTCTCCCTCCTTCTGGTGTCCGCAACAGCATTCACAGCATCGACGATGGTCTGCCACATGGCTGTTTTTTCTGACATTCTGGTCTGTCTGACCAATGTTCCAAAGAGGTGTGGCTCGACTCTGAGGATTTCATCGACAAGGACCTCCAACTCTCGGTTACTGAACTTTGGATTCTTGTTAGTGGGCATGGTGAGGGGTGTGGGGGTGGATGGGGGTGTGTGTGGATGGTTGTGGGTGTGTGGGTGTGGTTGTGGAGGTGTGTGTGTGTGTGTGAATGTGATGAGGGGGTGTTTGTGAAGGTGGTTGTGTGAAGGTGTGGAAGTGTAAGGTGTGGTAAAGCTTGCAGTATGGTGCTGTGGGTTGTCTGTGGGGTCTGGCAGCAGTGAGTCTGTTGCAAAGTCTCATGGTTTGTGTGTGTGGGCCCTTTTTATTGGTCCATTGGTGGGTGTGGCTGTGTTTGAAGTTTGGGTGGGTGTGTTATAAGGAGTGGTGGTGTTTTGGGCCTCTGTTTGTTTTTGGCAGTTGCAGGTCAGTGAATGTGTTGTTTTAGTGGTTGTTGGACATGTTTAGTGGCTTTGTGCCATTCGATTGGTGTATTCTTGTGTCGTTTTTTTTTGTCCTGGTTGTGTACGTGCGTTTTTAGCGTGTGTACGGGGTGTACATGGGCCATTTTGTTGTACAGTGCTGTCCTTGTGTGTGGCTTGGTACGACTCGTACATGCGGTTGTGATGTTGGGGCCTGGGGTGCGCACCGTACTTAGGAGGTTGTGGTGGGGGTGCGACTCTGACGTACACGGGTGTACATACACGGGTGGGGGTACGACTCTGATGTACAGGGGTGCACATACACGGGTGGGGGTACGACACGTACAGGGGTGTACATACACGGGGGTACGACACGTACAGGGGTGTACATACACGGGGTACGAGACGTACAGGGGTGTACATACACGGGGGTAGGACACGTACAGGGGTGTACATACACGGGGGGTACGACACGTACAGGGGTGTACATACACGGGGGGTACGACACGTACAGGGGTGTACATACACAGGGGTACGACACGTACAGGGGTGTACATACACGGGGGTAGGACACGTACAGTGGTGTACATACACGGGGGGGTACGACACGTACACGGGTGTACATACACGGGGGTAGGACACGTACAGGGGTGTACATACACGGGGGTATGACACGTACAGGGGTGTACATACACGGGGGTACGACACGTACAGGGGTGTACATACACGGGGGTACGACACGTACAGGGGTGTACATACATGGGGTGTACGACACGTACAGGGGTGTACATGCGGGGGGGTAGGACACGTACAGGGGTGTACATACACGGGGGTATGACACGTACAGGGGTGTACATACACGGGGGGTACGACACGTACAGGGGTGTACATACACGGGGGTACGACACGTACAGGGGTGTACATACACGGGGGTATGACACGTACAGGGGTGTACATACACGGGGGTAGGACACGTACAGGGGTGTACATACACAGGGGTACGACACGTACAGGGGTGTACATACACGGGTGGGTACGACACGTACAGGGGTGTACATACACGGGGAGGTACGACACGTACACGGGTGTACATACACGGGGGTAGGACACGTACAGGGGTGTACATACACGGGGGTAGGACTCGTACAGGGGTGTACATACACGGGGGCACGGGGGTACGACACGTACAGGGGTGTACATACACGGGGGGTACGACACGTTCATGGGTGTACATACACGGGGGGTACGACACGTACAGGGGTGTACATACACGGGGGTAGGACACGTACAGGGGTGTACATACACGGGGGTACGACACGTACAGGGGTGTACATACACGGGGGTAGGACACGTACAGGGGTGTACATACACGGGGGGTACGACACGTACACGGGTGTACATGCAGGGGGGGTAGGACACGTACAGGGGTGTACATACACGGGGGTAGGACACATACAGGGGTGAACATACACGGGGGGTACGACACGTACAGGGGTGTACATACACGGGGGTACGACACGTACACGGGTGTACATGCAGGGGGGGTAGGACACGTACAGGGGTGTACATACACGGGGGTAGGACACGTACAGGGGTGTACATACACGGGGGTAGGACACGTACAGGGGTGTACATACACGGGGGGTACGACACGTACAGGGGTGTACATACACGGGGGGTACGACACATACACGGGTGTACATACATGGGGGTACGACACGTACAGGGGTGTACATACACGGGTGGGGGTGTACATACACGGGGGTACGTCTCGGACGTTAGGGGGCTGGGGGGAGTGTTGGGCGCGTATGCGGGCACATGTCTCCATGGTTGCTATGGGAGTTCGGTGCGGACGGTGTTTTTTCCATACGGTTGTAACATCAGACGCACGGGATGGATCGTGATTCCTCGGTCGGACTTCACTTTTCACATTTGTACGGTAAATCGTCCGAGGACGTGTCGGACACATTTTCCGACCCGAGGACGTGTGGGGAATAATTCCCAATGCGGTTCGTATGGACTTTTTACCATGCGAATCGTGATTGGCAGTTTGTACGGCACTTGTACGATTCGTACGGTAAAAAGACCGGATACGAGTCGTACGGGGAAAAGTTTTACCGGATCGTAATCGGCACCTTTGTCTGCATTTTCAGTAATACCATACAACTGCTGGTATTGGAAGAAGAGTGCACAGTATTCTACAAATTTGAACATTATGTGAGGTGCAGTTGATTGGTCCACCGTTGTCTTCTGCTTTTTCTTATATGATAATTGTAGAGTATTCTAATTTATTTAGAATTATTTCCATTTGTATCTCAAATACATCAAAATGGTGGTAAATTATCCCAATAGAGACATAAGTGAATTGCTCAGTTGCTAATGTGAAATGTGAGAATGTTGAACTAAATAATCCAAAAGATTAAAAATAAACCTAATTTTATTCTTTAGTAAGTCATACAGTATCATTAAATAATGAACAATCTATGTAATCTGTCAGGATAAGTGCATCACCTTTTCAACCTTTATGTCAAACTTGCCACAGGTATCAGAAAGTAGGTGTCAGAAAGCACTAATCTTGTAGTACAGATCCAACAATAGCTATGTGTGCTTCGACACATTTCTGAACTCACTGCCAACTATACACTGAATCATGGGTTGGTTAGAAGTAGGTCCAGAGAAATGGCAATGGTATAAGAGAGAAAACAGAGACATTAGATATCACCACTCGACATGGTGAGATAGGTGGACACTCCTTCAACTGGAGTAGCACTGGTAAGAAGACGTATTTGGTGTTTTTATCGCTCATGCCATAGCACTTGCTTTCTTGTACTGTATATGATAATCACAACTTCCATCTATGAAATACATTTTAAGAGCATGTGGAGCATTCATGCTTTTTGTACTACAGACAACTACCTCTGTGATTCATGTTATGCTTAAAGTGACAGGTTCATTAACTATAATATAGTAAATGCAAAGCATCGAAGACAAGTTATCAAAACTCTGAAGAGATGAGGACCATTTTCTCTACTCATGTGGAAATAACAAGAGGCGCTATATTCAATTTCTTAATGCTCAAACAATGACTCTTGAATTAGTTCTTGGAAAATGAAGTCCAAAACCTTAAACTTGAGTAGTTTTTATAGACTACTTCTTTGTCTCCTGATCAGTCTTTTGACAACTTCAAAAAAATAAATAGTCTGAAAAATGTCCAAAACTCTGGAAACTAGTATTTGAAATGATTGTCAAATGTTTATATAAACTGAGATGCAGAAGACAATACATCTAACAGCTCATGTATATGAGGTGTGGTGGGGAAGAAAGTGTATGATCAACAGAAAATTTGTTATAAGAGAATTGAGCTGCAGAAATTAATGACAAATATTTGGCTTCATGTGAATCAAGGAAGGAGAAATGTGACTGGACTACCCCAGCAAGATAAAAATAAAGGATTCCAGCGAGATGTAAATGAAAGTAAAACTGTGTGCAATGCTTTCAAATTTAAAGCTATAGTATCTTCAATGTGGACAGTGAACCACAACCCAAGATATTTAATGTTATCAGGAATCCAATGAAACAGGAGGAGGTGAAATTGTCAAGAAAGCATAAACTATCTAGGGGGAGAGTTTCACACTTGTCCGCATTTAATTTATAGCCTGAAACAGACGCAAAGTTGCCTACTTCTAATAGAAAAGATGGTAAAGACCTATGTGGATGAGAAAAAAAAGTAAAATATCAACAGCATAAACAGAGAGTTTTAGCTGGTTATCTTTATTTTTAATTTGTGGATTTGAACACATTGTTCATAAAAAAGGATTCTAAGGCAAGTATAAACAATAAGGGAGAAATTGGACAGCCTTGTCGAACACCTCTGTAAAGGGAGAAAAATGGAGACATAAGGCCCATGACTAAAATAAATGATTTGGGGGAAGTATATAACAAAGAAACATAGTTTAGACCCAAATCTGAACAAGGAAAGCATAGAAAAAATAAAAGACCAACTAACTCTATCAAATGCTTTTTCCTCATCTAAAGACACACCTGCTAAAGGAGAAGTAGTCTAGTATTATCTGAGAGATGCCTACCTTTAATGAACCCACATTGTTCCCTCCCAATAATTGAGGTAATAGAATATCTAAAGGAATAACTAATATTTTTGCAAAAATATTATAGTCCAAATTTTTTAGAGAGATTGGGAGATTATATTTACACAATGTATGATCCTTATTGTCCTTGGGAAGAAGACATAATAAAGCCTCTTGAAAAGGACCCCCGATACATGAGAGGAAATAAAATAAAGAAAACGTTGGTGTAATTTAGGGATAAGAAACGGAGAAAAATATGAAAAAAATTAAATAGTAAAACTATCAGGTCCTGGAGCCTTACCATGTTTAATGAAGAGGATGGCATTAGAAATATCTTGAATTTGAATATCCACATGTAATATAGAAAAATCAATGTCATGTTGTGAAGGAGGAGGAATGGACGATACATTTTGAAGAGGATCTTGGGGATCAGAATGAGAATCCGGGGGACAAAGAGTCTAAAAAATGTGAGTACATTCCAAAAGTATACATTTTTATGTACAGTATGATTGGTAGAGGTTAAAGGAGAGTCAATGTTAGTATGTTCTGTTTGATTTTAATGTAATCGGCAAGAATTGTTCCTGCTTTATTTTGACCCCTCTAATATTTTGCACTGGATTTGAGTAACTAAGAGTTGGCAATTTCTGTAGAAAGTTTATTAAATTCATATTTAACTGTAACTAGATAATCAAGAATGGGTTTGGATTTAGAATTATAAAAGAAGTGTTCTAGTTGTTAAATACGTGAATTAAGCAATTTTAAATCATTTGAGGGAGGTTTCCATTTCCGGGATACAAAATTCATAATGAAATCCCTAGAAGCAGCATTAAAAGTATCCCAAATAGTCTGAGGAGAAAGGTCTGGAGAGTCATTTTCCCTAAAAAATGGATTAGCAAATTGCTCAAAAGTGTGTGTAAACTGTGGATCTAGAAGAATAAAATTGTTAAATCTCCATCTTCTAGTTCCCTGAATAGGTGGAAGAAGATCTAAATCCAAAGTGACTGTTGCATGTTCTGAATTTAATACAGACCCTATATCGGAGTTGATAATATGTTGAGCAAGAGCATTAGAAATAAACATGTAATCTATCAGAGATTGGTAAAAATGAACAGGGTAAAAGAAAGAAAGTATACTATTGAAACGTTGGATTGCATAATCTCTAAGCATCAACAACAGATCGTTGGACTATTGTTGATTTAAACTGAGAATGCATGTGTGAAGGCATAAATCTAGTTTTAGACTGTCTATAAGGGGATCAAACACCATGTTACAATTACCACCGACTATAAAATAATCATCAGTGTAAGTCATCAATTTACTAATACCCATTTCATAAAAACAGCATAAGTGTAATAACATATAACCATGAAATTGTAATAACATATCAAAATAGATAGCATATGAGAGAGAAAATGGAATCAGAGAAAAGGAAAGAGAAGTAAGAAAACTAGAGGAAAGAAAGAATTAAATAAAAAAGGTGGAAAAAAGAAGTAAAGTGAAAAAGAAGAATGGAAAAAGATATGATATTGTTAAGATATTTCTGAGAGAAGAAATCAAAAAAAGTGAAGGAAAAAAATTAAGACAAAAATGGAAGAAAGAGATAAAAACCATACATTAAAAGATAGAAAATGACCTACGAGAAAACACACACAAAAGCGTAGGGTGGTGAAGCCACATAAGGGAACGACACACCAACTGGACCTCTCAGGACAGAAACTGGAGGGAGGAAGGACATCATCCAGACTGACTAGGAGTCACAAGAAGGACTTATAAAAAAGGCAGCACCTAACAAAAGAAAAGACATATATTATACCAATGTTAACATTAAACAATACAGAAGGAAAGTAACCAGAAATATACTGAAAATATCACCAGAATTGATAATATAAATCAAGTAATAGATCCAGCAATTTCCATATCCTCCAGTCTACAACTGTAATAGAAAAAGATCTTCGTAGGTTGTGGTTTGTTTTTTATAAGTCACTTTGAAAAAGTATGGATGTGTAAGACCAAATCTGGTGTTGATGCTTCATAGTGCTGGTCTAATATCCAAAAATGTGTTTCTTATATTTGCAGTTTCCTTAACATAGTCTTGAGAAAAGAAAAGAGTAGAACCTTGCCATGATATTTTGCCTTTGACTTTTATCTGCCTGTAGAAATGTAACAAATCTATGTAGTATAAAAAATACAAAATAACGCCTCATGGCTTGTTCGATGAAGATGCAGTCTGTGAACCATGACCTAATCGATGAGCTTGTTGAATACATAGTGTTGGCAGACCAAGAAGCTTTGGAAGATAGGATTGGAAAAAGGAAAGAGGATTAGAGCCTTCAAGTCCCTATACTAAACCATAAATGTGCATTGTTACGATTTTCAAGTTTTTCAATCTGTTTTTGATGATGTGAGATTTGATCGTGCATAGAAGGGACTTGATTGGCAGCGGATTGAAAAGAGTCCACTCTACTCTCTAAATAAACAACCCTACTCCCTATGTTTGACCATTTATCATCCAGATGTTGAAGACGGATATTAGTCTCTTCCATATATGGACTGAGCGCCATTATTTCCCCAATAATTCATTCCATAGAGATTGATGGAGGAGATATAGCTGGCGAAGGTGGATCTTTTTTTAAACTTTTCCCAAATGAAAGCGTTGAAGTACCAGACAGCTGGACACAAATTTAGAAGTATGAAGTGGAATCATTGACGATTGTGCACCTGTTGAAGGAGATACCACACCTTGCTCTGATTCCACCATGGCATGAAGAACAGCGAAAGGATTAAAGTCAACCACAGATCGAGCAGTAGGAGAAGATATGTTGGCAGTACGACGACAAGACTCTGTTCTCCCCATGCACAGACATTGCAAATAATGAATGCAGCTTATTTAAAGAAGGAAATTTGGAGGAATGTGCAATAGTATAGAGCAAATTATATTTCTCTCCTTCTATTCAAGACTGCAGTCAAAGGGATAACTGAGTGAAACAATGTATTAAAATGTCAGAGGACCGAAAAATAGGAGGGATCAATTTTTGAGATTGCCACAGAGGAGGCACAAAGTTGAAAAAATTCCAAAGAAATAAAAAAGTATTATCTGCAAAACAACTTGTATAATACCAATATATTAGTTTCCCATCTTGAAAAATGTTTGTTACCGCTTACACATGAAAAAAAAACCTCCTTGCGGTAAAACAAAATTGCAGACACGAGTCCTGAGGGAGGCGCATCAGCCCGATGAAAGATAAGTTGTGGTTTCCTGCTTAACTCAGAGACATGTCGATGGTAGAGAAATATTGAATGCAGCCTCATGCTGTGGTGAACTGCATTTTCGCAGGGACAATAAAGTCCTTCTGTAGGTGGAAGCTTAAACCTCCCGTGCTGCATCAGAGCTTTACAGGAGAACTGCTTTTCCCGTCTGTGTCCAAGCCACGCCCCTATGCTGCTACCTTTTGAAAATGTGGTAGTAGGCCAAAATTAGAGTTGAATATTTCTGTGTAACTGACAACTTTATAAAATGCTCATATATGGTATGTGTGATTTATTCTGCTATGCTTGAATTTAATTAGGAATTTTATTCTACTAAATAAGAAATGGCAATTAAAAAATACATTTTTTCTCCTTAGGCTGCATTATTTTATAGCCTTGTGCCTTGGACTTTTAATGCATTTTCTTAAATGTTGCTCTTTTTCTTCTCGTACATGTCTATGGTCAACTTAAATTTCTTACACTCCTTTGTGCATGAATAGTGGGAATTCGACCTTTAAACTATATTCCATGGAGAGCAACAAAGTAAATGAGCTCTTTGTCAACTAATCTGTGAGGATGGAATGGACAGTCATTTCACATGATGTCTATATACATTATAAGCTATCCTTACTAGGAGGAAGGCGGACTTCTTCGTTCCCACTTTCGTAGCCTCCATCCTGCCTGCCGGTCTTACTTTTATGTCCCTTGCCTTTTGCCCTTGCTGATGAACTTTCCTGTTAGACAATTTGGAGAAGTTTGGTGAGAGACCAGACTTGAATGTTCCTGATATATAGTCCATACCCCTTGTCCATTCCCATGGACTTTTCCCCTAGTGGACTCTAATTTGATCCCCTTGCCCATGCTAACAGAACCTTAATGAACCAACCTCCTGCCTTTGTTGCTGGTAGAAATGATTGATTCTAACCATCCTCTTTTTAGATTATTTTATGTAAGTATAGATTTACTTGACTAGATGTGTGGTTTGATGTTTCAGCAGTTAGATGTATGACCAAGCTTCTTAAAATGTTACTTATATGCAGTGCTTGTGGATCTTCAATACAATAACCAAATTATCTAACTTTGTCTGAGTCTTATTAAAGTCTAATGTTCTTTTCGCTAAAACTGTGCTGATTTTAAATGTATAACAGAGAGAGTCATCGATTAATTTCAGAACATCAGGATCTTTTGCTCTTATTCTGTGTAGCTACAGTGGAGCTCTTAGATTGTATGCTTCTTGTCAGACTAAACTTCTTTAGGAGGTTTGGTCTTCCAAATGCAAATCTCTTATTTTGCAGCATTGTTCTGAGAGTAATATATTTGAACCTGATCTTCAATTTGTGAGTTGGCTACCAATTAATTGCCATCGTTGGGTGACCAACAGTTGGACATTATGATTTTGCACCCCTAACTGTGATAGAAAAAGGTCCATCATAGGATCATCACCTCTGAGGTGAAGTATTGAATCTGAGTAAAAATCCTACCCACATGGGCCCAGTGGGAGTGTTGAGGTTGAAATTCCAAAAGTGTATTGCTTCCACTTCAATACAGGCTACTGTTTAATTTGCCACATAGTTCTTCACAAGAGCAGTTTAGGTTAGAATTTGGATTGATGGACCAACAGGTGGCTCAGAAAACAAAATTTCTAAGGTATAAATTAAAAATAAGACACTCCCAATTTCATCACCAAACATTACGTTTGAGAGGAGATGCCACAAGGACCTGCCAACATAAAGAAGGGATGGATGAAATATTTGGCAACTGATTTAATCCTATTGGTAGCAGACACTCTGTGGGACCAGGATCTGTCATATGCCTACTTTAAGAAAATCTTAATAAGCTGACATAAGAGCAGACCCTTGCAGCAGATAAATTGATCTTAAGCGCCGCATAAAGAGAACTACCAATTTGAAACTTTTGCAGCATACTACAAAACAAAATAATGCAATTACGGTTCAGGCTCTGCCCTACCCTTGATTTTATGCCAAATTTGGAGGTAAAACAAACTAAGCAGGAATGACAGCTCTGTAGCCACCTAAAGAAAACCTTGGCCCACATAGTTTTCACATGTTCTTCCTCATTTAACGAGTTCAAACTATGGTCATGAAATGCCTTTAATCGGCCAGGCATACGCGCTTGCTGACAACTCATCATTTTTTGTCTGCAAGGAGATTATCCTCAAGCGGTGACAAGATTTATCAAATATATTAATCATACTGATAGGCTTCTACAGAAGTTGCAGTAGCACAACTATCATATTTACGCTAATTTGTGCCTAGGGATGAACTAGCAGGCACTGATAATCCTCATTTATGCAGCATATGGATGCTCTATTTCCACCACCCTAAGCGCGTAGAGAGACGAGTCTTCTCAGGCAGATGTCTAATGTATTTAATATGAACAGATATTAACATTAATATTTGTGCTTAGAACACTTTGAATTTTGCACAAAGGCTGCATATGCATCTCCAAATTAGCTATAAACTTGATTTTAAATTCTGTAACGTGTCTGCCTAGATAATACTAGTCCTCGGGTGTAAATAAGCTGACAAGTCATCAACGACTTGTTGCACAATCTTCAGCTACTTTGCATTTACTGAACTCTAAATAGCGGCACATAGGTTTTTATGCACTTCATGTGTATATATTTATATATTACTGAGTGTTTTATGCGAAATTATTTCAATCAACTAATAATAAATTAACTCAACTCAACTCAACTTACAGATCACCCTCGGCCTTTAGGCAAGCACACGTATACCAGTTTACTAGTTTGAGTGGGGAGAGCAGACAGGTATCTGTCTGAACTTACTAGGCGAGAATGTGCGTTAGGCATGGAACAGACCTGTCAGGGACTATCTGGGTTTTTATAAATTGTTGCCAGTAGCTGTGACTCTTTGCCATAAAGTGCATGCACACAAGAAACCTACACTATTATTTCTAAACCATTATTTTAGGCCAATTGTAGCGCACAGTATATATAACTATGTTATTGTAGATGTGAGAGTAAAAGTAGCGCATTTCTTTATTTATATTTTATGTATTTTATATTTCCTTAGCACATACACACTTTACTCTTCTAATGCTGCTCCTAAGGTTCTTGTGTTATATGCAATTTAATTTGAAGAGCACTTTTGCACGTTTGCACTCTGTTTGTCTACATGCTGCTATGCTCCCACTATTCGTGATATGGCATAATATTAACTTACATGGCCCCCTGTTGCCTCTGGGCCTGGGGCTGCATGCAGGGAGGCACATGGTGTGCCTCCCTTTCGACATGTACCCCCTGTTTCTGAACAGCATGGACTAGATAGTCGATGCTGTGCAGAAAAGTGCTTTGGTGGACCCATCACGCTGCCTTTCTTAGGCACACTCTTGAGCCAGAGAAAGGGACTGCCGTGGGACAGGCAAAGCAGTACCGCCCGACCTGGATTCCAGTCGGCATCCAGCGGGCAGTCTGACTATGAGTTATTTATTTTTTATTTTATTTTACATGATTTATATAGCGCGCGATTACCAGAAGAGGTGTCCTGGCGCTGTCCACTGCTCCAATTAGGCTTACTCCTGAGTTATTTGACAAATAGCCAGGTCTTCAATGCTTTCCTGAATTGAAATAGATGGTGTTGCAGCGGGGTGCTGGTGTGGCTGCCCGCTGATACACCGCCAAACGCATAATCAGGCTCTAAGCTTAGGACTCTCACCTAACCTGTGTAGCACATTTTAAAATCCTCTCTCAAAGTGGCGCAGGTACAGTGACAGCCTTGCTTGCTCCTTTAGGCACACTCTGTCCGGCAGTTCCAAATTTCAAGCTTCACCATGTGATAAGAGTGAAAAGGTAAGTGCTGGCCACAGATCATGACAGCAGATACATGTAGTTTACCATTTCTGATCAATTATGGTGTATATTGTGTCTAAAGAGCAGTGCCACCCAGTGGAAAATGTGTGGGCAGACTTTTTGCAACAGATTTGATGTTCTATTTTGGTATAGACGGTATCTTGGACCAAAGTTAATTAAAAATAATAATAATAATAATTAATTTAAGTGCCAATGAGCCAATGAAGGAAAATTCATAGTGCAACACATCAATCCAAGTCTACTTATAAATAATTAACGAATAAATAATCCAGACATATAGAACAAGTTCAACTGTCTGAATTACAAATGTCCTAAAACAACATTGTATCTTCTTTACCTATCCCACCCCAAAATGTATACCACCTAAGAGGGAATCCAATCTTTCTTTTTCCCTTCATCAATGTTACTTTAGAAGGAAAAAACCTGCACATTGATACCAAATTGTCCCAAATTATTCTACTATCTACAGTGATAGGCACTATAAACTACTCGTGCTACAGAAAATGCAATTATGCAAATCGGAAAAAAAAACAAATTCTCTTCCCCACTATCCCGATCCCCACTTATCCTCAATTATTGCACCTCATAAAGTGCTGTACGCCGTAAAGTGCCTCTGCTCCCTAAAGTGCCATTGTACTCTTGTGCCAGGAAGAGTAAATTCCTTCCCTATTGCCACAAGCCGAGTGGGTAAAGGAAGAAGAGAACGTGCCAAAGTGCAGTATTCCCTTGAAGGGCCATTGCTGTCCATTTTTTTCCTATCAAATCAAAAAAGACCCTAACAAATATTCCAATCCCTACTCCATCCAAGCCAAATTCGACCTTTTTCTATAATACTGCGGGGAGCGGTTAACTCTAGCTTGAAACCAAGCTTCTTGCTTACTAACCTTCAGCATTTTTCCTCCCACTGTATTAATGTTGGAGCAGTGGGAGATTTACATTAAGTTATGATCAGGGAGAGAGCAAGTAGCATTGCAATTAACATAAAGTGCTCTATACCTTTTGCCTCTGTAATCTCCCAGTCCCAAATGCACATGCGCGCCTCTCTTAGGGTGGGGTCAATATCACATCCGATTACACTACCTAAAACACACCCCGCCAAAATGTCACCAAATGTCCACAGGTTCAGAACATGTGCAACCAATACCTCGTCTGATTGCACTTCAGGCAACCCCTAATAATTACGGGGAAGCATCCTATTCATTCATTGTGGGTCGTGATATCCACCCATTGAAGCAAGCCATGCGGTGAAAGTTGGCCCCACTAAAAGTCGAGTAACTCAGATCGAAATATCTGTCCCACTGTGTCATATTTAACTTTACTCATCTATGATTTTCTCACTTTAATCTTATCTTCTGGATCATAACATCCGACCCCGAGTGCAATGTCTTAGCCCAATAACTCAAAGTCTGGCTGACGTTATACCCTCGGAGCAGCTGTCTAGCCCTATATCAGGAGGAATCAATATCTTCCCGAGATAAATTACAAAACATAGCCCAAAATTGTTGAAACATAAAAAAACTGATAAGGCTTATGAGCTGTCTTTTCCAAAAATAGAGCCGATGGAGTTTTCCCCTTGCTCACTTCAGATAAAGACCCTACCTTAGTCATGGATAAATCGGCCCAATTCTCTATTACTGCTTCCAGTAAGGCTGGGGAAATAGTTTGACAATACCGCAATGTGGATTCTGCATTAATGTGTGGGATCCCATACCTGATGAACACTTTGTTTTTCCAAGGTCCAAGGAGATTCAGTGCTTTATACCTAACCTTTGTAGGCATTTTGGGAATTAAAACACCCCACCTACAGTCTGGCAACCCTCTATTTTTTACCATTAGGATAATATTGTCTGAGCTGGTTTTTAAAAGTCTTTTACTCCTGCATTGCTGCAAGTTGCAGGGTGCAGGAGCATTTTTTCTCCTCTTGCTCACACTCACCTCCTTCTCGCCTTCTCGCCTCATCCTTGCTGACCTCAGCCATTCAGGGTGTGCCTGGTGCTCCTCCCTGGTACAGCACACATTCAGGAGCCATTTTGGAAGGGTCGGCGGTCTAGTGTTCAGACCGGCTGAACCCTCCAACTACATATTGGGAGCTGCTGCCCGGAAGTGGCGCTGGCGCGCCGAAGGCAAGCCGGCCTGCGCCCGTCAATGCTCTGGGTGCACTCAGCACCAGCCCCCGTGCCGGGTTTGGCACCTAAGTTAGCGGTTCTGCTTCTCAGCACCGCGATGTTCGGAAATACAGCAGAGAAGAGCTACTTTCTTGTTATACTGAAACACAGCACTGTTCAGGCCCCACTCTGTCCCCTGGGGATAAACCAACTCTCTTTTCTTTGCCAATTTGTCCTCTTAGGCCCAATCACCTTAAGATAAAATCCCTTAAACAATCCGCGGGCAGCTCGCAAAAATGCACTTGAGGAAGATTAAACTGCACTTTGCTTAATGCCCGATCACTCACCAAACATGCAATGGAAATGGCTGACTTCTTGGACAGCTAGACTATTGACATAGCTTTTATAACAGAGACATGGACTGATGCCACATCTGGCCCAGACCTGGTTACTGCCACCCCTCCCGGCTATTCGCTAACCAGGCTGAACCACATTGGGAATAGAGGCGGAGGAACAGCAATTATCTCTAAAGTCAACTTTAAAGTCAGATTTGACCCGCTACCTCACCCTGGCTGCGAAGCCTTGATCTTTAAAATTAACCTTACCAGCCACTACTCCTTCAATGGAGCTCTGATTTATAGACCTCGTGGTTCTAGAAAGCCCTTTCTAGATATGGATAAGTCCCCATGGGACATAAAAGCCAACTTCTCCGACTTTACTATTCTGGGCGATTTCAACTTTCACCTGTAGAATATGGCGGATCCGGATACTCCTGATCGTATTGCTTTCTTCTCTCTTCAAGGGCTATCACAACTAGTCCGCGGTCCTAGGCATTCTGGCAGCCATACCCTAGATGACACCTTCTCCGACTGTCCTTTCATTCAGGTCACCCAGTCTTTACAGTTAACCTGGTCAGACTATAGGGCGGTGATGTTCCATCTGAACCTAGGAGGTCACAGTCTGAAAGATCCCAAGAGCATAACTAGGACTAGCCATCGAACTTGGCACTTGATGTCGGAAGGCACATTCTCAAGGGCCCTGAAAGACTCCATCATGCCAATAGCTCCAAATCTGGATTAAGCAACGGAGGACTACCATAAATGGATTAGTGACTCTATTAATAGCTTAGCACCAGCTAAATGAGGAAACAAAAAGAGAGCCTCTCCATCTGAACCCTGGTTCTATGAAGAGCTTAGACTGGCCAAACAATCATGCAGTAGGTTAGAGAGGAAATGGAGGCTGCACTACTGCTTGGAGGATAAAGACTCCTATAAGGAGAAACTGCAATAGTATAAAAAAATCCTGACCAAAACTAAATCCAAGTTATTTATAAATAAGATCAACTCGGCTCTGAATACTCCTAAGGTGTTATTCTCAAATGTGGTCAAACTTAGCAATCCACCCCCAGCCAGTAACCTTAACGCAGATGCCTCTTTCCGCAACAACCTTGCTACCTCTTTTAAAACCAAGGTAGAAGTGATTTTCAATGCCTTAACCACAAGTGCTGACTCTGGGGAACTATGCACGACTGACAACCCTCAGGTCGCAGGGTTTAATGATCCGAAAGGAAGAAAGGCTATCCTAAAGCCATATGTGGTGTTACCTTCCCAATCCAACAATCCCATTCTTCCAGCTTTGTCCCCACTTACGATAGACCAAGTTATCATCTTGTTCAGGAAAATTAGGTCAGGATCACCGCTTGACCCATGCCTCCCTAGAGATCAACAAGTGGGATCAGGCATAGTTCCTGGTCCTCTTCTAGGGATCTTTAATCAAATGCTCCGGTCTGGTGACTTCCCCAAAAACTGGAAAGACGCGTCAATTCTCCCTCTCTTTCAAAAAAGCTAATTTGGAGGCTGACATCCCCAACAAGTATAGACCAATATCTCAACTCCCCTTTCCGGCCAAACTGATAGAGAAAGCCATAAACACTGAGCTCTCTCTTTACATCCAGGAACACGATCTACTGGAGTTCTCCCAGTTTGGCTTCAGAGGCCAACATAGCACTGAGACAGCTTTGATCACAGATGCAGAATATGACAGAACAACTTTAGACAAAGGAGGGAACGCTGCCCTAATTTTCAGCAGCATTCAATACTGTCAACCATCAACTCTTTATCAACCGGTTGTTCGAGACAGGGGCCAGAGGAACTGCTCTTAAGCTCCTCAGCTCATTCCTCTCTGACAGAAAGCAGTATGTGGAATGTAATGATCACAGATCTACTTCTTTCATTCTTCTCTGTCTTTGCTGAGTCCAACCCTTTTTATTCTGTACTTTTCACCTCTGGACTCACTGATCAAAGGCCTTGGCTTCTCGGTTGTCTCCTATGCTGATGACACCCAAATACTGGGGTCAGTCACAGAGAAAGCCGACAACACAGCTAATTGTTTTCACAACTGTATGCTGCAGATAGGAAGCTGGGTGTCTAACAACTGCTTCAAGCTGAACTCTGATAAAACGGAGGTGCTCCTGTTTGGCAATAATCCTTCATTTTGGGCCCCTAGTTGGTGGCCTTAAGAAATGTGTCCAATCCCCACTCCTGTGCCAAAGGTGAAAAATCTGGGAATTTAGTTTGATGAAAAACTCACCTTTGTAGGTCACGCCAATGCCATCACCTCATGTTGTTTTTTCATTTTCAAGCCTCTCAGAAAGATCCTCCCTTTTGTCCCTCTGAAATAAAAAAAATGAAATACCAGTATTTGTAAAGCGCACAGCTACCTCCGAAGTGGTGGCCCGGCGCTGGGGGCCCTCGGGAAGATTAAGCAAGCTATTGCCCAGAGTCACATGGTGCTGGGCTAACCTCCCTCTGGCACCGGGGATCGAACCGTGAACCCCGTAGTCCGGAGTCAGCCTACCTGGCCGCTGCGCCACACCTCTTCCACATAAAATGGTGATTACCACTCTAGTCTTTTCTAAAATACACTACTTCAACCTGCTCTTCTTCACAGCCCACAAGAAAGCCTTGAACAAATTTAAAAAATTGTCCAAACCGCGGCTGCTAGGGTGTTTTTAGGGATCCGAAAATATCAGTCGGTGTCCAAGTCTCTCCCATTACTCCACTGGGGAGGAAAGAGTTATGCAGTCATGACTGCTAAACTCTGGAACAATATGCCACTTACCCTCAAAATCTCAAACAATCTGT
Source organism: Triturus cristatus (assembly GCF_964204655.1). Taxonomy (NCBI): domain Eukaryota; kingdom Metazoa; phylum Chordata; class Amphibia; order Caudata; family Salamandridae; genus Triturus; species Triturus cristatus. Next base: position 1,406,871,736 of record NC_140591.1, read on the forward strand.
TTACCTTTCCCAAAGCGCTTAACACCTGGCTTTTTAATAATGAATTCAATATGCTCTTTCATTTCTCTGGAGCCTCACTGATGTCTGGTGTTTTGCTACCCTTTTTTTTCCTCACTGGAGTGTCAGCGCCTTGACACCCGCGTGTATTAGTGCACTTTAATAATCTTAATTTCATTTCATAAAGTTGTCAAAGCAATAAAACAAAAATGGATACCTTTTTGGCCCAGGCTTATAGTTATCCTTCAGTGATGTAGGGAGAGCCTCCAGGGACACATTAAACAACAAACATTCAGGTGTTGCCTCATTGATTTTATACCCCCAATGTTTGTAAAGGTCTTAATTAGCAGCAAGTTATTTTTATTGTTAGATGTGATTGGATTAAAGAACAGGCATTTGCAATGCAATCGGTCTCGCCTTTAGGACCTTACGTGTATTTAGCCATGCAGAACATTAGCCTGGGTGCTGAAAAATCGACTGTTCTTTAACATGGAGGGAAAGTAAGCACCAAACTGCATGACACACCAGGAATGGGAACACATGGAGATAAATATTGCCTTTAAGCAGGACATGGTATAGTCCAAAGCTCTGATTTTAATAAAAAATTCGGGCCTTCGGTGGTCATATCACTGAAAATACAAGATTTGAAAAAAATATTATTGTCTACGGGTACTCGTGGAAGACAATTTTATAGACTGGAATCTAGAGATTGATAAAGTGATTCTGTTTTTTTACTGACCTATGCTGGTCATTTTCTATCAAGAAAGTTAAATAGAGGCAGTTGCCAGAAATATTTTAAAAAGAGAGTCCCTCAGCAGAAAGCAATTCTGGTATTTTACTGACCTCTACTGGTCGTTTTCTATCAAGACAATTATATTTAGGCAGTTGAGCAGAAGAAAAGTCCCTAAGCGGAAGCAGAAAAGTCCTAGGGCTGATCTCCATAGCCTACAAAGTACATACACATATTAAAGTATATATAAGACGTCTCGAATGCTCGACCTAAAAAGGACCATATTGTCTGCATACAGCTTTATTCTGAATCCAGAGAGTAAGGGAGATAGAATATTTATATCCTGGTGAATAGTGTGTGCTAATGGTTAATAAAAAAGGGCAAATAATAAGGGGAAATAGGGCAACCATGGCAATTCCTCAATTAATGGTAATGTGGCCTGTTAAAGAATGATTAATTATCAACTGAGCTGTTGCCCCTTGATAAAGTGATAGTATTGAACTTGTGAATTGGGATTGAAATCAAAACTTATTCCAAGTATAGAATACAAACCTCCAAATTACAAGATCAAAGGCCTTCTCGGCATCCAGCAAAACAATCACTGTTTGAATTCTATCAGCCATCACAATATCTATGAATTCAAACATGAAATGAGTATTACAATACAAATTTCTGTGGCTAATAATACATTCTGAGCCTCCGATGTGAGAAATTGCGCAACCTTTCAATTCCAATTTGCCAAAATCTTAGTATAGACCTTATAATCAGAATTAGTAATAGAATAATTGGAATGGATCTATAATATTTCAGGTCCTCAGGTTCTTTCCCTGCCTTCAGAAATTTCACCAAGGCCCCTTTTTCTAAAGGAGTCCGGCACCTGGCCCCTGGCCAGGTGATTAAAAAGCACAGTCATAGAACCCTTTAAAATTGTTGCAAAAGTTTTGGAAAACTCAGAGACAAAGCCATCTTTTCTCGGGGTTTTGCCATTGGGGAGGTGTGCTGTAGTCTCTTCCACATCTCTCTCTGAGATGGAGCTTAAAAGGAGCTTCTGTCAGAACAGGTAGTTTTAAGCCTTCTAAAAATCATCTATTGGCTGGTCCTGCCTACTATCTTCTGCCAGATCAGCGTAGTCTTAAATGTTTTTGTTAGACCTGTCAGCCCTTTGGGTGGTCCCTCCTCAACATTATTTATTTTGTCCCACTTTTGCCTCAAACCCTGTTAGTATTTTTCCTTTTTGGGAACCACCAGACTTTTTAGTATTGATGCAGATTCAGGGAGCCATTTTAGCTACCCCTGGAACTTCTGTCTGAGGGCCTGGAGCACAAAATGGAGGCCACCCATTGTCACCTGTGACATCACTGGAACCTACCAGCACCTTCCAGAACATTCCAGAACCCTGTGACAGGGTGAGGCAGGTTTAGAATGTTGGGAAGACATCTCCAGGTTGGCAGTTGGCAGTTGGAAGGCGGCAGTTGGCACCTGACTGGTGAAGAGAGAGGAGCACAGAACTGAAGGAGGAAGGAGTGAGGCAACAGGGGTGGAAACTTGTGCCTGGAGTGGGGTCCAGAAACCCACCCTTGATACTAGTCCCTGCTGACTGAGCCCAGCCTGGAGCCCTGTGTGGGAGAAAGCAAGAAAAGCCATCTTAAGGACCTGGACAGCCGGAACAGGCCTTAAAAGTAAAGAACAGCAAGTTCCTGACCTGGTTACTGGTAACTTCCTGAAGTCCGACGTCGAGAAGCCTGGAGACCTGGAGCCCGAGGTGGAGAATCGGCGCTGACTGGAAACCAGACGTCGTACCCGGAGCCGCCAGAGGTCGAGAGAGGGCGCCGACGGAGGTCGTGGAGACACCAGAGGTCGAGGAGGAAGTCACCTGAGGTCGAGTGTGCGGCGTCGACGGGGGAGTGAAGTCCGCCCTCCGGAGTCGCCGGAGACCGAGGTGAAGCGTGCCGGAGGTCGGGAGTGGAGATCGCACTCCGGAGTCGCCGGAACCTGAAGAGGATCGTGCCGGAGGTCGGGAGTGGAGGTCGCACTCAGGAGTCGCCGGAACCTGAGGAAAGGAGCACCGGAGGTCGGGAGTGGAGATCGCACTCCGGAGCCGCCGGAAGTCGACATCGAGCCAAGGCTGCCCGACGTCAGCGAACCGGAGCCGCCCGAAGTCGACATCGAGCCACGACCGCCCGACGTCATCGAACCGAGGCCGCCGACATCGAACTGGAACCGCCTCCCGGCGTCGACAAGAACTGTCATTGAGCCGAGGCCGCCGACATCGAACCGGAACCGCCTCACGGCGTCGACACGACTCCAGCGGCGTCGGAACTTCATAAAAAGGGCAGTAAGTGGAATAGAGGGCGCCTAAGGCCCTGTGAAGCCCTAAGAGACCATCCTAGAGGCTAGAGAGGTGCTGGAATCAGCTTGATAGTGCCAGGGGTGAGCTGAGACTAATACAGAGGGGTTGTGTAGTGTGGGAGAGCCAGATCTCTAGATCCCCCCTTGATCTACCTCAGTTTAGGCCTCAGCCTTGTCCAAGCCAAGTAGTACACCCCTCAGGTCATCCAAAACTCTACAAGCTGGGATTGGGCCAAATCATCCCATAGTACCTCAGGAATGTGAACTGATTTTTTTTAAGTGTCACTGTTGGCTTTTATTATTTATTGAGAGCACTGTATTTATTGTATTCATCCTATTTATTGCCTCGCAGTATTTATTGCCTCACAGTATTTATTGTTTCACAGTATTTATTGTCGCACAGTATTTATTGTCTCGCAGTATTTATTGCCTCATAATATTTAATTGCCTTTTATGTAATGCACTTATATTTATGCCTTGATTATTTATGATCTACCTTATTTATTGAATCGTTGAAGTATTATTTATTTGACTTACCCTTCCACAGGAAAAGCCTTGTGTACTGTGATTGTATTATTATTTATTTAATCAGCAACTAAGAGAAAAGAAGATAAAGAGATATATTTTCAGTATAATTTTTAAGGTGTGGTGTCGTTTTTGGAACGGATGCACGCATGGTTATTGTGTGGGTATGGCGTATGCTTAGCACGGTGCCTGATCCCTGACCACTCGAGCCAAGCTACCACAGTGTATGTCTGGGAGAACACCACCACCCTTCCGGTGTGGGAGTGTTTTTCTAACATAATTGGTGTTCAGCGGTGGGATAGAGCTGTGCCTACGTATACTCGACAATAACTGTGGGTAGTCCATAGGCCTACACCGGGAGTTTTCTCCAAGCGGACTTCCTAATTGTGAGTTTTTGTTTTTCCAAATTTACTCTGGTGGTGGGAGGAGGTATTATAAAAGGTACCCCCCTGCATAGCTTCTGCAAATAACTGTCCTCTGACCTGAGTGGGCAAGATGGAGTTTGTATTGGAGAATTTAGAAACGTACACTGTGGCCCAACTCAGGGAGATTTGTCAGCGGGAGGGGGTGTATTGTCCCCCAGGAGCAAAGAAGGGTGCACTCCAAACCAGCTTGAGGGCTTGGGGGGAGGCACGACGAGAAAGCAAGGCTGAGGAGGAGGACAGGGATAGAGAGCCCGACAGTGAGGGAGCTGGTTTGTACCAACCTGAGGTGGGGAACCTGTTAGCGGGGCCCAGGACACTTTCCAGGAAGGGCAGCAGTGCCTCTAGCGGTGGCTTGTCTGAAGTGGAGTTAACAGACCGGAGGGAGAAAAGACAGCTCACATGGGACTTAGCAAGGCTGGAGAAAGAGAAGGAGGAACAGAGGATGGCTCATGAGTTGAGGTTAAGGGAGATAGATCTCCAGATCCTACGAATCGGGGCACACCCTGTTCCTAATGGTGGCAGCGAAGAAAGAGAGTTCACAAGGGAACCCAAACCCTATTTGCCGAAAGACATAGTGGCTAGCTATGGTGTGGGCGACGATATTGACAAGTGGCTAGCGGCCTATGAGGTCTCATTAAGGGCCCATGGGGTTCCAGAGAAGTACTGGGGAGGGGGATTGTACAGTTACATGCCTCCAGCTGGTAGGGATGCATTATTGGCCCTAGAGCAGGATGAGCAGACCCACTACCCCACCATGAAAGTGGCGCTCATACGAAAGTTTGGACTAACACCCGAGAAATACAGACAGAAGTTCCGGGGTAGCCACAAACTGGGCACACAGAATTGGGTGGACTTCCTGGATTATGCAAAGAAGGCATTAGAGGGTTGGATTCAGGGCAGTGAAGTGAGGAACTACGAGGGGTTGTTTGATTTAGTATTGAAGGAACACCTGCTCGAAAAATGTTTCCCTGAACTGCGTCAACACCTGGTGGATAGCAAGCTGACCAATCCCCGGAAGCTTGCTGAGGAGGCGGACATTTGGGCTAGTACCCGGGTGTCCACAAGGGGGACTGGAGGGGATACTCAAAAGGCCGGACAGGGCGCCCCCCAGAAGAAAGAGGGAGGGGAAAAGAAAAAGGAGTTCTCCAAAGGCCCCCAAAATAATTTCCAAGGTAAGGGAACAGGATTCACCCCTAGGGCTAACCCACCCAGAAACCCTAATCCTGGCCAGAGTCAGCAGCCAAGGGTTGTCCATTGCTTCGAGTGCGGTGGCGTTGGACACTATAAGGGAGATGCGAAGTGCCCGAAACGACCACCCCCTCCCATTGGAGGAAAGGCCCCCGGAGTAGCTAGTGTAGTGCTCGGGGAGGAGATGCCCTTAACTAAGGGAAGGGAGTGGGCGGTGTCACTTTAGTGTCCCTGGGAGAACGGGAGATGGTTCCTAAGATCCAGGTGCCCGCAAATACCGTAAAGTATGGGCAGTGGGTCACCATCAATGGCCAAAGAGGGGAGGCTCTGAGAGACACAGGAGCCAGTATGACTATGGTGCGTAGCCAGCTGGTGTCTCCAGAGCAGGTGATTCCCGATGTACTACACCCTGCCGCGATGGCTGGCGGCAGAATGGGCCACTATCCGGTGGCCGAGGTTCCGTTTGAATGGGAAGGGGTTGCAGGTTCACTTCGAGTTGCCGTAAGCCCTGCCGTGCCAGTCGATTGTCTGCTGGGGAATGACATGGAGCACAATGCTTGGAAAGAGGTGGAATACCGGACTCACACTGAGATGCTGGGTACACCTGACTGGGCCTGTGTGAGCACAGGGTCCGCGACTACCCGGAGAGGGAGTTCGTTCAGGCTGGAGCCTGGAACAAAGGCCCAGCCAGCTGCCGATCAAGGGAAGAACCGAGGACAGGAGGAGCCTGCCTCGGCGTCCGCACCCCGTAGGACGGATAGGCCACCGGAGGTGCTGGACCAGGAGTCTGCGGTGGGGGATGTCACCAAACTGGAGGACCTACCCATCCCGGCCGAGTGGCACGTGGAGGGAGGCCCGACCAGGGAGGAATTCTGCCAGGGCCAGGAGGAGTGCCCTACCCTTGAGGGACTGAGGCGACAGGCCGAAGCCCAGGCAGCAGGGAACGTTGAAGGGAACTACAGTGTTTACTGGGAGGATGGCCTCCTCTACAGTGAACCCAAGGCACCCCTACATGGATCGTCACGAGCCTTGGTAGTCCCTCAACGTTATCGAGCCTTCCTTCTGGAGTTGGCTCACGAGATCCGATTGGCAGGACACCTGGGGCAAGACAAGACCTTTGCCCGTCTTGTCCCACACTTTTATTGGCCTCCGATGAAAGTGTCGTCCGACACCTACTGCCGGACATGTGTGTCTTGCCAAGCCAGTGGGAAAACAGGGGTGAAGCTGAAAGCTCCCCTGGAACCACTTCCTGTCGTTAGCACCCCCTTTGAAAGGGTGGGCATCGACATTGTGGGTCCATTAGATCCGCCTACTACAGCTGGTCACAGGTTTATCCTGGTTTTGGTGGATCATGCCACACGGTACCCAGAGGCTATACCTCTAAGGACCATAACAGCACCTGTTGTGGCTAGGGCCCTGATGGGAATCTTTACCCGAGTGGGTTTTCCCAAGGAAGTTGTGTCCGACAGGGGAACCAACTTCATGTCAGCATACATGCGGGCTATGTGGAAGGAGTGTGGAGTGACCTACCGGTTCACAACTCCTTACCACCCCCAGACCAATGGTCTGGTAGAGAGGTTTAACAAAACCTTGAAAGGCATGATTAGAAGTCTGCCTGAAGGCCTGCGGAGGAAATGGGACGTCCTCCTACCCTGTCTACTGTTTTCCTACAGGGAAGTGCCACAGAAGGGAGTGGGCTTCAGCCCCTTCGAGCTTTTGTATGGGCACCCTGTGCGTGGACCTCTCAGCCTGGTGAGAGACGGATGGGAAAGAACTCCCAGAAAGCTTCCCCAGGATGTGGTGAGCTACATGCTGGCCTTCCGGAGCCAAATGGCTAAGTTGTGGAAGCAAGCTTCTGACAACTTGGAGGCCAGCCAAGCAGTAATGAAGGCGTGGTATGACCACAACGTTCACCCGGTGGAGTTGGAGCCTGGCCAGAAGGTTTGGGTGATCGAACCAGGAGAGCTTAGCGCCCTCCAGGATCGCTGGTCAGGACCCTTTGAGGTATTGGAGAAGAAGGGTAAGGCTACCTATTTGGTGGATCTTAAGACCCCTCGCCAGCCCCTGCGGGTGCTGCATGCCAACCGCCTCAAACCCCACCACGAGAGGCCGAAGTCATTTTGATGATGGTGACTGATGGAGCAGAGGACGTGGAAAGCGAGCCTCTCCCCGATTTATTTGCGTCTCAAGAGAAGGATGGGTCGGTGGAGGGAGTGATTCTCTCCCCATCTCTAACTCCTGAACAGCAGGAGGACTGCCGCCAGGTCCTGGGACAGTACTCTTCGTTGTTCTCCCTTGTTCCGGGTAGGACTCACCTGTGCGTCCATGACGTGGACACAGGAGACAGCCCACCTGTGAAGTCCAAGATCTACCGGATGTCAGACAAGGTGAAGGCCAGCATTAACAGTGAAGTCACAAAGATGCTGGAGCTAGGAGTGATCGAACCTTCCAGCAGCCCCTGGTCCAGTCCGGTGGTGTTAGTACCAAAAGCCGCACCACCGGGTGGCCAACCGGAACTGAGGTTCTGTGTGGACTACCGGAGACTGAATTCAGTAACCAAAACTGATGCTCATCCGATCCCTAGGGCGGATGAATTGATTGACCGGCTGAGAGCTGCCCAATATCTAAGTACCTTTGACCTTACTTCTGGGTACTGGCAGATCTCTCTGACTGATGGAGCCAAGGAGAGGTCAGCCTTCTCCACACCCAAGGGTCACTACCAGTTCTGTGTGATGCCCTTTGGGCTCAAGAACGCCCCTGCCACGTTTCAGCGTCTGGTGAAACAGATCCTCACCGGAATGGAGAGTTTCTCTGCTGCTTATCTGGATGACATAGCCGTCTTCAGTAACAGCTGGGAGGATCACTTGTGTCACCTGCAAGCTGTTCTTCAGGCTCTGAGACAAGCTGGATTAACGATCAAGGCCAGCAAGTGCCAGATCGGGCAGGGGTCGGTAGTGTACCTTGGACACTTGGTGGGTAGGGGAGCGGTGCAACCCCTCCAGGCGAAGATCGAGGCCATCATGGCCTGGGTACCCCCCAAGACTCAGACTGAGGTCCGAGCATTTTTGGGCCTCACCGGATACTACCGCCGCTTCGTGAAGGGATACGGTACCATCGTGGCCCCCCTCACGGAGCTTACGTCCAAGAAGCAACCTCGACGGGTAGTCTGGACGGAGGCTTGTCAGCAGGCCTTCGTGAAGCTGAAGCAAGCCATGTGCGAGGCCCCGGTCTTAAGGGCCCCAGACTTTTCCAAGAAGTTCATTGTCCAGACAGATGCATCGGAACATGGCATTGGGGCAGTGTTATCGCAACTCAACGAAGAGGGTCTGGATCAACCCGTGGTCTTCCTATCCCGGAGACTACTTCCCAGAGAACAGAAGTGGAGTGCAATAGAGCGTGAAGCCTTTGCAGTGGTATGGGCTCTGAAGAAGTTGCGGCCGTACCTGTTTGGCTCGCACTTCCTAGTTCAGACCGACCACAGACCCCTTCGTTGGCTGATGCAGATGAAGGGGGAGAATCCCAAGTTGTTGAGGTGGTCTATCTCCCTACAGGGAATGGACTTTCAGGTGGAACATCGGCCTGGAGTGGACCACGCCAATGCAGACGGTCTCTCAAGGTATTTCCGCCTTAGTGATGAGAACTCCCAAGGGGTTGGGTAGCTCTCCCCACTTTCAGCTGGGGGGGACGCGTGTTAGACCTGTCAGCCCTTTGGGTGGTCCCTCCTCAACATTATTTATTTTGTCCCACTTTTGCCTCAAACCCTGTTAGTATTTTTCCTTTTTGGGAACCACCAGACTTTTTAGTATTGATGCAGATTCAGGGAGCCATTTTAGCTACCCCTGGAACTTCTGTCTGAGGGCCTGGAGCACAAAATGGAGGCCACCCATTGTCACCTGTGACATCACTGGAACCTACCAGCACCTTCCAGAACATTCCAGAACCCTGTGACAGGGTGAGGCAGGTTTAGAATGTTGGGAAGACATCTCCAGGTTGGCAGTTGGCAGTTGGAAGGCGGCAGTTGGCACCTGACTGGTGAAGAGAGAGGAGCACAGAACTGAAGGAGGAAGGAGTGAGGCAACAGGGGTGGAAACTTGTGCCTGGAGTGGGGTCCAGAAACCCACCCTTGATACTAGTCCCTGCTGACTGAGCCCAGCCTGGAGCCCTGTGTGGGAGAAAGCAAGAAAAACCATCTTAAGGACCTGGACAGCCGGAACAGGCCTTAAAAGTAAAGAACAGCAAGTTCCTGACCTGATTACTGGTAACTTCCTGAAGTCCGACGTCGATAAGCCTGGAGACCTGGAGCCCGAGGTGGAGAAGCGGCGCTGACTGGAAAGCAGACGTCGTACCCGGAGCCGCCAGAGGTCGAGAGAGGGCGCCGACGGAGGTCGTGGAGACACCAGAGGTCGAGGAGGAAGTCACCTGAGGTCGAGTGTGCGGCGTCGACGGGGGAGTGAAGTCCGCCCTCCGGAGTCGCCGGAGACCGAGGTGAAGCGTGCCGGAGGTCGGGAGTGGAGATCGCACTCCGGAGTCGCCGGAACCTGAGGAGAATCGTGCCGGAGGTCGGGAGTGGAGGTCGCACTCCAGAGTCGCCGGAACCTGAGGAAAGGAGCACCGGAGGTCGGGAGTGGAGATCGCACTCCGGAGCCGCCGGAAGTCGACATCGAGCCAAGGCTGCCCGACGTCAGCGAACCGGAGCCGCCCGAAGTCGACATCGAGCCACGACCGCCCGACGTCATCGAACCGAGGCCGCCGACATCGAACTGGAACCGCCTCCCGGCGTCGACAAGAACTGTCATTGAGCCGAGGCCGCCGACATCGAACCGGAACCGCCTCACGGCGTCGACACGACTCCAGCGGCGTCGGAACTTCATAAAAAGGGCAGTAAGTGGAATAGAGGGTGCCTAAGGCCCTGTGAAGCCCTAAGAGACCATCCTAGAGGCTAGAGAGGTGCTGGAATCAGCTTGATAGTGCCAGGGGTGAGCTGAGACTAATACAGAGGGGTTGTGTAGTGTGGGAGAGCCAGATCTCTAGATCCCCCCTTGATCTACCTCAGTTTAGGCCTCAGCCTTGTCCAAGCCAAGTGGTACACCCCTCAGGTCATCCAAAACTCTACAAGCTGGGATTGGGCCAAATCATCCCATAGTACCTCAGGAATGTGAACTGATTTTTTTTAAGTGTCACTGTTGGCTTTTATTATTTATTGAGAGCACTGTATTTATTGTATTCATCCTATTTATTGCCTCACAGTATTTATTGCCTCACAGTATTTATTGTTTCACAGTATTTATTGTCGCACAGTATTTATTGTCTCGCAGTATTTATTGCCTCATAATATTTAATTGCCTTTTATGTAATGCACTTATATTTATGCCTTGATTATTTATGATCTACCTTATTTATTGAATCGTTGAAGTATTATTTATTTGACTTACCCTTCCACAGGAAAAGCCTTGTGTACTGTGATTGTATTATTATTTATTTAATCAGCAACTAAGAGAAAAGAAGATAAAGAGATATATTTTCAGTATAATTTTTAAGGTGTAGTGTCGTTTTTGGAACGGATGCACGCATGGTTATTGTGTGGGTATGGCGTATGCTTAGCACGGTGCCTGATCCCTGACCACTCGAGCCAAGCTACCACAGTGTATGTCTGGGAGAACACCACCACCCTTCCGGTGTGGGAGTGTTTTTCTAACAGTTTTTTTTTAATTTCCTGTGATTTTCCCTGCACTCCCTTGTCTGTGGGTTCCTCATTCTACAAACTATGTTGTGATTGGCTCTCTCTTTTGATCTCCAGGCCAAAAAGTGACCGACCTATACCCCCTCCACATAGACTTGCTGTTGAAACATATGATTATTGAACAGTGCTTTATCCCAAAGTAAATTCCTCATTGTCTCTTTAGCAGACATCCATCTCTCTACTGAGGAGGGCAGCCTAAAGCCTGAAAAACTCCATCTGCAGGGCAGGGGCGGCTCCTCCATTAGTGCGGAGGAGCGTCTCCCCACTGTTTTCTCGCAGTGGGGGAAGCAGAAACATAAAATGATAAAACTACTATTTTCGTTTTCTCCTTCTCGCACTACGAAAAAGCAGAAGTGTTTGGTTGGGGCAGGCGGGTAGGCGTCTCTTCTGGAAATCATGGGAGGAGTGGCTAGCCCAATTCTGTGGGCCCTGACTGTTTGGTCAGTCTTCTGGGGCTGACCAAACCAGTCATGCGCACTCTCCTTTTTCTCTATGTAGGTAGAGAAAAGGGCCTCCCCATAGGTGCCTGGCTGGAAGCTGTCGCCACCAATCACAAAGCTGCCATTGCAGCATTGTGATTGGCTTAGTGGAGGAGAGGGAGGCTGCTTGTTCCCTGTTCCTTACCTCGGGACACTGCCAGGAGCTGCAACAGTGCGGGACCCGGGAAGGTGAGTTTGTTTTAATTTTGTATAATTACCCCCGCACGATCCCTGCGTGACCCCCACGTGACCCCTCCACCCGCCGCCTGACCCGCGAGTCATGCCGGCCGCAACTCTCTGCAGGATGGCCAATTCTTCCCTCCTTCTTTTGGCTTTAAAAGATTGTATGGCTATCAATTCCCCCTGATGGTATATTTAAACACCTCCCAAAATGGTGATATAGCTGCTGCCTCATTTATCGAAAATAAACTGACAATCTCTCGAGTAATCAAATCTATCAAGTCCTTTTCCAAAATAATTGTCTTGTCCATTACCCATCTCCTAACTCCACTTGGTACAAGAACTGCTCACTTCAAAACTACTAGCCCGGTGAACCGTTAGGCCACTAAACCAGTGGCTAATTTCAATAAACTAGAGTGAGGGGGACCCCAGAAGCATATTGATACGGAAAGCCATATTAAACCTTTTTGAGTAATAGGTGTATGACCTAGCTCCCGCCTTATTTACCGGCCAGACATCCACCACCCCTAACTGAAGGCAGATATCATTAAAAATATTGTCAGCGTGTCTCTTCCTTTGCACCATGCCAGGTTTAGACGAAACCAGTCTCAAATCCAGTATGAAATTAATATCACCCCCAATCAAGACATCTCCCTGCAAGCAGCTTAATTCCCATTCTAGTTTCAGTAAGAGGTTCAGATTGTCTAATAGGGGACCATAATAGGAGGCCAAATTAACCCTTATTTGCTGATCTGTGCTGGGAGTATTACCCATTGGCCCTCACATTCTGAGATTAAAGGTTGATACCGCATTTGCAACTCTTTTTTCACTAAAATTGCTACCCCCCCCCCCTTTGGATGTCACTATCAGAGGAAAAAAAGCAGTCCCAGTGCCCCAAAAACCTAGTCTTAGACTCTTTTTCCTTTATCCAATGAGTCTCCAGAAAATGGATTACACTAAGAATGAAGTGCATGCACAAAACAAAAATAGCCTCTCTCATCAATTTATTATTAAGCCCACTAACGTTAAGGCTAATCACCGCCATACCTGTCATCCAAAGATTAAATTATCATGTATAAAATGTTTAGCGACTTGGGTACATTTACAATCCCTTGCAAATGGTGCCCAGTACAACTATCTTCATTCTGATAGTGACACGGTGAAAACATTTGGCATAGGTGTCAAAAGGCTGACATACTTATTCTGAAAGATTACGTGCTCCAGTCCGCTAATTAGCATTAGCCTACTGACAGATGGCCCTGCCAGAGCTTCTTTTTATTGAGGTCTAAAAACTACTCCCAGAGCAGAAATAATGGCTTATGCCTTTTCATATGAAGACCTGGGTGTGAGGTATAAGCTCAGGAAAGATAGATGGGGAGGGTCCAGAAACTTCATTAGCTTGAAGGGGACCACGGGGAGGCCTGTACATTCATAATCAAGTGTAAAGGGAGACACACTGCAGCCAATGTGGTACCAGCCGAGACGGAGGGGGAGCTGGTCTCGAAACCAGTTTGGTGTAGCTGAGGAGAGAACTGGTCATTTCCCTAAACACACCAATGGCTAGTACATAAGTTCCCTTCAGTGGTAGAAAGGTTATGCAGTGTTGAATTTGCAGAGAACTGCACTGTGGGATAGTTTGCACTAAGCGAAACAAGATGTGCACCAAATTAGGGACTGTCCAGGAATCACCCGCACTACTGCCTTGTGAATTCTACAAAAGTGGCACCTTACCCACCGTTCATCTGAACATTTTGTTTGAGACGTATGCGGAGACTAAGTTGCTAAACCTGCCACAAATTGTACCCTGGAATATGAATTGGACTCCCAAGGTCACTTGGCTTATTTATAGTTTGGCGGACAGAGTTTACTCGGTTGGCATGGTGGAGGATAATATGCCCATTCCTGTGTGGCAACTTGGACACAAAAAGTTGCAAGAGACCTTTTTCATGAAGTGCCCAGCTGATGAATGGCAAATAGAACTATATTGGACCCTGCTGGGGGCCACTTCTGGAGTACGTTCTGGTCTCTGTGCGCTGTCTCTGAGATCCTGGCAGCCTTAGAAGTGCCGAAGATGAGCTGCTCAATAAACTCTTAAAAGTTGAGACTCACATTTTCTTTTACTTCCAAGACCTCCAAAGCTTCAATGGCACCTGGCAGCAACAGTGGCCGATTTGGAGAGAACTTTTTCAGACACAGCTCCAAGCTTGCCTTGCTGGAGAATTTTGAGCTCTTTAAAAAACACCAAGAGCTTGATTTAGAGTTTGGTGGAAATGACTCTACATAGCAAATACAGAGTATTGACTGTTGACAGTATACTTCTTAGATGACCCCATTTAGGGTGGATGGTGCAAACTCTTTTTTTCTGCACATCACTGCCAGGAAAACCTGTTGGTTAGGGACGGGAGGGGAACAAAAAGAATAATGACTCCCAAACTTCTAGGGTGTAGAGTCCATTACTGTTTTGTTTTTCAAAAATAAACTCCCACTGTTGTAAAACAAAAAACTGATGTCAAGTTTGCTAGCCAGCCATCATAGCTGATGGTACCTGTGAGAAGGTGGCCTGATATTTGCTGTCCACTAGTTCTAGTGGGCACCTTGTATCAGTCCACACAACCCCTTATGGTGAATGGTAAAAGACAACCTTGTGTAAAAGAAATCCTAGTGGTAGCTATGGAGAGCAGCCTTCAGGCTAAGTCTTGAAGGAATGTAAAGCAGCTTGTTTCACCAGTCTATAATCTCTTGAATGATCAAATGAAAAGACAACCACACCAGGTATATATTCAAAATATACGTATTTAAGGTTAAACACACCCCTCTAGTCTCTTTATGAGACTGGAGTTCGAAGTACTAAAGCATCAGTAAAAGCACAAATACACGTTTGAGCTCTAGGGGCGTACCAAACCATATACTAAAAAAGTGGTATAAGAACCACGACTGTAATAGGCACTAGGCCTATTGCCTCTAGAATCGCTGGGACCCCAAGGAACCACCCAAGGTAGAAACACAGGGGACCCACGGGAACTGTATGCAGTGTGGAAACACAACCGCAGGTTCCTATTACTTTCTATGGGGAATGTCGCGGTTGGATTTTAAAGATTAGGGACACTTCTAATCGAGTCAGGACCAAACCCTCTTGGACTTACGAAGTTCTAGGGCTAGCACCCACAAGAGTACCGGAGTACTCGAGTTACCTCACCCAGGGAAGCCAAGGCATAGGTGTCTTTTGGTGTCGGGTTGAGTCCTCGATTTCAATGGAAGCCTGCAAAGAACTGCTGCTGCCGTGAAGAGGAGAAGTGTCCGGAGAGATCCAAGCCTGGATCTAGGATGTAAGGAACCTGAAAGCAGTGGGGACAGAGTCTGGGTCACTTGCCAGTGACCTAGGGCAGGATGGACCAATGCCCACAGATGTCGGGTGCTTCAGGTGCGTTGATGGGTGTCTTGACTCTTCAGCCACGAGGTCCAGGAAGTGTCAATGAAGTCCACAAGCCGGATTCGAGCTGTCCCATGAAGTCTGTCGAGTGCTGTGGTGTCGGAGACCAGGAAGGGCCCAACAAGCCTTGGCAACTGCAAGTCACAGGAAATGAGAGAAAGGACAGCGGTGCAGACCAGCATGGTCTGATGGACTCACCCAGCAAAGGTAAATAAGAGCAAGTCTGGAGCAACTAGAAAAGCCCCAACAGTCGTGAAGTTGCCTTCGTGGGAACCTGCTAGCCAATGGGCTGATGATCGCGAAGGAGCCTTGAGCGGTCGCACTGGAAGCTGGCTCACGGGTCACTCATGGAGTGGAGGCCAACAATCTTCAGTGCAGGAGGTGCTTAAGGTTGGGGCTACTTGGAGCCCAAAGCACAACTTTGAGGATGACCATAAAGGTGTTGTTGCTGCAAAAGTTCACAGTGTCCAGGGGTCACAGTTCCACATTACCCACGATAGCCACGGGCCTCAACTTTGCTGTGGACTCAGGGTAGGCTTGGGGAAGTCTGGAAATCCACCTTTGGTGATGCAAAGACTTCAGCGTCCGGCAGGAGCTTCAGCAATGCATCTTTGGTGCCTGCCAAGCAAGGGAGTCACTCCTCGACCCCAAGGGAGATTTCTTCCGTCTTCTTGTCGTGATAGAAAGTCAAAGGTCCAGGATATATGTTTCAGAGGTTCGTCCAGGGTAATCTAAAGTCCTAGGGACTGGATTCCTATACTTATACTAAGTTTAGGGGATGGACTAGCTCTAAGGCTCCACCTATGGGTGGGCCTGGGGTGGGGGTGGTTACACCCCTTCCCCTTTGTCCAGTTTCGCACCAGAGCAGGGGCTGAGTGCCCCTGCAACCGGTGTGAACTGGGCTATGCACAGGGACACCTTGGGTGCCCCAGACAGTGTCTCAAAAGCATTCTCTGGATGCACCCACCCTGCCCCAATACACATCTGCCTGTCTGGGGAGGTGGTTACACCTCCCTGTGACAGGAAACCTATTGTCCAGGCCTCCCCTGCCAGAGTTTTCCCCAGCAGCAGGAGGCCAGACCCGTGTCTGTGGCAGTGTCATCCATTTTGTGATGCCAGGGCATTGAAAGGATTTAACCGGGTTTAGCCAGTGTGAACATGTCTCTCCCTCTAGGAGGGTGGAATGCTACCCCCGCCGCCAGAACTGGGGGGAGGGGGGTAGTATTCCAAAGCATTTGATACCAAACACGACATGTTTTGATGCAGCCATCCCAAAGTTGGCATTTACCGCAAGGTTCTAATGCACTTAAGAGTATATGGTATGGATATATCACAGAACAAAAGTTTGAAAAAAGGCGCACTATCCACCTGCCCTATGAGGTGCAACTTGGTAGATCTATAAAAGTAAACAAGTGTATTTAGTACATCACTCTATTAAACAAAGGTAAAACGAAAAGCACCTATGGTGCCTATTTTAATTCAAGTTATAAACAGCATCTTGAGTGAAAAATAAAGTAAACTGAACTATAGGTATGTTATGAAACAAATTTGACAATTGCAATTGAAAAAGAGACAGTAATGGTGAAACTTAGAGACAAAACAGTAGTTTGTGAATCTTCATGAATTTCTGAGATTCTTCTTTATTTTCTTAACGTATTTCAAAAAGAACGTCAGGTGTCCCAATGCATTTCGGTGTGACACACACCTTCTTCAGGGGAATACTGTAACAATATATACATATAAGTATATAAGTCAATTCGAAATGAAAACAATACTAGTATCAAAACCAACTTATATGTATGTCCAACTGTAACATTAATTTGCATTTTATAACCCTTAGTATCCAGTGCTAACCAGCCATTGTGCAGCATGCAACTGCCGTGAAACTCGTTTTTTAAAAGGAAGCGAGAAAGGGATGTAAAGAGTAAAACTAGAAAGAAAAGAAAAGAAGATTTTAATAAAGTTTATTGAAGATTGACAACCAAAAAAGTAAAGCTAAGAAATACCAAAATGACACCAGTGGGTTTTGAATCGTGATGCCTATCATGAAACGGTTAACTATCTCAAAAAGTGCCCGTCAAAGTGAAAAGTGGATTCTGGTGCATTAGGTGCTCAAGTGAAACCGAAGGAACCACCGTAACCAAACCATAATAGCCTGCGGAGGGCTCACCTCCCAGCGTTCAAATGAAAAACGACACACAAGAAAGGGTCCAGATCGTCACTCACACGACCTGTATTGCGGAAAGAGAAAAGGGCGTTCTAGTGTTACCAAAAAATAGACTCGTGAATTAAACGGAAGGGGAACAGTGTGCCCAAATTTAAAGTGCAGCTTACTTCGCCTCATCCATAATGCATATACATCCAACTTCAGTACGACTTAAGCGTAGCGATGAACCTTGTCCGAAAACGTCTAGGATTAAAAAATAGTGCACAAATGGTACCGTTAGCTAAATGCGTGCCGCGACCAAGATTCAAAGTGATTGAGGTTAACTATGAAAGACCCATAAGTTGTCACCACTACACATACCTTTTAGTACAACGTGCTGTGCGATCTAGAAATGGTCATATCTTCGAATGGCAAAGATTCGATGTGGCTAGAAGCGTGCGAGTGCATATTTAAAAGCTATGAATATCATGTGACCAAAAGGAAACTTGTGAACATCGAAAGAGGACTATTTCGGGCGCCATGTCGGAACGGGTGCCTAATCATAAACACGGTCCCAGTGAAAGATAAAAGTAGACAATAGAGGGTAAAGAGAACGTGAAAGAGCAAGAAAGAGAACATGAAAGAAAAAACCATTTCAAAAGTATCTAAAGAAGTAAATGGCAAGAATGCCATGTAAGAAAAGTTTGCTGGAATATGCACGCCAAGTGCATAGGTGAAATCACATTAACAAGCATGAAACAAATGTTAAACAAATATGAAAAAAATGCAATCTTCAATATTTAACAGTGAAACAGCTGTGAAATGTTGTTATCATGCAACCATACTTAATCACAGAAAATGTATCAGTTCTATTTTGTCATTCAAACCCCCAGGGCTCATGGTCTGTAAAAAACGTATCCAGAATGTTTCTCTTTGAGCCAAGTGCCTATTGGGGTCAGCATGTAAGAGATCGGATATCTGCTCAAGAACAGTGAAACGAAGTTGGGGTATGGTATGCTTGTGTGTGTTCCAATGTATTGCTAAACAAGATTTCTGATTAAAAGTGCGAATAGCACTTTTGTGTTCAGTTACCCGTATTTTTACTTTTCGGGTTGTTCTCCCCACATAAACTTGGCCACAGGGACATTTGATAGCATATACTACCATCGCTGTGTTGCAGTCTGAAGAATGTTTTAGCTTAATCGATTTGCCCGTATGTGGATGTGTAAAGGTATCACCCACCATGACATTCCCACAATGACCGCAATTGTAACATTTACGCATCCCTGAGTGTTTGAGCGTGTGTACATTGGGAGTTCTTTTGGCCAAAATCTCTCTGATGTTCTGAGATCTAGAGAAGGCGAAAATGGGTTTGGCATGAAAGACATTCGTGAAATCATTTTCTTGCTCTATAATCTCCCATCTCCTAAGGATACTCCGTTTAATCGCCATAGCTGATGTGGAAAATTTTAGAACACAAACTTCACGTTTGGACTCAGGTTTTTCAGTTTTTTTCAATAATTGCATTCTGTCCATACTGTACGCCTTATGCTTCGCCGAGTCCAGAACAGGTGCTGGATAACCTCTGTCTAGGTATTGTTGATACATAATATCGGTGTCAATTTTCCCTTGGTCATCATCAGAACTGATTCTGCGCACCCGAATAAACTGAGATAAAGGTAAATGGTTTTTCAGGGATTGTGAGTGAAAACTCCGAAAATGTAATGCGTTATTCCTATCGGTTGGTTTCTTGAAAATCCTGGTTGTTAATGTAGAATTGCGTTTTTCAATCTGAATATCCAAATAGTTGATGGTGGTGTCATTGATGGAATGTGTGAATTTGATTTGAGGATGACAGTTGTTCAAGCTTGAAATTGCATTCTCCAAAGCTTCTTTGGTACCCCGCCATAAAACCAAAATATCATCAATGTATCTGAGATACAATAGTAGATGTTCTGTCCAAGAACTGTTGTTCAAAACATGCTCGTCCTCAAATTTGGCCATGAAGATGTTGGCATACGTGGGTGCCCCAGTAAAACCCATTGACGTACCAGTCTTTTGCAGATAGAACTGTTGCTTCCAAGAAAAATAGCTGTGGTATAGGCTGAATTGAAGTAACTCAAGCAGAAAAATATTCAAGGTTTCTGCGTAGTCATGTCGAAGCAACATCCATTCAACCGCCTCAATTCCTTCCCCATGGGGGATTGAGGTGTAGAGGGCTGTGACATCTATGGTAGCCAGGAGCACATCTTCTGTGTTGGGTAGCACGACTTTTTGAAGTTTGTTGAGGCAATCCGTGGTGTCTTGTACATAAGTTACCCATTTCTGAACCAACGGTTGTAAAAAATGGTCGATGAATTTACCTAATGGTTCGTGTAGCGAACCGCAACCTGCCACAATGGGGCGAAAGGGGGGGTCTGTCGGGTTCTTATGCATCTTGGGAAGCATGTATATGTGTGGCCTTTTAGGGTAGTTGTTACTTAAGAATCTGAAAGTATTGTCATTAATCCAATTCAAATCTTTGGCTTTTGTCAGTATCGACGACAAAGTTTTCTGAAAGATGTCAGTAGGATCTGTGTCTAGAACCAAGTACGTGTCAGTATCCGAAACATGCTGATCCACTTTGGCCTCATAGAAAGTAGTGTCCATGATTACTAGGGCGCCACCCTTGTCAGCCGGTTGGAAAGTTAGGCTTCTGTTGGAGGCTAAGTTTCTGAGTGTTACCCATTCTTTTTGACTTAAGTTGCTCTTGATTGTTGTAGCTTGATGAGAATGTAGAAGGTCTTTCTTCACAAGAGTTTCAAATAGATCAATGGCCTTGTGACTGGTCGGTGCCATGAATGTACTTTTGGGCCTAAATTTTTTTGATGCGATGTCCTCTGCTAAGATGCTAGATGAATCCTGTACGATGTTATGAAAGAACCACCGTAGTCTGAGTTTTCGGGTGAATTTAAACAGTGCAATTTCTGTTTCCAGTGCATGAGTGCGATACGTTGGCACGAAAGACATACCCTTGTTAAGTAAGGTTTTTTCGATGGGTTTCAACTGAACACTAGATATATTCATGAT
Organism: Triturus cristatus; assembly: GCF_964204655.1. Lineage (NCBI taxonomy): Eukaryota > Metazoa > Chordata > Amphibia > Caudata > Salamandridae > Triturus > Triturus cristatus. The sequence goes on from NC_140591.1 coordinate 1,406,891,994, forward strand.
TAATTCCTCCGAGGATTCCGTCGGCCTCCGTTTGCTGTTGTCTTTTTTGGAGCCTTTTCCCCTCCTGATTCGCCTGTAGCGCCTCCCGTTGTTAAGGTGCCCTCTGGGGGATGGTTGGACGTCCGACCCAGGTCTAAAAAAGGAGTTTGTTTGGTCATACCACTCGTAGAAGGAGTGCTCTCAGTAGTAGTAGTAACCAAAGGAGTGCGAGTGGGAAGTGTGTCTTGCTCAGTCGCAATACTTTCTTCAGAAGTCGAGGCCTCAGGTTTACGGAAAGTTCTTCTTTGGGCGTACACCTCTGCCCAGGTGTACACCTCATCGAGCTTATAATCAATAGTGTCCCTTCGAAATTTCCGCAATTTGCGGTCATGCACTTCTTTTGCGTGTTCATCCAATTTATCATTCATGTCTTTTAAAGTTTGTTGTAATTCCTCAGACGATAATCTCTGTGATAGGTCATCTTTCAGGTCCTTAATCTCTACTTCTAGTTCTTTTAAGATAGCTGATAGTTCCTCAACTATCAATAAAATCAGATCTAAGGAGCATTTATTCAAAATTGCAAACCATTTGTTCATGAACGGTTTATTAAATTTGAATAACATGGGTCTTAGTGCTATGCGTAACCCTCTCGGGATCCGCTTGGCCTTGTGATACTGTATAAGTGTGGTTGCATGCAATCTTTGATTGATTTCCCGCCTCAATGTGTAGTGTAATTGTTTGAGTAATTGGCTGGTTGATCCGGATGGGGCTTGAAAAGCCCGTGTCTCATCTATAAGGGAATATATGTTTTCTGCTTCTTCAGCAGAATAACCTTTTGTCTCTGCTTGGTTAGTGGTTAAATGGGAAATGTCATCGAAATCCATGTTGGGTGCTAGTTGTCAAAAGTGAGGCTGATGAGTAAATAACAATAGTGACAGATTAGACAAACTGCACACCTATGTTTTAGATGAGAATTAAGCAAGAAGTACTGACAGTAGTCATAAGTTAATCAAAGGTGCTGCCTTTTTGTGGCCGGTGCAACCCCTACACAGGCCCTAGAAAATGACAAAAAATGTTCAAACAAAAGTTTGAAAAAAGGCGCACTATCCACCTGCCCTATGAGGTGCAACTTGGTAGATCTATAAAAGTAAACAAGTGTATTTAGTACATCACTCTATTAAACAAAGGTAAAACGAAAAGCACCTATGGTGCCTATTTTAATTCAAGTTATAAACAGCATCTTGAGTGAAAAATAAAGTAAACTGAACTATAGGTATGTTATGAAACAAATTTGACAATTGCAATTGAAAAAGAGACAGTAATGGTGAAACTTAGAGACAAAACAGTAGTTTGTGAATCTTCATGAATTTCTGAGATTCTTCTTTATTTTCTTAACGTATTTCAAAAAGAACGTCAGGTGTCCCAATGCATTTCGGTGTGACACACACCTTCTTCAGGGGGATACTGTAACAATATATACATATAAGTATATAAGTCAATTCGAAATGAAAACAATACTAGTATCAAAACCAACTTATATGTATGTCCAACTGTAACATTAATTTGCATTTTATAACCCTTAGTATCCAGTGCTAACCAGCCATTGTGCAGCATGCAACTGCCGTGAAATCCACTTTTCACTTTTCACTTTGACGGGCACTTTTTGAGATAGTTAACCGTTTCATGATAGGCATCACGATTCAAAACCCACTGGTGTCATTTTGGTATTTCTTAGCTTTACTTTTTTGGTTGTCAATCTTCAATAAACTTTATTAAAATCTTCTTTTCTTTTCTTTCTAGTTTTACTCTTTACATCCCTTTCTCGCTTCCTTTTAAAAAACGAGTTTCACGGCAGTTGCATGCTGCACAATGGCTGGTTAGCACTGGATACTAAGGGTTATAAAATGCAAATTAATGTTACAGTTGGACATACATATAAGTTGGTTTTGATACTAGTATTGTTTTCATTTCGAATTGACTTATATACTTATATGTATATATTGTTACAGTATTCCCCTGAAGAAGGTGTGTGTCACACCGAAATGCATTGGGACACCTGACGTTCTTTTTGAAATACGTTAAGAAAATAAAGAAGAATCTCAGAAATTCATGAAGATTCACAAACTACTGTTTTGTCTCTAAGTTTCACCATTACTGTCTCTTTTTCAATTGCAATTGTCAAATTTGTTTCATAACATACCTATAGTTCAGTTTACTTTATTTTTCACTCAAGATGCTGTTTATAACTTGAATTAAAATAGGCACCATAGGTGCTTTTCGTTTTACCTTTGTTTAATAGAGTGATGTACTAAATACACTTGTTTACTTTTATAGATCTACCAAGTTGCACCTCATAGGGCAGGTGGATAGTGCGCCTTTTTTCAAACTTTTGTTTGAACATTTTTTGTCATTTTCTAGGGCCTGTGTAGGGGTTGCACCGGCCACAAAAAGGCAGCACCTTTGATTAACTTATGACTACTGTCAGTACTTCTTGCTTAATTCTCATCTAAAACATAGGTGTGCAGTTTGTCTAATCTGTCACTATTGTTATTTACTCATCAGCCTCACTTTTGACAACTAGCACCCAACATGGATTTCGATGACATTTCCCATTTAACCACTAACCAAGCAGAGACAAAAGGTTATTCTGCTGAAGAAGCAGAAAACATATATTCCCTTATAGATGAGACACGGGCTTTTCAAGCCCCATCCGGATCAACCAGCCAATTACTCAAACAATTACACTACACATTGAGGCGGGAAATCAATCAAAGATTGCATGCAACCACACCTATACAGTATCACAAGGCCAAGCGGATCCCGAGAGGGTTACGCATAGCACTAAGACCCATGTTATTCAAATTTAATAAACCGTTCATGAACAAATGGTTTGCAATTTTGAATAAATGCTCCTTAGATCTGATTTTATTGATAGTTGAGGAACTATCAGCTATCTTAAAAGAACTAGAAGTAGAGATTAAGGACCTGAAAGATGACCTATCACAGAGATTATCGTCTGAGGAATTACAACAAACTTTAAAAGACATGAATGATAAATTGGATGAACACGCAAAAGAAGTGCATGACCGCAAATTGCGGAAATTTCGAAGGGACACTATTGATTATAAGCTCGATGAGGTGTACACCTGGGCAGAGGTGTACGCCCAAAGAAGAACTTTCCGTAAACCTGAGGCCTCGACTTCTGAAGAAAGTATTGCGACTGAGCAAGACACACTTCCCACTCGCACTCCTTTGGTTACTACTACTACTGAGAGCACTCCTTCTACGAGTGGTATGACCAAACAAACTCCTTTTTTAGACCTGGGTCGGACGTCCAACCATCCCCCAGAGGGCACCTTAACAACGGGAGGCGCTACAGGCGAATCAGGAGGGGAAAAGGCTCCAAAAAAGACAACAGCAAACGGAGGCCGACGGAATCCTCGGAGGAATTAATCATGAATATATCTAGTGTTCAGTTGAAACCCATCGAAAAAACCTTACTTAACAAGGGTATGTCTTTCGTGCCAACGTATCGCACTCATGCACTGGAAACAGAAATTGCACTGTTTAAATTCACCCGAAAACTCAGACTACGGTGGTTCTTTCATAACATCGTACAGGATTCATCTAGCATCTTAGCAGAGGACATCGCATCAAAAAAATTTAGGCCCAAAAGTACATTCATGGCACCGACCAGTCACAAGGCCATTGATCTATTTGAAACTCTTGTGAAGAAAGACCTTCTACATTCTCATCAAGCTACAACAATCAAGAGCAACTTAAGTCAAAAAGAATGGGTAACACTCAGAAACTTAGCCTCCAACAGAAGCCTAACTTTCCAACCGGCTGACAAGGGTGGCGCCCTAGTAATCATGGACACTACTTTCTATGAGGCCAAAGTGGATCAGCATGTTTCGGATACTGACACGTACTTGGTTCTAGACACAGATCCTACTGACATCTTTCAGAAAACTTTGTCGTCGATACTGACAAAAGCCAAAGATTTGAATTGGATTAATGACAATACTTTCAGATTCTTAAGTAACAACTACCCTAAAAGGCCACACATATACATGCTTCCCAAGATGCATAAGAACCCGACAGACCCCCCCTTTCGCCCCATTGTGGCAGGTTGCGGTTCGCTACACGAACCATTAGGTAAATTCATCGACCATTTTTTACAACCGTTGGTTCAGAAATGGGTAACTTATGTACAAGACACCACGGATTGCCTCAACAAACTTCAAAAAGTCGTGCTACCCAACACAGAAGATGTGCTCCTGGCTACCATAGATGTCACAGCCCTCTACACCTCAATCCCCCATGGGGAAGGAATTGAGGCGGTTGAATGGATGTTGCTTCGACATGACTACGCAGAAACCTTGAATATTTTTCTGCTTGAGTTACTTCAATTCAGCCTATACCACAGCTATTTTTCTTGGAAGCAACAGTTCTATCTGCAAAAGACTGGTACGTCAATGGGTTTTACTGGGGCACCCACGTATGCCAACATCTTCATGGCCAAATTTGAGGACGAGCATGTTTTGAACAACAGTTCTTGGACAGAACATCTACTATTGTATCTCAGATACATTGATGATATTTTGGTTTTATGGCGGGGTACCAAAGAAGCTTTGGAGAATGCAATTTCAAGCTTGAACAACTGTCATCCTCAAATCAAATTCACACATTCCATCAATGACACCACCATCAACTATTTGGATATTCAGATTGAAAAACGCAATTCTACATTAACAACCAGGATTTTCAAGAAACCAACCGATAGGAATAACGCATTACATTTTCGGAGTTTTCACTCACAATCCCTGAAAAACCATTTACCTTTATCTCAGTTTATTCGGGTGCGCAGAATCAGTTCTGATGATGACCAAGGGAAAATTGACACCGATATTATGTATCAACAATACCTAGACAGAGGTTATCCAGCACCTGTTCTGGACTCGGCGAAGCATAAGGCGTACAGTATGGACAGAATGCAATTATTGAAAAAAACTGAAAAACCTGAGTCCAAACGTGAAGTTTGTGTTCTAAAATTTTCCACATCAGCTATGGCGATTAAACGGAGTATCCTTAGGAGATGGGAGATTATAGAGCAAGAAAATGATTTCACGAATGTCTTTCATGCCAAACCCATTTTCGCCTTCTCTAGATCTCAGAACATCAGAGAGATTTTGGCCAAAAGAACTCCCAATGTACACACGCTCAAACACTCAGGGATGCGTAAATGTTACAATTGCGGTCATTGTGGGAATGTCATGGTGGGTGATACCTTTACACATCCACATACGGGCAAATCGATTAAGCTAAAACATTCTTCAGACTGCAACACAGCGATGGTAGTATATGCTATCAAATGTCCCTGTGGCCAAGTTTATGTGGGGAGAACAACCCGAAAAGTAAAAATACGGGTAACTGAACACAAAAGTGCTATTCGCACTTTTAATCAGAAATCTTGTTTAGCAATACATTGGAACACACACAAGCATACCATACCCCAACTTCATTTCACTGTTCTTGAGCAGATATCCGATCTCTTACATGCTGACCCCAATAGGCACTTGGCTCAAAGAGAAACATTCTGGATACGTTTTTTACAGACCATGAGCCCTGGGGGTTTGAATGACAAAATAGAACTGATACATTTTCTGTGATTAAGTATGGTTGCATGATAACAACATTTCACAGCTGTTTCACTGTTAAATATTGAAGATTGCATTTTTTTCATATTTGTTTAACATTTGTTTCATGCTTGTTAATGTGATTTCACCTATGCACTTGGCGTGCATATTCCAGCAAACTTTTCTTACATGGCATTCTTGCCATTTACTTCTTTAGATACTTTTGAAATGGTTTTTTCTTTCATGTTCTCTTTCTTGCTCTTTCACGTTCTCTTTACCCTCTATTGTCTACTTTTATCTTTCACTGGGACCGTGTTTATGATTAGGCACCCGTTCCGACATGGCGCCCGAAATAGTCCTCTTTCGATGTTCACAAGTTTCCTTTTGGTCACATGATATTCATAGCTTTTAAATATGCACTCGCACGCTTCTAGCCACATCGAATCTTTGCCATTCGAAGATATGACCATTTCTAGATCGCACAGCACGTTGTACTAAAAGGTATGTGTAGTGGTGACAACTTATGGGTCTTTCATAGTTAACCTCAATCACTTTGAATCTTGGTCGCGGCACGCATTTAGCTAACGGTACCATTTGTGCACTATTTTTTAATCCTAGACGTTTTCGGACAAGGTTCATCGCTACGCTTAAGTCGTACTGAAGTTGGATGTATATGCATTATGGATGAGGCGAAGTAAGCTGCACTTTAAATTTGGGCACACTGTTCCCCTTCCGTTTAATTCACGAGTCTATTTTTTGGTAACACTAGAACGCCCTTTTCTCTTTCCGCAATACAGGTCGTGTGAGTGACGATCTGGACCCTTTCTTGTGTGTCGTCTTTCATTTGAACGCTGGGAGGTGAGCCCTCCGCAGGCTATTATGGTTTGGTTACGGTGGTTCCTTCGGTTTCACTTGAGCACCTAATGCACCAGAATCCACTTTTCACTTTGACGGGCACTTTTTGAGATAGTTAACCGTTTCATGATAGGCATCACGATTCAAAACCCACTGGTGTCATTTTGGTATTTCTTAGCTTTACTTTTTTGGTTGTCAATCTTCAATAAACTTTATTAAAATCTTCTTTTCTTTTCTTTCTAGTTTTACTCTTTACATCCCTTTCTCGCTTCCTTTTAAAAAACGAGTTTCACGGCAGTTGCATGCTGCACAATGGCTGGTTAGCACTGGATACTAAGGGTTATAAAATGCAAATTAATGTTACAGTTGGACATACATATAAGTTGGTTTTGATACTAGTATTGTTTTCATTTCGAATTGACTTATATACTTATATGTATATATTGTTACAGTATTCCCCTGAAGAAGGTGTGTGTCACACCGAAATGCATTGGGACACCTGACGTTCTTTTTGAAATACGTTAAGAAAATAAAGAAGAATCTCAGAAATTCATGAAGATTCACAAACTACTGTTTTGTCTCTAAGTTTCACCATTACTGTCTCTTTTTCAATTGCAATTGTCAAATTTGTTTCATAACATACCTATAGTTCAGTTTACTTTATTTTTCACTCAAGATGCTGTTTATAACTTGAATTAAAATAGGCACCATAGGTGCTTTTCGTTTTACCTTTGTTTAATAGAGTGATGTACTAAATACACTTGTTTACTTTTATAGATCTACCAAGTTGCACCTCATAGGGCAGGTGGATAGTGCGCCTTTTTTCAAACTTTTGTTTGAACATTTTTTGTCATTTTCTAGGGCCTGTGTAGGGGTTGCACCGGCCACAAAAAGGCAGCACCTTTGATTAACTTATGACTACTGTCAGTACTTCTTGCTTAATTCTCATCTAAAACATAGGTGTGCAGTTTGTCTAATCTGTCACTATTGTTATATCACAGAACAGCCATAAGGAAGTATTTCCGAGTGCTGCAGAGGGGCTCAGCTCATGCTTGGGCACCCTCTCACATAAAACCAAGCACTCTGCCTTCAGGATTGTCAAGGCCTGCCATAGGAGTGGCTTATTGGTTTATATGTGTCTGTATAAGGTAGTGATATAGGTAGCCTATACCACCGTAAGGGGTGCAAGCACACCCTTACACAGGTTGCAGTAGCAGACCTGTGGTGTCATTTTGAAGTGCTTCCCAGGGGTGGCATAATACATGCTGCAGCCCCTGGTAGGCCTCTGAGGTACCTATTCCCTAGGTACATAGTATACCATATACTAGGGGCTCATAAGGCACTCCAGAATCCAATTAGATATGTACCTAATGTATATGGAAACCATTTTAGAGAGGAAGTAGCTAGGCTGTGGGCCTGATTAGCAGGGCCACAGCTCGACTAAGGTTGAAAAACAGTGAACCACCAGCAAAAAGTGGGGTACCCATGTGAAGCAGATCCTACTCTCCTACACAACCCCCCCCCCCTCAAACTAAAGTTGAGTCTTTATGTTCTAAGTGGAAATACCTAGAGAGTCCATCTGCATTGGCATGGTTACTCCCATGTCTATGTTCCACTGTAAAGTCCATCCCCTGTAGGGAAATGGACCACCTAAGCAGTTTGGGATTTTCACTCTTCATTTGTTTTAGCCATAAGAGGGGCTTATGGTCGGTCTGAACAAGGAAGTGAGTACCAAACAAGTATGGCCTCAACTTTTACAGAGCCCAAACCACAGCAAAGGCCTCCGTCTCAATAGCTGACCAACGTTTCTCTCTAGGGGTCATCCTTCGGCTTATGAAAGCTACTGGCTGATCCTGACCTACTTCATTCAATTGTGACAGTACAGCCCAACCCCCAATTCAGATGCATCAGTTTGAACAATGAACTTTTTGGAGTAGTCAGGACTCTGCAGAATGGGAGCAGTACACATGGCCTGCTTCAGGTCATCAAATGCCTATTGACAGCTAGCTGTCCACTGAACCTTTTTGGGCATTTTCTTAGAAGTTAAGTGATTCAAGGGTGTCACTATTGATCCATACCCTTTGACAAATCTCCTATAGTACCCAGTCAGGCCTAAGAAGGCTCTCACCTGAGTCTGGGTAGTTGGAGCAGTCCATTCCATTATGGTCTGGATCTTCCTCTGCAAAGGTTGATCCTGGCCTCCACCTACAAGGTGGCCCAGGTACACAATCTGACTCTGCCTTAGCTGGCACTTAGTAGCCTTGATAGTTAGGCCTGCTTTTTGCAGGGCCTCCAAAACATTCTTTAGGTGGACCAGGTGATCCTCCCAGGTGGAGCTAAAGACAGCAATATCATCTAGATATGCTTCACTAAAGGCTTCCAGGCCTGTGAGAACTGTATTCACCAACCTTTGGAAAGTGGCAGGTGCATTCTTCAAACCAAAGGGCATTACCACAAATTGATAGTGCCCACTAGGGGTAGAAAATGCTGTTTTTGGCTTTGCATCATCAGCTAGCCTGATCTGCCAGTAGCCAGCTGTCAAGTCAAATGTGCTAAGATACTTGGCTGAGGCCAAAGTATCTATAAGCTCATCTGCCCTTGGTATTGGATGGGCATCTGTCATAGTGACTGCATTGAGACCTCTGTAGTCCACACAAAACCTAATCTCTCTTTTTCCACCACTGGTGTGACATTTTGGCACAAGGCCCACTGGACTAGCCCAAGGGCTATCTGAGGGCTCAATCACGCCCAGATCCAACATTTTCTGGACTTCAGTCCTGATACAGTCCCTGACATGGTCAGGTTGCCTATAAATCTTATTTTTAATAGGCAGACTGTCCCCAGTGTCCACTTCATGAGTGCACCAGGTAGTCTGGCTTGGAGTCAGTGAAAACATGTGTCTGAACTGATTGAGAGCCTGTCTGCAATCAGTTTGCTGCTGGGCAGTGAGGCTGCCTGCCAAGGCTACACCATCTACTGACCCATCATCAGGGTTCTGTGAGAGGAGGTCAGGGAGTGGGTCACTCTCTTCCTCCTGTCCCTCATCAGTTGCCATGAGCAAGCCCATGTCAGATCTGTCCACATATGGCTTCAGCCTGTTGACATGGAGAACCCTATGGGGACTCCTAGGGGTTCCAAGGTCTACCAAGTAGGTAACCTCCCCTTTCTGTTCAACAATAGTGTGGGGTCCACTCCACTTGTCCTGGAGAGCTGCTGGGGCCACAGGCTCCAACACCCACACGTTCTGCCCTGGCTGATAAACAGTCAGTACAGCCTTTTGGTTATGCCAGGCTTTTTGCATTTCCTGGCTAGCCTCAATGTTTTTGTTTGCCTTCTTCATATACTCAGCCATCCGGGAGCGGAGACCAAGTACATAGTCCACTATGTCTTGCTTTGGGGGCTTGGGAGGTAACTCCCATCCTTCATTCACCAACCACAATGGACCCCTGACAGGGTGACCAAACAGAAGTTCAAATGTGCTGTAGCCAACCCCCTTCTGAGGCACCTCCCTGTATGCAAATAAAAGGCAGGGCAAGAGAAGGTCCCATTTTCGCCTAAGCTTCTCTGGGAGTCCTTTGATCATGCCCTTTAAGGTTTTGTTGAACCTTTCAACTAAACCATTGCATTGTGGGTGATACGGTGTGGTGAATTTGTAATTCACTCCACACTCCTTCCACATTGCAGTTAAGTAACTTGACATAATGTTTGCACCTCTGTCAGATACTACCTCCTTTGGAAAACCTACTCTTGAGAACACACTCAAAAGAGCTCTTGCCACTACAGGGGTCGTAGTGGTCCTTAGGGGTATAGCTTCTGGATACCTGGTGGCATGATCCACTACCTCCAGTATAAACATGTGCCCAGATGCTGTTTGAGCATCCATGGGACCAACAATGTCAATCCCAACCCTCTCAAAGGGAACCCCCACCACAGGTAGTGGTATCAGGGGGGCCTTTGTAGTGCCACCTGCTTTGCCACTGGCTTGGCAGGTTAAACAGGAGAAACAAAACTCCTTTGTGTCTTCAGACATGTGTGGCCAGTGAAAGTGAGGAACAATTCTGTCCCAAGTCTTGACTGGCCTAAGTGTCCTGCTAGGGGAATTTCATGGGCTTGTGTCAATAGGAAACCCCTAAACTTCAGCAGTATAACCAACCTCCTGGATGCAATAGGCTTGGGGTCTCTACTTTCTGAGTAAAGGAGTCCATCATCCCAATATACTTTATGGGTCCCACTAGCATTCCCAGCAGCCTCATCAGCAGCTTGCTGTCTGAGGGTTTTAAGAGAGGGGCAGGTTTTCTGCTCCAGGCTCAGATCAGACCTGGAAGGGCCCCCTGTCCCCAAGAACTCAACCTGATCAGGCTGAAGCTCCTCTGGTACAGTTCCTTCTTCAGGCTTAAGATAATCTCCCTGAGGAGACTGATCAGTTTCCTGAGACAGGTGGGAAGGCTCTGCCTTAACCCTACTGCGCCTCCTCTTGTGAGGCACATGGTCCATTATTCCAGAATCCAGGGCCTGTCCAGCTTTTGACATTTTAGCCTGTGACCTAGTCACAGCAAAGACATGTGCAGGTATCCCTAACATTTCTGCATGTGTCCTGAGCTCCACTTCAGCCCAAGCTGAGGTTTCCAGATCATTGCCAAGCAAGCATTGTACTGGTAGGTCTTCACTTACCACAACCTTCTTAAGGCAAGTTACCCCTCCCCAGGAGAGGTTAACAACTGACAGAGAATGGTCTGTTCTGACGTTGCTAGCATTAGTCACTTGGTACATTTCACCAAGTATAATCTGCCCAGGATCCACAAGATCTTTTGTCACCATGGTGACTCTTGCTCCTATGTCCCTGAATGCCCAAGTTTCTACTCCATTAATTAAAGGCTGCTGTCTGTATTTGCCCAGGTTACTGGGGCTCACAAAGGGGGACATATCCATGCCCCCATCACTGACAAGCACAGCCTGAATTGGTACTCTGACTAGGCCAGAGTCCATCTCAGAAACTAGGGTCAACCCTACTACACCCATATTCTGTGTATTTCCACCACCAATTGTAACTGTACTAGAGGGAACAGGTGCCTTAGGGGCATTGGTGGTGGTTGGAGTATTTTCTTTAGTGTTGGTGCAGTCACTAGTCCAGTGAGTTTTCTGCTTACAGATTTTGCACCAGGGCTTCTTTTGGCCTTTTCCCTTTCCTAACTGGGAATCCCCCCCTGAAGAAGATTTGTGGGGCCCTTGTGAAGACTTCTGGTCTTTACCCTTGTCCCCACCCTTATCAGAGTTTTTAGAGTCTTGCTTCTTAGGGTCACCACCTTGGATCTGTACTTTCTACCTCACCCTGGTTCTGACCCATTTGTCTGCCTTCTTTCCCAATTCTTGGAGAGACGTCAGATCAGAGTCTACCAGGTACTGGTGCAACAGCTGATTTTGACAGTTATTAGGAATCTGCTCCCTCATTATCAGATTATACAATCCTTTGAAGTCACACACTTTACTGCCCAATAACCAACCTTCCAGAGCCTTAGCAGCACAGTCAACAAAGTCAACCCAGTCCTGATTCTGTGCCTTTTGGGTATCTCTGAACTTTAACCTGTATTGTTCAGTGGTTAGGCCAAACCCATCTGTCAGAGCACTTTTCAAGACTTTGTAATCATCAGCATCCTCTTCTCTTACAGTGAGGAGCTTACCTCTACCTTTGTCTGCAAAGGAGAGCCATAAGATTGCTGCCCACTGACCTTGAGGGACCTTCTGTACTTTACAGGCCCTCTCCAAGGCAGTTATCCATTTGTGGATGTCATCCCCACTCTGGTAGGGAGGGACAATCTTACTTAGGTTTCTATGGTCATAAGACCTCTCTCTATCTCTAGGGAAATTGCTGCCACCAAGGGACTCTAGTCGCTCCTTTTTACTAGTTCTGTAGAGCTCCAGGGCTTCCCTATCGAAGGCCATCTGCTGCTTTCTGAGGTTGAACTTGTCTTGCTCATACTTCAGCAGTCTCTCTCTCCTCTCCTGGGAGGTTTCACTCCCTCTGTGAGAAGAAACAGAGGTTCCAATAGAGGAGTTAGACTGAATAGATCCCCTTGACAGAGATCTATCCCTTCTAGCCCTGTGTTCAGGCCTACCAGGAGTAATGAAGGAAGGGGCATTGTTGTCCTCATCCTCATCCTGATGGTCTGTGTCCACCAGAGTCTGGTCATTGTCACCAGTCTGGTCAGCATCAGAGGTAGGGTCAGGGGAGTTTCCACCCCTGGACCCATTCTCAGGTGCGGCCCCACCCACACTGTCTCCATCTACAGGCCCATTAGGACTTCTGATATCATCCAGTTTCAGTATATGTATAAGATGCTGTGTGGATGGACTTTTGCCTGTCTTCAGCTTCCTAATGGTGCATACGACCCTAACTCTAGCAAAGGAGAGATCCTCATACTTGTAGGGAAGGAGCTCACTGGTTCCAGGTAGGGACTCAGTGGTTCCTGGCTGGTTAGACATTACTAATGTGGTGTGGTGTATTGCACTACCTACACTAGTGTGGCCTACTAAACTCTCTTGAGTTGTAGAAAGGGTGTGCTATCCCTTAACACACAACTCTAAGTTCAGTAGAACTTAGTTTAGTTAAACTTGATGTTATATGTATCTCCGGTACCTTTAGTGGTTTTCAGTTGATCAATTCAATTGAGATTATCTGGTAAAATAATAGAAGCTGGAATCCCACACGCTGCACACCAATGTGAGAAGGTGGCCTGAAATATGCGGTCCACTAGTTCTAGTGGGCACCTTGTATCAGTCTAAAACAAGCCCTTATGGTGAATGGTTAAAGGCAACCTTATGTGAAAGCTATCCTAGTGGTAGCTATGGAGAGGAGCCTTCAGGCTAAGTTTTGAAGGACTGTAAAGCAGCTTGTTTTACCAGTCTATAATCTCTTGAATGATCAAATGAAAAGACAACCACACCAGGTATATTCAAAATATATGTATTTAAGGTTAAACACACCCATCTAGTCTCTTTATGAGACTGGAGTTCGAAGTACTAAAGTTACAAGTGATTAATCATCAGTAAAAGCACAAATACATGTTTGAGCCCTTAGGGCATACCAAACCATATACTAAAAAAGTAGTATAAGAACCACGACTGTAAGAGGCACTAGGCCTATTGCCTCTAGAATCACTGGGACCCCAAGGAACCACCCAAGGTAGGAACACAGGGGACCCACGGGAACTGTATGCAGTGTGGAAACACAACCGCAGGTTCCTATTACTTTCTATGGGGAATGTTGCGGTTGGAATTTTAAAGATTAGGGACACTTCTAATCGAGTCAGGACCAAACCCTCTTGGACTTAGGAAGTTCTAGGGCTAGCACCCACAAGAGTACCAGAGTACTCAAGTTACCTCACCCAGGGAAGCCGGGTGCATAGGTGTCTTTTGGTGTCGGGTTGCGTCATCGATTTCAATGGAAGCCTGCAAAGAACTGCTGCTGTCGTGAAGAGGAGAAGTGTCCGGAGAGATCCAAGCCTGGATCTAGGATGTAAGGAACCTGAAAGCAGTGGGGACAGAGGCTGTGTCACTTGCCAGTGACCTAGGGTAGGATGGACCAATGCCCACAGATGTCGGGTGCTTCAGGTGCATTGATGGGTGTCTTGACTCTTCAGCCACGAGGTCCAGGAGGTGTTGACGAAGTCCACAAGCTGGATTCGAGCTGCCCATGAAGACTGTCGAGTGCTGCAGTGTCGGCGACCAAGAAGGACCCAACAAGCCTTGGCAAAGGCAAGTCACAGGAAATCAGAGAAAGGACTGTGGTGCAGACCAGCAAGGTCTGATGGACTCACCCAGCAAGGGTAAGTAAGAGCAAGTCTGGAGCAACCAGAAAAGCCCCAACAGAAGTGGAGTTGCCTTCGTGGGGACCTGCTAGTCAATGGACTTGTGATCGCAAAGGAGCCTTGAGTGGTTGCACTGGAAGCTGGCCCACGGGTCACTCGTGGAGTGGAGGCCAACAATCTTCGGTGCAGGAGGTGCTCAAGGCTGGGGCTACTTGGAGCCCAAAGCACAACTTCAAGGATGACCAGGAAGGTGTTGTTGCAGCAAAAGTTCACAGTGTCCAGGGGTCACGGTTCCACGTTACCCACGATAGCCACAGGCCTCAGCTTTGCTGTGAACTCAGGGTAGCCTCAGGGAAGTCTGGAAATCTACCTCTGGTGATGCAAAGTCTTCGGCGTCCGGCAGGAGCTTCAGCAAAGCAGACCAGTAAGTTGCTTCTTTGGTGCCTGCCAAGCAGGGGAGTCACTCCTTGACCCCAAGGGAGATTTCTTCCATCTTCTAGTCGTGATAGAAAGTCAAAGGTCCAGGATATATGTTTCAGAGGTTCGTCCAGGGTTAATCTAAAGCGCTAGGACCTGGATTCCTTTACTTATACTAAGTTTAGGGGATGGACTAACTCTAAGGCTCCACCTATGGGTGGGCCTGGTGTGGGGGTGGTTACACCCCTTCCCCTTTGTCCAGTTTTGCACCAGAGCAGGGGCTGAGTGCCCGGTTTGAACTGGGCTATGCACAAGGACACCTTGTGTGCCCCAGGCAGTGTCTCAAAAGCATTCTCTGAATGCAGCCACCCTGCCCCAATACACATTTGCCTGTCTGGGGTGGTGGTTACGCCTCCCTGTGACAGGAAACCTATTGTCCAGGCCTCCCCAAGCAGCAGGAGGCCAGACTCGTGTCTGTGGCAGTGGCATCCATTTTGTGATGCCAGGGCTTTGAAAGGATTTAACCGGGTTTAGCCAGTGTGAACATGTCTCTCCCTCTAGAAGGGTGGAATGCCCCCCCCCCCTCTGCCAGAACTGTCGGGGGGGGGGGGGTAGTATTCCAAAGCGTTTGACACCAAACACGACATGTTTTGATGTAGCCATCCCAAAGTTAGCATTTACCATGAGGTTATAATGCACTTAAGAGTATATGGTATGGCTGTATCACAGAACAGCCATAAGGAAGTATTTCCGAATGCTGCAGAGGGGCTCAGCTCATGCTTGGACACCCTCTCACATAAAACCAAGCACTCTGCCTTTAGAATTGTCAAGGCCTTCCATAGGAGTGGCTTATAGTTTATATGTGTCTGTATAAGGTAGTGATATAGGTAGCCTATATCACAGTAAGGGGTGCAAGCACACCCTTACCCAGGTTGCAGTAGCAGACCTGTGGTGTCATTTTGGAGTGCTTCCCAGGGGTGGCATAATACATGCTGCAGCCCCTGGTAGGCCTCTGAGGTACCTATGCCTTAGGTACATAGTATACAGAATCCAATTAGATATGTACCTAATGTACATGGAAACTATTTTAGAGAGGAAGCAGCTAGGCTGTGGGCCTGATTAGCAGGGCCACAGCCCGACTAAGGTTGAAAAACAGTGAAACACCAGCAAATAGTGGGGGTACCCATGTGAAGCAGATCCTACTCTCCTACAGTACCATCCATCAAACTTTACCTACATTGACAGGAACTACCATGACAGTGGTTTCTGTCAATGAAGACAGGTGTCCACAGGGCGGGAGGACAACTCTAAATTTGGCAGAAGAAGGACTCTTGGGGTGGAGGGGGTATTGTCCTCCACCATCCCAATCAAGTAAACTCTGTCTGGCAAACTATAAATCAGACCCTAAGTCCGGAAGTAGAAATTTTGACTGGTAAAAGGCATGAAAAGTATCCCCCCAATGCAAGGACTTTGGAGGGCAAAATTTCTTCATTCTGAGCTATTTCTACCTTTACAAACACCTTCTGTGGGTCCTTGTACAGCAGCTATCCAGCTTCAAGAGGACTACAGCCTGCAGCCTGGCCCTGCTGGAGGATTTCAACTTCCTTTCAGAGATGAAGGGCCTGATTTAGATTTCGGCAAATAGGTTACTCTGTCACAACGGTGACAGATATCCAATCTGCTAAAATATAAGTACCATAGGATATTATGAGATTTATATTTCTGCGGACTGGATGTCCGTCACCGTTGTGATGGAGTAACCCATCTGCTGAAATCTAAATCAGGCCCTCAGTCAGAAGGTAAAATATTTGATCGTTATGAACACCCTTGGTGTAGCTGACTCACACTCTATTACAGATGGACGGAAATTATGCCTAAGTACATGTCAACCATGAACACGGACTATTGTCACTTCAGTTTTTCTTGGCACTTTTTGTCTCAACTCTAAAATATCATATCTTCGGTTCCTGTTATTGGGATTTTGTCATTTTTATGTTATTTTACTCAGTAAACTGTTCTAAATTGGTTGCGGGATTTTTATTACATTGTGTTTTGACTTTATAACTATTTTGTTTCCCCTAGTACTTTACACATTTTTCAAAGTCAAGACTATCTGGTCTGTACCACAGCTGCATACCTTCTAGGGGATTGTGTCAAGATTTAAATTATTCAAAGTGCTTTTTAACCTTTACAAGCTTGTGGCCTTATTTCTTGTAGTGGACTTCCAACCATCCCAATTAGTAATCCACTTTCTTTCATTGTCAAACGGCAAAAATATATCTTTAATGTCATTCCATAATTAGTGACCAGAAAGCATGAGAAGAGTCAACATGTTCCACCCTCAGCAGCAGTGTAACTTTTGTATGAAGGACAGACCTGTATTCGCAATTTTTGCATCATTGCATGATGGGAATGAAACAGATTTGATACAAGACTATGTCCAAAAGGTAAAAATTGGCGCCAACGTATAGCTGTGCTTAAGCTACCTGAACTTATCATACCTACACACGGCCCTGCTCTTCACTGCTTCGAACATGGCTGTGATCTCCTCATTTACACTGTTAGTTGCATATGGTCAGAAACTCTACAACAGTGAGGGTTTGGTGAATTCTAGACCAATGTAAGAGCAGAGGGAGTCGGGTGTAGAACAAGACAATATTGCACCATGCACACTTACATTAATATTTCTAGGCAGGGGCATTGTCAAACTCCAACTTTAGCAGCTACAGCTAGGTGGAGTTCTTGATAGGGCTCTTATGTCTGTAACTTGGTAGACTAAGACTCATAAATATCGCTACAGGTTGAGTGAGTGAAAGGACGGATTTATAGGTGTGCGAGTGAGAGGGTGGATGGGTGAGTGAAACGGTGGATGGGTAGATGAATGGAAGAATGAACGAGTTACGGGATGAATGAAAGGATGGATGAGTGAAAGGGAGGGTGGATGGTTGGATGAAAGGGTGGATGATAGAATAAGTGAAGCAATGGATGGATGAATGAAAGAGTGGGTGGTTGGATGGATGAAAGGGCGAATGGACGTATGAATAGTCAAAGGGTGGATGATGGAGGAAATGGTGAATGGATGAGTGAAAGAGTGGATGTATGATGAGAAAGGATGGATGATTGAGTGAAAGGGTCGAGGAATGAATGGAGTGAAAGGGTGGGTGGATGGACGGAATGAAAGGCTGGTTAGATGGATGAGCGGAAGGAAGGACAAATGAGATAAAGAATGGAACTTGGGCAGTGTAAACCCCCTACTTTAGCATCTACAGCGGGGTGGAATTCTTGATAGGGCTCTTCTGTTTGCAACTTGGCAGTCAAATGTGAATGAGTGAGTAAAACAATGGATAGATGTGTGAGTGAAAGGGTAGATGGATGAGTGAGTGAAAGGATGGATTGATGAGCAGATGGATGAATGAATGAGTGAAAAGGTGAATATAAGGATGATAAGTGAAAGAATGGATTGATGCATGCAAGAGATAGTGGATGGATGGATGAAAGAATGGATGGATAAGTGAAAAATTGGATGAATGAGTGAAAGAGATAGTGGATGGATGGATGAATGGATAAATAAGCGAGTAAAAGGATGGATGGTTGAGTGGAAGGGAGGGTGAATGGATGGATGGCATAAGTGAAAAGGAGGTCGGAAGGATGGAAGGAGTGAAAAGATGGATGATGGAGCGAAATGATAAATGGATGGATGAGCGAAAGAATGAACAGATGAGTGAAAGGATGCATGATGGATGGATGAGTGAAAGGGTGGATCAATGAAAGAATGGATGAATAGATAGATGAATGAAATGGTGGACGGATGGATGCGTGATAACATGGATAGATGGATGGATGAGTGAAAGGGGGGTGAATGGATGGATGGATGGATGGATGAGCAAAAGAGTGGATTGATGGATGAGTGAGTGGATAGGTGGATGAGTGAAAGGGTAAATAGATTGATGGGTGGAAGTGTGGAAGAATGCGTGAAAGGGTGAATGGATAGATGACTGAAAGGATAGATGGACAGATGAGTGAAAGGGTGGGTGGAGAGATGGATGAGTGAAAGTATGGTTGGATGAAAGGATCAATAGATTTGGAGAGGGATATGTTTGGAGATGGATGGGTGGGCAGACAGAAGGAATGGCTGACTAAATGATAGATGAGAGAAGGAATGGATGACGGAATTTAAAGGTGACATTGTGGATATCAGCAGGTGGATGGAAGGATGAATGGATAGATGCTTGGATGGAAGAGATAAGAGAGCTCTTCTGAGGAGAGTTTTGATGACTTGCTTCGGTTGCTTGGTGCCATAAGAGCTTTGGTTCGAAGTGGGGGACATTTTAATTTTCTGGCTACTCCCTTGTTTCTAGGTAACCTTTACATGAGAAAAATATTCCGATTTTGCATTCTCTTTCATTTAGTTGCTCTCAAGATTGTTTCATCAAGCCAATTACTAAAAGCTCCGCGGGAGTGCGCGGTTTTAGTATGCAGCAGTGTAAACACAGTTTTCACGGAAACCTATTTCCTTTGAAATGCGCAGGGGAGTGGACTGCCCGTACATTGCCTTTTCTTATTATCACGATTCTTTCTTTTTATGTAACCACAGTAGAGTGTACAAATCATTTCATTTTGAGACCCCAGTTTTAATCAGGCCACTTAAATTTCAAACATTGTTTATATAAAGAAATATCCACACAATTGGCTTTTTCAGTTGCACAGTGGTAGCCTAATTTTGATGCATAGCCACGCAAATTTTAAAATGCAGTGTCACCTGACATCTGTTTATCAGACTAAGTCATTTGTTACCTAGCTAGAAATACTGCAGGATTAATTAATGGCGGACTTCCAGTCCAAT
Source organism: Triturus cristatus (assembly GCF_964204655.1). Taxonomy (NCBI): domain Eukaryota; kingdom Metazoa; phylum Chordata; class Amphibia; order Caudata; family Salamandridae; genus Triturus; species Triturus cristatus. The sequence continues at coordinate 1,406,911,532 of NC_140591.1, forward strand.
AACTGTTCTCTTATATAACATGTTTTTTAACACAATTCATTTTACAAGCCATGCAGCACAATTATTGGTCTTTAAACAGAGCCTCTGTTATACATGCCTGGCACCGATAAGTTTATTCTGCATCTCCCCTCTGCATTTGTTGGAATTAAAATCCTATGATGTTTCCATATTCACCAGATGCCTTTTCCAGAAGTTGCCTTCTTCAAGACTACGGCTAAGAACAGCCTGCTTTCTTTCAATAGCTTTCACCCGCGTCCACTACGAGAAAATCTGCCTTACAGCCAATTCCTTCGTCTCAAAAGGAATTGCAGTGAACTCAGTGAGTATAAAAAACAAGCACAAGACCTTTCGAACAAACTCAAGAAAAGGAACTACCCTGAAAAAATAATCAAAAAATGCCAGAAGCGGGCTCGTAACCAGCCTAGAGAAAGCCTCCTAGAACTTACACCGCAAATCACATCTACCGAAAAATTGACCTGTGTCACTACCTACAGTACTGTTACAAACTCTGTCAAGAAAATCATCAATAAAAACTGGCGTATCATTACGTCTGGAAACCTCACTTGGCCCAAACCCATGTTTGCCAATAGACGAACTCGAAACTACAAAGACATCTTGGTACACACACGTCCACCTGACGTAAAACCGAATCCAAGCCAGAGCACCTTGTGGTCCCTACCCCCAGTCACTGGCCACTTTCCATGTGGCAATTGCTCTGTGTGTTCCTTGACTGAAATTACCAAAAGTGTCATCTTATCACCAAAATTGACCTGGACGATGAGACAACATACCAACTGCAACACGACACATGTAATTTACATGATAACCTGCCCATGTGCTCTTCGGTACATTGGAATGACGTGCCGGAAGATTAAACAAAGAATATGTGAACACCGAAGCAATGTCAAATGTGGAAGAGGAACGACCAAATTGAGTTCACATTACATTGAACATCCACACACTGTCAACGAGCTGAGATGGATAGTTCTTGAAACACTTGTATCCAAAACACCCAATGCTGAGAAATTACTCTTCCAAAAAGAACAAAGATGGGTCCACCGCCTCCAAACTAACATCATAGGACTGAATGATGATATTCCATGGCTAAGCATGTCATTGTAAATAGAGATATGGTTTATTTTATACTCCAACTAGGCTAAGTAAAAAATCTTCACTAGCCCCATACTCTCCATGGTATTTATAATATCAGGGCGATTCCGCACTTCATATGATACCCAGAGCCCACCTTCATTAGACTCTCTGTACCCTACGAGTAATTACAACAATAATGGCTATTTAAACATCTGTGTCCATCTAAGTTGCAAAGGCACTACACTTCACCTTTTAGGACCAGGGTTGAGACTCCAACCCTGCCGCTGCCCCCCCCCCTTTTCTCCACGATATTTAGCAATCGTGTAAACCAGTGCTCTCAATCAGTTTACGGGACCCTCTACATACCAATATAACGGTTCCTTTTACACTTCACCTTATCTCTTTACATCATTTAATAAAGTTTTCCAGGCTTTGACACGGCCCGCACCAGTCCCCTCTCTATTTCAACGTAACTCACCATTTAAGACACACCCCCAGCCTACGTGTGCATACAGGAAACCAGAGTCAGCACAAGTCGTAGCAGACCATTGCGGTACGGAGCCCTCTACCTCAACACCATCTGGAAGACACGTAACGTTAACCGGGTGAATCCCCCTTGTAATGTGCGGTTTCTTCTTGTTTTCATTTGTTTAGTATTAACGCTGCCTGTATCCTCGTACGGAGCTCGTACATTGAAACTATCAGGTATTTTTCCTTTAGTTAAAATCGCACGCCTATTCTGGACGAGAGGCACATTTGATTATGTTTCCTTCTGAAAAGCGCGCTATACTTCGCTATTGATTTTTTCTTAGATTAATATCCGCCACTTTAGACTAATGCAGACAGTTTAACCCTAACCCGCACTTGGAGTGGCTCAACAATAGTCTCCTTGCGGACCAACACGCAACCATTAACATTATACATTACGAGCAGTCTTAACCACCTCCGCTGCAAAAATATCTTTGTTGAATGCCATAATATTCATTGTATGTCTAAATATCTGTTGTATGTCGAACATCCTTCTACCAGTCGATGTCTCCTAAGGGCATTGCGTTTTGAGTTCTCCAAAGTAAGAGCGATGGTTCAAAACTTCACTTGCTGATCAAAATGTATACCAAAAGTATATAAAGACTTGCCATTTATAGTTGCTTTCATATTGTTCATTTTACGTCAATTTGCAGCTCCTTTGGCATTTTTACCCTTCTACCCCTTATAATCATTAAGGAGTTTCCCCCGTTTTTCTCTGTATATAGGTACTAGTCCTGACGAAGTCCATCTGAATCGGCATTGGAACTTCTACATGTAATTGACAAAAAAAATTTTCAATTCACTTTATTCACCTGTGGTCCTGAAGAAAGCTCCCTGACCCTTCCATGGGCTTTACATGAGCTGAAACATGTCGACCAATCACCAAGTTTAATGTCGCAGAGGATTCATCATACATCCTACCTGCAACTTGACCTTTTTTTTTTTAACGTTTCCCCAGCACCTATCAGAATAAAGACTTTTTTATAGGTAGCATGAGGAACAACTCTTTTTAATCACACACTTGAGCACTCCTCACTTTTTTATTTTATCATTTTTTTTCCCTGATCACTACTGGAGAATTCAGTGGTTCCCTCCGGGTTGGAGGATGCATGGAATAAACCCAATGATGATGCTATCACGTATCTAAAGGCGGAGAACCAAGATATACCGCCCATACATATCTTGACGTGATTGAGGGTTTTTTACCTATATCGGAGACAACCACCTGAACCCTGGTGCCAGCAACAAGTGATCCATCCTCTTTTGATTATTTATGACTAGCTGGAAGCCGGTAGGATCACAGCTTCTCTTTCCCAACTTTGATTGTATCATCTTAGTAAACAAATGGTGCCATATTAATCTAAATTATAAACTCAGAAGACCTACGACAAAATCCGTGCATTACTCCCTAGTCTGTAAGAACAAGAAACTTTGAGCTTAATTAACAAAGTTAAATATATAGGCCTGAATACGATGTCGGGCGGACCGTCACAAATAGGCCGCCGGTGGCGGTCTGCCTGACAGACAGGTGGTCTGACCGCAGAGATCAGGAGAAAAGATTGTCGGCTTTGACAGAATCAACTGATCCTGATGGGGCGGCGGTCGGAATTGTAGTCCTGACAAGAGGTGGTGTGGAGGCAGGCACCACCGTCGGGATTATGATGCCCCTTTCCTACAACCTTTTCATGGCGGTCCCACCACCATGAGAAGGTTGTCAGAAAGGGGCTTTGAGGGCCCCAAACAGGGTCCACTATAAAGATGCCCAGGGGGCACATCTATAGACCGTGTGCCATGATTGTGTGCATGGATGTGCACAAACTGCTCATTTGCACTGCTGCTTGTGCTGCCGCCCTTTTCCTGGGCCGCAGCACAAGCAGCAGTGCAAATGAGCAGTTTCCAACCTCCATGAGATGAGTCTTGTTTTTTAATTAATTAACATACTAGATAAAGGTTATTCTATTTGTATGTGTATGTGAATCTGTTATGATCACACTCTAGACTTAGAGTAATGCAATAGGTCTTTAAAGAATCAATTTGGGGTTTTATTGATATAATTGTGATGCACTTATAAGATATGATGACATTTGTGTATTTGATTGATGATATAATTTACCATGCGTGGCTTACTTCAATGGTGGACTGGAGTAGATTTGAGATTGAGCTATTGGTCATCAGATCACACATGAAAAGGGTACAGCAAAGTATCTGTCATCATAGCATTGAAGGGAGGTTATTTGAACACACAAAACTGTAAAATAGGCTCCGTCAGTCAATCAAATAGTTGTTTATTTAGACCGTGGTCTAAAACATTACCATAAATACATCCTGAAATCATACTTAAGTTAAAAATCGTTAAAAGACCATATCAACAATGTACATACAATACAAAAAGAAAGCAGTTTGATGGAAGGTCTCATACTACCCACTGGGTCCCTTACAAATTATCGGGCAGCCTTTTTAAAAATCTCCCAATTATACATGCAACATTTAAGAACCTCGGGCCCGATTCACAGAACAAACTTAAGACTAAATCCTAAACTTAGTACCATTCTGGTATTCACAGAATGCACCTAGTACTTCTGGTATTCACAGAATGAACTTACTACTTTTGCTATTCACAGAATGAACTTAGTACTTTTGCTATTCACAGAATGGATTTACGACTACTAAACTTACGTCCGCACTCGGGCCGGAAATTCCGGCCCGGAGGCGGAGCTTCCGGCCCGGAGGCGGGGCTTTCGGGCCGGAGGCGGAGCTTCCGGCACGGAGGTGGAGATTTTGGCCATAGCTAAATCGGCCGGAATCCCCACCTCCGGGCCGGAAGCTCCGCCTCCGGCCCGGAAGCCCCGCCTCAGGGCCGGAAGCTCCGCCTCCGGGCCGGAATTTCCGGCCCGAGTGCGGACGTAAGTTTAGTAGTCGTAAATCCATTCTGTGAATAGCAAAAGTACTAAGTTCATTCTGTGAATAGCAAAAGTAGTAAGTTCATTCTGTGAATACCAGAAGTACTAGGTGCATTCTGTGAATACCAGAATGGTACTAAGTTTAGGATTTAGTCTTAAGTTTGTTCTGTGAATCGGGCCCCTCATATTTACCAACAGGCTAGGGGCTTGATCCTGATTAGTGAGCCCATGGGTAATAAAAATAGGTTTTAAAAACACTTTCCATTTGCCTAAGAACCATAAGCAATCCAATAAAATATGTATCCATTTACATTTTACCTTTAGCCCACATGTGCAAATACCCCGCTATATCAGCGTGATATGGGTTTAGCCCGACCCTGAATTTTAACACAGCATTCCTAAGCTAAGGGACTTGACAGGGCCTCAAAGTATGGAAATGTATTGTGATTACTCCAACATTTGACCACAAATTTAGTAGATGATTTACTCCTCAAAAAAGCAGTTCCTCCTCTTTAGACTTTTTGGTTAAAATAGCACGTAGCTTCTGCTTGGGGATTTGTTACCCTTTCTTCCACTGATCTGGCATTAATGACAATTTGACACAGAGCTTACCCAACACTTGTCTTACTTGGGAGGCCCAGTTCAGTTCACTATTCTCTATTTCCGTTTTACAGAGATGCAATATTTTAGGAGCTTCCTCATCATTTAATCTCTGCCAGAATTTCAGTGTAGCTAACAACCCCAAATAGCTCCAGGCCATAAGCTGACATTCTGCCCTTATGATATGGACCATAGTTGAGGGTGGCAGTGCAAGGAGTCTTTTCACACATGTACCCTCCTCAGGGTTCCAATCCAATTTTACCACCTAGGGATAACACTTCCACCCCATATTGAGGGTGAACCATTGCATTAAAGGCAGACAATATAGGGCGTAGAGAGGGCCCTCCATACTTCCATCTAAACTGTTTTAGGCCCCATGTGGAGGATAATGCAGTTGTTTTGAGTGATTCAACATGATCTCTCCAATTTAACTTGGATCAAACCACATACCTAAGTATTTATATGTGTTGACCACATCAACTTTGTTCCTACCCAAGTACCAATTAAAACCCCCCTTTCCTTTCCCCAACACCATTAGTTTGGTCTTGTCCAAGTTCACCATAAGTCTTTTACTCATAGACAAGGAATGTATCCAGTTTCTTTTGTAGTCCCACTTCCATCATGTCCACTATCACAAATCATCTACGTATAGTAGGCATAGAACATGGTACCCACCCATTTTGGGGCATAGGCTGTTTACTTTATATAATGTATTGGGTAAGTCAGGCAAGAATAAAGAGAATAATAGGGGAGCCAGGACACAACCCTGTCAAAAGCCATTCTTTATGTGTATTCTCTTTGATAGGGTTCCCCGGGTATCTAAAATCACTCTGGATCAATTCTGGCTATCTAGCGCCTGAATACAAGACAGCAGCACCTTGCTGATGCTGAGCCGCCTCACCATATCCCACAGAATCTTACAGTCGACTAGGTCAAAGGTGCCATGGAAGCCAAAAAAACCAACAAAATAATCGGCCTCTCAACTCTATTGACTTCTTTGCCATTGCCCAAAAACAAAGGCAATGGTTGATTGTTGAACGGCCTTATTTAAAGACACCTTGCTCAACCAGGTTTACGTTATTTTGTTCCACACACATTTTCATTAAACCTAGCAATACTTTAGAGAATACTTTCTCCATCACATCAAGCAGACTGATTCAGTGGTAATCCTTGGGTTGCATGACATCATCTTTCTTATCTATTGGCCTAATTACTGTGCCTTTACAGCTCTCTGGAAAACACCCAGAGGGCAAGGCCTTTTGAAAAATGACATGAAGGAAGCTTGCCCACCAATCCACGTTACTTTTTATTATAATTGCCGGCAGGTTATCTGGACCCGCCGCCTTGGTTAGTTTAAGAGACTGAATGGTTTCTTAAATTGTCTGAAATGAGAAATGCAACCCGATATCCTCCCCTTACTCAACATTATTTTTTGGGTTCTCATTCATTTTAACCTCTTACAATAATAATTAAACCATCCATTTCTTTTGCCCCTATATCATACTCTCAAACCTTATTCTGGGCCCCCAAGTTGAGTTTCACCCTTAAACATTTTACAACCTGCTCTACCACTTGGTCATACCATGTTAGGGCATCCCTCTGGTCCTCAGGCACAAGAAGTAACATATAATTTATCATAATTTCATTAAGTAATTTTACACTTTCTCTTTGCTCCCACTGTCCAACACTAAGCATTACCTGTAATGGCCTGTGGTCACCTCCCTCAGTGTGCAGCACTTGGAACCCCTCCATTGCAGAAGAGTGACAGGCATTAATAAAAACATAATCAATTGGGCAGATCTGATTACCTACTCAGGAAGTCTGGCCCATGGGGAGGTTTGCATCTACTCGTCCATTAACACAGAACAACCCTATGGATTCTAGGAACTTCACTGGGGCTTCATCTCATGCTGAGCAACCTTATTTAGGGAAAATTGCCAGTGGTACTTGTACTGCAGCTAACAAATCTTTATACATCTTATCGCTGTAATATAGATCTAACTTATGATTAAAATCCCCTAAATCATTATCAGCTAAATTTACTTTGCCATACAGATTGTCTCCAGGTCTTCTTCTAATAGTCTTAGCTGCACCTCCTAATCAGCTGTGTTCTATGGTTGAATATATATGTTAATTACTATTAGATATCTTTCTACCTGAAGGCCACTGTAGATCTCAATCTGGCATGCTAATAGCCACGACTTTTGACCTTCAACATGGTTTCTTTTGTCGATACTAAGGTAAGCAGTCCAGCTGAGGGCCAACCTGGGCCCAATCGCATAGTGTCTTTAAAAAGCATTAAAAATCCACCTAACAGTTCAGGTGCTTCATACAGCCAAGTCACCTGTAAACACATAATTTCGTACCTTCCCAACATTTCTTTAAATCTGTCTTGGGTTATAGGTTTTCTATAGCCTGCTATGTTCCAAGACAAAGCTGCTAAGCTGTGCAAAGTCTCCAGTCCCTAGCACAGATCACTCATCCCTACTTCTACTATCTCCCCAGATGAGCACTTAACTGGATAGGGGTTCAAATAGATTTCTCAGCATTAGTCCTTTGTCTCCGCTTGCTATGCTTACTCGCAGCGCGTCTTCACTACTGTCAGTAAAGGTTCTACTATGCTGAACCCCTTGTGAGAAGCTCCTTACTTGATCAATGCTTAAACCGGCATGGCCTAGTCAAGGCCCTACGGCCCCCTCCCCTCCATTCCTAACTCACCGGTCTGTACCAGTCTTACACCCTCATTCTCTAGTTCTTCCTCCTCCCTAACCACCATCTGTTTTACACATTTCAAGTAAAAAAAGGACCTTTGTCACCTCTTTTCCTTCTCGGTTTGTTGTGAACCCTATTTGCCTTATATCACCAAGTTCAATTTCACATAGGCTGGGAGATTTGGCCAGATCTTGCAATAGATGTGAGCGGTTCAAGGGCTTGAGCTTCCTCTGGTGTATCCTATCCATCCCTTTTCCATGTGGTTCTAGGTATATCCCTAACTTGTCCCCTATATTATACCCCTCATTACTCCCCCCATCTCTAGTTCCCCTGACCAGCATTAGGGACCTGCTCTTCCCAGGATGTTCTAGAGTTGCCTCTCCCCAGTTGATTGCTTTGGGCACCACACCCTTCAGACTGCATTTCTCTCTTTCAGTGATGGCAATATCCCTAACACTATCTTTTGCTGATCTTCAGGGTTACATCCTTTCATCCTGTATCTGGGCGCTCCCTCTTCCTGGAACTTTAGCTCCCCTTGAGATCCCACTTACTGGGAACCCCTGGACATTGCTGGAGCCAGGCCTGGTGGTCCCAAGGGCCAAGGGCTTCATTTTTTGGCCGCGTTTGTGGATCCAACACTAATCCCGCAGATTCTTTTTAAAAACAATGCTTTTTTGGCTGAGCAAGCCTAAGGGTTCAGGGTATTTCTACACTGAAAACACTTCCTGGTTTGATGTGTTGAAAGCCAATCAGATCGCAGGCTCTAGATCGGGAGGGTTTGCAGATCCTCTGCATCCCTATTTGTCTATCTAAGGAATCTTTAAATTTCTCAGGAACTCCGAAACGGAGTTACACCATTTAACAAAAAGAGTGCACTCTGGACCAAGAGCTACCTTTCTTCCAAATTTGGTGTAATTCCGTTCAGCAGTTCGGGCTGTGGCTGCATCCACAGTTTCCTACGAAAATTAACATGGATAAAAAGTATTTTGGGACCACCTCCTTTTTCTCAGCCCCCGCCTGACGAATCACCCCAAAACGTTCAAAACAGCAGATGAAGTAAACGCCCCATTAGTTTTGAAATTTTGCAAAGATTCGTCAAACGACGCCAAAGATATTGACAAAAGAAAAAACGCTTCTTGAATAGAAAGTAGTTCCTAACTATAACTACCTACTGGTAGGTAATATATATAAATATACCTTAGTAGTTATATTACATCAACTACCCAAACTCCTAAAAGAAAAGCGAACAATCCATGAGACAAATACATAATAATACTTATAAAAGGGAGCCATTTCTTTGAAAACATATCTGTATCAAGTCCAAACATACAAGGCCTACTTTATCAACACATTGCATTTGAAAAACCAAGGCGCAATATGGGGAACCAACTTTTACCACAAAGTCTGAACCACACAACACCTTTACCGCGTGGTCTTTAACACGCATGTCACTACCATTCATAAACTTACCAAGATTGTCACTACCATGCATGACATTACAACGCATTATAGGTTTTTACGCTAACTACACACTAATTGGTAAGTTTATAGGTAAGTATGGAGGTAAGTATATATGTATATATGTCGGTATTTCATTTAAAAATGTATATTTATTTTTAATAATTATTTGAAAAATGGAATCACACTCCTTCAGGGAAGGGATGCAAGGGATATCTGTTTATTGGTTGGGGTAGTGTATTAATACTGAGGTATTAATTTTAATCCCTGAGAATTAATTAGGAAAATACAATTTAAGATTCAAAAAGTGGAAAGAGAATTAGAAATGTACTGATATTAAACAAAAAGATTGGTAAAATAATTTTAAACCAAAGCTCAAAAATGTAATGCAGTTTTAGACCCAAATATAAATTGTAATAATTCTATAGTTATAGACAAAAACACACCATGTATTTATTTTAAAATATTTATTAAAAATAGTATATATACATATATATACATATAAAAATTATATATATATTAAATCAACAATTCAAATAATATCTTATTTTATAAAAATATGAAAACATGTATTACTAATGCAAAACAATTTTGTTTACAATTTTGAAAGTATTTTTTCACGCATTCCCACCACTGGATTCAATGGGATAAATTGTCCTTTTTTCCCTGTTCTTTTCAGGCATGACATTAGCAGTTGGGCGTCTGTTTATATAACAATAACAACGAGAGGGTGAGGGAAAATCACTCTTGATCCCCCTGGTTCATAATAAGTCAACAACGTCTGTTTATATAGTCAGTGGAGTGTTGCAGTCAAGATTGGAAGCAAAGAAGAGCTGTGGTCAGGTAAGAACAATTTGCTTTACATTTTTAAACATGTAGGTGGCTAACTTTACTGTAAGAAGAGTAGGGGGAGTTAGTTAGGTGTTAGGCAGTACAGTATTGTATATTTTTGCTGTTTTTACAATTTTTCCACTTCCAGCAGGTTGTTTCCGTATTCCCCTATTGGACCGGGTTTTGGTTTTTCAAAGTAGGTTTTATCTAGTTTGAAAAAAAGATTCTTAATGTTTTGCGTCATGTTTGTTCCTCACATTTGTGTGTTTATCTGGAGAGACACTATGCGCCTGATTCCGATCTTGTGCGGAAAGCATACCAACTGAATCGGTTCCGGAATGCTTTCTGTACGATCGGATCATGGGAATCCGACCGAGCGAGTACAATGCATACGGACATGATTCGGTTGCACTCCCATTGACTTCAATGGGAGCCTGTGTTCCAAAGATGAATACAGGCTCCCATTGAAGAAAGGGGTCGCTGGGGAAAATTGTGCACTCTGTGAAGGGCACCCCATGGTGCCTGCCACATTGTTTATGGCTGGAAAGGGGGGTCCCTTGGGGACCCCCACGAGCCCAATGCAGAGGGCCCTCAGTTAAGGGGGGCCTGCTACGAGCCCCCAAAGACCGATTCTGGCAGCCTTATCGTTCAGAGCCATACGAATCAGAACAGCTGTCTGAATTGGTCATCATACTTGCTGTACGAATCAGCTCCGGAAAGGCTCGTTCTGTCCGGGTGACTTTCGGAACCGATTCGGTCAGCCCTAACATTTTCCAGGCATCGTACTTGGTCATTTGGAACTTGGAACGAGTCGGTGAGAAACAAGGGCTCAGGATCGGTTTCGCCAAACCTGAATCCAATTCGGAGCCCTTACGCCTGACATCGATATCGTCTCCTACATCATTGGAGGACACACACTGAGATTCGGGGATGGATTGCAATTGGATTTTGAACCTGAAAATGTCATGTTGAAGACTGTTTTAAACTTTTTGTGATTTTTGCTTAACATTTTTTCACATCAAGAGTTATGGTGTCTGTGGTTTCTCAATGTGGATGAATAATTAGTAGATTTTTTACATGGAATTTCGTTGCAGACTATGGATTTACATTTTTTATGTCAGAGATTATTATTTTAAAACGTCAGTTGGTTTCCCCTTTTGGATTATTGAAGTACTAAAGACTCTTAGTGACTGGTGGTTAAAACAAATCACCAAGAATTGAAGAAAGAAGACAACTACAGGTAGAAACCCCAAAATTACTGTAATTTGTAAAAGATAGTTCCAAAAATGTCAATTTAATTAGAAAGTGAAGTTAAAACAGGCAAGTCATATTACAGGTTGTTAGTGTGTGTTAGTGTTAGTGTAGGATGCACGCAATATTGTCCGGGTAGTCTAAAGCACCCATGAATGAAAATTCATTGATTTTACCCAGGAGTCTCACAGACATCTCTTTACTTTTTTTAGAAACACATGGTTCCAGGCTACCTGACAACAATTGTGCCATTATCATGTGTTCCTTTTACAATATTGATTTGTTGAAGTAATTGTGCATCCCTCTACTGCATTGTTTGTCTTTGCACCTCCTTCTAAGCAGGTCGAGTTAACAGTTCCACCAGCCAATGGGAAACCTTGGCTACCTCCTGTGATGAACTGCTTAGATGGCCAATTGATGTGTCCTCAAGTAATTTAGTAGTGGGGGCAGTTTGTCCTCATTTTGGGTAAATTAGTCTCATCCAGTAATTAATGTGTAGACCTCAACCACACACTGAGGAGATACCAAGCACAATGTTGCAAGTTTCTTTAACTCATACTGCAGCTTACTGTTTGCCATGCAATCCTCAACTAACAATGTTTTTTAATTTTCTCCCAATATACCTGGAAAAAGTGGAAAAAACATACTTGAATTTGGGTGTCAGGGAACATTTTGCAATAGTATTAATCATTGTGAATTCAAAGTCAGTTATTAATTTCCTAAGACTTTTATTCATTATTTTGGATTTTATCACTGTTAAAATTCGGTCAAGGTTGAGGATTGCTTATGAGGTAGTGAGCTGTACACTAAAGGGACCGTTGTGCTATTTATGTTAGCATGAACAGTGTAAATGTGAGTGAACGGATGGGGTGTGGACTAAAAAGTCACATCCATCATCCAAATTTTACTATTCTCAAGGGTAACCAGGTTATGGACTGTGCTAAATATTAGTATTCTTTTGAGAGGGTTTTCATTGTCATGCAAAAGGAAATGTTCAATAATGAGTGAAAATAACTGTTGAGGGGGGATGTTAATGCCACAAAAGGTTTGAGGGATTACCAGTTGGGTATTACTTTCCTGTTTTTGCCTCTGTACCATCCTCCTCAGACTGGGTATTGTGGACATACTACTAGCTACATGCATGTAATGTTTTTGGCATACCTCCCTCAAAACTGAGCCATAGGGCTCATTGGAGGTGCATGCAAGCATTTTATTTGTTTTATATTTTCACATACTTCCATCTCTATTGCAGCGGCATAGTGGTTATGACGGTGGTCCTTTCCATATTATCACCCAGAGTAAATGCTCTGCCTGTGCAAAAGGATGAAAAATACTGCACGCACCTCCATCGACTCCTGGGCTCAGAAAACCTCTCTTCACAGTAAAAAACAATCACCATAGTTCAGTGGCCTATTGCCTCTCCTCGATTTTACAAAGTTCACTTGTCTGTTTGGCAAATTATTTGGGTTATCTGTTGGGAAAAAAACAGAAAATAATTTTTCAGTAATAAATTATGTTTCAAGAATGTGTTTTGATTTCTTTGCTCACAATGCACTTTGGCCCCCAGCAACTCTCCAGCACCTGCCCTGAGGTAAATACACAGCGGAGTAAGAATAGTAATTTTGGCCCCCAGCCACTATCCAGCACCTGCCCTGAGGTAAGTACTCGGCAGAGTTAGAATAGTAATTTTGTCCCCCAGCCACTGACCAGCACCTGCCCTGAAGCAAGTACTAAGTGGACATAAAATAGTAATTTTGCCCCAGCCACTGTCCAGCACCTCCCTGAGGTAAGTACCTGGCTGAGCTAAAATAACTATTTTGCCCCCCAGCCACTATCCAGCACCTGCACTAAGGTAAGTACCCAGCGTAGCTAGAATAGTAATTTTGCCCCCCAGCCACTGACCAGAGCCTGCCCTGAGGTAAGTACTCAGCAGAGCTAGAATAGTAATTTTGTCCCTAGCCACTGCCCAGCACCTGCGCTGTGGTAAATAATGTACTCCAAACTTTGTCTAAAAAACGTTTCTTAAAGGATTTATTCTACATTAAAGGACCAGGTTAATTTAGAATTTCATTCCAGAAAGAATGCTTACAATAGTAATTTTCATTGTTAAGACTCCATTTAATGCTGTCAAATTATAGATGGGAAATAAACAAAAACAAATCTGCGATATGTAAATAAAAAAATCCATTAATATATATCATTAGAATTTATGGTGTTAATACAAATGGTGCATTTTGTAACTGTCGTACTAGAGTCTATAGCACTGTGTGGAAGCAAACAGTATCTGGTCTCCTCCTCTCTCTATGTGATGACAAGTGAAGTCAGTGTACCACTGAGCACAAAATGGTGGACAGCTGAATTTATAAGTTTTTGGGTGGAATTCCATAATTCAAAAGAAAATATGTTTTGGAATGTATTTTTTACCTTGGGTTGTAATCTGACTAAGGGCCCGATTACGACTTTTTGATGGCGCGATGGTGCGGCGGTGCCAACCACTGCACCACCACTTCATCGTAGGTTGCCACCGCCTTCCAGCCAGATTACAAATTTTCAGTAGTCTGGCAGGTGGGCAGCATGACGGCTGCATGGCTTTTTAAAGGCATCTATGCCTTTGGAAAAAAAACACCGCAATGGGACCGCACTATAAGGTTTCTGCAAGGCATGGACTAGAAAGTCCATGCTGTGCAGGAACCTATGTGCATGCACACAGGGGGGATATTTTATGCCCCTGTGTGTATCCACATGTGGTTGAAGCACAGGGGGGCTCTGAGGGCCCCCTTTGTTTTGCTCCTCCATGGTTTACATGGAGGAAGAACTTCCATGTAAACCCTAGAGGAGTGGAAACTCATAATATGCTTGACGGGAAGACAGCGGTCCTACCAAGCATATTGCAGGCCTCTGACTGAACCTCTCATGGCAGGGAACGGTGGTTCCCTGGTGGAGCCGGCGGTCCCAAGGCAGTCAGACTGGCCAACTCATAAAAGGGCGGTCAGACCACTGGTGCAGCAGTGACTGGATTCGCCACTAACGTGCCACCATAAGTCTGGCGGTCCGCGGACTGCTAGACTCGTAATAGGGCGGTAAATATTTATTTAGTTTGTCTGCTGAAAAACAGACAAACGCATTTTTATAAGCTTTCTCACATATTACGACAGTCATTATGATTGGGGACAAGCGGCACGAATAGGTTTAAAATAAAGGAAGGACTACTGTAGAAACAGGATACATAAAAATGCATTTCTTTAAGTATTAGGTATATTGCGACATGATGTATTATTAAAGTTTACATGTAAAACGTATTTTGTGAAATACTACTGTGCTGGCTCATACGTTTCAGAACTATAATAATTTCTTTATCATTTTTAATGTAAAAGTATATATTTTGATATATTTACAGATGCTTTGTAACGGTATGCATGATAATGATATGCGTGGTAACAGTATGGGTGGTAAGGGCACTATTGCTGTCTCGCCGAAGAAAGTTCGTGGCAGTAAAATGCGAGATAAAGACGTGCATGGTACCGGTAGGTTTGTTGTAGTAACCACGTTGTAAAGGCCTGCGTTGTTCCGTTATGCATACAACAATTTCACCCATTTTAATAAAGATTAAAAGTACAGAAGACAAGGTAAATCAATATACCTATACTATTATAACATAGTTGTAGAAGTGTGATTATTAAAAAAATCAACTATAAATGATTTTTGTTTAAAAAGCAGATCGATTTGTAGTGTTGAAATACTGTTATTCAAATGGTGACTCTTTAGTCCTCTCATAGCTACTATTGCATTGCTTTCTTCAATTTTACAAATGTGTGCTTCATTTAATCAAATATGTTTTTTCACCTAATGAGTAACCGAGCCAATGTCATAAATGTATAATTATTTCTTTTTTAGTCGTGTGCATCAATCAGAACGTAATTAATTTTCCATTCACTGGTAACAGCTTTCCATTAACTTATTCAAAACCGGCTTTGGCAATACACTGGAAAAGCTAATCTAGCAGATGAAAGTAAAGTAATGTTTTGTTAAATTGCACTTAAAGTTTAAGCCAGGGTGTGTTTGCAATGGAACTGAGTAGACTTTTCATTTTAAAAGTCAAATTCTACATGTTTATTGTCTATGGAAAGAATGCCTTTTGAGTTCAACTGGTATCAAGAGGAGAAAAGGGGCATGGAATCGAGGGGAGGGGATGGGATTTCAGGGGAAGGGAGGGCAGATGGGGCAAGGAAGTGGAGGGGAGTGGAAGATAAGGGAAGAGTAAAAAATGAGAGGGGAGGAGAGAAGCAGGGAGGGGAGGGAGGGCAAAGGAAGCTTGTTAAAATTTCCAATAAGCCACCTTGGTCTCAAATAACTCCCTGACAATCAAGAGTCATGGCCATGCTCCGAATAGAAGACATGAATTCGCGCCTGTAACTATGACTCTTGCTAGGTAAAAGTGTTAAAATCTATTCCAACTGTATGAGGGACATCATGTTCTGAAACAGTTGTGTTTCTACTAAGTTAGCACTCAGCTCCCAAGCACAGCTTTTTTGCACAGCCTACTGAGAAGTAAATTGAAAAATTGCACATCCATTGGAAAGGCAGGGTCGATGGCAATGGAGACTCAAGGTTTCAAACACGTTTGCCTAGTCAGTTGTGGTGGGTACAGCTAGAGACTGGATGAAAGTGCATGCTGCAACAGACTGGAGAAAAGTATTGTGATCACTGATGTAAGCACAGTGATAATAGAACTCCCACGTTATTAGGGCTCATTCACTGAATCACTCTAGTATAAGAGTTCGGGTAATGCCTGATGTCTTGCCACTAACCGTGATAACAGCTCAAAGTTTACTACTGAAAGTTCAAGAAATTGCCTTCCTCTCTATACATTACACTAGAAAAATGCACCTCTATTGAATTATGATGTGCACCGACTGTTGGACACTAGAAAGAAATTGATCTTTTATCAATGATCTTGTTTGATCACTACTGCACTGAGGTGCTATTATCACTTATGTCCGAACAAAAAATCTCAGCAACAATTGCTATTCTTTTTTTTTTTTTTTTTTTTTAATTATTTTTTATTGAGCAGAGCAAAAAAGGTACATACAGAATTTTCAAGAGCAACATTCAAAAACACCATAATTAAACCAACCGTAGATGTTGATTTGTTGGTGGGCTACTAGCTAAACAAGCTGCAAAAGTGCAAAGTGCAGTAAGTTATTCATATTTTTTTTTAGGCAGTCACATGAGAAAAAAAAAAAAAAAAAAAAAAGTGCAGATGCGAAGATATAACAACAAGTTGACTTATAACTCAGCTGAAACACAAGACAGACACAATATTAACTCGAGGCAGAGATTAAATTCCCGATTAAAGTGCCCAGTGCAATTAGCAGCCGGAGTCGACCTAGGTAAATACAGTACTCTTAGCATCACGAATAAAGTGCAAATGCAATAATTGTAACACCAAAATTAAACCCACCATTGACGTTGGTTTGTTGAAAGGCTACTTACAAAATGCTATGCATTTTCCTATTTAGTAAGCAGACAAATATCGTTCCGTTGTCCATAGACAAGTTGGCAAATAAAGTGCAAATGCAGAATATGACTACAAGTTAACATACAACACAACAAAGAAACTCATCTTGAATCACACAGGACAAGATTAAGAATCCAGGATGATATGCCCAGTGCAATAGCGACCGAAGTTAACCTTGACAAATACAGTACACTTGGCATCGAATAAAAATATAGACGCATAAAGTGCAAATGCAAAATAAAGCTGCTGAATCCAATATAGCTCCACACATCCTAGAGCTCTAAGGACCTAATTGGGTTCTAAGTTAAAGTGAAAATGCAAAAACAACAAAAATCTGCCTATTAAAATACAATATTATTAACATTATTACAGTTTAAAGTGCAATTGTGCTAGCAGCAAGTTTTGTTGTGAAATACAAGATATCAGCGAACGGGGTAAAGTGCAATTTCAGATGACAGCCATTTAAAAGCTACTAAAAATCACCTAAGGAGGAGAGCGACATTAACAACATTGACCCCAAAAGATTGTACTTTTTAGATAGTGTAAAACTTATACAAGTAGGAAATCGTTGCCCTGGTCCATTTGGGGATCAATAGTTTATTAGTGATTGAAACTGTATTCCTCCTGACCAATTAGAGAATCCACGCCATCTCTAGGGCCTATCCTTGAGTAGAAGTAATTCTTCAAATTTATCCCAATTTTTCTTAAATTTCCTTATACCCCCTACTCTTCTGGCATATGCCTTTTCGAATTTCCAGATCCTTTTCATTTTATTAAACCAATTCAAATGATTAGGAATCTCGTTAGATCTCCAATTTTGAAGTATCAAGGATCGTGCCACCATACAAGATATGGCTATAAAAACCCTATCGGAGCTAGATAAATTGGCCTCATCCCTTGAGTATCCGAATAATGCAGTTTCAACCTGGGGAAAGACACTCATGCCTAAAACTGATCCCATATCATTAAAGATCCCCCCCCAGAACTGTATCAGTTGCGGGCATGAAAAAAAAATGTGAAGCCATCCACCTTCCTCCTCCTGGTGACAGCGAAAACACCTATTGGGATGATCGGGATATCGTTTCTGAATCATTGATGGAGTCCAATATGCGAGCCATCTTGATAAAAAGGACATTCTTTTAAAATTAGCGGCACGTAGAGACCTATGCCCTAGAAGGCATATTTTTTCCCATTCCCTGAGACTAAATCTGGAGCCAGTATCCTTTGCTATTTTTTCGATATGGGAAACTATCCCCTTTGCGTGTTCATCCTTCCGCAATGCAGAATACCATTTCCCAAGTCCCGAGAGCTTAAGGTCATAAAGTTCTACCATGGTATAGCGTGGAGTATTCAAGATGCCCGCAGTATTGGAAATAAAATGAGCTATCCGCATATATTCAAGAAACGTGAGCTTTCTACAACCTTCTGCCCTACTCATTATTTCTTGCCAAGATATTATTTTATTATGAACAATGAAGTGTTTAAGTTGTGAGAACCCGCAATCACTCCAAATCTCAATATATCTTGGTTGTAAATGTAGGCCCAGACTATTGCATTCTCCCAGACCCAAAAATTGAAAGCCAGAGGAGCTATTTTTTTTAAAGACTGCTTGGAGCCTAAACTGGAATTCTCTTAGGGACTTGTAGCGGGTCCTCTTATGTAATTTAGCAGTCTTCAAAAAGGCGGGTGTTTGCGTTCCCCCTTCAATTATCATTTTGTCGATAAAAAAACTGTCATAGATGCACTTATAGTAAATTAGATCAACCACTAAATTGAAAAGGGCAGCCTGATAATTTGTTCGCATCTGCGGAAGTGCTAAACCTCCTTGATTTATGGGCAGCTGAACTGTGGTTAATTTTACTCTAGGAAACTTTTTTGCCCAAATAAATTCCCTAAACAAAGTATCTAGGGGCCTATGCATCAACAATGCCATTTGCGATTCCTTATTAGCGAAAAATAAGGAATCGCTAATAAGGAATAGCAAAAGGCTATGCATGTAGGAATCGCTATTCAAATAGCGATTCCTTAATATTCCTTATTACCGAATCGGTAATACCGAATCGGTAATAAGGAATACCTACCCATTCATTCCTATGGGCTTGGAGGCCCATAGGAATGAATGTAAAGCCAGTCTGTATTAGCGATTCGGTATTACCGAATCGCTAATAGCGGGAGCACTTTCAAGGGTGCCAGGGTGTCAAAAGGACACCCTGTTGCACCCCTGAAAATGATATGTGCACATATGTTGCACACACACATGCTCTAAGGGCATGTGTGTGCGCAACATGAAACTTTGAAAAATGCACAAAAGTGCATTTTTCAAAGTTTTTGCAAATTACCATGCAGTTCATCTTCATGGTAATTTGCTCCCCCTATTAGCCAAATCGCTAATTTTTTTACTTTGATGCATTGCATTTAAGGAATCTCACTTTGGGATTCCTTAAATGCAATCGCTATTTAAGGAATCGGTATTTAAGGAATCCCTATTTAAAGAATCGCTATTTAAGGATTCCTTAAATAGCGATTTCTGCTTTTGGGTTGATGCATTGGGATTGGGTATTTTTTACTTAATACCGGGAGCTATTACCGAATCGGTATTTTACCGACTGGATTTTGGGTTGATGCATGAGGCTGCTAGTTCGTTGAAATAGGTTTGATTAAGGCGAATAGGGACGTTTAAAAACAAAAAAATCAGTAAAGGAAGAATAGACATTTTGATCAAAGAAATTCTTCCTATAATTGTGAGGGGGAGTATGGACCATTGTTCGAAAAGGCTCTTGATCTTATGTTTAGTTCTAAGATAGTTCAATTCAAATAATTTGTGATACTGATTAGTAACATAGATACCCAAATATCTAATTGGGTCAGTTTTCATCGCTTGAAATCTCAAATTATTGGGTAGAACATTATGATCAATATTGAGAGCCAGTATCTCCGTCTTTTTTTCATTTATTTTATATCCACCGATTTGTTGAAACAAAGAAAATTCTTTAAAAGCAAGCTCTAGATTTTCTTTGGTGGGGGTTACATACAAGATGATATCGTCGGCGAACAACTTAACTTTTGACATCCCCGGAATAGGAGAAGAAATAGCAGCATTATTGCGTATTCTTATAACCAAGGGTTCAATAAAAAAGGTGAAAAGTAATGGGGAAAGCGGGCAACCCTGCCTAGTTCCCCGTTTTATTATAATTTCCCCCAATTGTTCCTGATTAATAACCACCTTAGCGCTTGCACCATAATAAATATTTTTTAACATATTATTAACCTGTTGTGGAAAGCCAAAACTCCTCAACGTTAAGAACAATGTTTGCCAATTCACAAGATCGAAGGCTTTTTCAGCGTCAACCATAATTATTGCAGCAGGGATTTCGTTTATGTTAAAAAAATCTAAGGCGTGAATTAAAAATTGAGTATTACTAGCCATAGATCGGCCTGCTATAAAACCTGTCTGATCCTTGTGTATTATTTCTTGGGCAGCAGGGAGGAAGCGCTGAGCCCACACTTTCATTAAAATCTTATAGTCAGAATTAAGTAAACTGATTGGGCGGAAGGAGTTCACATCTAGAGGATTCTTATCTTTTTTCACAAAAGATATTATTACAGATTCCTTGAACTCGATAGGTATAGTTGCACCCTTTCTAATATCGTTAAAAAGTCTCTTTAAAGGAGATGACAATTCTTTAAGAAAGACCTTATAAAATTCGATCGGGAATCCATCCTGACCACATGCCTTTCCCCCTGATGTAGATTTAATTGCATTTATGATTTCCTCTTCCATTATTTCATTATCTAAATTTTTAATTCTATCCTCGGAGAGTGTAGGGAGATCAATGTCCATCAAATACTTTGAGATTAATTCATTATTAACCGGGTACTCGGTTGAATAAAGCTGTCCATAATGTTGGAGGAAGACCCGTGATACACTCTCCCTATCTGATACCACTAATTCCGAAACAGGATCCCTGATGGAGGTGATTAGAGAGGATTCCATTTTTTTTCGGGTGGAATTGGCTAACAACTTCCCCATTAGCTGGCTCTCTTCATATATTTTTTGCTGGTATATTTTGGAGTTACATATTTCCTCCAAGATAAAAAAATCTCTTAATTCCCTACTAGCTTTGATAAAGGAATTGGGGGAGTGATGTAACATTAAGGCATATTCTTGATCCGCCTTATTTTGGAGGTTTTCGATTTGCGACTTCCGAGTTTTAGACTGACCGGCCATAACAGCTATTACTTGAGCCCGGGCCGCAGCCTTAAAACCTCCCCAGATGGCAAAGGGGGTGGCGGTGTTATCATTGATCTCAAAATATTGAACAATCCACTCCCTAAATCCCAAGATCCAATCTTCATTTTGCAGAAGGAGACGATCCATCTGCCACCTAGATCGTTCCTTATCTCTCCCCCCTAAAACCAGAGAGACCCCAACCAATGCGTGATCGGAAAAAGAATTACTACTGATCCACGCCTTCATCACCTGTATAGATCTAGATGTTAAAAGATAGTCTAGTCGGGAGGCTGTAGAGAAGCGATTGGAGTAAAAGGTGAAGGATTCTGTTTCTTGATGAAGTTCCCGCCAAGAATCCACGAGCCCAAACTGTTCCATAATTGTCGACATCATTTTTTTGGTATTGGGCTTTGACTGTCTTTTATTTTTATTAGTGGTATCCTTCCTGATATCCATAATATAATTAAAATCCCCCCCTAGGACAATCTGTCCAGGAGAACTAATCAACTTTTCGTGGCTCTGGGTCAGGGGTAATACATTATCGGATAATGGGCCGTAGTAATTAATAAAGTTTATTATCCGACCCCTGATTTTAGTTGTTACCCAGATCCATCTCCCTAAAATGTCTCGATGGACTTGAAGAAACTCCCAATTCATTTTGTTCGAGAAATAAATTGCTACCCCTCTCATTGCTGCCCCTGAAGAAGCAAAAAAGGCCTTAGAGAATTTTTTAGGAATAAACAAGTTGGGGGAATTGGACTTAAGATGAGTTTCCTGAAGAAAGAGAACATGGGGGTCAAGGAAAGTGGCCCATCTTATAAGTGCACCATATTTCTTCTTGTTTAATATCCCATTGGTATTTAGTGACAAAATCTTACAACTACCAGTTGCCATACTTCTTGACTCTATGTATCATTACAAACCTTCTTGCTACTGCTCTTTTTTCCTACTAACACCCAACCCCCCACCACCCTGGAAAGAACCCCACCCCAGGAGATGTGTAAATCACCCCCCCCTGCACCACGCTAACCACATCTCCCCCCTCCCACACTTAAACCTGGGTGTCGTGTTGTTACACCCCGTGGTACGATCATGGTCACACCCCTCCTCCCACACCAAATCAGAACAAACCGCAAAAAAAGAGCATTTCTTACAAATATCCTGCGTCAGCTTAAATCCAAACAGGATATCACAATTAACCTGAGGAACCGGATATCCCCTTCAAGCAAGTCTGGGCCTCCTCAATATCCGAGAACAGGAAAAACCTCCCCTTTACCAGTACTTTTAGTTTGGATTGCTGAACAATAGAGGCCTGAGCCCCATGGGCTTTGAAGAGATGCAGCATCTTAACGAACTCTTTTCTTCTTCGAGCAGCGACGGCTGTCATATCGGAGAAGATTCTACATTTCTGTGTCTCGTTAAGGGGGAATTGACGTTGTTGGATAGCCTTTGCCAACACTTTTTCTTTCACTCTGTAATCCGCAAAGTTCAAAAGAATTGTTCTTGGGTAAGGAGAATTGGGAAAGGGTTGGGCTGGAATACGATGTGCCCTTGTGATTGACAGATCTCCTTCGTAATCAGGTAGTACTTGCTGCTTTATGAACATATTAACCCAAAGGAGAGTCTGAGCACCTTCAATCCCCTCAGGCACCCCCACAAGACGCAGATTGGACCTCCTGGAATGGCTTTCCAACTCCTCCACCTTATTCTCGAGATATCTTTTCTTCTTGTCTGCTTCTTTTGTCACAGACATCACCGTCACCAATTGATCTTCGATGGTGGAAATTCTGGCCTCTGCCTCAGAGAATCTGGTAGGGAGACCCTGGATAGCCTCTTCGATTTTATCTAGA
The DNA here is from genome assembly GCF_964204655.1 of Triturus cristatus. Classification (NCBI taxonomy): domain Eukaryota; kingdom Metazoa; phylum Chordata; class Amphibia; order Caudata; family Salamandridae; genus Triturus; species Triturus cristatus. Next base: position 1,406,934,503 of record NC_140591.1, read on the forward strand.
CGCTGGTTGAGGGTATTGATCTCGATTTGCTGAAGCTTTTTCATTTCCCTTATCTCTGCTAGAATTAAATTCAGCATATCACGGATGTCGATTTGAAAATTTTCAGACTTCTCTGAGCTAAGTTTCGATAAGATTCCAGCATTGGATGAAGGTAATTCTTGAGATTTCGAACAGAGATCCAATAATTTCAAAAAAGGAGCCTGTGGGTCTCCTGAAGTTTGGCTTAGCTCAGGGTGATCTGGCAAAACTGGCAAATCCTGAATTAAAGCAGGAGCATCTACCTGCACACCTGATAGTGAGGGCACCAAGTAGGGGTAGTTGATGTCTTGACCCTCGACTGGAGGCGCTGAACCAATTGCTGATCCAATTGCTGGAGAAGACGTGCCAAAATCAATAGCCGGTGGAAGAAGAGAGGAGTGGGTAGGTGGTAGATTTTGTTTTTTAGTGAATAAAGGAAATTTTTTCAACTCCTTTTGCACATTGCCACCAGTGCAGACGTGTTGATTATCCCCTTCTAGGCTAGCATTCAATTGGTCCGGCAGTGTCTCCTGTTGTAAAGTCTGATTAATAGCCACCATGGTGAGGGACGTATCTTCATCTGAAGTAATAAGGGAGCTATCTGGTGAGGAGGGGACAGCCCCAATGTCACTTTTTTGAGCTGCTCGACGTGCTGACTTGGCAAGGGCGCGGCGATTTTTTTTCACTTTCTGCGCCTCGATTCTAGCCGTTTTAAGGTTAGCGACTTCCCTCTGTGGTCGCACCATTCTCAGTGAATAGAGAGGCAGAATTCCCCCCCCCCCCGGACCAGCGCGTCAACCCGAGGGGACTGGAAATAATACCCCAGTGTAATACTGATTTAAAACGGTTTAAGCAGCCCAGTCCATATCACTAGCCAGCAGCCCCCTTATATTCCTCCTTATGTCTGATGCAAAACTCACGGTGTGCAGAACTGCTTTCAGCATGCTCAGAGCTCCGAACGGGACCGTGAAACTGCAGGTTGTGGCCCTGCAAGATGGCGTAATCCGACGATTGCCTCCGTTTCTTCCGTTTCTTCCGTTGTATGTAAACCAGGTAAAACGGGGCTTGAGTTGCCCAGCGATGTCCTAGATTCGTTCAGGCAGCTTCAGCTCAGCGGCGGTTTGCCATCAGCAAGTTTCCGCGTTATCTAGCGGTCATCATCATCGCGTCCGCGCGGCGTTTCTGTGAGGTGAGGTGAAAGGGGGAGGAGTGGCCATGGACGCACCTAGCAGCGTAGAGGCGTGGTTCCCCGCTGCATTCCGCCGAGCAGCTGAATTGCTATTCTTGATGCAGGTGTACAGACACCTGGGCAGAAATCTCACCAGATGACTGAGCCATCATACAGACATAGTGGAACACTGTAGATGCCTTGGTTACTAAATTGAAGTCTATCAAAGCAGCAATGGGATGCAGAAAACTCTATAGTGGCGAAGTTAATCAGAGCAGATGTTGCAAAGTTCCAGTAGACTAGATGCATCAGACAGAAACCTAGAGGCTTTGGAACATAAATTTGGGAAATGAGCTCTGGAACATACAGAAGCAAGCAGGTGGAACTTTAACACAGAAGCTCTTAGGACAAAAACAGATTTATGGAAGGGCCTGATGGGGCAGATAAGTCTGATGTGCCACTTTAAATGTCAATACACCTGGATTTATTACAGCACAGATTCCTACCCCCTTTGGCATTTCAGAGGACCTACAGAATTTGTCCTGACAAGTCCTAAAATGCAGAAGATATCAGGCACTGCAGCATATCAAATAGGATACCAGATATGGATTGCTGGAACTGACCACAATACTGATAACGATGGATGAGAGTAACAAAGAACACTCTGAGCCTGAAGTCCAGGATATATTCCTGGGATCATTGAAGGCACTACCTAGGATATGTCACATTTGGATGTCCACTGTGGGAATTACTTCACGGCACCTCTAGTCTTGGGGATTACCAAAGTGACAGAAGACGATCCACTTGATGAAAGTGAGCAGGTGCTCAATTTGTGACAATGCGCTCGGCTGACAAAGAAAGAATAGTGGGAAATGAAGTGCAAACGGATGAGGGAAATCAAGATCACTGTCTGTCATTAGTTATAAAATGTTGCCTATGTTTGTAGAGCCATAGGGCTCACATCTCCTTGAATTCTTGATGTCTCAAAATACCTCCCTTTGTACTTCCCTACTTATCTTGATTCAGTAAGCAGGTAATTTCAAGTAGCTGAAATGGGTCCACTCCTTATAAAGTATGCATCAGGGCACTCTGGCTGCACCCTGGGGTGACACCCGCATTGAAGGCTCACTGAAATGTGAACTCCTTTACTCATTCAGTATAGTTTAAAATGAGGTCCTCATTTGTGTGACCCCTGTGGTGTTCAGAGGTGAGGATTTAGCTCATCTGTGTAAAGAACCGTTTGGCTACATCTTCCTTATTTAGAGTTTTAACAGTGCAGGCTGTTATTGAGGGTTGTCCCTTTTGTACGCTGATCATACCTCATTCCCTGTTCCCTTACTGATACTTACATTACTGACACAAATTCCCATCTCCTCCCCTTCACTACTGCCCATGTAGTGTTTATTGGTATATTTCTCCAATGATATGTTTCATCACTGTTTACTTCTGCTCTGTGGAACTTGTTTGCCATATCACTAGGCCCAGTAGCTTGAACTGACTTACTACTTTCCAAAGAAGAGGGTATGGCATACAGGGACCAATATGTGTTCCAAAGAATTTGTAATAATGTCTCTCAATGTTAATGGCTTGGCATTGTATATTAAGGGGCCGATTCAGATCTCGCTCGGAAGGGCTCTGAACACGATCCGGCCATAAAAAGTACGAGCCGTACGCGTGTATGATGCAAGAAACGCAGAATCGCCGAGCAAATCATTTCAAGGTCCGAACCGCTCCGTACGCCTCGTCCGTAAGCAAACCGTGCCATGCAATGGAGGTGAATTCCGACCGAGCCAGTACAATGCACGCGTCGGACAGCCGGATCGAGCCAAAGTTTCCAGCTTGCAAAATGTCTGGAAAGCTGCCTTTGGGGGTCTGCGTCGGACCCCCCCGTCACCTGCAGCCTTACAACTCGGACACAGGGGGAGACCCAAGGGTCTCTCCAACACAGGCTTGTACGGTGCAGATAGCACTGATGCATACCCACTGTAGGGGGCACCCTTGTGCGAGACATACCCATTCAGTCAATGGGAGCCCATGTACGCTTCGTGCGACCGGGTCCCATTGGCTTCTATGGGAGTACGACCGAACCGAGTCCGGCAGCATACAGCCGCATCGTACTCGCTCCGTTGGACTGCAGGAGTCCGGCTCGGTCGAAAAACACTCTGGATCCAGCTCAGTCAGAGAGCTTTCCGACCGAGATCGGAATCGGCCCCTAAGTGTAAAAAATCCTTGTTGTATAACGCATCAAAGCATATGAACATAGGTTTAGTACAGGAAATGGATCTGTCCTCTACAGAATCTGATAAAATGAAGAAAGGGAGGGTAGCCAAAGTGATCTCTGTCGATAACATGCATGATGCACACTCTACTGACATGAATGCAGCCAGCTGAATATATCAGAGTTGACAATTCTTAGGATTAGGACCTGGTGGGACCAGCGATGGTGCCATGTGTGTGCTAAGATTGTAGCAATTGGGATTTTGTTAGTAGTTTCTGGACAAGCCCACAGATGGTAGTAAGGTGCACTTCCTCCTTGGATTGTCATGTGTGCAAATGGAGTTTTACTATGGTAAGGATATTACAAGTTTATGACCTTGCATTAGTGAAAAGTTTGAGGTTTCTCCACCCTCAGAATACGGAGTACTCCTGCCTAATTTTTGTGTGTGCCATACGCACATGCATTGATTACATTCTGACATCTTATGCCATGCTAACAGATGTGTCATCCTGTGTGATTTTAGAGGGTGGTGTATTCGCCCACACGTCAGTTTTACTTAGGCTGTCCATAAAACAGAGAGCACCCCCAGTAAATCTACAGAGGATAAATACTTTCAAACATCAGCAATTAGAAGAGAAGCATAAGCTGCAGTCCTACCTTCCTATCAGCCACGGAGGGCTCAGAATCATTGTTGAAGGTCTGATGGTCAGCCGGAAAAACCTTAATAAAGGGTAAAATTAAGTGAAACTCTGCTTTGAGATGTAAAGGGGATAAAAACAAGCAATCAATGTTGGAGGAACAAGTTTGAGACCAAATGTTAAACCTTGGGTGGTAATCCGACATACATCTTGCCTTCACCCCTCCTATGTTTGCTGAATTCGTTTTTGTTGACTTTGGGACTCTGTGCACTTTACTACTGCTAACCAGTGCTAAAGTGCTTGTTCTATCTTCTTAAAACATGATAAAATTAGCCTAAACCTAATTGGCACATTTAACTTACATGTAGGTCCCTAGTAAATGGTGTGACATGTACCCAGGGCTAGTAAAAAAATGCTACTAGGGGGCCTGCAGCACTTATTGTGCCACCCAATAGAGTAGAACTTAAAAACATGTCTCAGGCTTGACACTGCATCCTAAGGTGCAGTTTAAATCGTCATATCGACCTATCAAAATAATCCTTTTGTTAGGTCTAAACCTTCCTTTTTAATATTTATAAGTCACCCCCGAGGTAGGCCCTAAAAGCTCCTAGGGCAAGCTGCATGAAATTGAAAAATTAGAACAAGTAGGTTTAGGTTTTATATGTCCTGATAGTGAACATCTCCTAGAGTCCTTTTTCAATATTATGAATCCTATTTCCCCCATAGACTAATATTGTTTCAGCTTATTAAAGTTAGTGATAACCTAAGTTTGGCCGCAGGTAGAAAAATGATGTTTGCACTCAAATGAATTGTAATTTTAAAATTAATGGTAAAGTTAGATTTTAATTCACAATTCTGAAACTGCACCTTTAAGATAGTTGGGATTTGCTGTGCCTTAACCAGTGTGCCTTTCTTCCTGTATCCTAGGTCACGTGACTATGAATAGCTCTCAAGCTGTGGGATGTTTATTCTTCCCTGACATGGGGCAAAAGAGGGCTGAGGTGTACAGGATGGGCCAGCCGAGCAGGATGGTTGGGGGAGGAGTTGTGCTCAGCCCTGAATTACACTTCAAAAGACTTTGTCTGCAGCACACAAAAAGGAATCCAACACTAGCCTTTTCTCACTCCAGACATTAGGGAGTCAAACCAAGGAAGGGCAGTGGAATGGGCCAGGTGTTGTCCCTCCCAAAAAGGCTGGCACTGGGGTTAAAAGGTGGCACTCCCAGACCCAAATCAGATCACTTCTGGACCTGTACAAGACTCAGCAGATGGACTGCACCACTGCCCTGCTGCCGTGATGACTTCTCTGTGGCCTGTGGAAGGAAGACAGGACCTGCTTCTTCAATCCAGGACCAAGTAACTCCAAGACTATCTGGCTGTTCATTTTGGAATCCTTTAATTTATTACAATTTACCCTATTATTTAATTGGTCTGGGATTTTTCTTGTGTTGTGTTTTCACTTTATTATTGTTTGTGTGCTCCATAAATACTTTACACATTGCATCTAAGTTAAGCCTGACTACTGTGCCAAGTATACATAGGGGGCATCTGAGTTTTTGGTATCGCGGTCGGCAGCCATCTAGGGAAACCTACCAAACCCACCCATTTCTGAAAACTAGACACCCGGGAAGTCCAGGGAGGTATGGTTTGCAGGGATCCCCCTACGTTTCACTACCCCGAATCTCCTGCAAACCTCAAATTTAGCTGAAAAAAATCACTTTTTCCATACATTTTTGCGTGTGATCACCGTGCCGGCACAAATGTCCTACCACCCTGTGTTCCCCTTGTTCTACCGAATAAAATTATACCTTGCTTGTGAGGGTAGGCATAGTGGCTGCAACAGGAAATGGCCCAAATCATACTGTGGAGACTTCAAAATTACCTATCACAAAGCTATCTGCTTTTGCAAGGGGGCCCCATGGGTTTTTGGTCCCGGGCTAAGCGGCAATCTAGGGAAACCTACCAAACCCACACATTTCTGAAAACTAGACACCTGGGGGAGTCCAATGAGGTATGGCTTGCATTGATACCCCAACGTTTCCCATCCCAGAATCCCCTGCAAACCTCATATTTTGTAGAAATAATATTTATTTTTTATAATTTCTGTGTGGGAAAGATGTAGGCTCACCGGGCTGACACAAATTTTTGTTAGCCCGGTGATCCTACAACTTTCCCACACAGAAATTTGAAAACAAATTGAGTTTTTCAGCAAAATTTGAGGATTCCTGGAGATTCTGGGTAGGGAAACGTTGGGGGATCCTAACAAACCATACTTCATTGGACTCTCTAGGGTGTCTTGTTTTCAGTCATGTGTGGGTTTGGTAGGTTTACCAAGATGGCTGCCGAGCCCGGGGCCAAAAACTCAGGTGACCCCCCTTGCAAAACCAGCTCCTTTCAAAATAGGTAATTTTGATGTCTCCACAATATGTTTTGGGCCCTTCCCTGCAGTGGGTACTTGGCCCACCCACACAAGTGAGGTACCATTTCTATCGGGAGACTTGGGGAAATGCTGGGTGGTAGGAAATGTGTTGTTTCTTTCTGAAGCGTGAACATTTTGGTACAGTAGTGCTTGGAAAATGTGACAGTCACATTTTGAGGTTTGCAGGACATTGTAAGTAAGATAACTTGTTGGGATCCACAAGAGAGACATCACCATGTACTTCCAGTGGTGTTTTAGTTTAATATCTATACAGTTGGTAGGTTTTTCTTAGATGGAATGTACACCTTGGCCGAGAGACAAAAAAGACAAATATTACTGCACAATCAACCTATTCCTCAAGCACACACACATACTGGTTGGATTTGGCACGAGTGATGGTTCAGTATATAACATTTTACCAACAAGAGATTTCACAAATATTAAATGCATTGCCAAAAATTGAAAGGACAAAAAAATGAACCAGTGACTCACAGCTCGTGAGCTGTAATGCTGCTTCAAGGCCTCAACTGCTTTACAGGCCATTCACACACCTTTCGTACGTGATGCACACAAGGCCATTCACACCACCAGGCACGGAACCAACACATTAAAACATTCACAAAAAGGTACAAGGTACACACTGCTTGAGAAAGACAGAAAAGACAAATATTACTGCACAATCATCTATTCCTCAAGCATACATACATACCAGGTGGATTTGGCATGAGGGTGAGTGATGGTTCAGTATATACAATTGCATTAACAAGAGATTTCACAAAAATGAAATGCACTGTTAATAATTAAAAGGAGGAGAAACTAAACCATTGACTCACAGCTCATGAGCTGTAAAGCTACGACAAGGCACCAGCCTATTTACAGGCCATTCATATACCTTTCATGTGTGTGACACATAGAAATCCATTCACACGACCAACCGTGGGCCCATCACATTACAACACTCACACGAGCAGACAGCACCATTTAAGGGCCCCTCACTTTCACACACCCACATGCCTGACACAGCAACCACACCAGCTGACAGATTGCGTGGACTGGTGTTTGGCTATCAGTGTGTGTAGTGACCAGCAGAAAGTCACTACTCAGACACCGCCAGCCAAGTGCCAGTCCACGCACACCACCAGTCAAGTGCCAGTCCATGCACACTGCCAGCCAAGCGCCAGTCCACGCACACTGCCAGCCAAGTGCCAGTCCACGCACACCACCAGCCAAGCACCAGTCCCCGCACACACCACCATCACATTTAGGTTTTTTTTATACGAAAAAGATAACACAAACAAGTTGTAACTAGATACAAATCTACTAACACAAAATCTGAAACTAAATACATTGCACAAATGCCAACCTTGAATCTGAACATAAAATATAAAACAATACAGACCAGGCAGTTCACTTTACCACTCATGGATGCTCCCAAAAATTCTTATGCGTGTGGTGCATTCCAAAATAAGCAGCCACACTCAGCGCAGGTTTAGAAGGACAGTACATACGAGTCTCCTTCCATGCACCTCTTCGCCAACAGACTCTACTTTTCCTACTGGGAAAGTCTTTTGAGGGCGTGGGAGGAATGTGATCAGGAAAGTGGCGATCTTTCAATCTAGCCACATCCTCTACCACTCCAACTCTAGGAACACTTGCCTGTTCCACTACAACAAGGCTGCCTAATACAGACTCCTGAAACTTAGCAAAAGCCAACTTTGACTCTGGACAACAATACTTAAATACAACAAAAGCATTAAAGATTGCCAAGTGGAAAAGATGGATAGCCAACTTCTCATACCAAATGTAAGCCTTACAAAGAGCAGTGTAAGGTTCCAACCGCTGATCTATTCTATCAACATCACCCATGTGCCTATTATAGTCTAAAATGCACACAGGTTTGCGCGGTTCAGCAACCTGACCTCAAACAGTCACATGTGAAGTGCTTTCATCATGGATGGTAGTCAGCATGTAGACATCTCTCCTGTCTGAAAACGTCACAGCTAGGAGTTCCTCGCTACGCAACGCGCTGCACTGTCCCCGCAAAAGCGTTTGACAAACAAGTTATTTTGGTAAAAATTTACGGTTAGAGCGGATTGTGCCACAAGCAACAGTGTCCACTTTGGCCAATTCCCTGAACAACTGCACGCCAGTGTAGACGTTATCTACATATAAATGATGATCTTTGTTAAAAAGTCCTCTACCAAGTTCCCACACAATTTTCTCAGTCACTCCAAAAGTGGAAGGACAACCAGGGGGGTCAATCCTGGAATCCCTACCGGTGTACACCCTGAAATTAGAGACATATCCAGTCCTACTATCACACAGCATATACATCTTAATTCCATAGCACGCCCTCTTACTAGGAATGTATTGCCTAAAAACCAAGTGGCCCTTAAACAAGACCAAAGACTCATCCACCGGTATTTCTTTCCCTGGAGCATAGATCACAGAAAATCGATCTACAATGTGATCAATGACAGGCTGACTCTTAAAAAGACGGTTACAATCAGGGTGAACTTGTGGCAACGCTAAACCATTATTGCCAAAATGCAGCATCCGAAGCAGAAGTAAATATCAATCACGACTCATGACTGCCGGAAATATAGCCGTTGACATCAAGGGACTAGTGGACCAATATGACGATATTGATGGCTTCCTTCTCAAGCCCATCAAAAAAGTTAAACCCAAGAACTTCTTCAACTCATCCAGATTTGTGGGAGTCCACAGCGTAGCTCTAGAGTGGGGTCTAAAGTCTGGCACTGTTGTCTCTCAAATACTGTTCAGCCTACAAATTAGTTTGCTCAACAATCTCTGCCAAAAATACATCGTCCATAAACAACTGAAAAAAAATTATTGGCAAAATGTTTTCAGTATCCCCTCTACACCCTGGAATACCAATAAAGTATGGCAATGCCGGCTGCACCATGCCTGGAGCAACCCAGAGGTCAGCGCTTCCAACGGGAAGCCTTGCAGCCCAGATGCCTCTTGCTGCACTATTGGCATATCAATGTCCTCCTCTAAGACATGCACTTAATCTGCACCAAGAGTAGCTTCATCCAAACTGAGAGTAGCTTCATCATCCGATGAGTCCTCATGGACAGGAAACTCACTGCCTGAATCTTCCACTCCCTCCTTTGCCTCAGATGCAGAGTCAGTCCCTTAACCATGGTCAGAGGAAGACTTGAAAAGCATACCAACAACCTGCTGAAAAGTAATCCTGCAGCTAGCCATAATCCTTACTAAGAAAGGAGACTGCACAAACAAGTCAACAACAACCAACAATGTGCAAAATAAGTAAGTATAAAAAGTGTGTGCCTTTATCACAAAGATCTATATACTCAAAAACTATAGGATTCACTTGCAAGAGACAGCTACTCACCAGCACCTACTCTGCAGAGACACAGCAAAAACCAACAATATCCCGCTAGAAAGAAAAAAACAAAACCAATTACTCACAAGACAACAAAATACACATCAAGCACAAATGCAAAAAGTTTTTCACACTCAATAAATCAGAAGCTAAACATGCAGCTATGATTACACCATTTACAAAAAGACATTCATGCAGGGAAATGAAACTCATTAGAGTAAATAGAACACAAAATTTCTTACCAAGCACATGCAACTACACAAACTGCAGAACCACCAGTGATGAAACCGCAACCTGGAACATCAGTCTACAGAGCAAAAGCCTTGAACTAGAATAAAAAGGGAAAATAAAATGCTACCATTGCAATTCAGAAGAAATAAAACAAGTAACATTATAACACACTATGTCACTATTTAAATGTTCATTCTGCTAGATGAGCCTTCAAATAGAGCCAAGACAAATGGGGGGTGATCTTGCCCAAGGGATCTGGTGGGGTTTTCTGCCAGGCCGATCTGTCCCCAGGTGGGGCAGAAAGCAGCAGGCAGAAATGTGTGCCCTTGCAAAACAAATAGATCCCTGGTGCCTAGTAGGGTTCTCTGCCCCCCTCCCACCTGGGGGCAGAAAGGCCAAAAAAAACAGGCAGATCTGTCCCCATGGTGGGGCAAAAAATACATAAATATAACTTAAGCCCCTTGGAAGAAACCCTTGGCCAATGGTTTGCCTCCATCCGCGATAAAAAAAAATCTCTGGTGCCTAGTAGGGTTTCTGCCTCCCCTGGGGGCAGAAAGGCCAAAAAACGGGTCAATCTGCCCCCTTGAAAAATAATCCAGTTAATTTGATGCCCTTGGAAGTGACCGGGGATTTAGTTTTTTGTTGTATGAAAGCCTTGGTTCGCTTTCATACTCCAAAAAATAAATTCCCTGGTGCCTAGTGGGGTTTTCTGCCCCCCCCCCCCCGGGGGAAGAAGGGCCAAAAAATGGGCCGATCTGCCCCTAGGGGGGCAGAAAAACATCCAAAATAATATTGCCCCCTAGGAAGCGACCCTTGCCCAATGGGTCGCTTCCATGCATTAAAAAAATATTCCCTGGTGCCTAGTGGGTATTTCTGCCCCCCCCCCCCCCGGGGCAGAAATGTCAAAAAATGTGCTGGTCTAAGGGGGCAGAAAAACATCCAAAATAATATTGCCCCCTTGGAAGTGACCCTTGCCCAAAGAGTCGCTTCCATGCATTACAAAAATAATCCCTGGTGCCTAGTGGGTATTACTGCTCCCCTGGGGGCAAAAAGGCCAAACAAATGGGCCGATCTGCTCCCGGGGGGGGGGGGGGGGCGGAAAAACATCCAAAATAGTGTTGGCCCCTTGGAAGCGACCGTTGCGCTAGGGGTCACTTCCATGCAGTAAAAAAATTATCCCTGGTGCCTAGTCATGATTTCTGCCACCCTGGGGCCTCTTGGAGGTGACCCTTTTCGAAGGAGTCACTTCCATGCAGTATAAAGGTTATCCCTGGTGCCTTGTCGGGGCATTTATGCTGCATGATCATGATGCAGTGAGTGAACGTGCAGCACAAATGACCTTCAAAGAGACATCAGGGGAGTGGAAAAACTCTTTGCTCTGCCCTGATTTTTCGATAGGTAAAGCTGCCCCCCCCCCCAAAGAGCAAGAACACCTACCTTCCTCTGTGGACGCCTGGAAGCAAATGGCTTCCAGCACGTCCAGGGCTTCCTGATGACGTCAGCACGCGCTGTGCCCGCTGATGTCATGGGATTGCCCGGGGGGTGGGTTGGAGGATGCAACGGAAACTCTTCCGCTGCCATCCCCCTTTGTAGGGGCTAGATGGGCTGCCCAAGGGGGGAGTGCCGGCGCTTACCCCATGGGTGGTTGGCATGACGGTGTGGTTCAGTCATGAGCACATGCGCACCGTGGCTCATGACGGAAATGCTCTGTCATGAGCATAAGGTAATTGTGTTGGGTTTATTTATTTATTTATTGAAGTATTTAGTAGATTGCAGACCCAGCCACAGGACAGAGGAATGCATTACAATACATACTTGAGAGAGAACGGTTACAGAAGAAACTAGAAGAGAATAGAATAGATAGATAGATTTTAAATGTATTTGCTGTAAATGGATTGTTTTTGGAGCTTTTGGAAATTAGGATTTAAAGATGATTTTCTGCTACACAAACATAAGTATTTTTTCACATTTTGGATCATTTGGAATCTATATGAGGAGTTATCTGTAGTGTGTTAAGTTTAAATATATATGTCTTGTGCTATATAATGCTTTGGAAGTATGTTTGGTGAATTCAAAATGTTTTCTGAAATGCTGTTTCCTTATTATGTGTGAATTCAATCATTATGCTTCTAATACATTCATTTCTTATTTTTATGTAGAGTGGTGTTTGCCTATCTTGATTCAATGTTACATTTCAGAATCATTTGGTATTGTTTTTGTCAAATTAGGAATTCATTAATTATCTTGGATTTTCAAGTTGGGTTTTTTAAATGCTTAAAACGGGGCCTTCCTGATGTGAATGCCCTATGGCAAAAAAAAGGACAGGAATGTGCTGTATCTATCAAATCTGGCACACTCTTGTCCTTCTCCCCTACTCAGACGCACAATGGGCTGCCGTACGCCAGTGCAGGCACCTTTGCACCATGGTGCAAGGGTGCCTGCATTGGGGGATGATTGTTTTTGTGCATGTAGGGGATCATTCCTGAACAAAAACAATCACAAGAGACTGTTTCCTCTTTCTGTGTGTGCTGCATAATGCAGCACACATAGAAAATGGAAAAATGAAGAGAAATAAATGTATTTCTCCTCCTTGTGCCTCCCTTACGCCTCCTCTGGGGAGGCGTATGTTTTTGGCGCTGCGTCAGAGTTACAACTTCTCGTAAATCTAGGGCAGTGTCAAAAAGCCATGGATGTTAGGAACGCCCTGAGCAAAACCCATTGCATGCACGTCAATTTCAACATAGCAATACTCTGACTACTATTTGTCCAGTTGAGTCCCAAACATTGATCACTGCGGACTGTTCCACTTATCCACATGTACATAATTTCTCACAGTTGCTTCATCTATATGCATCTTAGCGTTCTACCTCTATATCTACCTGTGATTTAACCCACCCCGTGGGGACAATCCCAGCAGGGTTCTGTGACACTGGTGCCGTCACTTTAGTCAATAAAAAGTTCTTTAACGGGCTCCAAATGTCTTTGGGACGCGATGTTGGGGGTAATGTTATAGCAAACAATTCGCTGTTTGTGTTGCAATAAAGAAGGCTATTCATCCAGGCTTTTGTTGTTGGGACAACCTTGTTCCCCCAGTGTAGAGAAATATCTCGCTTAGTCAATAGCAAGGCAATAGCGACAAATCCTCTCAGCTGTTTTGGAAAATTATGCACATAGCCCTCTGGCAGGGGGGTAATTTGCAGGGCTATCATACGTGACATTATATTGTAAACTTCTCTTGAATACCCCCTATTTTCACGCAATTCCAGGTCATATGAGAGAAGTCCGCTCGCTCTGTTCCACATTTTGGACATGAGTGGGGTCTCATAGGATCTATGGAGTTGTGTTTGGCCGGGGACATATATGCTCCCCATAAAACTTTAAAGTGTAATAGTTTGTGTTTACTGTTTAGGGAGACTTCTTTAATTAGGGTACAGCAAAAAGCCCAATGTTCATCCTCTATGGGGTGGCCCAGATATCGTTCACAGGTCTCACGTATCTTGGTATTCCTGCTGGGGACTAGTGCCATGGAAGCTTTGTATAATTTGGAAACGAGATGGCTTCCCTCTTCGTGTGTGATGAGTAAGGTAGTGGTGCAAAGGACTCGGGCTCAAAGGGAAATTCCAGTACCCTAGCTCTCAGTGCACTGTGGATTCTGCAGAGTATGAAGTGGTCCATGGAGGATGCCTCACTGAACCTATCCTCTACAGTGCTGGAAAAAACATGTCCCCCTGGGAATAAATCATCCATCATATCCAAAGAATATTTGTTAAGTGTGTGTCTCACAAATTTTTCTTCTGAGATGGGTAACTATGGGTTATTCCCTTCTGGTATGGCCGAAGAGTATAATAAGTGGTTTCCAGTCACTTGCGCTAATTTCCTCTATGCCCAATTAGTGGTGGACATTGTTTGCATGTCATGGGGATCTCTAGGAATACCCCTTTGGCAAAATCGTTTAAAGTGGGGCCAGTAACACCAGATCACCTTCAGGCCTGGAGTAAGGGAGACATGCGTCCGGATGGTACCATGAATGTGCAAAGCTGCATTGTGCTACTAAATAATATATCTGGAAATTAGGGCTCCCCAGTCCACCCCTCTCGCATGGCAGGGTCAACATGTCCCAACTGATCCTAGCTCTACTGCCACCCCATACCAATCTAATCAAATGAGATCAAATTTTATGGAAGAAGCTGTTTGGGAGTGGGATGGAGATATTCTGGAACAAATACAAAAAAATTGGAGAGCACTGCCATTTTAATAATGGTTGTTCTACCCGCCAGTGAAAAGGCGAGTTTGATCCATCGGTCAACCTGTTGTTCCAACTTGCATAGTGCTGGGCCGTAATTGCGTAGAATAATTTAGTCAAATTCCTCGTGGATTAGTCACACCACGCCGAGGGAATTCACATTCCCACCTGTTTGTGCCGGATGTCAGCGGGAACATTTCTGATTTTCCCCAATTGATGCCTAAGCCCGAGAATCTCCCAAATCGAATAATCTCTCTCATGAGCGGTTCAAGGTTCTCCTGCGGATGGTGGGCATACATTATGATATCGTATGTGTAGAGTGAGATAAGTTGGGGGCCTGTATTAATTTGGAGACCTCGGTGATGGTGTTTCTCCTGTAAATTTCTAACCAAGGGGTCTAGTGCCATAATGAAAAGCAGTGGCGACAATGGGCAACCCTGCCTCATGCACCGGAGAGTCGGAATTGGGAAGATAGCATGTGTTAATCCTGAGCCTGGCTGTTGGTGAAGTATATAGCAGTGCAACGGGGACGAGAAATCCCTTCGGTACACCATCTGGCGCATAACGTTGAGAAAGAAAGGCCACTCTAAGGAGTCAAATGCCTTTTCTGCATCAAGTAGCATGGCTGCTGCCGGGACTTCCGGTGGTATCCTATGTATGACGGCAAACAGCCTGCGGAGGTTTAAGGCTGTTGACCTGTATTGGACAAACCCCAACTGTGCAGGCAAAATAATTTTGGCCAGTAGCAATGCCAATCTCAAAGCTAACATTTTTGTCAAAATCTTGTAATCAAGATTTAACAGAGAGAGTGGTCTATATGACCCAGAAAGGAGTGGATCTTTCCCAGGTTTGGGAAGCAGGTTAATCACAGCTTCCGCAATGTTGGGGGGAGTATAAGTTGTTCAAGGGCCTCGTTATAAACCTCAAAAGGCAAGGAGTTAGCGTTTCTTTATATTTCTATATATTGTAGAAGTTGCCTGTGAATCCATCAAACCCCAATGGCACTCATTATCTCCTAACTGGAAAAAGTTTCTGCTAAGAATTGTTGCAGTACTTTATCCATCCATACCAGAGCGATTTCCTCTAGGTAAGCCGTGGGTTCCTCGCTGCTGTGCATTGTGAGCAGGAATATGTCCAGAATATAAGGGGTACCAGTCAATACCTTCCCCTGACTGGAGCTGAGACAGGCAATGTATGACCACCCTGTAGGGGACTGCAGGAGTCTAGCTAGTGTACAGCCTGATCTCTCCCCTTCCCCGTATCTTCACGCAGTAGCATACTTACTAAGGAAGTGTACCTGCCGCTCTGCTGCCCCTCTAAACTCAGTCAACAGTGTCAGATGTCGACTTTGCAAAATCTGAACACGTCCAGTGGCCTTGATCAAGTTTGTTTAGCTGTTGTTCAATATTCGCTAGAGTACGCCTGAGATCCCTTAACCTGGAATGCTTCAAAATACAAACCCCCCGGATATATGCCTTAAACACCTCCCAAAGCATGGCCCAGGATTGTACCGATCCCTTATTCAGTTCAAAATATTCTACAATAGCGTCATGTATCTTGGCTCTGAAAACTTTATCCAGCAAGGCCTGACCAGGGAAACTCCACTGCCATTCACTACCCTCCGAACGTGAAACTCTAAGTACTGGGGAATGATCAGAGAGAGTTCTAGGCAGATGTTGTGTTGCAGCATACCATGCAGCCAGATTAGGGGAAACCAGCCAGTAGTCCAATCTTGTCCATGTGTCATGCTGTGGGGAGTAGTGAGTATATGCCGTGTCCTGTGGCCTACAATGGCGCCAAACATCTATAAGGCCAAGTGCATTGCACAGGCCCAAAAGGGAATGCCTAGCATGAGGTTTAGTATCAGGGGATGCCGCTGTGCTATCTCGTGCAGGCTCTATCAAGAGGTTAAAGTCCCCTCCCATGCAGACATAGTCCGCAACTAGTTGCATGATCCGTGCATGTAGGTCCTGAAAGAACTGCGGGTCATCTACATAGGCCCATATACACTTATAACCCTTATAACCGCTATTTGTCTGCCCATTAAATGCCCCATAGCTATTGTGTACCTACCCTCTGGTCCGGTATGGGCTCTGGATAGCTGAAAGGGTAGTCGCTTGTGTATTAATATTGCCATGCCTCAGGGGTATGAACTATAATTGACAGAAAATCTGTGGGGGCCCCATGTCGTCCCAAAGGGGGTCGCTGCTGTTTTGGGCAGGTGCGTTTCTTGCAGAAAAGCTACTCTACCTTGTGACACTGCAGATATGTTAAAACTTGTTTGCCCTTTCTGGGATTATTTAAGCCCCTAACGTTCCAGGTGCACAGCATTAAGTCAGAGAAAGTGGCCAATCTACCCCCGATAGGCATGGTCTGGGCTCAAATCCAGGACTGCTATCATATCATTCAAGACTATATATATGCTACACTGAGTGATGAACAAGAACATAGTGCTAAAACTAGATAACCGAACCAACCCCCCTCCCACCCGCTCCCATCCCTGCACCCCAATACGCAGGGATATCCATTTTTTGAGTGCAGCATGAATTTCCCCACACATGCTGAGGAGTTGAAATAAAAAAATAAAAACGATAAAAAACTAGCAGCAATGTCTAAACCGGATTCAATGAGGAAGGCAAACACATATGTATATACACGACATTTCATAAAGAAAAGAGGGAGACTCATGGTAGTTTGGTCAAAAGTGCTCATGGCATCATATACTGGAATCACAGTTTATACAGAACAGTTATATCAGCACTGTGAGCATAAATTGCAAAGGCAACCCAAAGGAACTTGGTGCACGTTGTGCTCGTAATAAAAGTAGTGACGGCACAAGTGACGAGTGCGAAGAAGACAGCGAAAGGCGCAAGGTGACAAAGTGACCAAACTTATGTACAGAGGATCAGTGGTTCAGTATGAATGATTATTTACAATGATTGAACATGATTTTAAACTTTTAAGAACCACAGTTGAAAGTGTGCCGTGAGTTGTGCTGATAAGACGGTCAACGGCGTTTCGGTCCTATTTATTCAGGACCATCATCAGGACCAGGTTGCCAAATTGGGAAGTGCTGTATCAGGGAGGAAAAGGAAATTTCAGGATGGGAAACGCGAGTGGGGGGGCGCAGGAGCTGTGATCCGTGTGCGGAAGGGGGAGATGAGTTTACCTGTTGGTAGGTCAGCTGCGAAAGTCAAAATGGGTATGTCCAATCGGGAGACCAACGTGCGTAGTATGCATCACGGGTTTGGCGCGGCGTAGCTAGCGTCTTCCATGAGGTCAGGGATAGGTAGGACTACCCTAGGAGTGAGAGAGATACCATCAATTGACAGGGTTAAAGGGGAGCAGGCGGGATACAGGTGAGAAAGCAAACTCATGTAAAGGGGCCAGAATACCAGCGTGATTGAAGGAGATTACGGTTATGGCGCAGCATGCAGGGAGGAGTTGAAATAAACATAATACACTTGGGTGGTAAATTAAAATCAAATGTGATACACACTGGGGCAGACAACGCCATGCCATCCTTCCCAACTTTGACGGGATCTCGAAAAGGAAAAATGTTACTTCAACCATTTCAGTGTTCTATGTGGATAGAGTGTTAAGACAGATCTAATAATATAAGAAAGGTAGGACTTGGTGTTGCTTCATTCTGAGGAGAACAATTCCATGCTGGCTGCCGATCCACTGTGGTGTGTGGAGGCCCCATATTGGCTTTTTTGCTGGGAGCCACTTGGCCCCTTATAACTGCGGCAGAACTCCTGAAAGTCTGAGGGTGTGTCGAATATTTTAATTATCCCTTCAATGTCCACTCGTAAGCGAGCTGAGTAAATGATGCGTATTTCAGACCAAGATTACGAAGTGTTGCTTTCACAATGGTGGATTTCCTTCTTGCCTCCTGCACCATGGCTGTGAAGTCCAGAAATAGCATAATGGAGTTACCTTGCCATGACAGGGTTCCATGTTCTCGGGCCAGCTGTAGAGCTATGTCCCTATCGCGGAAATTTAGGATACGGGTCAATATGGGCCTTGGGGACCAGGGACAGAACGAGGACCAAGTGTGCGGTACGCGCGGTCAACTAAGAAGGTGGAGGTAAAGGGCTCCCTTCCAAATAAATCCATGAGGAGCGTTTACACAAATGTGTCCATTTGGCCAGTGTTCGTGGTCTCAGAAACCCCAAGAATTTGCACATTGTTTCACCTGCTGCGCACCTCTAAACATTTGGCTTTCATTGCGGCAGTTTTCTGTTTTTTCTCTATGCGTTGCAGGCGCTTCACAGATTGTGCCGCCCCGTATTACAGGTCAGATACTGTGCCTGCTACTGTGTCTAAACGCTGCTCGTGTTCGTCTAATTTGGCTCCCATGGAATCTAGGCGCTTCTCGAGAGAGTCAAAATGCCCATCCAGCGCCTTGAAACCAGCTTTCAGCTCCAGCATTAGGCCATCTGGGCCCGATCATACGCACTTTGATCGGGTCGCTTCTGAACCACCCTCTGCCATGCTTGCGGTCAGTACTGTCGGTGCTCCGCTTTGCTTGGTGAATTGTAAAACCTTTTGTTTTGGGTACTTACGCACTATGACGTGAGTCCCACCGCATCTAGAGTGTGTGGCTGTCTTTGCCGTTAATGCACCAAGTAGAAGGGGAGTGCGTCGCTGGTTGCCCCGCTGGGCTATGTCCCAATTTAGGAATCGCGTGTGGCAGCCTTCCCCGCTGCCGTGCCGAGTATAAGGAGAGCACGTTGCTCTTGTTTCACTGGGAAGTGCCTCAATTTACTTAGTTTGTGCGTATTTATGTTCCGATAGAACCCAGCATCATCTAGCGCACTCTGCCAGTAACTCTGCCCTCACTGTACTGTGCTCAGCTTCCCAACTCCGTGCAATAGATGTGGTGCTTGTTAGATTTATGGTGGCAGCTCGTGTAAGTTTAAACACGCACCTCCAGGGATAGCGTGTATACGCGATGCATTTTGGCCCAGGCTCCAATGTGTAAGCTTTCCCAGCCACAAATTTAGCTCCCGGGCATCTCAGTCTTTCACAATAGGGCTCAATCCCAGGCAAGCTCCCGTTCCTCGCAGTCTGGATGCACCAGTCGGGTGACAAGCTCCCAGGCTCACCCACAGCCCCTATCGCTGCGGGGCCTCCAGGAGCTTGCGGGCCGGCTTACCTGCGAATCCGGATGCCCGCAATAGTGTTCTCGAGGCTCGCCCCAGGCCTCCTCTGAACTTCACAATCTGGTCTCTCCTGGGCCCAGCCACCCGTCGCACCTCGCCCGCTAAATTATTGCCTCCCACAGCTTCCCCAGACGTCGGAGCTTCATCGATCCTGTGCAGGGTAATTCCGTCGTGCAGATCTGTCTAGCTGATGCAGGATGTACACTTTACTGGCACGGATAGTGCCAGGATGTCGGGACGGACGGCCGAGCTTCAGAACTACACAGCCATTATAGTCGGTAGCCTTGCCATGCCCCCCTAATTAGTGTACATTTATAACTTTGATTTTGTGGTAGTGTTTGTTGGTTAAAAGTTAGTTGTGGTAGATTTCTTTATTGTAATCTGTGATCAGGCATACATTCTACTAGTCTGTACAGAGTCTGGATTGGCATCTGTGCCATAGATCAATCCAAGGGGAAAGTTATTTCTCATTATTTTCATAGAATGATGACTCATTTACTACACCATAGTGTGTAGTAGCAGCAGGGCTGGGCACAAAGGCTAGGGCAAATCATTTGCAAATTGAAATTAAAATACATTGCTGTTTCTATATTCACAAAATGAGTTTTGTAGCATGTACGGTAGTACTTCTTAACATACTCCAAAATGCAATTCACAAACCTCTGGCTGGAGAGTTCTGTCTGCCCCTGTCCTATTGTTTTTGTCTCCAGTGATAGATATCTCCACACTCATAGATAAAGAGCTTAGTAGACATAGAAGAAGGATGCTAAAATGGGAAATAATTGTGGAATTTAAGAAAACTATCAGGGGTATAGAGAAGGGCATGCCAAAAACCCCACCCACAACCGAGCAAGACATTTTCCTTCTACAGAATACACATGTGCTAGTACTATGGGCAAGAAAAATAATTAAATATACTCAGTCCAAGCCTTGGAATAAGTCAAGCCTCACACATGGAAAACCACTGGTAATTCAATATACTCCCAGAGAAACCAGTGAAGAGTGGGAGTTACAATAACACAGAGGAAATCTTATATAGGCAGTAAAATACAATTTAAACTAGAATTTATTTCATATTTTAAACTTTAACATATGTTTTTTTATTAAGTTAAATCATATATTTTAGTATACAGGTATAGATATAATACCATTTAATAAAACATATCATACAGGACTACTTTTTTTTAACTATAATCATAAATAAAATAATAATAAAATGATACAAAACTTGCATCCAAGAGTGTGGCACTTTCAACACAAATGTTACTGTAAGAGTGAGTAGGTGAGAATAGATTTTTGACTTACTGTTATTGTTTTTTGATTGATCTGAAATTGTTATGCCCAGATGTCTTTTTACCCATTAAAGAATTACATCCATGAGACAACCACATCTTGGGGTAGGTATAGACCTCCTTGTGTGGAGATATCTCCAGATACATTTCCATGTTAGCATGAGGCCCATATGTAGATTTCTGGAAGTGGTACAAGCTTCAGTGAATAAAATGAAAATAGCAGCTGTGAATGTGGGTAATTGGGAAAACTTTGGAACTTGTATGTGTCATCTAAGTCTAGTACTATTTTTTGTAGGTGAGTATTGTATTTATGGATTGCGCTTGATGACTCGTGGTAATTATCACTTTGTTGGGGAGTAGCTTAGCTATTATAATGGAATTTAATTTTTGGGGTAGTGAGCATGTATGGTATATATTTGGTTAAAGAGTGGATACATTTGAATATTCTATCCATCAACCAGGATTAAAAGGTTGTTTTCTGTAATGTTCTTATTGTTGCTTAAATTATAACATAAAAGACATTCTTCCTTTGTGAGTGTTTTTTGCCGTTGACGGAATCCCACACAATAAGCGTGGTGGGACCGCAGAGCTTCTACTCAGAAGTTTAGAGCAGAGTTCCATAATTACATTAGACACCAAACACCTGAGGGGCATTAATACAGAGGACGAATTAAATGTCTATCTAGGGGATTGAGATCACATTATCAAAGGTGAACAGACTCACTAATACTCCTTCCATTGCTTCTCCCCTTTTGATATCTGATACAGTTCTATCCATTAGGAGTTAAGGGCCTGATTTAGATCTTGGATGGGCTCCTATCATCCTTTCGTGACGGTGGTTACAAATACTCTTTCGAGTTGATGGATTCCAGTCCGCTGTATTTAGATGTGGGCTGGTTGACCGCCATCCTCATCAATAGACTGTTTTCGGTCCCTTAAGTGGCTCACCTCCTACGCTGCGGACTCGTCTGCTGGCTAACATTACTCCATTGTCATCAGAGCGGCAGGATTGTGCTGAGCCAATCTGGATTTCTCAGTTGTGCTGGCATTGTTCTAGCAGCAGATTCCTGATGGAGTGACGGAGTCAGTCCCTTGCGGGATGCATTCTACATTGAACTAGTGCTGTGGCTTTTTGATGGATGTTAGAATTACACACTTGATGTGTTTGTGCTAATTGTTGTCACCTGCATACCTCCAAGCATCACCTGGAGGCCCAGAAGACTGCTGGTGGTTCTCACGGCCCCCCTTACCACTATATCCCTGGGATGAGAAGGTCCTGCAGATACTACATAGTGAAGCCCTGACAGGAATACCTGGTGTAGTGGAGAATAGTAAGTAACACTTTTTGATGTGTCACTAAACATACTAAACATACATGTAGTGTTTGTTTTGAATTAGCTGTTGCTAATGTGTGCTGCATTATGTTAACCCATAGCACCCTCCTCACTCACCCCAGCCTCCCAACCAGCCCAACCTTCTGGCCCTTCCTCAACCCAATTCCAAACTCTCACCCCAATCCCAAGCAAGCTCACTTTGCAGGTGCCCACTCCAACAGATACAACCAGTACAATCACACTAGCCACACTCATGAAAACTAACACACTTACACAAAAGCACACCTATACACAATGCAACACCAACCAAAAACAAACACACAATCACCAGAATAAAAAACACCATACAAAAACACAAATGCAAACCTAGACACCATACACCAGACCCACATGCAACTGCCAAACATACAGACACAAGCACATCACCCACTCCAGCTCCCTCTACTTCCAAAAGCAACTACTCTACCACCCCTCCCACACTTACTCCTTTTTTTCTTAAGTTTGTTTTGGTAATTCTAAGAAAGTACATAATAGATGTATCACACTTATTATTTACATATTTTGAATTTTACAATTGTAATTTTTTTATTAAGTGTCAATACAAGTGTGTTGATTTTAAATTAATAAGTTGTAAAATGAACACTTATGCATTACACATAACAAGGAATTGCATGTAAGAGCAATGTAAAAATGCACCAGTCCAGGGCAAATGTAAACACATGATTCACAGGAAAAAAAAGTAAAACAGAAGCTTGCCTTCGATCCAAGCGACGACGAAGTTGAGTTACTTCATGGTCAAGTAGCAGCAGCAAAGGAAGGACTTGGACAGTTGGGTTCAGGATGGAAACAGAAGTAGAGAACAGAAAAAAATTATGTTTCTACCTTATATCTCTTTAATACCTCCAACTCAAGCTTGGAGGTTTCCCGGTCACAGTTTCCTCGACGGAAAGGCACATCGTAATTGGCCCAGCAGTAATCTTGGCTGGACTCCCTCTGATAGCCACTTTGACCTAAAGCACTGTCAACCGGGAGGACAATTCTGGTGGAGACGGCAGCACTTGGACAGCCTATGGTCCATAGACCTGCCAGCATCTAAATTGAGCGGGCAGACCGCCTAGTTGGCAGGAGGAGAGACTGTTGAAAATGTGATGGCAGTACCAGTTCTGCCAAGATCAAAATCATGCCCTTAGTCTCTATCCCAGTGGGTTCTTAATTAGTCTGTTTGCTTATTTCTGCACAAAGCATGTAGAAATGAATGCTTTCCCTTCTACATGATGGTCAAGCCATCACTACATGTTGAATGGATGATGTTCCACTACAATATTGGTTTTATGTTTATGTTTTGGGGGGAAATCTGGGTACATCTCTCCGGGACATCAGTGGGTTCTACAAAAATATATTATACAAATATGCACGGTGTTGTAAGTGGGTGACACAAGGTTGCTTCTTACCTTATGATGAATAGGCATGGGTAAGCATGACTGATTTGATGTTCAGCACAATGGGGCATTACAATAAATTGCTTAGATTGCTTTAAATGAAGTTAGAGAATGATCACTATGTTGAGAATGTTACACACAGTAAGCAAATGAATAGCAAGACACACATTAAAGAGATAGATGTACTGAGAAGCATACTTCATAGAACATAATGATGAAATAAGTGCACATTGAGCTGATAAGGAATGCTGAGTAGCTCCAACTTTAAGTATGTATGACGGTGGGACAGTATGTCACACATAAGTGTAAGATTAGAGTGTTATAACACGATGATTTGTACTACTTCATTATGGCGGCCACTCTTTCAGCACTGACTCACTTTCCCTGTCTTATGTTTTATGGGGGCAGTGATGCTGTGTTCTTGTTGGCCATCCACAAGGCTTTTCATGCTAAAATGCGCTGGCAGGCTCGGGCGATGGTTATATTGCAATAAATAATGCATCTTGAGTACTAAAGATGAGAGCTCCATTCTTTTGCTGATTGAGATGGGCTAAAACAGATGTTGAATACAATTTTTTGACATTTCACACCCATAGGAGAACTCCACCTCTGGCAAGTTTGTGAAAGCAATCTAATGTGGGACCATCATAATGGATATAAATAGTCACTGAAAAAACATAGGTTAAAGTGGTGATGTTATAGTTAATTATGGTAATAATAACAACTTGTAACACTAGAGAGAGTGAGAGAAAAGCAAAGCAGTTGCAATCTCCCAAAGATATAATATCACAAAAGCAACTGCTGGTAACTATATCCCCGATTTTGGTTCAATAGGAATTTGGAGTCAATTGTAGAAATGGCGGCAGGCAGTGAACACTATAGGTGTACCCACGATAACCGATCTTTGACGAATGTGTGACTACAAGACGGCACCTTAAGTCACGTGACCTGCATGGTGCAATCTAGCACCAATCAGTAGAAAATCTACTGGATTACAAACTATAGGTGAGTGCAATAGGCCTCATTTTTTATCTGGGTTTGCATGTAGTACATGATCAAACTTGAGTCAGGGAAACCAACTACTAGAAAAGACAGCCCTGAAGAAGGCCCCAGACCCTTGCGGGCTCTGTGCGCGGGCCGAAACATGTTGGCATAAAAAGTGGGTACATTTGAAACAAGAATATCAAAACAACCCCATCACAGCATACGCTTTTTGTTTGGTACCCCAGGTACCCCAAGAATAAAGCTTTGAATCAGGGGTATACCTGGAGGTATTGTTAGAATCTACCACTGAACTGGTTCCCTGAATAACCAGAGAAAATGTATATAAGAACTCCCATCACATCTTTTGGTTGAGTCCGCCCATGTAGTACCATCTTACCTGGGTGTGGAAAGACGCCAATGATGAAGCATGTCACTATTAGTGAGTGAGGCGTCTTCTCCAATATCTCTGGATATCCCAACACTTTCTATGGTTATGTCCAAAGACAACATCTGTTACATAGGACGATTCGGGTCAATACATTGTTTCTACAATTGACTCCAAATTCCTATTGAACCAAAATCGGGGATATAGTTACCAGCAGTTGCTTTAATAATAACAACTTACCTTATGTTAAAAAACCCTCAGAAATGTACTGAAAAAACAAAGGTTGAAATGACGGTAGAGTATAGTACTAAGTTTCTAGCATGGACTAATTTGAAAAAAAACTAGAAATTTACTCAAAAAACAAGTGATGCCATAGTTAGTTTTGGTAATATGTTATCTTAAATTATAAATACCCTGGAAATTCACTGAAAAAAGCAAAGCTTAAAGAGATATTATAGCTAAGTGTTGAACTAATACAAAAACAAATCTTTAAATACAAAAAAAGTTGAAATTCACTGGTTATAATTTACTGAGCTAACCGTAATTTGTTCTCCCGCAATGCACTGCTTATGATCACATATATTGGATCACTCATGACATATCAAATGATATCACTTCATGAATTGATTTTAGAACTCTTTAGAACGATTCGGAACATCTGATAATCATCTATTTATCAGTCATTTTTTGCCTGTGACTGCAGGTATGTATGACTTTCAGTGTTTTTGTTTAACATAATATGCTAATATGTAAAATGTGTTTTATGCAACAATGTGTAAAATTATAAGACAGGTTTTATATTCAAAGCATATTTTAAGAAAATTAAAATATATTCTAAAAGGTTCTTTTGTTTTGTAGTACATTGGCACTATGGAGTAGGTTTAAGAAGAATGCTTAAAAAGAAACAAAATAAAGTGCAATGTGGGACAATGTAACTTTTTAGCTGACAGGACACAATGTTTAGATGTTCACATTGGGGAGGATTTATTGATAGATGCTTGCATCAAAGGTGGGCCTACAAGGGTGATCTTGTCAGGTGAACTAATTAATGATCCGAGAGTAGCATTGATGATGTGAAAGATTAAATGTTGTGCTCACCATCCTATTAGCTTTTTTATTTGTCTACGAAAACTTAATTTCCTGAAAATTAATTCAGCACAGTGAATCCTGAAAATTAATTCACAGTTAAGACCTCATTTCTTTGAAAAACTTGTTCTGAAATGGCTGGAAAACATTCAATAAATTGGGTTACTTGTGTGCTATATGTATAGATATATCTGCTCCTAGAAAACCTAGAAAGACTGGGGTGTTCACGTTTGCGATTCTAACTGGAAACTAGCTGCAATGTTTTGAGCGTGGATTTTAACACTGGTTGCATCCTAAAATGTCCCAAGGATGTTTGTGCCTTTGTGAGATGTGTAAAACATTACATAACTGGACTCTTCATCAATCACTCACATCGCGGATCCAGGTCATCCCTCTGTTTCGAGGCCCAGAACATGATTAAATGAAAAACGTGCAATATATACCCTGAAACAAATAATTTGTCGACACAAATAGAAGTGTTTAGAAATCATAAATGACTGTGGTCAATTTTGTAGTTCGAATCGTTCACTTTGTTCAAGGATATATAGCATTAGATTGTCTGCATTCCGTTGTGTCGGTTTTCTGTCCCCGACCAAGATTAACTGTTTGGATTTTATGAAGTAAAGACTGAAAACCTAAGTAGGGGAAGATATTAAGAAAAAAAAGGATTGATTGGGTGTTTTTACAGTTTTATTATTGTGTAAAGGTTTATTTGTGGAGTACTCGACGAAGTGGTAAATCTCACTCTTTTATACAATTTGTTCATAATGTGAGAGCTCTCTACTCCTTACGATTCTGTCACCACTTGGGCTAAACGAGTCAGCTCTGAGAACGGAGGCATAGTTCTTGAACTGCGGCAGTAAATATTATAAATCATCTAGCAGAAGGCTGCTTGAATAAATGTTTCTGCTTATAGTATATTTTCTGCCCTGTGTGAGCTCGTTCAGGAAGATTTATTGGTTTAGAATGTATTTAACACCTATATTTTAGCAATCTCTGCACCTTTGTAGGGCTCGGAAAGACTTTGCACAATTGTTGATACATATGATAATTTGATAGAGTTTTCTACTCTGTTATTCTCAGCCATACCATGTGCAGGGATGCATTTGAAAAACATGCCATGAATATAGGTTCATGCCCTGCAACAAGCATTTATATCTAAATATCCTCAGAGACAAAATTCCCAATTACAATTTATCAGATTTTCTAACAACAAAACCATTCTATTTTTTATGAAGAAAATTGGCCAACATGCTTTAGGCAGGGACCAGTGCTTAATTTGTAAAAAAACAAGTACATTGAAAAAATACATATATATATATATATATTCACTGAAAAAACCATAGGTTTCAGGCACGTTATAGTTAGGAATTAGCATTTAAAAAACCTTAGAAATTCACTGAAAAAACCAAAGGAATCAGGGGCGTTATAGTTAGCTGGACTTTTCACTCGTACAAAACCATTGAAATTCCCCCGTTATAGTTAGTTCAGCTAACTATAACTCGCACGCCCGCAATGCACTGCGGATGATGTCACATATTACATCACTCATGACATGGTCAGTGACATCATTCATGACATCACTGATGACATCTCAAATGACATCACTGATGACATCATCCAGTGAATGTGTGTTTTTCTGAAAATTACATATGTTTTATATATGTATATCTCAAGGTCGATGGAAGAATAAATGGGTATATAAGTGTCTAAATGGATGATTTGTTTTTGAAAAATTGATTGTATAACTGACTGATTAAGTGTATCTTAGTGAATACATGGCTTAGTGAGTAATGTGTAAATATGTAAATATCTATATCAGTCTCTCACTTTGTGTATAAGTGGCTGCATGGGTTGGTGAGTAGCTACATGAGTGTCTATATAGGTTATTAGTTGGTTTAATCTCCCGTTTTAAGCTGGGAGATTAAGTCCCCATGAATCCTGAGGGTCCCTAGGGTCCAACTAGACCACTAAGTACCTCCAGTAAGCACCACATAGCTGCGTTGCAGAGAGATGTAAAAAGGGGCACGGCCTAGACCACCTCTCTGCAACGCAGCTCAGTGGCGCTTACTGGAAGCACCTGGTGGGCTAGTTGGCCCCCAGGGGCCCTCAGGATTGAAGGGGAATTATTTCCCCAACCTAAAACGTGCCATAGGGCGTGTTTGCACACGTCACCTCAGGCCCGTCCCCTCCCTTCCCCACTGTGTAAACACGCCCTGTGGCTGTTCTAAGTTGAGAGATTAAGTCCCCTTGAAGCCTAAGGGTCCCTAGGGTCAAATTAGCCCACTAGGTACCTCCAGTAAGCGCCACAGAGCTGCGTTGAATAGAGGTGTAAAAAGGGGCGTGGCCTCAGAACACCTGTCTGCAACGAAGCTCCCTGGCGCATTCTGGAGATACCTGTTGGGCTAGTTGGCCCTCAGGGACCCTCAGTATTGAAGGGGAATTAATTCCCCAACTTACAACTGGGCAGGGGGCGCGTTTGTAGAGTGCTGCAAGGAGGGGGCGTGGCATCCGGCGCGATGCCGGTCTTTTATTTATTTTATTTTTTTAAGAAGGAGGGCTGTGTGGTCCCCCTTCTTTTTCTAATTTACTGGCCCTGGGGACCCCATCCCCCAGGGCCTGCACCCTAATTTTTTGTTGTTGAAAAAACATAGATTTGGCCCTCCCAAGGCCTTAATCGGCCACGGGGACCCCAAACGCCAGGTCATGGCCTTTTTTTTTTTTTTTATTCTTTAGGAGGGGGCTGCGTTGCCCCCCTCCTCAGGCCACTTATGACCCCGGGGACCCCATCCACCAGGGCCGGCCTTTGTTTTTTATTATTTTTTAAAAATATATATTTATAGAAACACCTAGGACATGCTGGACAAACCGTATGTACCTATCACGATTTGAGAGATATTCATTAAAAGGCGACTATGCATAGAATGAATCCACATGGAATGCATTTACCGCTAGTGAAGCTCTGACGTGTCTGACGCCCTACCGTGCCTAATCCCGGCGCCCCCGTCGGTGGGTACTCTCCAAGTAGACACCCTTGTCGTTTATTTATACAAACATGGGTAGCTATTGACAGGCATATTTAATATACACGCAAACCAAGCCATTCAAAGGGGATTCGACAAAAATTCGACCAAACTATGCAAGAAACCCCCCTCACGGTTAATAAAACACATATCCACCGCCGGATGTGTAATATTTTTTATTTTACTCTCTGGAAAGGAGACGAACCTCACTTGAGATTCACAGCGTGCTCCTGGCTGAGCCCAATGCTGTGTTACACTCACCTGTGCCCACCGAGTGCCTCACACCTCTGTGTTGTATTCAACCAGCTAGTGCGTATGCTATGACACTCTCTAGCCCATGTACACTGTAACACCACCCCGTAAATATGTCATGCCACACTTGCCTTTGCACAGGTTATATTGCCCCATCTAACGTGACTTCCTCAATGCCTATGTTATAACGCACAGCGCTATGCCATACATATTACAATCTGGGATCCATATCATTGTCACAGTGCATATGCAACATTACACTCCCCAGCACATATTTTATATTACAACTTTAGAGACTAGTTAGGTTACACAACACTGCCCTGTGCATATTACACTCCAAGGCGCATATCGCATAGCACGCGCTAGTGCCTGTGCTATCTCGCGCTCTCCAATGAATCTGTCATTGCGCACAATGTATTGCATATTATATTTCACGCCCCGGTTCATCTTATATCACACTTTTTGGTGCATAGTTTATACCATATACTATATCTAGTTTTCATTTTCAATCGTGCTCTCAGGACTATGTTCTATATAACACTGCGTCCACCTACCCTTTTCATGGGCATTACATTTTGTGATGGGGTGGAGGGTCAGGGGGTGCTTCTGCCAAGTGAGCCGGGAGTCACTGTCACAAACGTCCTTTTCTTCCTGAATAAAAGTGAGATTATGCTGCATACTTGTTCATATTTTAAGTAGTTCGCACAGACACACATTTTAAAAACAATAAAGTTCCTAATACCACCTTCTCTGAACAGTTAGCTTGCTGCCCCATCCACCTCCTCCCTATCCTCTGTTGTCTGAATCCATGGACTAGCCTCCTCCCTCCTGCCGTGCATGGTCTGATGTGCTGCCACTGCCCTCCATTTAGCATGATGTGCCAGTCCACTCCTCCTGCCCTCCATTGCCCAATTCTACGCCCCATCATTGACCTCCTGCTTAGCCTCTGTGCTTAGCTTGCTGTCCCTATTCTCCTTCCCCCTGCCCTCCGATGTCTTTGTGCATGCCCCTGCTCCATCCTTTTTGCCCACCATGTTCCATGGACCTGCCACTCCTATCTACTCTGAGTGTTCTGTTAAGCTGCCACTCCCCTCCCACCTGCCTAGCATTGTCAGATGACTGTAACCTGTCCCTGCCACCACCATCCTGCCTGTCCACATGCCATGCCCCTATCCCCTTCCTCCTGTCCTCCATGGTCCATTTTACTGCCACACCCTTCTTCCCTCCCTGGTCTGTTGTGCTGCAACTGCTCCTCCTGCCTGCCCCACGTGGTCTGTTGTGAGGCCCCTTCCCCTGAACTCTCTTGTCTGTGCCCAGGTCCTGACCCTCCCTTCTATCCTCCATGGTCCTTTGTGCATGCCCCTGCACCCTCCTTCTTGCCCATCATAGCCATTGTGCTGCCACTAACCCTCCTGCTTGCCATGCATGGTCTTCTGTGCTGCCATGGCCCCTCCCACCTTCCCTGTGTGGTCAGTTAGCTGCCCCTGACCCCCTCCCACCTTCCCTCCATGGTCTGTGTGTATGCCATCATAGTCTCATTGTTGCTCACCATGGTGTGTCTTGTTTCTAGTGCCCATCCTGCCTGACCTCTATGGTCATCTTGCTGCTCCTGCCCTGCCCCCTTGCCCCCAGCCCTCTGTTTCCATGTGCAGACCCCTATTCCCTCCCTCCTGGCTTGTCTGTTCCATTGTAATGCCCCTGATCCATCCCTCCTGCCCTTTATGGTCTGTTATGCTGCAGCTTTCTCTCCTGTCTGTCCATTATGGTCAGCTAGCTACCATTGCCTCTTTCCCCTCTGTTCTCTGTTGTCCATGTGCATGGTCCTGTCCCCTCCCTATTGCTTTCTATGGATTGTTGTGCTGCTCTCCCGTCCCACATGCACTGTGTGGTGTATTGTGCTGCTGCAAACCCTGATGCCTGCCCTGCAGGGTCAGTTTGGGGCACCTCTCCATGTCCCTCCTGTCCTCTGTTATCCGAGTCCATGCCCTACCCCAATGCCTCCTGCCTACCATGATCCAATGTACCATACTTGCGAACATTTTGAACTTGGTAAGAGAGAGATTTTGAAAAAAAACTGGGGTATTGATTTACCCCTTTGAGTTACATTGAAAAAGAGGAGATTGTAGACAGGAGACAGATCAAATAAAGCCCATTTGAGCTTAAAAACATTGGACGTTTCCTGGCTGAAACGGGTCTGTTGGCATGTATGGAAGTACTACTACTGCCTCTTCCTTCTGCCCACAATGGTCTATTATACTGCCACAGCCTCTCTTGCCAGTCCTGTATTGTTGGTTTGTTGCCCCTGTCCCCTTTCCACTGCCCTCCATAGTCTGTTGTGCTGCCACTGCCCTTCCTGCCTGCCCAGTGTGGTCAAATTGTTGCCTCTGCACTCTCCTACCTGCCTTCAATTTTCAGAGTCCGTGCCCCTGGCCTCTGCCTCTCAACAGTATCCCAATGAACAACTAGATTGCTAACATTCTATATTCATTACAAAAGCGTGGAACGCCTGACGTCATCTTGATGTAATCAAAACTGTAATACCTAGAGTATTTCCTTTAGAAATTACGTATATGAGAGGGTCTTATTTGCATCTAAATTATGGTTAGTGCTCTAAAAAACTAAAATGAGGACATATTTTCTGAGTTTTCAACTAGCAACAAAGAACTTTTAAATTATTTGTAATCTTTATGTTTTTTTATCCAGTTGACCACTTGATTAAATGTTGTACCTAGGGGAGAGGATGTGGTGTTACTTCCAGAGCTGCAGACTTTGCAACTGGGGAACCAGGTTGGAGTTTCTGCTTCAGCTCAACATTCTGTGATTCTGGTCAAATCACTTAATCTCCCCATGTCTACAACCAAAATGAATTTGATCTTGTGTGATGTAACCAATGCTCATGTAAAGCACTCCAAAACCTGACAAGTCTGCACTATATAAAACTGCAAATACACAAAGAATAAGTGTTTTGCACACTTCTGTCATTGGGCTACATGTGGGCTACATCTGGGTGATATTTGTGCTGCATTTGGGCTCTTTTGTCTCTGGTGGCCATCTTGGGAGACTTATTTGTTATGAAGTTTCCTAATTTCCTCATTTACTGCAGTCTCCTCAGTAGGAAATGCTTTCAGTTTTTTACTTTGATTCCATCAAGAAGGTATTCAGATATGTCACACATTTGCCATAAATTCTGAATGTTAGCACTCTAGTTGCTCATTAGATCACTGTAGTAAAGCTACTGCTCACCCCGGAAGTCTGCTGCTGGTATTAAAAGTGTATGTTTCAGTCTGCATGTCATAATTTTTTTAGGAAATAGAAGAGGATTTGAGAAGTCAAAATGTGCCCTAATTTTTCTTTCTGCAGAAGTAATCATAATTTCTATGGGAAAATGAACCCCCTCATTTTGTTCCTTTGTAAATTAAATGTTTTAAGTGTTACCACTTTATTCCAATCAAGATGGCTTCAGCTTCAGGTGTACCATACTTTTGTCATAAGTAAGACTGTTAGCGCTCTAGTTGTTCTTTAGAACACTCTGGGACATTCTGTCATTGGGCTATACTTGGGCTACATCTGGGTGATATTTGGGCTACATTTGGGCTCTTTTGTCTCTGGTGGCCATCTTGGGAGATTTATTTGTTATGAAGTTTCCTTATTTCCTCATTTACTGCAGTCTCCTCAGTAGGAAATACTTTCAGTTTTTTACTTTGGTTCCATCAAGAAGGCATTCAGATGTGTCACACATTTGCCATAAATCCTGAATATTAGCACTCTAGTTGCTCATTAGATCACTGTAGCAAAGCTACTGCTCACCAGGGAAGTCTGCTGCTGGTATTCAAAGTGCATGTTTCAGTCTGCATGTCAGAATGTTTTTATGAAATAGAAGAGGATTTGAGAAGTCAAAATGTTCCCTAATTTTTCTTTCTACAGCACTAATCATAATTTCTATGGCAAAATGAACCCCCTTATTTTGTTCCTTTGTAAATTAAATGTTTTAAGTGTTACCACTTTATTCCAATCAAGATGGCTTCAGGTGTGCCATACTTTTGTCATAAGTAAGACTGTTAGCGCTCTAGTTGTTCGTTAGAACACTCTGGGACATTCTGTCATTGGGCTATACTTGGGCTACATCTGGGTGATATTTGGGCTACATTTGGGCTCTTTTGTCTCTGGTGGCCATTTGGGGAGACTTATTTGTTATGCTGTTTCCTAATTTCCTCATTTACTACAGTCTCCTCAGTAGGAAATTCTTTCAGTTTTTTACTTTGATTCCATCAAGAAGGCATTCAGATGTATCACACATTTGCCATAAATTCAGAATGTTAGCACTCTAGTTGCTTATTAGCTCACTGTAATAAAGCTACTGCTCACCAGGGAAGTCTGCTGCTGGTATTGAAAGTGCATGTTTCAGTCTGCATGTCTGAATTTTTTAATGAAATAGAAGAGGATTTGAGAAGTCACTCAAAATGTGCCCTAATTTTTCTTTCTGCAGCACTAATCCTACTTTCTATGACAAAATGAACCCCCTCATTTTGTTCCTTTTTAAATTAAATGTTTTAAGAGTTACCACTTTATTCCAACCAAGATGGCTTCAGGTGTGCCATACGGTTGTCATAAGTAGGACTGTTAGCGCTTTAGTTGTTCTTTAGAACACTCTGGGAAGCTGCAGTAGAACACAAATGAATCAACTGACAGTCTCTGCCCTTGTTGGATGTACATGTTTTACTGAGAATGTCAGACTTCATTCTGACATGACTGAGAAAGATAATGTGAATTTACAGAAAATATGCTCTCAGTTTAGCTTATAGATCACCTTCCAAACCTCTGTGGGAAAAGCATCAGAAAATAGTTTTCTCTCAAACATGATTCATGATATCACAGCAGAAGGCTTTTTCACATGGTCAAATCACCTTAGAACACACCACAATTCCTAAAATGAGTATGGTACCATCAACAAATGATTTATAAAGTAACTAAAGTCTTAAAACCTTCTATTAACTGCAATGCTTTTTAATGAGGTGCTATCATGTATATTGGTCCCAAGATGGCTGCCAACACTTTTAACACGCATTTTATTAAGTTTTTGTACAAACACCTACAAATCCGTACACAATATTTATCAGCATACTCCCTGAGGATTAATCAAAAGCCCCCCGCCACCTATACCGTGCATAGTACAAGGATATACAAATCTTTCCAGAGTTATGCGTCAAATAAACCAAGAACCTGCATAACTAAAACCTACCCCTAACCACCATGAAAAGTATAGATGCCCTCCCCCTCCCTCAGTCCCCACCAGCAACGCAGGTATCTGTCTCTGTCCTCTGGTATCATACATCCCGAGGAATAACTATGTGTTAAGTTGTGCGATGTTCCCATCTTGTTCCGGGGCTATCTCCCCATCCATGGCCTGCCCTGATCCATCATCATATGGCTCATAGTCTCATAGTGCCTGTACTAGCGCCTCCCATGCAGCCGCCGCTTCTAGCGCCTTATCGTCGTTACGTCTGCGCACCAACTGATAACGCAGTGCGTCTTCACTGGTAGCCCATTTGAGAAATTCACTCTTCCATCTTTTACTGGTGGGACCCACTGTTGCTTTCCAACGTTTCGTAATTTCTCGTTTTGCTAATATAAGTCCCATATCTATGAACTTACTCGTAATCTTATTCTTGGGCGTGTGGGGGAACCAGTGCAGTATACTAATGGCCATATCAAACACCAGCCGCCGCTCTGTCACCTCATTCAGGGTATCCCCCACCTCCTTCCAGTAAAGACCCATCGCTGGGCAAGACCACAGCATATGTTCCAGTTCCACCCCCACTCTCGTACATCTGGGACATGCCGCCTCTTGGACCTTAAAATACTTCTGGATTTTCCCAGGTGTCAAGTATGCTCTGTGGAGGACATAGAAGTGCACTAGCTGAAACCTTGCATTCCTCGTGCTCTTCCAGGCCCGTCGCACGATCTGCGCCCAGGCCCTCTCAGGGATATCTTTACCTAGATCAGTTTCCCATTTTCCCTTCAATTCCGCCAGAGGTGGCAGGTTTTCAAGAAGCATTCTAGAGTATAGGCACGTGACCGCCTTGATGGCTGCCAACACTTCTTGGATGAAGTGCTGACAGCCAATCAGATCTCACGATGAGATGTGTGGTTAGGCTCCGCCCAGATATATATGTGATTTTACTTTTGATTTTCTCAGGAACTACTGAACGGATTTACAGCATTTAAGCTAAAGGCACGAGTCTGAACTGAGGACTACCTCTTTGCCAAAATTGGTGTAATTCCGTTCAGCACATCGGGCTGTAGCTGCGTCAACAGGTCCTATGGGAAAATGCATGGGGAAACAACGTTTTGGGACAGCCCTTTTTTCTCGGCCCCCGCTTGACGAATCACAGTGAAATTTTCAGGATAGGAGCGGACCGGGGCTGGCCAAAAGTTTGAAAAATTTCGCGGAGATTCATCAATCGACGCCAACGTTATTCCAAATAGAATGTTGCGGTTTTCCTATGGAAAATAGGTCCTAACTATAACTACCTACTGGCGGCTGCCAGTAGGTGATATATATATATATATATATATATATATATATATATATATATATATATATATATATATATATATATGTCCAAACAAAGCCCTAAAGCAGATTTCGAGGGCACACAACAGCTCACCAGTCCTCCGACTTTTCTCCTCACAACTTGCCCCCCGACCCTCGTATGAACAACTTGCCGACGCGTTTCGAAGCCATGACGCTTCTTCTTCTGGGCAGGGAAAAGCACACAGCAATTCACACTCCTAACTTTCACACATCTTTAATTGCTACGTCGTCCTCTAGTGGACAGTTCCCAGCGCTCTTTAGGTTCATGGCAGTCTGGGAAACGTAGTCCAGTCGTCTGGATTGCAAGATTGTGTCGAAGAGAAATTATCCCTAAGTGGGTGAGTTGCTGCATGTCAGTGAATCCAATTAGAATCCTTGGGTAGGAACAAGGTATGGGGGGGCAGGTTTTTTCCGTGGGCTCGCTGTGCTGCATGATGGGCAAAAGTAGGTTTCTGCCCACAACCTCACCTTTTTCACTGACATGCAGCAACTCGCCCACTTAGGGATAATTTCTCTTCGACACAATCTTGCAATCCAGACGACTGGACTACGTTTCCCAGACTGCCATGAACCTAAAGAGCGCTGGGAACTGTCCACTAAAGGACGACGTAGCAATTAAAGATGTGTGAAAGTTAGAAGTGCGAATTGCTGTGTGCTTTTCCCTGCCCAGAAGAAGAAGCGTCATGGCTTCGAAACGCGTCGGCAAGTTGTTCATACGAGGGTCGGGGGGCAAGTTGTGAGGAGAAAAGTCGGAGGACTGGTGAGCTGTTGTGTGCCCTCGAAATCTGCTTTAGGGCTTTGTTTGGACATATATATATATATTCACTGAAAAAACCATAGGTTTCACACATGTTATAGTTAGCGGAAATTTTACTGATAAAAAACCAGTGAAATTCCCCCGTTATAGTTAGTGCAGGCAACTATAACTCACACGACCGCAATCCTCTGCTGATGCTAATACTGTATTTAGACACTTATTTGCCCATGTCTTCTTCCATACATTTTTAGCTATACATATATTACAAATATTTTTTTTTCATAAAGACACATATGTCATCAGCAGAAGATTGCGGTCGCGTGAGTTATAGTTGCCTGCACTAACTATAACGGGGGAATTTCACTGGTTTTTTATCAGTAAAATTTCCGCTAACTATAACATGTGTGAAACCTATGGTTTTTTCAGTGAATTTGCAAGGTTTTTTAAATGCTAATTCCTAACTATAACGTGTGTGAAACCTATGGTTTTTTCAGTGAATTTGTACGGTTTTTTAAATGCTAAGTTACTTTACGCCATTCGAGGCGTGCGCGCCCACTTAACGCAGTGCGTTCCGTGCACGGTTTTTATCAACTTTAATAAGCCCTGTACATTTGGTGGCCTTCGGCCCCCAAAGCACAGGGGGTGGGGTCAATGTGGATAGTGTTTTTTTTATTTCGATTTTATAATTTCATGTTGCCAAAATTTTTTTTTTTTTTACCTATTAATAAGCCCTGTACATTTGGTGGCCTCCGGCCACCAAAAGCACAGGGGGTGGGGTAAGTGTGGATAGTGTTTTTTTTTTTTTTTTTTTTTACCGTACGCTTACGGTAAGCGTACGGTAAGCGTACTCGGCGAAATTGCCGAAAAAAAAATAAAACCGTTTTTGCTCTTGGGGGATGTTTGGGGACTCCCTCAACATGACTGTGTGGGAGGGAGTTGTCAAAAATGCCCCGTAACATGTTTTTGGGCATCAAGTTTGAGAAATAACTCTCAATGCGAGAGACAAAATGGCGGACGCCGCTTCCTGGTTTCGGCCGATTCGAATGTTTACTAAGATCTAAGAGCCAATCAGAATCGCGCTCGCGCACGCCACCGTACGCTTACGGTAAGCGTACCGTAAGCGTACCGTAAGCGGGCTCAGATATATATATTGATTTAAAGGCTATTTTCTCAGAATCTACTGAACAGATTTACACCAAACCTACAAAAGGCACTTCCTTGACCTAGGGACTACCTCTCTGCCAAATTTCTACTAATTCTGTTCAGCCGTTCGGGCTGTAGCTCGTTCTAAAGGTCCTATGGAAAAATGCATGGGAAAAACGAGTTTTGGGACCCCCCTTTTATCTCAGCCCCCGTTTGACGAATCCCCCCGAGACTTTCAGGGTAGGAGCGGAGCGTAGCGCCCCACCTATTTTGAGAAATTCGCGAGGATTCATCGACCGGCGCCAAAGTTATTCAAAATAGAATGTTGAGGTTTTCCTATGGAAAAGGGGTCCTAACTATAACTACCTACTGGCGACCGCCAGTAGGTAATATATATATATATATATATATATATATATATATATATATATATATATATATCATAGATTGCTCGCTCTATAACTCCATACCACACCGCTGGAACAAAGCGAGATAGGACCCAAATAGGTGCTTGATAGATTTTATTCACAAGCCACTCTCCACCATGACGCGTTTCGGCAGCTTCTCTGCCTTGATCACATGACAGCGCTAACACGGGAGACATTCATTTTTAAAGTGCTAGTGCAAGGTCACATGATACACTCAATACAATCAACATAGAAAACATACTGTAAAATTACAAGTGTGTAATTTAAAAGAAAGACATCAGGAATTGCTTATTTAATCGCTAAATGCCACTCATTATAACAGGACCTGATTGTCATGACTGTTGTTGATCTAATGTTTCAATATTTATATACCCAACATGTCACTTCAAAGGTTAGAATAATGGCCTAAATGCCAAAAGCCTTTGTGTTTTCCGTTTGTTGACTGATTGTTTTGCATAGGACCTATGTGATAAAAAATGATTAAACCCGTGTATCCAATAAATATTAAAAAAGAAAATTTTAAGAAATTAGCAAGAGAACCGGTGTTGAAATTTTCATAAAGTGCAAGTGCTTAAAAGGTAATAAAATAGTGTGCGCGGTGGATTGGTTATTAATATATAACCTCCCAGTATGTGCAAATGTAATAACTACAAGGATGCTATCTAGTGTCACAGACTAAAATGTCTGAGCTATAAGTTCTAAAGAAATATATATCGCCGACTGAAATCACCTATATGCCATATGCTCAATTAGAATGTTAACTTTTACCTCATGGACTGACAAATATATGTTGTGGGGGCTTAGATAATTACTGGACATTCCTAGCTCTAATAGACCTTTATAAATAATTGTATAAAATGTTTTAAATACATAAATATATAAATA
This sequence comes from Triturus cristatus, assembly GCF_964204655.1. NCBI lineage: Eukaryota > Metazoa > Chordata > Amphibia > Caudata > Salamandridae > Triturus > Triturus cristatus. The sequence continues at coordinate 1,406,973,578 of NC_140591.1, forward strand.
TAAATATAAATAAATTCTTAAAACATCCACATATAATATCTGTAAAAACCTCCCCTAACAAAGTAGGTAAAATACCAACATTGTAACATATCATTATTGTCTGTGCAAAGATAAATTAATTAAAAGATCTCAAATCATAAGACAATTGAACAATTTATGATGAAAGAAGAGTTATGATTCATAAAGTGATAGTAAGGTGTGACAAGCATACAATATAAAACATGTTAAAAGAAGAATTTTTGTACTTAGATGTTGGTATATACAATCTTAAAATATTCTTTCACATAAATATACAATCCTAGCATATCACACCATCATCCCACTGAATTCTATTCATCCCTGGCAGTAATTAGGAAATAAAGGAAAGGAACCTGATGCCATTTATACAGCTGATAAAAGTATGTCTAGTCAAGGTATGTATACAGATCCTCGCTAGTATTAAGACCTCCTGGATTCTTGGTGTCTAGCTCTAAAATGTAGCGTGTTTCAAGGCGCCTAAGTTTTTGTTCCCGATCTCCCCCTCTGTCTAGTGGAGGTATCGTATCAATGACATAATACTGAAGATGTTTTAAATTGTTGTCATGTTGTGTCTTGAAATGCCTTGCTACAGGGTAGGTTGGGTCGCTGTTGGTAATAGCTCTAATGTGCTGTAATATGCGCTTGTGTACTTGTAACTTGGTGCTACCTATATACAATAAGTTACACGAGCACTGTAACACATATATAGCAAAGTCAGTGCGACAGGTCAAATGATGTTTGATTTCTCGGGTCGTACCATTGAACGCTGTCTGGTAAGTGGTTCTATTTGAAGCATAGTTACAAGCTTTACAGACAGAGCATTTGAAAAAACCTTTCCTAGCCACCAGCCAACCCACTTTCTTACTTTCCTCAGGGTTTTTCCTTACTAGAGCTTTTGCCATTGTGGCCGCTCTTCTGTATGTAATGGCAGGTTGTTTAGGCAAAAATGTACCAATTATAGGGTCATCATGACTGGCGGTCGCCAGTAGATAGTTATAGTTAGGACCGTGTTTCCATAGGAAATCCGAAAATTCTATTTTGAATAACTTTGGCGCCGGTTGACGAATCCTCGCGAAATTTGCAAAACAAATGGGGCGCTCCGCCCAGCTCCTACCCTGAAAGTCTCGGGGTGATTCGTCAAGCAGGGGCTGAGAAAAAAGGGGGGTCCCAAAACACGTTTTCCCCATGCATTTTTCCATAGGACCTTTAGACACAGCTACAGCCCGAACGGCTGAACAGAATTACTTGAAATTTGGCAGAGAGGTAGCCCTCAGGTCAGGGATGTGCCTTTTGAAGGTCTCGTGTAAATCTGTTCAGTATTTCCTGAGAAAATAGCATTTAAATCAATATAAATATCTATTGGCGCGCTCCGAGCGCGTACCGTAAGCTTACCGTACGCGCACGCCGCCGTGCGCGAGCGCGATTCTGATTGGTTGTTAGATCTTAGTAAACATTCAAATCGGTCGAAACCAGGAAGTGTCGGCTGCCATTTTGTCTCTCGCAGTCTGAGGGGGGGAAAAACAAAGGTGGAGAACGTGAAAAGGGGGCAGGTTGGACAGTTCCTGACCCCCTAGCCTTTGTCAGGGGGTCCCAGAAGGACCCCCAAGGGCAAAAATTAATTTTAATTTTTTTTGGAAAAATCGCGGAATGCGCGTAGCGTACGCGCACGGCGTAAACGGAAAAATTCCGGAGCGCGTAGCGTCAGCTTACCGTACGCGCATCGTATCACGTAAGCGCACCGTACTTATGACGTACGGAGCGCGTAGCGTCAGCTTACCGTACGCGCACGGCAAAAAATGCATAAAAAAAAATACAAGTTTCAAGAGTTGTAGAAGATAACAACTGTATGTAAACATTAATTTTAAAAAAATTAACCATTCCATAATGCAGGATATAGTACATATATTATTTTATACATAGGTTGGATATTATTTTTTACCAAAAATCTCAAAAAAAAATTTGCATTTAAAAAACCGTACAAATTCACTGAAAAAACCATAGGTTTCACACACGTTATAGTTAGGAATTAGCATTTAAAAAACCTTGCAAATTCACTGAAAAAAACATAGGTTTCACACATGTTATAGTTAGCAAGACATTTCACTCGTGAAAAACCAATGAAATTCCCCCGTTACAGTTAGTGCAGGCAACTATAACTCACGCGACCGCAATCCTCTGCTGATGATGTCAGATATTACATCACTGATGACATATGTGTCTTTATGAAAAATAAATATTTGTAATATATGTATAGCTAAAGATTAATGGAAGAAGACATGGGTAAATAAGTGTCTAAATACAGTGAGGTAATATCTGACATCATCAGCAGAGGATTGCGGTCGCGTGAGTTATAGTTGCCTGCACTAACTATAACGGGGGAATTTCATTGGTTTTTCACGAGTGAAATGTCCTGCTAACTATAACATGTGTGAAACCTATGGTTTTTTCAGTGAATATATATATATATAAGAAAAATATGTGCAGGTTTCAACATTTTTCTCAGGAGACTGCTGCCTGCGCTGCCAAGTGCTTGGAATGCTGACTACCGAAGCTGTCTATACCTGGTTCCCCTCATGCCCCTCTACACTTCCTGTCTCTCTAGCGCTCTCTCTTGCAAGTTCAGTTGCATTCCTGAATTCTCACTTGGTGACCATTTTCTTATATTCCTTCTTCATTCTCCGTTCTTTTGCCTTTCTCTCTGTTGCTCTGGGTCAAAGTCATATGATGAAAAATAAGGTCCAGTCCCCAAGAATGACTGCCATTGCTGGGAAAAATTAAGTACTAGGCCTTGAACATTCAGAAATAAAGATGGATGTATTCTTTATGGTAATTCATTGTTTTTCTTTTTTCTGCTGAAATGCATGGTAGGTTCATTGTTTTAGGAATGTTTTGTTGTTATTGGACCACAAAACAAATCATAGTTACAATCACACTTTACCACATACGAAAGGTAATTATTCCTTCACATGGGATGCTATTTTTTTATTCTCTTTCTTTTCCATTTATCACACACTTAATGCACCTTTATGGTTTTAATCGATACAGCACAAAAACCACATAGTAATCATATAATAATTGTGAAGACGCATATGAGCATCCCTTGACATCAATTTCCACTAATGTAGCACAGCCACTCATTGACAGATGGCATTGTAGATCGCTTTTTCTATGAGTTCACCTTATCACATGGCCGCCAAAAATAATTCATTTTTCTGACCCTCACATTATTTGCTGAACTCTGCTCTTTGCCCTCTGTTTTTGGTACTTAGTATATTGCCAAAGTATAAAAATAAAAATAAAAAATATGGCTACCCGCTTAATTAGGACGAGAATAATACTCGTACCCAGGATTGTAGTGGGCTGCTCACTAACCCCAGGGCCGTCTCCTGCTATGTCTTCGAGTGCCCACCTCCGGGACATAGCTGTTTCCTTTTGCGTGGTGGGAGCTGCCAGCTTCCACTGAGAAAAACCAAACATAACTCAGTTTTCTGCAAGCCAACGTCGTCAAAGAACTCGGGTTTGCAAAAATCTGAGTTTTCAGCAGCCCCCTGTCTGTCAAAGCAATGCTGGCTCCATAGGAGGCGGCGAGCCAGCAAGGATCACGGGGGCTCCCATGTGGTCTCCAATAGAGGTCACATGGCCAAGCCGCAGGGATGGGGTCCCCGGGGCTGGAATTGGCCCTGGTATGGGGGCCGAGCGGCCTCCCTCCCGTTAGAAAATATAGTTAAAAAAAAGTCAAGGACCGTGGGGATTGAGTCGCTGGTGCCGGAATCAGCCTGGTGGGGCGGCACATGGCCCCTCTCCCCATTGTAAAAGGCTTGGCCCCAGGAGACGGGTCCTTGGAGCCACACATCCCCCTTCTCTATTATATATACAAAAATATAAAAGTCATACGGCCCAGGAGAAGTCACTAGAAGCCCCGCCCCTTTTTCAAACACTCTGCAAAGTGGCATCCTAGCATACAACTGGTTAGGGGATGAAGTCCCCTTGGCTGCTGTGGATCCTTGGGGGCCAACAAACCCTCCTGTTACCTTCAGTAAGTTCCACACAGAGTAATTCCTAAGAGCAGGTTGAAGGCCCCGCCCCCTTTCTCCATCACTCTGCAAACACCCCACTGGCGCAATACTGGTTGGGGGATAATGTCATCTTGGTTGATGAGGGTCCTTGGGGGCCAAGAAGCCCTTCATTACCTCCAGTAAGACTGACACAGTGGGATTCCTGAAAGCTGGTCAGAGTCCCGCCCCCTATCTCCACCACTCTGCAGATGTGACTACTAGTTAAAAGGCCATTGAAATTCACTTAAAATACAAGAACCACCTCCCCGGGACCTACACAAATATATTATGGGAATATTCAGCCGAGCACCAGCACCTCCCTGGGGTTGGCCCAAAGGCACAAAGGAGAGGGACCACGTAGCCCCCCTCGCAGAACCACTAATGGCTCTGGGGACTGCCACCCCCCAGCGCCAGCTCCTGCTGTCTACTGAGGTGCCCACACTTGGGAGAAAGCATTTTGCTTTTGCTTGGCAGGATATTTGACAGCTCCTGCCTAGCGCGAGCAAACTGTAACTCTGCCCCCGGCAGGCAGGGAAAAGAAGACTGCACCCACTGTCAAGGGGGCAGAGAAGATTATGAAAAGGTAGCACATGCAGGGAGCAGCATTTTTGGCTTCTCCCCGTATGTGGCAGCAATACAGGCTCATGTGGGAGGAGGGGAGGCATCTGGAGCTACGGGGGCATTGGGGCTCCCCGTGGCCTCTTTGTAGTCTCATTGTCTTCTATATAGGAGGATTCATGTAATCACAGATTTCTGGATGAAGAGACATGAGGAGCAATCATATTGCCAAAACGTATGCCCTCTTTGTAGTTTGGTTGTCTTCTATATTGGAGGATTCATGTAATCACAGATTTCTGGATGAAGAGGCACAAGTAGCAATCACATTGCTGAAACAATGGAGCAGTGGTGGCTATAAACTATGGTATAAGCCCACTAGGGTCTACATTGCAATAATCTAATTTACAGCCTCTGTCTCTCCTTCTCTCCTGACTTATTATGCACAATATTCCAAATCCTACATTTAGCACCAACTCAACACAAAATCTATCATAAACTCTTCACTATTTGGCTTTGTGGAAATCTAATTAGATGGCTCTAACCAGCCTTTCTACAACACATTTTTCTCGGCCTTCCGTTTGAACTCATTGGGAGACTGATATGACTTACCCTTTAAATGATGCAGACTGGATTAAATTTGTGGAATACCCACACAAGATATCTCGTGGCTCCACCTTCAAACATACCCAATTTAATATCCTGAACAGCTCATACCTCACACATATCTGAATGAGTAAAATATTCCACAGGACCACCGCCACGTGCCCCTGATGCTAGCAACTAGGAGTTGACTTGCTGCATATGCTCTGGTCCTGCCAAACCGTCCCTTCCTACTGGCAGAAAGTTCCCGAGATCCTAACAACCGCTGCAGGTAAAGCGCTAGTGAATGCTCCTAAAGCACTCTTCCAAGGCCTGTTTCCTCAATTAAAGCCTGAGAAGTTCTCCACCAGGTTCCTTAATCTAACTTGTGTCCTATTGAAGTGCAATATAACACTTCACTGGTAGAATCCCTGACCCCTTACCCTCACACATTGGAATAGGGTATCGCTTTCTGGTTTCAACCCTAGACCTCCCTGCTATATAGGGAGGAATGAGCTGGGTTTAGGAAATTCCCTATTGCGCAAAAATGGAACACTCCAGTGGAGGCCTTTAAACACTGTACCAAGGATTATACTATTCCACTCAAAACCCCCACCCTACATAACTTCTCCTCTATTCACTGCATTTACAGAAATATTTTCGTACAAAGACACATGCACTGAGCAGTGGACCGAGCGTGCACAAATTCATATTATGATGTAAGGACTACCTCACCACTCTGTCCTTTCCCTTACCACCAAAGAGACTTTTAGCTTTGTCTTTATTAACAGTTAGGTACTGCAGTAGTGGCTGGGCAGGGGTTCTTGAGGACAAATTTTGTGCAAACAAAATAGCCATCAACAAAAGCTCCTTGTGGTCTGGCTATTCATGTTGTTCCTGTGCTTCTGCAATAGTATTTTTATTTTTTAAATTACATGACCAGGTGTAATAGTGCATTTTCTGTATTTTCACATTACAAGCGTAATACAAAATAATGGAACTTATTCAAGATTATGCCAGTGTAACTAAAATATTGCCCGAGCCAAATCCCACACCAGTTTTTCACTTTTGGGACATACATTACTTCCTCACTCACTGTAATTGCCATTGATTCTGGTTTTTGAACTGGCAGCATTGCAATCCCTTTGGCAGAGAACATATATTTTAAGAAAACGTTTCTAATGAAAAAAAAATGTGTTCATTTTCATACGTTAGCTCAAATGTATTTGAAGTAAATCAGTTTAAAATTATTATTAGTTATAGACTTAGAGATGGGATCATTCTACCTATGATATAGTTAAAAATGATTCGTTCTTTCAGTCCTGGATGTAGAATTAAATCAAAGTGATGTAAAGGTTGTATATACATTTTTATACAATTATCAGGTATACTGGCATTTCAAATAACACAAAACTGAATTGACGTTATCTTTGAAATGTATGTGTGCTGACAGGCGTGAACACGATGTTAGGTGTTGTATACAAATTGCTTCAATAGGAAATGTCATTATAATTTCTAATTTGTTTTATTTTTAGATGTGAGGACGTAATCATATTTGAGTGTATTGCACTGTCCTGAAGATGGTGAAGATTTCAAATAAAAATCAAGGGAATGCAATATCCATTGTACACAGAATGATCACAAAGAGTTTGAGTAATTGTATGTAGAGTCACTGGATGGATATAGAAGCGTTCCATTGTTTCCCATTACAACTATGGGTCTGATTACAATTTTGGGTGGACCACCACCGACAGGCCGTTGGTGGCGGCCCACCCGACAGACAGGCCAACGGTCCTACCGCCGCATTTCAATGCAGGTGGTCGGACAGCAGAGGTTGGGGGAAAGACCACCACCTCCGACAGGATCAAATATCCCCTCAGGGCAGCGGTCGGAATCATATGCCTACCGTGGGTGCATTGCCTGTGCAGGCACCAGCATAGGCATTATGATGTCCATTCCTGACTGCCTTTTTATCAGGCACCAACCGCCATGAAAAGGCAGCCGGAAAGGGACTTTGGGGGCTCCAAGCAGGACCCCCGTCCTGCGTGGGCCACAGTCAAGTGGTCCTGGGGCCATATGTAGTGCCTCCCCACACATCTATGCACCACGTGCCAGGCACCACATGGTGCCTGGCACACGGTGCATGGATGTGCACCAATTGCTTTTTTTGCATTGGCAGCAGCACAAGCCGTAATGAGAAAAGGCACTTTCTGACCACCCCCACTGTTGACAGATCACAATTGGGGCGGTTCAACGGCCCGATATCATAATCGGCCCCATATTTTCACCTGTTATAATTATTGTTACTATTGAGCTTTTGTATTTTGTTTCTGTTATTTGCATTACCCAGTGTTTTGAACGAATACCTAAATGAACACATTTTGATGTGAATACCATACACAGACACACATGAATACATTTATATTTTTGCAATTTTATTTTTTGTAACTGGATAATGGAACAATTTGATTTCAAACAATGAGTGACTCTTCTGGGGGAAACCACTAGAGATTTTGTTTGAATTACAATACTCCTAGTGGTGGGTGACAGAGGTGCTCTAAAAGAAGTTGGGCTAGTATGATATCAAAATAAATATTAAAAAATATTCACTGGCATTAAGGATGTGCAAAAGAAAAACATTAGATACTTTGGAAGTATAGCCATTAACTAATTAGCACAAAGTAAAAAAAGAAAAAGACAACAGTGATATTAAAATAAATATACAATACAATGTGCACAATTCAGCCTTCGTATAGAAAGAATGGTCAAAAGTGGCCAGCGAATAGGCAGCATTTGTTGAATCATTACCTTAACTGATTACATTTTTATAAATAGTATGCCTTCAGCATTTGAAAACATGTCCATTAACGTCATTTCTAAGCCACATCATTACTTTTTTTCAACTTCAACATAGTCTATAATATACTTTGACACTTTTCTTAATGCTGTGACATTTCTTTTTAGGGGCAGCACAATAACGGTTCCTTTAGCCCATTTGTTAACATCCAGGATAACTTCCAAGAGAGGACCCTTGGTGTTTGTCATACTGTGTATCCACCACATCAAAACATTATAATGAACGTCTTTTAGTGTCTTATTTCTCTGTATATGCCTCTCTTTTCAGCTTCAGTGAGACAACAGCCCTTGGTATACACATTACAACTAACACAATAGATGATGCCAGGACAGGGTACATCCTGACAACAACAATTTTCCCTAGTACAATCTGTTTATGAGGTAAGTTTGTGAATATCTAAAATTTACTATTATGTCTCTGTAGTTGTACTTTCTTGGCATCTTTTGCACATTCCATCATATGTCTACTTTTTATTAATTATTAATTCATTTGACTTTAATGTGGTTTCAGAGCCGGTTTTGGATCGTTCATTATAAAGTAGAGCAACATCAAATTGCAAGATGATGTCAATATTAAAGGCCTCTGTGAAGCGGCTAGGATGTGGAGATATATGGAGAGTAAAAATAGGAAACAGAAGGGGATATACTTTTAACAATAAGAAGTATAGACACAAATCCAGATTGGATTTCTTTTGAATTAACCAAGGTCTGAAAAGATGGGTTAAAGATGTAAAGCATTTGGGGGCACATCTTTTGGACCACTCTGTAATAACTCTATTATTAGATCTGCCAGTCAGGCCAATGTATAGGAGATGGACTCTAGATTGTGCTATTTTATTAGAAGAGGAAGTGATTGAAAAAATTGAGTGCAGATACACAAGAGTTTTTTGCAATCAATCAAAATAGCGCTCCAATAGGAATTGTATGGGATGCCTATAAAACCTTTTTTAGAGGGTACATAACGTCTCTCCAGATATCCAAACAGTAGAAATACAGAGCTGAAGTGGGGAAAATTTAACGTAAAATCCAGCAGTCGGAACAACAGCTATTAGCCCAGGGGAATAGTCAGGAGTCAGAAGATATTCAAGCATCTCTTCAATCTCTTAGGCTGGAACTTGCTGGGGTGATGGAACAGACACTAAGGAAGCAGTGGCAAGCTAGTAAGTTAGCCCACTTCAAATATGGGCAAGGCTGAGGAAAACTCCTAGCCTGGAAAACAAACATGATCAGGCAAAAGATTTTATAAAATACCTAAGGTGTGAAATGTCGGGGAATCCACTCAAGAGCTGTGTAGAGATTGAAGAGACTTTTCATAATCACTTTGAAAAGGTTTATCAGGAGCAATTAATTGTTGTGGAGGAAGATATTGAGGCTTGGTTGGGCCAAGATGCACCGCATAGAATTAATGAGAGATTCTGAAAACCTCAACAGTCCAATTATAAGAAGCGAGGTCAAGAAGGCCATAATAGCTGGGAAGTCTGGGAAAGCAGCAGGCCCTGATGGGATACCAGCTGAACTTTATAAGTGTCTGATGGAGGTTCTCACCCCTATAATGGAGAAGTTATTCTTTCAAATTTTTAAAGAAGGTAGGGATATGCCAACATCATGGAATGAAGCCATAGTCGCTTAGATTCTTAAACCAGCAAAACCACCAAATTATTGCGATTCATACAGGCCCATCTCTCTGCTTAGTTGTGACTATAAAATCTTCACCAAGATTTTAACAGAGAGGTTAAATGGGTTGGTGGAGAGCCTTCTAGATGAGGACCAAAAAGGTTTTGTCCATGGCAGAAGAATTCAGGACATGACTTACAACTTAATAGGGGCAATACACTTAGCTGCACTCCGTAAAACACCTTTGGCCTTTATCACCTTAGACGCAACAAAAGTGTTTAATAGGGTTAATTGGCCATATCAACAACAAATAGTGAGGTTATGTAATTTGGGAGAAAACATTTGTGGGACTGTGAGGCTGATATATCAAACTCCTACAGCTAAAGTCTTAGTGAATGGGAATCTATCTGCCCCTTTTAAAATCCAGAAGGGAACTAAACAGGGGTGTCCGTTATCACCTTTACTTTTTAACTTATATCTTAAGCCTCTAGCTGTAAAGATCAGACAACATGCTGGAATCTCTCCTTTTAAGTGTAGAAACTGGGAGAAAAAGGTAGCCCTGTATGCCAATGATTTATTGGTATACACATCAGATCTAATTTCGGCGGTTTCAATATTGTACTACTTGGCTTCACAATTCAGCCTTGTTTTAGGCTATGAGGAGAACACGTCAAAAACAGAGTGTATGGCATGGAACGTGGATACGCAACAATATACAATGAAAAAGGACATAAGATATCTGGGCATCATGGTCTCACAAAACATCGAGACAAATCCGGAAATAAACTTTTGAAAAGTCAGCAAAGAGATATGGAAATCAATAATAAGCTGGGCACATCTACCACTGACTATAATTGGCAGAGTAAATCTAATTGAAATGATGGTCCTACCAAAACTTATTTTTATGTTCTAGAATATCCCTTTAGTCTTCAGAGAAGTTTGTTTAAAGACACTCCCATCAAAAATAAGCAGCTTTATCTGGCCCTCTAGAGATATATGAATCTCATGAAAAAACTTTGTAGGAAAAAAAACAAGGGAGATCTATGTGTGCCAGATTTAGTTTATTACGTATGGGTCTTTCTTATGAGGGCTGGGAAAATGTTGTTGAAGGAACCGGATGGTTCAGACATTGGGAAAATGCTGAAGGTGATGCTGTGAGACCTAAAGGGAGGTGTCCAAGGTTTTATAGATACATTTGGAGATCCCAGATATTTTAAAAAGGCGCGCCTTAAGATTTTGCATGGGTTAGCCTTTACGTGTCACAAAATCAGGAAGATACTAAAAATCTGCTACTATAGTGCATTGGCACCCATCTGGGATGCCCCTGGCTCCTCTGAATGGACAAAGGACTCCTTGGCAGCGCCTTTGGAAAAAGCTGGAATATTGTGCTGGGAACAGCTTGTTAAAGATAGTTCTCTACTTTCTTGGGATGATTTGTGGAGCATCACAGGCAATGAGCTGCCCAGACTTAAATATTTGCAATTGAAAAGCTGGCATCAAGCAGCTGGAACAACCGTTGGTACCTCGAACAAATTGGAGTCCGCCTTAAAGAGGAAAGTTGAAAGAAAGAAAGAGGTGGCAAACCTATAATGATTGATCTTGCAGAGGGCGATTTTGAACAACCAATGGAGCTGTGGACAAAGAGCTTGCCTGGAATCCATCTAGAAGAACTAGGCAAGTATCATGTAACACTTTGTATTCCACAGTCCAGGCTGCAAACCTAAGGAGAAATCACATCTTTTGTCTCCATAGTGTTTATTGGCCTCCTTTAAGGCTATCCAAATTTGGGAAGGGTGCCAGTCTAAAATGCCTCAAAAGTTTCCAAGAAAAGGCAGATAATGTGCATATGTTTCTGGACTGTCCAATGTTACAACATTTCTCGGCTGATGTAAGTAAAAGCATCTCTACACTAAATCTCTCTCCATAAAAAATAATAATTATTGTTTTATTTAATCTTACTTGCACAGAGGGAAATTTGTAAATATTGGATTAAGAATATCCCCCGACTTCTTTAGATTGGATCAATTCTGTGAAATACACAATAAAGCTAGAAAAGGCATCCCCGAATAAGAGGAATAAGAAGAAAGCCTTTGGCTACCATGCATATATTGGCTGTAAAATGAGGTGAACACAGTACAATGATTATGCCTCTACACCGAGATACTTCACCACTCTGGTTGTTCTTTGGATAACTCAGAGAGAGGCTCAGAATCGATCAACCACAAAGGAGGGGTTCTGTGTAAAGTGCAGCCCCTCTGGAAACAGAGCTCTCTGGTCGGTGCCAATCAAGAGGGGGGCCCCAGAGAAACCCTAAAGAAAAATAAATTTAATTTATTTATTTTGTCTATTTAATGTATTTATTTATTTGGTTTATTGATTATCTTTTATGTATCTTTTATGTATCTTTTATGTATATCTCAGCAGTGACATCATTTGTGTCAAATACCATTGTTAACATTTCATTCATAACATTCTATCTCATATTTCAGATTAATCTGCAGCTACTGGATCACAGGATACCTTATCAACACCATATTCAAGGTGGTTCAGCAGCTGATGCTCAACCATAAATCAAGCCTTCATGGCTTGAATAGGTAAATTGCAATGGTAGACATGTAGAAATTCCATTAAAGGATCAACCCTTACATTTATATGTTTAAGTATGTGCTCAAGTCTCACTTAAAGTGTGACTCCTTTTAAAAATCTATTAGGAAGCATGTATGGTGAAGTATTGAGCAGAAACGTTATTTTGTATATTTAATGTTTTGTCATTTCCATCTTGAAGTTACTGAGGACAATGAGCATGGCAATGCTGCACCGTCCACAAGTGGAGGAAAATTGTTAATCCAAGGCAAAAATCCAATCATCATCCAAGCAGTTATCTTAGTAGCCACCTCTACAAAAGAAGAAGAGGAAGAGGGATAAAAGATGGTTGAGAAGGAGGAGGGGATTGTTGGGCACACACAGAAACAGTCTGCCAAGACCACCTTAAGGCCAGTGAGCAGCCTTCTTTGATGGTGCCTCCTTAGGATTGACCCCAGACAACTGCTAAACATCCACTGATGCTTGTCCAGAGTACACAGGACTTACCTCTATGTGGCCCTCAACCTACAGGTACCTCAGTTGACTCCCCCATTCCTTCCTCCAATGCAGACACAGCTCCAGTCATCAAAGGGATAGGACATCCCTTGTGAGGAGACACTCTCTCCCTTTATCAATGACTCCCTACAACATTCGATATGGTGACCCTGTCCATGACGTCCAACCTACTAGGCCTGTCAGATGATCACAGATGCGGGTGGTAGGCTTTGTACTGCCATATCCTATCCTCTGAGAGGCTTAATCTTTCTGACAGCAGTCCACTGTGCAAGGAAATATTAATGACATGGATAGACTCTGTATAAATTGGATGCCCATCTTAGAGGACTCCCTCTGATGATTGGCAAGCAGACCCTTGCATTGCATGATATTGTGCTATATTACCAAGATATGGCAAATATGGACCATGAAACATCTTTGAAGTGTGATGGAAGAGTGTGTCAGGCATCACTCCTTATCAATGAAGATGACAGATTAATTAAGGAAATGCCAATGTCAAATTTGTAGGGTCAAGGCATGAACAGGGTTCAACTGAGGCAGCACAACTTATGAGGCTACACCACCCACAAACCCTGATGTTTATCCCCCCACAAACCCACAACAACCACCTCAGTCACCAACAAAACCATGTTGAGCAGACTTACAAAACAGAATCACAGTCAGTATTGGAAAAGAAGAGATGTGGATGACAGCTGAAGAAAAATGAAAACATTTACATTTCACTTCATTACTTTCATAACATTTCACTCACCAAAACACATATTAATTGCACTTATATATGGACTATTTATAAATCTTCATTTGTTAAAATAATCTTCTATGAGCTTCGTAAACAATAGAGCATTATAAAACCTAAAATAGTTGATATGTTAAATGTTTAGGATGTTCAAATATATGGGGTGAATATTGCCTACCATTTCATCAACAACCACTTACTCCAAAAAGATCAACAAAGTATCAAAGATTTATCGTATATATTTTATGTGATAGTAATTTAAAATGCACATCTTCAAATCTTGATTGAAAATATCATATACAGAGTCCTGGTGATTGGGTAAAATGAAAAATAATGTCAATCCGAGGGGAACGTTATACTGGAAAGTGGGGGGCAAATTATAAAACACATTTGAAATACCAGGTTCAAAGTCAATTGGCATAAGGGTATAATAACCAGAACAATAGAAAAAAGCACAGTCTGAACTGAGCAGTCAAACAACATAGTGAAAATATCCTAAAAGAAAGTAAATGTTCAAATGAAAATCAATAGTAAAAATTATTTTGAAAAATTCACTCCTCCAAAGCAGAGGGTGTACCAGACCACTGTTTCTTGTTTGAGAGCAAAAGTCCTGGCCATCCATGGGTTTACTTTTTCTATGCCTGCATGTCTAAAGTTTGCTACACTAGAGTAATTGGAGTAATTCGGTAACTTTGTGTTACTCAAGTTCCATGTAGTGACTAATTTTAATGCCATGGTACCACTCCATGTAACCAATTCTGCAGCTCAGTGAAAATTTTACTTGAGTGCACTGAAACTGCTGAAACTAAGAAATAATCACAATTTTGAGACCATGATCAGAATGTTCAGCAAGATGTTTGAACACGAGCAGGAGTTCTTTAATGTGGGCTGTTACAGATCAGCATTTCAGGTAGACTTTCTTACCTGAGCTGATCGAAAAACTACTCAAAATATATTTTTGAGTAGATATTTTAAGTGAACTGACCATTTGGGTATATTTTAGATAAAATGCACTTTTATTTTAGACAACAAAGACGTGCAATAGGAGGTGTGAGAAAATGGGTTTTTGGTTGACTGCAGTGTGATCCCTGGTCCCTGCTCGAATAACATCCACAATCCCTTCCAGGGTGAACCACAAAAAATCGCTAAATTACCTGTGCTTAACCCTTGATAGCTTGACACAAAAATAAATCTGGCTTACCTTAGAGGCAATGTGTGAAGTATTTATGCAGCACACAAACAGTAATAAAGTGAAGACACAACAAACAAAAAAATCCCAAACCAATTTAGAAAAACAGAGTGCATTTTAATAAATTACTTGACACCAAAACAGCAAGGATCCACTCAGTAGAGCCAGAGTTATGAATTTTTTAAGTTTTAGGTTGAAAATAGCACCTGAAAGATCAAAGCACCATCAGCGGACATCTAGTCTTGCAATACAGGGTCAAAGTATGAGTTTGGATACAAGAAGTGGATTGGGCCCGGTCGACGCGTACCTTCATGCTTAGAAAGATTATCAAAGAAAAATGTCTGAGAAAATAAAGTTCAGCTGATCAAAGCTGCAGGAGGTGTCCAAGGAGGAAGCCCCATCATTGGATGGCTGTGGGTCGAAGCCGCAGTGAAAGATTTCTACTTTCGGACTTAGTCACTGAAAATTCTGTCTAAGTCCGCAATTTGAGAAATTTGCCATCCCAGCACTTTAGCACCACAACCAAGGGTCCATAACTGGTGGGACACCTTTTGGGGTTTCAGGACTCTCTCAGGCTGGGTCCAGGTGCAGGTTCAAGATTGTGAGAATCTGTTACTTCCCTGTGGCTCTGAACAGTAAACTAACACTCAGAGTCTCTTCTGTGATTTCTGGGTCTAGAGATGCAGGTCTAAACAGTATGGCTGGCTTCTGAGGGTTCAAGGCAGGCTACAGGCAGCAAAGCACACCTTCCAAGTATAGCAGCAGGCAGTCCTCTAAAAGTCCTTCGGCTGGTCCAGTAGTGAATTGAAGAGTGGGTCAGAAGACCTATTTTTATACCTTATTGACCTTCTTCTGGACGGTGGGAGATGTTTAAGAAAAGGTTTTTGAAGTGCTTAGAATTTTTTGACTCCTCTGCTCTGGCCCCAAAGGGGCTGCAGTGACAATACTGGGTTGTTAGGCCCTTTATGTGAGGGCAGAATACAGGCTATTCTGGTGTAAGTGGGCTGTGCTCAGCTCCAACCCCCATCCTGCCAGCATATGGCCCATTAAGGCATCACCATCCAGTCTATTGTGTGACTGTCTGGGAGGAATTCACAAAGTCTAACTGTCAGTTACACCCAGTCATGTGACTCAAACAGGCTGCAGGCACAAAGGACTAAGAACAGGAAAAATGCAACTTTCAAAAAGTGGCATTTTCAAAATTGTAATGAAAAATTCAACTTTACCATTAAAGACAATTTATCATCATAATTTAATAGAACATAGATACCTCTTCTTTATTGGGAATTGCAGCATATTAAATGTACTATGGAATCCCCAGTGTCATCCTATGGGAGGCGTAGGTCTCACTGTAGTGAAAAACGAATTAAGACATTTTTTCACTAGTAGGACATGTACAACCTAAGAGTACATCTCTAACCTTTTCATTGCACAGCACCTTGCCTTTTGGGATGCCTCGGGCCGACTTTAGGGGTGACATATATTTAACAAAAGGGGAGTTAAAGGCTTGGAAGGAGGGTTTAAATGCCAAGTCGACATGGTAGTGTGACACTGCATTGAGGCTGCAATGTTTTAAATATTGGTGGCCTGAATTTTTAAGTCCGCCCGCGGAATTGGAGTAATTTAGCACTTCCACATTACTTATGCAACATGGAATTACTAATAATTCAGACATTCAACCTGCAGAATTAAATCAGCATTGTATTGGTACTTAAATGGCTTAGAGGGAGCAGTCCCTCTATTTTTAAAAACTACTGCAGATCAAACTTTAATATGCAGTGATTTTTAAACATAGAGGGACTGCTCCCTCTTCCAGGTACTACTGCAGGTCACATACCCCTTGGTGCCCTTACATAATAATGTAAGGGCAACTACGGGAATGCACTGGAGTATATACCCCTCTTTGCCCTTACATACATATGTAAGGGCACCGAGGAGTATGCACTGCACTGGAGTACACATAGAAAGTACAACTTACCTCTATTCAACTTGTTCAGAGGCATGTTGCTCCACCAACATCCCTGACTTTATATTTCCAAGACCCCAGAAACAGAAACCTGCAGCCACGACCACCACCACTACCACCACAGCACACCTTACAGCACACCTTACAGAAGGGCAAGCAGCACAACCTCCTGGCTTTATATCCAGTTTTTTGGCAGTCTAATAAAGCTATCCTCCTAAGTTTGTGACTTATTGACTCCTAGCAGGCATTAGGATAACATTGCAACATGCTCTGTTTGGTCAGGTGGGCACTATGGTAATGGATACCAACTGATTCATTTGAAAAAACAAACACAATGTGGAAAATGCACCGTAAAAACGTAGCTGCAGGTGGTGAGAGAGAAGGAGCAACTGAAGTGATAGAAGAAGGAAATGAGGTGGAAGAAGAGGATACCAGCAGCATCATTTTGCAAAGCAGCCCTCTAAGACTATACACAATAGTGTACGACCAAAACACACAGAAAAATCTCTCCATGGTGCAAGGTATAGGGGGGAATACCAACTTCCATCCTGAACCACCGAAACACCCTACATCCTACTAGTACCCATCAGGCACTCATGACAGTAGTAGCACAACAAAACATTATAATATTATGATTTTGTTCACCAAGGAGTCCACGTATGAACAACACCTTAAAAAAGCCTATTTCTATAAATAGATAAGATTTTAGTGCTTGACTTCCTCACTTTTTCATTTGTAGAAAGAGTGGGATTTCTGGAATTTGTGGATGCCCTCTGCTCAAAATTGAAGGTTCCCTGTCAGACCTATTTTGCCACAGTTATGGTGCCAGTGGATCACTGACAGAATATCATAGTATAGAAATATCAACACACGAATATCGATGTCCAGAATATCGAAGTCCCATCTACATTATGGTAAGTACAAAAATATTGAAAAAA
This sequence comes from Triturus cristatus, assembly GCF_964204655.1. Classification (NCBI taxonomy): domain Eukaryota; kingdom Metazoa; phylum Chordata; class Amphibia; order Caudata; family Salamandridae; genus Triturus; species Triturus cristatus. The sequence goes on from NC_140591.1 coordinate 1,406,991,186, forward strand.
AATATTGATGTCAAAAATATTGTTGTTAAAAATATCGTTTTATTTATTGTTAAAAAAAAAGTAAAATGAAGTAAATAATACATATAATTAAAAGAAACATAGTTAAAAATTATAACTAATACATATAGTTTTGCAGATTCCGATTGGGTAAAAAAAAAATTCCCGTACGACTCGTATCCGTATACTTTTACGTACGAATCGTACAACTCCCGTCCCATCGGTGAAGTACGATTCGTACGTGAAAAATACATACGAATCGCATTGGGAAAAGGTCTACGAGACGTACCCGGACAGTTTTACGTACAAATCGTAAAACTGAAGTCCAAGCACACAAGTACGATCCGTACCACCCTTCCGAATACACAAGCGTATGTAAAACGTCCCGTACGTAGCGAACTCTGTACCACTCGTATCCCGGGTAAACTTGTGCCCGGGATACGAGTCATACAGCCCCCCCTTTATCTATAAATAGATAAGATTTTAGTACTTGACTTCCTCACTTTTTCATTTGTAGAAAGAGTGGGCTTTCTGGAATTTGTGGATGCCCTCTGCTCAAAATGGAAGGTTCCCTGTCAGACCTATTTTGCCACAGTTATGGTGCCAGTGGATCACTGACAGAATATCGACAGTCAGAATATCATAGTATAGAAATATCAACACATGAATATCGATGTCCAGAATATCGAAGTCCTATCTACATTATGGTAAGTACAAAAATATTGAAAAAAAATATTGATGTCAAAAATATTGTTGTTAAAAATATCGTTTTATTTATTGTTAAAAAAAAATGTAAAATGAAGCAAATAATACATATGATTAAAGGAAACATAGTTAAAAATTATAACTAATACATATAGGTGCCGATTCCGATCGGGTAAAAAAAATTCCCGTACGACTCGTATCCGTATATTTTTACGTACGAATCATACAAGTCCCGTCCCATCGGTGAAGTACGATTCGTACGTGAAAAATACATACGAATCGCATCGGGAAAAGGTCTACGAGACGTACCCGGACAGTTTTACGTACAAATCATAAAACTGAAGTCCGAGCGCACAAGTACGATCCGTACCGCCCTTCCGAATACACAAGCGTGTGTAAAACGTCCCGTACGAAGCGAACTCTGTACCACTCGTATCCCGGGTAAACTTGTGCCCCCCACCGAGAATAAAACAAAATTTCTTTAATTAGATGTTGCAGTCATTTTGCATGAGTCCAGAGCATATGTGTGGGGAAATGTCAAACTATGCCTGAGTGTTGAACTAACTCCAGCCATCCATACCCTGGGATCTGAGTCCGGTACAGGACACACATGGGTCACAATGTATCATCCAATACAGACATGGAGCACAATACTCATCCATGATGGCCTCAAGCTGCTGAGGGGGGGGCTTGGAATACTGTGTGGACAGACCAATTTGGAAGAGTATCATTAAGGCGGAGAGGTCATGGTTCATGTGGAGGTTCCCAGGGAGGGAGTCCCAGGTATGTTTGGCCAGGTGGGAGAACTATCTCCTGCATGCTGTAGTTCGGTGGATGTGAAGAATGTTGGTCAGGGCAAGGTTGGATGCATGGAGTTGGCCCATCGGGGTCTTGGATGACAGACGTCCAAGGTTGGTTTGGGGTCTGTGGTTCTGGACTGCCTCCTGAGTGTGGGTGAGGAGTGTGAAGGTCATCCTGCAGCAGACAGTGATCCATTGCAGCTATCTCAGGTGGACGGTGATGTGGCTGGGGTGTGGGATGTTGAGGCTGAGGTGTGCAGATGCACCCTGGATGTGGACAAGTTTTCCGGGAGTTTGGCTGTACTTGCTCCGTAGAGGGCGGGGCTGTAGTTGACACGGCTGGTGTCGTGGGCCCAGAGGCCGGTCTGTCTTGCCTTGGAGTGGATGTATCTGTGGATCATGTGAATCATGCGGAGGATGTTGCAGCATGATGTACAGATGCTGGTGAGTTGCATGGCAATTGTGAGCAACGAGTCCATGATGCACACCATCTTGCGTGCGTGGCCACTGGGTGCTGGTGCAGTGCCCTGGCGGGTGGGACACAAGGAGTTGACCCAGCTGTAAGGGGACAATCCTCAGATGATTACCTCAGTCCTGTACAAGTCTAGCCTCAGGTGACTGATGTTCAGCCATTCATCAACGGACCTCATGCCTTCTTGAAGGTTGGAACTGGCAATGGCTGTGTCTTTGGTGAGGGTGAGGAGCAGCTGGCTGTCAATGGCACACGAGATGATGATGAGGTTGTGTGCGCATGTGATGGACACATTGAAGATTGACACGCTGAGAGATGAGCCCTGGGCCATGTGCCAGAAGATGCCACTGTACTACATGCTGAAGTCTTGAGTCCCACTCCCATGGCTTTGCTGGTGAGCTACTTGTTGATTTAATCCTGGTTCATCCCCTGGATACCAGTGTTGGAGATGTGTGAGCTGACAGTGTGTGAGCACATCGTGTATAATGCTGTGGAGAGGTCAAGGGGGTGGCCTCACCATTGTTGAGCAGGGCAAAGTTGTCGGTGCTGATGGCAATGATGACGGTTGCAGTGGGGTGATTACTGTGGAAGATGGTCTTGTGCAGGTTGGCTGGAGCTCTTTGCGTGGAGGAAGTTTGTCAGTTGCTCGTTGACTGTCTTCCTGATGACATTTGCTGGCTAGGGAAGCACGGTGATGTTCCTTGAGAGCCTGCGTTCCTGCCGTCCATTGTCTAAGAAGGGCCTGGGTCACTGCATGCCTCTATCTACCATGGAATGTGGCTAACCACAATGATACATACATGGCGTGCTGGACAGGGGCTACAAGGATGGGGAATGATGTGGTTGAGATGTTGTGTGGGAAGGGGCCTGATGGAGATCCCCAGGGGATGTTGCACATGAGCCGGGTGTTGTATCTGCTGATGATGGAAGTCTGAGGGGGGTTGTTCCCGCGTATAATAGTGCATTCTACCTGTGTGTGCCAAGGCTTGCGTGTATGTCCATGAGCTTGCAGTGGTAGAATGTTGCAAGGGATTGGCTCAGTCTTGCAAGGGTGGGGTGTCTTATGGATGGAGAGGTGATGTCAGTGCACTTACAATGCTGATGAGCTCCTTGATGTCGTGCGGTTTTTTGGCCTCGGCCCCATCTGAAGGATCTCCAATTGTCCTTGCTGATGATATGGTGATGGCTGTGTGTGCCATTTTCCAGGGTTGTAAGGCCATTGATGGTTATTTGTGTTGCAAGCTGTGCACAAGAGTTCTGCTAGACGTGTATGAGTCCAGTAGGTCTGCCTTGTCCCAGGTGGCTTAATAGTTGATGTGCGTCACAGGAAAGTTCGTCAACGTGGCTTGATTGTTGGATCAGTTGCTGATACAGTGTGTGAGGTTGCAGGGTGTGGCAGTGGTGTTGGTTCCAGTGTCCCACACAGCATGTCTATGTTGACTTACATCAAGCATCTTTGGGGGATTGGTAGCGGGGTGTGTGGCAGTGTGTTGCTCGTTGGAGACGTGGATGCTAATGTGGATGGACCAATGATGGATGCTGGTGTGGTTCTCATCCAGCCAGAAGTTCCAGGCCCACAGCCACATGTATCCTGTGGATGTGAGTGCGTACATGACGATGGACGTGTTGATGGCTTTGCGGAATTGTGGATGTAGGCCTGGATATCTGTAGATGAGTGTTACTCTGAAGGTTTGCAGGGGGTTTGTGCCAAACCGGATTTGTGACCCTGAGTGCGTACTTGTGAATAGATTATCAATTCATCCTCCGGGATTGTTAGTGCCCTCCCTGCGGGTGCTCTTGTATCCGTCTGAGATGGCAATGAAGAAGTTGTGTGCTGAGGATGCTTTTATCCAGGTCACTGTCATGAAGGTGATGTGTGGGCCTGTTGTGTTGAGGAGGTAACAGAGTCCAATGGCGTGCTATTGGACAGAGCCGGTGTGGAGTAGGAGGGACATACCTGGTTGGTGTGACAGGGCCTGGAAGGCGGGCCGCGCTGTGTAGGCAGTTGGAGTTGCACACTCAGCATGCGAAGGTGTCGTGTGTGCGCTTAGGGTATGCCTGAGAGCAGGCGGTTGAATTTCGGTTGGACATTGCTTGGAGGGTGGCTGCAGCATGAGACTGTTGTGTGCTGTGGGTCATGCGAGGACATGAGGGTCTTGCAATGTGCACGTTGCATGCGCTGACCGTCCTGCCTTTGGCACCGCGTGGCCGCAACAGTGGCACAGACAAGCTGATGACAGCCTAATGAATGGGTGCAGGGAGGAAGGGAGGAGCATCTTGGAGGCGTGTGGGTTGCAGAATCCAGGAACTTGGTGGGCCCTTGCCGCAGGGGCCGCAGCAGCAGGCGGCATGTACTGTAAACTAGGTCGAAAGTAGCACACAAATACAAGGATGTCAGAAAGGACAACTGCAACACGCGTATGTAATGGAAGGAGTGTCAGGTTACTCATGGCTCACCCAGAGAAAATGGATGAACAATCACCAAAGATGACTGACACAGGATCAGGAAACAGAAGGCCGAGCTGCGCACAGGAGACACACCCTCAGCAGGCATTGATGGCCCGTTGGGGGGAGCAACCTGCCCAAATACATACACAACCATGGACTTCATGCACAATAGAGATGATTAGCCATGAAGAACTGCATGCCGAACTACACATAAACTCATATGCACAATCTTTGACAACTATGGCAGAGTTGACGCATGCAAAGTGGCAAGAGGCCTGCATTGACAGAGATGAGACACTTTGGAGGGTGAGGAACACCTTTATTACTCAAGCTCACACTAAGGGAAATTCATCAATATGACAGACTCACAGGTCATTTGACTGAACATGTGGGACCTACGCTGGACACCCCCTTCACAACACGGATGTCGTAAATCCAAATGACCTGGCACACAAGTTAAGGGGATGAGCCAAACACCTCCTGCTGCACACGGAGAGGCTGCAATTCCCCATTGAGCCTGTTATGGGGATGTCCCACACTATGTCCACCTGTAGCATGCCGTATGTTTCAGAGGGAAGTTTTACACACATTGATGCCTTCATCAGAATCCAAAATCCATTACAGATGACTGTCAAGAAGGGTGACTATCAATTCATGGGAGTCATGCTACATGTTATGTGCCTCATGGTGAGTTGACATGTATGCATGGTAACACAACATGCACAGAAGCAGTCCCCACACATTCCAAACACGTACCACCCCCAAAATGCCTTGCTGCAATCCTTACCCAAAATGACATTTCCCCATGTCCGTGCATGGAACGCTGATTCAGCAGACGTTGCAATACTCATGAGGAATAGCAGGAGGACAACGATGACACGAGCAGACAACATGCGCAAGAACCTGGGAATGACAGACACACAAGAAGTCAGATAAAAGATTTTTCTCCGCATACATGGTCATATACTAAACATGAACAATGTTGTCCCCATGCTAATTTAAAACAAAGTGTCTCTTCTAAAATGTGTGGAATGACATCATCACTCAAGTGACACATCAGAACACACATCTAAGTCACTTAGCATACAGTCAGCTGGACACACACATTGCAACACATGCCACCCAAGGCTACAAGCGTGAACACTCAGACCCAGTGACTCACCATTAAGTTGCGTATGAGCTGACTCTGGATATCCTCCTTCTCCTCCTCCTCCCCACTTGCCTTGTGACCAAGCCCTTCATCCTCCACGGGTGGATGTTCCTGCTCATCCTGATCCAGGATGAGTGGCACTGCCTTCTCCACTGCCATGTTGTGCAGCATGCAGCACACGAGGAAGATTTTGCAGACCTTCGCCGGTGCATATGGGAGGGACCTGCCTGTCTTGTGAAGGCACCGGAATCGGCTCTTCAGGATGCCAAACGTTCTCTCAATCACTCGCCTGGTCTGCCCGTGTGCATTGTTGTACCAGTGATCTGCAGCTGATCTTGGGTTGCGGAGCGGCGTCATCAGCCATGGCATGTTGGGATAGCCAGAGTCCCCTACATGGAAACATCATGTAAATAAGTGGGTCAGGAGATGCCGTAAGAGCCAAAGATACCGCAACACACAGGACAAACAGAGTATACCCACCAACAAGACATGCTCGTTCGTTGTGCAGCCGCAGCATAATTTTTGGCACCCTGCTACGCCTCATGATGTAGGCATCGTGTGCTGACCCTGGAAAACGTGCACAGACATGGGAAATCAGCATGTTAGCAAGACACACAACAAGGGCATTGATAGAGTGGTAATGTTTACGGTTGCGATAGGCTACCTCCCGTGCCTGTGGTGGTACCAAAGCCACATGTGTCACATCAATGGACCCAATGACATGGGGCATCCCTCCCAGGGCATAGAAATCACCCTTGACACCTGTCAACTCCTCAGGAGTAGGAAAATGGATGAAATCATCAAGGTGCTCCAACATGGCTGCCAAAACATCACGCAGGACACGGCTGAACATTGTCTGTGACTTGTCACCAACATCAGCTATGGTGAATTGAAACGTACCTGTGGCAAAAAAATGTAGGGCTGCCATCACCTTCATCTTGGGGGTCAGCGCAGTACGATACCTGTGTTGCGGTTGGAGGTGTGGTGCCAGCTTAGCGGTCAAGTCCTCAATCAACTGTTGAGTGAATCTGTAACGTCGGATGCAGGCATGTTCCCTCATGGCACCCAAGTCTGGCATTGGTCGGGGGACAGGCGTGCCCTGCAGAAAATTGTATTGAATAACAAACATTGAGAGCATAACAACATCAATGTCAATGAACAGAGCACATGCTAAACTGCTACTACACATCAGCTAAATACAGAGTCTGGTCTGTGCAATACATCCAGGACACGTATGCCAGCTTGGTGATACGAAAAGCCAGATACACCCGTTGATTGGCAAGTCTACATGACATGCCCTGAAACGATCTGGGGGCCAGTCTGAGTGAACAGCCAGAGACATCACAGGAGTGACATACATCCACATAGCTGCATTTAAAGGATGTCATCTCATACAGACAGCTGACGGCAAGCTAGATGCACAGGTTACATGGAATGTCAAATGTACAGATCAAACACATGGCGTTGAAGGGGTACACGTGAAAACAGAAAACACAGACATTGGGACGACGCAGATATGTCCTCATGTGAAAATATCATATCCGATGCATACAGACCCTGCTTACGTGGGAATCCACATCTGGCATGGTGTGCGTAGATGTGTGCCATGCCCATCTCCACACAGACACATGTTGGATGCAGCAACAGCAACAGCAGATGTAGTTGACAGAACACTAACAGCAAGCTCATGGGAACACATGACACACACATGACATAGTCACATCGGGGCACGCTGATCGTGAAATGTCAGTTGTTAGTGTCCTGACCCTGGCATCAGGGGACAGTTGCAGGTGGTGGTGACTCTGCCATACCAGTGATGCTGTGCTTGACACGTTTGTACTACAGGCACACATGTGCAAAGTGTGAAGGGGAAGTGAGCCACATAGTGCCCCATCACACATGACATGTGTACACAGGTCATCACACATCAATTGTGCAACTACATGAGGAGACATGTGCAATATCACTGCCTGACACACCTAGGCCCTGCACATGAAAGTCTGCAATGACAATGACTTGATGTACAGCCTTGTGCGAGTCAGAGACCTTCCATTCCTTTCATGTGCGCCTCCTATCACCAGTGTAAGCATGTCAAACGCACTGTACACACGCTCTCAGAGCGTGTGTATGGTCCGTATCACTATAGTAGTGGTGCCGTAGGAGTACGCGTGGTACGGACCGTACACACGTCGTGTGTACGGTCTGTATCACAATAGTAGTGGTGCCATACGAGTACTCGTGATACGGACCGTACACATGTCGTGTGTACGGTCCGTATCACTATAGTAGTGGTGCCGTAGGAGTACGCGTGGTACGGACAGTACACACGTCGTGTGTACGGTCCGTATCACTATAGTAGTGGTGCCGTAGAAGTACGCGTGGTACGGACCGTACACACATCGTGTGTACGGTCCGTATCACTATAGTAGTGGTGCCATACGAGTACACATGGTATACGCTCTGAGGGAGTGTGTATGGTCCGTACCACACATACCCCTACGGCACCACTACAATAGCGATACGGACCGTACACACGCTCTGAGGGCATGTGTACAGTCCGTACCACGCGTACCCGTATGGCACCACTAATATAGTGCTACAGACCGTACCCACGCTATGGATGTGTGAGCACGGTGCGTATCACTATTGTAGTGTTGCCGTAGGGGTACAAGTACACGTCCACTTTCATTGTTGCGGGACGCAGGGATTGGTGGACACGCCCCCTGGAGTGACCAGACCCTGGAGGTTATGTATGTCCTCAATATTGTAGGTTTTAATTTGGGTAGGGGGTATGTTTACTGCCCCTCAGCCCCCCTTGGCACATGGGTGTTGTTCTCACCTTCTGCGGCGTGTGCATCGGGTTCGGTGTACCAGGTCGTAGGCTAAAAGGGCCGGGATGACACGTAGGATGGGGTCCATGGCTGTCCGTCACGTACCGGGGCTCCGTTTTCGCGTCGGACTCAGTTTTCCGGCATTTTTTTGCTGCCGTAAAAAAATAGCTGTGCGGAGTGACGTAGGGACGATTCGTACTTGCTGGTCCATAAAACGCTGCCTGACTCCGTACGGACGTCACGTACGCGCTGTCCAGGATCAGACTCGTAGGTATTTTTTAGCCGTACGGTGTTTTGTACGAATTGTACGGAAATGCTATTTCTGTACGAATCGTACTTGCTGGATTGTACGGTGGATTTCCCGGATACGAGTCGTACGGAGAATACGCTCCGTACGACGAATCGTACCCGGGTTTTACAGGATTGGAATCGGCACCATAATGTAAAAATAAATTAAACATCTACATATAAAATATAATATATATACTTAATTAATAATATTCATGCATAATTATTTTAATAACTTATAAATTGTTAAAAAAACATTTGATCAATTATAAATACATATATACACATACAACAATAATCTAAATATAACAAATATATATTACCAATTACTAAATGACAATATTTTTAATCTTTTAAAATAAATTATACACTACATTAACAAAAACAGTAGAGAAAATATTGGCTAGCGGGGGGAATAAATTTACTATTTCCACTCCAGAGAGGGTAACAGTAGCAAAAGTGTTGGATAGCGTAGAGGTAAAAATTACTATTCCCACTCCAGTGAGTGCAACAGTAGGGAACGTGTTGGATAGCGAAGAGGTAAAAATGACTATTTCCACTCCAGAGAGTGCAACAGTAGGGAAAGTGTTGGATAGCGTAGGGGTTAAAATTACTATTCCCACTCCAGTAAAAATATTTACTTTAATAAAATGTAATTACTTCCCACCCTATTCCCCTATAAACTAACCCCGGGCAAAGCACTACGCTACGCTTGCGTAGTTTGCGAAGCTTGCGCTACTTTGCACTACGCGAATTGCACGCAGCACAGTGCAAACATGCGTAGCGTAGCGTACTGCAGCGGTCATTTTTTGCTTGCTCGCGGTCCTCAACGTCAAGTTGGCGACCGCGAGCAAGCAAAATGACATCCCGGCGAGATTTTTTCCTCGTTCGCGATCAGCAACATCAAGTTGCTGATCGAGAGCGTTGAAAATAAACCTCCTGGCGAGATTCTCAACGCGGGGAGGTCAGGTTTCTCATTGCGAGTGGTCGCGTATGCTCGCGACCGCTCACGATGAGAAACTACCAGTCCGCGTTGTGAAAGCTGCCGCTCGAGTAAAAATCTACTCGAGCGGCAGAAAACTACAGCTCGCACTGTGCAAGATGCCGTTCTCAATGATTGCACAGTGCCGGATGCTTGTCCGCACTGTGCAATCATTGAAAACGGCATCTTGCACAGTGCGAACAGGGTACTAAGCAGTTTCTGAAGTGCTACGCGTAGCTCGCGTGGTGCGAAGTGCACTTTGTGTAGCTACGCGTAGCGCTACTTCGCGAACTACGCCCAGGGTTACTATAAACCCACAACCCAATCCTAAAATAAATTAACAAAATTAATATAATAAACAATTAATCAATTAATAAAAATGTATTACTAATTATTACTTAATTAACAATAACTTGATTATCAATAACAATAAATAAAAAATAATATTTACTTGATTATAATTAATTATATATAATAATTATGATTAATTTACTTCCCACCCTATCCCCCTGCTCCAAAAAATGTAACACAATTAATGTAAGTTTCAATTAATCAATTGATAAACATTAATTACCAATTAATAATTAATTAACAATAAATTAATTATCAATACCAATGAATAAAAATTATGAATTACTTAATTATAATAAATTACTTCCCACCCTATTCCCCTATAAACCCACAACCCGCTCCTAAACTAAATTAACACAATTAATATAATTATCAATTAATCAATAATTAAAAATGAATTACCAATTATTAATTAATTAACAATAAATTAACTATCAATACTAAAAAGTAAAAATGTATAATTACTTTATTATAATTAAATTACTTCCCATCCTATTCCCCTATGAACCCACAACCCGCTACGGAACTAAAATGCAAAATGTAATTCAAAATAATTAATAATTTCCCAAATTATTATTTAATTTATTATAATTAAATTACTTTCCACCCTATTCCCTATAAACCCACAACCCGCTACAGTACTAATACACTAAATTTACTTTAAAACAAATTACTAACTTCTAAAAATATAATACATATATTTAAAAAAAATACAAAACAACAAAACATGTGAAACACATACATATAAAATACATACTAAAATACATAACACTAACATAAACATCGATATTATCAACAACGATATTTTTGCAAACAATATTACTAACTTCGATATTAACAAAAACGATATTTCTTACCTTCAGGTCGATATTCTGGTCACCGATATTCTTGATGTCGATATTCTGTCCCTTCGATATTCACAACTCGATATTTCTGTACTTCGAAATTAAAAAGTCGACATTTAGGTGCCGATTCCGATCCGGTAAAAAAAATTCCCGTACGAATCGTATCTGTATTTTTTTACGTACGAATCATACAAGTCCCGTACAAACGGGCAAGTACGATTCGTACGTGGAAAATACATACGAATGACATCGGGAAAAGTCAACGACACGTCCCCGGACAGTTTTACGTACGATTCGTAAAAGTGAAGTCCGAGCGCACAAGTACGATCCGTACCGTTCGTCCGAATATACAAACGCATGTAATACGCTCCCTCCGAATATACAACCGCATGTAAAACGTCCCGTACAGAGCGAACTGTGTACCACCCCTACTCCGGGCATACCTGGGCGAGGGGTACGAGTCGTACGGCCTCCCCAGCCTCCCAACCCTCCTGCGTACATCTGCACCATACCCCCAGCCCCCCCATGTCCGCGCTGTAACCCCACCCCCCGTATGTACGGTGCGTACCCCCCGTATGTACGGTGCGTACCCCCACCCCCGTATGTACGGTGCATACCCCCGTATGTATGGTGCGTACCCCCACCCCCGTATGTATGGTGCATACCCCCCGTATGTACGGTGCGTACCCCCACCCCCGTATGTACGGTGCGTACCCCCCGTATGTACGGTGCGTACCCCCACCCCCCGTATGTACGGTGCATAGCCCCCGTATGTACGGTGTGTACCCCCCGTATGTACGGTGCGTACATACGGGGTGGGGGTACGCACCGAACATACGGGGGTGGGGGTACGCACCATACATACAGGGGGTGGGGGTACGGTGCGTACAGGTATGGGTGCTGGGGTACGGCGTGGACATGGGGGGGCTGAGGGTACGGTGCCGATGTGTAGGGATGGGGGTACGGTGCGTACCGGGCCCCCTTTTCGCCGTGCATCGTGGCGGACTTACCTTTTCTGGCACTTTTTGGGGTCCCATAAAAATATTGCCGTGCAAAGTGCTGTGGGTACGAATCGTACTTGCTGGTCCGTAAAACGCTGCCTGACTCCGTGCTAATGTCGCGTACGCGGTGTCCCGGATCGGAATTGTTGGTATATTTTAGCCGGTCGGTGTTTTTTACGATTCGTACGGAAATGGTGTTTCTGTACGAATCGTACTTGCGGGTTTGTAAGGTGGTTTTCCCGGGTACGAGTCGGACGGAAAAAACGCTCCGTCCGACGGTTCGTACCCGGGTTTTACCGGATCGTAATCGACACCTATGTCTTTACACCGGTGACAGCACTGCATTGTGGCAAATTTTAATAGGAAAGTCAAATTTGAGAAAATTGCCATTTTCTTGTCCTACTTATTTGGTAACTGCAGCCTGTGTACTCCAAAGGTCTGCACTGCTTCTTGATGCTTGCCTTCTACTATCAGAGGACTGCACTCATGCTTGAGACCTGCCTTTACACTTGATCCTAGGACTAACAGAGTGAGTCCAAGGGTTCATTGGCTGGCCTCCTGTGTGAGCTGCAGGGGCATTAAAAGTTCCAGAGACCTTGGACCCTACACCTGGCCTCTGCCTGGAGTGTGTCCTGACAGCCCAAGTGGTGCCCAACCTGTCCTTGAACCTTGGAAGTGGTGCTAACGGTGCTTCCCAGCCAAAACATCAAACTTGGGACATGAAAATGTTTTCATTCAAAAGGGTTGCCTGATATTCTGTCCAGGGGTCTAGCAGGACTTTTGGAGGAAGGATTGCACCAGCTGTAAAGCTGCATACAGTCCAGAGTTACAACAAACAAATGATGGACGGAATGCTGACAATGCAGACATTCTCCCCCAGTCAAGAGATCTGGGTTAAATCCATCGTTCTTTTGCCCACTACACCACCCCAGTTTAGACATGGCCATATGCAAATCAGTCTTGACCCTGTGCCTCATGGGAACAGTCCAGCCCGAACTGCCAAGCCATGTCTTCCCTGGACCGGTTTCTGGCTATCAGCCGTCATCAGCCAGGATAGCTTGACTCCAGTGGCGTAGTGAGCACGGGTCCCACGTCTGGGAATACCCATCCCGCTTAGGGCGAAAAGCGTTACAACAAACAAATGATGGACGGAATGCTGACAATGCAGACATTCTCCCCCAGTCAAGAGATCTGGGTTAAATCCATCGTTCTTTTGCCCACTACACCACCCCAGTTTAGACATGGCCATATGCAAATCAGTCTTGACCCTGTGCCTCATGGGAACAGTCCAGCCCGAACTGCCAAGCCATGTCTTCCCTGGACCGGAATCAAGCATCCTAGGACCGGTTTCTGGCTATCAGCCGTCATCAGCCAGGATAGCTTGACTCCAGTGGCGTAGTGAGCACGGGTCCCACGTCTGGGAATACCCATCCCGCTTAGGGCGAAAAGCGTTACAACAAACAAATGATGGATGGAATGCTGACAATGCAGACATTCTCCCCCAGTCAAGAGATCTGGGTTAAATCCATCGTTCTTTTGCCCACTACACCACCCCAGTTTAGACATGGCCATATGCAAATCAGTCTTGACCCTGTGCCTCATGGGAACAGTCCAGCCCGAACTGCCAAGCCATGTCTTCCCTGGACCGGAATCAAGCATCCTAGGACCGGTTTCTGGCTATCAGCCGTCATCAGCCAGGATAGCTTGACTCCAGTGGCGTAGTGAGCACGGGTCCCACGTCTGGGAATACCCATCCCGCTTAGGGCGAAAAGCGTTACAACAAACAAATGATGGACGGAATGCTGACAATGCAGACATTCTCCCCCAGTCAAGAGATCTGGGTTAAATCCATCGTTCTTTTGCCCACTACACCACCCCAGTTTAGACATGGCCATATGCAAATCAGTCTTGACCCTGTGCCTCATGGGAACAGTCCAGCCCGAACTGCCAAGCCATGTCTTCCCTGGACCGGAATCAAGCATCCTAGGACCGGTTTCTGGCTATCAGCCGTCATCAGCCAGGATAGCTTGACTCCAGTGGCGTAGTGAGCACGGGTCCCACGTCTGGGAATACCCATCCCGCTTAGGGCGAAAAGCGTTACAACAAACAAATGATGGACGGAATGCTGACAATGCAGACATTCTCCCCCAGTCAAGAGATCTGGGTTAAATCCATCACCACCCCTTTTGTACCGCATACAGTCCAGAGGCAGTTGCATGCCATTCTAGTGTCTGTAGTCAATTCACAACATTCTGTTTGGAACTTAACTCAGGCTTCTTCATACTTTGGAACTTAACTCAGGCTTCTTCATACTCTGGATCCTTGGTATCGCAATTGTGTGAGCCTCTGTGGTGGCTCCTGTTCGGTGTCACAGTAGTGTCGGCAGCTCCTGTTCGGCAGAGGTCTCCCTTGGAAAGTGGCATTCGACAAACCTGCAAAACCTACGTTAAGGTAAAGAAATTCAGAAATCCTCAACATTTGGGTAATGCATTGCAATCTGTATTCAGTCATCAGACCACAAGTATGAAGTACATACATAAAACCCAATACAAATTTAAAATAATAAAACTAAGGGTGGGCGGAATTTGTATAGTCGCATTACGCGAAGTTCCGCAAAACAGGGGGAGAACATGGCGGCGGTCGACTGATCGCTGCAGCGCTCCGAAATCAGGCTCCCGATGCGCTCTGCTTAGACGCTTGCAAATACACGTCTAAAATGTTTCCCCGTAACCCGGAGTGAAGGATTCTTAACCAAGTTCACTTCGTAAAGAAAAAGCGAGTGTTGGTAGGAATTACGGAAGTACGGAGTGTTTTTGTCCTAACGATCTTACCTGGTCTCCGGCTCCGCTCGGTGTAGGCGGGGTAAGCGGGCTGCTTTCCCTCTCTATGACCGCAGGTAGCGAGTTTTGCTGTGGAGGCAGCGCCGGTACAGCGGGGGCAGAGGGTGTTGCCCGCCCCAATCAATGTGTATTACCAGCTGTTCTAAAACTAGGATTGTGGTCCGTAGCCGCCCTGGAGCTGCGCCGAGGGAGGAAGGCGCGCTGTTTGACTCTTGCTGCGTGTAATATCTCTTCCCAGGCTCAGAAGCTCAAGTATATTTCTCGAGGTGCGGTGGAAGGTGAAGGAGGGGTTGAGTGCCCTGTGGGTGCGAAGATCGTGGAAAGTGGCGAAGAGAGGGGGGGAGGTCCTGGAGGAGTTAACTAAAAAGTGTCCACAGCCATTACAGCAGCTACAACAGCAGTCGTCTAAAGGCAGAAGCTCACGTAGAAGAGGTAAGGAGCCCATAAATGTACAGTGGAGGAAGCCTGCTCCTACCTCACAGGTAAATTCGGCTGATTTGGTACACGGCGGACCCTCATCCTCTGAAGGTAAGAAAGCCTCATCCTATCTGTCTGTGGAAGTGAAATCGAAGGGTACAAGATCAAACGGGGTTAGAGGTAAAGCTAAACATAAAAGGGATTCAAGTGTGCCACCTGACTTGAACTCGAAGATAACCCCGTCTCTGCGCTCATATTTTAAAGCCGTACCACAGGTGCTTCGTTTGACGGAGGCTCAGGGCATGTCTTCTTTCTCGACAGCGATGGACACTGCCGCTAAAGGAATGCCCGTCTTGAGTGCCCTAGGTGTTATGGGAGTTCCAGCTACAGACTCTCTTTTTGCCTCGTGTGCTCCTTCTGGCAGAGACTCTGACCCTAAGCTCACTTCTGTATGTGTTTTGTCTGAGGTGGATTTGGTTCAGCCAGATTTAGAGACCAGTGACTCGGTTGAGACTCTCAAGCCTCAGTTTCCGGGGGGGGGGGGGTGCCAGGGTAACGCAAGTGAAGTAGGGGGGGCAGGAGATTCTGCTACTCTCAATCCGGTAACCCCAGTGGATTCAGATACGGGGGGTGTAATCTCTGCGGCTTCTATTCTGGCAAGGTTCTCAACCCTGTCCCGTGATATTAAAAAAGGGTTTGAAGAGTCTTCTGCTAATCAGGCGGACATTCGGAGCTACTGTGAGTCCTTAGACAAAAAGATCGATGGGCTAACATCTAGGACAGGGGAGCTGGAAGATACGGTTGCTGCGATGTCTATCTATTTGGACAAAGCCAAGGAAGACATCGTCAATCTGCGAAAGGAGGATCAGGCCCTACTTGATAGGATGGAATTATTGGAAAACAATGCCAGGAGAGTCAATATACGCATACTTAATGTGCCTGAAGGCTCCGAGGGTTCTGATGTTAAAAACTTTGTGGCACAATTGCTAAAGGAGTCGTTATGTCTCGATAATTCTATAGAGGAACTGACCATCGACATTCAGAGGGTCCATAGAGATCCGTTCAGGAGAAACCTACAAAGATCTAAACCTCGTAAAATCTTGGTTAACTTCCATACCTATGCACTCAAAGAACAGATCCTCAACTTAGCCCTAAAACAAAAATCCCTCCCTGGAAAGGGATTTACTTTTCTCATTAGATCTGACCTTTCTAGGGCTACGTTAGAGAAGCAGTGGGAGTTTGGTAGGCGGCTTGAGGCATTTAGAAAATTGGGGGCAACGGCTCAGCTGGTGTTCCCTGCAGCACTGAAGGTGATGTTCAACAATAAGATGTTTAACATTAGGTCAGTGCAAGCCGCTGACGAGCTCCTTTTGGAATTGGGCAATAAGGCAGCTGGCTGATATGTACCTCGTGTAAAAATTCAGATCAAATAATAAATGGGGCCCTGAGTGTTAAAACATATTAGTAGATTGTAGATATTGAATTCAGTTTTTTTTCACATTAGTTGAGGTAGTATTGGCTACAACACAACTACCACGGGGGAGAGAGAGGGGAAATGGGGGAGACTGAAAAACAAAAAAAACAACAAAAAAAAAGGAATGGTGATGGGAAAAAAAATATATACTTTTGGTGATGGATAGAAATTTTATTCGGTTTTCTCTTCTCCTCTCCTACCTCCTTTCCTTGTTCTATCCTTGCTGTATTTATAAACTCCAAGTTACATATACCGCTTTCACAGATTTTGTTAGAACAAGTGTGTAATTAGATCACTTTTTGAGGGGGAATTGGTTCAGCGTCAGGGGAGGGTCACGGGAGCTTGAGATGGGGGTGCTATCTACTGGATTTGTTCCGGTTGGATACACCAAGGGTTCTCCATGGGTGGGAGGGGGGTGTGGGGGGATACAGGGGTCATGGGGTAAAATGTCTTATAAAATTCCTCATTTGCCAACCATGTGCACTATTGTATTCCGCTGGGTGTAGGATAATTTCAGATATGCAACTATCAGATAGTAGCTTAGGTCATACGGGTGATGTCCCAAGTCTCTGGGTGGAGTTGAGAGGCATTGAAGACAAATGGCTAATTTAAAGATAATATCCTGGAACGTAAATGGCCTGCGTACTAAACCTAGGGCCAGGAAGATACTTCAATATCTTCGGGATTCTGAGGCACAGCTGATTATCCTGCAAGAGACGCATCTGGTCCAAGACGAAATGGATACGTTAGTTAAGGAGAATAAGTGGATCGACTTTTCAATTTCTACTTCTCAGTCTTTGACTTGTAGAGGGGTTTCAATTATCTTCAAAAAACAACTCAGGGCTAAAGTGTTAGATTTTAAGGTTGATCCAGCGGGTAGATGGGTGATTGCCTCCCTGTCTATTTTAGGCAATCAGTTTACTATTGTGGGGTATTATGGTCCTAATCAGGACGATCCGTCATCTTTGGAGGCAATTTTTTCTCACCTTTTGTCCCTCTCAGAGCCTGTAATTTTTGCAGGTGATTTTAATATCGTCTTAGACCCCACTCTTGATAAATCGCATAATAGTCGATCTCGAATCCCATCAAAATCTAGATCCTTTTTGCTTAGTGAAATGAAGCAATACGGCTATGTGGATATTTGGAGGTTGAGGGCAGGGGAACAGCTGGGTTTCTCTTTTAGAAATATCAATATATCAAACAGGGCTAGGCACCAAAGAGGGGTATAAATTTTAGCTAAGGACCCAAAAACTGCTTAGAGAGAAAAAACAATTTTTCTTCTGCTGCTGGTATTCTTATCCAGAAATTATTTAAGTCCAGCCACCCTCAATTTATCAAACTTCAAACAACAAACAGCCCTTCACTACCCATCACCTTCACAAAGACAAATCAAAAGTATTTGAGCAAAAAAGAAAGTGAAGCATGAGTGGGCCCCTCACGTACGCACCACCAGGGAGGCTACCAGCCAGTTCTCGCTAGTATGCCCACGTTTTCTCATCATCGGGTGCCCACTCATGGGAGAAAAAGATTAGAGTCCAGTGAAGAGAAAGGAGGGAACAGGTCGCAAGAGGAAACTGTGTTCCTGTTCCCAGCAGAAACAGAAAAGACACAAAACCCGTGAATTGCAAGGAACGACTGTTCAAAGCAATTTTTAAAATTGAGTTGTAGACTCACGTCACAATCACCCTCTTTATTCAAGACAGTGAGCCCACTCCAAAAAAAAAACACATGATGTTGTTACCCGTTTCAAAGAAGGCCAACATGTTTCATTGCCACTTAACTTTGTTCTGGCAAATTCATCAGGGCAAGGGTTTCAAGGGTTTCAATCACCTCACTGGAAATGTAATTTTGGGGTTGCGGAAGGGCATGTAGAGGCGGAGGGCATTCGTACCTGCCTCCACTATGCCACAGGGGGTTATATTGAATACTGTCCCCCGAATAAATGGCAACACTATTATTTGCTCATAAACCACCGCAACCGTTGGCTGACAGAGCCGCGTCTTGACGGTAATCTTAAAACCAGGGAAATCGCCTACTGCATGTGGTTCCTATAGGCCAATCTCCATACTGAATGTCGACTATAAAATTTTTGCCTCAATTCTGGCCAATAGACTAGCTTTGGTTGCCCCCAATATCTTACACCCGGATCAGAAAGGGTTTGTCAGGGGGAGACAGCTACATGGACTAACCTTCGATTTAATAGGGGCTATCGACTTGGCAGTTTTGGAGTCCCTCCCCCTGGCGGTTCTTACCTTGGATGCCACCAAGGCCTTCGACAGAGTTAATTGGTTGTATCTGTCGGAGGCCTTGACAAAGTTCAATGTGGGAGCAGGGTTTCGCCGGGCAATCAGTCTATTGTATCAGAACCCAAGTGCCTGTGTACTGATTAATGGCATCTTGTCTGACCCCTTCAACATCTCGAGGGGTACGCGACAGGGCTGCCCACTTTCCCCACTTCTTTTCGATCTCTACGTGGAACCATTCGCTCAAAATTTAAGAAATAATGTTGACATCAAGGCGTTCACGTACAGGGGTTGGGAAAGGAAAGTGGCCCTGTACGCTGATGATATCCTTATTTTCACCTCTGATGCCCGTACGGCTCTCCCAAAAATAGTTAAGCTAGCCTCGGAATTTGGGGTCGTGTCCGGGTATGAGATCAACGCTTCTAAAACCGGGATGATGACATGGGGTATGGACAAGAGCTTCTGTATCTCGGGTATTCAGCCAGGGAATAAATTGAGATACCTGGGCCTCGATATTGTGGAAAATATAGATCAAATTGCAAATATCAATTTTTCCAAAGTAGCCAAGGACTGCCGTAAGTTGCTTCAGTCCTGGTCCCATCTTCCTTTGTCTTTATTAGGAAGGGCCAATTTGGTTAAGATGGCTATTGTGCCAAAGATTTCCTTTCTTTTCAATACTATCCCTCTGTACTTCGATCCAAACCACATTAAAACTTTTCAGGCCGAGATTAATACTTTTATCTGGAATAAACATCTTCCAAGAATTTCGTGGAAAAAGTTAAGGAGGCGCAGGGAAAAGGGGGGGCTGGCCGCCCCGGACATCCAGGTCTATGCCTGGGCGTTCCAGTTGTCTCATGCTAGGGTGTTGCTAAAAAAAACATTGGAGTGTGGGGTGGGAACCCTATACACTACTTTGCTTAGGGGAGAGGGGGTCAGCGAGTCTGGGTTCCTACTGAAATTCAGAGATCCCAAGTTCTTTAAAAAAATTAAATTGAAAATTCTATTGGGAATGGCAAAGACTTGGGCCCAGGTTTCAAAATCTATCAAAATAGGGTACTATAGCAGTAGAACTCCCCTATGGGATCTCCCGGATAATCCTACTTGGTTGGGAGACTCACTTGCAGCACCCATTAGAGAGGCAGGTGTGGAGGTCTGGGGTGATCTATTTGTTGAGGGGGAACTGCTCTCTTGGGAGTGTTTGAGTAGAAAGATTGGCCCTGGCCTTGCTAGGCTAAAATATCTGCAGATGGCTAGCTGGTTTCGTTCCTATTCTGCACAGCCCTCTCGTAAAAATAAATTCCCAGTAGGTGGTTATAGTACCCTTATTACTCTGTTAATTGATAGACCCCCTGCTAAGAAGGAGATCTCGTCCTGGTACAATCAGATTTTAGATGAGATGGACGGATTATTTAAACTTCCACATGAACTCTGGGGGGCTGACATATTAAGTAATACTGATTTGCATGAGGTATGGAGAACATCTTGTAGACTGCTGTGGGATGTGGTGAAACCGGCGTGGTTGCGTAGGAACCACATCTTTACTATCCACAGAGCATATTATTCCCCCCTTCGACTTTCTAAATTTACTCAGGGGAATATGGTGGTGTGTGCTAGATGTGGTCTCCTAGCAGCCTCTGACATTCACATGTTTTATGAATGCCCCCTTCTGTCTCGGTTTTGGGAAGCCATCTGTAAGATCCTGTCGTCCTCAATAGACTCCAAAATAACTGCACATCCTGAGTTGGTGATTTTCGGAGTCTTAGAGGGGGTCAACAGCTCGGCGAAGAAGCTAGTATTTTACGCTATACTACTGGCTAGAAGGGAGATATGCAGAAAGTGGAAGGATCCTTTACCTCCCTCTATCAATGATTGGTACGCCTCTACCCTGCATGTTTCTAAGTTGGATTTGGCTAGAGCTGGGAATCCAGACAAAAGATCATTTTGGCATCTTCTTAAATGGGATCAGTGAGACTCTGGGTTTTTTTTTTTTTTGTTTTTTTTTGTTTTTCCCCAGGTCCAATGATTAAGCCATCTATCCAACTGCTTGGTATAAGCGGTGCTCTGATTCCCTTTTTCAGCACTTGGGTAGCACCCTAGCTGAACTTCTGAGGTTATGGTATGGCGGTTGCTGGTATGTCAAGCTCTTTTGCTGTGGGATGAGGCCCCGGTTCCATGACTATCCCTCCCAGTTGGTATGAACTGTGTCAGCATATTGCTTGTAAACCGATTGATTGTGCATTTAGAACCTTGGTGGCATATGAGGACAAAAAGGAAATTAAAAAAAAAAAAAAAAAACAGTGATAAATCTCTGCAAGCAAGCAGAAATTCCGCAAACACGCAAAATTGCTTGTCCTGCCCGTTCGCGATTTGTTTTTGCGTGCTCGCGGGGACATATCTCGCTAACTTGCCCATGCGGTCGCTAAAGGGCATAGCCATCTTGTTTTTCACTTGTCTGCCCGTTCGCGATGCTTATTTGCTGTTCTGGGTCACGTATTGAGTGCTCCCGCCTGTTCGCGATGAGTATTTCCTGTTTGGGAACGCGTATTACGTGTTTGCAATGCTTTTTGTGTGCTTATGGGGAAGTATCGCGCAAACTTGCCCATGCGGTCGCAATGGGCGCGGTCATCTTGTTTTTCACTCTATTGCTATGGTTCTTGGCCTACTTTTCTATCCTCTCTCTATCTGTGCAATCCTTTGTTTCTGTACACTTTTTAAAATCTTTTTTATTTATTATCTATCTCTCTATTTTCCTGATTCTGCTTTTTATTACTTTTTCTACTACTTTTTCACTCTTTTTCTATAACTTGCTTTTTTCATTTCTTTTACTTACTTTTCTAATTCCTGTCTCTTCTTTTACGCACCTCCCAAGTCCCAGAACCATGGCCAAGGGAGAGGGCAAGCGAAAGGGCAAGGGCAAGGCTGCTTGTAGCAGCAACCGCCACAGCCTTCCCTGCGGAAGGTGATGCCCACAAGGGGTGCAGCCACGGGTGTTATTCAGCGAGGCAGAGGTGACCGCACTGGGTCCGGGTATGGGCTCCGGGAGCATCTCCAGTGGTGGTGAAAGGTGCACCAGGCAGTGTTTCACTGCTCTGGGGTCCAGCGAGCTCCTAACCAGTTGACGCACTGGTGGTCCGATATCCTGGACCGGGAGCAGGAACCGCTGGACCTCCTAGGAGTGGCGGTCCCGGCGCTTGGTGAGTAGCTATTCAATTTTACTACTTTGGGGCCGATTCCGATCTCGGTAGGAAGGGCACCGAATCGGGTTCGGCCGGAAAAACTACGAGCCGTACGCGTGTTTTCCGGCCGACTCTTACAGCTGTACGAGCGAGCAAGTACGATGCGTGCTACATGAAATTCACTGACCGAGTCATTTCCGGGTCCGAACCGCTCCGTACGTCTCGGTCGGAAGCTAACCGTGGCGTGCAATGGATGCGATTTACCACCGAGCCAGTACGATGCACGCGTCGGACAGCCTGTGCGAGCCGGAGTGTCCGGCTCGCAAAAGCTCCCGGAGTCGGACTTTGGGGGTCCGCGTCGGACCCCCTGACAACCGTAGCCCTACGACTCGGACACCAACACAGGCATGTATGGTGCGGGTGGCACCGACGCGTACCCACTGTAGGGAACGCACTTGTTCGAGACGTACCCATTCAGTCAATGGCAGCCCATGTACGCGTCGTACGACCGGCTCCCATTGACTTCTATGGGAGTCCGACCAAACCGAGTCTGACAGCATACGTGCGCATCGTACTCGCTCGGTCGGACTGTAGGGGTCCGGCTCGGTCGGAAAACACTCCGGATCCGACTCAGTCGGAGTGCTTTCCGACCCGGATTGGAATCGGACCCTTTGTGTTCTTCTGATCTGTGTTATATATTGTGAATATATTTTTTTCCCGAACAGCAAGAATGCTGCTGCTTACATTGCAGGTAAATGACGTTTAAAAATCTTCTGTCATTGTTATAACACAGGTGCTGGGCGCTACTAATCTTACTTGTTTGCTACTTTGCGCTCACTTGGCATGATTATGTAAGAGTTTACTTTAGAGAACTTAAGTTAGCTAATTCTAGCGAGACTCTAGTCCTTCCTTTGTCCTCCTGCCACTAAGAAGTGATAGTGGTGGATTGACAGGTTTAGTTACTTATTAGTTGGTAATGTTTTAGTGGTCTGCGTGACGCATCCTCTGTCACGTCACATCACGTTGCTGAGAGCTGCTTACCCCAGTCCTTAGTAGAACCTTTTGTAGTTTGTTTAGTGAGTGGTAATAGTATGCTTATCACTATCAGAACATCAGCAGCAACCAACCAACAATTTGGTGTATGCAAAAATGTATGCATGTGTCCTCCATCTATGCATTTTTTAGGACTAAAATAAATGGACATGCAGACTTAGTGAACAATTGTCCCATCTGGAATAGGTGGGCTAGGTCAGGTGGTACGTAGGCTTAGTTAGTATTCTGGAATCAGAATGCAACACTGGATTAGTGTTCATAAATAACAACTAGATGATCAGCGAATCCCACAATACTTGTCGACCAGATTAGATAGGTCATTTTTATTGCAATTGTTGTTTTATAAATGTTTTTTTGAGCGTTTTTAAAAATATTTTATTTGTTTCACACCAATCATCCATGTTTGTCTCTTTCTTTCTTACATCTTTCATGATTAGCACCCAGGGGCAAAAAGACGGGGTCGGAGTCAGCAGGAGCTGGAGAAGATGCCTCCCAGGGCCAGGAACGCTCCTCTACCGAGGGCTCTGCTACTAGCCCCAGTAAGTCCTCCTGTTGTTAATATTAATAATTATACTTCCCTAACTTTTACTGCACCTTATTTTTTTTAACTATTATTTCGATTTCCTAATTCTATTTTTTACAAAATCTTCTTCGATCTAGACAATCTGACTCTAAATTCTTGTTATCCCTGCCTCTATCTGCCTCAGCTATGACTCTCTGTACCACTAGTATTAGTCTGTCTGTAGCTAAGCTTGCCCAGGTGGCCACTCTTTATTTAAAAGGTTTTAAATAAAACTCAGATTCACCAATCACTCTAGCTACTGTGTCCAGTCCTTTGGGTTGTCCTCTTCTAGTCTTCTTAATCTTGAGGCATTTCAACAATTCCCACCAACAAAATGCCCAACCAGATATTTTACTATTTTTGATAGGATAGGACATACTACTACTGTTGTAGGGATTCTGCATATACAGAACTATGCACAAGAAAATAGGACCTTGGTGATAGGTGGTGATAGGGGGTTGGACCTTCCTCACCCCTCACCCACAATCCCCTGACCGACTAGCTAAAGTGTCTCATTAGCTACCCGAGACCCCCGAAGATACCCAATGATTAAACAACCCAGAACATATCACTACACTGCCGACCTCTCAGACTCATGGAAGCAATGCACAGCCTTTTGCTCACTTGTTCGTTTAAGTCCACACCAAATACCACAGAGTCTATGTAAATTCAAAAGGTTTATTTTTTTGTTCTATAATGCAGTATACGAGCCAGCACCAACAGCAAAATGCATAAGATAAAAACAATAAACATTGTTACAACTACAAGTCCATAGAAGACAAAAGGGGAAATCAATCATGATGATAACTGAACAGTGGTGGAAAAACCACCCTTTCCTTGGTAGGAATAAAGTTTATAGAAAATTATAAATGAAGATCTCTGAGCAAAT
Source organism: Triturus cristatus (assembly GCF_964204655.1). Lineage (NCBI taxonomy): Eukaryota > Metazoa > Chordata > Amphibia > Caudata > Salamandridae > Triturus > Triturus cristatus. The sequence continues at coordinate 1,407,015,710 of NC_140591.1, forward strand.
TCTGGTGGACCCCTCACCTTAGAATAACCTAGAAGTACTGGTTGCATCATAACTTCTGCAAAGCTCTGGTTCGTAAAAGGGAATCTTCTGTCTGTTAATAGAAAAATGGTGCATGTTAGTATATAGCAAGGAATACGGACTGACCACCAGAACACCATAACAAAGTGGCTTATTTTTTGACCTTGTACGCAGCGCTCAGACAGTAGCAGTATGAGCTCATGTGGGCTCAAAGGCGTCTTACACAACAAGCTGCGAGGTAACGTGCGCAAAAATAAAAGACACAAAGCTAAAATGGTTGCATGGCTCAGGCTAACTTAGCAAAGACTAGGATGACCCTAGGGACCATGATATAACACTACTCATGTCTACTGTACTCTAGTACCCGATTTGTACTAGTGATGTATGTTGTATATGTATCTATTAAAAATTTTTTCAATCTTGCTAGTGAAAAAGAATAAGTAGGGGGAGGTGTATATGGCATCTAAAAAATGTGTAATGTTTTTTCTAGGCGTACTACCAACCACCAGTGCCGGGGCCAGCGGCGATGGCAAAGCGGCCACAGAGAGAGCAGGAGGAGATGCGGCAGTTGCAGGAACTGCAGGGTGTGAGCCAGCAGCAGTGGTGGGCAACGGTAAGTTATATTCCTTACTTATTGATATTACACTCGCTGCAAGGGTGTACACTGTACTGTTGAGACTTAGTAAGTAAGAAGTTGTTGTGAATGGTTGGAGAAGACACCGTTTACGTAGCATTAGCAATAGAATTGGCAGCGGGAGTGTTGAGTAACCAATGGCCTCTTCTATCTGACTTCAACTCAGCTGTGAAAGTTTTATGGAGAAGACTAAAAGTCAGATCAGATGACCTTGTTGGATGGGTTGAATGAAAAGGGAAAGAAGGGTGAAAGGAGAAAGGATGTGTGAGATGTAATATTTATGACTGGCATTGAAGAGAAGGATATGTGGGATGCATGCATAGGTGGCTGATAGGAATCAGATGCATGGGTGGTTGAATGCCTGAAACTCCCACAAATGTTAGAGGCCGAGGAAGTGGGAGGATAGATACATGCCACAAATGTGTAGAATTAATTTGTCTTACTGTTTTGTTAAGAGTATATTGTTACAATAGTCTTGTTTTTTCGTCTTGATATAGCTACTCCTTCCAAAGGGAAACCAGGCAGGAAGAGGTTGGCAGCCATGGCCCGGCGCCGGAAGCTAGAGGCCATACAGACTGAATACTTGCAGCTGGTGGCTCTGGCGGAGGAGGAGGAGGCGGCAGCAGCTGCAGCCTCCTCCAATACCCCGGGATCCAGCTGGGTCTCTCCAGTGTTATGGCACCGTCGTCTGGCAGCCGCTTGCCGCCGCACTTCTTTATCTAGCACTGCTGCCTGCTGTGGATGCAATTGTTGCGCATTGAAGCGCTGCATGGCCCGCCTAGAGGAGCGAATTAATGTCCTGGAGAGGTAAGCCCGCCAATGAGTTGACCCGGTTGGATTGCCCCTTTCTTATTGCTTCTTTTGGTGGGTTGGAATTGGGTGTTGGGGTTTATAATGGACATGGACAATTGGTTGGACTTTTTCATTTCGGACATAGGTTGGGGTTAGGGAGAGGGGTGGGTCAGGTGTTGTTGTGGGATTTTTTACAAAGGGGATTAAATTAAATTTATACTTTACATACAATGTTGTTAATGTTTTGTGGGTGGGGTAACGGGTTATAGTTTTACATCACACTGTATCCTTGCTGATGCAGGGCCACAGCCAGTGTTTGATTTAAATAATCGGCTGACTTTGTAAGACACAAACAGAGAGATGCGGTACCCCTTACTGAGTGACTTGTCCTACTAGTACTGTCAGCCTCTCCTCCTAGTCAATGCATTCTGCAACTGAACTCAAGAGGTGTGTGAACTAATGAAAACAATTCCATTATTAATTATGCCTCCCTCAAACTTCTTCTCTTACCTGTGCTTGATGTTCAACTTAGGCACAGCGATGGCTGCATGGTGATGATGGCTTGGTTTCCCAACATGTCATGGTTGTGGTGGTAGTAGTAGACACTGGCAGCAGCATTTGCAAGAAAAGAAAATGAGACAGTCAGTCACCTGAGAGAGTCTGTGAGAGGAGGAGTAGAAGGAAATACAGTACAGAACTTACTGCCAAACAATAATATGCCAAAATAAAATAAAACATAATGGTGGCGGGATAGCCTAGTAGAACAAGTTACAAACTGTAGTTGCGTCGAGTCACTCGACTAGGCCTACACTCGACACAAGCGTAAACTTTAGTGCTGTGTAGGAGGATGACAAAACCAATCAATGTCGGCAATTAATGATGATGGATTAGGTTCTTTTGGAAAAATAAATTACCTTGCAAATATACTGATCATGGGAGGGCAAGCAGAAGAAGATACTCGCCCTGCCTTGAAATTGAATTAGTGTTGCTTTTGCCACGTCCACCTCAGCAAGCGTGTGATTAAATATTCGTGCACATGTAATTTAGTCACACCTCAATAAATCACACAGCCCAGGGGAAGAGGGTTAGGGTTTGATGAATGGTTGGGAAGGGGGGTTTGGGGAAAGATTTGACAAAGAAAAACACTACGCATGGACAAACAACAAAACACAATCTTGCCAGATGAACATATCCATAAATCTGTTAAGGAAGAAAAAGGAAATGCATGCATGATGATGATATTGATAACTTGATGGTTAATGATAAGTAGTACTTCCTAACTACTACTAGACAATTAGGCAGTACAGGGCAGCACTATATTATGCAATGTGCCTTGCCTGATGAGTTGAATATTAAGCAGAGAGCAAACATAATAACAACACACAGTCGTACTGATTGAAGATAAAAAATGAATCATATCATTTAAAAGATGATGAATGTTGATACTGTTACTGTATGTTGTTGTTTTCCTGGTCAAATTGGGGAGTTGCATCTCTGCATTCCTCTTGGTCCTCCCTTCCATGGACGCTCCGTCCATCAATCTTGGGTGACACCACTGACTGCCTGCCTGACGGATGTAGATTGGTAAGGTAAGTGTGAGTTATTTTACCCAATATAGCTCAGGGCAAGGGCAGGCCTGTAATTGTAGATGGAAAAACAAAAGGGATATTGAAAAATCAAGGAGAAAAAAAATGCATAGATTACGGTGGAGTGCAACAAGAACACTTTCAGTGGCAGCATGGGTACATCATGTCTCCTCTGTTTCCAGCATTAACCTACAACAACAACAACAGGACAAAGCAGGCCCATGGTAACCGTGACCCATCCTCCATTTAGCGTACATTTCTTGACAGAGGCAAACAAAGCACATATACAGCAACATAGCATTTTACAAATTAAGTGACTAAATCAATGCACCGCTGTCCGTCATACCACTACACTCGACTCAACTCCACCACTACACAGACATGTAGGTCTGCTGTGGTTGTTGTTGACTTGTTTACCTTTTATGCCACTCATGAAATGCCCTGACTTATTCCATCAATCATCTCCGATACTACTGAGTGACTGCAAAGATATTATGTCACTGTGGTCCTCATCATGGTGTTGTCCAACTCAGTGTGCAGTGTACAGAGTGAGTTAACATTCCATATTGAAAATGCAATGGATCGGCCTGCAGTAGAAGTACAATTTTATTATTAAAAAACAAGAAGGGAAACATTGACTTGAGTTACTTTTAGTGTGTAGATTAAATAATAGTACACAATGAATTCACTTCATGCACAACAAACAACAACACAAATCACTCAGTCAGCATCCAATGCATGCCATCATTCATTACCTGTTCCTTCTTATCTTAAGTTAAGGGGCAGTCTCTCTCAGCTCGGCAAGGAGGATAGCTATAGTAGTCATCATGTTCTACTTCTTTTGGAGAGACTCAACGAGGCAACATTTTCTTTTTTCTTCTATTCTACATCTGATCATCATCTGGCTTGAGAGAAATGGATTTAAGGTGAGTCAGGAGGATGGTGGAGCAGGACTCGGAGATGTGGACTTCAGTGAAATGCAGATAGCTGCAACTGCAATATGGCAATAAATAGACTAGAAGACAGTGGTGATGGATTTGTTGTGATTTGAAGTTTCTAACCAGAAAGACAGACACACACAAATAAAAGTAAATAAGGGAGGAAGAAAGTAAGAAGTTCAAGCCTAGTTGTCAGGGAAGTATAGCTCTTCCTCAATCTCTGGGGGTTCAACCAGAAGGAAGTAATCATCATCTAACACACTACTTCCATCACTGAAGTTGCTGTCCTCATCTTCCGGCGCTGATTCATGTATTGTGCAATTCGGTGGTATAAAGTGCTGATTCATTTTGATCATGGTTAACCTCTCCACGTTTTTGGGGGAGACTGGTCCTTTTCACTGTTGCAATGGCACCAGCAGCACTGGAAACATGTTCAGTAGAGGCACTTGTGACAGGGCAAGCCAGATAGTTTATAGCCAGACTGCCGAGCACTGGCCATTGGTTCCTTTTCCCATACCAATACCACAATGGGTTTTGATCAATGTAGACCTCTGTTGTGTCATCCAGATAGGCCTGGACCATCCGCTCAATGTTCAGGGGTGCTACAGTTTGTTTGGCCTCTTTTGTCTTTGCATCAGCACTGGACCTAGCATGCCCTTGCTGTAAATACCAATTCTGTGCCGATTTTACTGGGGCTGATGATCCGGTTCTTGCTGTTGTTGTCGATAGTGTTGGTGACCGCTCTAAGCCAAAAGCACTGCCCTCAGGCTCTGAAGTGGAACTTGACGCCGGATGCCCTGCTGCAGGACTTGTGGGTTTGAGTAGCAAGCCTTTAATTGCCAGCCGTTCATGTTCAAAGTGACTGGCTACCTCAGCTATCCAACTTTTGTACCGGGCAACAGCTACTTCTGAAAAAGGAATTAATGTCTTACTGTTCAGTGCTGATTTGTACCATGGATCCAGATTTGTGGCACTAATGTAATGTTTTTCTGACACTATCTTAGTTTACACCCTTGTATGTTCAGCTAAGCTACAGGATAAGCTCTCCACCAACTCATATGCTTAATTTTTTTCCTCCACACCTATGTGCGCTCCAGACACCTCCTTCAGCTGTTGCTGTTGCATGTGTAACAATGGGATAGCTTGGCCCATAGTACAGTCATCCTTGTTGACTTCACGTGTGAAGACCTCAAAAGAAAGAAGCATCTCTGTCAGGCATTTAACTAGACACCATTGGTCCATCTGAAGGGTCATGCCTTTCACAGTAGCATCCCCTCTTTGCATGACATATTAATTTATTGGTCTGTACTGCTCAAACAGACAGTTAAGCCTTCTCTTCTTTTATGTACACCGACAACTCTAATATGTATTGGTATTGTTAGAGGAGATTGTACCCCAGTTAGTATGTCTTGTACATATTTAATGTATTTGGTCTATGTACTTTGTTCCTTTTATTGTTTTATTGTACGATTGCTGTATGCTTTATATTTTATGTCTGCTATATGGTTGTGCAAACAAACCGAATAAAGCATTTTGAACTAACTGTAATAGGTTGAGTTCCAACGTGTTGCCACCTCCTGAATGAGTGCTTTGACTGGCATTCTATATTCACGTTGAATGATCCTCAGCTGCTTCCAGGCTTTAAATGAATGGCTGAAATGTGTGCATCTTCTTCTGCAAGTGGTCAGTAAGTTGTTGACTATGGCTTCTTTTTCCAGAAAGTCTTAAACAATAATGATAATTCAGTGCGCCAAACACGGGACCCTGAAATAGGCACCATCCTCCATGGCCTTAAGTGCATTACTGCCATTATACGTGGAAACAACACCAATGTTAAGCCCTTTTGGGCACAGCCATTCAAAGACCTTGCTGTTAAACTCTTCCAAAATGTTTTCAGCAGTATGAGATTTCTCCATGGCGAACATGGCAACAGTTGCATGTTTCCGAGTAGCATTAAAAATCTCAGCAGTGTCAACAGCACCTGTTCAGATATCTTTTCTCTAACCCCCACAAAAGAGATCCAGTGTGCAGTGATGCACATGTAATCAGTGGCTTGGCAACTGGTCCACATGTCTGTTGTCAGGTGGATATTGTGAACAGCACTCTGCTGCAAAGCTTGTCCAAGCAATTCCAGCTCATCGTGATGTAGTGCTGGAACAGCAACCCTGGCAAAATAGGACCGGCTGGGAACCTTCCATTTAGGGCAGATGGCTGACACAAATTCAAGGAAACCCAACCCTTCCACAAAAGAAAAAGGGAGAAGGTCCAGCGCTAACATTTGAGCCAGCTTCGTATTGTACAAACGTGCCGTTGGGTGGTTGCGTTCATACTGCCCCTCCGACCTAAGCATGCTGTCAATGGTAGGCTGGATTATTTTCCTTTGTGGTGCAGCTGTCATCTTGAACCCAGATAGGCTAAACGACGCACTTTTTTTCATTGCAGTACTCGGTTGCCTTGGTGTCTCAGTCTGACTCTAAGTATGACTCTTCTTACTATGGTGCCACTGAGATGTTGCTGAGGATGTGGGCAGTACCACTTCACTGCTGGGGACAGGGCTAGAAATGCTGCAGGCGTTATTTTTTGTTTCCCAAAAAACATCATGGGCGGCACACCAGTCTTGGTAAGTGCCACTTCCTTCTTCTGCTTCTTCTTCTCACTGGCAACTTTCTTGGTACTGGAGTACCTGGTAACTTTCTTTGGGGCCATCTTCTTCAGTTGTCAGCAGGACACTGTTGCACAAGTTGCAGAGATGTTTGCGGCCACACGTCACGTGACGTTGTGCCCAGCAGGACGTCTGTCTAGCAGTACAACGGGTGATGATGATACCTCCTCCTTTGTCTTTTTATGCACCTAAAAGCAAAGAAACCAAGAGAAGAATATCAGTGAAATGTTGCATTTGTTGTTGTGGTTCAATTACTACTAGTACAAACAAACAAATATAATATATAACTTAGTGTGTGGTGGTCACACTTGTTAGTGTTATATTATTACATTTTATTAACACAGTTTAAGTTATAAAAAAAGAAGATAACATTGTAGCCATTTGTGAGACTTTGACAACAAGGGCTTTTATGGTATACTGTGTATACTTAGTAAGGATAGGAAAGAAGAAGAAAAACAAAAAAAATACAAATGTAATGGAAGTGGAACCTGTTTGTTTGCCATTAAATTATTTGCTCATCACGTCATTCAGGGCGCTGCAGATGGCAAAGGGGATAAATGGAAGCAGTAAGCCAAGAGGAACATAGGAAAGACATGCAGGTTTATATGGTAAAAGCAGCACACTTATAACTACCACCACAAAATGGCCAACAGCCACATGCACACTCACAGTCACAAGCAACAAGCAGGAGGTCTGGAAAACAATGAACTGAAACAGGCCAATAATATCCAGGCAAAGGAGGCATGCTAAACAACACTGCATTAATGCAATAAAAATGCAAAAAAGAAAATCCACAGGGCTAAACAAGGTGTGCAAGTTACACAACAAACACACCACACACAAAAAAGGCATTTATTTAACACACACCAAAAAACTGAAATACCCCCAAAAAACACATTTTGCAATTCAATCCAATGCCATCCATGCCCTAAATGATGTTTAAATTCAACAGAACACACAGAAACAGTTGTTTCATGCACCCATGACTACCCCTTAGCCTACTGGATGAAAGGCCTGTTGGCAGACTAGGCCACGAGCTTGCAGGCCTATGGCAAAAGCACACTGCCTGGCTTCAAAATGCCCACCAGCCACATGCCAGGCCCACAACAACAACAAGAAAGTGAAGACAGACAATGCAGGCCTATGGCATAAGCACACTGCCTGGCTTCAAAATGGCTCTCAGCCACATAGCCAGGCTCACAACAACAAGAAGCCTTGGCCAAATAGGAACAAAGGAAACACATGCAGGCCTAGGCCCTATATGGCAAAAGCAGCACACTTATAACTACCACCACAAAATGGCCACCAGCCACATGGCCACTCACAGTCACAAGCAACAAGCAGGAGGCCTGGAAAACAATTAACTGAAACAGACCTGTAATAGTCAGGCAAAGGAGGCATGCTAAACAATACAGCTTTAACCCCTTCAGCGCTGCGCGGATTCCCCCGCGGTGCTGAAGGGTTCGAGCGCGGGCGGGGCCATGACGGAACGGTTCCGTCATGAGCACAGCTCAACCGATGCTCATGACGGAATCGTTCCGTCATGAGCATGGAAGGGGTTAAAGGAATAAAATGCAAAAACGAAAATCCACAGGGCTAAACAAGGTGTGCAAGTTACACAACAAACACACCACACACAGCAAAGGCATTTATTTAACACACACCAAAATAGTTAATTACCCCCAAAAAACAAATTTTGCATTTCAATCCAATGCCATCCATGCCCTAAATGATGTAATGATGTTTACATTCAACAGAACACACAGAAACAGTTGTTTCATGCACCCATGACTACCTCTGAACCTACTGGATGAAAGGCCTGTTGGCAGACTTGGCCACAAGCTTGCAGGCCTATGGCAAAAGCACACTGTCTGGCTTCAAAATGGCCACCAGCCACATGGCCAGGCCCACAACAAGAAAGCGAAGACAGGCAATGCAGGCCTATGGCAAAAGCACACTGCCTGGCTTCAAAATGGCCGCCAGTCACATGGCCAGGCCCACAACAACAAGAAGCCTAGGCCAAAAAAGAACAAAGGAACCACATGCAGGCATATATGGCAAAAGCAACACACTTATAACTACCACCACAAAATGGCCACCAGCCACATGAACACTCACTCACAGTCACAAGCAACAAGCAGGAGGCCTGGAAAACAATCAACTGAAACAGGCCTGTAATAGCCAGGCAAAGGAGGTATGCTAAACAACACAGCTTTAATGCAATAAAATGCAAAAACGACATCCACAGAGCTAAACAAGGTGTGCAAGGTACACAACACACCACACACAAAGGCATTTATTTAACACACACCCAAAAACTGAAATACCCCCAAAAATACACATTTGCAATTCAATCCAATGCCATCCATGCCCTAAATGATGTTTAAAATAAATTCAACACACACCAAAGGAACAGTTGTTTTATCATGCTCCCACCATGACTAGCTCTGGGCCTACTGGCTACCCATAATAAAAAAAAATAAAAAATGATGAAAAGTACCAAAATTGTAGTTGCAGCAACTGCAATGCCCCAATCAAACAAACAACAACACCAACTTATTTGTAAAATATCAAATCCCAAAGTCCTCAAATCCAATGATGTATGAGCAGCAGACACAAAGAGTGATCTTTCCAGCTCCAAATCCAAATGAAAAATGAACAGTAGATGGACAAAGAACTGGGAGGAGCCTGCTGGGCAGGAACAGGAAGTTGGAGAATCTGTGGCACTTCCTTCCTCTCCCCCAAAAATTTACCAGAAAGGTACCATGCCTAAATTACATATATAATTGTCTACCGGTGATGAGGTCAAGATAGCCTTCCAGTGAACAGCTTGATTTGAAATCTATAAATTCTTCGGTTAGTCTGCCCTAGTTGCTAGCCATTGATTCCAACTGCACTACCCAGTCCCAATACAAAACTTTAATTTGTTTCTTGGTACATGTTGCTGGGCAATTGATTTTATGCCCCCTTAAGCCAATGCTAGTGATGAGGTTTCTAATGTTTTAATCCATCCTATTTTGTTTGATGTATCTAATAAGCAAACCTGAAGCAGATACAAACGGGGACAGTTCTGGGGTGGATACAAGCCTCTGCCAAAATTGAAGAGGGTGGATCTTCACTAGATCCTTGATTGATCTTATGCAACTCTTACCTTGTTTTCAGGGATTCTGTTGAAAGTCTGCAGCATTTCATGGAATCTTCCATCTTGGGTTATATCTGCAATATAAAAAGAAAGGTCATTATATTAAGCACATAGTAGGGCAATTACTTTGGACTAAAGAGGACTGTAGTATCCTACTATATGGGTTACAAAGTTATGTCTTAGTAATTCTACAAGCATGATGTAATGCTATCATTTCTTATGTTTTTGAAAATTATTTTCTATTATGTTCTACTGTGCTAATTTCTGTATGGGGATTCAGTCTGATACACAGAATTTCAGCAAACTCAAATTCTTGTCATGTTCTTCTTTGAAATGTCTAGCTATGGGAAATTGCATGTCTTCATTTGTAATCACGCTCATGTGCTCATGTGCTTGCCCTAAGGATGGTACTGCTGATATAATGCATATTGCATGGGCAGCACAGTGCATATACACAAAAATCTGAATTACATGTCAGGTGCTTTGTGAGAATGCAGGGTCTTTCTTCCTTGGATAGCTGTACCTTCTTGGAACTATATTTACAGGCCTTGCATGCTCTACAAGTGTGAAAGCCTTGTATTCTGTTAGCCTCCGTTTCAGATTGTACTGTACTTTTGCTTAAAATATATTTTAATTAAGTGAATCTTCTAAAAGTCACCTGTGCTTTGTCTCATTCCAATCGTCTCCTCTGATGGCAGTATGCTGGAAAATACTTCAAAGTGTATTGATTTCTTTTTGAGACCTTTTGTACAATCACTTTCCTCTTCCTTCTTATATATATATATATACTTTCATTTTCTTTTTGTTACCTTACGTCCATCATCTCTAGGTTCATCTGAGACAAGTTAGTTTATTTGTAGAGACTAAACTATTCCTAAAATCCTTTTCATTTTCTTGTTCAATATGGCAGGTCTGTTTCTTTTATGTGAAATCTTAAAATGCGATTGACAACAGCCAGAAAATTAAAAATTACCTATCAACTTCAATTGGAAGCAATAGGATACAAAGAGGCCTACCCCTGTGAGAGAGGTGTGTTGATTAGGAAATGCAGAGTAGTAGCTTAAACCACAAACTCTACTAAAGTGGTTGACTTGTGGTCTACTTGACTGGACACACAATGGGCACAGCAAAATACTGCTCTTTTTAGAGTGATCAGGAGAGTACGTGCTGCTTGTTGTTGGGGACTGGTGGTATGAGAAGACTCTTCTCACTTCTTAGTTAATGGGGTTTTGAGAAATGAGCCTCCATTTGATTTTTAAGAAAGAAATGTATAGGGGAACTGCAGCAACAACAAAACACACCACCCATGTTCTTACAGTGTAAAAGAGACCCATTGATGCCATGAAAACAATGGAAAGAAGAATCTTTTGCTGTAACATTAATAGAATAATTTACAGGAAGCTTCGTGCTTGTTGAATATGCATTTAAACCTCATGTTTAGATAACGCATGTAATGATGAAACATTTGAAGACAAAATTCTGGGGAGTGCAACAAATAGTATACATGTAAGGTTGTACTATTCAAGAGGGATTCTGGCAATGGTAGTCCATGTTGAGATGACTTTTGAACTCTCATGAAGATGAAGAAAAGGAGAACTATATTGTTTATATTGTTAAAAAATGATGGCAAACCAAAGTGAGCAGAGGTTAGCGTGTGTGATTTCAATACTATCTGTAATGATCGTAGTAGTGTTTTGCATCTGGCATGATTTAAATGACTTTTTCCTATTAGTAATTGTTACATCTGCGGGCAGAACTCAGTGAGAGGCCTTGACTGTGTGGAAACAGCATGCCAAGCATGAAGGAACAGTTTCCCACCTGCTTTGCCAAGGACTGCAGCTAGCCTTGTCGTGCTTACATCCACTATAGCTCTTAAAAATTCTCACAGGCAGTGGGTTTTTCTGCACATTGTCTAGTCAGCGAGGGTCCAGAGTTGGCAATAAGGTGGCATTGTGGATCAAAGACAAAAAATGAATCAAGGCCAGGTTGTCAGGCATTTAGTATCTGTTTTTGCCATAAAAGCACAATTCCCTTTCTTTGTGACAATGGTTAAGGTAAGGGAGATATTCATTCTTAACTAATATGGTCATATTTCTAATTCTGCTACTAGACATTACCCTGCCCTGGATGGTGTCTAGCCTTTTCCCGTGAAGTTGATTTCTATTCTATTCTATACAAAGGAACTTAACTCTTAGAAGGATGTAGCATATGATTTAGATTCCCTATTTTTCACCACTTCATTGCTCCCCTGATTTTTTTATACAGCTGTATTTTCCTGTTGGGATTTTCAACCTAGAAGGGTTAGTCTCCTTCTTTATTCTGACTCTGAGTAGCTTTAGAGTATTGCTTCCCAACTCTGGTAGAGCTCTTCATCTTCAATCAAAAAGTATCAATATTCCCAAAGAGGCTCTTCCTGTCTTATGTGGCTTTTCCTCCTAACTGGGACACTCTTAAGGAAACACATGGCATTCTCAGGTGTTGTCACGTTCTGGACTGGTCTGAGGGTTCTTGTTTTACTTTAGCACTGCCTTACACTAGCATGATTCTTCCTGTAACAATGATGCTAGTTACACAAAGCAACAATGCATGTAAGCAGGTGCCCTAAAGAAAGGCCACAGGGGAGGAAAAGCCCAGACGGAAAAAACCTCCAGAGGCTGATGGAAGAAGTTGTTTGGAGAAACAGATCAGAAGTTGATATGAAGACTATAATCAGGATGCTAAATGACCCAGATCTGAATAGGGATGAACACAGAAAGCAGAAGACTTGCCAAGGGGACTTGCAGAAGAATGTTTAATCCAAGGAAAATCCTGACAAAAAAATAATGATACAAAAATCTAGAACAAGAGATAAAGAACGAGATAAAAAATACTGTTGCTTGTTTTGAAGCACATCTCCTGAATTCATCAGCATTTTAGAATAAAGAAACAGGAAGGGGCATTACTGGAAGTATAGAAGCCACCTTGGACTGCAAAGCAGCCATAGCAATCCTCGGCACTCACCATCTTGTATTGAGAATGATGATATAGCTCAGCTTCACCTCTCCCTGGCGAACATGGGACATGGAAGATTCCAGAAAACAAGAAGTGGCATCCATACACATACAAGAGACAGTTTAGCCGAGGAAGCAGCCATTAGAATCCACCGCAACAACCAACTTGGATTGGGAATGATAACATAATCTCGCTCTGCCTTTTCCTCTGCCAGAAAAGGCAATGTGGAATATTCAAGAAGGTAAATAAATGGCTTCCTGAATAAATATTTCCCAAAAGTAAATGTTTCCTCCTAAATTGTTTCTCACACAGAGTTAATATTTTAGGGGGAAATGATTTACAGACTAGGAATACCATAATGGCATTCTCTGCGTCTTCGAAAATGCATGTGTGTGTTAAGTGCAGGGTGGTACTGTGGCCACTAGGAGGAGTCACTCTTTCTTCAGGCAATGAAAAAGTCCTTTTAGGAAGGTTTATGTGAGTATGTGAGTTTGTGTCAATTAAGGAAGGCACTGTTGCACTGTTGCATGGAATATTTGGCGTTGGTGGAGAGAGACAGCAAGATCACTCATAGTCTAGGGCATGCTTGAATGTGTGTGGTGATTAATTGGATGGGAGTCTACATCAAGAAGCAGATGTTACCTTAAATAGGCACAAGACAGACCAAAGCAGATTGGCAATGATGATGGTATGCGTGATGCAGAAGGACGTGTCTGAGTTGGAATCGTGTGTTCAAATCTAGCATCAGTTCAAGATGAATCCGTGTTTTTGAAATATGCATTGGTGCTGTATGCTAGTCGCTAACAATGTCTTGGGGAACTTTCACAAGTGGTGGATAATACTTTAGTAATTTATTCAATCATAGTCATAAAATAAACTTTAAAGAAATATTGTAGTTAGAGACAGAATAATGAACTTAACTATGTATGGTGGAAGAGATGGTTCAAGACAATTTTATCAGAAATATAGAATTGTATCAGTGGGTTTCCCGAATATTTTTGGATAGAAAGGAGGGTAGAACGTTATATGTATATATAGACTTTAAAAATAAAATGTAAACCTTGATGACTCAATCTCTATCACAAAACAGCGGAGTTGATAAGCATGTAAGGATGTGCAGCCATGTATTAGACTTTTGGCTTACAGTGGCTTAGCACCGTATCAAGTTTTGTCCACGACAAGACCTTTGATGATTTCATCACACCGCAAATGACAAACCTTTCACAGGGAAACATTGTATGAGGTGCGCCAGCCATTGCACAAAAGAGTTTGGGCCTCATTTATGAAAAGTGACGCATCACTGCGTGAAAACAGTGATGCGCCACTTTTCACTGCGCCCTCCCTGCGACTCCAGTGATGCGTCATATTTACAGTATGACGCATCATGTCGCAAGGAGTCACAGATACGTCAGTATTTCTGACGTATCTGTAGGCACAAAAGTGACGCATCGCTGGAGTGTGTCACAAAAGTGACGCAACTCCAGCAATGTGTCCTTTCACATGGGGCAAGCCCCATGTGAAAGGGCCTGCGTCAGTCTTACACCTGCTGTGAGGCAGGCGCAAGAAATTGACGCATTTGCACACTAGAAGTGGCGCAGTGAAATCTCGTAGATTTCACTGCGTCACTTCTATGACCCTTTTTTGCGTCAAAACGCCCCCCTTGCATACATTATACCTGGCGCAGGTATAATGTGGCGCAGGGGTTTACAAAGTGACGCATCTACCTAGATGCGTCACTTTGTAAATATGGCGCAACATGGCGCATGTGTTATGCCACTGGTGCATCACAAAAAGTGACCCACCGGCGGCGCAAAAGTGACGCAGGGGCTCATAAATGAGCCCCTTTGTGCTTTAAGTGTATCATCTTTAAGCATTATGTAGACAATTTGTGCTATGCAGTTTCAAAAATGGCCACGGGTCTTTAGGGGATTCAATATTGAACACTGCTTAGCGAGATTCCAAACATACATTTTTGCCATTTTGTGGGTGATTACAGTAAGTCTGTGAAATGTTTTGCTGAGAAAGACCAGCAATGGTTGAGTATAAAGTAACTCTGCAGCAAGGTAATGCAATTATGAAAAATAAGGATTCAATGTCAGTGCTTTCATATTTGAAAAGAATTCCTGAAAATATTGTTATAATGATTGATGTCGCCTAGGGGAGAGAATATATGACAATCTACATGAAAGCGACTGTGCTCTGATTTTTTTAATTGTACTCATGGGATGTTAAACATTTTAAAAACTTTATTTGGTGTACCAAATAACAGAGATCAACAGTGATGTTTGTTATGATGCTCAAGTGGAGAGTTGGATGAGGAATTGTGATCAATGTACCTCTTAGCACACAAGTGATGGAGGCGGCAGAAGGTTCTAACATTTGGTTCAGTGGCATCTTTTTGTATCGTAAAAATATCTTTTGAAATTCCAGGTACTCTCCAAGCTTTACTTCAAATGAATCATTTTGCTATGGTATTGGAGGATCATAATGTTTAATGCTCTTGGGTTAGGTGTACTGGCAGGGCAACTGGGAGTACAGTAATTTGTTTATGAAGGAGTTGTTTTTCTTGAAACGTTTTTCTGAAAATAGAATAAAAGTCAGTTCACGGGATTCCTGTTATTTTTTATTTTGGTATCACACTTTTCATTATAAGGGAAAGGCAGAGCCCTTTAAGGACAGGCAGAAGAGTAGTGTTAATGTAGTGATCAGTGTGAATAATCCTTTGCTCAACCATCAATGTAAAATCATTTTAATGTCTAGCTACCACTTGGACATTAAGCTAGGGGTAACAGGTTCTTCTTTTTTTAAATAAAATTCAAAGCATTCAACCAAGAACATTTCCCTACATTTCTCACAGCCATCAACATTTTTTATCTGATTTCATATTTCTTGTGGAAATGCTATTACAAAACATCACTATGTTATATAACTGAAATTCTTTGAATAAACGTGTGATATTGAGAGACCACTTTGCACACTTGGATCTGGTTGAATGGAAAAATATGTTTTTCTCTTTATATGGCCCTTTCCTGGAGAAAATCGAGACCAAGAGATTTTTTAGCCTCTTTTTTCATACTCTCCTCAGTCTATACTTGAGATGTTTTGACCTCTGCTGTGGAATGACCTCTTTAGGAAGATTGATCTCTGTGTTCCTTCAGTTTCTACTGTCATTGGGTAAAGGAATCTTATATTCTGGGCCAGGGTTCTTATTGGAATGGTTAGTTCATGTTGAGTTCTGGACTTATTTGTTATCATCTAGGTTATTCCAGCCCTCTGCACTCACAAAATAAAATGGTTGTCATTTTTTAAATTTACCATTGGAAGATGGAAAATGAAACAAAAAAATAGAAATAGAAGTAGCACAAAAGTGCTTTTAAGGGTTGGCAGGAAATTGTTCCCTTTCCCTCTGCCAAAAATAAGTATATTAAATAAAGGCTGCTTTTGGGGAGCAGCAAGTGGGGCAGGTAGGAGGGGAAGTGCAGTGGGTAGGAGGAGAAAGCAGGATTCGAGGGCCCGACAGAGGAACCATATGAGGGTGCGAGCAACAAGAAGGGGGAGAAGCACATGAGAGCACATGCAACACTGAGGGGGGACAGAGACTCTGGGGCATATTTACAAGCCCCTTTCAGTGACTTTATGATGTCGATAGGGGCCTAGCCTTATTCACAATGCAGCATTAAGCCACTGACTTCACATGGCTTAACGCTGCCTTATAAATAAGGCACCCTTTCACAATGTATGGTTTTGTGGTGGGCGTTCCAACGCAACACCCATTGATTGTGATGCTGCCTCCTATTTGCAAAGGCAGTGTAAATGTGTTATTTCGCCTCTCGTTTTTGCCGTTTCCGTGTATGCCGCCTTGTGCAGCACACATAGAAACAGAAAATTGCCTATGATTATTTAAGTGCAGTAAGGTCCCCCTTCCTGCATATAAACAATCTTTTTTTTTAAAAAAAGGCTGTTTTGCAGTTTCGATGTGTGCTGCATTAAGCAGCCCACCTAGAAGTTACAAAACAGCATTTTAAGATTGTTTTTGTTCAGGAAGGGGGACCTTCCTGCACATAAACAATCTTCCCTTCAACACAGGCACCCTTGCACTATGGTGCAAGGGTGCCTGCATTGGCGCTAGGCAGCTAAAGTTAGCACCAGCGCAGGGGGAAACGCAGGGCTGCACCATAGTCTAGTAAATATGGTGCAGCCCTGCTTTATTAAAGTGACAAAGCGTGTCGTTAGCCTTAACGGCATGCTTTGCCACTTCATTGTAAATATACCCGTCTGTGTTGCCTAAGGAGAAAAGAAGCAAGGGACGGAAACACAAAGCATGGCAATGGGGGGGAGAGAAATATGTGAAGGAAATAGCTGGACAACACATGCACTCTCATAAAGGGTTGACCAAAAAGAAGAAAGTAGTGCCTGAAAAGTAAGTAGGGGAGAAACACATGTAATATGGCTGTGCTTCAGGAGAGGGACAAACAAAGGACTGAAAGGGAAGCCAACACAATCTAAACAACAGAATGTAAGCAAGCCAGAGTGACAATAATGTTAACCAATACTAAGCAGTGGGTAGGCTACAGCCTTACTGTAAACTGAAAGTAGGTCTTTCAATCACTGAACTGTCTGGTAGGCAAAACTTAAACTGATAAAAAATGCTTGATAATTGTGAAAAATTGAGGAATACGTTCTTGGGTAAATGATTTGCATTTTATAAAAACAGGACAACCAGTTACCACTAGAAAAAAGTGCATGTGATACATTAACAATGAACTAGTTTTGCGTTGATGGTTTGGCAAAGTATTGTTCACAGTGATCACTACAATATCACACTCATGAGTGCTCTTGGGATACCCAGTTAATAGTCAGGTGAACTGTTTCAGTTGGTTGTTGAAAGAGTGATGGTGGATATTTTTTGTATTTAAGGCAGATAGAGAGAAGTTATTGTCTTATTTGTTTTATGTACATTTGGTTACTGGGGTGAGTCAATTCCAGTTGCTAAAAGGACATGTAACAGTGTGATCCATGTATCCATTGTGGCTGATGAGGAAAATAATCTGCTTATGAAGTTCACAAGACCTTAGAATGTATGTGGCTTAAAGAAAGAACCTCAGTGGAGTATTATTTCAATGTATCAAATATGCATTCTTATACACCTGCGGTTGGTGTTTATGTTAAGATTTTGACACCTGGCTTTGTGGACAAGAGAAAACCTAAATTAGCATTGTCAAAATGTTTCTGAACAGGAACAGTGTTGAGCTATATGATAATATAGTATGAAAAATGAAGTGTGACATGTCCAAGGGTTTTTCTGTTTCATGGTGAAAGAAGGAAGGGGAGTGAAAGTAAGGATCACGGATAAATGGAATAAGATGCATGGACAGCAAATGGATTTATCCTAAAGACAAACTCAGACATTCAATTCCACTATTAAGACCATAGACAGTAGATAACTTTCTGAGAGTCATCAAAAGTAATAATGCCGCATCAGCTAGGAGAGCTCTTTACATGCAATCTGCAAAAAGGCCAGTTTAAAATGGGATGTTTCTACTTCAGATGCATCATTCCCCTTACACCTCCATACCTTGGTATAACTTTTTCTTGTACTTCCCCATTGACAACTTCAGAACAAAAAACAAAAGTGATAACCTAAATTTGCTTTTAAAAGAAGCGAGCTTTCTCATATGAGGCACTCTTCTTTAAAATCATTTACCTCTGGATCTTGGACAATCTTCTTCCCTGGATATCTTCAAAAAGTGTCTGAAATCACACTAGTTTTAGACAGCCATTACAGCTTCCCCATGAGACCCAGTTAAAAGAAATGCATACATAAAAAAATCAGAAGTTAGTCATACATCTGCACCATACTCAGACATCTATATCCCTGTTTGTGGTTTACGAGGGAGAACCAAGGATTCCCTTTGAGTTGGTGGAGTTGTAGGTTAAATGTATGCAGAAAATTAACAAAGTACAAGCAGTGCATTAACAACAACTGGCATGGCAAAGGCAATATATCTGGCTGCAGTTAAAGTGGCAGATGTGCCAACACGTGTATTAGTTGGAGCACATTATTTTAGAAAACGAGTTATGCTTCATATTTAATTGAAAAGCGGTATGGCTTCATGTAGGCTGATGAGATTTTTAATGCACTATGATTGCTTCTGCCCAAAGGTACAGACTCTGTGCTCATAGCAAACATGAGGATGCATAGCCCATTCTCAACGGAAACAAATACACAGTCCAACATTTAGGGACCTAATATGATTTCGATATGAGGCTTTACAACTGAGATCACCGGTTTCACTTCCGACTGGCTGATTACAATACAGCCGGTCAGAATTGAAACTGGCTCGTCATTCCAGCTGGCTTCCGATGGGCTGGTTGCATCGAAATTAGGAGGTCGGGACGGCCGACTGGAGGTCAGTCGAGACCGCCAACCAGAGATCAGTCGCTTCTGTTTCCACCACGGTGTTGGTCGGTGGAAATTCCGACCAACATCGTAATATGCCTCTAAGTCTCAAATTCCCTACCCAAGTGCAACCCGGGAAAATGCGCCTTTGAGAAGACTAATTTGGCTAATGTCTACTGTGGCTATAAATGTGATTGATAAGAAGATGCATTTTTCTCAGGCAGCAGTGAATCCTGTCATAGTGTTGTTCCCCAAATAATTCAGTGCAGCGTTTTTGCAGCTGCAGATGAACTGTGGCTATCTTTTTCAGGTGCATCTGCTGTCAGTAAAGGAAAGGTAGCGATGTCCATGAAAATGCCACATGATTCAAGCACATCTCACAACAAACTGATGGATTACCTCTCCTTTCTACAGTAGTAAGTTGCAAACCTGACGCACCCAATGTATTATTGCTGGACGCTGGGTTTCAGTACTAAGCATTATCCACGTAAGTGCCACTGACTATATGTAATAAAGAATCCATATTCATCTATGATACATTAATAAATTACTCCTACAATCCTTAGCGGAATGCCTGACAATTTTAGCCAGGAATGCTCATCTATGCATGCTTATGCAAGATCTGAAATGGCGGAAAGACTGAAAAAAATGGGTGTGAAAGGACGGGCGCTGAAGTGGCTGCAATCGTATCTATCAGAGAGACAACAGGTCGTGACCATGACACCGTTCGCCTCCACTAAGTCTCCGGTGCGCCACGGGGTGCCACAGGGCTCTGCAATCAGCCCCATTCTTTTTAACATTTACCTGCGCCCTCTGCTCCCCATCATCAAGTCTTTTGGAATTGACCTGGTCAACTATGCTGATGACACCCAACTGGTGTTCTCCCTGGAAGGGAAGCAAGCAGTTACCATGGATATATTCCAGGAATGCATGCGCCAGACCTCAAGTTGGCTTAGAAAAAGTTCTTTACAGTTTAATGGGGGGAAAACAGAGGTGGTATATTGCTCTACTGCTAAAATGACCCGCATCTGCTGCTAGAGTTCAAGCTTACCCCTGGGGATGAACCTCTGGCTCCAGCTAAAACTGTGCGGAATTTGGGGGTTCTGGAGGATCACGACCTCCAAATGGAGTCACAAGCTAATAAAACTGTCAGTGTCTGCTTCTCTTTGCTAAGAATGCTGCGGCAGATTCTCACGCTGCTGCCTAATGATGCTAGACCTCTCGTAGTGAGGAGCATTATTTTGAGTAGACTGGACTATTGCAACTCCCCATATTTGGGAGCACCACAATTCATTCTGCAAGGGTTGCAAAGAGTCTAGTCTATAGCAGCTAAGCTGGCGTTAAATAGGCAGTGCAGATCCTCTACGACACGGGCTCTGGCAGATCTTCATTGGCTGCTCATCAAGGAAAGAGTCTGTTTTAAGTCTCTATGTATTGTGTATAGAGCAGTACATGACATGGGCCCAATACCCTTGCAGGAGAAATTTAATTGGTATAAGCCCGTGAGACATCTTCACACCTCTGGTACAAATCTGGTAATGAATACCAGGTTCAAGAAATCTGGGATGGGCGGCAGAGCATTCGATATTGTGGCTTCACGTCTGTGGAATGAGCTGCCCCAGAGCATTAGACAAGCTGACTCTTATGCTTCAGAAAGAGCCTGAAAACCTGGCGGTTTCCAAAGGGTGAGCGTAATGCTTTCCACTGATAATCAGGCATATCGCGTATCATGTCATCTGTTTAAATTACAGCGCCAGGATACCCGCAGGGTGACAGTTTGCGCTCTATAAGATTATATACAATACAATCTAATTGCAAACTATAACACATTCGTTATTTTTCTACTGCTTCAGCCTGCTCACGGTCCAGTCTAAATGAAGTATTAAGGCAGGTGTGATATCTGGTAAATTACACAATTCCCTATTTTTACCCACTAAACTAAATACATGTTTTGCCTTTGCAAAATGGCCCCAAGGAACCCTGTTCTAATAAAGACCAGTTAAATGCCCCACAAAATTGAAAGTCACTATGTTTTTTTTCAAGGAGGACTAAAATTACTGTTTGGAATCAAATAAAGTGAAAGGTAAAGACCTTTGCCAAAATTAAAACTTTGATTATAATTGGTTCCACTAACTTCTGGTTCCTTTGATGGACACTTCCCGACCACAGCAAACAAATGATGGACAGAATGCTGACAATGCAAACATTCTCCCCCAGTCACAAGATCTGGGTTAGACCCATCGTTCTTTTGCCCACTACGCCACCCCAGTTTGGACCCAGCCATATGCAAATCAGTCTTGACCCTGTGCTCCATGGGAACAGTCCAGACCGAACTGCCAGGCCAGGTCCTCCCTGGACTGGAAACAAGCATCCTGTGACCGGTTTCAGGGTATGTCACCCTTTCTCAGCCAGGCTAGCTTGAATCCAGTGGTGCAGTGAGCAAGGGACCCACGTTTGGGCACACCCATCCCACTTAGAGCGAAAAATGTTACAGCAAACAAATGATGGACGGAATGCTGACAATGCAAACATTCTCCCCCAGTCAAAAGATCTGGGTTAGATCCATCATTCTTTTGCCCACAACGCCACCCCAGTTTGGACCCAGCCATATGCAAATCAGTCTTGACCCTGTGCCCCATGGGAACAGTCCAGACCGAACTGCCAGGCCAGGTCCTCCCTGGACCGGAAACAAGCATCCTGGAACCGGTTTCAGGGTATGTCACCCTTCCTCAGCCAGGCTAGCTTGAATCCAGGTGCGCAGTGAGCAAGGGACCCACGTCTGGGCATACCCATCCCACTTAGGGCAAAAAGTGTTACAACACACAAATGATGGACGGAATGCTGACAATGCAAACATTCTCCCCCAGTCAAACGATCTGGGTTAGATCCATCGTTCTTTTGCCCACTACGCCACCCCAGTTTGGACCCGGCCATATGCAAATCAGTCTTGACCCTGTGCCCCATTGGAACAGTCCAGACGAAACTGCCAGGCCAGGTCCTCCCTGGACCGGAAACAAGCATCCTGGGACCGGTTTCAGGGTATGTCACCCTTCCTCAGCCAGGCTAGCTTGAATCAAGGTGCGCAGTGAGCAAGGGACCCACGTCTGGGCATACCATCCCACTTAGGGGGAAAAGTGTTACAGCAAACAAATTATGGATGGAATGCTGACAATGCAAACATTCTCCCCCAGTCAAAAGATCTGGGTTAGATCCATTGTTCTTTTGCCCACTACGCCACGCCAGTTTGAACCCAGCCATATGCAAATCAGTCTTGACCCTGTGCCCCATGGGAGCAGTCCGCGGACCGGACTGCCAGGCCAGGTCCTTCCTGGTTCGGAAACACGCATCCTGGGACCGGTTTCAGGGTATGTCACCCTTCCTCAGCCAGGCTAGCTTGAATCCAGTGGCGCAGTGAGCAAGGGACCCACGTCTGGGCATACCCATCCCACTTAGGGCGAAAAGTGTTACAGCAAACAAATGATGGATGGAATACTGACATTGCAAACATTCTCCCCCAGTCAAAAGATCTGGGTTAGATCCATCGTTCTTTTGCCCACTACGCCACCCAGTTTGAACCCAGCCATGTGCAAATCAGTCTTGACCCTCTGCCCCATGGGAACAGTCCAGACCGCACTGCCAGGCCAGTCCTCCCTGGACTGGAAACAAGCATCCTGGGACCGGTTTCAGGGTATGTCACCCTTACTCAGTCAGGCTAGCTTGAATCCAGTGGCGCAGTGAGCAAGTGAGAAAGGGATCCATGTCTGGACATACCCATCCCACTTAGGGTGAAAAGTGTTACAGCAAACAAATGATGGACGGAATGCTGACAATGCAAACATTGACCCGCAGTCAAAAGATCTGTGTTAGATCCATCGTTCTGACCACAGGATACACTAATATATCAAGGACAAAACATTGAAAAAATATATCAACAGGAAAATAGGAGCATGAGTTACAGTTCAGAGGATGGGTTATTCATCACAAACTTGATGGATAGCCCATCCATTGCATTACAAGTGCATTAAATCCAAAGACCCTTGTAATATAGTGGAACGGATGTCCGTCATGTTTGTGATGTAGTAGCCCATTGCCAAACTCTAAATCAGGGCCTAAATCTATATTTTCTATACATAACTTCAAATATGTGTGCCTACACAGTACATATATCTTCAAGGTGAATAGATGTGGAGCTAGGAATAGTCACTTTATACTTCCCTATGTGCACTTACCTTTCGATATTTTGTCCCTCGATATTATGTCCTCTGTATTCTTATATGGCAATATTCTTCATGTCAATATTGAACTGTGTGAGCCATGTTTTGCCCACCTTTTTTAAAATGATTAGTTGGAACCTTATTCTTTGAATTAAATTGTAATTTTTGTCATATGTCCCACTTTTTGGAACCACAGAAAGGTTCTAACTTCGCATTTCATAAATGTGTACTACGTGCGTCCACTGGCTAAGAGTGTTTTGCTGATGATGGTGACTGAATGAAATATTCTAAATGTAATATTGCTTGTTTTTGTATGTATATAAGTAATTACTACAGCAAAAGTCTTTGTGTCCTTTAGGTATTTAAATTATAATGTAAGCAAGCAAGGTGTGATCATTTTCAAATAATAAATCAAGTTGCTTCTTGAGCAGAAACCACAACTAATCTATGTTTTTCCATTAGAAACACTAAGGGGCCGATTCCGATTCCGGTCGCAAAACGTACAGACCGACACGGACCCGGAACGAAGACCGACCGACATGGACTGGTGCCGTACGACTCGTGCAGTACGATGCAACGCGTGTGAATTACAACCAACACGTACGGAATACAAGACGTACGACCGAGCCGTAGGGAAAACAGCGATTCGCCCGGAAACCGGACGCGATTCGCACCGACCGACACGCACCAGGAATGAAAATGACCGACACATACCCACGATGTCAGATCCGCGCAGTACGATGCAATGCATGTAAAACCAGACCGACTAGCACGGAGCCCAAGCCACCTGACCGACACGTACAGAAAACAGGGACCTGAAGCAATAGAGATCTCCGCGACTGACGAGTATGAAACACAGAAGAAAGTCAGCGTGAAAGACCCAGATAAGCACGCACGAGCCAACATCAGCGTCCGTCTCGGTCAGAAGAACGTCTCCTTCATGCCTAGAAAACCCAAAGGAAAAAATACAAAAAAGTACCAAACAAGCAATGACAAAGTCAATAAATATATTTTTTAAAAAAATTGGCACAAAGACACACCCACAACTCCACCTTTATAAATGACACCAATCACTACCATGATCCTTTGCAAATTCAAGACAACAGCCAGCAGAGAACACCAACTCACCCATCACACAATTTTCACACCATTAGCACCTCACCAAAAGCACTCACACATACACCTAGCAAAACTGACACTCACCCACCCTCACTTGCACCCTCACATACACATCACTCACCACCACCACCCATCACTATGCCCCCAAAGAAGAATCCAAAGCTCACAGATAGTGAGTTAGAAGTGCTGGTAGACAAGATCATCAGAGTAGAGCCACATTTGTTTTGTACATTGGTCCAAAGGACCCCCACGTCACAGAAAACAAAGATGTGGGCAAGGATCGTGGACAAGGTGAACGCACAAGCCCCAATGTTGCGCACAAAGGATGATGTCCAGACAGGTGGTATGACGTGCACAGGAGGGTCAAGAAACTCATCGAGAAAGATCACGCATTGAGTCAGTGCACTGGTAGTGGCCCTCCTGCCAAACCAGTATACTTCAGGTCCTGGGAGGAGAAGGTGTGGGACATCCTACCACCAGAGAGCGTTCATGGTCTATCAGACATACCAGAGCCTGGTGAGTACACAACCAATATACTCAATATTGTGTGTCAAGGGGACAGTGAAACCATGCACCGTTAGCAAAGCCACAGTAACCAATAGATAATCATCCCATTATGTGTATGCTAGTCAGACAAACACAATACCTGCCATCTCATAGTGACTTGTAACTGTAATATGACATGTAAAAACCTACCAACAAATAGAGCAAGGCAGTGGCACAAAGCCAAATAAACACTGTCAGACAGTTTGCCACCACAAACACACTACCTCACAGTGCAGCTGACTGACAGAAAGGAATAGTGGGTATGCAGATGAAGTGAGTGTATCCAAAAGCATGATGGGGTTTGTAGTCACAGATAATGCTCCCCCTCCCAAGTGGCCCATCAAGACCTCTCTGAACGATGCCCACATCACAGGGAGTGGAAAATGACTGACAAGATGGCTGACACTGGGTCCTGCTGTGGGGAGCACAAGGCCCTGGTAGAAGCAGGACACCACTGCCTGACATCTTGAAAGCCAACTTGCGCGCCCTTCAATGGAAGCATGTTTCATGGTGGGATGTCTGGCCGGGTGGGAAGGAGGACTGACAGCTCTGACCATACTTACCAGCATGTGGAGACACACACACCCCTCAACACAAACTCCACATAACTCACTGGGTATAATGCATTCACTCACACAGTAGTGAAATATCACCCAATGATACACCGCACTGGGTTCTGCCGCGTGAAGCACAGGGGCTCTCTTTGGACTTGTAGCCAAACAAACACCAGGACTTCACAGTCAGCCATCTTGCCATTGCTGTCACACTCCCTCACAGGGAAGCAGAGTCAAAAGGAAGGAAGTATGGGCATGCTGGGAAGGGGGGTGTAGCCAAAAGCGTGATGGGAGTTGCAGTCACAGACATTCCCCACCCACCTGGCCCAGCAAGCTCACACTGAACCATGCTCGCCTCACAGGGAGTGGAAATGGACTGACAAGATGTCTGACACTGGGCTCGGTTGTCGGGAGCACAAGGCCCAGCTGGGAACTGGGCACCAACAAATACCAGGACTGCACAGTCAGCCATCTTGCCATTGCTGTCACACTCCCTCACAGGGAAGCAGAGTCAAAAGGAAGGAAGTATGGGCATGCTGGGAAGGAGGGTGTAGCCAAAAGCATGATGGAAGTTGCAGTCACAGACATTCCCCACCCACCCACATGGCCCAGCAAGCTCACACTGAACCATTCTCGCCTCACAGGGAGTGGGAATGGACTGACAAGATGTCTGACACTGAGCACTGTTGTGGGGAGCACAAGGCCCTGCTGGGAACTGGCCACCAACAAACACCAGGACTGCACTGACTGACATCCTGAAAGTTAACCTGCACCCACTGCAATGGTGGCACGCTTCATGATGGGATAACTGGCCTGGGGGAGAAGGCGGTCCTGACTTGAAAACAAATAACACCGATGCTGGCCATACACACATCTTCTATGCTAAAACACATTGCACACGTGGCACCAGTCACTCACAAAGATAATGCCTGTGCAAGATGTCTGACACATGGGCCTGATAAATGATGTGGGTGAAAATCACACATATGCACTGGCCAATCCAAACACGGTCGCACACACAGCCATTGCAACCATATGTTCAAACTCACTGTCTGGGGATGCAGTGTACAGGGGTGCCCCCTGGCCTGGCTGTGGAGGTGTGTCTTGCAGATAACAACTGTGGAGATCAATATATAGTACATTGCACAAAACACACAGGAACTCACATAGACATCTGACAGTGAATGGAATGGACACACCCATATAGCCGACACCATAGCATGGTCTTATTCATACTCGGTGCTGTTGTGATCTGCGTTCCACTCCTACATCATGCTGTAACATATGCATCCTTCAAACAACACACCACTCACTGACATAGACATTGTAGACACAATGTCTAACCTGGACTGCATTGGAGGAGACATGCTACTCACAGCAGCCAAACCGTAACACACACACCACCGGCTCTCACTGTCATGAGCATTGAAAAGCCAGGTTGCTTCCTTGCCCAATACATGTCACCATGGAGAACATTGACAAGTCAAATCACATATGCACTTACAAAACTCAGCACCAGACTCAATAACGATGGTGACATCATCACTTGTATGAAATGAGATGGGAACTAGGAACACTGTAAAAAACACACTTTCTCCCAAGAGATCACAGGCATACCGGACTGTGACCATGTCGTACTAATACACCAATGTGACACACAAAGACTAGCAAAATCTGCTACCACACATGCCCCAATCATACAACATATCCTCAATGGAATTGCACATATCAATCAATCAATCAGATAATTTGTAAAGCGCACTACATACCCGCAAGGGTTTCAAGGTGCTGAGGGTGCTGTTGCTACTGGTCGAACAGCCAGGTCTTGAGTTGTCTCCTGAAGGTTAGAAGGTCTTCGGTTTGTCGTAGGATGAGGGGGAAGGTGTTCCAGGTCTTGGCGGCATGGTGGGAGAAGGATTTGCCTCCGGCTGTGATTCTACGGATGCGTGGGACGGTAGCCAGGGAGAGGTCTGTGGAGCGGAGTTTCCTGTTGGGTACGTAGAAGGAAAGTCGACTGCTGAGATAGGCTGGGCCGGTCTTGTGGAGTGCCTTGTGTGTGTGGATCAGGAGCTTGAAGGAGATTCTTTTGTCAACAGGGAGCCAGTGCAGGTTCCTCAGGTTGGGGTTATGTGGTCATGGTGCAGGACGTCGAGGATCAGGCGTGCAGAGGCATTCTGGATTCTTTGCAGTCTGTTGATGAGCTTGGTCGGGGCTCCGGCGTAGAGGGCGTTTCCGTAGTCGAGTCTGCTGCTGACTAGGGCCTGGGTGTTTTCCTTGTGTCTGTCGGGATCCATCTGTAGATCTTGTGGAGAATGCGGAGGGTGTTGAAGCAGGTGGAGGAGACAGCGTTGACTTGTTTGGTCATGGTGAGTTTCGAGTCGAGGATGAATCCCAGGTTGTGTGCGTGGTTGGTGGGTGCGGGGGTGTCCCCAGCGATGTGGGCCACCAGGAGTCGTCCCATGCTGAGGGGTTGGGCCCGAGGATGAGAATCTCCATCTTGTCTGTGTTCAGCTTAAGGCGGCGATCCTCCATCCAGTCGGCGACGGCCTTCATTCCCTGGTGGAGGTTGGATTTGGCAGTGAGGGGGTCCTTGGTGAGGGAGAGGATCAGTTGCGTGTCGTCGGCGTAGGAGATTATGTTGAGGTCGTGATGTCGGGCGATGCGTGAGAGAGGCGCCATGTAGACATTGAACAGCGTCGGGCTGAGAGAGGATCCCTGCGGGACGCCGCAGATGATCTCGGAGGCTTCGGATCGGAACGGGAGGAGGCAGACTCTCTGGGTTCTGCCGGAGAGGAAGGAGGAGGTCCAGTCCAGGGCCTTGTTTCGGATCCCTGCGTCATGGAGTTGGGTGCGTAGTGTGCGGTGGCAGACGGTGTCGAAGGCGGCGGAGAGGTCCAGAAGGATGAGGGCCGCCGTCTCGCTGTTTTCCAGTAGGATCCTGATGTCGTCTGTGGCGGCGATGAGGGCGGTCTCGGTGCTGTGGTTGCTGCAGAATCCTGACTGGAAGGTGTCCAGGATGCTGTTGTCTCCAAGGTAGCGGGTGAGCTGGATGTTGACGATCTTCTCGATGACCTTAGCTGAGAACGGAAGCAGGGAGATGGGCCAGAAGTTTTTCAGTTCGCTTGGGCCCGCCTTGGGTTTCTTCAGTAGGGCGTTGATCTTGGCATATGTCCTTGTTAAAGGTCAAATGTGTACAGGGATGACACACCTGTGTCAGCAACGTGATGAACCTTGAGTAGTAATGGCCATGTACAGCCAAATCTATACATGAGCTGGGCATGCACACACTTCAACATGCACAGTGAAATGTTTCATGTTGGCTAGGCAATGTGCCACAACAATATCAATCTCTGTCCGTGACCACTTTGGACAAAGCAGTGTACAGGCACGCATCCTGACGTACAGTAGAAAATGTCATGTATGTGAACCATTGATGCCTGTAGAAACATAAGTTACATTGTGTGTCTCTTCCAAACACAGGTGGTGCTGGGGACACAGCAGCAAATTTGTGACCAATGGTGTCACAAATGACGTGAGATGCCTTGATTCCTTGCAAAGATCAATTTGGTGATACGCTGATGACATGTCTATCACACTAAAAACAGCTCCACCCCCCATTGCAGTCAACATCTCAGATATATTGGGTAGCGGCTGTCTATCTACCCAAATGTCCCTGTCCCAGACTCTGGTGGACCCTCAGCTCTCTGGTGTGGATCCGTCTCTGTGCTCTTCGGATGACGAAGAACAACCTGGCACCTCCGGTGTGAGTCATCATGCAGCACCAGCAGTACAAACATCTGCACCCCCTGTACCCACGCCTCCAGCATCTGGCAACAGACAGGGCACCCCCACCAACACAGACAGACCAAGGACACAGAATACTGATAGCACAGGGACACAGGACCCCCAGAAACCTACGGTCAACACCACCACTAACAACACCGCAGGTCCTACCTGTGTGGCTAGGGGTGCTAGGAGGGGTGGTAGGCAAAGGGCGTGGCTTGCAGAGGGGTCTGGACTGCACGATGACCCCCATCTGGCATGCATCATAGATGCGTACCAGGATAGCACCGGAGGATTCGGCCAGGTAGTGGGGATGCTCAAGGACATTCAACAGGAGCAGACTGCCCATCATGCCCGCATGGAGGCAAAGTGGGATGCACTTACTGCGGTGTATCGGGACATACTCACATGCCTCTGCCAGATAAGCACCAACATGTCCACACCTCCCTGTGTGGCCACAACATCTGTTGCCGCAAGATCTGCCAGTGCCACAGGGAGGGAGGATGACACTAGCGGAGAGTCCTCTGCACCGCAGATGCCTGCACCTGAGGATCCCCCCTGAAGAACAAGAGGGGTCGTCCGAAGAAGGACAAGTGAGACGCAGATGTCCATGCACACCCCCAGCGCCTCAAAACCTGTTCAGGAAAATGTTCTGTGTGCGCAAACCGTTCCCCTTGTCGTATCTAACACAACTCGCCTACATGACATGGAGGGTTCATGTGGGTCCAATGTAGCAGATGACTGTGCACTTTACTCTGGACATTTCAGCTACCAACACTTCCAACTCTACTGTGAACTTTGGATTCAAAACCCAATGTACATCACCCACCATTCTGTGCACTATCCTCACACATGTTTGTAAATAAACTCACCAGTACACTATACTTGCCTCTGTTGTGATTCCAACTTGTTATGTGTCATGGAGATGTTGATCTGCTAAACAACACAGTGCATGCCAAATACTACAGCAATATGATCACCATTATGTGAGTCATGGTGATGTGACACATGTGAGGGAGACACACCACTATGGCACCACAACACATACTCACCATGGCCATGTGACTCATCCCACACAATGATGTTGACCTGAAATACATTGGAATGCACAGACACCACACCTATCCACAGTCAGTGGTAACAATCCCACAGGTAAGGTAAGCAAATGTCAGTCAGATGTGGGAAGACAGACAATGCACATAACAAAGTGTAGCACAGGTTCATTACACATAAGCAACATGTTTATTCCACAACAGTTGCAAGGTAATTCTACGTTACAGTGGACACATGGTCACAAAGTGTTGGAGAATTGAAGTCCAGGGGTGTGTGGATGGGAATTGACAACTTCCACCCTGGTGTTGGAGTCTGGGTGTTGGGGGTCAGTGTTGACCAAACAACAGGCAAAGTACCCTGGGAAGGACAGACACAAGACACAGTCAAAAGCACAGCAGAAAAGGAGAGAAATGCAATACACATGCACAAAAACATGTCAAAATAAACCTACACAGAAACAAGTTAGCAGTTCGACACTATTGTGAAGTACAGACCACCTGAAAGGACACATCACTGCAAGCATCCAGTCAGGTAGCACACAGGCACACTCAAACAGCAACAGAGCAACCCCAACACATTTCAGGCTAACTCAATACATTGACATAACAACCCTGTAAACTCACATTCAGGTGAAGAAGTTGTTGATGAGCTGTGTGCGGACGTCAGCCTCATCATCATCATCACTGCCATCGTGGCCCAGGCCTGGATCCTCCACAGGTGGCGGAGGTAGGTCATCGTCATCCTGGATGAGAGGTAACTTCTTCCGCAATGCCATGTTGTGTAGCATGCAGCATAAAAGGATAATTTTGCACACCTTTGCAGGGTCATATTGGAGGGTCCCTCCGGTCTTGTCCAGGCAGCGGAAGCGGCTTTTCAGGAGACCAAAGGTCCGCTCAATCACCCTCCTGGTCCGACCATGTGCCTCAGTGTAGAGCATCTCAGCTGGTGTCACAGGGTTCCTGAGGGGTGTCAGCAACCATGGCATGTTAGGGTATCCGGAGTCACCTACATACAAACAATTGAACAATTAGCTGAGTTTTGAAAGAGGGTGGAATACAACATTGCCAAACACACATAATGGTAAACACTCAGTACACACCGACAAGCCAGGCACGCTGGTCTGGCATCTGTGACATCAGCGTTGCAATGTGACTACTCCTCATGATGTAGGCATCATGCGCAGAACCGGGGAAACGTGCACACACATGTGTGATACACATGTCTGCAAGACATACCACCAGAGCATTGATGGAGTGGAAATGTTTCCTGTTCCGGTATGCCTGCTCATGTGCCCGTGGTGGTACCAGGGCCAGATGTGTACCATCAATAGATACGATGACGTTCGGCATCCTCTCCAGTGTATAAAAAGCATCCGTTATGTCAGTGAGTTGACCTGGGCTAGGAAACTTGATGTACAGGTCAAGGAAATGCAACAACCCCTACAAGACATCGCGTAGCACGCGACTGAACATAGTTTGCAAAATACCACCAGCAGTAGCCACAGTGTACTGGAAGGTACCAGTTCCAAAGAAGTGCTGGGCTGCCATCACCTTCACCTCTGGTGTCAGTGCTGTAGGGTATGTCCGGCCAGGTAGCAGATGTGGCGCCAACTGCTCCGCCAACTCCTCAATCACTGGCCTGGTGAAGCGGTACCGTCGGATGCAGTCGCGTTCCTGCATGGTTTCAAGGTCTTGGAATGGTCTATGGACAGCTGGTGCCCTGCAGTATAGAGATGAACAAAGGAAGATTGTCGATTCATCCACCCATGTGGCTATGACCAAGCAAAATATCACATGATACATCATGACAATACACAATGACCTGAGGTGTGTGCTGTTGGGTATGGACACATATGTCACCTACATGCACATTACCTCCCATCTCAAGTCCACATGTCTACATAAGTTCCATGTAGTGCAAGGGCCAATCATTGGGCTGCGTCACAGTACCTATGTAGTGCTGTCACGTCACAAACACACACCACAGTGACAAGTGAGGCCTGATGTCTTCCAGGCATCACAGCTCTTTGACATGCAGATTCCCAGGGTCCCTGTATTGCCACATGGACACTGGCATGACATAGCGTATCATGTACACGCCACAAAACAACCGTGAGTCCCACAGGTAGTGGCCACTGTTGACTCTGCAGGCCCTACATGGACGTCTCGTAGACACACACACAACATCAATGTTGATGGACAAACCACATGGATGAGGAGACTGTCTCCCATTAGGCACATTTGATCAGCCACATCTGAGACACAACATGCACACAGACTGTGGGTGTACATCAGAATTGTTGCTACAGGTCTCACTGTGACGTACATACCAAAACACACAGGACTCAGGGTGTATGTGACATGTCCTAAACATATCCAACCTGCAACTGTGTCCATGACTCATGACCATAACTGTACAGTTGCACATCACAGTGGTAAAGTGCACAACACACAAAGGATTCTGTCACCATGAACACGTGCACACCCTGGGAGTGGCTGCACAAAAGTGCCACACAACAAACCAAATGTTGGCCCCCCAAAACCCACAGGTAATGCAGCCTTACATGCCATGGGACACAGTGTGGCACATACTGTAGTGTGGTAGGTGTGCACCTGAGTCCCTGGCAAGTAATTGTATGTGGAAGCCATCAAAAAGTCACACCAATGTCAACCGATGCGGGTGACTTCTACAGAGACACATTGCACAGTTCTGGACCGAGCCGTGCGTATGCTTAGACATTGACTGCAATGAGAACCGATGCGGGTGACTATCATGTGTACGCATTGCACAGTTCTGGACTGAGCCGTGCGTACGCATAGCCATTGACTGCAAAGAGAACCGATGCGGGTGACTAACATGCGTACGCATTGCACAGTCTAGGACCGAGCCGTGCGTACGCTTAGCCATTGACTGCAATGAGAACCGATGTGGGTGACTAACATGCATACGCATTGCACAGTTCAGGACTGAGCCGTGCGTACGCTTAGCCATTGACTGCAATGAGAACCGATGCGGGTGACTATCATGCGTACGCGTTGCACAGTTCAAGACCGAGCCGTGCGTATGCTTAGACATTGACTGCAATGAGAACCGATGTGGGTGACTATCATGCATACACATCGTGCAGGCATGGACTGAGCCGTGCGTACGCTTAGCCATTGACTGCAATGAGAACTAATGCGGGTGACTATCATGCATACTCATCGTGCAGGCATGGACAGAGCCCTGCGCCTTGGCCATTGAATCATATGGAGACGGGTGGATTTTCAACCTACGTGTTGTACAGTCAGTTGACCGAGCCGTGCGCACCCATTGGCTCTGGACTGTCATGGAGATGGATGTGGATTCAAAACTTGTACGAGTTGTGTGCTGGAAATTCAGTTGGATGCCTACAACAATGTTGCAATTTGTAGGGTTTTTGAAGGTGAAGATTTGAACGATGCGGAAGACATGTACGAGTCGCACAATTCCATGGATTGGCCAGATTCATAGAATGCAACCGTGTTGGACCTATCACTTGGGACACATGGCACAGATTCTGCCTCTGCAGCACAGATATAAGGCTGGCTGGCCCCCAGGGAGCTCACTTGCCTGCATTACATGCTACTGGATCACATCTCTGCTACCACTGCTGCTGTCTCTGCATCCTCTGGCTACTGCAATCGCACGTACTCTGGAGAGGGCCCCAGCCTTCACTGAGGAGGAGAACCAGGCCCTGCTGGACGAGCTCCTTCCACAGTACAGCAAGCTGTATGGGAAACCAGGGGAGCAGGTGAGTGTGCAGTCCACTGCCTTCCTAATTGTGCATGTTGTCTGACTAGCAGTACTAGCAGTGTGTACATCAGTGGGAAGCATACTCACTGAGCACTTTCATCCCCCAAAGTGTGTAGGTACATGTAATGAACAGGTGTTCTGCAGAAAAAGTGCATTTGTGCAAGCTTCAACTTCCCAGGCAATGTTAACATGTCAGACATGCAGGGCATTTGTCAATTTCCATGGGTGCGCTACCTGTGTAACTCATTTTCCTTTGTGATGACGACATGTGTATCCAACTGTGTGCAGCACAAATATGGGCCATGTGTGTTAATGGACTTTTAACTTTGTCATCCTCACAGGTTGATGCCCACCAGAAGCAGGAGATCTGGCTGACCATCGCCCAGGCAGTTCGATCAGTGGGGGTCTACAAGCGCCGGATCTGCAACTGCCAGAAGAGGTGGCAGGACCTTCGGGGCTGGACCCGGAGGATCGCAAGGGTCCAGCTGAAGCTGTCGCCTCCTCGCAGGCAGGGCGGACACCGGATCCTGACCCCCCACATGCTCAGGATTCTGGCGGTGGTCTTCCCGGACCTGGATGGGCAGCTGAAGGCCAGACAGCAGCAATGAGGGGGTAAGTCCATGCCTAATCTGTGTACTATGTCTGACATGCTATTTGCAGTCATTTGGCCTGGTCACGCTTCCACATTACGTAGGTCTTGTAGACCAGGACTCATGTCGCTCAATTGTGTGATTCACCCTCCTCATCTGATCCACAGGTGTGGACCCTACAGTCTGTGGCTTGTGTCACTAGGGCACTGTGTCCCTGCAGTCAGCTATGCTTCTGGTTCCGGACAGCATCTGTTACTGTGACTCTGTTGTGTGTTTAATGGGTGGGTCAATTGTGTACACAATGCCTGAGATCTGACATGTGATCTGTGTGTGCCCTTGATATGTGTTCCAATTGCTGGTCTGACTTGCCACATGTGCCTGGGGTATTTCAAACAGACCCATGCAGCAGGGGACTCCAAATTGTGGGTCTCAGGAGTATGTATATCAAGTGTGTCACACCTACTTAGCCACCTGACTACTGTCCAGGGCTATACACTGTTTCACCTAGACCTGGGCAGTCATGCCTACTCAAGGGCATTTAGAAACACTCTGTAATCCCACTCCTGTGTATCAACTTACAGGTTGTGCTTAGTGACATGTGCCGTCAGGTGTCTGCCTCTGTGTCATTGTGGTGTGGCTTCTTTTTCAGGACAACTGGGGTGTTCATGAGTTTGAGGGTCAGCAGGACGTCTGAGATGTGACTATAAGAGACAAGACCTGTGTGACATATAGGTGTGTGATCACTTGACAGTGCACAATGGTGTATGCAACTGTGAACTTCAGGCAGCTGTGTTTCATGCACAGCAGACTGTGATGTGCTCATGTACAGGGAGTTGTGCTCGCAGAGACTCATATGTCTGTTTTGTATGATGTGGGGTCATCTGGGTCCGGGATATGTTGTTTGCAGGGTAAGGACATGTGCACTTGTCAGCTGCAGAGTTTGCTTTACCCATGACCTATGATTGTGACACAGTGCATACTGTTGTTGTCTGGATGCCCTGCCCCTGTGAAAGGAGACAGTGATGACTGACTTTCCAGGCAAGCCAGTGCCATGGCATTTAACTTGCTATGAGTGATCCTGCATTGGGGTCAAATGTGCTCCATGCACCCCATTGCGGCATTGACTATCAGGACATGAGAAAATCATAGTGTGTGTTGCTGGTATGCATCACAAGCATGTGAAATGAGACTCTGGCCATCTCTTCATCCTGACATCTGTACTGAGTCAGTGGCAAGAGATGTGATGTGTGTATAGTGACATACTCCTACATGTTCACTTGCATGTCCAACAAATGTGTAGGTGGTGCATGTCTGCACATTGTGGTATTAGCATCCAACATGCAACA
The DNA here is from genome assembly GCF_964204655.1 of Triturus cristatus. Lineage (NCBI taxonomy): Eukaryota > Metazoa > Chordata > Amphibia > Caudata > Salamandridae > Triturus > Triturus cristatus. Next base: position 1,407,051,852 of record NC_140591.1, read on the forward strand.
GACATATGGGTGCAAGTCCAGGAGAGATATGAGTGCCATGGTTAATGGTGAGACTGACAATTGGCTTATTCTAAACAGTGTGAGCACTTTGAGCAGTGTTCAGCTGATGATGCCAGGGCTTGCCCTGTGAGGTGCTGTACTCACTGTGGTGTGTGCGGTCAGTGCAGGTGACTGATGTTGTTCTTTTTTTCATAATTCTATCCAGATACATCCACGGCCACAGGAGGGGACAGCTCCACGGACCAGGAGGAGCCACAGAGCCTGACTGGGACAGAAGGCGAGGAGTTGGAGGGACCCAGTGGCACAGAGAGCGAGTGAAGCCACACCAAGGAGTCCTCAGCACCATCCACCCTAGCTGAGGGCCACAGCAGCTCAGAGGATGACTCCCTTGTGGAGGCGGGTGTCAGCAGCCACCAAACCCCAGCTAGTGAGGCTGTCCCTGCCACCGCCACCACCACCATCACCACCCTCCCATCAGCTCCCATCCCAGAGGTCCGTGAAGGCTCCCGTGTTCTGGAGCATGTCTCCTTTGTGCCAGACACTGCACCCCCTGCCCCTGTGTCCCCTGCTGTCCTGAGTGTGGAGTCTGTGGACTTGCTTCGACAGATCCATGTAGGGCAGACATCAATGCTGAGTGTCCTCCGTGCACACACCAGTCTGTTGACACAACTGGTGTCGTTCATGAAGGGCATTTCATCGGGCATGTCTGCCCTACAGAGGACCAACCAGTCCGTAGCCTCCTCCCTGGCGGCAGCTGTGTCCCTCCTTCAACATTCCCTCACCCCTTCTACCCCTGCCCCATCCACGATTCCTAGCACTCTACGTGTCCCAAGCACACACACACTAGCACATTCACCCAAACTCACAGACACGGGCAGCACACAAACACACAAACCAAGGTCTAGACATGCACACAAGCAACCTCAGGGGACTGATACCACACTCACAGGGGATGGTTTGAAAACACACACACAGGCATCCACAACCACTCTGCAGTCCTCCGATACCTCTCCCTCCAAGACCCCTTCCCTTGCCTCACCTGTAACCCCATCTCCCAAGAAGCTCTTCCTCTGTGACCTTAGCCTCTTCCCCACCGATCCAGCAGATCCAGCTTACAAGGGGAAGAGGAAGTCCCCACACACAGAGGGGAGTGCCCCTAACACATTGACACTCTCCCCCAGGTGCAGTGAGACTGAGGCCTCCACCTGCAAGTCACCCCGGAGCCAGAAGAGCAAGACCCCATCCCCGCCCCGCAGCTCCACAACACAGTCTCTGTCCTCCATCCCCCAGACCACCACTCCAGAGGTTCCCCCACCCACAGATACACCATCCCCAAAATGTTCTGGCCCTCCCCCCCACCACTTGCTCTTCTACCCCCACCCCCCGGTCAGACTGTTTGTGCCACTGATGTGTGGACAGTGGCCCCCCCTCTGTCCTGCCAACCTCACCTGAACCCCATTCCGCTCCCATGGAGTTGGGCACTGCAGTGGAGTCCACAACCACCCCGTCTGACTTGGGCACTACAGTGGGGACCCAGTCCACTCCATCTGACCTGCCCACTGCAGTTGTGCCGGCACCCACCCCACCTGACTTGTGCCCCACAGTTGTGACTGCACCCACTATGCAGTTTCCATTGACTCTCCTGCATCCACCACCCCTTCACTGCCTCCTTCTGCTGAGCCCTGATCCAGTCCCTGGGGTGCCTGGCCTGCCCCCATGTATGCACCTCCGAGTGGATGTCCCCTGTCCTTACCAGTGCAGGCAAGCAACGTGTGACAGTTGTCACTCAAATCACATTGTTGATATTTGGATATGGAGTGGCCATTGGACTTTGTTTTGAAAGGACTTTGCATTTGCCTTGAAATTTGGCTGAATAAAGCCTTTGTATTTATCCTTGTGAATTTGATTTAGCTGTACATTATGTTGATGATGTTTACCATGACCTTGCAGTTATAATGCTGGATTTCCAATGTTGAATACTGAGGTGTTGATGTGAGGTACTCCATGTGGTCCATGAGATATGTATCCTATTCTGGTCGGAATCCATGTCATCCTTTGCAGCTAACTGGGTGTGTCATGATTAACAATTTGTGAACATCCCTGTAAACATTTCATTTGCATGGTCACATCTGTGGCTTGCACACATGCACATATGATGTGCTTCCCATTGTCCAATCTGTCTATTTCCCTGACTGTGGGAACATCTTCTCTGGACCTGCAGGTGTGGGCATCATTGGTGTAGGAGCAACTGGGTCCTCTGTGCAACTTGCTGGACATATGTATTGAGTATGTGCAGAGACCTTCTGGGACTATGTTTGGCACAGCTGAGCTTCCACAGGAGTTGAGTCCCCTCAAGTAAGTGTGTTGTTCAGTGACATTGCCTGGACCCATGGTGTGTGTTGTGTGAGCATGTGTGTGTGTGTGTCCACATCCCTTTTCATACACAGGCAGTGTTCCCTTGATATGTTCCTGTTGTTGATGCTTGCTGAGTTGTACTGTGTTAATCCCACATCTTTGTCCTGGGCTACCAGATGTGTGGGTGCATGACACACTACTGTTAATTGGTGTTTCATCATTAGGATTTGTCAGTTCTGAGTGGTGATGATGTGGTCAGACGCAGATGGGACACAGTCAGGGGTCCCCAAGGCACTTCTTTATTCGCAATATCATGTAGTTGTCCCTAGGTGGTACCTTTCAGTGATTGAGACATGTGTATGTGTGTGTGACTGGTCCCACTCATCAGGTTCAGGGCTGCAATGTTGGCAGGTGTCAGCATGTGTGCCTTGTGGTTCTCCTTGGCTTCTGTATTGTCCTGGGACTGTGGCAGGGATTCCGAAGGTTACGGGAGCTTTGACGTCATGGCCATGCTCCGCATACTGTGCAGTATGTCTGTCATTCACCAGGGTTGTAGACTGTCCTTGTGTGAGGAGTCTGTGCACCTTAGTTCCTCTCAACATTACTGTGTTTGTCATGGGTGCATGTGCAATGTCACCTGTCCATGTGGGCTTCATAGATGCACATTGGTGCAGTTCAGGGTGTGTGGTGTTGAGGGTGGACAGATGTGAATGTTTGCATGGATGGGCCCCTACCTCCCGTTTGTCCATGGATGACTGCCCATGCTGAGTGATTTGTGTTTGTGTAGGTGTGATGTATGTTTGTGGCACAGGACACATGTCTGGATTTCACAGTTTGTGCGACATCTACCTTTGTCATCACAGTGGACGTATCATGCATGCTTGTGTCACCCCAATGTATGGTCCCTGGGGGTAGTGCTGTTGTGTGTCAGTCTCTTGCTGTGTTAGTTGCTGTTCATTCCAGCTTGTGTCACATGTGTCTGTTGTGCTCCCTCTCATCCCACAATGCCTGATTACCCACTAAGGGGGACCCAAGGATGGGTTACTTTTGTATGGCACTGTGTCCACATCTGTCCCACTATGGTTCAGCCCTCCTCATGTGTTGTGTAGTTGCCTGGGGATACTGAGACACACACACACACATGTTGTCAGATGTGCAGTGTGAGGTTGCCTGTTTGCGTTTGTGCATCTGCACCAGTGCATTGGTATTGCTGTTGTGGGCCATTGTCTGGATGTTGTTTTTGTGATTTTCCTTGCTGTTCCTGTGAGTCATATCACATCATTCTGCACATTCCTCCTGGTTGTTACGTCCCATTGCTGCCATGGAATGGGAATTTGTGACCTGACACCTACAGTCTACACAGGATGTTTTGATTTGTGTGTCTATTTTCGAGATGTGTGTATGCATTGTGATGGTCACTTCTGCTTTTGTGTCATTGTACACTGTATGCACTGTCAGCCCCCATGGGTGGTACTTGTCTGCACATGGCCGAGAGTATGTTAGGTTTTCACAGCACTGTTAGCCTCAGCACATCTCTGTGGGTATGGGACACAACCACTACTTTGCCACAAAAGTGTTTCATGTGTTGCGACCAGGAATCATACATGCTGTTTGGCATTTGCTGCTTTGACCATGATGACACTTACCTTTTGGTCACTGTGATGAGGGGGGTTTTAGACCCCATCACCACAATGCTCAACATTTGCTGCAGTTTGGAACCACACACTTAACTTTTGTTGTACACAGTGAGGGGGTGTTAGTGCACATTGACACAATGCTATTGTGATGCGTGTCTTGTGTAAGTCACACTCAGTTTTTGGTCACACATGTGATGGTAGTTACATTGTAGGTTCGAAGTCATATTCACTGTTACACACTGTTGTCATGATGTTAGGGGGGATGTATTATGCTGACATACCTAATGTTGGTGTATGATGGATGTGTGGCGCATCACCCATCCTATTGGTGGGGGTGGAAGGAGTGCTGGGCAACATACCCCCTATGGGTGGGGGTGGCAGTAGTGATGGGCAACAGGTCCCCTATGGGTGGGGGTGGCAGGAGTGATGGGCAACAGGTCCCCTATGGGTGGGGTGGCAGGCATGATGGGCAACATAAGCCCTATGAGTGGGGGTGGCAGGAGTGATGGGCAACATAAGCCCTATGGGTGGGGGTGGCAGCAGTGATGGGCAACAGGTCCCCTATGGGTGGGGGTGGCAGTAGTGATGGGCAACATTGTCCCTATGAGTAGGGGTGGCAGGAGTGATGGGCAACAGGTCCCCTATGGGTGGGGGTGGCAGGAGTGATGGGCAACATAAGCCCTATGAGTGGGGTTGGCAGGAGTGATGGGCAACAGGTCCCCTATGAGTGGGGGTGGCAGGAGTGATGGGCAACATAGTTCCAATGGGTGGAGGTGGCAGGGGCGATGGGCAACATAAGCCCTATAGGTGGGGGTGGCAGTAGTGATGGGCAACATAAGCCCTATGGGTGGGGTGGCAGGAATGTTGGGCAACATTATCCCTATGGGTGGGGGTGGCAGTAGTGATGGGCAACATAAGCCCTATGGGTGGGGGTGGCAGTAGTGATGGGCAACAGGTTCCCTATGGGTGGGGGTGGCAGTAGTGATGGGCAACATAGTCCCTATGGGTGGGGGTGGCAGGAGTGATGGGCAACAGGTCCCCTATGGGTGGGGTGGCAGGAGTGATGGGCAACATAAGCCCTATGAGTGGGGGTGGTAGAAGTGATAGGCAACAGGTCCCCTATGAGTGGGGGTGGCAGGAGTGATGGGCAACAGGTCCCCTATGGGTGGGGTGGCAGGAGTGATGGGCAACATAAGCCCTATGAGTGGGGGTGGTAGGAGTGATAGGCAACATAGTCCCTATGAGTGGGGGTGGCAGGAGTGATGGGCAACAGGTCCCCTATGGGTGGGGGTGGCAGGAGTGATGGGCAACATAAGTCCTATGAGTGGGGGTGGCAGAAGTGATGGGCAACAGGTCCCCTATGAATGGGGTGGCAGGAGTGATGGGCAACATAGTCCCTATGGGTGGGGGTGGCAGGAGTGATGGGCAACATAACCTCTATGGGTGGGGCTGGCAGTAGTGATGAGCAGCATAAGCCCTATGCGTGGGGGTGGCAGGAGTGATGGGCAACAGGTCCCCTATGGGTGGGGGTGGCAGTAGTGATGGGCAACAGGTCCCAAATGGGTGGGGGTGGCAGGAGTGATGGGCAACAGGTCCCCAATGAGTGGGGGTAGCAGTTAGGCTTTGGCTAAAATTCCGTTGCGCTCGCGGAAATTTCGATAATTTGACATTTTCGGGTTCCGCGGAGAGCGCGTAAATGTTCAAGTTTCCACAATCCGCATTTTACCGGAAATTTTTTGCTTGCTCGCGCTGTAAAATAATACATTCTCGCGTGCGCGCGATCGCTTTACCTGAATCCCCGCGTTCGCCGACAAGTTTTCCCGGTCCGGTCGCGTTCTCCTTGAGTTGTTGGATTGTTGGTAGCCATTTGCGCTGTCTCGCGACAGTTCACGCCCGCAGTAACGTCATTCGGCACGCGATCACGTCTTTCTTCTCGTGATCATGCACTGCGAGAGAAGTGAAAACAAGATGGCCGCGCCTGCGAGCAACCGCATGGGTAAGTTGGCGAGCCGCGACCACGCAGAAAATACCGCGAACGGGCAGAAAAAAAACAACTGTATCTTCGCAATATTTCCGCGTGTTTGCGGAGATTTTTAACATTTTTGCGATAATTTGCGAAAGTGAATTTCGCAAATTCCGCCCACCCCTAGTAGCAGGAGTGATGGGCAACAGGTCCCCGATGGGTGGGGTGGCAGGCGTGATGGGCAACATAAGCCCTATGAGTGGGGGTGGCAGGAGTGATAGGCAACATAAGCCCTATGGGTGGGTGTGGCAGCAGTGATGGGCAACAGGTCCCCTATGGGTGGGGGTGGCAGTAGTGATGGGCAACATTGTCCCTATTATTAGGGGTGGCAGGAGTGATGGGCAACAGGTCCCCTATGGGTGGGGGTGGCAGGAGTGATGGGCAACATAAGCCCTATGAGTGGGGGTGGCAGGAGTGATGGGCAACAGGTCCCCTATGAGTGGGGGTGGCAGGAGTGATCGGCAACATAGTTCCCATGGGTGGGGGTGGCAGGGGTGATGGGCAACATAAGCCCTATAGGTGGGAGTGGCAGTAGTGATGGGCAACATAACCCCTATGGGTGGGGGTGGCAGTGGTGATGGGCAACATACCCCCCTATGAGTGGGGGTGGCAGGAGTGATTGGCAACAGGTCCCCTATGATTGGGGGTGGCAGGAGTGATGGACAACATAGTCCCTATAGGTGGGGGTGCAGGAGTGATGGGCAACATAAGCCCTATGGGTGGGGGTGGCAGTAGTGATGGGAAAAATAACCCCTATGGGTGGGCGTGGCAGTAGTGATGGGCAACATAAGCCCTATGAGTGGGAGTTGCAGGAGCGATGGACAACAGGTCCCCTATGGGTGGGGGTGGCAGTAGTGATGGGCAACAGGTCCCCTATGGGTGGGGGTGGCAGGAGTGATGGGCAACAGGTCCCCTATGGGTGGGTGTGGCAGGAGTGATGGGCAGCAGGTCCCCTATGAGTGGGGGTAGCAGGAGTGATGGGCAACATAGACCCTATGGGTGGAGGTGGCAGTAGTGATGGGCAACATAAGCCCTATGGGTGGGGGTGGCAGGAGTGATGGGCAACATTGTCCCTCATGGATGGGGGTGGCAGGAGTGATGGGCAACATAAGCCCTATGGGTGGGGGTGGCAGTAGTGATTGGCAACATAACCCTTATGGGTGGGGGTGGCAGTAGTGATGGGTAACATTGTCCCTATGAGTGGGGGTGGCAGGAGTGATAGGCAACAGGTCCCCTATGGGTCGGGGTGGCAGGAGTGATGGGCAACATAAGCCCTATGGTTCGGGGTGGCAGTAGTAATGGGCAGCATAAGCCCTATGGGTGGGGGTGGCAGTAGTGATGGGCAACATAGTCCCTATGGGTGGGGGTGGCAGGAGTGATGGGCAACATAAGCACTATGGGGGATGGCAGTAGTGATGGGCAACATACCCCCTATGAGTGGGGGTGGCAGGAGTGATGGGCAACAGGTCCCCTATGAGTGGGGGTGCCAGGAGTGATGGGCAACAGGTCCCCTATGGGTGGGGGTGGCAGTAGTGATGGGCAACATAGTCCCTATGGGTGGGGGTGGCAGGAGTGATGGACAACATAAGCCCTATGGGTGGGGGTGGCAGTAGTGATGGTCAACATACCCCCTATGTGTGGGGGTGGTAGTGGTGATGGCCATGCAACCCCTATGGTGGCCCGTTGCTAGTGGCCAGGATATGGATCCCCTGGGTGTGTGTGACATTTTGCGGGTATGTGTTGTTTGTTTGTGTGGTGGGTGTCTGACTTACCGTCTGCGCCGTCCGCGTCTGTTCCTGATCCGATCATAGATGTACAGTACTGGTATGACCTGCGTGATGGAATTCATGCTTGTTGCTCCGTCTCGTAACCGTTGCTAGCTGGTCCGTCTCGTAGCCGTGGATTGTGTTCTGGCACAAATCGTACCTGATATGCTTCTTTTCTGGATGCTGTGACGTGCTGTACGTGGTGACCCGTCTGGCGCGTATGATTTGCACATCGTACTTGTCCGGCCGGAAACTGCTGTGGGTACTGCTTCCGGGTGACTCGGTTCGGCGCTCGGAGGTACGGCTCATACGGAAAATGAAGCTTGAATCATAGCCTACGTGTCGGTGGATTTGTGTCAGTTATACGCATCGTACTTCATCGCCCGGACGGACCGGCTCCGGGTACGAGTCGGTTGCAAGGTAAGGCTACGAACAGCTCTCGGAGAGCTGTCCGACCCGGATCGGAATCGACCCCTTAATAGATTTAGGGTCTAAGTGTTCCTTTTCTCTTTGTGATAATTAGCTTTAGTCTTAGCCCCAGCATCCTCATTGAGCTACACCTTCTATCTGTCTACAGCAGCCCACGTGTGCTAGTTTTTAATGGAAATCCATCGGTAACGACAGTTCAAGGTGCAGTGCAATGGCTGCAGTTAGTTGCTTGGGAATGCATTAGTTTACCTATTAATTTCATCGACTCCAGAATTCAGGTAGTGGGATTGCTAGTACTGAACCAGCACATGCCCAGTCTAGTATATATGAACAAGCACCCACACACTTGGTTCAATGCCCTTCACAGCTTCCAATGAAACGATCTCAAAAACATCTAACGTCCCGACTTCTCTTTGCGCAGGCTGGCAGTGTGTCATATGTGTATGCTTGTCAAAACGTCAATGAAGAGGGAAAAAATAAATAGCTCACAACTTGTATATTTCTACCACCTTCTATGCCACTACTGATCGCCTAAAACTCAATGTGCTTTTTCAGAGCAAAGTAGGCTTAAGAAGGAAACCCTGATGCTGAGAAGAATTCCCACTACTGCATTGTACTGATGGTGGTGTTAAACATGTTTGTGAATTTATATTTTTGTGCATCATCAACATGGTGCAGAATGTAGTTTTAGGGGTCATTACGATGGTGGTTGGAAGTGCATCCGACCGCCATTGTTGCGGAATTGGGACTGGCTAGCAAGTAGTCGGCAGTCCCACCCACCAGATTAGGATGCGCCTCCCATGTAGGGGGTTGGAAACATCTCATTTTCAATTGTGGCTTCTGCTGCCGCTCAGAAAATGCCTGCAGCACAAGGCACAATTGAAAAAGGGATTTTTTAAACATCCATGCACCTTGTGCCAGGTACCATTTGGTGCCTGGCACACAGTGCATGGATTTTTGTGGGAACACAACATGTGCCCCCCTGGCCACAGTCCAATTACCCATGGGGGGAGGGGCCGCTGCTTGGGGGCCCTAAAGTTCCTTTCCAGTTTCCTGTTCATGGCTGTGGGACCGCCACTAACAGGCAGTCGGAAAGGGACATTCTAATCCCTATAGCAGTGACTGTGCAGACACTGCCCCATTGTAGGGGTTAGGAATTCAACCGCTGTCCCAACGGTATCTTTGATCCTGTTGAAGGCGGCAGTCCTACCCCCACCTCTGCGGTCTGACTGACTGCATAGTAATGGAGCAGTCGGACCAATGCCCTAGATGGCCGGTGGTCCGCCCGCCATCACGATGACGACCTTCCTCTTGACTACACATGTATAAATTTTTTGTTAATTTTGCTACCCATTTGGGACTTAGAATAATTATTGATTTTGCACTACTTAGTAATTCTTTATTTGCTAAGAGCCTTTATTGCATTTATTCTGTACTGCACCTTTTAAATGTTGTAATAAAAACCTTAAATCTATTTCATTGATCCAGAACTCAGTTATTGAGTGGGCCCTTCACTTAATTGACTGTTTTCCGATATTTTGATGTATTGGGAGGATCTTTACCTTAGGGACATATTGCCTTTTGAAATTGAGGTTTAACATTGTCTCCAATTCATAAATCTTTCGGAGTTTTGCTGAGGTAAATTTTGGGGGTGCATGAATAGCAGGGACCCTGTGCTCACCGTGGCACCATGCGGATGGAAGATAAGACAACAAGTGGCAACAAGGTACGTGCAAGAGTAGGAGCCTATTCCAATACCTGTCAAAGAATTCTTGCCGGCTTTTCATAGTTTGAGACAAAAACCCATGACTTTTGGTAGTGCAAGCTCCTGATACCTAATCACAAGGTAAAAACACTGATGTTCTGTCATAACCACCAAACTTGTACTTAAGGAAGAAAGAAAAAAAGAAAGAAACGAAGAACAAAAGAAAGAAAGAAAGAAAGAAAGAGAAATAAAGAAAGAAAGCAAATAAAGAAAGCTAATAAAACAGTGTAGAGTATGAGAAAAAGGGTAGGAAGAATAGAGAGAAAATCACAGTGGGTTATTGTTAAGTACTTTTATGTGTTCCTTTATTTTAAGTAAACTACACTTCAGCTCTACAAACATTTTAGCAGTAGATGTTCAAGCTGCAATGCTCACTGGTGGTCTGATTGCAGCAGAAAGCCCTACACCTGCACTGCTTTACAATGTAACTAGAGTCTATTAAGCTTGTATAGCATTATCTCGGCCAGCTGCGAAGATGTGTTTCTTAGGTATGACTGTTTATTATATATTATATGAGAGCATCTGGCAAAATGATAATTTCGGATCTCCAGTACTAAGAGTAGCAATTTTGCTCGGATTTAATGTTTGTAGCTTGAAAATAAAGACTGATTAATCCACTCGGCTGTATGCTAGCACTGGGCACATTGCAGTTGAATTCGATTTTGTAAGATAAGGTTTAATTAAAATAAATATTGTACGTCTTTTTTTAATCAAAGGTGCATTCACTTTAAGGCTCTCAGGCTTAGCCGCTAATTGATACAGAAGTCGTCTGTGTGTTGGTGCATAAATAATCAATTTCCTCCTTATCACCATCTGGTTCAAGTTGTCCAATCCTCGCACAGGTGACACTGCTGAATACGTAATCTAAATTAACCATAACAGGAAGTGATATTAAATTAAAACTAAACTATATTAACTATACCATATAGTATAAAGATGGCTGAATTTGACTATGTGTGGCAATTTGTTATATTGTGGGACATTGCCTTGCATGATGTTCCGTGACCATTTCAGGTTAATCCATCATTGTTAGCTGAAGGGTAATTTGTCTAGTCTGTAATGAAAGATGAAGGAAATCCCTATCCTCCAGTGGCTTGTCCAGTAGATTCTATAATGGAGATTATGGAATCGGAGTGCTTACACACACACTAACTGGCATATCATTCAACGGCCAGCGATAATTATCGCTGGGCGCTCTTAGCGTTAAAATGTTTATCGGAGATAATTATCGCCATGCTAGCGCTGTATTAACAACACTCAGTGCAATGGCGATAATTATCCTAGCAATAGCGATGTTTTCCATGGAACATCGCTGGTTTTCCAGCGATGTTCCATGGAAACGGCGATACCCTTGATAATAGGGGCCTGTGGTCTTAGCCACACAATCCACCCCCCATGTTAAGTATGCCTTAGTCAGGAATTTAACAGACGTTAAATTCCTGCGTTAAGGCATACTTAGCGCGATTTAAATAATCGCTTCCCCACATTGTAAATATCGCGAAGCTGCCTTCGTGATATTTACCCATGTTGTTTCCACAGACACGCCTACTTTGCATCTCATTAGCGATGCAAAGTTAGGCGTGCTGGAAACAGGAGCAAAATCAGCAAAACACGCGATAGCGCGTCTTTGCTGATAAGGCGATATAATTATCGGCGCTTTTCGGCCGAAAACGGCCGCAAAAGCGGCGATAATTTGTTATCGCCGCATTGTTAATATGCCCCTAGATTTCTCTTTTCGTCTCTAGATACAAAGGGTCCAATCACACATATAATGAAATCAGGTTCCAGATCAGATGGAGATCGCGAAGATGAACTATACAAAATAGAAGCAAGTCTAAAAGCTACTGTGGTAGAGTTTATCAAATAGTCTTATTATAAAGCCTGCATAAGGTACAAGCTATGTCCATACAAATAAAACCAGCCCGAGCGATTACAACTCAGTGACACACAATCATGCCGCTGCGAATGAGTATCCAAACAACTGACACATTCACACAACAATATGGGCCTTATTTAAAAGTAGTCCATCTGGCCACCGCTCTGCTCTAATGGTGGAAGCAGCACACCTACCAGCAGTGGGCTGCTATCTAATTTGCCCATTTACTGCACTGAAGAGCTCTTTCCACAAAACGGTAGAGAGAGCTAGTTTTGGGGGAAGAGTGATGCATTATAGCATGGCCGCAATACCATGGTGGATTTATCGTTGGTATTCCTAGAGCTTGGCCCACAAAATGGAGAATGGGAATTTGCAGGGATAACATAAGTAATGTCTCCAAAATTCTATGTCTTTCATTGCATTCAGGGTACAACTGCAGCTGTAAAACTATACAGGCCTGCAAATCAACTCTTTAACAGCTCCAATTTCTCACCTATCAACAGTGGCGGATCCTCGTGGGAGTGGGCTGTTGGGTTTGTAAGACATTAAGGTAGAAAAGTTATTTAAAATATAACTTGCTATTTATTTTAATTCAATTTTAATGTTAATTAAAATTGTTATTGATGATTATGGAAATAATTCGATTAATTGCTATTAAAATATTTGCAGTTAATTAGTTGATCAGTGTAATTAAAAACTTTATTCATTTTGATTTTAATTATTTATTTAATAATGAATTCTTCCATCAATAATATTTAGTTTACAAAAGATTATTGGTGTTTTTTGGGTAGTAGGGAGGGAAGCACATTGTTGTTTTTTATGTTTTCATTTATTTCATAATATGAAATTAGTGTTGCTTCATTTTAATGTATTCTGTTTTTTATGTTTATTTTAAACAGTGGCGTCACTAGGGTTGGTGTCACCCGGTGGGTAACTCATGGTGTCACCCCCTCACAACTTACCGCATGGACCTCCTCCGCCCCGAGTCCGCCATTGGACACAGTTGGCAAATAACAGGACCATACAGAATCCTTAGTAACGTTTGTAAATGTAGGTCCTATATTTACAAAATGTGCCTGTTAACAACAGTGTGATAATGACTCATTAATCAGGTTGTACAGTGGGCTACCTGCTAGTCAACAGTTTATTGTAATTTATAATATCATAGGTATAGTACTTTTTACTGGTGTGGTGTTCCCACTATCCAGCAACACGATATATCAGTGGTCGAAGTGGGGGAAAAAAAGTAGGGGAACTGTGGGCGGAGAATCAGAGGGCGGGAATAACCCAAGGATTGGATCAGTGGGCAGAGCCAGAGGCGTGGCCAGAATGCGCAGACATCCCAATTTTTTGTATTTGTTTGGTTTCACTGCCCAGTTTTATCAACCAATGGATACACATGATTATTTAAGGTTACAATGAGTTATTGACAGTAAAATGTGTTCACAAAGTGGGATATGCTTCTGATCACAGAATGTCCCCAAATACGATAAAATGTGGAAGCACAAGCCATTTGTCTCCGAGCCATGGAATTTCTGTCATCAGCACTTCTCCCTTTTCCAAAACAGCAGTTCAAGCATGAATGGCTAAAAATCCTAGTTTCCAAATGTTTTCTAAATAATAATGGCTCTGCCATATTTGCCTCATAATGCAAGATCTGTAGCATGATGTGACCATTTAAACTAATAAATTGTTTGTAGCTCAAACGTATCAAAAGTTAATAAAAAATGTGACTTGTGTTGCTGCGGAGTAGATGACAGTTAATAGCTCACTGTTCTATGTTAGGATTTTAACTTATAAACTGCAAGTAACAAAAGGATCTCTCTGACAAAAACAGTAGCCCACTGGCCTATTTACATTATGTGCACTTTGTGATCTGCATGGTACATGTTCTTTGCAGCAGGTACATTAACCCTCTGAGCTACCTTTCCATGAGTCAAATCTTCCATTAGACAAAATTCCGATCTCTCTCTATGAAGAACATTAATCACCAGTCATCATGACATTTTTATTGTTACCGAAAATTACTGGAGGCCAGGAGGAGGCAGCAAGCGTTTTTAAAACCATAATATACTTGCAAAAATGATGCCTCCACCTAAAGTGAGCACCTGGTGCCGTCACACCGGTTGCACCGCCCTAGAGCTGGCCCTTCTAAAGGGTCCTGTGATCTCAGTGACAGGGTCATTGTTCTAGGGTGTACTGCTTCATAGGCCTGCCCGCAAGACTGGAGGTGAACTTCAGTAGGAATAGTGGTGGACAAGCCTTGAAGGTTGACCTACACTTGTCATGCTAGGGTCCACCTGCTGGTGCTACGACACCGGGGCTTCTAATGTCTTGCAAAGCCTTCTAAGGGTCTAGCATAAGATAGTGCTCTCTCAGGAGAGTGGTCTGGCGGACTGGTTATTAAGGCTGAACCTGGTTCCCCAGTTCCAAATTCAGCAACTCTGGCCATAGTGCCACATCCTCTCCCCCACTGAACACCATACTGCCCCACTGAGAAAAACTCAGACTGCCTTCAACTACAACCCAATTGTTGCCAGCTATAAACACCTGGATGCGGCTCAATTTAAATTACGCACTGGACAAGAGCAATATGTGGCCTACAAAAGTGACAGCATCCTGGAAAAAGCAAACAATCATAGGGAATGCAAAATTTTGCAAACCATGTGAAACGTAAGCAGGAACAACATGGTTACCTTAACGCTTTTACATTCACTGTTCAGAAATCAGTGAGTGCTTTTGCCTGAAAAGTTAAGGACATGACAACAGGGCCCTGAATAGACCCATTTCAATGGCCATTGCTGATATCCTTACAAAACGTAAGCAGTATGGTAAAAAAAGACAACATCCCTAGATACAGAGCAGCAGTACAAATTTTGTTTTTCAATCCTCACATTGCAGTACCTCCAGGATTGGTGCACTAGTTCCAAGCCCAGGGAGAAACAAAGCCAAGACAACAAAAATAGCGCTTCACTGGCAAACTCTGTAAAAGTGTCGCTAATGTGTTTGGGTGTGAATAAAATCAATCTGGCCAGTTTGCTACCACTCTGTCTTACTTTATTTAGTTATTTATTTTTCATATTTTTAAACTTTTATTCCCGATGCTGCACTTTGGAATTAAATGTCAGAAAAATAGACATTCATTACCAGCAAAAGAGATTTTCTTTTTTGGATCCATTTCACAGGGAAGCAAATAAAAGAAAGGAGGGGAGACAGTGCGCACTGCGCACAGGCACCTCCTCCTCCTAAAAGATTAGGCTGCTCTGCGCACACCGGCCCTGTTGGTTTCACCCCATGTGAGGGTGTCACCCGGTGCGGTCCGCACCCCCCGCACCCCCATAGTGACGCCGCTGATTTTAAATATATGATTGTTAGTTCTGAATTATGATTTTATTTTTTATTTTATGGTATAATGTTCAGGAATTGTAGTACATATTCTTATAATTATATTAAATATTTATTGTCATGATTTATTTTAAATATTTATGTTTAAATATGTATGTATATATTGGTTTGCTGTTTTGGATAGTGCGTTTTTAGATTACATTTTATTGTATTTTATAGTTAACACATTTTCTGTAAGTCTGGAGCATTTATTTGGTATAGAACATGTTTAATTTGTTTTACCTTCTTTTAGATTGAAGTATACATAGTCAATCAATCAACCAATCAATCAGGAGTTTGTAAAGAGCGCTACTCACCCTTGAGGGTGTCAAGGCACTTGGGGGGGTGCAGCTCCGAATCAGTGGAAGAGCGAGGTCTTGAAGGCGTGCAGGGTAGGGGAGAGCCTGATGTTGACTGGGAGCTCGTTCCAGGTCTTTGCTACGACGTAAGAGAAGGCTCTTCCGCCTGCTCGAGTTCTGCGGATGCATGGGGTCTCTGCCAGGGCAAGGTCGGTGGAATGGAGGTTCCTTCTGGATACGTGAAATGAGACACTCTCATTGAGGTATTTCAGTATGATGTTGTGGAGGGATTTCTCGACGGGGAGCCAGTGAAGGTTTTGTAGGTGCTGGGTCATGTGCTTGTGTCGTGGGGTTCCGAGGACGAGTCTTGTTGTGGTGTTCTGGATGATTTGGAGCTTGTGTAGCAGCACTCTGTTGATTCCGGTGTAGAGGGCGTTGCCGTAGTTCAGTCTGCTGGTTATGAGTGCGTGGGTGATGGTCTTACTGCATTCGGGGAGATCCACTTGCAGGTCTTGCGGAGGATGCAGAGGGAGTTGAAGCAGGTGGAGGTGACTACGTTGACCTGGTGGGTCATGGTGAGGGAGAAGTCTAGGATGATGCAGAGGCTTCGGTCGTGATCGTATGGAGTGGGTAGGTTTCTGAGGGCGGAAGGCCACCAGGTGTTGTCCCAGGTGGTGGAGGAGGGTCCAAGGACGAGGACCTCTGTCTTCTCTGAGTTGAGTTTCAGGCAGCTGTTTTTGATCCAGGCTGCGACGTCCTTCATTCCTTCCTGGAAGCAGAGTCTGGTGTCTTTGGGATTCTTAGTGAGGGAGAGGATGAGCTGGATGTTGTCGGCATAGGATACTATGCTGAGACCATGTTGTCTGATGATAGCGGCTGGGGGGCATGTAGATATTGAAGAGCGTGGGGCTGAGTGAGGATCCTTTAGGTACTCCACAGTTGGTCTCTGTAGGCTTGGAAAGGAAGGGTGGGAGTCTGATTCTTTGGGTTCTGCCGGAGAGAAAGGAGCAGATCCAGTCGAGGGCGGTTCCTCATATACCGGCGTAGTGGAATCTGGCTGCGAGAGTGCGGTGTGAGACGGTGTTGAAGGCTGCGGAGAGGTCTAGCAGGATGAGGGCCGCAGTGTGGCCTTGGTCGAGTAGTATGTGGATGTCGTCGGTGGCGGCGGCGGTCCTGTGATTGCTGCAAAATTCTGACTGGGAGGAGTTGAGGATGGGGTTCTCTTCGATGAAGGTGGTGAGCTGGGCGTTGACAAATCTCTCTGTGACTTTGGCTGTGAAGGGAAGGAGAGAGATGGGCCGGTAGTTCTTCAAGTCCGTCGGGTCAGCCAAGGGTTTTTTGAGGAGGGACTTGACTTCTGCCTGCTTCCAGTCATTGGAAAAAATGCCAGCTTAGAACGAGGCGTTGATGGTCCGGCTTAGTTCGAGTGCTAAGGTGGCGGCGGCTCTGTGGTAGTTGTGTGGTGGGCAGGGGTCAATGGGGGCTCCTGAGTGGGTGTTTTTCATGGTTGTGGTGGTGTCTTTGGTGTTGGTGGGTTTCCAGGTGGTGATGGTGGGCTGGTTGTTGGTGGTGGAGGGGGGGTGGTGTCAGAGGTCTCTTCACTGAAGCTATCGTAGAGGGCCTTGGTTTTCCTGTGGAAGTAGGCGCTGAGCTTGTTACAGAGGTCCTATAGTAAATGTCACCACTCTAGCATCTTATTTCTTCTTCAAATAGACTTAGACTTGAGTGACAATAGTAAATGTAACACCTTGAGTGTGCAATATCTTCCACCAATATGGTTAAATTGTAATGGGAATAGTGAATAACACCCCTTTAGTGTCTAACATCTTCCCCCAATATGGTTAGAATGGAGTGGGAATAGTAAATGTCACCCCTTTAATGCATTCCCCAAATTGGTTTAGATTGGAGTGGGAATAGTAAATGGATGTTATTTACTATTATCACTCCAATATAACCATATTGGGGGAAGGTGTTAGACACTAAAGAATAGTAAATCTCAGCCCTTTAGTGTTCAAAAATTTTCCCCAATATGTTCAGACTGAAGTGGGAATAGTAAATATCATCCATTTAGTGTCCAATGCCTTCCACAAATTGGTTAGATTGGAGTGGTAATAGTAAATGTCACACCTTTAGCATCCAATACCTTCCCCCAATATGGTTAGATTGAAACAGGAATAGTAAATGTTACCCCTTTAATGCCCAACACCTATCCCAGTATGATTAGATCGGAGTTGGAATAGTAAATGCCCCCCCTGTAATGTCCAACACCTTCCTCCGAAATGGGTTGATTGGAGTGGGAATAGTGAATGACACCATTTTAGTGTCCAATGCCTTCCCCAAATTGGTTTAGATTGGAGTGGGAATAGTACATCTCACTCCTTTACTATTCAACACCTTCACCAAATGTATTCATATTGGATTGGAACATTTTTTTTTAATATGTTGAATTGTGGTTATGTAATTTTATAATTTTAGTCTGAAAACCTTTATTTTAATTATGTTTGTATGCAGTGTTACTTTATTAGTATTGTTCGTTTTTAGAAATATAATAAAATAACGGTCAGCTGTATGTTTTTTTGGCAACAGTATCATTAATTGCTTTGTTTTACAGAAAAAAATGTTTTCCTATTTTATTTTTTCAAAATGTATTTATGGCATAATTTTTCCATAGATACTTCAAGCTCTTGCCCAGGGGGCAAACCAGACTCCTTACATGTTTTCCGGGTCCTGATTGACACGCATATACTCAAGGGTACAGACTCCAGTGGTGATGGTATGAAAGATACTTTTATTGCAACATCAAAGTCCAAATTACGCGTTTCAGCCACCGGACTGTGGCCTTGATCACATGGCGCGCTGCAGGTTTGTGAGTGAAATATATAGGCACAGTAGTGTTTTTACTATGTTCACACATAGTAAACAATGAGTAAGGGTTTTACACCAGTTTTCCAACTAGAGCATCATAAGTTACATACATGCTTCTGGTATATATATACATCAAATTAAAAATAAACATTTATATAACGTTAAGCAAACAACAAGTTGGGTGTGGCCGAGCCGCCGACCAACATGACTGCACGTCGATGAAGCTCCGGAACCGTCCGCTCGCATGAAGAGGGTCGCGGACTCCATCCTTGCTTACTCCATAAACCAGAATGGTAATTCACCACCCGCTTAGTTCTCCGGTAGATGTGGTGACCCATTGCCAGGCTCCCGCTCCTGTTGCCAGCTGCTATGAGCTGCTGAGGGGAGGTGCAGCCCAGTGAGACTGTGGCTGAAGCTGCAGAGCCCTGCTGGCCCCCCTCAACATGATACAGCTAAGACTTTCAAGCTCCATTTTGTGACCCAGCTGGGGCGGCCTTGCTGGCCCACCTCAAAGATCCCAGTGGTGTTTGGTGCTGTGGCCCTGGGACTGTGGCACCTGGCAGGGCCTGGCTGGGACTTCCTGGGTGCCTCCATTGCTGGTCACTGGGCCAGCAACCACTAATCCTCCCTCCGTGGTGCCGAACACCTCCTGCTGGAACCCGGTGCGGTGAGTTGTGGCGTGGCCATCAGGTGCCTGGCCTTCCTTCATTGCGGGCTGCACCCTGAACAACTGCCAGCATTGGATCCAGCAGATCATTACAGCCTGGGGTAGTGCCTCTTTTAGACCTCTTTTGCCCTCTGCGATTCACTCCAGTCTACATTTAATTTTGGGGCCTCAAACACTCCATTACTTTTCATTATGGGTGGGGCATCTTCCCACTGCAACTTCACCTCTTGCCCCTCTGCTGCTGCATCGACGACTAGACCAGGGCCTATATGGGAGCATGTTGTGCTGTGATTGTGTAGCCCTGCTGTGGGCCATGCTCTGAGGGGCTTCAGCTGGGTGGAGGCCTCCGTTGTGGGCACTGGATCAGGCTGACTATCGGGGCCTTCTTCAACCTACCTTGGAACATAGCAGCCAACAGTGAGTGCACGCTAGTGACACCCATATCCTCCCCCTTGCTCATATCTGGTGCCTTGGGGCTTCTGCGAACCTCCATTAGGAGTGGACCTCGTTGAGGCTCTTCCTCCAGCTCCTCCACCACTGCAGCGGCACCTTGGCCGGGGCCCATATAGGAACATTCTGTACTGTGTCGAGTTCACAGGACCCTTTCAGCGGTGTAGAGTCTCCTCGTCCCCCCAGGCTGGTGTCCCACTTCCGGCACCCCTCTCTACTTCCAGACTGCAGCTGTATCACGAACATCCTCCTACCATGGGTCGCGGTTATCCCAAGCAGCGGAGACTCACATTTGACAAGCCAAAATCTATGGACCAGCCGGGCCTCTCATGATATGCTGATGACACCCTCAAGGCAGTGGACTTCTCGGGCCCCTCCGGTGGCATTGCTGTCATCATGTCCGAACTGCGGGCTGTTTTTTGCGATAATGATGCGGGTATCGACTCACTGATCTCCTGGGAGCCCAGCACTTCTCTTCCACCTTCATAGTTGAAAGGGCCCACAGGTCCTTGGGGCCACGGCCCCCGTCAGAGACGCCACCGCACCCAATAGTAGCCTGCATTTTAAACTACAGGGACCATGACACAGTACTTCGACTGACCTGGGAAAATTCCCCGCTGCAGTAACAGGGCTCCATGGTCTCGATCTATCCCAACTTCACGCTTGCAGTGCAAAGGCACAGCAGAAATTCACAGAGGGAAAAGTACAGCTTAGAAAGCAAGGACTGAAATATGGTATGCTGTACCTAGCTAGACTGTAAATGATAAACCAAGTTTCTTTCATACTCCGGTGGATGTTCTAACCTTCTGCAAGCAGCTGGGTATTCTTCTCGCACCTCCCTAGGCCACTCTTCCCCGGACTTGAATATTGCAGCTAGCACTGAACTATTCCCTACTGGCTGGCTTGTGTCATCTCGCACGTATCCTTCACTCTTGCCCACTTGTCCTCGTTTCACTGCAGCACTGCTGTGACCTTGCTCTGAGCATCCTCTTAGCCATCACACCATGAACCTACCCTCACAGATTCACAAAGTTAATTCCCCTTGCACAGGATCGACACCGAGTTCCAAAGCATTGCTCGCTCCCCCACGGACAGTTCTGTGTCATGTTTTGTTGGGTTCTTTGTTCCTGGGACTGAAGTTCTGGGGATTCACTGGGTTTCCTTTACCTGGTGTGGCTGGGGGGTGGGATTATTGTGGTTCAGTTGAGATTGTACCTCATCTCTGTCTTTTCTTTCTCTTTAATGCTCCCTCTTTCTTGCATGATGTGAAGCCAATTGAACACGAGTATGTGGGCTGGGGCAGGGATTGCATGCTGCATTGTTTCTATGATGGGGTCCCTAGACGGACTATGTATTTGACATTTCTTACTTGAAATGTCCGCTGTTTGTACAACCCACGGAAAGGCAAATTGGTGTTATCCTATCTTATTCGCCGCTGAATTAGGGTTACATTTTTGCAAGAAACACATCTCGCTCCATATGCAACACCCCTTTTTCAGCTTTCTGGGGCCCACATAGATATTTCGCCAAGTCCAGATCCTATTTCAGAGGGGTTTGTATCCTTGTTTACACAAGCCTCCCCTTTGTGCACCATACTACTGTGGCAGATGATCAGGGTGATTACCTGCTAGTGATAGGGACAATGCCGGGGAGGAAACTTCTATATCTAAACATGTATGCCCCTAACAAAGATGAACCTCACTTTTTTCCCAGCATCTCCGTCCTTTTGGACAGGTTTGACTCCGATACCATACTCTGAGAGTTGTTAGCCCACACTCTAGATACTTCAAGCTCTTGCCCAGGGGGCAAACCACACTCCTTACATGTTTTCCGGGACCTGATTGACACACATATACTCAAGGATACATGGTGCTTGTGGAATCCCAATGCCCCAGGCTATATATTTTTTACTCAGCCCCACACTCTGGTCCCACCTGGACTACTGGTTCCTCTCTGCGGTCTCTTGCCCATGTGTTCAGGATGTAGAGGTACTTCTGCGCACACTCCCAGATCACGCTTCGGTTCGTTTGCAGCTCACGCTTCCATATGGCGTGGGCTGGGAGCGTTGCTGGTCCTTTCCCATGACTGCCTTGCTGGATGAAGTGTTCCACTCGGAGCTCTACAGCACCATACTGGAGTACTTTGAGATTAATATGGGACTGGTGAGTCAATATTCTACCCTGAGGGACACTTCCAAGGCATATATCCCTGGAGTTTGCATCTCGAAGCAAGCCGGAGTGTTGCGTGACCTCCGCAACAGTTTGGCGTGGATGGAGCGAAGACTGGAGGCCATCGATGCAGAAGCAACGTCCCTCCTTGTCCTCCCTCCACAACCGCTCAGTCTTTTGGGAGGAATTCAATGACCTGGCAGGGAGAGAAGCTACCCTACTGGGCAAACATGCAAAGGTGCATAGATATTGTGAGGGGGAGCACCCAGTAGACACCTTTGCGGGGCTTGTATGCTCCCCGCATGGAGACAGACATATCACAGATCTCCACATAGTTGATGGCACTCATGTGTCGGAAAAACGTTGGCATAATCAGCGAGGTTGTCTCATTTCAAACATCCTTATATACTTTCCAGTTGTCTTTGGATGCAATGGCCCGCATAGCCTACGTCAAAGAGGTTGCAATTGTCTGGTTCACTACCGGACAGTCCCAGTTTCTGATTGAGCCAAGCTCGTCAGAGGAGATCAACCAGGCAATTGATTCTCTAGACGGCATGAAGGTCCCAGGCCTTGATGGCCTCTCTGGTGCTTTTTATAAAGCGTACAGGCCCATCCTGATATTCCACCTATTAGAAGTCTATTCTGAATTCATAAACAATGGGGTCTTTTCCCCCACGATGAGGAAAGCGGCAATCTCCTTGCTGCTTAAACGGCAGTAAGGACCCCACCTAATGCTCCTCCTGCAGGACCCTATCCCTTCTTAATTTCAATAATAAAATACTAGCCTAGTTGATGGCCAACAGGCTATCACGTCTGCTTGACCAAATACTGTCCTCTATCCAAACTGGGTTTATACTGCACAGATCCACCTCACTCAAACTTCGTACAGTGTTCTCCATTTTGAATCAGGTATCTCCAGATACTCCTGTGGTGGTTGCTCTTTTGGACACGGAGAAGCCGTTCGATTTTTCCAAATGGCCCTTCCTCTGTGCTACGCTGCGCAAACGTGGCATTCTCAATGGATTCACGGCCCTAGTCTCCCTGCTATATTCCAACCCAAGGGTCCATTTCTGGGTTAATGGCTCCATCTCTGAACCTTTCCCCTTATCCTGAGGCACCAGGGAAATGCTGCCTGTTATCCCCCCTCTTATCAATTATAGCCATGGACCCCCTAGATCACCATCTACAGGAGTGTCTCATGCACCGGGGCTTTCAGTTTAAGTCCATCCCTCTCCTTGTGTCAATGTACCCCAATAATGTCCTGCAGCTTGTTCGACACCCATCGGATAACCTGGACCTGGAGTGTGGGAGATAGTATGATTTGGGTCCACTCAGGCCTACGTATCATCTGGGCGAAGTCAGAACTGTTCCCATAACACAAGCCACCACTACCCCCATCTTGTGAACACCCCTTTAGGTGGTCAGCCGACTCCACCAAATATTTGGGGATCACCCTTCACAGAGATAAAGAGCACATTATCCGTCTGAATTAAGGCCCTGCCATGGACAGACTCTCTGCACAGGTAGACCGCTGGATTCAATTGCCTCTTGCCATGGCTGGCTGTATAGCCATCATTAAAATGAATGTTCTTCTTATCCGTATTCAGAAACATTTCTATCTCTCTGACAATGTCCTTCTTCACACAGCTGTGCAGCCTATTTTTAATATTAGTCTGGGCCGTCTATAGCCCTCAAGTTGTTTGGGAAACCCTCACCCTCCCCAACAACCGAGATGGGTTCACTGTTCCTGATCTCCGCTTATTCCATTTGGCAGTGCAGGCTCAATTCTCTTATAACTGGTACCACCCAGACACCCGCCTACCCTACAATAAGCCGGAACAAGATTTTGCAGATCTTACACCCTTATGCTCTTAAGCACGCTGCTGCAGCGAGGACTTCGGTTAGACCCGACAGATGTCCAGACCGTATCTACGACATGATGGGCATGACGGAAACTATGCAGGACATTTGGCTTTGATCTCCTATACCCCCCCAAATTACCTCTTTCCTCACAATGGAAAATTAGTACAATGCACTATGACTAGGCTGCATCTTTACATATTTGGGGACTTATTTCCTGATGGGCATGTCCGAACACTCATATATGGATAGATTTGTCCTCAACAGACTGCACAGTATGCTGCGGTCCTGCATACCCTCCTATCCCTTCGCCCATGAAGACTTCCTCCTACTTACATTTTTTATCCCATATTCAGAGGGCTCCTATCTGATCACCAGACTCTACCACGCATGTATAGCTCTGAAACATATACATGATAGTAGGGTCCGACGACACTGGGAGGAAGACCTTGATCATCCCATCTCAGACAAGGAGTGGGCTTTTAGCTGTACACAAACTAAGCTTCTGTCCACCAATCACAGTCATAAACTTCTCCATTTCCGATTTCTGCATGCTCTTAGACTACTCCTCTCGGCTTGCCAGGATTGACCCTAACAGACCCTCACACTATCCTAAAAGTTTCACCCCAGAGGCAGACTTTGCTCACCTGACCTGGGCCTGCCCTATCATTGCCAGATACTGGACAGCAGTTTCAACATTCCCTCACAGATGATTCCAATAGCTTTGAATCCCTCTCCCATATTGGCACTTTTAGGCAATGTCCGTGTCGGTGTGCTACTGCAGGTATACAGCCATTGCTCTATTATTGGCGCAAAGAGAGATTGTAATGCACTGGGGTAGCAGAGTGCATCCCAACATGACCGTATGGCTTCATAGTATGATTTGTTGCGATTTGATGAGTGAAGTGTACTTTACACTGCTACCCCCCACTGCTCGACCAAAGGTCATCTGGCAACCCCTTCGCACTTATTTGCTTGCCTTGTACACCGAACTTGCGTTGCTGCCCCCACACTCATCCAGCAATGCTCTTGCCCCTCATCCCTCCAGCCAGCTCACTCACTCTTAATCCTACGCAGACTGGGAGAACTCTTTCCTCTCTAGTGGCCCAATATTCAACCTGGTGATATCCCTGTTCTGCATTCTGTCCATCAACTGTTGGTTTTGTATTTGTCACCCCGAGTGGGACGGGTATGCCCAGACATGGGTCCTGTGCTCTCCATGCCACTGGAATCAAGCTATCCTGGCTGAAGAGGGGAGAAACCCCGAAACCGGTCCTGGAATGCTTGTTTCCAGTCCAGGGAGGACCTGGCTTGGCAGTTCGGGCTGGACTGTTCCCATGAGGCACTGGGTTGAGACTGATTTGCATATGGCTGGGTTCAAACTGGAATGGCATGGTGAGCAAAAAAACGATGGATTTAGGCCCAGATCTCTGTACTTGGGTGAATGTATGACATTGTTCTGCATTCTGTCCATCAGCTGTTGGTTTTGCATTTGTCACCCAGAGTGGGACGGGTATGCCCAGACGTGGGTCCTGTGCTCTCCATGCCACTGGAATCAAGCTATCCTGGCTGAAGTGGGGTGAAATGCCAAAACTGGTCCTAGTCTGCTTGTTTCCAGTCCAGGGAGGACCTGGCTTGGCAGTTCGAGCTGGACTGTTCCCATGAGGCACAGTGTCGAGACTGATTTGCGTATGGCTGGGTTCAAACTGGAATGGCATGGTGAGCAAAAAAACGATGGATTTAGGCCCAGATCTCTATACTGGGGTGAATGTAAGACATTGTTCTGCATTCTGTCCATCAGCTGTTGGTTTTGCATTTGTCACCCCGAGTGGGACGGGTATACCCAGATGTGGGTCCCGTGCTCTCCATGCCACTGGAATCAAGCTATCCTGGCTGAAGAAGGGTGAAACGCCGAAACCGATTCTAGGATGCTTCTTTCCAGTCCAGGGAGGACCTGGCTTGGCAGTTCGAGCTGGACTGTTCCCATGAGGCACAGTGTCGAGACTGATTTGCATATGGTTGGGTTCAAACTGGAATGGCATGGTGAGCAAAATAACGATGGATTTAGGCCCAGATCTCTGTACTGGGGTGAATGTATGACATTGTTCTGCATCCTGTCCATCAACTGTTGGTTTAGCGACTGTCCCCCTTCATCTTTTGTGGCAGAATGAATAATGCAAAATGTTATGCCATTGTTAAACTATCTCATGTATACAGCCCATATTGTGTTTTTTTGGACCTTGCCTCGTCCTCTCTTCTGCTACCTCCCTTTCTACTTTTTATTTCTGAAAAACCTGAACTAGAGCTTTAAAAAAAGCAAATAAAACGTTTTTTATTAGACTTAATTACTATTGTATGCTTTATACCTTCCTCTTATAGTTTCAATTTTTTACAGTTTGATAACATTTCTTACAGTACTTTCTATACATATATGTTCAGTATTTAATAAATGGTATGCATTTTATAATATTATTCAGTTTATACTTCACAATTTTTCATACATGTATTCAACATTTTTATATTATTTCCTATTTATTTATATGGGGAGATAGTCTTTTTTTTTGTTTCATTTAGCAGCCATTTTTTTACAGGGGCCTTCTATTTTGTAATCCATTCATGTTATTTTTAATCTATTTTCCTTGAAGCAGGCTGCCTAAGGTGCTGCTCTTCATTGGAACAGGTAAGTCCTTTTTTAAGGATTTGTTAATGGTTTTGAGGGAAAGAGGGTCTAGAATGGTGGTCTACAAGTTAATTATTTTTTGTGACTTTGTGGTATATCAAGATGTAGTAATAGTAGTAGCGTTTTATTCTAGTTTGGGGTTAAGTACATTATTTTAGTAATGCGTTGTTACGTTATGCTAAATTGTGTTATGTTACTTATACTTTGATGTTTAGGGCCTGATTTCAACTTTGGCGGGGCGGTGCCAGATACACCCTGCCGCCGGACTGCCAAAGTCATGGTAGGGCTGCCCGCCAGATTAGTAATTTCCTCCTGCCTGGTTGGCTTTTTTTGCATTTCCCGTGCCAGTGCCTCTAAAAATGGGCACTGCAATGGAAACGCCAAAAAAAGTTCCTGCACACCATGCCATGTAGGAACTGGGGTGCATGCAAAGAGGGGGGCACATGTGATGAGGAGACACAAAGGGGCGTTTCCTCTCTGCCAGGGTTTTCATAGGGGAGGAACCGCCATGAAACCATGGTGGAGAGGAAACTCCCAATATGATTGGTGGGACAGCTGCGGCCCTGCAGAGCTAATTGATGCCTCCTGACCACTGCAACACCACCGGGAAATGGTAGTTTCCTGGTGACTGCAGTAGGGCAATGGCTGTCTGTCCGCCTTAATTGTAATAGGGCGGTCGGGAGACTACCGCCGCTGTGCCTCCATGAGTCTGGCAGTCTGTGGACCGACAGATTCCTTATTGAGCCCTAGATGTAATGCGTATGGATTTTTGAAAATGAAATGTGTTTAGCAAGTGGGTTTTCTAATTTATTTTAGAGGTTTTTGTCTAGGAAGTTGTTCTTTGGGCATTGAACACTTCATTTTTTTTTTTAACCCCTTCGATGCGCATGACGGAGCGGTTCCATCATGCGCATCGGTTGCGCTGTGCGGATGACGGAACCGCTCCATCATGGCCCCGCCCGCGCACGAACCCTTCAGCACAGCGCGGTAATCTGCGCCGCGCTGAAGGGGTTAAGGAAATCAATTTTGGTTCATAATAAACCAATGCTTTTTACTTTGATTTCCTTTTCTTTCATGTTTTCTGGAATGTTTCTTTTTTTAAAACACTCTTTCTGTATTTATGGTTTCTATATCCTTTAGATTGCTTTGAGGCATCTCTTTTAGATTCAATTTATTTTTGCATATTTTGGGGGTTTTGTACAATATTTTTCCCATTTTGGTGGATTACCATTTTTGACTATGTGGATACAGAGGAAGCTCTGCAACTACATAATAGTAAGTGTTATTTATTTCATTCCTTTGGGTAAAAAATGTGGCATTTTGTTGTTTGTGTAAATATTATGGTGCCGATTACGATCCGGTAAAAACCGGGTACGAACCGTCGGTCGGAGCGTATTCTCCGTCCGACTCGTACCCGGTTGTAAAACATTACAAACATGGAATTACGATTCGCACGGAAACACCATTTCCGTACGAATCGTAAAAAACACCGACCGACGAAAAAATGCATACGAATGTGATCCGGGAATGCTGCGACGTGACGTCGGGACGCTTCTAGGCAGCGTTTCACGACCCAGGAATTACGATTCGAACCGACAGCAGTCCGGACGGCAATATTTTCACGGCACCCAAAAAGTGCCGCAAATGTGAAGTACGGCGCGAAACGACCAGAGTAGGTGGCTCGGTAAGCGCCGTATCCCCCCCAGCCCCCGCATGTATGCACCGTACCCCCCCAGCCCCGCATGTACGCACCGTACCCCCCCAGCCCACGCATGTACGCACCGTACCCCCCCCTGCCCCCGCATGTACGTGTCGAACCCCCCGTGTATGTACACCTGAGTACGTGTCGAACCCCCCGTGTATGTACACCCGAGTATGTTCGAGTCGTACCCCCACCCGTGTATGTACGGTGCGTACCCCCAGCGCGTAGCGCTGGGGGTACGCACCGTACATACACGGGTGGGGGTACGACTCGAACGTACTCGGGTGTACATACACGGGGGGGTTCGACACGTAGTCGGGTGTACATACACGGGTGGGGGTACGACTCGAACGTACTCGGGTGTACATACACGGGGGTTCGACACGTACATGCGGGGGCAGGGGGGGTACGGCACGTACCGGGCACCTGTTTGGACGTCTCCATGGTTGTTATAGGAGTTCGGTGCGGACGGTCTTTTAACCATACGGTTGTACATTCGGACGCCCGGGACGG
Organism: Triturus cristatus; assembly: GCF_964204655.1. Lineage (NCBI taxonomy): Eukaryota > Metazoa > Chordata > Amphibia > Caudata > Salamandridae > Triturus > Triturus cristatus. Next base: position 1,407,080,291 of record NC_140591.1, read on the forward strand.
ATCGTGATTCCCCGGTCGGACTTCGCTTTTCACGTTTGTACGGTAAATCGTACGAGGACGTGTCGGACACTTTTTCCGACCCGAGGACGTGTGGGGAATTATTCCCAATGCGATTCGTATGGTCTTTTTCCCATGCGAATCGTGATTGCCAGTTCGTACGGCACTTGTACGATTCGTACGGTAAAAAGACCGGATACGAGTCGCACGGGGAATTTTTTTACCGGATCGTGATCGGCACCTAAGTAATTATTTGAAATTGTGTGGTTTATGTGTTGCCATTAATTTATGTGATGGATTGTGTTTCTTTTTAGTATGTTGGTTGGTGATGGTTACGAAGCCATCCACAGAGACTTATCTTCTGGGGTCACTGTCCACATATGAGCGGTTTCTATTGTCCAGGTTTTGTCAGAATTTGTTCCATCTGTTACTTGCTGTGCCAAAAGCTTGTAGCAGAGGACAGGTGTTAGCACCCTGCGGCTGTGACGGTGTGTCTCCGCAGGATTTGCTAGACTTCATGTTATTTTGTAATTTTTATGAGGTACCTCGGAGATATTTTTTATTCCCCGTTTTAAAGAAGCTTAATTTTTACCAGGTTCGCCCAGCGCTTTTGTACCTGCAGTTGCTGAAGGCAGACTGCATCTTTTTCATCGTGGGCTATCTGAAATCTACGGTGAGAAATAGGGCTTGCCTCAAAATTTTGTATCCTCACTTGGCGGTTGGCACCCCCTGTTTAAATGTCTAGTATATGAATTACATTGAAGGGGACATCTTTTATCCCTCTTTATTGATATGAATTGTATTTAATTTTATCGTCTTATGGTTTTAAGGAAATTTGGATGTATTGAAACTTTTATGGTTTTCTACAAGTGCGGCTTGGAAGGCATTGTGCCATCCTTCCACTGTGTTGTTTTTTTGGCACTTGTGTCAAGGTGCTGTCATGGACATTCCACCGTGGTATATGGAATTTGGGTAGGCAACTGTGCCTGGAGCGACGCAGTCTGCCAACCAAAGTGCCTTTAAAATAACTCATTAGGGGACTTAGTTTGTCTTCATTTTGCTGGTAGAAAGGGCTTTTTATTATTATTAGTAAACTGCAGTGGTTAGCTACCTCCGTGATAGGGACATAGGCTAGTGCCATCAGTTTTTTAATTCAAATACAAATTGACTGTTTGTGGAATATTCTAAATGTAGTGCCGATTGTTGGCCTTATCTCTATATGCTTTGATTGAAATGATAGTAACAGCCTTTTATGGCTCTGCGGGGATACATTTTTAAAATTATTTAAATCATGGTTTGCTCAAAGTCTACGATTATTTTGGGGGGATCGTAGTTATTTGTTTTATGTTTAATGTGGTTTAAGAGGTCATAGTAAGTGCTACTTTGTTTATTTGATAGTAGGGCATATAAAAAAGGGATATTTGTATTTTGATATTCACTACGTATGGTGTATATGTGAGATAATGGTTTGAGACACATTTCGAAGGTCCCATCCATCATCCACATTTGACATTGGCTAAGTTTTAGGAAGTTATTTCTTCTAGAGAATATTGAGATTTGTTTCTCATCATTGAGGTTTTCATGCAAAAGGAAAGGTTCTTCATTATGTGTCAATCTTAAATGTTCAGATATTTGTATGTCTCAGAATCTTCTATGGGCAAGAGGATTATCTCTGGTGGCTTTTTTAGTTCCTGCTGTTAAAAATTGGTATGGGTGGTGGTTGGCTTTGTCTATGTTTGTGGACTTTAGGTAGTATATCTTTAAGGATTTTGGGTGTGGGCTCCTGTCAGCTAGCGCTTGCCTCTCTTATATCCTGCAATGTCTCCTTTACTTCTAATACAATCACATTTGGGGGTGGCTACACTCTCCCAAGTGAATTACATCTTCTTTCACAGGTGCCCTCCCATAGCATGCGTTAGAATAATATTTGGTACATTTCCAATTTATATTTTATTTTGATGCACTTTCTTGGCTGCAGGTATCGCCCATGTGATTTAGTACATGCTTTTCTTTCTGCAAAGTTATATACTTTTCTAGATCTGTCATTGAATCTGAAAGTAGTGTGATAGTATAAATACATACAATATTTTAAAGCTTGTCCATTTGCTATATACAGGTAGAATTATGCAACTACTTCTATTTTGTATACTTAAATGTATGTTAGGTTTATATGTTTCACACAGTTTCACAGCTCTTCTGATATGGGGGTTCTAATATGGAGCAGGTGATTTATTTGCATTGGATAAAAAGAAGAACATTAGTTTCATTTCAAATCTTAATTTGTTGGTAGTTTGTAGAGGTTGAGGTCATTAGGTTTATTTTTATTCGCTTTGTGGGTGAGTTTATAGTTTTTAAAATAATTTAAGTATACTTACTTTCTCATATCTTTTTGCTGGTTTCTGGCAGTTGCCTTTTCAAGTCTTACTCCCTCATTTTGATAGTGGGTGGCTAGACCACAGCCCGCTATTGCGTCAGTCAGGAGACCGCCCGACAAGCAGGCCGGACTGGGGGTCGCAATGTTCTCCTTTTCACGGTGGCTTGTGCTGCAGCCCAGGAAAAGAGCCATAGGACAAGCTGGTGTGAAAAGGGACACTTCCTGCACGTCCTTCCACTGTGTGCCATGCACCATCTGGTGCATGGAGGTGTCTGAAGGCACAAAATGTGCTCTGCTCCCTGGACATGTCGCTACAAGTGGGTACAAATGCACAGGAAACAGGTGCAGTTGTACACACATGCATGACACATGTAGGAAAATGCCTTGTGCACCATGTACTCCATTGCTAGAGTGTGGCAATATGTGCACAGTCCAGTCAATGGGATACATGCCATAAGAGGCCTTACCTGGATTCCGCCACCCACAGGACCGTCCACTTTAGGGTGCAGCTGCTGGGGTATATGAGGGACCTGGAGGAAAAGATCCACATCTGAGTCCTCCGGGGAGAAGGGGAATCAGATGAGTATTTACCCCTTTTCCTTAGTTTCCTACGATTCAAGGCAAGCAGTCGGACCACCATGGTCAGGTTGTCATAACCCCACATGGTAATCCGGGTGGCAGTCAGATCTCCCTGTACTGCTCTATAGTTGCTGTTCCTCTCCAACCTCCAACTTGGCGGTTGAAGAAAGGCTGTCGGAGTCAGTGGTCTGTCAGCAGTCAGTTGTATTACAGGCTGGATGCATCGAAATTTGGTGGTCTGACCGACCGCTTCTGACGAGACCTTCGGTGGACCGATCACATCCAACAGGGCAGCTGAATGCGGTCTGAATGGCATCATAATCATTCCCTTGGTTAGGTAGTTGTTGAGATGTGTATATTTTATCTTTAATGGTCTGGGGAGATAATCAGGCAGAGTTTCCTCTTCTTGTAGTGTTTGTAATTTTTAAAGAATTTTAATGCTTAAATTAGTGTGCCTTTTATGTTGTTAATCAATCAATCAATCAAAGACATTTATAAAGCGCACTACTCACCCGGAGGGTCTCAAGGCGCATGGGGGGGGGTGCCGCTACTGCTCGAACAGCCAGGTCTTGAGCTTCTTCCTGAAGGAGAGGTGGTCTTGGGTCAGGCGCAGGTCGGTCGGGAGGGAGTTCCAGGTCTTGGCGGCCAGGTAGGAGAAGGACCTTCCTCCTGTTGTCGCTCTTCGGACGCGGGGGACGGCGGCGAGGGCGTGGCTGGTTGATCGGAGATGGCGTTTGGGAGCGTAGAAGTTGAGGCGGTTGTTGAGGTAGCTCGGTCCTTGGTTGTGTAGGGCTTTGTGTGCGTGGGTGAGGAGACGGAAGGTGATTCTCTTGTTGACGGGGAGCCAGTGCAGGTCTCTCAGATGTCCGGAGATGTGGCTGCGTCGGGGGATGTCGAGGATGAGTCTGGCTGAGGCGTTCTGGATCCGCTGGAGTCTCTTCTGGAGCTTGGCGGTGGTTCCGGCGTAGAGGGCGTTGCCGTAGTCCAGACGGCTGGTGACGAGGGCCTGGGTGACCGTCTTCCTGGTCTCGGTGGGGATCCACCGGAAGATCTTCCGTAGCATGCGCAGGATGTTGAAGCACGACGAGGAGACGGCGTTGACTTGTCTGGTCATGGAGAGGGAGGAGTCCAGGATGAAGCCTAGGTTGCGTGCGTGGTCTGTCGGTTTGGGTGCGGTGCCCAGGGCGGGTGGCCACCAGGAGTCGTCCCAGGCGGAGGGCGAGGAGCCCAGGATGAGGACTTCCGTCTTGTCAGAGTTCAGTTTCAGGCGGCTGGTCGTCATCCACTCGGCTACGTCTTTCATCCCTTCGTGAAGGTTGGCTCTGGCGGCGGCGGGGTCGTTGGTCACGGAGAGGATCAGCTGGGTGTCGTCAGCGTAGGAGATGATGTTGAGGTTGTGTTGGCGTGCGATGTCCGCGAGGGGGCTCATGTAGACGTTGAAGAGGGTGGGGCTGAGCGAGGATCCTTGAGGGACGCCGCAGATGACTTCGGTGGCCTCTGACTTGTACGGTGGTAGGCGGACTCTCTGTGTTCTTCCGTCGAGGAAGGAGATGATCCATTCCAGTGCCTTCTCCTGGACTCCGACGTTGCTGAGACGCTGCACTAGGGTGCGGTGGCAGACAGTGTCGAATGCCGCGGAGAGGTCTAGGAGGATGAGGGCCGCTGCTTCTCCGTTGTCCAGCAGGGCTCGGATGTCATCGGTGGCAGCGATGAGGGCGGTCTCGGTGCTGTGGTTGGCTCGGAAGCCAGACTGTGAGGGGTCAAGGGATCCATTCGTCTCGAGGAAGGCGGCCAGCTGTTTGTTGACGGTCTTCTCGATGACTTTGGCTGGAAACGGGAGGAGCGAGATGGGGCGGTAATTCTTGAGTTCGGTGGGGTCCAATGTTGGTTTCTTTAGTAGAGCGCTGAGTTCGGCGTGCTTCCAGCTCTCAGGGAAGGTGGCGGTGTCGAAGGAGGTGTTGATGATGTCCCGCAGGTGGGGTGCGATGACAGCGTCGGCCTTGTTGAAGACGTGGTGAGGGCAGGGGTCGGTCGGAGATCCAGAGTGGATAGAGTTCATAGTGCGGATGGTGTCTTCTGTGTTGATCGGGGTCCAGGCGCTGAGGGTGGTGGTGGGAGGCGTTGGTGCGGTCGTGGGGAGCGTTGTGTGTGTGCTGAAGCTGTTGTGTATGTCAGCGATCTTGTTGTGGAAGTAGGAGGCGAGGGAGTTGCAGAGGTCTTGCGATGGGGTGATGTCGTTGTTTCCGGCGTTGGGGTTGGAGAGCTCTTTCACGATGTTGAAGAGTTCCTTGCAGTTGTGTGCGTTGTTGTCCAGCCGGTCCTTGAATGCTGTTTTCTTGGTGGCGTGGATCAGTTGATGATGCTTCCGGGTGGCGAGCTTGAGGGTGGTCATGTTGTCCGGTGTTGGCTCCCTTCTCCAGGCTTTCTCGAGGGCTCGGCAGTTCTTCTTGGAGCTCTTGAGTTCGTCGGTGAACCATGGGGCCTTCTTGCTGCCGGGTCTGCTGGGCGGGGTCCTCAGTGGGGCGAGTTCGTCTGTGCAGTTGTTGATCCACTTCGTGAGGTTGTCGTCGGCCTGGCTGGGGTTCGCTGAGCTGGCGGGAGGGTGCTGGCTCAGGGAAGCGGCAAGCTGGTCGGCTGTGATCTTGTTCCAGCTTCTTCGAGCGACCTGTTGCTGGTGGTGGTGGGTCGTGTTCTTTTTGAAGCTGAAGTGGACGCAGCTGTGGTCCGTCCAGTGGAGTCCAGTGGCGTGGCTGAAGGCGATGTCTTTGCTGGATGAGAAGACGGCGTCGAGTGTGTGTCCGGCGAGGTGGGTGGGGGTGGACACCAGCTGCTTGAGTCCGAGGTTGGCGAGGTTGTCAAGCAGGGTGGTGGTGTTGCGGTCGTTGTTGTTCTCCAGGTGGAAGTTGAGGTCCCCGAGGAGGATGTAATCAGCGGAGGGGAGGGCGTGCGGGCTGATGAAGTCTGCGATGTCTTCGCTGAATGGTGTGCGTGGTCCCGGTGGTCGGTAGATCAGGGTGCCTCTGAGGGTGGTCTTGGGGTCGGTGTGGATCTGGAAGTGTAGGTGTTCGGCGGTTGTCAGGGTGTCGTCAGTGTTGGTCGTGATGCGGATGGTGTTCCTGTGGATGATGGCGATGCCTCCTCCTCTGGTCTGGTTGGCGCGGTCCCTCCGGATGATCTTGTATCCCTCTGGGATGGCGATGGCGATGTCGGGCGCTGAGGAGGCGTTCATCCAGGTTTCCGTGAGGAAGGCAACGTCAGGAGATGTGGTGTCGAGGAGGTTCCAGAGTTGGACGGCGTGTCTGTGGGTGGAGCGGGTGTTGAGCAGGATGCACTTGAGGTGGTTGCTGCTGGTGTTCGGCTTGGCGGGTGCTGGTGCAGGGCAGGTCCGGATGCAGGTGAACTTGCAGCCGTGGCAGCTGAAGGGTCCGTGGGTGCGTCTCGGGGTGGCTCGGTAGCATCCCGGGATTCGGCCGGTGTTGAGTGCGTTGAGGGTGGCGACGTCGAAGGTCCGGCGGGAGGGCGGGCGTCTGCGGGGGCCAGGGGGTCTTGCGCTGGGCGCGGTCCAGGCGTGGACGGGCGCAGACGGGCTTACCTTTGGTGCACCTTCGGCGCTCAATCGGTGCTCCCGCTGCGCGCGTCCTCTGCGCGGTCGCTGAGGGGGCGTCATAAGTGAGGAGCCTGGGAGGGCGGGTCAGCTGGGTGGTGGGGTCGGCGAATGGGATGGAGGTGGGCGGGGCTGCAGGGAGTCATCGGCGGGAGCTCTGGGCGGCGGCCTCAGCCCGGGGGCAGGTGAGAAAGGCGAGGCGGCAGGAGGGGAGATCCAGGCAGCCCAGCGGCGGCTGGGTCGCTCTAGTGGCCCAGCAGCAGCTGGGTCGCAGAGGGTGCTGGCAGGCGAGCGGGCTACTGGGACTGGCAGGCAGCTGGAGCAGCGGCTGGCAGGAGGGGTGACCTGGCCTTGACAAAGGCGCAGTGGTCACTCCTGGCTCTTCCCCCGCTGGCCCCTTAAGTAAGGAGCCTGGGAGGGCGGGTCAGCTGGGTGGCGGGGTCGGCGAATGGGATGGAGGTGGACGGGGCCGCAGGGAGTCAGCGGCGGGAGCTCTGGGCGGCGGCCTCAGCCCGGGGGCAGGCGAGACAGGCGAGGCGGCAGGAGGGGAGATCCAGGCGGCCCAGCGGCGGCTGGGTCGCTCTAGTGCTGGAGGAGGTCGCGGGAGGCGTGGGAGGCGGGAGGGGTGATCCGGGCGGCCCAGCGGCGGCTGGGTCGCAGAGGGTGCTGGCAGGCGATTTAATTACTTGTCAGATTTTATTGGTTAAAGATGTTTATTCTATTATTTTATTGGTTTGTTTAGTTTTAGTTTGAATTTTTGAATTTTTTTATCAGTTATTCTTCTATGGTAAACGCTAATTTAGGTTTTATTTTTCAATGTATGATATAGAGTTTGATAGTTTTGAATATACATTTATTTATACGTAAATTATTATTTGGGTTTTCATTTAAATGTTTATAATGAATGGTAATAATATTTAGGGGTTGTAGTGTTATGATTTTAGTTATATAATTGGTGTGAATGGAAAAGAGTTTGTTGATGTAATATATTTTTACTGAATTTAAACATATGTACACAACGTTTTAGGATTAATTTCAATAATTATTTTGTGTAAAAAATTTTAAAAAAATATTTGTTAATGATTATTTCATCATTTTTGGTGATAATATTGTAGTTGATGTGTGAATCGATATTTTTGACATGTTACATGTTTATTTAAATGTAACACATTTTTTGTTTTCAAAATTTCTGTTTTCGGTATAATGTATAAATACACATATTTAACAACTATGTGCCTGATTCTGATCTCGCTCGGAAAGCCCTACGACCCACTGTGTCCCGTAGAGCTTTTCGACCAACTCGTTCTCTGGGGCTCCGAGCGACAGAGTACGATATGATGACAGACTCGGGTCACTCGAGCCCCATTGAAGTCAATAGGAGCCTGTTGTACATTGCGTACAAAGGCTTCCATCGTGAAAATCGTACGTCTTGGAACAGGGTGCCCCCTGTCGCGTGTTCGGTGAAGGAGGGTCCGACGCAGACCACGAAAGTACACATCCTGGAGCTTTTTCGAGCTGGAGGCTCCGACTCGCACCAGCTGCTCACAACGCGCATCGTACTTGGGCGGCCGGAGATCGAACGCAGTGTGCTGTGCGCGTCGGACATCTTTGACACGCTCAGGAGGCATCGCTGACGGGTAAGGGTCAGTCAGAGCGCGAGGCGATTATCGCATCGCACTTGCTCGCTCGTACAGCTGTACGAGTCACACGGAAATCACGCTACTGGCTGATGCCGCTAGGAGCCCTTCCGAGCGAGATCAGAATTGGCCCATATATGTGTGTTCTCAATATTTGTGGTTTTACTAGTTAAGTAGAGAAAGTCGATATTTTTGTTATAGATATCTAATTTCTGATATTTTTGTGTTTCGATATTGCATGCATTGATATTATGTTAGTGATCCAGAAATAATAAATCAAACCACTCCAACACTTTCCCTACTGGGGTTCAGACTGGAGTGGGATTAGCAAGTTTAACACCTTCCAATACTTTCCCCGATTTTGCTTGCATTTAAGTGGAAATAGTAAATGTGACTACTCCAAAGTCCTGCACATTCCCAACTGTGTAGTATGTTAGAATTAGAATAGTAATTCTGACTACTTTAAAGTCTATCACTTTCTTCAATATTGTTTAATTAGTACTGTTATTATTTATTTTATTGTTTTATTTTTAAATATTTCAATTATTTATTGAAGTAAATACTTTGTAAAATGTTTACTTTATTTTTGCTGCTATTTATTAATTCTGTTCTTTAAATTAGATGTATACATGTTTGTTAATTTTAATATTTTGTATTGATAATAATTGCAATGTAGTTATTTATAATGGTTTACATAATACATTAATTTTTCAATTATATATCGATGCATATAAATATATGTATATATTTTTTTACCTTAATAATTCCAATTGTTGTTTTCTTTTTAATTATACTATTATTTTAAACTAGTTAAATTACATATAAGCAATATACATATTTATCTGTGTGTGTGTATATATATATATATATATATATATATATATATATATACATATATATATATATATATATATATATATATATATATATATATATATATATATATATATATATATATATATATATATATATATATATATATATATATATATATATGTGTGAAGAAGCCCTCCTGTTTCTCAACAGCAAGGTAAGAGTCGCACTCAGGTTGCAGGTAGAGAAAAAATGTTTATTGACTGACGCGTTTCAACCTCACGGTCTTTGTCAAAGTCACTTCTAAGGCAGGAAGTGGATACTAATATATACATTTACAAACAGGCATGACCCAGCAAATTAAAAAAATAAACATAGAAAAAAAGAGTCATTAACATATAAGAAAAAAGACTCTCTCAACATTCAAGCCAGCATTAGTAAAAGGTAATTTTCACACATATGACCCTCTTGTAGTCGCTTGATGTGGAAAGTGCTATAAATTAAAATAACATAAAATGACAAGGGAAAGCACAGCCCATTATTGTAGCGCAAACTGAACCCGCTGTATGCTGAGAAAAGTCCCACTCAAGGTGTGCCAAGATTTAAATTAAAAGCACATCTCACATTAGTGACACTGCCAAGTGGCATTATGGCAACAGATAACTAATCTTGAATAAGTTTTGAGACCTAACCAAAGACAGTAAAAATTGGTCTGGCCTATCAATATAGATTTAACAGGGTACAAAAACCCAGACTGAGCGCTAAACGACCATGCTTAAAATATAAGAAAAGAATTTAAAATAACAACATAAAAGAGAAAAAATTATATAAATCTCACAATCAATGAGTCAGACGGATCTGAAAGACAAACTAAGGTCATACTAGGAAAGAACTCCCACCTCCGTGTATTTATAAAAAAATCAGTACGTGGTGGCAATGCCAATTAAACGACTAAGCAGCCGCTTGGAAGAAATTGCGGCCAAAGGGTATTATGCACGGAAGAGAAAGAGAAACTTAAACTCTTCTACGCTAACACTGTATTGCGGTGGAGTGAGAGGAGAAAAATGGGGGGAATAGGGAAGGATTACAGGCGGACAAAGGGTATGGACCTAAGTATATATCTACAGTGTCCTAGATGTTGGTGCATCACAGCTAAACAATAACTCTTCATCCTAGATGGACATGAAGGTCTTCCTCTCGATTAACCTCTTCAGTGCCCATGACGAGATAGTCTCGTCATGGAGCACGGTTGCGCTGTGCCCATGACGAGACTATCTCGTCATGAACCCCACCCACTAGTGCAACGCCCGGCACAGGAGGGGGAAAGGGCGTGGCACTGAAGGGGTTAAGGCCTCCAGGGGCATTACTCTGTAGGCGAATGATATATTCGGATTCCAAACGTCGCAAGCGGCGTTCTCGATCACCCCCACGTGGATGCAATGCCACCCTGTCAATTCCAAAAAATGAAATTTTAGAGTTGACATCAGTTACTCTCCATGTTCTAGCGCACAATGCTTGGCAATAGTATGGGTGAAATCCCTATTCCTGATGGCGGGAAGATGCTCCAAAATACGCTTCTTAACAGGGAACACAGTGCTGCCAACATAGCACAAGCCACAAATGCATGTCACAACATAAACAACATATTCAGTATTGCAATTGATAAAAGACAATATTTTTTCATCCCTTCCAATTGGTAACCGGTAGCTTTTTACATTGTGACTGCTGGCGCAAGCCTTGCACCGGCCACATTTATGAAAGCCTGGGAGTTCCTTTAACCAAGTGCCTGTTGCTTTAGCCTGTTGCGTAAAGTGACTATGAACCAGAGTGTCCTGTAGAGATTTACTTCTACGGTATGTTATATGTGGTTTGGGGCTAACCAATTTGCCTATTACTGAATCCTGCCTGACCAGATACCAATGTTTGCTTCCAATCTTGTGCAGTGCCTGGGATGCTTTGGAGAATGTGGTAGTGAGCCTGACTTCCCGTTTACCCTCGCCACGTGTTTTGGGGACAAGCAGAGCTTCCCTGTTCTTAGGTGAGGAATTTTCAATGGCAGCTCTAACAGTTTTACCTGAGTAACCCCGTGTCTTAAAGCGGCCAACCATATTGCTCTGTTCTTTAGACCAAGCTTGCAGGGTACTGCAATTTCGCTTTGCTCTACGGAGCTCTCCATTAGGGATGTTCCTTTTCAGGCCTTCTGGGTGATGGCTGCGCACGTGTAAGATGCTGTTCCCGGCAGTAGCCTTTCTGAACAGGCGTGTGTGTACAGTGTCATCAAGGATTTCCACTAGGACATCTAAAAATTCGATGGTGGTGGTGTCAATCTTACTGGTAAACCTAAGATTAAGGCTATTAGTGGAAAGTCCAGTAATAAAGTCCTGTAGCAGATCCTGTGGACCATCACAAATCAGAAAAATATCGTCAATGTAGCGGGTCCACAGGATTACACGGTCAGAGTAACACGCATTGTCCTGATGCCAGAGATGCTCCGCCTCCCACCAACCCATAAAAATACAGGCATAACTAGGTGCGAAGCAACTTCCCATCGCAGTACCTGTGTACTGCTTGTACCAAGTGTCCCCAAATAAAAAACAGTTGTTATGCAGGCAAAAATGTAACATGTCCAACAGTAATACAGTATGATCAAAGCTGGAGATAGGTCTGTCACGCATAAAATATTTACAGGCTTCGGGGCCAAGATCATGTTCGATGCAGGTATACAATGATACCACATCAATGGTGGCAAGAACATATGAGGCTTTCCATGGAATGCCCTCTATTTTGGAGAGGAAGTCCATAGTGTCCTTACAATAGGATGGTAAATTAAAAACATAGTCACATATATATATACACACATATGCAGAGGTTAACTCAGTTGTGATATCAAAGTAGTGCCGTGAAATTTGTGTCAGTGGGGTTTCATATCATTGTGCTACGCTTTCTTTGTGAAAGAAATGTTATAAGCTTTCAAGATGGGTCTGATGTTTGGCATGTTTTTGTGCGTAAGTTCACCTGAATTTTACATTCTATCTGCAGTAACACAAGGGGTAATGCCATTGTTTTATGAGAATCTATTTGATCTACATTTTTAAATGTGTGACAACCATTCTAGTCCTTGTTGGTATCTTAGCTAGTTGGCATCTTTGCAGGTAGCTGTAGGTGTGGGGATGTCAGGATTGGTGCATGGACTCTAACACGAGTCAGCACTTCAGCAAATAATAGAATATGAGACAGTGTTCCGCCTATAAATGAGTGAAATGAAACTGCATTTAATGGATTTGTAGAGAATGAAGGACAAGTTTAGCTTCCTGTAGCAAAACTATACCCATTTTTTAAGACACAATTAGTTAAAAGAATTCTAAGCACACAAACCTTATTCAGTAAATTAGAATGTGCAGAAATGACCATCATCCAGCACTCTGTTTTTCATAAAAGAGATCCCTGAGGCCGTATGCTTGTTCCAATGAAGGCTGTTTTAAGAAGTTAAATTTAATACTACTTGGAACTCTGTCAAAGGTACACTGGTATTCAGAAAAAGTAGATTTGTTCTGAAGAATTCACTATCAGTGTGCACTCGTTGGTTGTCTAAACAGGTTGTCCATGGTGCTATAGTGTACACTATGCAAAGTACATCTGAGTGTTTATTAAGTGTTCTGATTTGTCAACCTTTCCAGATTCTATGAAATAATAGTCCATTTTGATTTATGAACACTCAGGGGCGCATGGAGAATATAGTAGTAATGAGACCCTCGTCTGAACCAGAGTTGTATCAGGCTAACTGCCTTAATCTCACTATCTCCTTTGCTCTTTAAGGCCAGGTGCAGGCTTAGAACACTGTTTTCCTTTCAGGAAAAACAAGCAATGCACGTGATGCGCTATGTGAAAACTTTCAATGTATAAGGGAGACAGATTTTTGTTGTGATGGAAAAACAAACTCCCACTATTTGGGGTTGTCTTTGAAAACAAACCAAAAAGGCAATGTTCCATCATGCTTTCATGACATACCAAGCCAGCCAACATTGAATAATTTTGAAAACATTGCTCTTTCTCTGTCGTTAGAAGCACTTTCATTGAAAGCAGCCTGCTGCACGAGCACCAAATGTTAGGTCTGGTGAAACCTTAAATGACTCGCTAAGTATAAAATAGTGAGTAAACTGCCCTGAGCTCGGGCTTTGGATGAAGTTCTTGGGATATTGGGATTTGGTGCTCATAGGTGAGTTACTTGAATTGCTATATACGTTTTTTCAGGCACAACATGTTAATGGCTTCAACGAATGGCATTAAGAGCATCAGAAGTAGGTGATCCTGAACTTAGTGGGAGTCTCACCGCAAAGCACTGAAAATGAAACAGGCCAAGTGATTTAAACCCCATGGACTTGGTATTATGTAATCCAAGTCTACTATCTTTTTACTATATTGGTTGTGCCATTCGAAATCTCTTGTGCTAGGGGAAATGTTATTTTGTTTGATATAACAAACAACATTTACAACCATCTTGGCCTCCCTCCTTGTTTCGCTAGCTAACCCTTATGGCTTTATTAGGAGTTGGGAAAATTCATCAGGAGCAAGAACTCTGAAATACCAAAAGTCACACTTTTAATTCTGTCGAGGCCTGGAATTATTGGGTCTGAATATTCCGGGTCCAATTATTCCTGGCCCAAAGACAACAGGACTGACAAAGAAGCTGCAAAGACTGCAGCATTGTATGACCTTCAACCGTCCACTGCAGCAGTCTGGAGAGATCAGACAAAGCTTCCTCTTAACAAACAGAAGAATTCCAAATTCTTCCAGCCACCTCATAATGAGAGACTGAGTGAACCTTTGTTTAAAATGTTTGAATATACAGGCTTTATTCCTTCCAGAAATAGGCGTATTACTAGTATTTCACTAGAGTTACACAATTATTATTTGCTCATATGTTTTTATAATATCCTGCTGAATTAGTCTTCTCTACCATGTTTACACACACTTACTGATACTTGATTAACATCTCTGTATGTTATAGTGTTGTTTTTCTTCATAAGGACAATTATTAGCAATTTTGTTGTCTGTAATATTTCTAATATATTCTAATTACTGCCTGTAAATGGAAGTGGGGCCCATTCAGCTGATATGTAAATGTTGTTTGCTTCAAGCTTCTCTGTGATTGTATTTCACTTTGGTCAAAAAGTTTGTTTTCCAATTCAATTATTCGGTAGATTGGTAGTACCATGAGTTTTTCTTTGTTCATGTGATTTTCAGACAATATTTATTAAAGGGCCCTATTGTAGTGATTCAAGGTGCATGTGGAAGGCCCATTTATGTCTTACTTCATATGTTTTTATTGCAAAGAAATATGTTGCATTTCTAAGTATCTTTAGGAACTTTCAAATATATATTTTGATGATGGATGCATTTTTTAACAAGGAAACATAGTTGGTACATTTTTAGCAACTATTTATTAAATTTGTTCTTGTTTCTTTGTGATTTGCCTGGAACATGTTATTTTGGGTTTTTGAGGACTCTGGATCGTATGTAGTCAAAATGTATGGATTTCATTTTTTATTCACATTTTTGGGCAATATCTTAGGTGGTTTTTGATGGATTACATATTTGTGGGTACCATGTTGTGTATGAAAGACTGCAACTACAATAGAGTAAGTACATGTTTTATATTAATTCATTAGGTAGGATTGATTTATTGTATTGTGTTTATATATTTTTTAGGGCATTCTGCAATCATGTGAAATTCAATGTTGTTATATTTTGTAGTGTTTTGATCTAAGAGTGCTGTATTTTATAGTATATTATGTTATTTAGAGAAAATAATATTTTTAATTAATTTGATTCATTTTTATCATTTTGATTTAATTGTTCCATGGAAATAATTGTCCTAGGTACTAATTTCTGGTTACTTCTGTGACAGGGATGTAGGCTAATGCTATTAATTGTTTTACTTCATAGACAAATTCTGCATTTGTGGCAAATTCTCTACTTGATGCATATGTGTTTAGATACCTCCAAATACTTTGAATAACATGGTGGTAGCACCAGAATTGTTGAAATTATAGCTGCTTCAAAATCAATAATGATTTTTAGGGATTGTAATTATTGGTTTTTGTTTGATTAGTGTTAAAACTTCATTGTAGGTTGCTCTTTGCTTATTAGGCAGTAGTGTATATATTAAAGGGACATGTGTGTTATAGTATTGCCCATTTAAAGTGTAAATTTACGCAATGGTGCTGGGCACATACACCACAGATACCACCACCCCACAGTTACCACCCCATCACCATAACCTCCACACACACCACAGACAACGTGACCCCTACAGTAACCAACCCATCACCATGACATCTACACTCATCACAGAGACCACTACCTCCACAGTTACTACTACATTACCATCCACAACACTCACAACCAGCACATTCACAGCACACCCATCCACAGACACACTTTCTTTAAACAGTACACACCCTAAAAACACACACACACACAATCAAGCACTCAACCAACAAATATGAGACAAGAAACACCTATATGTGCAAAACATACATCAGATCCACAGGCAACTGCACCATCAACAGACACAGGCACATCACACACTGGACATCCCTCCAAGATAGCCTACCAAGTTCCTCACAGAGGATTCCAGTTTTTCCTTGCCCTAACCAATCCCAAACCTCCAACCACCCCTACCAAATGACATTCTACCAATCTCACACCCCAGCCACCCCTCCCAAAACCCCTCCCAAAACCACCCCTACAATAAGCCCATTCACCCCTTCCACTTTCCAACACACCTCTTCCAAATGAAAAACCACCCCTTCCACTTCCCACCACATGCCTTTCAAATGGAAATCCACACCTTCCACTTCCCAACCCCACCCCCTTCAAATGGAAATCCACCATTTCCCAATGCAAGGACACCCCTCCCAAACCATTTCCATGTAAGATCTGTGAGGTGCCTGCCCTGCCCACTGGATGCCCGTTCCTGAGGAGGTTCCGCTTGGTAGTGTATTAGGAGGCAAGTTTTGTGTCACAGCCCCGTGCACTTTCCTTTTTGGACTGCATAGCTGCCAATTGTCATGGACTTTATTGAGAGACATTTCTCTTGTTATTCAATAGATCCATTTTTTTTATTTAACCAAATCAGTTCAGGCATTACTTTTTCTTAGCTATTGTTTGATTCCAGGCAAGGTTGGAGAGTTAGATGTGTATTTCCTATTTTTGTTGAACATGATGACAGGTTATGCTACATATTTTTAGACATGCTACAGTGCTATGTGCCATTGACATGCTATGTGATGGTCCTTTGATTTTATGGGCAGTCATTCATCATTGTAATGTCCGCTTGCACTATCTAACTGATGTGAAATTTTTGTTCCACCTTGATTGCTGATCAATATGACAATGTTTGTATCTATTGAGTTTGGAACCAGTGCAGGACTTGCACCAGACAAGGAGAAATGTTACATGGATGTAGTTGTTGCAGAATTCACATTTGGGACTAACATTGATTTAAGAGGTACTTCAAATGACAATGGTTACATCTTGTCTAGGGCAATATCAACATCATATTTCATTGCACTTATCCCTATGAGGTGTGTTGCATATTTCTTTCATGTGTACAAGTTAGATATTTCTTTATCCACACCTGGAGGGTGATAATTTATCATATATTTTGATATCTTTTTTTGTGCATGTGTCAATTTTAGGTAGGTTGCTTCCACCACATTTATTGATGATTTGAGTGATGTTACTGGTGCATTTATTTTAATGTCTAGCACTTCATCATTATCCACATATGCATTGAACATTGATATGCTATTGCTTGTAAATGATATTTTAAAAAGTCTGTGCATATATTAAGTGACAAGTCAATTGGAACATATAAAAGTGATGCTTACAGTTGGTTGCATCCGTGACAGGATTTGTAGGATCAGATCCATGGCGGTACAGAAAGTGTGAAAGTAAGTACAGCTGAGTTTATGCCTTGCATCTGTTCCATTTCATCAACTCAGGTGTGGAGGTTTAACTGCCACAGTCACATCGGCAAGAAGGCAGATCATGATTGGGCCGGTGAGGAAACTGGCATTCCTACCTATGACAGCCAATCTAGCCTATACCACAGTTGACACAGTCGAGATTTCCTGAGAGGGACGGTGAGACGGTAGTGGTCTTTTGTCTATTGAATGCCCAACATCTTAATAGGACGGACAGACCACCAAATTGGTGACAGGAAGACCGCCGAAAAAGCAATGACAGGACCAATTCCTACAAGATCATAATCAAGCCTTAAGGCAGGCCCAGAAGGCAGGACAAGAGTTACTCAAATTAGCATTTCAAACCTTTTTTAAAGCAATAAAACTCTTGTGTAAAATGTGTGTGCTGTAATGACTAATAGAAGGAAACAAAAAAAGCAATCAGCATTACGGGAATGGTAAAGAAAATAAACAGTTCAACCATTGTGCTGGTACATTTCATTATATGAATACATATAAGTGCATCTTCACTCCTACCTAGCACTCCTTATTATAATATTCGTAGGGTGTGTGAACCTGCCAGAATGCCCCAGAGTAGTCTCACTCCCTTTACCTGTCATCTGGAAGGCAGTCCTTCTTAGGATGGTAACAGGATTCAACTGGGTTGGAATTCTGGCATGGGACGACCTTCACACCGCCAGCGAAATGTTCCTCTCCACAAACAAAGGACTGGGAGAGTTTATATAATAATCTTCACCCATACTTTATGCCAGACTTCTAGTCTGACTGTTACTGCTTATTCTACTGTAGCATTGCTGTCGCCGAACAGACAACAGTAAACAATGACCTTTTTGCACAGTGAACTTACTCCTGTTACAGAATGTTCAAGGTCCTGATAATATGCCTATGAAGAAGTGTAAATATAGGCAAAAGCCATTTCAGAGCATATTATGCCAAGTGGGTTTGCAAGCAAATATGTGTCATGAGTCACAGTTTAAAAAGATGTCAACTTGAAACGCGAACGTGTAAAGTGGTGGGGTTCAGTGCACGGGGCCTACGTCACCACATGACATTCACTCTTTGTTTGTAAGGTGAATAAAAAATGTTATAAAATTGGAACTAAAACATGAGTCAGGAAAGCTAAAAAAAAATCCTGAAAGGAAAGTGTAAATCAATCAATCAATCAATATAAACTTTATTCGGATACAAATACATATCCATAAAAGTGCAGACAAACAGCAGCATATTCACCGAAAGATATCAGCAACAAAAGGACAGTTAAAAAGAATCCAGTTGAAATTAAAATGAGCTCTCCAGTTGTACAGTACACAAGATAGAAAGTGCAGAATCCATTAAAATGACATATATCTTAAAAGTTAAAATATCAAGGTAAAATACAAAGGATTCAGCAGGGGCACATAGAGTTATGAGTACGTACCGCCGCCTTCAAGAAAGAGCAAACCCGAAAGGTTAGCTCATCATTTTTTAAAGCAATGACCTTCCCATATGCAGCCTTATAGTCAGTCTCCAGTGAGGCTTTAAAATACGGAAGTAAAAACCTTTTAGTGAGTATTGAATAATAGCAGCAGAAACACTTTCTTGCGCTCTTTATCCAATCGAGCATCCCTATAGAATGCATAGAGAGCCATCTGAAGGGATTTACTGCTAATAGTGCCGAGGTCTAAAGGATTTAAAAATAAGTGTTCACAATTCACACTGGATAAACTTTTGTGTACCGCTGCCAACCAAGGTATGTTCATTCCCTTACCACATTTCAAACAGTCTGATATTATCTCTCTGGTTAGTTGGGCCGCGGGATTTCTCCAAACTCTCAGCCAAAATAATGCTGGCCGAGCCTTAATGTAATCTTCAATATATGGCAGGTTAAGTTCACAGTGACAGGCATATTTAGAGGAAGAAATAGGTGCACCCAGGACTTTACGACAGAATCTATTCTCCTCATCCTGGATGATGCCACTATTAGTATGTCCCCAAACTTCAGCGCCATAAGTGGCAATAGGTATACATTGGAGTCTAAAAATTTTAACAGTGGCAGACACCACCTCTGTATTCCTCGGCTTTGATAGCCCGAGTATCGTGTTAGTAGAGTTTGTGTAAAATCAGAATGAACATTAAAAAGCATTTAAAAAACTACTTTAAAAAGCACAAAAATTCATGTAAAAAAGCAATCTTGTAAGTAAAACCATTGCCAAATTAAAAAAAAATCTCTCTTTAAAACAAGCTAATTGTTTAAATGTTCTGAGAAGCAGACAAAAAAGCATTGTTGTTCCCAACTTCCAGAGACGATGTTTCCGTTGGTACCCCTCACACCAGTTCCAATGTAAAAACATGGCCTAAAAACATGGCCAGATCTAGCCCCTTCAGCAGTCACTGAAGTAGTAACAGCCATCAGTGCATCCACAGAGGATGAGCCAGGATCCGAAAATCCAGGTGCTGGGCATCCCAGAAAAGCTCATAATATGCATTTTGTAGCAATGGCAATCGCACAGGGCAACTTTGCAAGTGAGTTTCGAGTGGACCCACCAGCAGCTCTATGTTCATATATTGGACGAGTTGCATTTCAAGCCGTATATCTGAGGCACACTCAAAAGTGCATAGCAAACAGCGGAACACAAGCTACATGCAATGCAACCAGATAGGCTAAAAGGACAAGAATCACAAACCATTAAGTTCCTAAAGCGAGGGTGAGCTAAAATACTGTGTCATCCTTTCAAGACACAGAAGCACATGCGACAGTGCTATCCCCATTTGTCTGCATGACAGAACAACGATTGCTGAGAAAATAAAATACAACTATTATCATGACAATGGGGAACAAGACAAGCAGTAAGTCTCCAAAAAGTGTGGAGAGTATAAAAGATGGAATTACTCCAAAGACAGTCTGGAAGATACTAACAAACCTGGAGGCAATTGTCTTAGAAAATGTTCTACTCACAGTATTTGAGGCATTAAAAATATGGTGCAGAAGCTCCCCAAAATGGTGTGGGAGGTTAGTGCATAATAATGACTGTTTCTCAGATGAAGAGCTTGCAACTTGTAGATCAAACATCTCCTGTGAAGATGTTAAGTCCACTTCCTTGTGAAACTATATGGCTTTCAATCTTCTTAATCCAGCAATGTTCCCTTTTGAGATTGGGATTAAAGGCCAAATTATCACTTCCCTATCAGTACGGGTGGGTGAAAAAATCACCAGTGCATAACGTCACAACCCAAGAAACCATCAACACAGAAGGTACTCCTGGTTTCATCCGTTCCAGCGATAGATGGAGAGGGGGTAGGTTACCACGTCCTAGGCGAAGGAGCACGATTTCTCTTTAGTGCCAACTCCACTACGCTGATGGGGCCCTAATCCCTACAACTTGAGGGTTGGGTAGAGGTTTCCAGAAAAGACAGGTAAACCTCTCAGCGCAAAGACGCTGGACTAACCTTAATATATAGGTTGAACAGGTCTACAGTATCACACCTCACTGAAACCTGTTATTCTATTTTCACTCACAAACACTTTCAGTCACTATTTAATTATTTTCTTAGGTCCTGACGAAGCGCATCTGGGATCCCTTAAGGACCCATTCGTAAGCGCGAAACATGTTGACCACTCACCAGTAGGCTCCCCGCTCACATTCCTGAGAGCAGCAGTTACTTTCCAGGATCTGCCCTCTTTTATTATTTTTTCATTAAGAGTAGCTCCAGGATAACCAGTTTTAATTATTTGCCAGGTAGGGCAGTGAATAAAGGTCTGAAACTCTACCCAGCAATTTTTAAACCGCACCACCCACTTGTTTTCCATTAGGCCCACACACACCCATGCACAACTGCGGCGTCTCCATCAAAAGATCTCCGCCAAAGAGCCCTCTTGCGGGGCCCGTGGGGGACTGCAGCGCCACCCCCACGAGGAGCAACGCCCTATGATGAAGCAAGACACCCGAAAGGGTGTGTGAGGGCACTATTTACAAAAGGAGAAATTCCCCACACCACTTTGAGGGAACAAACACAACCATAATTCCTCAGGAACAGTTACCCTCTCGTAATATACTCCTGGTTTCATCCCAGAATGGCCTTGGTCGTTCAAGATCAAATAACTCCCATTCGAAAGCAATCTAAATGCTGGACATTTTACAGCTGCCAGGGAACCCTTCAGATAACACGACAAGTTTACCTTGGATGCATTACACACTCCATGAAGAATGACTTACCTGAAAACTAAAGAATGGCCTGAATTGTTCTTGAAGGGTGTACTGCTATGAAAAACCTCAATACCCTCATTTCTACACCTGTAAGTGAAAGGTAGGCCCCATGCCTCATATACAAATGTCTCCCCTAGCGCTTCATATCTGCCGACATGATAGAGATATAAGCATTTCCTAAAGGGAAAGGTTGAAATTGGTAGAGAAATGAATCCATATATTATCCAATCAGCTGATGGTGTCTCTGCTGCGGTGAATGGTAATTTCTCTAGCTTTTCTATATGTAACATTGTGTAAATGTATCTTTGCATGCCATAATTTTCAGTTCTTTTGTCATAATAAATGGTCAAAATAGACTTGGAGTGTTTAAATGCTTCAATGGAAAGCAACCATTTTGCAAATCTGTAAAGTCTAGCTCAAAAGCATGATAGATCTATGCAGTGTTTGTCCATGTTGTAAAAGGGGCATGTCACTCTGTACGATGTCAATAGCAGGTAACTCAATGTTACTTAGAGAGCATATCAAAGTGGATAATGTAGTCAGACCATTGTCAACTAGTGCTAGACCCTTTTACAAATGTTCTCTATCAATCTTACGTATTTGTTCAGCAACTTCTTTTTTGTGAAACCTTCCACACTTCATTCTATATTTCATGCAAAACACGCTTTTGAAACTAACAAGAAATCCTGTATATCAATCATCAGAAAGTAGAGACAAGTATTGTTTCACTTCATCTAACGCTGAATGTTGTAGCCAATCTAGGCGCAACTTTCCAGTACTATATGCTGTTACCACAGTGTTGAGTCTACGTCTATTAATGGTCTAACTTATTTATCCTGAACCCCTTCATGTTTTTAATGAAACGTGTATGACATCCATAATTATCTAATAGCCACACTAACCAATCCCCAGAACTGGAATGTGAACAACTGTTTGCACCATTCCGAATCATGTTGAATGTATGTGTAATTTGTGAATCATTGCCAATTCCCTAAACATGCAAATGTGGGAATATTTGGTGTATTCATATCCTTTATTTTGGCTAAGCTGAGACAGGACATTTGCTGCAGTTTTGTTCAGGAAATTTGTTTATCTTGGTGCAAGAACTGCATAAAAAAAGCCTCATTGCCCTGAACTTGCATTTCTTTAGTTCCCCAAACGTCATACCCTTGTATTGACAACTGGGAAATAAAGGCAGCCAACTAAATTAGTTGTGTGTCCATTAGCATATTTTCTGCATATTTTCTTTGCTGGGGAAGGGAGAAGCTTTTAGTAATAAGACTCAATGTCTAAGGAGTTGTGAACAGAAAAAATATGCAAACTTCTGTGAAAATGTTTTGGAGCTACCCAGTGGTAGAATAGGGCAGTGTTCCTATTGTCTGTAATTAAATCCTGTATGTTGAGTACTTGCTTTGTGTAAGAAATGGTGTGCATAATGGTGGAAACACAGCATTTCATCATAATTAGATGTACCACCATGCATATCTTGGCTTTCAAATACAGTATAATACTCTAAATCATCAAGCATTTGTTTTATTGTACGAATGTTCCAATCATCAGAGATGCTGCCAGGATTGATGACGTCACTCACCAACATTTTAGAAACATATGGAATATATAAAGTCTATGTTAGTTCAAATATACCTTGGTTACCTTATACTAAACAGTTACCTCAATTACTGGAACTCCTGAAATGTTCACAAGTAACAGGTCACTTTGCACCTTGTGTGAGGAAGAATGAGGCTTCAATACCTTGTTTACCAGTTCAACAGCAGAGCATTCTGGGAGAGTGTCCATTCAGAAACAAAAAGAAGACGGTCACAAAACCAATCCAAAGGAAAAGCAACAAAATAGAAATCCAAATGTAGATATAAGGAGGAACAAAGTATACCTTTCTGAATCAAAATTATACATGCATAAGTATGCGTTGTGGAGGTGAGTCTGACTAATCTGAAGATAAGTTATCAATATCGATAAAAATGCCTGATACCATTTGTGAAAATGTAGGGGGCTCATTAAGCTGTGTAGAACTGGTCACCAATCCCAATGGTGGTGTATAATAACATAATAAACAATTTTGTTGTTTGCTTGTGTTGTGAAAATCTGTGAATTTTCATATGGTGATTGTGTTATATTGGTAGTGGTGACCAGCAGAAGCAAAACTTAAGTGTCAAGTGTCCCCAGCTGGGGATAAGAAACGTCAGTGTTTTTTAAAGCTTGTAATGGGATTTATTGTAAGGCAGTGAGAGGAGGCACACAACTACCCAGGAGCCTTTTTTGCCTACTAAGTAGAACCAGCCACATGGTGTGGTGAATGAGATCTATAGACACAAATCTCTGCCAGCAAGGGGTGGTGAAAGTACAGTTCTGGTACCTTCAATCTTATCCCGCACTAGATTACCAATCTTTAGGACCCAGCTAGGGCTTGCTGTAGTGTTTTGCTTTGCTTGTCTCAGAAGTTGTTCAGTTCCTGTAAGACAGCTAAACATTTACTAAAATCAAAAGGCATTTCCACCACCACTGTACTATCACTGTCAAAGTCTAGAACCCACATCTTAACCCCAAACAGAACTTCATAGGGAGTCCAACCACTGAAGGATCTTCTTGACAGATTGTTTAATGCTCTCTGCCCCCCATACATGTGGTGGACCTAACTTTGACCTAAACCTAATACTCTAGCTGTTAAAGACTGCTTAAAGTCACAGTTTTTCCTCCCCACACTGTGTTTACATGATGAGGTATAATGCACACCCAATGTTCCCATGGTGTCTCCGTAAACCCTAGAGGCAAACGCTGGACCCTGATCCGAATGAAATTCGGCTACTGCATAGGTACCGATAAAGACTCACAGATCTTCGAGAGCAGGAGTCCACTGCTAACATGATGTATACAAAAGAGCCATCAGGTAAATAAACATTAGATCAAAAGAGGTGTCTGTGGTTGGAGTGCTGTGGTGGATGACAAATGGACAAATATCACATTTAAGGACATAGTTCTTTGTCTGTTTGTATAGACCCGGCTACCAGTAGCAATGCTGCAATAGTGAAATTGTAGCCACCACTCCTGCATGAGTAGATGCTAGACCCTCATGTGCTGCCAGAATTATTTCCAACCTTTAATCAGAATTTGTAATGACTCTATCTCCTGCTCTGGGAAGATGAGCAAACAGAATGTTTTGTATGCTTAGCGAGTATTTTGCCAGAAATCCTTTCGGAAAGGGGGTGCTGCAGGACAAAGCTGTGTCAGCCTTCATAATGTCTCCATCTATCCTCATACTGGAACGAATCACTTCAGCTACAACAGCAGTTTGCACTCTTCCCTTGGTGCTTCTCCAGCCTTTGAATTAACTGCAATGTGTATTCCTACACTTCGGTGGCTCAGTGTGTGCATGACATGAACCTGTGGCAAACTCGCTGTAAGTTTTGCAACATGTCCCCAGGGCATTACATGCTTAATAGTGTTCCCTTTAAAATCTCTGAATCCTTTCTAGCTCCTATAGTGAAGGTACTCATTATGAAACTGGGCACAATAATATAAGTCACACACTGTAAGTGTGAGGGATTCTGGATCAGTAATCTCACATGACAGAATTAGAGCTTTTAGTTCAGCCAGCTGCGCTGTGCAATCACCTAGTGACTGAGTGAACATTTTAAGAGGTTGGAATTCTTCATTCTTCATTTTACCCTTTACCGCTGCACAAGCAGCGACGTATTGGTATTTCGTTCCAACTGGAGGCTGGGCAGAATAATCAGCATAAATTATGAAGTCATACTGATCCAGAGGCATTCTTTCACTTGGCTGAGGATATTCTTGTTCATGTTGTATGTAGGCTTGTGTTTGTAGCGTAGAGTCAAAGACATAATCTACATCTGTTGCTGTGAGTGAGTTGGCCCACTGCATCCACCTAGGATGTAAGGCTTTTTCATTGGGAATGCTGGTCCTTGTGACAGCCTCCAAGGCTGGAATCATGGTTACCATAATTATGCGTTTCCCCTGACCCAATGATCTTTCTTCCACTACAGCTGTCTGTACTGCAGTCAGCATTTTTTCTATTGGTGTAAAACGCATTTCTGCATTGGAATACACCTGCAATTTATATGCAATTGGTACTGTCTTACCCTCATTGAACGTGACATATGTCTATCCCCTTTTCTAAAGCAATATTTTTTGCCGACAGATTCCCCATTATCCTCCATTAAAAACTAATTGACAAGGGGTGGTCCTGAAGAAGGTGGTTGTGAATTTATTAACCCACCAAAACGTGCATCGACATTATGGATACCCAGATGGCAACATAGTCATGGATAACCAATGAGGAACTCTCACCCGTGATTTACAAAAAAAAGAATTAAAAAGTATATGCCTTTATAGCTGGATGAAGGATGTGTGAGAAGTGTTTGTGCATGAGTACGTCAGGTCAGGTTGTGATGAGATGTGAGGTAGTTGTGGTGTAAGGTGGATTACAGTACGGGGTTTCTATGTAAACTATGTACATAATGCATATAATGTTGAAATGTTGAATTGTTGAATTGCATACAGTAATGCAGCAACAAAAGACAGAAAATCAGAAAAAAGAAATGTTTTTTGTAAAAAAAATGTTTTAACTTTTTTTTTTTTTTTTTTTTTTTTGAAACCGTTTATTACAGGTCTTAAAAGTATACAAGTATGGGCCCACAACCTTCCGGCCGGCCGCTAGCAATAGTAGGAACACACGACATATATACATGGAACACGTGGTATTACAGGAGGAGCGTTTCTCAATAGATAACAATGTCGAAAAACCACATCATCCAGGCCCCATTATGCGGTTTCATTTTAAATTAAAACAACAAAAATTAAAACCACACCCACAAGGCAACCCACAATCAAAAATAGCAGCACGTGCTCCCCAATAGGGGGGATCCCAACTATACACAGAAGTGTGAAGAGGGGGAAGAGAGCAAAGCGAGGACTGGGGGAACCCAATGCCCGGCAGCGGGGGAATGAGTCGGCTAAGGGGATGGGGCTGGCGAGGGACCAGGCAGCAGCGGCGGCGCACAGATACCCCCGCGGTAGGCGTTCCAGGGGCCCCATACTTTCACCCATGTCCCAGGCTTACCCCTCGCCACATACACCACTTTTTCGCGAAACATGCACCAGTCCATGTGTTCTTTCCAGGCCGAGACCGTCGGGGGCCTCTGGGATCCCCACAGTTGAGCAATATCACGCTTGGCTACCATATATCCCAGAGTCACCCACCACGTCTGCGGCGCTGAGTAATCAGTCGGTTCCCACACATTCAACAGGCATCTTCTCGCTTCAGGCGACAGCGCCACATGCGTAACCAGACGCAGCACCTCATGTACACCACGCCAGAACCCCTCTACCTCCGGGCACTCCCACAAAATATGCATAAAGGTCCCCAAAGCACCACACCCACGCTTACATAACCCATCTCCGGCATAGCCCATACGCAGAAGCTTTGGCCCCGTCATGTAGACCCGGTGGAGTATCTTGAGCTGGACGAAGCGAAGGCGAGCCGGTATGGCCACCTCCTTCGGGGAGGCCACCGCGGAGGTCCAGTCCTCGTCGTCCAGCTCCAGCCCGTCGGCAACCCAAGCCGCACGAAGGGCAGTCAACAGGCCCGAGCGGTCGTTTATCAGCTTTTTATATATAAGTGAGATCGTGCTGTCCGGGACATGCCCATCCAGCACTCTATCTTCCAGGGGGGAATATTCCGGGATGGAGGCAACATCCGTGAAGACGGAACCCAGCGCGTGACGGACCTGCAAATACCGGAAGTATTCACTGCCCTGCAACTGAAATTCCGTCTGCAGCATATCGAACGCTTTAAATCCTCCCCTCGTCCAAAGATCCCCCACTTTACTGATACCTATCATGTCCCACTTCTCAAAGCCCTTAGAGGTCCACAGGGAACCTAACCGCTCAGACGCGTATAGTGGTGATGCCCGGGTCAAACGGTCCTTCCACCCCATAGCTGCATTGGCCGTGTGCCAGACTTGCACCATGACACGCGTAGGGCCCGTCAGACGAGCGTCGGGCGCGCCAGAGTAGAGCGCTCGATTATAGTCGCCACCTGGCAGGAGCATCTTGTCCATTTCAAAAGCCGGGTTTAAGGCGGGCCCGTGGAGGCCATGGTTAATGGCAGCGAGCTGGGAGGCCCAATAGTACCGTTTAATATCCGGGAGGGCAATCCCCCCGTCAAACCATGGGAGCGTCAGCTTAGCCAGAGCAATGCGCGGCCTCCCGTCCCAGAACAGGCGGCGTTGCAGACTCTCCACCTCACGGAAGTAGCGCGCCGGGACCAAGTCCATAGTGTTCTGCAAAGCGTACAGAAAACGCGGCAGAGACATCATCTTGAACAATGCTGCCCGGCCGAGCGGCGAAAGCGGCAGGCGTCGCCAGCGTGCGACATCGACCCGCAGACGCTGGAGGGGGGGAAGCAGATTCCGTTCATACCGGGCCTCCGGGTCCAGCGTAATGAAGACACCCAGGTACTGAAATCCCTGCGGGGCGATCTGGATCGGACAGCCCCGCGGGAGAATAGGAGCCTCCCCAGAGAGAACATACACACACGATTTAGCCCAATTGATGACGAGACCGGAGTTACGACCAAACGAGTGTAAAACATCAACTAGGACTATAAGTGATTTGCGTGGGGAGGCTAGGTACAGAAGGATGTCATCAGCGTATAGGGATACGCGATCCTCATACTCGGGGGTCCAACGGAGACCTCGGATGGAAGGCTCCCACCGCAGCCACTCCGCCGGGGGCTCCAAGGCAAGCGCAAAAAGAAGCGGCGACAGGGGACAGCCCTGCCGCGTGCCCCGGCCCAGCTCGAACGGGGCCGATACTCTTCCGTTCACGACCACCTGTGCCAGTGGGCCCGCATACAGCAATTTGACCCAACTGATGAATCCTGGGCCAAACCCGAACTTAGCAAGCATCGCCCAGATGTATGGCCACTCAAGCGTATCAAACGCCATGGTGGCGTCTAAGGACGCCAGAATGGCCGGTTCCCGTATGAATGGGACGCGCGCAAGCACCCCATGCAAACGCCGCAGATTAAGGGCTGTATTGCGATGGGGAATGAAGCCAGACTGGTCCTGATGAACCAGATCTCCCACCACACTGACCAGCCGATTGGCGAGTACCTTGGCGAGAATTTTAGGCTCCGCATTCAGTAGTGAGATAGGCCGATAAGAAGTAACCCGATCTCGAGGTCTCCCTTCCTTGTGGATCACCACGATTGTAGCCAGACGCTGGTCAAGCGGGAGGGAGCCCACTGAGTGGGCCGCAAGGATCATTGCGCGGAGGTGAGGCGCCAATGTATCCGGTCGCAGCTTGTACAGCTCGATAGGGATACCATTCGGGCCCATGGCCTTGCCAGACGCGACCGAGCGTATGGCGAGGGCAATTTCGTCGGAGGTGGGAGCGGCGTCTAGCAACACCCTGTCCTCCCCGGACAGG